>NC_138339.1:217928922-219371422 GCF_046562875.1 Panthera onca | reverse complement strand
TTATTTTTGGGACAGAGAGAGACAGAGCATGAACGGGGGAGGGGCAGAGAGAGAGGGAGACACAGAATCTGAAACAGGCTCCAGGCTCTGAGCCATCAGCCCAGAGCCTGATGCGGGGCTCGAACTCACGGACCGTGAGATCGTGACCTGGTTGAAGTCGGACGCTTAACCGACTGCGCCACCCAGGCGCCCCCAGAACTGCTGTTCTTATTCCATTGGCTCTAACTTGGTCACATGCCTACACCCAACTGCAAGGGAAGCTGGGAACAAGTTTATCTTTGTGGCCAACAAGAAATGAGAACATGGATTTGGATGTCTAGGAAGAGTTACTGCTCACTTGAGTGCTCTCTCTCTGCGCACACACACACACCTCCACACACAAAATCTGAAGTAGACACTAAAAAATAAACACATGATTACCTTCAGACAGAACAAACCGTGAAAGAAAGGGGCTTTAAGAATTGCATTCACCTCTACCCTTTCCCTCCTGCAGGTGGGACTGTTAATTACTGCCTAACAATAACCAACTGGCAGCTGAAATCTAAAACGGAGGGGAAAAAAGCAAATTTTTGCAATTATTATATATATATACACGTATATATATACACGTATATATGTATATATATACGTGTATATATATACACATATATATGTGTATATATATACATATATGTATATATATATACACATATATATACGTACATATATGTATATATATATATACACATATATATACGTATATATATGTGTATATATATACATACTTGCACCTATACATACCTATAGGTATATATTAGTTGGGGGTTGGTTTGGTTTTCCTATTCCATTAATTAGTCAAATTTAGAACGAAGACTCATGTCTAATTACTTGTTTTAGGGACAAAAGACCACCAAGCTCCCCTTTAACTACACTATTAGTAAATAATGTTTGAAAAATATTTAACTTTTTACACAACAAAGATAGCAATTCCACCGATGAAGGCAATAGTAAGTTTAGTGAGTTTTTTTTTCCTTTGGATAAGTTGTCGCTGTAACCCTGAAACTGTTCTTAATCACTCAGTTTTTAATAGAAGCACTGCATGGCTGCGTTTCTGAAATCATAAACAGGAAGTGTGATATATAAATGTCAGTAGAACTAAAACTCAGTTCTTTGGTTTGGTATTTTTCTTCCCCCCATATTTTCATGTTAATGTCTGATTAACCCTCTTTTACAGAGGAGGAAATGGGAATGACGCAGAAACTGCTACTGCGTCCTTAGAAATTGTTTTGTATAGGTTGCCCAAATTTATTATTGCCAGAAGACAGTGTAGATGGAGAGAGGCCAGAGAGTATATGACTCTTAATTTAACTCTTCAAAAATCCATTATAGAAAATACTCTTACACTTTGTACATTTTTTTAAGGTATCTCGTTTTGTTTTTTTAATTTATTTAAATTAAGTTAGTTAGCATACAGTGTAGTATTGGTTTCAGGAGTAGAATCCAGTGATTCATCACTTCACTTTCCACATTCTTATTCTGACCTCAGCAATTCCTTGAATGTGTTCCACTACATTAATTCCTTCATGAGACAACTAAGGAGTAGCTTGAGTACTGCAAAAATCAGGATGTTATCTCTGGTTCTTCTCAATGAAGACATTAGGGGTCTTTCTATGGTTGGTGATATTTTCTACATAATACTGTTTCAGTTTCTTTGCTGCATGGACATCTCTATGGAAATTACAAGAAAAGATTCAAATTGACCAGCCAGAACTTTTTTTTTTAAGTTTATTTATTTATTTTGAGTGCAAGTAGGGGATGGGCGGCGGGGGGTGGGGGTGGGGGGGGGGGACAAAGAATCCAAAGCAGGCTCTGTGCTGACAGCAGCAAGCCCAATGCGGGGCTCGAACTCATGAACCGTGAGATCATGACCTGAGCTAAAGTCAGATGCTTAACCAACTAAGCCACCCAGGTGTCCTGACCAGCTAGAACTTTTATATTACATTAAATTTTTCTGGAGAAATGTACCAACATGTAGATTCTTCCGTAACTTTAAAATGTTTTTGCTTTGGAAACAGTTTCTTAATTTGTTCTTAAACTAAGCACTGAAGGAATGATTTTACTCAAGGTCACACAATATATAGTGAAATAGCAAAAAAACAGAACTTATCTATGTATCTAAACTCCCTTTCAAGGATGATCACAATGATCTAGAGAATGTCCTCCTTTTAAGGAGGTAGCCGGCCCACCTATCAAGTGTCTTGCTTTCTACAGCACATGAGGCACTGTCGAGCAGCATTTCCAATATGTAAAATTTGATACATTTTAATTGAAAATATAACATAGGTAAAAAGGATGTGGGAGTGTTTGAAAAGAAACATAGTAAGTATATGAATCAAATGCAAACTATAAATAATTGCTAAGGGGATATGGAAAATGAAGTGATTTAAAAACTAGATTGATAATGGATAGAAGTTTACTGGAATAGGCAAATTTCATGCAGAGTTTTTAAAGCTGTAGTGGATTTGGATTGCCAGAGGGAAAAGATAACCAACCATTGATTCGTTCATCCAACACGTATTGAGTGCTCACTGTGTGCTACGTGCTAGGCACTGTTGAAGGCACTAGAGATAGAGCAGTCCGCAGAACTACTGCAGGGCAGGCCCAGGAACTGCATGTCCAAGGCATGACAACTGGATAGGAAGAGTCGACACAAATATGAGAGCAGAGAGAAATGAAAGAGAAAGGAAAAGAACTAGTAATGGGCTTATAGTAGAAGGCCTTAAATGCTAGGATGTTTTCTAAATGGGAGAAAGATGTTTGGTATGAATTGAACTCCTTTGGTCAGTGTAGTCAGAATAGACTGCTTTTTTTCCCTTCTGCTGGTCAGCTCTCCTAGCTTCCTAGATAACTTTATAATGACCAGACTAACACAAACAAAATAAATACTGCACCTAGAAAGATTCCCAACTGAACTATGTGAAAAGCAAAAAGGGAAAGAAAGCAAAAAGTTGAATTTCATATCTCCTTTTATCTTTCCAGTGGTTATTATGTATAATGTCTCTTCCTAGCAACACTCTCCCATTCAGCAGATGTCTAGGTTGTGATTCAATTCCTGAAGGCTCTGTTCTTCTTTCCTTGTAGGTGGAATCACTGAAAGGAGATTCTATTTAAATTCCTTTTTTTTAGTCAATCAGGTGTTCTTTATTCACCTAGCAATACTTCTCTACAGAGTTTGTATATGCTAGTGGGAAAAGGGGTAAGACAGGATGGGGACTAGGGAAAATACCAAGAGGCTGTAATGCAATACAAGCAAGGCAATGTAATGCAATGCAGTATAATACAAGAGCCTAGAACACAAACTAGACACTTAAGAGCTTTGGATTAAATGGGCAGTTTTAAAAATGAAAAGATACAGGTCTGAAGTATATAATAAAGAAGCAACTATAAGAAGTAACAAATTTAACACTTGTTTACCTATGGGAGGATAAGAAAATAAAGAAATGAACATAAGATTTTAAGTTTGAAGGTCCGAAAATTTGTGTTGTCAATAAGAATAACTAAGAAATTTGGAAGAAATAGCTTGAAGGGAAAAAAATGAACTTACTGTCAGATCTAAATGGGATGTCACCAGAAGACAGAGGACTCAAGCTCTCTTGAGCAGCTGTTGGGCCTGTTACTGTACATGTGTAAGTCATCATCATATAGAAATTGATGGAAACTCAATGGACTAATGAGGAAATGCAGTGAAGAAGATCAAATGGCTATGTATGAACTTTGACTCTAAGATGAGGTATCAATTTCAAAGCAATTTCAAAGAAGGTGATCTATCTTTGGAACTCTTTCCTTCAGGTCAGATAAAGCTGTCCTTTATTAAATATCGACTCTTCATTTTGACTGACCCCTTAGTGAGGGAGTATAATAAAATGAATGAATAAAATTGAAAGATTTATTCTTACTGGATTATCTCATTGGAAGTTCTGCATTTTTTTTTAAGTTTATTTTTTGAGAAAGAGAGTGGGAGCAGGGGAGAGGCAGAGAGAGAGAAGGGGGCAGAGGATCTGAGGCAGGCTCCACGCTGACAGCAGAGAGCACGATATGGGGCTTGAACTCATGAACCTTGAGATCATGACCTGAGCCGACTGAGCCACCCAGGCGACCCTGGAAGTTACGAATTTTTAACTGAATGTCCTCCTAGCCAACTTATACACATTATGTGCCTTAAAATAAAACAAACAAAATAAGTATCTGCAACTTTTGACTGTGTACCTTTGTATAAAGGCCATGGCTTCAAAAAATATAGAATATAAAATATACATTAGCACAAGTCATTCAAACTATTTAAAAGTTAAATTTGGAGTTTTAAAAATATTTTTTTAATGTTTGTTTATTTTTGAGGGAAAGAGAGAAGACAGAGTGCGAGCAGGGGAGGGACAGAAAGAGAGGGAGACACAGAATCCAAAGCAGGCTCCAAGCTCTGAGCTGTCAGCACAGAGCCTGACACGGGCCTCAAACTCACAAACTGGGAGATCATGACATGAGCCAAAGTTAGACATGTAACCGACTGAGTTACCCAGGTGCCCCTGGAGTTTGTTTTATGTAAAACTGTCAGGGTCAACGTGAATTTCCATTTCCAAAGCAAATCTTGGCTATGGAACCACGTGAATAGAAACTCACCTTTAAAGACGGTTCAATTTTAGAATGTGCTAGGCTACATGTTTCTTTAAATAGGAAAGGATCAGGTTCAATACTCCCTGAACTCAGGGTTTTTGTAATCTATTTGATATATTTTCTGTACACAGGAGATTATATCATAAAATAATTTCACCATTTAATCATTATCTAATCAGATATGGCTTTGGATTCCTATATTTATATAGAAGTACCTTCATAGTAGCTAACAGTAGAACATTTATTAGAGTACTTTCTGTATGTTGGATACTGTGTTATGTGCTCACATATTTATTATCTCATTTAACACACAAAAACTCAATGAGGTATTACCCATCTCACAGATGGGCAAAACTGAGGCCCAAGTTAAGTTATATCTTCAAGGTAACCTAGATAATAAGTAGGCAGAACGAGGATTTGAGTTCAGATCTGATTCCAATGCCACTTTTCTTAACTAATACCATACTGACTCCAAAATTCACCTAAAAAAATATTTTTATTGTAAAAGTTTTATGCCTTTTGAACTCTGTTCAGTATAATGGAATACTTTATTTAGCAATTTACAAATGTTCCTGCATTCTTGCGTACTCTCATGACTTTAACCAAGAAAGTCTCGTTGGGGGCCACTTGGACCACATATCAAACCATATCTCCCACTCTAGTAACCATAATCTAAAACACACACTCACTCACTCACAGGAAAAGGAAGATATCAGGGAAAAGTAAAAGAAATTTCTCCAGTTCAATTTTAGGGATATAGGAACATATCATCTGTTTAATTGTACTTATAGAAGTGCATAGACAAGTTACTGGCTTTAATATTAGCCTGAAAAGATCCTTCAAAGTCACACATTCAATCTCTTAGTTTCAAGAGAAACAGTTACTATGAATATCGAAAATGGAATTGTCAAGACAAAGCAACAATAATAATTTTTGAGCTCTTACTTGCTTATTGATGCTATATAGAGATAGAGATAGAAATAGAGATAGAAATAGATATTCTAATCTATAGTCAACAAACATGCCAGACAACACATTGAGTGGTAAAAGGGGTATGGGAAAAGTGGATCACATAGTCTGAGTTATCACTAGGATTATAGCATCAGGCCTGCTATTTAACCACAAATCTAAGTGCAAGCAATCTAGTATAGAAGAGTATATAATTTTGGAATAAAACAAATTTGAGTTTAAATCTTGACATTACTTACAAATTCTGCGACCCTGGAAAATTTACTGCCTTTGTGAGTCACAGTTCTCTCATTTTGTAAACTGGAACTAAAACGCTGTACCCTTATCGATGTCATGAAGATCTATTCAAATAAGACTTCCCAGGTTCAAATTTCAGCTCCCTCACTCAGAAGTTTTGTGACTTAATGCCTCCTTTTCCTCATCTATAAAATGAGGATAATAATAGTCCCTACACCCCAAAGGGTTGTGAGGATTTAACACCTTAATATATTTAATTTTTTTTTTTTTTATTTGAGAGAGAGAGGGAGAGCACGGGAATGGGGGAAAGGGGCAGAGGGAGAGAGAATCTTAAGCAGGCCCCAAGCCCAATGCAAGGCTTGATCCACAACCCTGGGATCATGATCTGAGACGAAATCATGAGTAAGTGGCTCAACCAACTGAGCCATCCAAGTGGCCTCAACATCTTAATGTATTTAAAGTGCACATAGAAAATGATATATTTACGTATACTGTAATTCTTATTTAAAGCAACTACCTAGTACTTGCCCCTTAGTATGTTTCTAATAAATGTTAATTCCCTTTTATATTTCAATTGAAGTTATTTTCCCTTATTTTATAGATCTATTTTTAAATGTATTAAGCTTAATAAAACTTTACTAAGGTAGAACTGATATTCAATAAACTGCACCTACTTAAGGTGTACAACTAATAACTTTTAACATGCATACAATTGATAACTATACAACTGCTAAGTTTTAACATCTATACCCCTGTAAAACCGTCACCAGAATAAGAGTGAACATACCCATCAACCCTGAGAATTTTCCCTGCCTTTTTAAATCTCCTAGCACGTCTCTCGCCAAGCAACCACTGGGCCGTCTCCCCTTTTGTCCTAATAGATTAGTTTGCATTTTCTAGAATTTTATTTTTTCTGCCTTTCATCACTTAGAATATCGTTTTTAGATTCATCCAGGCTGTTGTATATAACAATACTTCATTACCTTTTAATGCTGAGTATTACATTGTAAGAATATATCACAATTTATCTGTTAATAGACATTTGACTTGTTTCAAATTAGAGATCGTTAAAAATAAAGCAACTGTGAATATTCATATACAGATGTCTATAGGAACATATGCTTTATTTTCTTGGGGAAATACCTACAATGAAATGGGTCATATATTGGTATATGTTTAACTTTTCAAGAAACTGCCAAACTGTTTCAAACTGATTATATCCTTTTACATCCCTATTAGAGGAGTATATCAAAGTTCTAATTCCTCCATATCCTTAACAACACTTTTCATTTTAGCTGTTCTAATAGATATGTATACATTTTTTGTAGATGGATATCCAGTTTCTCCATCATGGTTTTTATTCTGTTTCCCTAAGACTAATGAGGTTAATAAAGTTGGAACATCATTTCATGTACCTATTTGCTATCTGGGTATCTGCTTGGTGAAGTTACTGTCCAAGTCTTTTGCCCATTTTTTGAGACTTGTTTTCTCATTGTTGAGTTTTGAGAGTTTGAGAGTTTCTTTCATTTAAAAAAATTTTTTTTAACGTTTTTATTTATTTTTGAGAGAGAGCAAGACAAAGTATGAGCAGGGAAGAGGCAGAGAGAGAGGGAAACACAGAATCCAAAGCAGGCTCCAGGCTCTGAGCTGTCAGCCCAGACCCTGATGCGGGGCTCGAACTCACAGACCGTGAGATCATGACCTGAGCTGCAGTCAGGCACTCAACCGACTGAGCCACCCAGGCACCCCTATCTTTATTTATTTTTTAAGTGATATCTATGCCCAAAGTGGGGCTTGAACTCATGGCCCCGAGATTAAGAGTCAAATACTCTACAACTGAACCAACCAGGCACCCTGAGAGTTTGTTACATTCTTGATACAAATTCTTTATTACATGCTTTGCAAATATTTCTCTCAGGCTGGGGCTTGTCTTCTTTAGCAGTATATTTTAAAGAATAGAAGTTTGTAAAAATTGACTAAGTCCAATCTCTCAATTTGTTCATTCATAGATTGTGACTTTTATTGTCACATCTAAAAAATCTTTGTCTAACTCAGAGTCACAAAAATTTTCTTACGCTTTCTTCCAGAAATTAAAAAAAAAATTTTTTTTTTAAGTTTATTTAATTTTGAGAGACAGAGAGAGACAGAGCAAGCAGGGGAGGGGCAAAGAGAGAGGGAGACACAGAATCCAAAGCAGGCTCCAGGCCCTGAGTTGTCAGCACAGAGCCTGACGTGCGGCTCCAACTCATGAGCTGTGAGATCATGATCTGAGCCAAAGTTGGACGCTCAACCAACTGAGCCACCCAGACCCTCCTCTTCCAGAAATTTAACAGTAATTTTAAGCTTTATATTTGGGTCTGTGATCAATTTGGGGTAAATTTTTATACAAGGTTGGAGATGTAAATCAAAGTTCCTATTTTTATATATGGATATCCAGTTCTTCTAAGCACAATTTGTTAAAAACAAACTATTCTTTATTCATTGAATTACCTTTGCACTTTGTCAAAAACCTGTTGTCCTTATATATGTGGGTCTATTTCTGGACTCTACATTTTGTTACATTAATCCATTTGTCTATTTTTACACTAATACCACTCTGTTTTGATTACTGTAGATATTTAATAAGTCTTAAAATCAGGTAGTGTCAGTCCTCCAACTTTGTTCTTGTTATCAAAGTTAACTGGGCTATTCTACATCTTTGCATTTCTATATGAATTTTAGAATCAGCTTGTAAGTTTCTTCCTTCCTTCCTTCCTTCCTTTCTTTCTTTCAACCTACTGGGATTTTGATTTGGATAGTGTTGAACCTACATATCAATTTAAGGAGAGCTGACATGTTAATGATATGAACCCACTGAGCCAGGAAAATCTGTCCAATTATTTAAGTTGTCTTTACTTTCTCTAACCATACTTGCGGTCTTTAGTGTATAGGTCCTTTGTGCCTTTTATCATATTTATTCCTAAGTATTTCATATTTTTTATGCTATTGTAAAGGCTATATATTTTTTGTATTTCCATTTTCAGTTGTTTGTTGCTAGAATGTAGAAATACAAATTATTATATATTTATCTTGTATCCTGCAATTTTGCTACATTCACCTATTAGTTCTAGTAAGTTTTGTCGATTCCACCAAATGGAACAGATGGATGATTATGTCAGTTTTATTTCTTCCTTTCCAATACGAATATGTTTTTTTTTCTTTTCTTGCCTGATTGCATGGCAGAACCTCCAATGTTGAATAAAAGTGGTAAGAACAGACATTACTCTGTTGTCCTGAAGTTACAGGAAAAGCATGCAGTCTTTCGCCGATAGGCATGAGATTATCTGTAGGTTTTCTATAAATGCACTTTATGTGGTTGAAGAAGTACCCTTGCATTCTAAGTTTGCTGAGTTTTTAAATTGGGAATGAATATTGGATTTTGTCAGATGTTTTTTCTGCACCTATTGAGATGATCAGCTTTTCTTTTTTAGATTAATGTGGTGAGTTATAATGATTGATTTTTGAATGTTAAACCAATCTTATACTCTTAGAATAAATCCCACCCAATTAAAATATTATCCTTTTTATATATTGTTGGATTTAATAAAATTTTGTCTAGAATTTTTTATATCTGTGTTCATGAGGGAAATTGTCCAGAGTTTTCTTTTCTTGTAATGTCTTTGTGTGGCTTGGGTATCAGGGTAATGCTGGCCTCCAGAAGAAGCCTGAAAACATTCCTTTCTCTTTACTTTTGTGAAAGAGCTTACAGCGATTGGTTGTTTGTTGTTTTTTTTTTCTCTAAATATTGTAAGGATTCACTAGTAAAATCCTATGGACCAGAATTTTTCTTACAGGAATGTTTTAAACTAAAAGTTCAATTTTGGGGAAATAAATATATAACCATTCGGGTTATATATTTCTTCTTGAGTCAGCTTTGGTAGTTTATGTCTTTCAGGGAATTTGGCCATTTCATCTAAGTTGTTAAATTTTTTTTTTTTTTTTTTTTTTTTTTTTTTGCCTAAAGTTGTTCATAATATTCCTTTATTATCCTCTAAATATCTGTAGAATTTGTAATGACGTCACCTCTCTCATTTCTGACATTGGTATTCCTGATAAGTGTCTTCTCTTTTTTTTTTTTCCCTAACCAGTCTAGCCAAAGGTTTATCAATTTTGCTGATCTCAAACAACCAAGCTTTGATTCCTTAGATATTCTCAATTAATCTTTGTTTTCTATTTCATTAATTTCCACCTTCATCTTTATTATTTCATTTCTTTGGCTTCTCTGTGTTTGATTTGTTCTTTTCTAGTTTCTTACGGTGGAAGTTAGGTCATTGCTTTGAGATTTTTTTGTATTTTTTAATGTAGGCAGTTCATTGGTATAAATTAAGATACGTTGTATTTTTATTTTCATTCAGGTCAAAATACTTTCTAATTTCACCTTGGATTTCTTCTTTAATCAGTGGGTTACACAGAAGCATGTGATTTACTTTCCAAATATTTAGGGATTTTCCAGTTAGCTTTCTGCTATTGATTTCTAATTTAATTCCATTGTGGTGAAAGGACATAGTTTGCATGACTTAAATCCTCTAAAATATATTGAGACATATTTTATGGTCTAAAACAGAGACTGGCAAACTTTTTCTATAAAGGATCAGACAGTAAATAGTTTAAGCTTTATGGGTCACACACAGTCTCTTCTGTTACATATTTTTTCTTTTTTAAGAAACCTTTCAAAATGTGAAAACCATTCTTAGTTCATAGGCCATATAAAACCAAGCTAGATTTGGTCCCATAGTCATACTTTGCTAACCCCTAACCAAGAATATGGTCTCTTTGGGTAAATGTTTCATGTACTCTTTTTGAAGAGAACGTGTATTCTTCTGTTTGTGGAATGTTCTAGTGTTGAGTTTACTATGTCCTTGCTATGTTTCAACTTGTCCTAGCAACTATTTAAGAGGATTATTATTTAATAATAATAATTTAATTATTATGGAATTATTTAATTATTGAAGCAATTATTAAAATCTCTGGCTATAATTATAGATTTGTCTGTTTCTGCTTACAGTTCTATCAGTTTTTGCTTCACATATTTTGGACCTTTTATCATTTGGGGCATAAACATTTAGGATTATCACATCCTCCTAATTAACTGACTTCTTTATTGTTATGAAATGACTTTCTTTACCCCAGTTATACCCTTTGCTCTGAAATCTTACTTTGTTTTTACTATGTTAATACAGCTCCACCAGTTTCTTTTGACTAATGTGAGCATCAGCATGGTATATCTTTTACCATCCTTTCATTCTTAACATTTTTGTATCTCTATATATAAAGTGTGCTGGGTCTTTCTTGCTATCCAACCTGACAGTCTGTACTCTTTGGGATTTTTAGATCATTTACATTTAGTGTGATTACGGACATAATTAAATTTAAGCCTATCATCTTGCTATTTTCTTCTTTTTTTTTTAATGTTTTATTTTTTTATTTTGAGAGAGAAAGAGCATGAGCAAGGGAGGGAAAGAGAGAGAGGGAGAGAGAGAGAATTCCAAGCAGGCTACACACTGCCAACACAGAGCCCAACATGGGGCTGTATCCCACGAACCATGAGATTATGACCTGAGTCAAGAGTCAGACACTCAACCAACCCAGGCACCCCCTCGTCTTGCTAACTTCTATTTGTTCCATTTGTTCTGTGTTCCATCTGTTCATTGCTCCTTTTCTCCTTTTTCTGCCTTCTTTTGGATTGAGTATTTTTTTTTTTTTAAAGTTTATTTCTGTTGAGAGAGAGAGAGAGAGAGAAGCAGGGAAGGGGAAGAGAAAGAAAGAGAGAGAGAATCCTGTCAGCACTAAGCATGACGCAAGACTCGAACTCACAAACTGTGAGATCACAACCTGACCCGAAACCAAAAGTTGGACACTTAACCAACTGAGCCACCCAGGCGCCCCTGGATTGAGTACTTTTTTATGATTCCATTTTTTGTCCTTTTGGCTTATTAGCCATAACTGTTTTGTTATTATTCTACTGGTTGCTTTAGGGTTTATAGTCTACATATTTAATTTATCACAATTTACTTTCAAGTAAATTTATACCACTTCACATATAATAAAGGAACCTTATAATATCATATTTCCATTTTTCTCCTCCTGGTCTTTATGCTATTATTGACATATATTTACTAATGCATATTATAAATCCCATAATACATTGCTATTGTTTGTGTTTAAATCGTTATCTTAAAAGAGAATTAAATGGGAAAAAAAAACTTACATATTTGGCCATGTAGTTACCTTTTCCAGTGCTCATCATTCCTCTGTGTAGATCTGTATTTCCATCCGGTATCATTTCCTTTCTGTCTGAATGACTTTCTTTAACATTCTTGAAGTGCAGTCTGTTGGATATGATATTAAATTTTCATTCTGTGAATTTTCAGTCTTTCCAACACTCTCAGGTTCAAAGTGAGTAATCACCAATTAATCTACTCCCTACCATACACTACTGTAAATAGCCTGGGCTAAACTATAAAAGAGAAAACTGAAAAGGAGGAGCATATTGTACAACCATAAATAACCTGGAACCTTTCCTCTAAAAGTCCAGTTTAGGACAAAGGAAACTTATGGTATGCCAGGGTGTCAAAAGCCACTGAATAAATATGGGGCATCTTCTTAGATATCAATTTTATATTCCAAGATTTAAAAAAAAATTATAAGCATATTTACACTAAACATAGGGCTTCTATGGTATATAACGCAACCTTTATATTAAATTTAAGACAAGAAACTGGGGGCGCCTGGGTGGCTCAGTCGGTTGAGCGTCCGACTTCGGCTCAGGTCACGATCTCGCGGTCCGTGAGTTCGAGCCCCACGTCGGGCTCTGTGCTGACAGCTCAGAGCCTGGAGCCTGTTTCAGATTCTGTGTCTCCCTCTCTCTCTGCCCCTCCCCCATTCATGCTGTGTCTCTCTCTGTCTCAAAAATAAATAAACGTTTAAAAAAAAAAAAAAAAATAAGACAAGAAACTGAAGAAAATTCTAGTTTGGGATCAAGCATTCTAAGGCAATTATTCACTTTTCTCTACTATTAACCACACTTTTATGAAAAAGTTTGAGAAGCTGTGAACTTGATTATTCATGATTTATTAAAACCTCTCCTAAAATTGGATGCTGTCAACAAATATGTAGGTTATTCATAGAGGTTTTTATTTAATTTGAATATGCATTTCTGAATTGACCACTGTATCCTGTTATTCAGCTCATGAATCATTTCTTATTGTGCTCATGAAAAGTAAACTTAATTCCAAGTTTTTAAAATACCCATCATTGGGGCGCCTGGGTGGTTCGGCCAGTTAAGTGTCCGACTCTTGATTTCAGCTTAGGTCATGATCTCATGGGTTATGGGATCAAGCCCCATGTCGGGCTCTGCTCTGACAGGGCAGAGCCTGCTTGGGATTCTTTCTCTTCCTCTCTCTCTGCCCCTCCCCCCCCCACACATGCACTCTCTCAGAATAAATAAATAAGCTAAAAAAAAAACCTATCATTATTCCTGTGAAGGACTTTTACTTACCAGTTCTTACTTTTGTGGATATCAGCATGCCTACACGTCATTCAGTACCTGCAACACTGTCCAATTTTCTGAATCCAATCCAGAATTGAATAAGAATACACATAACAAGTCTGTTAGAAATAGGCCTAAAACAAAGAAAAATAAGCTGGCTATGAAGACCCTACCAGAAAATCCACTTCTAAGACTGCATCCTAAGGAAATAAAGCAAAAATTTAACTGTTAGATTGTCCCTTTTAAAAATAGAGAAAAAAAACACATATAATATCCCCAAAGAAGATACTACTTAAATTATGGTATATCCTTATTTTATGTGGAATACTTAGCCATTAAAGGATATTATAGCTGAATATTTATTGCCAGGATAAACAACAAACAGGTATGAAAATTTAATAAAAGGGGCTAACAATGGTTACTTCTGGGTTTGGATTATTAAGTTTTTTTCTACATCTTGTTCATCTTGTTGTATATTCTTTAGTATCAACTGCTTGTAATAAGAAAAACCCGGGGCGCCTGGGTGGCGCAGTCGGTTAAGCGTCCGACTTCAGCCAGGTCACGATCTCGCGGTCCGTGAGTTCGAGCCCCGCGTCAGGCTCTGGGCTGATGGCTCGGAGCCTGGAGCCTGTTTCCGATTCTGTGTCTCCCTCTCTCTCTGCCCCTCCCCCGTTCATGCTCTGTCTCTCTCTGTCCCAAAAATAAATAAAAAACGTTGAAAGAAAAACCCAAAGTTTCCAAAAATACTAATTCAACACGAATATTTGTTCAAAATGATGAGGTCATCATTTGTTTATCCATTAATCAACAAATATTTGCAATATTATGTAAGACATAGTCCTTGCCCTCGTGACTCTTAATTTGTGAGAGAGAAAAAGGCTATAATGAACAATCTTGGAAACTTTTTATTCTTCTGTTTCATTCCCATTACTTTATTGCCCAGTCACTCTCTCTTATTTATAGTGGACTTTGGCACTTGGCTTTCAGTATCTGTCTCCCCTGCATTTCCTGCCATGATGTGCCAGTTCAGTGTCCATATGGACAACCTATCCAACAACAACCTTGAATTCTGACTTCACCAGCTACAACCATTTCATTCAGTAATCCATACCCAGAGCCACACCTTCAACCTTCTGATCATCAAGAAATTGTTCCACAACCTTAGACTCCAATATTCTTGATCTGTGACCACACCACCTATCATTCCAATTTTTTCACTCCCTTCCTCTCTAAACACTTGCTTTCTTACCTTATTTTAACCTCTGTTCCTCAACCATTCCCTTTTCTTTTTTTCAGACCACTGTCTCCAGCATAGCTTCATATCTTTTCCTATCTAGCTTAGTTTCCCAGATACATCAGTCTCTCCTGCTAATAGCCTTGCCCCTGGCTAATTCCCTCTCCCATTCCTTAGGACATATATTTTATGCCACTTTATTTCAACTCCAACTTGCTACTTCCCCTATGCCCTTATCTTTTATGTCTCCTTTACCAGAAAAAAAAAAAAATCAAAACTATAAGCTACATACCTCGTAACCTTCTTGCTCCACATTTATAAGTTATACATTTAATTATCTTCACCTCCTTCCTTCTAATCTCAGAGGAAGTATCCTTTTCTTCCAGGTCAACTCCTTTACTGCACACCTGATCCCACATTCCCTAATCTCCTATAGATCTTTCTTTACCTTTATTCCTCCTTCTTTCTAATCTCTTCTGTCTGCTGACTCTCCCCACATTTTATAAATATTAAACTCTCTTCACTGTAAAATCTCCTCCTCAATTCTATAAACTACTCCCTATAATGATCCTTTATTTCTGTTTTCAAGAAGAAATGAAGAGCCTTGAAATAATATAAATCTGCTGTAATTTTTCTCAATTTAAAATAATTTTCAACCCAACACAGAATTCTGCCACCATCAATGAATGTATTGAAAGCATACTAGCAAACGTTACTAATGACAAAATTGCCAAATCCCATGATCTGCTTCAATTTACTTGACCTGTCTTTATATTCTGATAATCCTAACTCCTTTTTTCCTGAATCCTCTCTCCCATTGGCTTCTAGAACATTGAGCTCCGTTGGTGTCCCCTTCCATCCTTCTGCTCGTTGTTCTTAATATATATTTTTTTGCTGCCTTCTCTTACTCTGCCCACTTAATAATGTTAGTTCTCATTTCCTCTCACTATATTCAGTCTCTATGAGGAATGGCATCCAGTTCCCCCCAAATTTCAACATCCACTTCTGAGTGGTCACTTCTTAGTGACTCCACTTCTAGCCCCAGCCTTTCTCTTAAGCTTCAGATGCACATGCTGAGCTTCCCTACTGAACTTCTCTATATGGATATCCCAGTGACAGTCTTCCATATTAAATATGTCTTCACTGAACGTCTTATCTCCTTCCCCTTTCCCAGTTTTCTATTCCACGCCCTTATACACACATACACATAAACTAAAATCCCCAGCCTTCCTCCATTTGCCTCTATGCTGGTTAATTATACCACTGTTGTACTCTACAACCAAGTGAGGAACCAGGCAGTCATTATAGATTCCTCCTCATCTCTATCCCATTACTTCCCTACTCCAAAATTTCATTATCTCCCCCCATGACTGTAAAACCACACAAAACTACTTTCATTTACTTAAATAATTAGAACACATTTTACATTTCCCCTAGTATTTAAATTATGAAATTACAGGGGCACCTGGATGGCTCAGTCAGTTAAGCATCTGACTTTGGCTCAGGTCATGATCTCACTCTTGGTGATTTTGAGCCCCGCATCGGGCTGTGTGCTGACAGCTCAGAGCCTGGAGCCTGCTTCAAATTCTGCGTCTCCCACTCTCTCTGCCCACCCCCCCCCTCCCCCCCCCCCGCTCATACTCTGTCTCTCTCTCAAAAAATAAAATAAATTATGAAATTACAACCATGTTACCTTATTAGCAAACTAAGAAGGCTTATACAGAAACATAAATAGCCTCCACTATTCCAAGATCAGAAACCTTGTTTATACTCCTATACCTAAGTGTTTATCACACAGCAGTTGTTGCTTTACTATCTGTTCACTTTTGAATAAGGTAAGCATGGCATACTTAAAGATAACCATAATAATTATTAAGCTGCATATTAAACCGTTGGATAAATAATAGGATTCATATTAATTTTAAATAACAAAATACAATTTTATACCTTGTTAGTTCATCAGAAATTCTTTAAAACGTGTACCACACACATAGCTATATACATAAACCAAATTAGGAATTAGATAAACTAACAAACTGAGTTTTCTCTATAAACTGAGCTTCCTTTTATTCCTTTCCTGTCACTGACACCATCACCCTATCTATGCTCCCAAAATGATGAAAGCAAAGGCATCCTTGTAGCTACTCTTGGAGTAAGAATAGTATGGCCTAGGTGGATCAGAGGGCTCCCGCTGCCTCCCCAAATCTTTTCTGCTTTGCTTTCTGATGCCTGAGAGATGGAACCATCTATTCCACAAAAAAACTGCAATTTTCCTGAAGGAGAGACACAAAGTATAGTATTTAATAATGCTAATAAATGAATGTACTTCAATAATACCAAGACACAAAAAACAAATGTAGAGCCTTCCTTTGTCAACTGGGAAAGGAGGGAGGAAAGTAGTATATTGTTAAGGGGTCTTCACAAACAATGCCTTCCAAATCATTCCTGATTTTTTTAATATTCTTTAATGCACATGTATTTTGTAGTGGGGGGGGGGGATTTTTCAAAAGAGAGTCCACAGGTCTAGTTTCAAGGGCAAATAAAAGTTATTCACAAAGTATTTTTATATCAAGTGATTTAGAAGAAGCTTTGAACTTTATCATAATTAACAACTGTATGTACTAACATTTTCTACGTCTAAAGGATTAAACTTTAGGAACTTTCAGTTTTATATTCCTTTCCTTTTGAAGGAAATAGGAGTATAAAGATAGATGGGAGGATCATTAGATGTAGTCACATGCTACAAGAATTTCTTGTCAGGAAAAAGTTTTGTATCTGCCATAGTATAGTATGAGTAGTTTTGCAGTTTATTAAAAATATTGCAGTTAAGTCACATGAGCTTTTCTGCCAATGGCATAAACATCTAACGGTTTAAAAAAAAAATCTATGTTTATAAAATACATCCTCTAAAAAGGAAAAAAAAATTAGTACGCATGATACTTCAAACCTCTTATGTTTCTTTAAGAGTTTCTTTAAAATTAGGTGTATGCTCTATATATACCATCCTGAGTTCACAGGGCCAAAAGTTAACAGTATAGAGTCATCAAGTAAATTAAATGTTAACAGCAAAAATTAAAGGACTTAAATTAAAAACATAGGGTCTAATCCTATGATGAAGAAAAGTGAGGAAAAAGTGTTCCCACAAGAGCTGTAAACTGTTCACCTATTTAAAATAAATTACTTCTTCAGAGCTGCCTTAAAAAGTTAATTTGTTTTAAACACATAAGCATTTCTTTGCCAAAAAAGAATGCTGTATTTTTTCTCCTCATTTCCCTATAGATTTGTACTACATGAAAGAAATAATGTTTTACATATTAAGAATAGAAATGTAGCGTGAGGCTCAATTGTCACAGAGAACTCATCACACGTTCTCAGTCATATCTCCAAGAGACCAGAGAGGGTCTCAATTTTACTTCTGTTTACTAAAAATAAGAAATGAATGCTAATAAATTCCTGGCTCCCTGTCCTCCTCAACTTCTAGGCCAAGGCTCACCCCAAGTCAATAAAGTCTCTGAGAAGGTCATGAGTTATAATTTTTTAAAGTTTTTACTCAACGTAAAGTTTATTTTATTAAAACCCTTCAATTTTCTTTTGATAAAGGATCAATAGATCCATCTCTATTATTTACAAGTCCTTTTTATTCTCTTATATTGTTCCCCAAATATCAACATTTTAATGGCTAGGACAAAAACTTAACTAATGCTTAGTATATTTCAGACCATATAGGGTATAGGATTTACTGTTCTAGGTGTGTCACTTTTTGAGAGGGGCTCTGTTAAACTGCAGCATAACCATTTACTTTTTTTTAAGTTTATTTAGTTTTTTTTTTAGTAATCTCTACACCCAACATGTAGAACTCATGCCCTGACTCTGAGGTCAGGAGTCACATGCTCTTCCGACAGAGCCAGCCGGGAGCCCCATTAGTGGTCATATTTAAAGAGTTATCACACGTAGGTGGTTATGAATTTATACTCGGTAGCTGCAGGGGGCACTCTGACAATGGGTAGCAGCTTTTACAAAGAGGTATGCTTTAACTGATATGATTCTATGACTCTATTATTTTAAAAACAATATTCTAAAACTCTGTATTTAATATTTCATCTAAAGACAGCAGGTTCACACAATTTTAAAAGGTAGGCAACTGAAATAAGTGGATTTATCCTTTTTCCAGGTATCCTTATTGGTAAAGGGGGTGGGGGAGTTCATACTTCTTCAGTAAATATTAACCATTATTAATTGTAAATGAATTTTAGTTCAGTCACATACTCTGTGCTCAAGAATATGGAAGCAAAACAATTCTTCATATGGGGGGAAAAAGCCTTTATACCTCCACAACCTTAAATCAGAGTTGAAAATATGTATGAATCTGTTCTACTTCCATAATACTCACTCATAATATGATTTTTTAATTGAAATAGATATTTGCCTAATTTTCTTAAACATTACAAGAACTTAAAATACATAGATCATTCCTAAGCTATAATACTATATGCTTGATTTAATAAATCATTCTACATTTAATTTATATCTTCCTGGGGTTAAAACTATGACTTACTGGTAAAAACTGTCACCTCAAGCAAGTTAGGATTACCATCCCAGGCACTGAAGTTAATTATCAGAGCCCCCCCTAAAAGGGGTGATCTTACAGACATGACTCCCAGATTCAAATTACATATAATTTAAATCTTCCATCTACCGCTAAGATTGTAGCTAACTTTCATCACTAGTTTGTTTTGCATCTTTGGATACCTTAAGATCATCTAGTTGGATTCTCCATAGCTCTCAAGTTTTATGACTATGATCACAACACTAAACTCATGGTAACAAATGGGATCTAATTCTTTATGAACAAGAGAAGCAAATGTTTTTAAAAAGCAGATTTATAAGAATTGTGTGACCCATCCATCCATCAGCACCCTCCAGTCCCTTAACAACATCCTCAATTATTGATTTTTTTTAAATGTTTATTTTTGAGAGAGAGAGAGAGAGAGAGTGCTTGCAAGCGGGGTAAGGGCAGAGAGGGGGAGACAGAATGTGAAGCAGGCCCCAGGCTCTGAGCTGTCAGCGCAGAGCCTAATGCAGGGCTCGAACCCACGAACTATGAGATCATTACCGAGCCATGAGATCATGATCTGAGCCCAAGTAGACACTTAACCAACTGAGCCACCCAGGCACACCTCAATTGTTGATTTTAAAAAGTAATTCCAGGGGCGCCTGGGTGGCGCAGTCGGTTAAGCGTCCGACTTCAGCCAGGTCACGATCTCGCGGTCCGTGAGTTCGAGCCCCGCGTCAGGCTCTGGGCTGATGGCTCGGAGCCTGGAGCCTGTTTCCGATTCTGTGTCTCCCTCTCTCTCTGCCCCTCCCCCGTTCATGCTCTGTCTCTCTCTGTCCCAAAAATAAATTAAAAAAAAAAAAAAAAAAAAGGTTAAAAAGTAATTCCATAACAATGAGATAGATAGTGAAAACTTACAAACCTCTACTTTCACTTCCAAGTTTTGCTTTTACAAATACTTTTTTTTGTTGTTGTTTTTCTTCTGTTAACTGTATTTGTTAACTGTTCAATTTTTCTTTTCTTTTTTTAATGTTTATTTATTTATTTTTGAGAGAGAGAGTGAGTGAGTGAGCAGGGTAAGGGCAGAGAGACAGGGAGAGAGAGAATCCTAAGCATTCTCTTGGAATGAGAAGAGATCGTACTCTCAGCCAAAATCAAGAGTTAAGAGTTGGCTGCTTAACCAACTGAGTTACCCTGGCGCCCCTCTATCTTTCTTAGAGACTTATCTCTTTATACATGGAGGATATTAACCCATTATCTGCTTTATAGGTTAAAAATATTTTTCAGTTTGTCATGTCTTTAATATTTATAGTGAATTTTTTCCTGTGTATTTTTTGTGTAGCTACCAAACAATGATCTCCAAGATTCTGTGTTGAACCTTTTTATCATTCTGCATATCTCAGTGGCCTCATCCAATCCCATAGTTTAAACTACCATCTACAATTGATCAACTAGTAAATCTATAGACAACATGCAAACCAAAGCTTTCCCCTAAATTCCAGACTTCTAAATAAAATCCAATCCTAATATGTAGTTATCTATAAAGTGAGGATGGGGGGGATGTACTTAGCCCACAGGCATCTCAAAATCAATACTTCATATATCGAAATCCATCAAACCTAGTTTCCTTATCTCAGGAAATGGCACCCACAGCTACTCAGCTGCCCACACCAGAAACCTAGGAGTCCTGTGACATACCTCCTTCTTGCTCTTCTCCATATATAAAGCCTCCTAAACCTCCTCTTTAGTCTTATCTTCCAACTTCTTCCATCTTTACTTACTCCGCTCTAGCCATATGGGCATTGAATGTACCAGTCCTTCCAGCTCAGGATATTACCATATGTTCTTCCTTTGCTTAGAATGTTCTTCCTTTTTGTCCTAGCTAATTCCTAAGCCTTGGCTTAACTGTCCGACCTTAGGAAAGCCTTGCTTAAACCTCCAGTGTTAGGTAGGTCTCCATAGTGTATGCTTTCATTGCATCTGTATTTTTCTGTTACAGTACTTATCACAGTTGTAATTTGTATGACTATTAACTTACACATTGTTTCTCTCACTAGACCACACCACAAGAACTGTGACTATTTTGTCGCCCCACTTATATGCTCAGTACCTTGCACAACACATGACACAGAAGAGGTGCTAAAAATAGTTACCTAGAAATACCTACATATTAATACTGAATAAATAAATCCAATCCCTTTTGAACTTCATTTCACTCCCATTTCTACTTCTTTCGTTCAAGTACTATTTATTGCTTGCCTGGATACCACGATAGCCTCTGGAGGATCTGACCACTGCTCTCACATTTTCTTTTTCTTGCTTTCTTTTTTTAAAAAATTTTTAAGTTTACTTATTTATTTTGAGAGAGAAAGCCCGAGTGGGGGAGAGAAGAGAGAGAATCCCAAGCAGGCTCCCACGCTATGAGAGCCGGATGCGGGGCTCGAACCCACCAACCATGAGATCATGACCTGAGATGAAATTAAGAGTCACGCTTAACCAAGTGAGCCACCCAGGCACCCCTGCTCTCACATTTTCTAATCTGTTCTCCAGTATCCTTGTTAAAGTGAGTTTCTAAAATATAAATCTGATCATTTTACTCACAGGTTTAAGATTTTTCAATTGCATCAATATAAAGGTGACACACAAGGCCCTTCATGGTTTAACCTCTATCCACTTGATCAGGCTGAACTTTTCAACTCCTCCAAAGCCACGTAGCAGCAAATCACACAAACTACCTGAATTTCCTTGAACATGCAGGTTCTTTATGACTTCTGTTTCATTACACTCCAATGATTATGTTTAAAATGTTTTCTGTGGCAGATTTCTACACTCTCTTTCACACTGGAATAACCCTAGTCCTGTAAGGCTCCACCAAGGAATCCCTCAAGATATAGCTCTACTTCTGGAAAGCTTTCCTGAGCCACTTATTCCTAACCTGGTTTAGGCATACTCTTACTCTATTTTTATCAAATTGTCATTTTTAGAGAATTTATCTATCTTCCATTAGACTTTCAGTTCCTTCCTTGGCAAGGACTACGTATTTTTCATCTCTGTATATCCAGTTCTGGTATGGACTTCGGTAAATGTCTGATTAAATCTGTGTGCCAAAACATATCAAACCCATCAAAACATACCTACCTGTGGGAACTGGTATTCCTACTTCTGGGAAATCTTCCAATAAATAAGCAAACAAATAAGAAAGTCAATTAGAAAAGGTATATGCATAAAAATGTTCACTTCAGAATTTTTTATAATAGCAAAATATTAAAAATAACCTAAATGTCCAGCAATAGAATGGTAGAATCTGCTAATGACATGTAGTAGAGCAATTTAGAATGAAGATTGTAAAATTGATATAGTAATTCACAGATGCTTACAACATGTTAAGTGGAAAAAGACAAAAAAAAACTATTTCACAGCATGACCTTTTAAAATAGCTATTGACTCAAAGGGAACGTGAAAATTGTATGAGTAGTTTGTGTGGATTGTGATTTCATTGCCTTTATTCAGAACTTTATAAATGTTGCTATGATAGCTTCTCAATTATAATTACAATGAAAAAAACTTAAAATTAAACCATACCATTAACCCATGTATATATATTAGTGTATGCACATTTATATATACACAGTTTTGTTTATGTATATATGTATATATATGTGTATATATATATATGTATATATATATTTGTGTGTGTGTACGTATATTTTTTCCTAGTTCAGTCTTACGAAAGATCCAAGAAGCAGAGACACTTCATTAGCATAAGCATACCTAGCCTTGGTCTCTAATACCATTCTGCACTAACAGGAAACAGGGCTCCTTAGAGAAAAGGCTAATTCCAGGGCTGGAGCAGAGTTAAAGACAAGATAAACATGGAACATCTTATTATATCAGAAAGTAAGGAAGTGCTCAAAAAAAAAAAAAAAATGATGTAGGCATATCACAAAGACATAGTACCCAAACTAAAGGTGCTCCCACTAGCTTAATCTGGGACAATTTAAACACCAAAATAATTAAATACAGACTCAAATATTTAGAAGTGAAAGATCATGGTGTAACTTACCTTCAAGTGATTCAGAAAAAAAGTATACAAAATATACACATATAAATAAATATAGGTAAAACTCAAGAAAACAAAGCAAATACAGAATGGAAAAATAGGAACTCCTAAGTTAATGCAGATAATAAATAGACAAATAGAGTTGAAAGGGCTCTTTGTTCACAGAATGCTATGGGCTGACTGGTAGATGTGGAGAGAGCATTAGATTTGTTGACTCATTTTGCAACCATTATGGTAAAATTATATCAGCAACAGTTGATTCTAAATTTAAATGGGAATTTTGATGATGAGCAGGATGCATCTTCAAATATTTCCCCACAATTTGGTTTTTAATTGCCAGGAAGAAAAAAAACAAAACCCAGAGTAACTACAGAATGGAAAATTCGGGCCACATATGGACCAGGTGATCAAAACTAATTATTACCAATGAGGGAAAGATGGATATCATGTGCTTCTAAAAGTGATCACCTGTGCAGTAGTCCAGTTGAGAATATATATATAACCCCAATTTAATCATGAGGGAACATCAGACAAAAACAAAATAAGGAACATTTTATTTAAAAGAGGGGTGGAGTGAGAAGCTATATTCTTTAAAAATGTCAAGGTCAGGGGTGCCTGGGTGGCTTAGGTTGAGCATCCAACTTCGGCTCAGGTCATGATCTCAACATTTGCAGTTCATGAGTTCCAGCCTGGCATCAGGCTCTGTGCTGACAGCTCAGAGCCTGGAGCTTGCTTCTGGTTCTGTGTCTCCTGCCCTCTCTACCCTTCCCCCACTTGCTCTCTGTTTCTCTCTCTCAAAAATAAATACACATTAAAAAAAAATTTTTTTTTAATGTCAAGGTAATAAAAGATAAAGGCTGGAAATGTTCCAAAGTAAAGGAAGCTAAAGAGTCATGACAACTAAATGTAGTACCTGACACCAATCTGGCTCCTATACTAGAGGGGGAAAAGCTACAAGGATCAACCTACAAAATTGGAATATGGAGGTAGATTGAAGTATTAGTTCAATGTAAGACTATCAAGTATTCATGGGTTACAGGTCAGAATGTATGTAAATTAACCTAAAGTGGTTCAGAAAAAAATTGTATATAAATATACATGTATGAGGTGAGAGAGATTTTGCACAAGAGCAAGCAGATGATAAGGGTGTTCTATAAATTATTTTTATCTTTGAACTTTTTGTAAATTTAAAATTATTTCTAAGTAAAAAGATTTTTTAAAAATTAAGTCCACCTTAGAGAAACAAGACCAACAGGAAAATAAATGTTACTTTAAGACCCATCTAAGCAAATTGTTTTTAAAACATTCTCCAGTGTATACTAAATTTTCAAGTTATTGTTCCAAATGTTTTCAAGTCTTCATTCTTTTGTAAAAGATGAAAAGACCTATAGCTTTCACAGTTTTATCTAAATAAGTTAATATGTTGAAGCCAACATTCCATCAGTTGTAGCTTTCTTATTACAAACAGCAGGAGGGAAAGAAAGCATTGAAATTACAAAACCTCTGTTCTCCACATTACCCACATTTACCATTCATTTGCTGGTGATTGCATTCCAGTTTCCAAGTAAAACCTCAGATTTTAAATTATGACTTCAGTTCTACTGTTATGACAAGTAAAGAGTATGCAGAGACTCAAATGAGGTCTGTGGAAAGGAGTGGGGTAGGGCTGATTAACTCTTCATCATATTGAAGATGAAAAAAAGCTGAAAACTTCTATCCTAATTGAGTACCTAAATAACTTCTTTATTTTCATAAAGTACATCACTATGTGGAGTATTAAAGTTTGGAGAAAGTATTCTTATTAGTTTTTACCTCTGAATTTGATGATCTGATGTAAAAACACTTTTTTTTTTTTCCTTTAAAATTCAACTCAATTATTTGCACCCCCTTGTGGTCAAACATAAAATTCGTCGTTTTCAAAACATCTTCCAATTGGGCTTTTTGTTCAGGCATAGGAACCATGTTACGAGATTTTGTTTTCCTCCTGTTTTGGTGAATGGAGATTATGAAGGGTTTTTGGTTTATGAAATAGTATTTTAAACAAAACAGGACTTAAATCTTCTAAAAGTGACCTCTACATAAACTTCAGTCTGGGCAAAATGGAGACAATTGCACCAACCTCAAGGGTTACTGTGAGGATTCAAGGGGAGAGTGCATATACTTGCTTAGCTGACACACAGTAGGTGCTCAGTAAATGTTATTTACCAATATCATCACTTTAGAATTCTCTTGACAGACTATATCGTAAAGGGGGTTAGATAAAAAATTTACCAGTTCATGCAGTTCAAGTACAATTGTTCCTTAAAGATACCACTTATCCAGACTTATGTCTGGTTGATTCTCGCCACAGATACAGTATATTTTTAAAGAACAAAGAATATATACTTATCTCTGGATGACAGAAATTTGGGTACTTTTTACTTTATATTTTACTTTATATTTTAGACTGGCCTCATTTTGCTCTTCCCCCCTCCTTAATTTTAATAATTAGAAAAAGCAATAAAACTATTCCACTTCCATAGGATACTCTTAATGATAAATTGACATCCTTATTCATCTAGCAGAGACTGTTACTCATATTTGGCAAAAATAATTTGTCAGGCTACTTTATCAAGGAGCTTTTGATCACAAATGTTTAACTCCTATTGGCACTAGCTTAGCTTTTTAAAACATAAGAACCTATTTTAAAAGATTAGTGTTAATGACTGACAACAATAGCTAACATTTACTAATACACCAACCGCTGTTAAAATGCACTTACTATATTACCACATTTACATCCATACAACCCAATGAGATAATAGCATTACACCTTTTACAGAAGATAGAATTGAGAAAAAGTAACTTATAAAGCTAATAAGTAGCAAGGCTGAGATCCAAATCCAGGCAGTTTAGTTCCAGAGTCCACCCACTTAACCAGTGAACAGAAGTACCAGAGATGTAAAACATACTACTTTGCAACATTACTTCTTGATCTCAAATTATTAAAATCCATTTCTTTTCTAATTGTACCTCAATAATGCAAATCATGCTAGCCTTCTCCCATTTCCCTACTTCTTAGTACTTCGGGCACTTTCAATATCCATCATCTTCTTTAACCCTCGCAATGATATATGTATGTTTTTGTATACTCCTACAGTTACTTACGGTTCATCACAAGTTGTTTTGCAACAGAAACTGGAAAAAAAAATGTAGCAATACCCCAGCTTTTAGACTGTTGGATTCTTTAGAAAGCTTATTATCACTTGGGATCAGGAAAAAATTAACCAGTCAAAAATAATCTTAAAATGTAACAATATAGGATCAATGGCAGTTGTTTTGTTTTCATTTTCATCCTAACTAGCTTGGTGGCGGGTAGGATAACTCTCCCAAGCATATGAATGCTTAAAAGAGGTTTCTAAGGAAGGTGTTAAAATATTGACAACTTTATCATCAATTATTGCTATCTTAGCGTCCAGTTTGGGGACGTGGGCACAGATTTGTCTACGTTTTGTGCCTCTTTCTACTTACTAGTTCTAAGATTTAGGGGCAAATTTCTTAATCTGAGTCTCGAGTGCCCTCATGTATAAAATGACATTAATACCTATATAACAGGACTGTTTTTAGGGGCAAACACGATCAATCCGTAAAGCGTTTATTTAGCTCCGTGCCAAGCCAGAGTACAAAGTACAGTACCACAGTGTACGTAGTATCTAGCTATTATTACTTTATTAACGTGCCGCACAATGGAAACCCGTCTTCGATAGTTTCAGTTCCTTTACCACCCTTTAAAAAAAAAAATCACCCTAAGTGATACCCAAAGACTACCCATTCACCTCCCCAAAACAGAGCAGAATGTTTAGGAACATGTGAGACGGTGAGAAACTGGACTCGATGAAAGCGCCTTCGAAACAGCCTAGAATCGAGAAGGGCTACAACACACTTAAGTAATCCTTCACTCCAGAGCACACGCACACCACACACACACACACACACACACACACACACACACACAGTTGTTGAGGAGGGGAAACCACGCCTCCTGTGTGTGCTCAGGTTGGATCGCACAGCAAGAAACAGAATGCCCCAAGTTCCAGAATCTGACAGATGCGGACTCATCCACGTGCTTGCAACCTGTGCCTCCTTGGGCAAATTACTTAAATTCTCTGAGCCTTGCTTTCCTGGTCTGCAAACCGATAATAATAATAGTACCTACCTCATAAAGTTGTTCTGAGGCTTAAGTGCAATAGCTCCTGCAAAGCGTTGACATACAGCAAGTGCTCTACACACAGGCGGGGCTGTTTTAAGTACACGTGTATCCACACACAGGGTCTCAGAGACACAGTCCGTTGTTAGTTTAGACACTGGCAATAAAACGTTTTTCTTTTCGTCTAGGCTGCACGCTTATTTGTTTTCCTCGAACAGTAAAATAATGCCGATCGACTGACAAGTCATCTATGGACCCTCGGGCCCACAGTCCCCACAGTTCCTCCACGTCCGCGGCTGAGCAAAGAAGCTGCACGCACGCGCAAGAAAGGAGGTCGGAGGAGAGACTGAGGAAGCAAAGTGCGAGCGGCGAACAGCGACGATTCTGCGCATGTACAAGGCGCGGAGGTTGGGGTAGGAGTTTGCGCATGAGCAGAAGTGTCGGGAAAGCTAGAGAAGGGTTAGGAGGCGGTATTGACAGCTGTGGAGGCAGCCCGCGTTCCCGGCATGCCCCGGGGCGGCGGGGTTGGCTCTAACGAATTTGAATGAGGAGCCTCAGCGCTTTCGGCGCCATTTTCGAGTGATGCCTGATCTCATCAATCTAGCGGGAGAGACGGGATAACCTGTCCGAGATTATAGCGCCGCTAGGACTCCGCCGAAAAATCACTTAAAAAATTGCCAAAAATTACTTAGTGCAAAGGGCAGCCCGCGGAGCTTCACCAGGGTTGGCGCAGACGGTAAGAACCTGAAGAAGTAACAGCGGGACCTGGGAGGTGGCAGTGGGGGACCGTCAGGCGATGGGGGGGGGGGGGGTTGCAGCGAGTGGGCACTGGGTCCGCCCTCATTTTAATTGCTAAAAATGAGAGGAGATGGGGTTGGGGGTAATTGAGTGTCTGCGAGTGGGCGGCGGCGGGCGGAATGTGGCGGGAGCGCGGAGAGACGGGGGTGTGGGGGGAGGGGAGTTGCAGTTTGAGCGGGACTCTGACGGGCTGCGGCGGAGCAGCCGCCGCCCAGCAGATCTGTCAGCGGGACCCCCCGCCCGGGGCCGGGCTCGGGGCGCGGCGGGGCTCCGCAGGCCGGGGCTTCTTGACAGGAGAGGGGCGAGCGTCCCCTCCCCCATTTGCCAAACCGAGCGGTCTTTAATCGCAGTTTTCCCGGCCCGCTGACGGCCGTCTTCTCGTGACATGAAATTTAAGATCGACGGAAAATTAGGGACCGAGAGTCTAGTGGGTGCCTCCAGTGCGTCGTGCGGACCTGCTGTCCGCGGGACCCAGCACTGTATATTGTGTTAGACGCTGAAGCGTGAGGTGCCCTCGGAATGTGGGTTTCACAACGTAGCCCTACGGCTTTGCGCTCCTCGGTCCCGGCAGGAGTAACCCTGACGGTGTCTGGCTTTTCCAATTTGGACAAGATAGGGCGGGGGCAGACTTTTGAGGTTTCAGCGGGCTCCTAGGGAAGATGCTGGACTTTCGCTTTTTGCTCGGGATTTTTGTCCTTTGCTCTCACGGTGTTGTTTTTTCGGGGGGGGGGGTGAAAGATAGCGTTTGGAGCTTGCCATTTCCTTCTCCCAGTTGCACTTTTCTTAGAAGACTCCTCCGATCTCTGAAACATGTCTCAGGGAAAAAAAAGCAATCTGTGAAACTGTATTGATGTTTTCCTCACGAAAAAGTCTTAGCCCGGACAGCTTAACGGTAATTTTGCGATCTCCACCTTTTCTCGGGAACTCTCTTGACTGAGGCGGAGGGACGAGGACTGTTATTTGTCTTTCCCTTTAGTGATTTTTTTTTTTTTTTTTTTACGTCGTAGTTTCTACCAATTCTTAGTCGCTAACTCTCGAATGATTTGAGCCAGTGACGGTTTTAAGCGGTACTTTATAAATAATGGCCTTCGTGAAAATTATTCATTAAAGATCTGTTAGGTTTTGAGTCTTTTTCTGCGCTGAAGGCACCGCTGATTAACCCTTTGCCGGTGTGTTTTGCATGTGGGGCGCGCGGCTCTGGGTTGCGAATATGCAGGAGGTGGGTTTTGCAGCAGCTCTTCAATTGTTCGCGAAGAGGAAAAACGCTTTCTGGGAACCGCACTCACACACTCTTTAGGACCACCTGCCTAAAGAGTTTTTCCCCCTGGAATTGATGTAACGATTGATGGATTTCTTATTTCTGTAAAGACTGGAGGACCCGCCCTCACTTAGAATCTGTCCCCGAGGAGAATAGGAGAGCGCAATGTGATGTTTTTCAAATTGTGTCTAACGGAGCTCCCAAAACACCGGACTCGTTACCCCCTGATTGGCTGGAAGGGAGCGGGACTAGGGGGTTTGAAAGTTGAACACTAGATTGTGATTCTCGACTTTGAGAAAAATACTTTTAGAGAACCACGGAAATAGTTAGGAAACGTTAAGACGGGGAGTTTGGGGGGTGGGGGGGGGGGAAGCTGGTGTTTAGTATTTTTTTCTTCCATAAAGGACTTTCGAACAGTTCTGAAATGTGTATTAAAAGTAAAACTGAGGATGCAGTTTTCGCAGAAATTGTAATTCTGTTGGCTGAAATTGCGAGACTTTTATGTGTTTGCCCCTGTTATCTGTTGGTTAAAAAACTGACTGTAGGATCTAGGGTTTTTATTTCTTTGGCAGAAAATTTTCAACTTAAGCTACACATTTCGATGCAGATTTCGGGAGAATTGTTTCTTTTATTTTGATGATAAGAAACTTAAAATTTCTTAGGAATGAGCCTCCCCACATTGCCCATGAAAATTGTATGTATTTAAATTTATTTTCCACATCTAACTTAAAACACATGGGTTTTGCAAATTCAGCCATTGCTGTGGACTTAAAACTTTATTAACAAGAAATTTACGTTGCTTAATTTAGACAATACAACAGGTAAGTATGCACAGGTGCTTATGTATGATTTCATTCCTTTGATAAATTCACTGTGGAGAAATACATCGCATACACCATTGTGGGTGTGTTGTGTCTTACTTGGTTGGTTTTCAGTTCATTTTTGTTTAATGTTGGTTGAGACAGCCGTCAATATATTTCTATTTATTACCAAGCTTGTCATTCCGTTTAATTGCATCTTGATAAAAGGCGGGTGTGGTTTTCAAAGCAAATCGGTGAAGTCAGTGATAAACAAGATAGCTGTAGATACTTTTTAAAAGATTTTTTAATTTAATAGAAATTAATGTTCTTTTATGAATAGCAGTTGAAATTTTGAAACTTAGTTTGTATTCTAACATTAGGTCAAATATACATTGTTAGAAAATATTCAAATGAAAAGATCCCACGACTTTTAAAATCTCTGTAGGGCTATAAATATAATTTATATTGAGTGAAATAGCTGAGTTTATAAATAATGCTATTTTGTATTACCTTCATAACAAGAATTTCAATTGTGGAATCTTTGTTCATTACCTTTTTTCAAAGCTGTTTATTTTGAATCATCTCATGAAAATTTCATGAAAGGTGCTAATTATCCTCTCTATAAAATTTGACTTAATGAAGTTGTAGGAGACCTCATTTCTGTTTTAAGTGTAATTTTACCTATGATACAGAACTATCAGGTTTTGCTTTTTTTTACTGTTATTTTGGGTTTGGGATTTTAATTTTCATTCAGATTATTATGTGACTTGGAGAGTTTTGAGGGTGGGGTAAGAGAGGGCTTTAAATTCCACCAGGCGGGTTACACTTAACCATACTTTCTTAGTGCTTTGGTTTATGAGGTTTTTGTTTGTTTTAAGGAGTGATGGTGAAGAATTGTTTTATTTAATAAGCCATTTTTTAAAGAAGTGAAGGATTCCTTTATTTAAAATACTACACTTAAAGCTTGAGAATGTACTAGCACCTAAATAAAAATGACAGCATTTAAAATATTTTCTCTTTTTATGTGATGGGTTTTTAGATTTGTGGCCATGTAGGTATGAGTTCCAACATGTATATTATTATTACGTATAGTATCCATATTTCTCTGTAGAAATTGATAATTCTCATTTATTTTCTATTGTAAGGACTAGAAAAGTCATTTATTCCCTCTGGAAAACAATGGTGGGTAAAGGTGTTGTCAGTAGCTCTACTCTTTTTAAAGCTATGTTTATATAACATGGGGGAGAGGGAACTAGAGAAGGTAAGGTGTCAGTCTTCCTGGTAGCATTGATATTCATTTGTTTGCCTTTCAATTTTTTTTTAAACTCCAAATAAAAGTGCAATTTTAAACTTTGCTTTAATGCTATTAACTTGTCTTAGTTGTACATGTACAAAATGTAGCCTCCAGTGTTTGCAAGTAACACTACATTTTTTCTAATCAGATTAATATCACTTTTTAATGTTACCAAAAACTGGAACCAAGGATGAAAATTTCACAATAGCTTTCATATTCTGGATCCCTTGTTTCATCATGTTTTGTGTACTACATTTTTGTTTTTTGTTTGTGAAGACATGTATATTTTTATTTCTGTTTATTGGCATGCAGTAACAATATACTTTAATATTGGTCAGTTAATAAGATTTACAAGAAAAAAATGCCCAGACACTGTATTGGGTATTTCTTCTATGTGATACATAAGCTTTCTCCAATTAAAAAAATCAGTTAAATACACTATTTTGAAATTTTATTGTATAAAAATTTGTCTCTCATTTTAAAAAATTTCACTGGCCTAAAATTGGCTTTTTTCTTTTTTCCTTTTGTTTAGTGAAACTTAATAATTCCCACATTGATTTCTTTTTAACCCTTTTTTAGAAGAAACAGGTTATTGGTCTGATTATGACTAGAAAGCACATTTTAGAAAGAACTGTCATGCCAGAGTGTTCATGTACATGTAGTTTTGTTATTTCTTACTGTTACTAATTTTTATTTAGCAAACTTAGAAACACTGTGGCCAGGCAACTAATTCGGCATGTAATTAGACTCAAACTATGACTTGCTGAAATTTGGTAGCCCCACATCTCTTAAGACCAAAGGAAATCAATAATAAACTACCACTTTCAAATAAGTGTCAAAAATTAGATTAAGTCATTTTTGCTAGTGATAGTATTAGACTTTAAAGTCGTGATTGTCTTAAGAGTAGTATCACTTTTAGAATTTCACGTTAGTAATAAATGTTTATATGTTTGTCTGATTATTTGCATATACAAATGACTGTAGAGGCTTCCTATAAATACTGCTTTCTTATAGGGAAATGATTTTCCTTTGCCTTTTTCCTCCCCAGTGTCTGTCTTAGAGATGCTTTAAAGGATCTCCTTTTAGAAAGACAAGTTTCAAATATGAACTGATATTAAGTACACATACTAATTTTATTTTTAATATTTTTTATCTAATTATGAGAAGTTTAATATACTTTTTTAATTACTGTCATATTTCACTAAAAAGTCTTTGCCCTGGAAAAATTTTGCACTGGGTTTTAAGTGTAAATAACTACTTTGTAATATGTTTGACATTGAGTTGTACTAGTTTGGGGAGGCTACATCTTTTTTTTCTTATCATACACATTTGGTTTAATATTTGTCTTTGATCCAAACCTCTTTTGTTCTTTATTGTCTAGTATTTGTTGTTTCCCCACTATTTAAAAACTTTTGGCATGGAGTACATAATGGTTTCTATTTTCTTTCTGTGATTTTTAAAGTTGTGACACCTTAATTTTCAGAGTGCTCAAATATAGAAAACTTTGTCTAGATCTTTTGAGAAGGACTATGTAGAAATGATTTTAATGTTTCAAAATGTCATGGTTTTTGGATTGATGTTTGTGAGTTACATATGTGTGCTATTTGTTGTTAAATATTTGGCGGCAGAGGAATAAAGGTTTTTTGGTTCTCATTTCTTTTCCTAAGCTATTCTTAAATAACAGTAGAAAACTGAACTCGTTAACATACAGTACAGTATAAACCTATGGTAATTTAACAACTTTATATTTTTACATAATTGCCATTAAATCATTAAGATTCAAGTGAAACAAATGAAGAAGCCACTTCTATACATTTGGTTACACCATCTACCTGGCAATATTAAAAAACCATTGGCCCAATAGTCATCCACTTGTTACTTATAAATATTTTAATTTATTTAAAAAGTTAATTCTCAATTTTTTTTCTGTTAGAACTGTAATGTCTTAAAATATTTGGAAATATCAGTATAATTGTTCACTTGGGCATGGCAAAAGACCAAACTTAAGAATAATAATTTCTGTCATCATTAAAATGTTTGATAATTTGGGGAGAAAGGTAGTTAAAAATTTATCTCTGTCTCTTGAGTAGTTCTTTTAACTGTGGATTTTATGAGTTTTAGAAACACAAACTGTATTTCTGATATTTTCCTTATGGAGTCACCTTTACCAGTCCTCCAGCACTTATACACACACACACACACACACACAAAACTTTGAAAATGAATGCCCTAAAGAGAAATGAAAGCAGAAACATATTAATCTGATTTGTTTGAAGAGGCTTCAGATGATAAAGCATATCACAGGTGTTTCTAATCAAGTTATTTCTGCTTAAAAAACATTATTTTCAAGTTAGGGTTTCTTTGAACACAGGCAAGATTGGGGTCATTTTGAAGATTTTTACCTTCGTGTTCAGGGATCAACTGTGGAACTGCAGGAGGCGGAAATCTGTTGAGTGTCTTCATGCTATAATACATGACATTTTTATTGCAGGTTTTGACCTTTAGGAGAGAGCCAATTCTGGAGAACAACCTAACTTCTCTGATTGAACACTCACATAATGCATTGGAACATGATAGGAGATTAAGGTATACTAATGAATTTTAAAAGCATACTATTTCATATCTTTGCAGTATAATTGGACTAGACCATTAGTAAAGCTAGAACTTTTAGGTGAGCTAAAACCAATAAAGATTTATTAATAGACAGAAATCTGTGAAGTGGTCAGGTAGGCTTCTCTTATTAAAACTCCACATTTTTTAATATAATTGCTATTCTCATCGACTTTTATTAGATCCAGTCTCAACTGAATTTATTCATTCTAAAAATAAGAATATATATAGTGATTTTTCTTTTTTTTTTTTTTTAAGGTTATTATACTGGTATATAAAGAAGAATTAAATAGTACACTTTTCATCTCATAAAATGAAAGGTTTAAATCAAATAGAATTTGGTGCTTGGCTGTTTGACAGGTATAATGATAGGTAGAGCCTATAAGTTTAGGTAAGATTAATGAGACTATTTTAAGAGAATTTAAAGTATTCCAGATACCATCCTAACCAAAAGTGGCATTTTGGTTGAAACTGAAAAGCCCACTTTCTTAAGCAGAAACTAGTATCTTACTCATAGGTACTCTGAATAAAATATTTAAATTGTTCATATCAAAAGTTACAGACTATAAAAATGTAGAATACCAAAACTTCCAGTGACTTAATTTTACCTCCAAAATACTTTATCACAGAGCCACTTTTCTAGTATATTTTGTTTGATTTTTATAGTTTTTTGAAGGCTTCAGATACTTAGCTAATAAAAATTTTGATTGTTTTGTAAACAGTGACCTGGTATAATGAAAATGAACTTACTGAACAATATTACTAAGCAGTGGTTAATTTTTGCATGGTAAAAATATTAATCACATGATAAAGTATTAACCCTAACGTATTTTTAAAAAAAGTATTTGCTAAAGTGAGGTTTACTAAAATAGAGCATAATATGAATTTTTCTTTAAAATTTTTTTCACCTAAAAATATTTACTTTATATGCTTACGATACAGGAGAGATAGCAAAGATTTGTTTTCCTAAGAAAAGTGTTAATTTTGTCTTATGAGTGAAGTGTAATTGTCATATAACTGCTTGTATCTTTAAATGTTGTTATTTTAAAGCAAATTCTCTAATGTGTGTTTGAACATTGAGATACGTAACAAAATATTTAAAAACTAATATTCAGCATTTATTATAAGATACTAGATAATCCAGGAATGTGAATCCATTAATAGTTAAAGCTAAATAAAATGTTAAAATTTAATAGAAATCAGTTTAATATAAGGGCAAAGTTCACATATTGATATCATTATACTGTAAGGTGTCACTATATACTGTTGGAGATAAATACAGGGTATTGAATGTCTTCATAGCTTAGATTTGAGAATGTTATAAATAAGCAGCTTAGTTTAAATAAGATGGAAATGAATACAACTTTTTCCCCCTCTAACTTAACCAGTGATTTTCAGATTAGAAAACATTAAGATGAAAAGTGAAAAATGTGGTTTCTGAATGTCTGAAAAATAAAAACAAATCCAGATTCAATTTATCAGTTTCAATCCAGATATCTTTGCACACAGCCTGTTGTTAAATGGAGGAAGAGTGGTAGCTTTTGAGTTGATATTTTAGATAAAGACATCAATCCCCAGAGTTTCTAATTTAGAGAGTTTATGATTTATGATCTTTAAGTTGTCAAAACTTATTATTTGGACACAAATATTTAGCACCATAAAATCATCTCTCTATAACTATATACTGGCTTATAAACTTCCAAATTTTTAGCTTAGTAAATAATCTAACATGTAAGAGATTTGGTGCAAATATTAATAGTTTTCTTGTATTTGGTCAGCTCTTACAGGATAAGAAACTTTAACCTAATTAGTAGTGTGTGTTATTTTAGAAGACAGGTTAATAAAGGCTTTTACTGCTATGTGTGATTGGCTATCCTTTAACTACCCCTTAAAGGACATTTTCTACGGATTTTAGGTGTTTTAAATTTGCAAACCTGATTATCTATATCTAAGCCTTGGTAAGTACTTTATCATACCAGGATTTGGGGAAAAAGACTTACTGTGGTTTTTTTTCTCTGATACACTTCTTACTTGGGCAGTGTTTATATTCTGGGTTAAATGCATTTTCCGGGTGAAAAAATATTCATTTTCAGGAAAAATTCTTAATTGTTTCTAAAATACAGTTATACTGTCAGTGTTCAAATTTTTTTGAAATAGTTATCCTTAGCAGGGAAAGAGTATTAGGATAAACTAGAATAGAGAAAATTTAACATGTCCACTCAGGTACTTGAAATTCTTCATTGTCATTGGTAAATAATTCTAGTTTATAAGGACAACGTATTTTAAGCAGTTTCTCAGCTGTAACAACTTTCTTTATTGTGGTTTTGTAATGTTGCTGTGGATTCATTAAAGAATAGTCAATTAAAAAAATTTTTTAATGTTTATTTCAGGCAGTTTTGTATGTGTGTATTTTGTGGTGTTTCTTGACCAACCAATAAAATATATTCTTAGTCTATTTTTTCTTTTCAGAATTAAAATTTCTGATAACCATTTTCAAAACAATATTTAAGTAATGAGAAGATTTAAATTTTTCATTAAATATCATTTTGAAGTAAAATTTCAGTTCTTAGCACGACAAAACACAGTTTTGGTATTTTATTAACATGTATGATTTGGCTTAGTTTTACTTTCCTGTTTCATGATTAGAGTCACTTGGAAGAGAAACATGTAGTGTATTTCAGATGTAGTTCCCGAGACTGATTAATCCATTGGTTAATAGTTCATTAATTTGTTTTTTGTGTCTTAATTTTTAAATATCCTTTTTTGATATTTGCTGTTAGTTTTTTCCATTGTTTGGCTTTCATAATAAATGTATTATAGTATTTTTGTTACCCTGTGATCCTCAGAATTACTTCTTTTATTTTTATTAGCATTATTTGTTACTGAACTGCTGCTAAACATAACAGTTGTTTTTCAATTTTGATAAAAATAAAAGATTGGGTTTTTCCCTTTTTTTTCCCACAAAATGTTTTTATCTGAATTTTAGGTACTTCTGTTTTATACTTTTATTTTTAATAAATCCCAAATCTAGCCTTCTTGACTAGATATTATTTAAATTCAGCCAGTTCTAGCATTTAAAAAAATAATTTATAGATGTCCTAATTTTCCTGAGTTTTTAAATATTTTTCAGAATCAAAAATTGCTTAAGGCATTAAAAGATAAGGATTACATTTAAAATTGAAGTATGAATTTAATGCTATTGAATATAAATAGGATCACATTTAAATTTAAAGATAATTTGACAGAATACTTCTATTTGTTACTCATCATTTGATATTATGTACTAAGTTTTTAGCTTCATATTACACATTTAAAGTAGATAAATTACATGTGGAAATTTTTTTAATAGTTGGAGTTTTTTTGTAAAAGAAAAAAAAGTTTATGGGCTAAAATCTTCTTTGTTAATAGGGTCTGATTGCAAACATATGGTGATGATTAGATATGTGGAACTTGGGAGTCTGGAGCTTTTTATAAGCAAAATATAATTTCATTTCTTGATTAAATTTTAGATACTTTCTTATTTTCCAGGAGAATGGATAGGAAAGATAATATGAATTTATGAATTCATGGCAAATCTGGCTAAAACTTTTCTGAGAATTTTGATAATTGAGCAGTTAAATCTAAACTAGGAGCTGAAGATCATTACATGTGTCATTAATTTTTTTCCTTAGATACATTATAGGTTCACTTTCTAATAAAAACACTAATTTTGTCTTCTACTCTTCCCATCCTACTTTTTAAGAAAAAAAAAAATTCTTAAATAATTGTATCATATAGTGATGTAAGCAGACCTGCTAGGTAGGTTGGGCCTGAACCATTTTTGTCTTCTGTGTCAGTTGCATATGCTTTTCTTAGCTTGCTGCTTCAGCAGCAGCAGCAGCAACAATGAATAAACAAGTATCACCACAGCCCTTGTTCTTGTCCCTTACAGCTGGGAGCAGGGGCTGGGAGATTGCTGCTGCTTGTCAGCTGTTGTACAGAATAGCATCAATATGCAATAATGGTGGCCAAAGGAGCCTACACCCACCAGCTTTTACAGACCAGGTAGGAAGGGCCCAACTATCATAACCCATATATAGCATAATAAATACTTTTTTTGACAAAAGGTACTTTTTTTCCCAAAGCTGCAGAAAGAGAACAGTAGTTGCTTACAGTTCTTAGACTTACATTTTTCTATTATTTACTCTGTGGCTTTAGTTATTTAATTTTTGTTCAGTTAATTTCACGTATGAATGGAAAACTGTCTTGTTTCTGGAAGTATGCATGGTATGTTTCATGTTTTTCACTTTTAAGCTGGTAGATTGGAAAAAAACTATTAATAAGTTGCTGATAACACAAGTTATGTATTGTATTAAGGAAAGAGAAGTTGATTATGGCCACATTGGAGTGTTTCTTTCACTTTGGGGCCATATTCTGAGCCCATGTTATCTTTGTTTATAGCCCAAACAAACAAGGCCAAATTCTTGCTGATTTCACTATAACTAAAAAGAATACCCCATACTACTTAGTGTTGTATTTAACTAAAGACAGAGCAGGCTGCAGGTGGAAACTCATTAAGTCTTTACTTTTTCATACTGTTAAAATAATGTTTTATATCTGAAAGTTCAGATTATTCTAAATCTTTTGGAATTAGGTCTTTGTAATATCAAATGATACAGAACGGTGTTTTTTATTTTTACAATTTAAATTAGCACAGCTTTGCATAACCTAAATATCTGCATTTTTCTCACCTTTTGTATCTAAATAATTCCAGTAGGTTATAGTTACAAGGAAGTGAATGTTAGATTTCTATTAATGTTCAGATTTCATCTGTAGTTAATGAAGTGTAGGTAGAAAACTACAAATGACATTTTATTTTGTATAAGCCTAATATCCCAATTTAAAGTTTTGACATTTGCGGTAGCATTCTTTTTAAAAGGTAATCATAGTTTTTCCCTGGTCATCTTCATTAAAATTACAGCTAATCACTCCTACTCTTAATGTTTTCCCTTACCAATCACAGTAAACTCAGAATATGAATTTCCTGCTAATACTGTTGAAACAAGCTTTGTTGTAGTATGTGCTTAGTTTTGTCTGAAATAATAAATGAGCTCAAAACCTGATCTAATGTGAAATTAAATGTATTCAGCCATAAATTGAAATTACTTTTTTTTTTTTTAACTAATACTAGAATGTTGTCTTTAATGTGTTTGATGTAATTTAACAGATAACATTTTAGTTACCTGCTCTTAATCAAAAAGTGAGTTACATAATCCTTTATATTGAAAATATCTTGTTTTTGCTACGAATTACTACATAAACTGTCTATGGACCACCTGTACCGGAATAACTTAGAATAAAGCATTTTTCCAGACCTGCAGAATCAGAATCTCTGGAGCTGGGACTCAGAAATTTGTACTTTTTACAAGCTCCACATGAGTTCTTTTAGAAGCACTACATGTGAGGAGCACTGCCCAAAATGAAATGGGGGAGGATTCTTCACATCAATAAACCATTTATATTTTCTGCTTCTCCCTGCCCCCCAGCCCCTTTGGTCATCATGGATCCAAGCTCAGTAACTGCTTCTGAATCTTATCATCTCTACCACAGTAGTTCTAGATTAAGTCTTGTTATTTCCTCAGTCATGTGAAGAAAATCAGTATTATGAGAGCTTTATTTTTGTTCAAGTATCTTGGGGCAAATTTTAGTCTCTGGTACATTTAGTATACCTATGTTAGACCTACACTTGATAAAAACAGAAGGATTTGGTCATTTAAGAATTTTAAAATTTTTCCTCTGGATAGTGGCTATTTTTCTTAAATATACTTCCAAACATTGGAGAAAATAAAGAAGAACTTCTTATATGCTGCTTATGGGAGCATTTGACAATGTCGGAGTAAAGTTGAAGATATACATAGGCTTGAACCCAACAATTCCGTTCCTAGATGTTCTAGGTAAACTGAGACATGTATGAAAAAGTCTTATAGTTACTTTTATTTTTAATAGGAAAAAATCAAAAGTACTATAAATGTTAAGCAACAGGAGAATGGCAAATTGTGTCATAGTCATATGATGAACTGTTTATTATACTGCTGTTTAAGTGAGAGCTCTGTGATCATGGATGAATGTCTTCGGCGAACAAAAACAAGTTGCAAAAGGTTGTATATTATATAATATTTATATAAGATATATAGCATTTATATAAAGCTAGAAAGCAATGATATATATGGTTTTAAGTACTTGATTTTATAGTAGTAGTAGCGTAAAAGCATGTATAGGAAATAAATGCCAAATTCAAGATTGTAATTTTATATTAGGAGAGAAAGGAATGGGATCAGGGTATGGTACGAAAAGGATTCAACTATATGCATAGGCTTTTTCTTTAAAAAAAAAAAAAAAAAAAAAAAACGTAAAGCAAAATAAGCCTGGCAGAATATTAGAATTCCATGAGAAGGCCAGGGATTTGAAATTTTCCTGTGGATTTGAAATATTTTTTCAAATATATCAAAAAATGTGCTGTCTTTATTTTGGTGAAGATCTTCTACAATAAGATGTATACTTAGGATGCTCCTAAAAGCATGGATGACTTTATTCTATTTGTTCTATATCTTACAGTAACTAATGGAAATAGTACTTCCTACTCTTGTAAATAAAGGACAGCCTTGGAGGCAATTTTTCTTATCACTGCTCTTCCATTTACCCTTGAATTCAGACAGTTTCACAATAGTATTTTCTTTTGTTACGGCTATCGATCATAACATTATTTTCAGAATTTGTTTATGCATTTGAAACTCCAACTTAAGCTTTGTATTATACTGCTTTACAGTAGAATTCTTGGAATTAAGCAATATATGGATTTTTACATTTTGCATTTGTATACATGTTACATGTGTGTATGTGTGTGAGAGAAAGATTGGTCAATCTTGAGGTATGATCTTGAATTTATCTTAAAATATCTGCACTTAGATGATGTCCTCTAGAAGCTGAGTGTACTCCAAGTTAGACATGAAGTGTGAGTTTTAGTTGCACTTAGATATTTGACTTTTAAACTTTGAGAAGGTAATAGTAATAGAAAAGTGAATTCTAAAAACTAATGATAACACTTTGGACTGAAACAGGTAAATGCTGCTTGGTGTTCATAATCTGTGATTGTGCTGTATAAGGATCAGAAAGCTTTGATTATCAACTTTAGCTGAAAATTTTATTAACTTCTATAATGTGATCAATTTTTTAAAGTCTTCACTCTTATTTTTTTTCCTAGGTTTAATAAAGATGAAATGAAGACCATAATAAAATAGTCCCCTACTTAGCCCAGCAATTCTTACCTTGTAAGTATCAACTCTCAGTTAATATTTAGTATTAACCTCTGCCATTGCTATAAAAAGTTAGTGTTTCGCTACAGGTGTTGCTTTATTTCTGAATGACAAGTTTCTTATCTCCCCGTACCCCCTACACATTGAAGGTTGGTATTAATTTAATCCAGTTTAGGACAAGAATAATGCCATTGCTTTGAATAAGTTTTCTATTTTGGAAAGTATTTTACAGCAAGGCCCTATTTTCTAAATCTGAGAATCATAATTTTAAACACTTGTCCTCCAAAGGAATTGATAAATAAGTAATTATCTTTATTATTATTAGTCAAGCTTATTTTTTTTTATTTTTTTAAATGTTTATATATTTATTTTGAGAGAGAGAAAGAAAGAGACAAGCAGGCTCCACGCTGTCAGTGCAGAGTACAGTCTAGGGCTCAATTTCACCAACTGTGAGATCATGACCTGAGCTGAAATGAAGAGTTGAATGCTTCACTGACTGAGCCACCCAGGTGCCCCCCATTAGTCAGGTTTATTGATAGTTATTTTATGGTTTTATAAATTGGAAGGATTCTCTCCACTTGAGAGAGAGTTTTTTCATTTATTTGTTTTTATATTTCACTAAATTACCCTGCACACTTTTCTGTGAGATACTTAAAATTTAGCTGTTAAACTTCAGAAAGTGGGAAAGACAGGAAGGCAATCCCTTTTCCTTCCTTTTATACATACATACATGCACACCTCTTTCTTAGAATAAACATTTGTACCCTGATTCATTTAACTTTTGAGAAACTTACAAATTCTAAGGAAAAAATTTTAACAGGTTAGCTAAAATTGACGTCATACCCCTAGAAAAACTCAAAATCAAGGTCATGGTAAATACACAAGATAACTATTTTCCTAAAAATATTTGAGACCCTGGGGTGCCTGAGTGACTCAGTCAGTTAAGCATCTGACTTGGGTTCAGGTCATGGTTTTACGGGTTTGTGAGTTCCAGCCCTGCGTTGGGCTCTGTGCTGACAGCTCAGAGCCTGGAGCCTGCTTCACATTCTGTGTCTCCCGTTTTCTGCCCCTCCCCAACTTGTGCTTGAGCTCTTGCACACATGCGCACTCTCTCTCTCAAAAATAAATAAAAAATAAAACATTTTAAAAATATTTAAAAAAAATATTTGAGACTCTAAAGTCAAGCTACCATAAAGATTCATTTCCATCTATTCTTTGAGCTCATCCCTAAATAAAAGAAACTTAAGTGCACCTTTTTTCTGTTCGTGGTGTTGAGGGATGGCCCTGTTTTAGTGAAAACTAGTGCATCAGATTTCTTCTCTACCATATCTAATACCATTGGATTAGTGACTCTGTGAATAATGTTTATGTGTCGAGGAGTGACCTTATCATAGAAGATCTGCCACTGAACTCAGTAAATAGTTTTTTGGGTAGAAATCAATTAAATATTGAAGACTTTTATTAATGAGCCAGTTTGAAGAGTAGTGGCCAAATACCACAGGTCACTTCCTTCTCTAATTTTTTTTCCTTTTTATATTTTTGTCTCTGGAAAACTAAAATGGAAACATTTGCAAATCCCCAGAGAATCCTATATAGCCCAGGCATAAGTTACTTAATTGGTCCCTTGGAAGCCAGCTCAGTTTTACTTCAGCTTACTCTTAGAAAAAGAAATCTTTTTGATTGGTATTGTGCTCCTACTGTAGATTGGAAGGTAGTTGACTTTTCAGAAAGAAATAGGTATCATTTAACTTCTAACAGATTTAAAAGCATAGATAATGTCATATTCTTAACCTTATTTCATCTCCTTTGTAAATTTCTAAGCAAATAAATAAGCTGGATATTTTCCAGCATCTTTTAAACATAGGTCATTTGCTGTATTTTATAATTGGAATGCTTTCTGTTGTCTGTTCTAGGTAGTATGTTTGGAGTTCTCTTTAATCTTAGTTACTAAGATGGTGCTGTTTCCAGTCAGTACCCAGAAAAATAGGTACATCATGACAGTAGTCAGTGATTCTATATGATTATGCGTGGGTATCCCCTCTTTTGTCATTCTCTTATGCTCATTTAATGCCATTCTTCAAGGAATTTTTTTAAGCTGTTCCCCACTTGTGGGATGTGGATATTCTAGAAGTTGTAGAATGTTTGTGTTTTATATATTCATTGCTGTCTGAATTAAATAATGGCAGTGTTTTGGGTTCATTTTTATAAATTGAGTAAAGAGAGGAAATTTCTTTCAAGGTTTTTTTTCAGTTTAAAGCTCTTAAATGGTTGTTGCTTAACATAAACCTTTCAGAAATAATCATATTTCGGGGTTCCTGGGTGGCTCGGTTGAGTGTCTGACTGTTGATTTCAGCTCAGGTCATGATCCCAGGGTTAAAGGGTTGGGCTCTGGGGCGCCTGGGTGGTTCAGTCAGTTGAGCATCCGACTTGGGCGCAGGTCATGATTTTGCCGTCTGTGAGTTTGAGCCCTGCGTTGGGCTCTGTGCTGACAGCTCAGAGCCTGGGGCCTGCTTCCAATTCTGTGTCTCCCTCTCTCTCTGCCCCTCCCCTGCTTATGCTCTCTCTCTGTCAAAAATAAATAAACATTTTTTAAAAAATTTAAAAAGAAAAAACAGGCTGGGCTCTGTGCTAAGCATGGAGCCTGCTTGAGATTTTCTTCCTCTCTCTTTCTTTCTCTTTTCTCTCTCTTCCTCTCCCTCTGTCCCTCTGTCCCTCTGTCCCTCTCTCCTCGCCCCCCCCCCCCGCTCATGTGTCCCCTCTCTAAAATAAAACTAAAATAATACTTCTTTCTCTTTTTTCTCACTTTAAGATTTTTGAGCTGTGTTTTGTTTTTTCACATTGTAAATTTGGGTACATACACTTAAATTACATATTTCTGTTATATAAATTTAAAATAACTAGATCCATCATTTGGTGCTAAATGAAATAATATCTTTAGGTGCACTGTCAGCAATTACGATCATTGCTGCTTTTTAATTTACAACAGCAAAAACTTTAAGACCCCGACTCTCTAAATAAGAAACAGAAGATGAAGCAGAATATTAACCAGTCTGTGCTGTCATTGTTAGTCCTGTAAACCAAAGTGATGGAAACAAGTAACCTTATAATCAGTAGACTTATTATTTGTCTATTATCAAAAGCAAGTCTAGTAAGAAGAAATAACAAAAATAATTCCTTACATTAGACTGATTATCTAGATAAGTTTTTAGAATTTTTATGAAGTTAGCAATAGAATAGCAATGGCATGTAATCATACCATTTTAGAAAATATTGTCAGTTCTTGAATTATAAATAGTGTAAATGTGGAGCTGATTGAGGTACTCCAGGGCAGTAAGTAGTTAATAAGGCAAATGATATAGAATCTGTTGTTTTCAATAAAAATGTAATGCTTTTGGTATGACTCGCTAAAAATAGCTGGAATCTCATGATTGAAATTTACTCTTGTGTTAAATGGCTGTCTACCTGTGGCACTTATGAGGAATTTTTAATTATTTTGAATAATTTTATAATGTGAATGTTTCTGAGGGAAAGACTACCAAAAGAAAAAACAAAAGAACAAATTGCTCTTTTGGCACTTGGATTAGTAGTAAATAATGTTTATAATAAAAAAAAAAAAATTATAAGGATGCTAGATAATCTCAGCATTTGGTGGTAAGGAAGGTTTGCAAATTTACTGATCAATTGATATTAATTTAGTTAAATATATCAAATCTAGGTTCTTAAAGGGGTATATTGTTCTATAACGTATGAACATAGAGAAAATTTACAATGTGCCACAACCATTTTTCATTGTTCAAATAACTTCTCTTTTTGAGAGTGTTTAAATCAAATGCTAGTAGTTCTATCCTTACAGTCTTACATGTTTGACATATATGTGTTGAACAGAATAATTTAAATTATTAAATGTGATCTGTCTATGCAAGGCTGTGTTTCTGCTCTCAACAAAATTGTAGCCATAAAATTTGAATTTTAGTGCCAAAATTATAGAAAGGAGTTGGGTTAGTTGTTTTCCCACCTTGAACAAGTTCTCAGTTCAAGATGGATGATTCAAAGAAGTATAATAGGAAATGTCTTATTTATGAAGTTACTTTTGATGTTTTCTTATGAAAATGAAAACAATGCAAAATTTAATAGTACAGACCTTTATTGAAATAGGAAATAAACATACAAATATAAATTCTGTTATAATAGGGATTTCAGGTTCTAAGCATAAATAGAATAGGTAACATCCCTAAACTGTTGATGCAGTCTTGCCCTTTGCTACTACCTTTTTGCCTGAAATTTGAGTTTTCAAAATGATCTCCATGTAAAAACAGAAACAGATTGAATGCAGAATTGAGATAGATACATGTCAAATTGTCAGCAATCACACCTGACTTTTTGCCAGTTTCATGCTTCCTGTTATATCCAGTAAATAAATTTCTTAAAATTCTTTTCAGTTTTGTTTTCTTTAAATTGCCTCTGTTTCTTTATTCCCTTTGTATTTAATGCCCTATCATCAAAACTTAAACATAGTTTGTCCTCCAAATCCTTAATAAAACATCTTATACTGAAATTTTCTAAGTCAGTTTTTTTTTAGTTGATCTTTATTGATTTTATTCTAATGCTCAGAGTATTAGTGTTAGAACTATAATAGAGAAACTTTTTCCTTAATGGTATAAATTGTATTTATGTCAGTTAAAATAATTGATAGAAAATAAAATTTTCATAAGAGAGCAGGTTTCAGTTTAGTATATAATTTCATCCTTTGGCCCTAGATATGTCTTCTAGAAATAGTTTTTCTGTCTTTTCTCTAGGCTAAGCATACTTAAGTCCTTCCACTGGTTCTCATAGCATGAATTCTAGATCAGTAGTATCCTGGATATTCCACTTTGGATCTGCTACATTTTGTCAGTATTGCATATAGAACTGACTGTACTCAGTGGGTTTGAGGTACACAATACAGTCTGTCTTTTATGAATAAGGTAGTTCTATCAATGTAGCCTGCCTGGTTCCACTGACTTTCTCTTTGTCATCAGCACTGTTGGTTCATGTTGAATCACAGTCCACTGAAACCCTACATTTGTCCAAAGTGTATTTCAAATCCTACCGTAAGTTAAGAAATTCAGCAGTCATTTATTAAATACCTATTCACTACTAGCTGTGTTCATAAAAGTTTAAATTTGTACAGTCTTAAAAGGGCTATGAACTAGCCATTAATAACCCATTTTACAAAAAGGAGTCTCAGAGCTCCATGTACTGAAATAACTTACCCAAGATACAAGAATTCATAAGGAATAGAGGCGCCTGGGTGGCTCAGTCTGTTGAGCATCTGGGTTTTGATTTCGGCTTAGGTCATGACCCCAGGGGTCATCAAATTGAACCCCATGTCAGGCTCTGCACTGAGTGTGGAGCCTACTTAAGATATTCATTCATTCATTCTCTCTCTCTCTCTCTCTCTCTCTCTCTCACTCATTAAAAAAAAAAAAAAAAAAGACACAAGGGGTAGAGTCAGGATTCCATCTTGGGTCACCCAGCTTCAAATTCAGTGTTCTGTATCATTTCTCCCTCAATACATTATTTTTGCTGCATATTATATTGATTAAGTTAAGAAAAATGCAGAAAGTGGCTAGTATATTCTGTTTCATCCAGGATGATTTTAGAGCTTAGGAGACATGCCTAGAATTTTTTAATGTTTTTAAAAAAAATTTTTTTTTTTAACATTTATTTATTTTTGAGACAGAGAGAGACAGAGCATGAGCAGGGGAGGGGCAGAGAGAGAGGGAGACACAGAATCTGAAACAGGCTCCAGGCTCTGAGCTGTCAGCACAGAGCCCGACGCGGGGCTCGAACTCACGGACCGCGAGATCGTTAATGTTTTTGTTAAATGCGGTAATGTCTAACATGAATGAGATGAACTGAAATTAAAGCAGCATAAGAAAGTAAATATGCCTAAACAGAAATGTTAATTGAATCAAAATTAGACTTGCAAATCAATTAATTGCAAGAAAATGAGGGGGAAAACATTTAATTTATATAAAATTTGTATCCTTTTTACTGTATTTAAAAAATTTTTAAATCTGTTAACCTGGAGTGCCTGGGTGGTTCAGTTGGTTGAATGTCCAACTCCTGATTTCAGCTCAGATCATGATCTCATGGTTCGTGAGTTCATGCCCCACATCGGGCTCTGTGCTGACAAAGAGGAGCCTGCTTGGGATTTCTCTCTCCCTCCCTCTCCCTCCCTCTCCCTCCCTCTCCCTCCCTCTCCCCCCCTCTCCCCCCCTCTGCCTGCCGGCCCCCCCCCCCCCACCCCCGGCTTACTCTCTCTCCCTCAAAATAAAGGAACATTTAAAAAAATAAATCTGGTATCTAATATGAAAAAAGCTAATTTAATGTACTTAAACATTCCTATTTACTCAGATTAATGTTCAAGGTGACTTCTTAAAACATTGATTTATTGTCTCACCTTTCAAAATGACTATTGTTTTCTTAAAAGATCATAAAAATGAAAAGTTGATACATACTTAAAAGGTGGTAAATCATAAAGATAATTAAGAGGTCATAGGCCAGAGTATAAACCACGGGGCTTGGAAGTAAAACTTTTATAAAGAAAAAGGACAAGAGTTGAATGGTTCTGTTTTCTAATTTTTATAATAGCTCTTTTTTTTTTTTTTTTTAAATTAGATCTACATCTAACCAGTAAGGCTCTTTCCATATGTAGTTAGGGAATGTGATTTTGCTTTTAGCCAGCAAACTTGAAAGCACAGTTTAAGTGATGGAGGCGCTATATAACGTTTGTATATAAGTAGAGAAATGGCATGGGCCATACCAGGAAGCATTGCTACATAGCTAGTCCAGTTTGAATGGATGATAGGTATGAAATAATTAAGCCGGTTATTTGCTCAGCATAGTACTCAATAAGAATAATTTCCTGTATTCAAAAGTTCTTAAAACTGGTGCAATTCAATATCAGCTAGGAAGGCTGAAGATTACACTGGAAAATATAGACTTGAATTGTCCTCTAAAGTAGGAATAAATTGAAAGGGGATTAGTGAGTATTTTAGCCTCCAGCAGTAGCTTCAGTGAAGATTTAGAGAGGAGAAAGGAATATACAGTTTAGGAGAGGAAAGAACTGGAAAACAATTGACTACAAGCATGATAAATAATTTTCTTCCACTTGCTACTTACCTGATGGCCACAGCACATGCCTGACCAGTTTTTGTCCACTCATAAATACTTAAATGCTTCTCTAACTTACAGGGACCCTTTTTTGCTAAATATGTAACCACCCATACGTAGAATAACACAATGAATAATAATCTTATTGTAATAATGTCTAGTTTCTCTTAAAATTCTTGATTATTTCAGAAAAGTCTACATACTACATTGGTTTATGTCTCTTAAAAGAGACCTTTTAACTGGAATGGTAGAGGCTTTTAATTGGAGAGAAGTAGGAAATACTGGATAGGTCCTGATTATACAGACCTTGATATGTGTGTGGGGGTGGGTGGGTGTGTGTGTGTAGCCTGACTTTTCTGGAATAAGTTGTCTAGATTGAAGTCCACCTCACACACAATTTCTAAATAATCATTACTTTCTTAATCAGAAAAAAAAAATCAAGTATAGACATACTACAGTTTTATACTTTACTCAAAAGCTAGGTTTTTATGGATTATAAAACAGACTTCTTGGATTTTATCTGAATACTATTTCATTACCTGCCTGTTCTCAACATTGAATTTTAAAGGTATCTTATCTGGTTAATTTTTTTGTTTTTAAGCATCTGTAGCCAAAAAACAAGTTAAAAAAATTTTTAATGTTTGTGGATTTTATATATTTAGACATTTCATAAAACTTTCACTTTCTTTATAGGATAGTAAGAAATTATTATGCTTAATGAAATTGTCATGAAGTTTAGTTAGACCCCATAATTTAGGCCTATTCTTAAAGATACCAAAGCATGGCTAATTTCAAAATTTCTCCAGGTGTAGTATCAACATTTCATACCACAAGTGTAGTATTCCATTGTCCTGACCAAGCATAGTCATTCTGTGACCCAAGGGCTATATATAGTCAGCTCCTTAGAGGTTTACATGCAGAATTTGAAGCATACTTGAAGACAGTAATTATTACAGATTGTGTTGATGCCAGATTAAAAGTAAAATTAAGTACTTGAAAAATTGAAAGCAGTGTGCTGGTACTTAATGGTTATGTCTAAACAAAATAGAAATATTTTCATGGCATGTATTAACCTCTGAATATTTCTATCATGTGACAGTGGGAACAGTCTATAGATTCAAAGAAATTTTTAGTTTAAAATATACCCCCCCCCCTTTTTTTCTTGAGACCTAGAGAGAGGGAGACACCAAATATGAAGCAGGCTCCAGGCCCTAGGTGTCAGCACAGAGCCTGAGGCGGGGCCCAAACCCACCAACCAGGAGATCATGACCTGAGCTGAAGCGAAGATGCTTAACTGAGCCACCCAGGTTTAATCCCCATTTAGAACTTACTGTTAAAAAAAAAAAAAAAAAAAAATATTCAATGGAAAAAGGACAGTCTTCAACAAATCATTTTGGGAAAACTGAATATCAACATATAAAGGAATGAAATCGATACTTCATACTATATATAAAAATTAAAATGGGTCAAAGACCTAAATGTAAGAACTAAAACTATAAAACTCTTAGAAGAAAACATAGGGGGACGACTTCATGACAGTCTTGATTATGATTTCGTGGATAGCAAACCCAAAGCACAGGCAGCAACAACAACAAAAAGGTAAATCGGACTCCCATCAAAATTTAAGATTTTTTATGCATCACAGGACACTATCAGCAGAGTGAAAAGGCAACCTACAGAATGGGAGAAAATATTTGCAAATCATATATCCGATACAGGACTGATCTCCAGAATCTATAAAAAACTCTTAGAACTCAACCACAACAACAAAATAAAAACCCAGTTAAAAAATGAGTAAAGGATTTGAATACATATTTCACTAAAGAAGATATACAAATGATCAATAAGCCTGACATGCTCAAATGACTAATCATTAGGGAAATGAAAGTCAAAACTACACCAAGATACCACCTCACATCCCCAAGGATGGCTATTATCTTTTAACAAGAAAAAAATAGTGTTGGCAAGGATGGGGAGAAATTGGAATCCTTTTGCTTTGCTGATGGAAGTGTAAAATGGTATAGCCACTATCTAAGAAAGAAAGTATGGCAGTTTTTCAAAAACATGAAAATAGAATTAAATACCATATGATCCAGTTATACTGCTTTGGGGTTTATACCAAAAAGAATTGAAAGCAGGACTCAAACAGATATTTGTATACCATGTTTATAGCAGCAATTAATCATAATAACAGAAAGATCAAAACAACTTAAATGTTCATAGATGGACAAAATGTATATACATACAATGGAATACTACTCAGCTGTGAAAAGGAAAGATAGTGTAAAATATGCAGCAACATGGATGAACTTTGAAAAAGTTAACCCTACGTAAAAGCCAGACACACAAAAAATAAATGTTATATGATTCCATTTATATAAGGTACCTGAAATAGGCAAATTCATCAAGACAAAGTAGACTAGGGGTGTCCGGGGGCTGAGGGAATGGAAGCATGGGCACTGTTTAGTGGCTCCAGTGTCAGTTGGTGTAAATGAAAAGGTTATGGAGATGGAAGGTGGTGATAGTTATACAACAGTGTAAGTAGACTTAATGCCACAGAACTGTACCCTTTAAAATGGTAAAATTTATGTCATGTATTTAACCGCAATACTCTAAAAATAATAAGACATTATTACTGTGAAGTTTTTAAAAGAAAAAAAGATTTATTAGGGGCACCTGGATGGGTTAGTTGGTTAAGCATCTGACTCCTGATCTCTGCTCAGGTCATGATCTCACAGTTCCTGAGTTTGAGCTCCACATCAGGCCTCTGCACTGACAGTGTGGAGCCTGCTCAGTATTCTTTTTGAGACAGAGCGAGACAGAGCATGAACGGGGGAGGGTCAGAGAGAGGGAGACATAGAATCTGAAGCAGGCTCCAGGCTCTGATCTGTCAGCACAGAGCCCGATGCGGGGCTTGAACCCACGAACTGTGAGATCATGACCTGAGCCAAAGTCAGACGCTTAACTGACTGAGCCACCCAGGTGCCCCTTAAATGATTTTAAATTCTGAGAAGGAATTGTGTCCGTATACTAACTAGTGTAACAATTGGGACAGTGCCTGGCACATAGTAGGTATTAAGATATTTGTTAAATGAAAAAAGTACGTACATAAATTTTGTATATTTGAAAATACCATGTTTACATTTTTGTTTGGAAAGTGGGAAAGGGTAGCCTAAAGAACTGTTCCAAGTGTAGTTGGTAAATACAAATATGTATTACGTATTTCTCAAGTCATTGTAGCATAGCCATTTTAATGATGAGAAAACTGGAGCAAAAGGTTATCGAGGCTTAAACTAGAGTGGTGGCAGTTTCCTTGTATCTTTTAGAGAAAGAGGTTATTACATTCCTACATCTGAGTAAGTGGAAACTGTTCAGGAGTGTATTTCCATGCCTGGTGAAGAGGGGAGGCCGATAGGATAAAGGAAGATCAAGAGCCACAGGATTCCAATTTTATTTCTCATCTCTGGGTGCAAAGTTGATTCATCTTCCAAAGGCTTCATAATCTTTAATTCTTATGTAAAGTGATGTCCAACTTTTAACAGAGTAACTATTCTAAAAAAGGGATAAATGTTAAGAGTAAGATAATACTTGGATTTTTTTAAGATAAATTAATTAGAAAATTCACTTTATTTAGCGTTAAAATATTTCATGTGACATCATCTTTTCCTTTAAAAGTACATCTGCATTTTGTTAGCTTAAGTTTATTGAAACTGAGCTCTTATATGTCATTTCTTATTTTTCCTTTGACATGAAGTCTTACCTACTGGATGGAAGATGTCTTTAGAAAGGCATACCGCAAGGAATGAACTGCTGTCTGTAAATTTTGCTTTTACCAAGGTAAAGACCAAGTTTTATGAATTCACTTTGTGTTTATAAAAGGAAAAAAAACTTTCATATATTTAATACATTCAAAAATTTGCTTAAATATTTAACTTTATTGGCTTATTAAGTTGACAAAGGGGGAGGAAATGCTTAGCTTTTCCTCATATTACACATCTTTGTGTTCCTAACCTATAGCAATATGCTTAGCACGTAGTAGGCTTTCCTTAAACATTTGATGTAGAAATAAATTTTACTATTCTACTTAAAAGCTTCTAAGAAATAGCTATTTATGTATACTTTGTCCGTTATAATCTTTAAATATTGGTTTCTTAATGTATTCTCTTCTAAAAGAAAAAAATTTTTTGTATCTTCAGGTGCTAATGTGTGTTTAAAAAACAAAACCTTGGAGTAAAGTAGCAGCACATAATGGTTTGTGGATTTTGAAAAGGTGCAGGCCATATTGTGCTGCCTCAAAAATACAAGGATCTGATCTTCTGAAAAAAAGATATTTCTTTTTATTCATAGCTCTTATAATAGTGATGTCAGCAGTGCCTTAGCAGCACGTAAATATTGGCGTTAAGATTCTAAAATTATCTCCAGTATTAACTGTGCTGCTGAAGTAAGGCTGGCCATGTTCTACAGTCTAATATGTTTTATATTTTAATATGTCTTAATATGTATTAACATCATTGATATATCTTCAGTTTTATTGATAATGTATTTTCAATATTATTGAGAACCTTGTTATCTTTAGTATGATTCTATAAAAATAAGTAGTAACTTTTAAGATGTATTTGTATTAACATGGTTGTGGGGTGCCTGGCTGGCTCAGTCGGTAGAGTGTGTAACGCTTGCTCTCGGAATTGTAAGTTCAAGTACCACATTGCGTGTAGAGATTACTTAAAATCTGTAAAAAAAAAAAAATAATATAAGTGCAATTTAATAATAGTGTTGAATGCCATCAAGAGTTTATTGAAAGAGCTTATACAGAACCGAATTTACTTTAATGCATATTTATATTCATTGTAGATACTGAAATTTTTAAATACTCGTTTTTCCTTTGTTTCTCCAGTAAAATGAAGTTTAAAAATATTTGCTTATTTCACAGATAAGTGTGCATTATAAAATATACATTCTGAACAGAACTTACAAGACAATTTGTAGTAATGTTTCTAAATATTTCGTTAGAAGGGGGAAATTTCAAAACGTGTGAATTAAATCCCTGAAATCCTGGGTCTCAAAATGCTCTTAATCATAAACTCAAAGGTAGGAAAGACCTTACAGATGACCAGCCTATTTTTTGGGTGGCTCAGGAAACAAATTCAAATTAGGTAATTTGCCCCACGTGACAGATTAGAATCTGAATCCTATGCCTTCTGACTCTACACTATCATTGTTTTATCTTGTTTCTATTAAATCCTTAGCTGAAGATTTTTGACAAGTTGAAAATGTGACTTTGTTTGCTTTTTTATAGTCAATATTTAACTTCAGAGTAAAAGTAAAAATTATTATTATAGTTACTAATTTTATAGATGTAACAGTTGAAATTTTTAATTTAAGATTTAAAGAAAAATGTTTTCTTTACCTTCTGTTTCTTATTTATTGTTTTATTAAGTCATTAAACTAAAAATTAATGTTCAGGACAAGATAGGTGTTTTTGTGTAGCATATCACACTTTTGGTCTTCTTTTCTACAAGGAATAGTTTACCCTTTTCAATTGCAGCCAAGCAGGAAATCTACAAAATAAAAGCACTTCTTAACAAATCATTTCCAATTATTATTGTCTTTTAGAAACCCTAAAAGTATTTCAGATGTAATTTAAGGAATTGTAATCAAGGATCTTCTTTTTAAAGTCTAATGTGAAGGTAAAGAAAATATGTAAGGCAAAGCTCTCATTTTTAAAAACAATTTTTCCCCAGCAAAAATTTTTTTCCCCAAATTAGGAAGCAGTGTACCATATATACGGTAGCTAGAATTAAATGCCAGCTTTTACATTAAGTACAATTAAGCACTATTGACTTGGTGCTTTGAAAAATCATTCATCAAGCTGTTCACCTCTTTTCCTTTATTTCATTTCAACTATTTTATGAAAGACTAACAAATATAACTTTTGATTCCTCTGAAAGTACTCCAAGATTTAACATCTAGATTCTTGGAAATATTTATTAAATGAATTACAAAGTTTGTCCACTATTTTCCAGAATAACTCAGGAATTAGATACCTTTTTTCCTGTTTTTGTTTTTCTAAGTATATTGTATTTAGTCTAATCTGCCTTCTAAATGAAAGAGAGAAAACCTGGATTTTACATTTACTAGGTGAATTTTTATATCTAGGTCCTCCAGATGTGAAGAAGGAACACTTGGGGCTATTATTGCTAAATGAAAACTTTTCTTGTTTTAATCCTGAGAATAGATTAAAGGAAAATGAAAATATTGGTAAAGTGAGAAACTATAGAAAAACTGTTACAATGAAATTTATCATAACAGCATTCAGCTTCTTTCCAGTCTCTTAAGAGGAAGTAGCCTGTCAGTACCTAATGAAACACACACATTTAGGTAATTCAGCAGAACTGGAAGTTGTATTTGTACGAGTTAATACACTTTCATCTTTGTGTAATTTTGCACACATTAAAAGCAAATAGTAAAATAAAAGTTGTACCTTTTAATGTTAACCTTAATTTGACTATTTTTACAAAGAAAAAATAAGTATATACAGGTATGTGTTTTCATTTTTTCCATCATCTTTGGGGAAAAAATGCTCATCTTCTTTCATTCAGGTTTCTTTTTAAGTTGATGCCAAAAAATTTCAATATTGAGCATCTTAAATCTGTTACTTGGAATATGGATTGAGTTTGTTTGGAGCTAACTCAGAGGACTCAGGCAAGTAAGTATTCAGGAGGTAGCAAGAGGAATATTGTAATAGTTGAATAACTCAGTTCACATCCTGTATTTAAAGGCAGATCTCTTAAGGTCACACATATTGATATGTGATAGTAAATATGAAAATTTGGCCTTAGACTTAATTCTGTACTCAACAATGAAGATTTTCTTCAATCAATTATATATCCTTTTGGTTGTTAGAGAATTACATGTTGTTTTTAAGCCACTAAGTGTCATTATGGGTATATGCCCAGGTTAGCTGTATTGGATTAGCAAGATTATGCTTGCATAAACTGTGATCTCTGTTAATGATTTATCTATTTAGAAATTGACATTCTAAATCAATTTTTTTTCCTTTTACAGGTGGATATTACTATCCCTTATTCATCGAAAAAGTTTTATTCTCAGTGTTGTTTCTCATTGAGTATTAACAAAAAGAAAAATTAATGTTCCAAACTTTTCAGATAGATTTGGTTCTAGTAAGTATTTAGACATACTATTTGCATAGCTAGAAGAAGAAATGAGACCATCATCATTTCCAGCTAAAATTTTTTATTTTCATCTGTTATCAAAGGATTTCTTATAATTTATGTCTTATTAATAGCTTGAGCCCCTTTAATGCAGAACTAACTCACACCAGAAATGTGAGAGTATATATTCTTGCCTTATTTATTTATAAATATATCTCACAAATTTCTGAATTTTTTTTAAAGCTATATATGAAGCTATATATGAAGAAAAAAATAATTGACAAAATAAATATTAAGTTTAAACCTCTAATGTTAAAGTTACTGTGTGAGGTGACAAATTATTTGCTTTTTTTTTTTTTTTTTTTGTCTTTATTTTACTGAAATTAAATTCAACATTTGTAATTTCTATTTGGGTCTATTTCTTGATTACTAATACATTGAATTCATGTAAAAACTTTATGAGTAATATACTGAAATTAGCATACTGATGATTACAGTTCTCCCTTAATTCTGTGGAACTTTGAATAATCTGGTATTACATTCTTGCAATTGAACTTTTGTGTTTTGAAGAAATGTAAACTGCCTGGAAAATGTTATTGTTTGTATTTATCATATGCCATAGGATTAGATTTTGTTTGAGAAATTTTTAGCTACCTATTTACACAAAATGCTACTCAATTTGATTAACTTGTTATTCAAAGGTATTCTCTTTGTTTTATAATTTAACCACTTAATACCATGGATTATTCTATTAAGGAATATCTTTAGGAAGTGATAGAAATTCTGAATCACCCTAAAGTTTGCTAATTTCCGCATCTCATTATTTTATAATTTTGGGGAATGCTTGTATTATACCATTTCAGGAATATAAGTTTTTATTATACCACTAAAACTATTTCTTTTTGGACTTAATGCATATGATAGTAAATCACAGAATTTTTTTTAAGTTTCCATGTCCTCAATATTAAAAATGCTGTTTTAGCCTGAAGCAAGCAATGAAGAAGGGTATTTATTGTCCTACCGTGTAAGTCAAGAAAGTTGAATGAGTACATGATTTCTTAAGAGAATTTATAAATTTTAACATGGTCAATGCAGATTTTTATGTTAATTTGTTTATATTTTCATGAATGTCTTTTGTGGCAGTGTGAAAATGCAGATGTTTGACAGGGAGCATTAAAAATAGATTTGAGGGGTGCCTGAGTGGTTCAGTCGGTTAAGCATCTGACTTCACCTCAAGTCATGATCTCGCAGTTTGTGAGTTCAAGCCCCACATCAGGCTCTGTGCTGACTGCTCAGAGCCTGGAGCCTGCTTCAGATTCTGTGTCTCCCTCTCTCTCTGCCCCTCCCCTGCTCATGCTCTGTCTCTCTCTGTCTCAAAAATAAATAAAACATTAAAAAATTAAAAATAATAATAAAAAAATAAAAATAGATTTGAAACATTTATAAAGAGAAGTACAAATTTATTCTACTCAAATGCTGAGGATCTGTAGAACAAAACAGATAAATTTCTGCCCTCATAGAGTTTATGATCTTGGAAGTGAGATGTGAGTAATAGACTAGACAAAAAAATTGATAGGTGCTATATGTGGTGTGTCAGATGGTAGTACTTTGTAGAAAAATAATGCAAAGGAGGTGGAAAGGATGGAATAAAGGTGTTTGGAAGACAGGAGAGAGAAGTTTTTAAATACTGTAGAGAGAAAATGCTTGACAAATGATTATTTAGACAAAGATTTTTAAAACGATGAGCAAATTATTAGGTATCTGGGAAAAGAGCCTTTCGGGCAGGTGAAATAACAACTACAAAGATCTTCAGGCTGAACCACTTTTGGTGTGTACAAGAAACAGCAAGGAGATCTGGTTGACTGCGATTAAATACACAAGAAGGGGACTCATAATTCATGGGATTGAAGAGTCTGTAAGGGCTAGATCTTATGGCTGTTTTCAGCTTTTAGCTTGTTCTACAGATTTAATTTTTCATACTTCCTTCAGAGAACTTTGACAGCAGTATGCGTCTCAGCCTATTTGACCTTTGTAGGTAGAACAGTATTTTTGTAAATCTGACTCAAGGTTACAACCTCCATCAGACACTATTGTTTAAACATTTTAAACAAAATGTTTAAATAGTTGGTTAATAGGTACATGTATGATGATCAGATTTTTACAAATTGTGCTTTGATGGCTCTGAATTTGTTTTCCACTTGATCAGTTTAGCTTGTCAAAGCTAACGGCTCCAGGAGACACTAAACTTACTCATGTTTGTCATTTACCCAAACAAATCACCGCCATTTGACGCCTCCATTCTGGAATTGATGTCATAATTAAGTATTTAATGATTTATCACCTGTTCTGTAGCATCTTAGCTGAAACGTTCTTTGCCTGGAATTGTTTCATTCGCTATGGTATATATCCCACTAACTTAATCTTCCTAAAACACTGCTTTTGTTTATAAGGTAAAATTCAAACTTGTTAGCTTTTGCATCATGATATTGCCCCAACTCTTCTTCAAGTGAACTAGTCTTGACCCATCCGTTTTTCTGTTTGCTTTTATTTATGCCATTTCACCACCCCAGCTCTCTGGGGTGCCAGTTCTCTCCCAGCTAATCCCTCCCTGTACGTGGTTAAAAATGAGCCAGACCTCTTGTGTGTGGTAAGTGTTTCCTGACTTTAACCATGTGGTATTATCCCTCTTTCTTGTGGTATGAACAATTTATATCTCTAGTTCTTGGCCTTTTTTTTTTTTTCCTAACTTAACACACCTGAGGGACATAATACTTCATCATTAATTGTGCCTCATTTATTAATACATATTAACCTTTTAAATGCATTAGCCATATGAATAAACATTTAAAATTTTATAAACAAAAAGAAGAAAAGCAAGTGGACTAAAACACCCAGAACTTGAAAACATCAACCTAAATATCAGGTCCCAAAGTTTAAATACTAATTTTGTGCTGACGTTGATATAGTTGATTTTTTTCCTCAGTTACATGGGAATCTCTTCTCCCTCCCTCCTTCCTTCTGGCCCTCTTTCTCTACTTCCATTTCCTCCTTCCCTCTCTCTTTCTATATCTCATATATAATTGAGTATGAACCATCCATATATATTTTTAGGATTTTAGCACATTTAAAGGAATGATAAGTCATCATTTTAATTTTTCAATATTGTAAAAGTAATAAATACACTCTTAAGTAATGCATGTGTTTATTATGTTGCTTACAATAATAAAAATTTGTAAGAGTTTTTTAAAGTGTCCAATATTAAAAGGCTAATTAAATAACATGCTGAGTGGAATACTGTGCAGCTACTTAAAATAATGTAATGAATATTTGATCAGCTAGAAAATTGTTCATGATAAATGTCAGACAGTATGAACAGACTCCTTAGAAGAATACATTTGCTGAACTGTTCAATCACTGGTTTACTACAGGCGTGAGACAAATCTTATTAAGATGAGGAAGGTGGATCTTATTTTCATGATTATAAGTAAGCTTTATGGTTTTTGTGACTTGGGGAAAGTTTGTTTTTGAAAAGGAGAGAGAAAAATCCTTAAAAAATAAAAACAAATATTTGAAGCACCACCGCATAATCATAACCCTTTTGGAAATTTTGCTGGGTTCAGGAAATTTAGAAGTGATAAAAATTAACTATCAGGGAAGAACTGAACAGGTAACTTCAAAAATCAGATAATTTAAAAATCAGCTGTAGGGGAGCAATCTCTGTGTTCTCAAAGGAGGGTTGAAAGGAATTCAAAAATCACATCTTGAATTCATTGTTGAGTGCTTTTGCTGTCATTTCCCCACTCTTCAAAACTTCAAAAGGTAAGTATAAAAGTGATAAATCTATTTTAATTTTGAAACTGTATTAATAAACTATGTAAAGAAAAACAAATCCAGTTTATTTTATAGTTACAGATACTTAACAGCAATGAAACTGACTTTCAGATCTAAAAATTAAGAATTTTCCTGCTTGGGGCACCTGGCTGGCTCAGTCGGTAGATTATGTGACTCTTGTTCTTGGGGTCATGAGTTCAAGTTCCACTTTGGGTGTAGAGCTTGCTTTAAAAAAATTTGAGGAGGGGGGAGGCACCTGGATGGCTCAGTCAGTTAAGCCTCCGACTTCAGCTCAGGTCATAATCTCACAGTTTGTGAGTTCGAGCCCCGCATCGGGCTCTGTACTGACAGCTCAGAGCCTGGAGCCTGCTTCAGATTCTGTGTCTCCCTATCTCTCTGCCCCTCCCCTTCTCATGCTCTGTCTCTCTCTCTCAAAAGTAAACTTTAAAAAATACATAAATAAACTTTTTAATAGAAAAAATAATTTTCCTTGAAAAGATTTAATCTCTCCTAGCATAAAAGGAATACATAGGCATAGAAACCTTTGGAAAAGGCAAAAAATTCTATTTAAAAATCCTATTTTTACTATCCAGTAGCAACAATTATTAGCTTTATATTATTCCCTTCTAGTTGCATAGTTGAATTAACAAATTTTATTTCTTAATCCAATTCATAACTATTCCAGGGATCAAAATCTAGAACATCTCCCTCTAGAGAAGAGAGAGGGGATATGCTTTTGGCTAAGAAAATTTTTTCTTTACATTTATCTAAAGTATACCTTAAACTATTGTCTTTATAATTTGTTGCATAATATTTTACTGTAAAAATGCTTAAATTTTATTAACTTTTTTTCCTCAAGATTAGTAAATCTGAGTTTATGGGAAGATGCATCTTGTTTACCCATTGGCTTCTTCTACCACGCCTGCATGCCAACCCCAACGGTACCTTTCCATTGTGTGAGAAGCATTCTGAGGCAAGGGAAGTCATTGAAGGTTTTTTAGCAGGAAAGAAAAAGAACTACTGAAATATGTATACTGGCCCAAGACTTGCTCAGAGAGAAATCTAAGACCGGTGTACTAAGTTATGAATTTGTTTCTTTTGTATCCCCATAACCACATCAAATTTACCAAAAACCTGAGCTGTTCTAAAATTGTGGAATTCATATTTGATATTCAAAAAACATTAATATGGACATTTCGTGCAAAACATGACTAAACTTACCAATATGTAAACCTAACACAAATGTATGAGTTCTAGTGTATGACCTTTCTGTTACTGTGACCCATTTAGAATGTAAGCAAAATATGGTATGTCTCAACTTGGTTTTTTCACATGCAAATATTTTATAATTTGAAACTCTTAAGAACAGTGGTAGTTTAATTTAGAAAAGCAGGTTTAGAACCTGAAAACACGTTGGCTAATACGGTAAAGAAAATACATTTGGGGGGAATCTAAAAATCTTTACCTGTGGAGAGGAATATTTGTCACCAGGACAGGCCTGTGGTGCAGATTTCAAGTCAGACCCTGTTGTGCCACTAGGGCCTGCATTTTAGTGGTTTATTGCATCCTCTGGGGGAAAAAAAAAAAAAAAAAAACACCACCCAAAAGTAAAGCCTCTGGTTGATAATAAGCTATTGTACTGTTTTTTAAATTAGTAATTCTTAGATGTGTTTACCTCTAAAACTCAAGGTATTTGAACCTTTAAAAATTGATGACTTACTCATTTTAGAAAGTTTACATAGTCACACTCTTCAGGAAAAGTTTGTGATGGTTTTACTGTATTTCCCATATTGATTAAGGAACTAAATACCCCCTCACCCAAAAAAGAATTTCTTCTGTGTACTTACCCCCCCCCCCCCCAACAATACTAGGTAGCCTTGGTTTCTGGATAGCCAAGTTGGATTATTTAATTTGGAATTTAGGTAAACTTTGGACACATTTCAAAACTAGCATGAAAATTGATTTATTTAGGTTAACCTATTACATGCTAATAAACACTTGTTCCCCCAAACCATTGTTGATTGGAAGTCTTGGTATGTATGACTCATGTCAGGACACATGTAGAATATGGATGTGAACCAACTGGAGTGCATTCAGAAAATTGAAAAATATGAGGTGCTCAGATCTCACAAGGAATGGTTGAAGGTACTGAGGAGCTTCCAAGCTTCCTTGAAAAAGAGAAGACAAGTAACAATCTGAGGCTTGTGCATTTTGTTTTCACCTGGAGGGCAGAACCGGGGAGATCGAGTTTCAGGGATGTGCAAGGGCTTTCTGCTGACTTTGAATGTGTGCATTAGGGAAGTGGACTGCTTTGCCAAGACCCTCAAAAGTGATGAAATGGGGTTGGGGTAGTTAGTAAGATTTAAAGCTACTGTTTGGAATGAAGAAAATGAGTACACATCTTAAGTCCTTGCCTTTAAAATGTAAGACCATTTGTGCCAACAGGACAACTTTTGACTAAAGGAAATCATAGGGAAACATGGATTTTGTTTTGCTTTTGGACAGTTTTTACTGATAATGATCATTGTTTTAACAGACCTGGCAGCATCTAAGGAAGGTACTCTAAGAAGTTCAAGATCAAGGTTTCCAGAAACATATCACTTGTCCAAGAACTATGAAATAAAAATGTTAACTTACTTTCATTAAATACTGGAGTTAGAACATAATTTTTAAATATTAAAAGCTTTTATAAATTGGCATTTGTTTTCAAGAAGGATTACTTTTTGAAGGCTATTAGACAAATCCAGAATAGAAATGGATCATTAACTTTTCATTTTCCTCCTAAGACTTAACAGGAGAGTAAGGTTGAAAATATTAGATAAACAGGAAGGAATCCATTCTATAGAAATTTTTAATCTATAGTTCTGATTTGAGATTTTAGTTATAGTGTCAGTACGGCGTTCTTTGATGTTTATATTCTGTGGTGCTGGATGTTCATAAGACTGCAGGACAATAGCTTGGGCTTAGAATCACCACTCTTGGAATTCTTTCTGTAATTACATATAGGGGAATCCAGCTTCAGTTGGAACGTTTTCTATCTTGCCAGGCACATAGTAGGTGCTCAGTTACTTATTAAATGGAGTGTGCCCGGGAGGATCAATATCACTCTGAAATTGGCAGTGGAGTGTAGTTGATTCTGGCATCAGATGTGCAGGAAATAATAATTTTGTAGTATCTTTGCCAGTTCTTTTGAGGCCAAATCATTGTTGAGACAAACAATATTATGGCTTGGCTAAGAAAATAATTTTTATGACATCTTTTAAGGCAGGCTTCTTAGTTTTTACAGCTAAGTACTTTTTCAAACACTCTGGTTCTCTTCCAAGTTAGATACGAGATTATGGATAGGAGATAATAGTAAATATAATAATGGAACATCAGCTGCGGCACATTTTTTAGGTTTATTTGCCCCTCTGGGAGATAAGCCAGTAATTTTTTTATTGTTTGGTAATTTTAGTGAAAATGACCTAAATCAAAGTATTTTAATATCTACTAGGGTTGATTTAAGTGCATATAGAAACCACTCAAGCTTTAGGTGCTGCTTTTAGTGATAGAAATAACTGCTAACAAACACATTGTCTTTTGCTAGAAACTGACATGTAATAAACCATTTAAGTCTCAACCTCCTTGTGAGGGAAGTATATCATTACCCCTGTGATACAGGTAAAGAAATGGAGTTGAAATAGTATGCCTAATGCCACATAACTAATAAGTGGGGCGGGGGGGGGGGGGGGGGGGGGAGGGTGAAATCACTATTCAAGCCCGGGTGGTTTGACTGCAGATCTGCTGTTAGTAATTAATATTTACAACCTCTGTCCTATAACTAATCAGAGGTAGAGGAGACAAAATACTAAGCCTGAAACTGCTAAAAATAATACTGATACCTTAAAGATAGGTGTGTATGTGGAAGTATTCTATCAAACCAAATTCTCAAATATTCCATGATGGTACTATTGTCCTACCGCAAGGAGACCTGCTCTTAGAAGTGTGTTTTGGTAACATTTGTCATGGGATGTGTTTGTGTGTCCATGACCTTCTGTATATTTATTTGCATGGTCCATGGATATACATGCAGATATATGAATTGAATCATCTTCATTGTGATAGCAATGTGATAGAGGACATTGAGAAAGCTGCACCCCCCCCCCCAACTGTCCAGAGTAAGTCTACACAATCAATAGGTCATACTTGGTTGTATTGTTTTTAAAGCATCAAACATCATTGTCCTCCCACTTAAGCATACTGTGTCTCTTTGAAAGCTCATCAAAATCCAAGAAAAATAGACCTTTTGTAACTGACTGCTGACAAACTATACAATACAAATTGTGACTTTTTTTGGATACTATCCCTAAGCTATCAGACATACCATTTTTCTTAGTAGTTCATATCAATTTAAGGAATTAAACTTCTGGCAGGGCTTAATTAGTATTAAACATTCTGTCTCATCAACCAATTCCAGGCAGTGTAAAAAATCCTCACTCAGCACTTAGAAATGTTCTCAGGTATTACCTCAGAAGGGCAACCTCCTCTCAGCCTGTCCACATACACAGAAGATCACTCCCTTTCTGTACTATCATCCTTAACAATAGTTTCATTATTGTTTATGTTACATCATACTGTGATGATTTTTTTTTCCTTCTTTTCTGTTGGCCTATAAGCCCAGAGACTGTATCTTAACAGCTCATTTGTGACTAATGCAGTAAGTAGAGCTGATGACCCCACAGCACTAAGTAGTATGTTAAGTTTTTTTCCTTATTACATGATCTATTGATACTGGTATTAATATGGTTGCCCAAGACAACTCACTAGTCATTTAGCCAGAAATTATATCTTAACTTTACAGTGGAATTCTCCAGGCTCAGGTCAAATTTATTTATAGATCACCAGTATCTCAATTTCACCAAAGGATCAGAAGGAAAGAGAAATTAGAAAAGTGAAATAGTGTTTGCCAGTTAATACAGTTTTGTATGTGAAAGTCTTTGTAAGTGTTCATTTCTCATTGAGATGATGTACTAGTTAGGAATAAAGAATTTCACACAGCATATTTTATCCCCTAGGTAAACTAGACAAAAACTTTGACAATGTATCTGATGTAAGTCTTAAGAAAAATTGTCTCTAGCAGGCTGAAATGCATTCCCAGATGTTCTCGAATTTTACAAGAAAGCACTATGGAGGTCAGGAATTTCAGTTAACTTCTACTATCTTAAGATTCAGAGTTTTAAAAGTATTAAGTACTTTAAAAGGTATTAAAATTATTTAACAGCTTTTTCCCCCCACTTCGTCAGTCGTGTGATTGACCCAATAGTTGATTGCTTAAGACAGCTTTAAAATCCAAGTCAACCTTGCTTAGGCCAATGAATTCATACAAGCTTGTAAGAATCCAACCAAAACAGTTCTTTGTAATTACTTTCTGTTTCTACCTCATCAAGAAATAGATGCTTTTTTCACTTGCATCTTTCCCTGATCCGGTTGTGACTCCTTTACCTAGCATTCCATTTGTGATCTTGCTGACCTCCCAAACCCTGCATGCCTAAATCCGCAGTATCCAGCCTCTGAATCCTGTCTGCCTAAACCCAGGATATTCAGATGCTTTGCTCTGCATTGGGAAATCTGGCTTCTGGGCTCTACTTTTGGAGGGGGACCTAAGTATATTCCCAAATTAACTGAAGCTCTTAATACCCTGCTTACTGTATGTAGCCTCTTGGATAGATTTCACATGGTAGCCTCTGTTGCTCTTTATAGTTAAGTCCTCCCAACTAGACATAACCTTACCTTGTCAAATATTTGGGTGTTTTATAGTTAACATTACAGTTAAGTAATTTGGTAATTACTTAACTTTGGTTAATTAACTTTGGTAATTTAAGTAATAAGTTAATTTGGGTGTTTTATAGATTGATAATTTACCTGACACATTTGCTACTCTAAAATTCATTTTATTTTCTTTTAATTATTGATTTATTTTTTGAGAGAGAGAGCACAAGTTGGGTAGGGGCAGAGGGAGACAGAATCCCAAGCAGGCTCCTCACTGTCAGTACAGAGCCCAATGCAAGGCTCAATCTCGTGAACCGTGAGATCCTGACCTGAGTCAAAATGAGTCAGTTACTTAACCAACTGAGCCACCCTGGCACCTGAAAATTGCCTTTTATTTTTAATAACTTTTCTAAAATTAACTGCTCACTGCCATAGAATACTCCATATCCTCATTTTTAGACAAGAAAAAGCCTGAGATACCATTGCATTACAATAGGGTTCTGATATCAAGACATGACAGTGTTAACAGCTTGAGGTAGATAATTGCTCAATAGAATTACCAGAGACCTGTGAAAGGAAGCGTAAGAACCTCATCTTCAAAATGTATCCATACAATAGTCCTCCCCCCCCCCCCCCCCCCCCCGCCCCTTATCTGTGAGGGATATGTTCCGAGATCCCCACTGGATGCCTGAAACTGCAGGTGGTACTGAACCCTGTATGTACTGTGTTCTTCCTATACATATATGCCCATGGTAAAGTTTAATTTGTAAATGAAGCACAGTAAGAGATTTACAATAGCTAGTAATAAAATGGAACTACTATAACAATATACTATAATAAAAGTTATGTGAATGTGCTCTCTCAAAATACCTTGTACTCAACTTTCTTGTGATGGTATGAGATGATAACGTTGCTGTGTCATGAGATTAAATGGAGTAAATGACGTAGGCATTGTGACGTAGCAGTAGGCTACTGTAGACCTTCTGACTATTCATCAGAAGGGAGTCATCTGCTTCCAGACTGTGGTTGACAGCAGTAACTGAAACCATGGGAAGTGAAACCAATGATAAGGGGGACCTACTGTAATTATTAGCCATGGAGAAGTCTCAAGTGGTTGGAAATTACTTTTTCTGTCTAAGTTTACTTTTTATTCTGTTTCCTGTCAATATAATCTTTTTATGTGAAATTGTGCTGTTTACATTTTCATAGTTTTAATTTATTAATGTGTGGAATGTATAGTTCTACAATTTATGATATCTGATGTTATTTCAAGTAATACAGTTTCCTTACACATGTAAGGACATTAAAATTAAAACGTATTTCACATGGTAGATAGTAAGCATTTAAATTAAAGTTGAATGAATAAATCTGATTTATTTAACATGGGGGTTTTAAAAGGTAAGTCAGATTTTTAGAATTCTGTTACCAGCAAATAATCTTATAAATTTAGAACTTTCTCTTTGTTTCCAACATGTTTACTTTTAGTAGTCAGTATTTTTGTGTGTAATTTCTCATAATTGAAAAGATGAAATTTCTCATAGAAATAGTAAAATTAATATTTTAGCTTAATTTTTTTAGACTATGCTTTTGGTTCTGTTACTTGCTTCTATGGAAAATAATATAAGCATCCCTAAATAAATAACTTAGTATTCACTCAAGAATTCAGGGGTGTCTGGGTGACTCGACTGAGCATCTGACTCTTGATTTCGGCTTGGGTCTTACTCTCACAGTTCATGGGATTGAGCTCTATGTTGGTCCAGGGCTGGCAGCAAGGAGCCTGCTTGGGATTCTCTCTCTCCCTCTCTTTCTGTCCCTCCCCTGCTTTGCATGCTTGAACACATGCTTGCTCACTCACTCGCTGTCTCTCAAACTTTTAAAAAAGAATTCATATAAAATTAGGAATAATGCAGAAAATCAGGTAATACAAATTAGAAGTAAAAATGTTCATTAGATTAATTTGATGATTCTAGATGCACAAATCTGTAAATTATTTTCTGTGGTTTTGTCCTTTTAAGGTCTCAAACAATGAAACTTCCATCACTTCATTCTCATTCAGTAATGTGTGTACGGCTATTCATTCATCCAACAAGTCACTTTGTTCAAGGCACTTGCCTCAGATACCATTCTCTTCACTGTCATCAAGATGCCTCTTTTTTTTTTTTTTTTTTTTTTTTTTTTTTTTTTTTGAGATAGAAAAACAGAGTGTGAGCAGGGGAGAGGCAGAGGGAGGGAGACACAATCTGAAGCAGGCTCAAGGCTCCAAGCTGTTGGCGCAGAGTCCTACTCAGGACTCGAACTCTTGGACTGTGAGATCATGACCTGAGCTGAAGTCAGATGCTTAACCAACTGAGCCACCCAGGCGCCCCAAGATGCCATTTTATTAAGATACCAGTTGAGCATGTGAAAGAAGCTAACGGTTTCTCACTGGTTTAGATGACCATGAAATGAAGGAGAACAAAAGGTTATAATGCAGTATAGTAAATTCATATTTGTGAACATTAGGCTAAAGAAGTGTTTAGGTAGGTTGTTACTTTGCCAGAGGAATGACAATGTAAACAGAAGCTTAAACTGTGCTTAGAGAAGTTAAGTGTGGTGATACTCAAATACTTAAAATTGGCTCTGCGATTAGTGGTGTGACCTTAAGCAAGTTGCTATCTCTCTCCAAACCTCAGTTTAAAATTTAAAAGATTGAATTTGTCTCTGTCTTCTCCCAAATTTTTAAAAGCCTAAACAGTCAGCCTCCAATATATCCATTTTGCAAATACTTCTTTTTTTTAAATGCTTATTTATTTATTTTTGAGAGAGAGAGTGCATGTGAGCGGAGGAGGGGCAGAGAGAGAAAGACAGAGGGTCTGAAGCTGGCTCTGCACTGACAGCAGAGAGCCCAATGGGGCACTTGAACTCACGAACCACAAGATCGTGAGCCGAAGTCAGAGGCTTACCTGACTGAGCCACCCAGGCACCCTGCAAATAATTCTTTATACTGACATATTACAAAAGCAAAGGAAAAAGTTAAATAATCTTGTAGATTTATGGGAGACTTTAATATCACCTTAGAATTTTGGAAATTACATGTTTAACTTTGCCATTATAGAAAAAAAGATTTATTTTTCCTACCCTTTGTCAGACCAACACCTTGTCTGTAAGAGACACAGTCAAAACAAGAGAGAGAGGAAAAAAAAAAAAAAAAAAAAACTGGAACCTAGAGAAGGAGAAACACTTGTAAATTTAAAATAATAAAATTTCGGAAAAAAATCAAATTTGGGGGATCCCTTGGCAGCTCAGTCGGTTAAGCATCCAGCTTGACTTCGGCTCAAGTCCTGATCTCACAGTCATGAGGTAGAGCCCCATGTTAGGCTCTGCACTGACAGCACAGAGCTTTCTTGGAATTGTCTCTCTCTGCCCCTATCTGCCCCCCACACACATAAAAAAAATAATTTTTTTAAGTTTATCACATAAAGCATTTAATTGAATTAATGGAACAGTATGGAGTACTAGATGATTTAGTTAACTGAAGTTTATAGTAATCCTAAACTTTTGAGTATTTTCTAAAACCTAAAAATTACAGTATGTCAGTATATTGTCGTGTCTCAAAGCATACTGAATTATCACCAAACTTTATGAGTAAGGAATCTTACTATCAAGTAGTATAAAGTAATATGTAATTATAGGTATAGAAATTTTAAGAATTGTGTTCAATGTGTTTCATATAACCCAAAGAGTATTTGATTATAATTTTTTTCTTGAGGTAGAGCACAAGAGACTCATTCAGATTAAGGATTTGATTTGAAGAATTCCAATTGCCTTTAAGCAAAGTTTCGCTTTATTTCAAGCTGAGCATTAGTGTATTCATGATTTGATAATACACTTAAAGATGTACACTCTAAAGAATTTGAGTTACAAAACGCTCAGTTATAATCTGTTGGTTGTAAACAAGGCCAGTTACTTGTAGAAATTGGATCAGAAGGAATTGGATTATCACAAATGGCCACTGGTTTTCATCATGGTTATGTTATGTACATGTGATAGAGTAGGACAGTTTATTCATAATGCAAATTTATTTTGAACGGTGTGAAAATCTGAGTTGGTTGTAATTTGAGGCCTCAAATTCTATAACAAGAGTGAATATCATTTTATGTCATCAAAGATGGTTATTAAAAAACTACTTTAAAATTCTTTCACAATTTGGGATGCCTGGCTGGCTCAGTCAATACAGCATGCAAATGTTGGCCTCAGAGTCATGAGTTCAAACCCCATGTGTGGCATACAGTTTACTTAAAAAAATTTTTTTTAAGTTTTCTTTGCATTTTTCAAGTGAGCTTTAAGGGCCTATTCTATGTCTAGTACTTACTATAGTCCAAAAAGATGGTCACTGTCAGCAAAGAACTTTTAGCCATAATAGAAATATACTAACATACAAGAAACAACTAGAAAATAGTGGAGAGTAAATTTTGCCTTGTGGACTTGAAGTTTAGTAGAAGATCAAAGAAAATGTAGACTTAGACTCACCAAAAAAGACTTCTTAGGGGAGGTGGAAGGTGAGCTGGGCTTAAAGAAGAATAGGTAGAATTAATTCTTGGAAATGAAGATATTGGAGGCTTTCAAGTACAGGAAACATGAATCAAAGTATCAAGTTGGAAGGAGTAAAACAGATACACTAGATTGAAAATAGAGGAATAGGGAAATGAATGTAACCGTATTTGAGATTGCTTTGCTTTGCTTAAGGGGCCCTAATTTCTAATAGAAGAAAACGAGGATTTGGATTGCCTGCAACCCTTTTGAGAGCCAAAAAACAGTTGAAGAAAAAAAAAAAAAAAGGGAAGGAAATCTAGGATTATATCAGACAAGTTTATTACCCTAAATATTAGGGAATCTATGGATTTTAGCTCAGCAAATCAAGTGAGAAATCTTTTTTTAATAATTTGTGTTTTTATGTTTTTATCGGAATTGAATTTTGTATATGAAGTTCTCAACACTGAACCTAACATTGTTAACTTAATAGCATATAACAGTTGCTGTACTTGCTCAGACTTGACACTTTTAAAAAAAAAAAAAAATGTATTTTGAGAGAGAGTGTGAGCAGGGGAGAGGCAGAGAGAGGGAGACAGAAAATCCCAAGCAGGCTCCACACTGTCAGTGCCAAGCCCAACCAGGCACTCCTACTCACAAACTGTGAGATCATGACCTGAGCTGAAACCAAGAGTTGGATGCTTAATTAATTGAGCCACACAGGCACCCCTCAAGTGAGAAATCTTGAGAGGAAAGGGTTGCATAGCCAAAATTCTATCAGGCATATTTTTTGTTCTCCATAACATTGATCTTAACACTATGGGAATGATGGTGAATTAATACCAAAGTAATGTTGTTATGCCAAATAGAAATACTCCTTTTCCAAACCCCCTCTCTAATTTGCATCTAAGTCTTAGCTCAAGTTATTTACTCTTAGAATATCCTTTCCCTCATCTTCACCTGTCTAAATCCTCCTAGGCTATCTACCTCTTGCATTAAATTTTACCAGTTCATTTTTCCTTCTCACCCAGAAATTCTCTCTTTTGAGCTCATATACATGGCTTAGAACAATTAATGTACCCTGCCTTATGGACAGGGATTATCTTACTCTTTATTATATACTCTGCAAGCTTAACAGAGTGGGTGCTTAGCAATTAAATGGTAATTAATTGCTGAAAATCAATAATACCTTTATGATAAATGTTTTCTGGAAAGGCTGAATACCAGCTAGATAAATACAGAAATGCCCGGGGTCTTTTCTGGTAATTTAAGAATTTTTCCACCTTTTACTACTTTTATAGGGCTTCTTTGATTCTCTACTACCTATTAACATTCATGTCTCAAGTCTTATCTATCTTAAAATGTCCTTTAAAAAAAAATTTCAGGGGTGCCTGGGTGGCTCAGTTGGTTGGGCATCCGACTTCAGCCTAGGTCGTGATCTCACAGTTCTTGAGTTCGAGCCCTGCGTCTGGCTCTTTGCTGATGGCTTGGAACCTGGAACCTGCTTCGGATTCTGTGTGTGTCTCTCTCTCTCTGCCTCTCCCCTACTCATGCTCAGTCTCTCTCTCTCTCTCTCAAAAATAAAATAAACATTAAAAAAAATTTTTTTTAAGTCAAAACCTGTGGGTAGGTTTGTGAACAGTTAGAAGGCCTGTGAAATTTCAATATCCCTTTGGGAGGGCCATGAGTAATCCAACTGATAATCCTAAGCTTTTCAATGAAGTATAATTTAACTATTTTTGTCAACCTTCCATCTGAGGAGATGGAAGATGATAGAATGAAAAGTACTTACGTTAAAAAATACTTTTTAAGAAACACCATTACCGTAATCATAAAAAACAAATGTACTGAGCACTGTTGAAGTTCTTTATACATCTCTAAAGTTAATGGTATGCTACTGGGGCACCTAGGTGGCTCAGTCGGTTAAGTATCTGACTCTTCGTTTCCGCTCAGGTCATAATCTCGCATTTCGTGGGTTTGAGACCCACATCAGGCTCCACGCTGACACTTCGGAGCCTACTTGGGATTTTCTCTCTCTCTCTCTCTCTCTCTCTCTCTCTCTCTCTCTCTCTCTCTCTCCCCCTTCCCTGCTCCCTCTGTCTCAAAATGAATAAATAAGATTTTTAATAAAGTTAATGGTATGCTTCTGAATCCCTCTGCTTACTGGAGCTACCTTGTTGAATGAAATTGGTTTTCTAACAAATTTTCTTGGACTATTGTATAAGAGACTATGCAAGTCACACCAAAGAAAGGTTTTTTTAAAAAGTAAGCTCTACACCCATTGTGCAGCTTGAACTGAGACCCCAAGATCAAGAGTCACATGCTCTACCGACTGAGCCAGCCAGACACCCCAGAGAAAGCTTTTAGAAATCTAAGAAGACAAAATTGTGACACAAATATGTAGCATTTGTTTTCTGCTAGGACATTTAAGTCATAAGGACTTATTTTATGTACCCTTAGAGCTTTTATATAAAATCTATATGACATTTATGTTTGTTTTTCAGAACCTGTATATAAATTACATTTTTTAAAACATCTGTTGTTACTATTGGGTTTGGTTGGCTTTGAGGGTGGTTGACTTGTTATATTTTACATTTAACCAAAAGTCAGGATTTCAGCCAGCAATTAAATAATGGTTTATAGGGCAAAGCAGTTTCCCCTTTGTAATGATTTTCTTTATGACCTGTTTTCTAGGCATGTATTTTGATAGCACTACTACGTCCCCTCCAAAAGGTGAGAACTGACTCTTCCATCTGTACCTGGATCATGTGGAGAAAGGACTGAGAATGGAAGCAGAAAACAGACATTGTCCATGTAGAGCAGACTGCCTGACAACAGCTCACTCTAATAAAGGGCAATAAATGCCACACGAGATGATCCTCTCATCACAAAACTGTAAGTAATTTTGGGGAATTACAGGGGAATTAGTTGTCTCTGCTGACTCAATAAAAAAAGGTCTTCATTTTGTAATTTGTGGCCTGTATGCTGTAAATTAAGATCCACTGAACTGTTAAACAGTGGACTTTCCTGGCTTGTGGGTGAGAATTTAAGGCAAAATAAAATACAGTATTCCCCACAAAGTAAACTTGGGACCTTTGCTCTAAGACCTGAGGCAAAGGTTACATGAATTTGGATAACTGGGTTAAAACTAAGTAATTGGGGCTTGCCTGGAAAACAAGCTTGAGAACTTCAGTCTTTTTTTTTTTTTTTTCAATGTTTATCTTTTGAGAGAGAGAAAGAGAGATGACAGAGCACAAGCTGGGGAGAGGCACAGAGAGAGGGAGACACAGAATCCGCAGCAGGCTCCAGGCTCTGAGCTGTCAGCACAGAGCCCGGCACGGGGCTCAAACTCACCAACCATGAGATCATGACCTGAACTGAAGTCGGATGTTTGGCTGAGCCACCCAGGTGCCCTGGAGAACTTTAGTCTTGATATAGCATGGAATAGGGAGGCCATATGGCCTCTTGAAACAAAATAACGGAGGTTGACAAAGTAATAGAATTTTTGGAAATTAAATCTAGCAATACCATAGATAGATAGATAGACAGACAGACAGACAGACTGGGGGTGGGGGCAGCGTAGCAGGCTGTATAGAGAAGGATTCTAAGATACAAAGTATGGTGAAAAAGAAACTGAGCATGTGACCATTGTAGTAATCTAGGAGTAAAGAAAACCTGAACAAAATAATGGCATTGAGAATGGAGATGAAATAATAAATTGAAGATATTTAAAAAAAAAATCGTAGAACATCATGATGAGTTGGATAAAAAGGGAGTTGTCAAAATTATATATTTTCTGTACTGGAAGAAAACAGTGATATCATTGCAAGAGGATGGTTAAGAGAAGCTAGTGTGAGAAAGATGTTGTATCCTATTTTTGTAATATTGCATTTAAGAAATCTAGGCATTCCATTTGAAATCCTTTAAAGATCACTGAATATACAGAAGGAGAATTCTCTGTAAAAGGCTAGAGAGGTAAAAATGTCAGTTATCCTCATAAAGCTGATAAGAATACACAAGCTAACAAAAACTATTAAGGACAATAGACTTTCTTTTAAAAACAAATATGTAACATAAATTTATATAAATTAATTAGGTATATAATCTTAAATAAACATTTCCAAAATAAAAAACTATTTTCCTCAGAATGTCATGTCTCAAGCTTACACCTATAAGAAAATCCCTATACTTATATTAGTTGTGAGAGTCAATGACTAATATGTGTTAATATTCTTGAACTTATCTTTGTGTCTATTAATAAAACAAAGACCTTTCCCCATATTAGATTGAGGGAATGAAATTGAGAGCTTAAAGTTCACATGATTCAACCAGTTAAAACTTTATAAAATTGACATGGCTTTAATTTCTCAAATGGAAAGGCAGGTAATTGAATTGTGGGAAATGTGCTGGTCTCCAGTTTCAAGAAACAGTACAGCACAAAGACCTGGCATTCTGGCTGAAGAGCTGTAATAATAAACAAAAATTTGAAAACCAGGAAGCCAAATCTTCCAAATGTACAACTGTGGCATTTCAAAGGAGATATAACAAGAGATTCCAGAAGATGGTAAAAAATAGGTTTAGATAATTGAGATTCCTTATATGAATACTTGTGTTTGATGGAGAAACACTGTTAAGCAGAAATGAAGGTTCTAAGAAGCTGTGACTTTCTCCTTCTCACCCTAAATTAGGCTTGCTTCTGAAAAAAAAGTGTTAGCCCAAAAAATTCAAACAGGGATTCAATAAATTTTAGCCAGGAATTTAAACAGTGACCAAAGGGGCAGGGCCAGAATTTCATTGAAAGCAAATATTTTGGTTTTCTAGGAGCTAAACCTTGTTTTGTAGGATTCCTATTTAGAATGTCAAAGTATCTTGCTCTATTTACCTAGTCACTACTTGCTGTGGAAAACTGCCACCTTCATCAGACAGAAATCCCATATCATTCTACACCTTGAATTGATATTTTAATATACTATTCCATTTTAATGATATGTAAGGAAACCTAAAATGTCAATCTGTGCTTCCAAAATAGCATTTAAAACACTCAGTAATATATCTTCTGGATATACCACATCTTTTGGACCATACTCAATCCTTAAACTGTTTGATTAAGCCAAGTTCAGTGAACCTATGACTTCAAATCAGGTTATCCAGAACTGCTAACATTTTTTTCTGTATTTCTGTCCTAGTTACATCTGACTTATATGCCTGGTCTGATAACTTCTATCTTTTTATGACTCCTAAATTGTGGAGGTAAGTCAAGATTTAATATCAGTTATAGTCATGTAAAGTTCATTCTGAATTTGTATTCCCTTAACATTTATTTAATTACTAAGCATTCTTGTAGCATTGCATTTTTATTAGCAAATTATATACTATATTCCAACTTTGGCTGGGCTGTTTTACTCTGATTAAATGTGTAATTTTCTGTAACTTTCAACTAGTTAGTATTCCTATAGGCATCTAATATTTTCGTCACACTTGGTATGTGATTACCCAAGTAAACTTCTAATGGAAAAATACCATGGGATTTTTTTTTCTGTAGTCTTTAGCTTAAATCACTTCTTTCAGACTCTGTACATAAAGTATCATCCATCTCTGATCTACTATAATTCTTGTTTTTCCAAGTGCCTATTCACCGAGACTATAGTGTTCTAAATTTTTCAGTTCAGTTCAGTTGAGACCATTAGACATCCAGTACTATGGGGGAATATAAAGATCAGTATTAAACACAATCCCATTCCTCATCTTAAAAGATTTCATGGAAGCTCAGACATTGCAGCCTGACTTTCTTGGGGTCTCTTATTACAAGGAGACCAAGACAAATCTCTCCTATTTGGCTTCCAAGTTGGGAACCCAAAGAAATTCAGATGCTTACCAGAGTGAGAAATAATGGATAGTAACATGAAATAGAAACACTTGGTTTGGGGTATGTTCTACTCCACTGATAAGAGTAAAAAGCCACTTTAAAACAATGATTCTGGATTTGAGGTGCTGGTGTGAAATTTGAAGGTGCAGAATGCTGCCTACCTAGAAGTTTGTATAATTAGACATGTCTTAAGCACATTTTAGTTTGGGAAGCAAAGTCCTATTTATTTTGCTGAATGTTTGTTGCTCTTTTATTCTGTGCCATGTAAGGTGTTAACTTTTTATCCTTTAAAAGATTTTTGTAGTTGGATCTCATAGTTTAGATAAATATTAAGGCATTTTATTTTCTAAGCTTAATAATTATGATATAATGAATTTTTTGTGAAATTTTTACATAAATTTTCATCTCTAATAGGTCTGATAGGCCTTATAATCCTTTTTTTTTTTTTTTAAGTTTATTTATTTATTTTGAGACAGAGAGCGCAAGCATGAGCCTGGGAGGGGCAGAGAGAAAGGGAGAGAGAGAATCCCAAGCAGGCTCTGGGCTGATGTGGGGCTCAAACTCACAAACCGTGAGATCATGACCTGGGCCGAAATCAAGAATTGGATGCTTAAACCAACTGAGCCACCCAGGTGCCTGGAAGGCCTAATAATTCTTGAAGTGCAGTTCTGTGGCAAAGCTGGTAAGTAATGATGGCTTTTACTAGGTCATTGGTATTCCAGAAATCTAAGTATTTTAGTAATATGTTTTCACATTAACTCTTTATTTCTTGAACTTTGTTTGAAATACTAAGTTTGATGTCACATTGTTCTCTTCCATGAGTTCTTTGGCTGTCTCAAAGTAACAAAATGTCCTAAATTTATTTTTAAAAATTTCCTCATAGTGGCTCTTCTGCATTGCTAAACTTACTGTTAACAGAGTCAACTTCCCCTGCACAGAGGAAAAATAACAGTAGAATATGGGAGATTTGGAGTGCTCTAATAAATATTTTGTCATCCCAACAAGGTTTCTGGTGATGTGACTATTTCTATTATTTGTGATAGAGAACAAGTACAAAAACTTAAAAAGCAAAACTGAAGTTTGTCAGATGTAAACAATATATAAGACAAATTAGAAATAGCTTATGATTCCCTAAACCATATATTATTTCTCTAGCTCCTTTCCCATGACCATTTTATGTTATTTGGGGCTCCTGATTTCAGATATATTTTCAAAGCAGCCCAAATTAATTCCAATTTTACCATGCCTAAGAACTCTTTATAGTTATGACTTGTATATTAAATTCAAGAGTAAAATTCAACATTTTACTCTTCAGAAAATTTTTTTAGGGACAACTTCCAATCACTTATAAGGCAAATTACTGAGTTTCAAGAATAAGGTCTTTAGTGCCTTGTCAGAAATGAAACTGTGGGTGGAAAGATAAAACACACATAACAGAATCGGGAGAACAGGGAAGGCCCAAGTCATTAAGAATGACAGACCTTGGGGCACCTGGATGGCTCAGTTGATTAAGCATTCAACTTCAGCTCAAGTCACGATCTCCCCGTTTGTGAGTTCAAGCCCTGCGTTCGAGCCCCCAGAGCCTATTCGATTTCTGTGTGTCCCTCTCTCTCTGCCCCTCCCCACCTTCTCAAAAATAAAAAATAAACATTAAAAAAAAAGAATGACAGACCTTAATGTGTCATTGTGATGATTCATCTTTGTATATATGAGATGGATTGATAGGTGTATATGATTTAATAGAACAAGGTTTTCAGCATGGTTGGCCAAGACCAGCTTCTGCCATTATTTTCTTATAATTTAAAATGGCCTGGGTGGCTCAGTTGGTTGAGCAGCTGACTTTGGCTCAGGTCATGATCTCAACGGTGTGTGAGCTCAAGCCCTGCATCAGGCTCTCTGCTGTCAACGCAGAGCGTGCTTTAGATCCTCTGTCCCCTTCTCTCTCTGCCCCTCCCCCACTCGTGCTCTCTCAAAATAAATAAACATTCAAAAATTTTTTAAATAAAACTGACAAATCCATTCAGTCCAGAAGAGTTAAGTGGTGTACCCATATGAAAATGTTAAAGCTTTTTTTTTTCTAAAGCAGGCAAGAGTTTTTAATTTGCATTGCATCTAATATATCCCTGTTTTCTTCAAACTACAGTTGCCTTGTCCCCCTTTCTGAAACAAGACTCAATGTTTTGCATGTCTTGACAACTTGATAGAGTTGTCCCACTCTATTTTAGAGTGAATACGAGAGGCTTACTGAGATGATCTTGACAGATGCATCTCCAGATGAGATAATCTCTAAAGTATTTACTAAAATAAGAAACTCCATCTACTCTGAAACTACACTTTCCTTAATAATATATATTTTTTTAATTGTGGTAATCTTTCTCCTTCCACAAACCTCTGCATTGTGAACTAATAACTTTTGAGAAACTATTTAATAAAAAGCTTGTCTTTCTAATTAAACCATTTGTCAATATTATGAATTGTTTTTGTAAAAAGTTTTAGGAGGGAAGGCATTATTTGTTCTCTGCAGTATCTCCAATGTCTAAAATAGTATTTGGCACACAGTAGATGTCACTAAAGATTTATTGAATGAATGAATGAAGGAACGAATGTCATATATATCTCCATAGGTAATATGTTTCTATTAGCACATTTTATTTCTCAACTCAAAGTAGTTTCCTGCAAATATGAATGACTAAGAACATATTAAACAGTAGTTTTAACATTTCCTGTCTTACTATTTGCCAACCTGTTACAATATTTTTTGTTTTAATGTTTTTAACCAGTTATCAGTTTTTAATAATCTTATCAACAAAGCAGTGTTGAACAGTGTTGCATATATAACCATGTCAACTATATCCAACAAGTTAAATCACATAAATGTCAAAAACTTAGCAGAATAGAAATATTGTGTCCTAGAATATGATACTAGCAAGGGAAGCAAACACATCATCCCGAAAATTAAGTTGACATGCTAAAACAACTAAATTGGCTTTTCTGCAGAAAAGAGGGGATAACTGCCACCAAAAACAAAACACTTATTCATAGGGCTTTTTCTCTTATTTGGGTCATTACTTTCAAATACTAACCTTGACATTACTAATCTTGAAGTGTTTTGCACTTCTACATTATACATAACCTTTGAAGTACTGTTAGAAAATTTTAAAAATATGTATTTCTTCCCTACAACCTAGTCCACAAATTTGTAATTACTAGAAGTTTCTGGATGCCAACTCTTTACTAAGTGGAGGGCCTTCACAGGAAAGGTGGTAAAGTAACATTTGTATCAGTATAAGATAATAAGCCATACTTTGCCATAATAGTCCCCCTAACACTCATCTAACACCCATAACACCCATATCTTTGTTGAAAATTCCATGCATGTATAAGAAAATGAGTATGTTTCCACAACTGGTTATATATATAACCAGTTGTGGAAACATACTCATTATATATATATATATATATATATATATATATATATATATATATATATACACATAGTGGAAGTATTTTCACACTTTATATGTTGTTCTACACCTTGCTTTTTTTCCACTTAGAAATATTTGACATTCTTTCCCTAGTTTATAAACTCTTGCCCCATCCTTAAGGACTACATAGTATTTCACTGTATGAACCATAATTTACCCATCCCCTGTTGATCAACTTTGAGTTTATTTCTCAGCTTTTGCTGTTACCATGATGTCCTTTCTCCCTTGAATGTGAGCTGAGAATAAGGATTTTTGTCTTACTCATTTTTTAATCTTAATAACTTAGTATGGTGTCTAACAAATGTTTAATATATGTTTTTGAATGAATTAATTGTACTTTTTAAAATGATACTTAACTGCTTCCAGGCAGGTTTTAACCCTACTGTGTGCTTGATACTCTTTGATGTAATGTTTCCTCTTCTGGATGTTTATCCTAGTGTGCAAAATGACACATATAAATGAGGAATTCCTACAAAAGGAATCACCAAACCAAAGTATATGTGTATTTTAAATGTTAGTAGAGGTTTTCAGAAGCTTTTCACCAAATGTAGGTGTTAATTAATAGCAAAGTTATTATTCCTCTCACCATATGTTTGTCAGTGCTTTACACATAGTAGTGTTAAAATTGTTGAGTGATTGAGCTCACATTCAAGTGGAAAAAAAATTGGGTTTTATGATGGCATATAAGTCTATACAGAGGAAAAGACTGATCAATATGCCTGGGAAAGGAGGGAAACAAGGCCACAGAGAAGAGGTACAATTGAAAGTGGGCCACCAATCATCTTCTCCTGCCTCCTCCCTCCCTTCTTCCTCCTCCTCCTCCTCTTCCTCCTCCTCCTCCTCCTCCTCCTCCTCCTCCTCCTCCTCCTCCTCCTCCTTCTTCTTCTTCTTCTTCTTCTTCTTCTTCTTCATCACCATCACCATCACCATCACCAACAGTGACTTGGTGCCTACCAGGTACCAGGAGATGTGTTGAATACGTTATTTCCTTTTATTTTCACATATCCTACAAGGGAGATATATTATCCCCATGTGATAAAGAAGTTGAGGCACAGACAACTTAAATAACTTGCCCAAGTTGTATAGCTAGTAATTGATTGAGTTGGGATTAGAAATCAAGCATTCTGATTCCAGAATGCACTCTTGAAAGCTGTGTAAGTGTTCATGAAGAAAAGAAAGGGAAAGAGACATTGAAGGTAGAAGAAACATGTGCCAAAGGACCAAGTGCATGTTGTTACTTAGAGAGCAAGCAGTTAGTATGGCCTAAACACGATTGAGGTATGGTTGCCAGAGAAGGCATGCTAGGAGACAAGGCCACAAGTTAAGCGGAGTACATATTTGCTAACATATATGCCATAAATACAGAATTTCCAAACAAGAAAATGGCATTTCTCTTCACTCTAAAAGAGAATAGAGAATCTCACTTTTTTTTCTGAGATTGCTCTGATATGATGGTAGTCTCTGGTTTCAGTGTTTTGTTCATGGTGAAAGCTTCAGGCCTTTTTATCCTTTCAAAGCTATAGCATTCAGTTTTGTCTTCAGAAGATAATGTTCTAGCACTGACTAGATGGAAGCCTTCCATTAATAAAGTGTCGATTAGTAAGCCGAGGACGTTAGTTCCATTGGCCAATTTTCGATCATCAGGTTTTATAGAAACATACCTAGGACACACAACAAATGTTTGGTTATAAAGGATCCATTTAATAACTAGCAAAACTAAACACATAAATTTGGCTTATAATCTCAGACAAAGGCATCATACCATTTCGATCAGAATTTTTTTTGAGATTTCATTTATAAATCCAAATCAATAGCTTTTTGTCAGGGTACTGAAAATAGAGACTTTCCTGTGATCTCCACAGTCATTTTAATTCTACATTTAGGAATATAACCAACATTGATGAATTTTCATTGAGAAATTATTTTCTGGAGCAAGCAATTTGATCAAAAAAATTAGCTTAATTTTTTATATATGTAATTTAACTATTTCCAGTTTTTTTTCAAATTACTAAATATTGTTTTAATCGGCTTAACTAAATTAATTGATTCAATCATTAAAAAAAAATTTTTTTAGAGGAGCCCGGGTGACTCAGTTGGTTAAGCATCTGTGACTTCAGCTCTGGTCATGATCTCAGTTGTGAGTTTGGGCCCCGCGTCGGGCTTCATGCTGACAGCTCAGAGCCTGAAACCTGCTTCAGATTCTGTGTCTCTTCTCTTTCTCTCTACATCTTCCCCGCTCACATTCTGTCTCTCTCAAACATTAAAAAAAATTTTTTTTTAATTTTTTTTTATTTAAGAGATTGAGGGGGCAGTGAGAGAGGGAGAGAGAGAGAGTCTTAAGCAGTCTCCATGTTCAGCACAGAGGCCGCCATGAGGCTTGATTCCGCAATCCTGGGATCACGACCCTAGCCAAAAACAACAGTCAGATGCTCAAGTGACTAAGCCACCCAGGTGCCCCTAATTCAATCATTTTAATGAACATTTTATGCATTTACAGCTTTCCTCCTAAATCTAATTCTACCCATTATTAGCACTGACATTACAAATGTTTTCTTTTGTGACTTATTTCTGTCAAAAGTATTTTCTGAGGTACAATTTTGCATATAAAAAATGTCAATATTTAATCATCAATTTTTACTCAATAACTATCCATTATTAAAGAGCAAAGCACAGGATCAAAAGGCTATATACAATCTGGAATCAAAATGACAAAACTCTATTTCCTGGGATACTTGATAGAACCAATACACATAGTTCAAGAGAAATATACCTCAATTTTTCAGACTGGCTATAAATTGGCTTTAATAATGTCAACATAACATGTCCACATAGATACAGCTATATTACTCCTTTATCTACTATCAAGGATATTTTTATGTCTTTGAGTCCTCTCACCATTTGTTTATGAGATGTGAAGAAAAGCCTAACTTAAATTACTTCCACACATTAGTGGAAGTTTCTCTGTCATTTTATGGCATAAAAAGAGCCTTTAGGACATCCTTAGCCTCCTTTAATTATGATTAAAATTGAGTGGTTACTGTAGCTCACACTTAGAAATCAATTCTAGGCAAAGAAAATAATAAAATGTAAGATTTATAAAAGCACAAAATACAGACCAAAAAATGTTTATTATGTTTGATATACCAGATTTTTAACATCGGGAAATCATTCCATCTACTCCAAAGACCCAGATTTTGATTATGTAGCCTAGAAACATTTGTCAAAGAGAAGAAAAGTTACAGCACATCTCAAAAAATTAAGACACAAATAGTATATAGTAAGTGATAACAAACACTTGGAAGAAATCACTGAGCCACAGTACTTGATTCCCTACGAGGTCAAATTAAGAAATGAAAGATTATAAAGCAGAAGAAAAGGATAGAAGAACCCACTGAGAAATAGAAAATCAAAACTTATTTTAAAAACTTAAAAGGCAGCTATATTTTCCCATTTGATCCAGTTTAAAAAGGAAAGGTCAGATAGAATAAAGGCTACCAAAGAGACTCTAGAATCCTGTGACCATAACTTGAGCTTAATAATGTGGTATCATATGAATGGCCTTCTGCAAGATGCAAGCCAAGTATTTCTCATACTATGAACTTGAGAGATAATAACTGAGCAATCTGCTAGGTTAATAAGATCGCAGAGTAGTAAATCATAGTAGTGGAACATGCTAAACAGCCGCATGGTACAGCAGACTCTTAGGAGCCGTCCAGGCTTACTCCTCCACTTTCCACCTCCAAAAAACATCTGAATGAACAGCTCAGAACAGGAAGTGAACAAGAAATAAAAATGATTGCTAGCCAGGCAGTTTTATACCTAAGGTGGGCCTTTCAGGGCCAGAGTTTTCATCCAATCCCCTGAAATCCCAATAATGCCCCCTTACTAGGTTACCCATCCCTACTTTGAAACTGGCATGACAGAAAAAAAATCACAAACACTTACTGGGTGGAAAAAAATTCTGAACTTCAGGCAACTGAACAAAAATACCGTTTGGTGATGAAAATTTTAATTATTAAAATAGCTTCTGGTTTTGGAATTCTCTATTTGGGAAGTTTAAATATAATGCCATTCTTATATTAAGATGAAAAATTTTTGTACCGTTTCTGAACACAAACAACAAAGGTAAAGTCACTTGGCACTGTACATACAAGAATATTCCAACTTTAGTTTTTAATCTTGTTTTAATTTTAAAATGCATAGGTTTTAAAGTGTTCAGTTTACTTTGCATATTTCTTCTTAAAATTACACCATTTTACCTTAGGTTTCTAACATTTTTTTAATTTATTTTTTTATTTTTTAAAAAAAATTTTTAAGGTTTATTTATTCTTGAGTGCAAGCAGGGGAGAGGCAGAGAGAGGAGACACAGAATCCCGAGAAGGCTCCAGGCACCAAGCTGTCAGCACAGAGCCCGATGTAGGGCTTGAACTCACAAACTGTGAGATCATGACTTGAGCCGAAGTCAGACGCTCAACCAGCTGAGCCACCCAGGCGCCCCTGTTATTTTTTAAAAGGGATCCTCAAAGATCTTAATCATTGGGGTGCCTGGGTGGCTCGGTTGAGCGTCCGACTTTGGCTCAAGTCATGATCTCACAGTTCGTGAGTTCAAGCCCCACATCAGGCTCTGTGCTGACAGCTCAGAGCCTGGAGCCTTCTCGGGAGTCTGTGTTTCCTTCTCTCTCTGCCCTTCCCCCGCTCTCTCTCTCTCTCTCAAAAACAAATAAACATTAAAAAAGATTTTTTTTAAGTTGTTAATTATTAGATCAAATTTAGAAAACAAAAAGCTGGTAGTTTTCCCTTCTATCCATGTTGGTGCTCCACCAGTGAAAAGAGAGTTGGACACAGAGACACCTTAAAATGCTTCGAGCTAAAGATAGGGTCTTATGTTCTCCTCATAATCAGCCTATTAATCTAATTGGCCCTCTTTTCCCAAAACGACATTTCAGTCTTTCTAGGAGGGCAGGAAATTATTAAGTGTAAAAAGTTAAGAGTTGTCGTATTGTCCAGTGATCTCCAGTTAGTAAGTAGGACCACGGGGTGTACTGTGGGAGAGGCAAACATTGATAGTTCCCAATGGCTACTGCTGAAGAAAATATCCCAAATTATGTCTACCTTTTCTCCCCACAAAAAAAAAAAAACTTAGTTATCAGTAAAGAACATATACAGACTACTTTTTTTCCTCCTGAAAATTAAAGCCAGCTTTCACAGTTAGTAAAATAATGGTGGGACAGCATTAAGACATTTTTAAGGAGAAAAAAAATGTGTCCCTGACAGCAGAGTGGAAATCAGCCTTAGTGCCCAGCCAAGAACAACAAGGAGAGAAAGTGAATAATTGACTCAGAAGCAACTATCCTTAACATACTGACAGCCTATCCCAATATTTTGAGTTGTCTAAGAGTGCCAAAGATGTAATAGGATACCAAATTTGCTCTGGGATATATCTGCCTTAATGGTGTTTAAAAATAAAGTGGGGTGGAGGAAAATCAGTAGTCAGATCATACTGAAAGAACAAATATACATAGACTGTAAGGAAATCAGGAGAAACTGAAACTTTACCATATGCCAGCCACTAAAAGAATCTCTTGGGGGGAAAAAAAGCCTTCTCGGTCCTAAGCCAAATTAATGATCATTAGCAATGGAACATAATGTATAAAATTATTTCCTCTTAGAACTTAAATGACCATAGTCCCAGTTTTCCCTGGACAGTCTTGGTTTATTCCTTTGTCCCACATTGTAACAATGCCTCCTTTCACTCTGAAAAGTAGCCCAGTTTGGACAATTATCTGATCACTCTACCCAACTCTACCAGTTACCCCAAAACATTTGAGTAATCATTTTTTTCTAAGAAAAGTTTCAGGCGTGAGAAACTTTCAGTTTGAGGGGGAAAGGAACTAGTATAGAAGAGAGATGCTTCAAAATACAAAATACCTGACTCCAGTTTGGTTATCAGTAGTGCTGTCAGAGCCACACTGGAAAACCAGGTCGTGGTAAGAAGGTCTTTGTGGAGGCAGTGGAAGTAAAGTCATCTGAGGAGGGAAAGAGTTACTACTCCAGGTCATTGCTGAAGGTTGCTCTATAAACACTGTAATCCTCCCAGTTAGCATCTCAATTGTTTTGCTGCAAGAGCCAAATACCCTGAAAAAAGCTTGAGTGTTTCGGCTTAGGAAATGCACCTCCAAAAAAGCAGGTCTTGGCTGTAGCAAGTGTTCTTGGTTTAAGAGATCAATCAGAGGATCCAGTTCATAGAAAAGAGCCTCTCTCTGAAGCCTATGGTAGTCTGAAAAGTCAATGGGTAATAAAAGCTGGTGAGTTCTCAAAAAATCTAAGATGAAACTAAATAAAACACCATCTCTGTCCACAAAAATCTGGCCACCAACCATCTTGAATTCTTGGTCTCTGCCATCTATCATTCTTGTCAACCGAGAGGCAGGAAACTGCTTTATGGTAGAAAATCTTGTTGTGAATATCTTCCCTCCCACATTCAAAGTGACTAGTTCCTGACTACTCATTCTTTTCTTGCTTCAAACTAGAGGCTACAAACCATCAGCCACAGACTTAGAAACTTGTAAATCAACTTCTAACCATAAGTGTTGCTAGTTATATATGATCAAGAAATGGAGGGGAGGGGAAAATAACAAAAAAACAGAGACCTAGATTCCCAGGTAACTACTGTAAAGCAAATATTGTATCCATAGCTGTGTTTGCAAATTTGAGTTGCTTGGGAACTTGCAGTATACAAAATGAAAAAGCAGCAGTTGAGGTACTGAATTGTTTAAGAAAAACTGCCTTGGGGAGCGTGGTTGGCTCAGTCAGTTAAGTGTCCAACTTTGGCTCAGGTCACAATCTCACAGTTCATGAGTTCAAACCCCACATCGGGCTCTGTGCTGACAGCTTGGAGCCTGGACCCTGCTTTGGATTCTGTGTCTCCTTCTCTCTCTGCCCCTCCCCCCACTTGCACTCTGTCTCTCTCTCTCAAAAATAAACATTAAAAAAAATTTTTTTAAACTGCCAATATTTCCAAGGTTAGATGTCAAATGGATCCTGTTCCTGTATTGCATAAAAAATTCTCCATGAAAACCTGTTGTAAATCTCTATTTAAACACACACACACACACACACACATACATATACACATACATACATACACACATATATACATATATACACTGGGAGCAGAAAAGCAACCCCTGCCGGGTTCCCCAGACCACTTATCTATGATGAGTCCTCATAGCAGAGGTAAGATTTACAGTGAAACATTTTTATAATTTATGAACCCTTTAGCAATTTTGGCTAAATCATGAATTGTCAGTTATGGTTGAGGCAGCCATTACCTCAACCAGCAGCTTAATTTGACTCTTTTTCTCATAGCTGGATTCTTCTGTACTTTCAAGTTAGTTGGCCCTTTTTTTTTTTTCTTGTCCCCACTTGTGTTACCTTCTCTCAACCAAATTAAAAGACAGGGTAGGGGTGCCTCGGTGGCTCGGTCAGTTAAGCATCCAACTCTTTATTTCGGTTCAGGTCATGATCTCATGGTTCATAGGATGGAACCTCATGTTGGGCTGACAACACAGAGCCTGCTTGGGATTCCCTCTCCCCCTCTCTCTCTACCCCTCCCCTGCATGCACACTCTTTCTCTCTCAAAAAATAAACTTAAAAAAATAAAAGGGTAAAGACACTCTGCTTTCCAAAGAATGTTGTTTCATGACAGAAATAAGGTAGACTCGAGAGCAGTCCTAAGTTGAGTTCTAAGATGAGCAGTTCTTGTCTTCATCTGAATTGTAAGCAAGAGGAGAAAATTAAGTATTTTTATTCTGTGGGAGATAGGGCATCTTTATCTCATGTAAGCAGATAGGGCAAAATTAGTGTTTAGCTGATTACTTTGCACTTTATAATAGCTGACAGACTCCTCCATCTATTGGCAAATTAATCTTACTACTCTTCAAAAAGATACTAAGCAAGTGGATTGGTTTAGTTGTCCTGTTGCCATGATACTTGGGAACAACAACACAACACTTGGCTGCCAGTAAAAAGGCTTTCCCATTTCCTGTTCTTGCCATGTGTTAGACTTTTTTTTGTACCTACCACAGCCACCTAACACTTCTGTAGTTTATCACCAAAGGAATTTTACAAAACCTAAGGAGAACAAGGCAAGCTGAAATCATCACCCTCCTAAAAACGTAAACTGATCCCAAGAAAATGCCACCTTTTGTTTACCTGAGATTTACATTTTAGCAAAAAACTAAAATTTAGAAATCCAAATCTAGAAAAATTTGGAAATCCAATCCACTCATATCTTTTCCTTTTTTAAAAGAATGTTCAGTCTCAAAAAGAGTTGCTTTACACGAGTAGTCTTTATTACATGCTTAAATGAACAATCACTGTTATACTACCTCATTAATACAACATTAGATCATGCGCTTTCACCTCCCCTTTTTCCACAGCATAAACACAACTGATAATGGAGGTAGGAGGTGTATTTCAAAAGCACTCTTTAAAAAGGAAGGAGGGTTCAGGACTGTACTATTAAATTTCACATTTACCTTTATGCTAACTCATTCGAACAACATATATAGGACATTATTTTTGAAAGGAATACTTTGGGCGGGGAAATACTTCATTGAAATCTTGACCAAGTCTGAACTATCACTCAGCTCTTTAACAAATTTCTAACAAAAGACAGAGAACTAAATACTTGCAACAGATTTTATAATAGTTTATATTTGCACACAAATTCTGCCACATTGTTCAGCACCACCAAAGTAAAATTCTTAAATCTTTCACTGAAAATGAAAAATCCATCTGTCACCTGTTCCCAATAAAACACTGATTGTTCTACAAAATCAGCTGATTTAGCCAGATAGGAATTGAAGTTGGAGAGGTAGTCTTTCCAAGTTGTGAATTCATCAAATAAAGACCCTTCTAGGAATATGGTGGGACCAAAGAAAATGAGAAGGCTGAGCAGAATGACTACCACAAATAACTGAGAAAAGCTCCAGGGAATCTTACTAACGAACGTGCCAGCATCTTGAGGCAAAGAAAGTTTATCCACATCTACTAGTTTTATGTCTTCCCACTGACTGGTATCAAAGTTCTTCATTAAAGGGCTTGTGGGCAAATTCGAGGGAGGTAAAGGAGTTTCCTTGATTACTTTTATTTTCTCCCTGAACTCCTGCATCTGTTGCAGAAATATGATGGGTTCTGACACGTCTTTGAAAGCCTCAGCAATGTTAAAGGCCATTCGTTGTTCCTGCAAGATGGTGTTGAGTTTGTTGATCTCTGGGTCATAGGCTTGCATAACTGCCAGTTTCATGGTCTCAAAGTCAGACAGGATTTCATTCTTCTTTTGATCTAATGTATGTTGTAACTTCTCAAAAAACTCCTTCACTTTATCTGAATCTTTAGTCAGTAACTGTAGAGATTTCCTTTTGCTAGTTTCCAAGGTATCCAAGCGAGAAAGAGCATCTCCCCGACGCCAGGTCTCGAAGCTCTGGAAGAGGGACTCAAAGGCATCTCTTTCCTGAGCATAGGCATCTTCAATAGAACAGAAGACATGCTTGGTGTGGTCACCACGAGTAGCACAGATCCCGCAAATCAGTTGCATATCAGTCAGGCAGAAAATGTTGAGGGGTTGCCCCAAGTGTCCTTTGCACACAGGCATTTTGGGAGAGATCTTGATCTTGTTATACTTTTCCACAATACCCTTCAGGGAGTAATTGACCTGCAGGCTATTAACTCCAGTAGCTGAAGTTTCCTTACGGCATGTAGGGCACTTGAATGGAGATGATCTCCACAACGAATTCCGCACGGTCCCCTCTAAGATCCCTTCTAAGCATTTTTTGCAAAAGTTATGCGAGCAAGGCAAAACTCGAGGATCATCAAACAGACTGCAACAAATTGGGCACGTGAGATCTTCTTCAAGCAGCTCCATCACATCCTACCATAAAGAAAGAAACATTTTACTCCAGTAATCCCCTCCATTCAGACTATCTACTAATCAGAAATTATCTTTACAGGCATTAAAAATGATCTCTCACTGAAATAACCAGGCAAACAAAGGAAATAAGTGAGAAATTTGGGAAGGGAATGCACACCAAAGCAGATTTAATCTGCTGGGACTAGAACACACTCCTTATTAGCAGGGCTCCCTGTACACAAGGTCTTTGTGTGGACTTTCCAACAACAGTCTTTGGCTGAGATAGGGTTAGGTCTAGGACAACTGCAAGTTGAGCCAGCAGGACCCAACTGATTGTTTTAAAACAGAGAGCTGACTACTAGCTGTCAGAAACAAAGCTACTCAGTGTCTGAATAGAATGAGCTCTTTAGTCTGGGCCCACAATTATAAAATGGTATGCTATTCAAAAGAAAGAAGCACAGAAATACAAATTCAAGCATGCACTCTCGTGCAGGCTTTTATTAAAAACTAGCATATTTTTCTATTTCAAATGCAAGATTACAATTATTAAAATCCTAAGTAAAAGCATAAGACAAGAGTTGCAATTAATTCTTCAGAAAATTAAATGAGTTTTTTTTTTTTGAACCACCAGAACCATCTAGAGCATCAATTCTCAAAATGTAGACAGAAATCTGATGTCCCTAAGACTCCTTCAAGTCATTCAAGAAGGTCAATACTTTATTCACAATAATATTGAGAACATATTTGCTTTGGGCACCATGTTGACAAATGCACCGTAAAAGCAATGGTGAGGAGACACTGCTAAAGCCTCAGCAGGAATCAAACAAGGCAAAAGGTACAAGTTACTAAATCCTTCATTACCACACACCCACAGTCTAAGTGGGGGTAGCCAATTTCATTTAAGAATGTTCTTTATGAAGCAGCAACAATTATTCATTTTATTAAATCTTGATCCTTGTGTATGTGCTTCTTTAATATTTTGGGTGACAAAATAGGAAGTAAAGAATTTCTGCTGCATCCAACAGATACTGTCTGGAGAAAAAGCAGTTAGTTACATGACTGAGTCACAATCTGAACCAGCTGCTTTTTTTGTGGAACACCATTTTTACTTGAAAGAATGAATGGCAAACTGGCTATTTAGACTTAGGTAAAAGCAGACATTTTCTTGAAAATGAACAAAATAAGCCCTTCAAGAAAAATAAATGATAGTATTTCTTGCCAATGATAAAAATTAAGTTTTTGAGTGAAAATTAGAATTTTGGAAAACATTTTTGCCACTTAAGAGCTTGACAGCTTCCCATTAATTAAAGACTTTGTAATGAAATGGTGATTTTAATGAATGTTGGCTTTTATCTTTTTTAGTGGGGAGATTATTGTATAATGAAATATGTTATTTGGAGATCTGCATAATACAATAAACTAATTTGTTCAAATGACTAATGCATGTTATAAATCGTGCTTGGATAAAAGATCAAAAGACCAATACGTTGAAAAATATGATTTCAGATTCCATATTGCAACATTTAAGAAACTACCAGTTGTTGAGCTTTAGCAAAGTATCAAAGAAGATCCATAATTATCAGAAAAGGCTATTAAAATATTCTTCCCTTCACCAACTACGTATCTGTGCAAGGTCAGATTATGATCTTTGTATATTTCAAAAAAAAAAGAAAAAACCCATAACTTATTCTAACAGGTGTAATGAAGGGACAGATACAAGACTTTATTTGTAATCTATTAAACAGCAGTTCATTCAAGGGATCTATAAATATGTAGGGGCACCTGGATGGCTCAGTCGGTTGAGTGTCGGATTCGGCTCAGGTCATGATCTCACAGTTTGAGCCCGTGTCGGGATCTGTGCTGAGAGCTCAGAGCCTGGAGCCTGTTTCAGATTCTGCGTCTCCCTCTCTCTCTGCCCCTCCCCAGCTCATGTTCTCGCTCTTTCAAAAATAAATAAACACTAAAAACAATTTTTTTAATTAAACAAAGATCTATAAATATGTAAAGCAATGCCAATTTTCTTACAACTTATTTAGAAAATGTTATTTTTCACAAATTATGTTAACATATAACAGGTTTATGATTGTTATTTTAAATGAGTATCTTAAAATTTTTGTTTTAATTTCCAATACAATAAATGGCTATATAAAGTACATATGTAAACAAAAGCTCCTGGGATCCTCAGTTTTTAAGACTGTAAAGTGGGGTCCTGAAAATAAAAAATTTCGAGATCCCTGGTCTAGAGAATACCATTTCTCAGTTCAAGTTTTATTATTTTAAAATGGACATCTTAAAACTTCTATCCCTAAAGTTTTAAAACCAAATACAGTGCTAAATATGTCCTCGTTCAGCTTACTGAGGAACACATATATATGTCAGATTACCACCAAACTAATAAACAGAATAGGGCCTAATAATAATCCTTATAATAAATAATTAAATAATTTTTAACAGTAATTTTAAGAGTCACAATCGGAGGGGCGCCTGGGTGATTCAGTCGGTTAAGCGTCTGACTCATGGTTTTGGTGTGGTTCTGTAGTTCAAGCCCCGCATCAGGCTCCATGCTGACCATAAAGAGCCTACTTGGGATTCTCTCTCTCTGTCTCTCTCTCTCTGCCCCTCTCGTGAGCTCTCACACTCTCTCTCAAAACAAATAAACTTTAAAAAAAAGGGGGGGTGGGGCAGGGAGCCTTGGTGGCTCAGTAGGTTGAGCATCAGACTTCACCTCAGGTCAAGATCTCACAGCTTGTGGGTTCGAGCCCTGTGTCGGGCTCTGTGTGGACAGCTCGGGCCTGGAGCCTGCTTGGGATTCTGTGTCTCCCTATGTCTCTGCCCCTCCCCCACTTGTTCTCTCTCTCTCTCTCTCAAAAGTAAATAAACATTAAAAAAAGTTTAATATAAAAAAAAGTCACAATTGGTGCTATAATATAGAAGATAAATAATATTTTTTTAATATTTGGGGGGCAAGGAGAGCACAGACAGAGGGAGCCAGAGGATCTGAAGCAGGCTCTGCACTGACAGGCTGAGAGCAGTGAGCCAGGTATGGGGCTTGAACTCATGAACCATGAGATCAAGACCTGAGCTGAAGTTGGGACCCTCAACCAACTGAGCCACCCAGGTGCCCTGAAGATAAAGAGTATTTAAAAGATAAGCTGAGTTTGCAAGTCTAATAATTCATAGTTTTAAGTTGTGAGAGATATATGTATTATAGATTATAATACAATTTTATGTGGAATTAAAGCAAAGGTTATTTCTGTCAAATTTAATGTCATATGGCAAAAATATGTGATGAGCTGATTTTTCTGAACAATCTTTTGTGACATGAGAAGTCATAAAACCTTTGAAAAGTATGGGGAAGAGAACAGCTACAGAGACTGGGGTTGGTGTGAAGTAACTGTAAAAATTCTGACTCTAGAACAGAGAAGGAAAACTTTTGATGGTCCTCCTACCTTAGTCCTGCTATTTTATCATCTGCACCGCTCTTTGTCATATTTCAGCTAAAAATTCTATGCTAAAACTAGATTTTGGAGAAGGCAGTAGAAACAGGAAAGCGGGGGGGAGCAGCATTCAATAAAGTAAACCTAATTTACTCATTCTTGAAGGTTAATATTTCCAGAGAATCCTATCCAAGTATATTAAATAAATAAGAAGAAAAACAATATCAACTATTTGGGATGCAGAGGAAAAAGGGCACCCAAAGCAAAGAGAAACTTTGAGGAAAATGGAGAAAGGCAATCTAGTATCATCAAAAATAAACAGGAAAATGTCACACGCAGGAAAATTTTGTAATAAACAGTCATCCCAAAGCCATAATCACATTATAGCTCTGAAAACGAACCAGGGGAAAAAACTATTTGAGAAGTTTCTTTTTAAAAATATGCATCAAAATTATGGTGGATCCTGTTGTTCCATTTTTAGTGATGCAGCTTATAAATTTTGGTTTATGATTTAACGATTCTTATTTCTGTTCATAAAAGCTCAACATTTTCACTTCTTTTAACTTTATACTCAGAACTTCCCCTACTACCAAATTAATGTGACCACTTCCACAGCTGACTTTTAGGGAAAACTGAGACAGCCTAATCCAAGAAACCATGGCAAGTCTGTTGCCTCAAAAGTTTTAAAGGAAGATGAGTAAGGTTTTTAGTTTAAGTGAAGGAACTTCTAGTTCCTTTTCTTAAAGTGTGGCTAACACAGAAAAATCGGAAGAAATCAATAAAACTCCTTTGCAGAAAAATACATATCCCCTCGTTTCTATGGCTAATTTTTTTTACCAATATAGATGTCAAAAACCTGTATGTGAACAAAATTTTTGCTCTCCAGTCATAAAATTTCAACTTAACCACTGTCAGATTCAGCATAGAACAGCAAACACATATCCAAGATTCATTTTTGCCTTCAAATGTGTTCTGAATACCAAGAAAGTCTTAAATTTTGAAGCACAAAAATCTTTTTTCCCCAACAATTAAAAATTTCCCAAGTTTTTTACCAACAAAGCAAGTAGCCAAATCTGTACCTAGTGGTCTACCACCTCTCATTTTAAACCTCATTTTCCTGCCATATTTGTTTTTGTTTTTGTTTTGTTTTAGGTTTTTTTCCTTTGGAGAGAGAGCACATGCAGGCTGCGGGGGGGGGGAGAGAGAGAGAGAGAGAGAGAGAGAGAGAAAATCTTAAGCAGGCTCCACACACAGCATGGAGCCTTATATAGGGCTCAATCTCATGACCCTGAGACCATGACCTAAACCAGTATCAAGAGTCAGACACTTAACTAACTTAGCCACTCAGGAGCCTCTGTATTTTTTTTAATACTTTTAATTTATATACAATAAAATTCACTCTTTCTGGTATACAATTCTGAGTTTTGACAAATAGTCATAGTTGTGTACCACCACCATAGATATATTTTTAAGCAAATATTCATGATATCTGCACTCAGTGTAGACTATGAAAACTGCTTTATCCTACCTTGAGTGGATATATAGCAACAAGTCTGTACAAATGAAAACTGAAAAATGACAACCAGAATATTAAAAATGGAAAAGCCAATACTTAAAAGGAAAGTAGTCATAAAACAGAAACAAAACCTAAAATATGTGTGTTAGACTTCTCCCTCCTAGAAATACTTTATTTTTAAATGATCAACTCAAACTGAGTAGTGCCTAGGTGGCTCAGTCAGTTAAGCATCCAACTCTTGATTTTGACTCAGGTTATGATTTCACAGTTGGTGAGATCGAGCCCCTCGTCAGGCTCTGAACTGACAGCATGGAGCCTGCTTGGGATTCTCTCTCTCCCTCTCTCTGTGCATCTCCCCACTCATGCTGTCACATTCTCTTGCTTGTTCTCAAAAAAATAACAATAAATGATAACTCAAAATGATAATGCAAAAGGTGCTCATTTATTCATTCTTAAACTGGTTAATTTTAATAAACCATTCAAAGAGACTTTCCTATTAAACCTTTTAATCGATAGGAATATAAAGTTGTTCAAGATACTACTCATAATCTCTTTCCAAATCCCATTAGAAAACAAAAAGAAAAATTAATACTTTGTATCTTAGGGTTAAATCAAATTTCCATCCTGTTTTGAGGCATCTTTGAATTCAGGAATTCCAAAGTAAATACCTAATAAGTAACTAAACAGCAAATATTGAAACTCACTTCACAGACAAAGCTAAATTATGCAAACCTCTACTAAACTGAGAGCCATCAATCTTAGCTGGAGCAGTGCTTGGAATAAAAAGGATCACCTTTTTTTTTTAATTACTTCTTCTCAGCATATTAGTTAATCTTATTTTCAAGTAGTATACTATATTCAATGTTAGTATGAGATCTAATAATGCTTTCTTGAAACTTAGGGTCTATTTACTGAATCTAGTTAGAGGATGGAAGAATATTTATTGTAGTATTTTTTAAATCTTCTGTGTATTTGAAATTTTTCACAATAAAAAGTTAGGGAAAAAACTAAAAAGGGGACCAATTATAAGAAAACCATATTGAACTTAAAAAGCAAAACTTCAGAAGCATTAGCTAAGGTATGATAAGCTTTACAAGAGCTTGATCTGCTTTAGTACTGTTTTATCTTTTATAAAATAAAAAATGTATTATTGAGAATCTCTGTGATCCAGGCCTGTGAGGAGGCTGACGTAAGTCTGGGTCTTAATCTATGGCCTTTGACAAACCACTTAACATATATTGCAGTTTCTCTCCTCGCTGTACAACTGTTTTGAAAGGTATCTAATAACATATGAAAAATATTTTCAAAGTATTTAAGTACTCTATGTCAATGCCTTATTATACTTTATTCTGGCTTTTAGAGACTGCTCCATAACTTATATGATCAAAACAGTTTAAGAAAAAACAAGATTTCTGATATCTGAAAAAAAGGAATATTAAAAATATTAAAAATATGTCACATATAGTGTCTAAAATAGCTTGTCTAATTGTTAGGTGGCTCCAAGTTTCCTATGTCTCCATATAAGACAGTAAGAAACTTCCCTTTTCTGCCATTATTCTAGAATGAGTAGTTAAAATTTCCCCCAAGACATTTCTAATAGGATTCCTGATAAGTAGGGCAAAATGAAGCTAGAACAAAAGGTCCATCAGCTTGGAAGAACCACCTACTCAGCAATTTCACAGAGTTTTTGGACTATGGTAACATTCCCAGAAACTTAAAAACCAAATCATTACCCTTACTAGTCCAGACCACTCAGAAAAACTGGGTGTTTTCCTTTCCTTCATTCTCTCCTCCATACCACTGTTTCCTCTTGACTCTTTCCTTTGTTTATTCTTTTAGCTCATACGCCCCATGTTTCAAGGTGTACACTCTTTTGATTTCCTCCTATTCTTATCCCCCACCTGCCTCTTTACCTTATTTTTCTTTCCCTTTTATCTTTTCCCTGTGTCACTTGATAATCACCCCAGCCATTACTCCATAATCCTGTAAATCCACAGCATTATATCAATAGGTTTTAGGATACCAGCTAGATCAAATATCCCTATTCTACTTCTGTATAACTATCCAGAAATCTCTGGGGGTAGGGGGACACCCGGCTGGCTCGGTCAGTATACCATGAGACTCTTGATCCTCAGGGTCATGCGTTTGAGCCCCACGCTAGGTATAGAGATTACTTTAAAAAAATTATTTTTAATTTAACAGTAACAACAACAACACCCAGAAATCTGTGTGGACTCCGAATGGTATTGAAGCCTAATCTCTCTCACCCAGATGAAATCAATTTGAATGAGTGTCTGAATTTGAGGGAAACATACATATAGACTAAATTATTCACCTATTGTGGTACCAACCAAATTCAGATATTTATCTTTACCTGTTAAGAGTTCCAATTAAGTTGGAACTAATGACTTCCAGAAAGGTTTGATGAACCAGAAATGTCTGGTTTCTTTTCTCCCAAATAAATATAAGTGGGTTTAAATGAAGATGGAAAACTTTTACCCATAAAACAACTTGTCTTCTTTTACAACCATAAATTTGGCAATTGTTATTGGTTGGTGTCTATTAATAAATTTCCATCATCTAAATCTGTATTTGAGGTTAATGCCAGCTTCCAGAAAGTAGTGTCAAAGTCTAGCATTCAATAAGTGGCTAGCTGGATTTAGCTAGGTAAGTGAGGTTACTTAGGTCGTATATAATACTGTACCAAGTGAAAACAGGCATTTTGTAAATAACTGATAAGCACTACCTATCAACTAACAACTTATTTGGAAATGTAATTAGTGCCATTGGAAATGTAATTAGTACAAACAAGGTTCCTTTTGCTAGGTGTAGAATTAGGTACACACGATATCTTATTCTAAAGTAAACCTGATCTACAGAATATATCAAGTAGAACACCAATTATGCTAAACTTTAAGCAGTTTTTAGTTTGGCTATGTTATGGTATACACTATGTTGGCACTCCTCACTCATATTCAATACCACAAATATGCAGGGGGAAAAAAAGAAGAAAGAGCTCCTCTGGGAGTTATAATGAGGAGCCAGGCTGTTGCCAAGTACGATATCCTTGTGGCACTTATGCCACAGGAAAGACAAGAATTTAAACTATCAGCAAAAATTTTCAATTCAACTTTTCTTTAGTAATACACCTAAATCTATAATGCAAATGAATTTTTTTTTACAGTTCATGTTACAGGAATTTACTTTATAGAAGGCTTAACTGCAATATAACTATTCTGTATATCAAAGGATGCCTGTATTTGGTTAACTGTTACAAAAAGGAGACATAGCACCCTATTCTTTTAGTACCATTCTAGTATCCAGAGTTCCAGGCCAAGGTAATGAAGATGGCAGTGTCTTCCATGAATAACAAAAATGAATAATCCAGTGTCCTAATGATATTTAAAAAGGTGAAATATAAGCCAAAGTCAATTCTTGCCCTAAATTCAGAAATACAGCACATTTACAAAGATACTGTTACTCTAAAAGGTATGATAAATGCCTTATAAAAAGAACATAGAGGGGCACCTGGTGGTTCAGTCATTTGAGCGTCTGACTCTTGATTTGGGCTCAGGTCATGATCTCACAGTTCATGAGACTGAGCCCTATATTGGGCTCTGCACTGATAGCACACAGCCTGCTTGGGTTCTCTCTCTCCCTCTCTGTCCCTCCCCGGCTCACTCGCTCTCTCAAAATAAATAAGCATTAAAAAAAAAAAAAAAAAAAAAAACATAGAAAGTTGACACCATACTAAAGTTGGAAAGCTTATCCAAGCAGTTAGCTTTTATGTTTTTATTAATATAAAAGTAATTTGTGGGTATAGAAAATTCAGAAAATACAAGGAAGAAATCACCCATAATTATATTAGCAAGGAATAATCACTTATTATTTTGTTATATTTCTTCCAATCGTGTGTGTGTGCACAGATACGTATTTTAACAAAACTGGCAACATCATACAATTTTATATCTACTTTTTTTCACTTTTTTTATCACATTTATTTCCCTTATTTTTATATATTCTTCTAAAATGTTATAGTGCATCTTACAGATATGCTAATACTGGCTATATGTCTTTTTGGTAATAGAACATTTAAATGAACATCTTGTAGAAGAGTCTTAGTCCACGGTTCTAATTATTTCCTTAGTTCCTATAAGTGTACTGTTAGGTGGGTCAAAGAGTAGAAACACTTTTAAGGACCTTTGAAACACTGACAGGTTTCCTGCTAGAAGGGGTGTACCACTTTATGAACTCTAACCAATGATGTATGAGTGCCCCACTTCTCCATGCGGTCCCTGGCCTTACAAGAGAACTGTACTTTTATAGTTTAGTAAAAAAAAAAACAAAACAAAAAAAAAACAAAAAAAAAACAATAAGGCATACATTTTGATCATACCTACCCAAATTTAAAATATAAAATAATTTAAGGCAGTTAACATTAGTATGCATTTAGGATTACCAGTATGTATAAGGAATATATGGTAATAAAAGTTATGGGGTAGGAATAAAATAGAAGTACAAACATCTTAGACATCATCTAGAAAACACCTAACTGTATAATTGAAAAAACTGAGCACCCCCCGCCAAAATGGAGCTTTCTCAATCATACACAGCAAGCTAGGCATAGGACCCGAATTTCCCAATTCTTAGACTTCAGCTCTATCTAGAAAGTGGGTCAAGAATTCAGTGTTCTCATTCATAAAATGGATTAAGTTTAATCATGGCTCTCTAAATCCCTTCTAAAGTTTTATGATTTTTACACATTAGGCTGTAACAGGCTGTCTGGTAGAGAGAACAGAGCACTGAACCTGTCTCTGGATACCTGGCTTCAAGCAGGAGTGTCTAAGTCATGGTTTTGGAAAGATTAGGTAGTGTGTGCCAGTTTTGTATATTGCTAAACTATATAAATGTAAGGTGGTTTAATTAATCTGTGTACAAATACTGTGAAAAATGTAAATACACATTTAAAGTATTATGTTAAAGTATGATTATATTAACCAGGAAAGGTCCTGAAAGAGAGCTGGACTCTCTTGAACTCTAATTTCATGAAAAGGTAAAGCAAGTATTACACAGGATAGCAGGTATAAAGCACTTTCATGGAAATGGGTATATCTGAACAAAAGCTGTGGTACAAGTAGGACCAGGTAACCAACCAGTCATAAATATACAGAATGAAAAGAATAGCCTAGTGTTATGGAAGGACTTACCAGGGAGATTTAGTATCTCAGCTAGTGTAAAATAGATGGTATTAGTAAGGAAAGGAGAGCCTGAAAAAATGTATCTTCTCATTGTATAAGGTGGAAGTAAACCAGTTAATCAACAGCTCCAGTTAATCAAGTTCTACCAGAAGGAGTGGCTATGAAAAGGAAATTCTGCTTTTAAAATACCTATTGTATAAAAGTCTCTAGAGTCAGAAAACTCAAACATTGTCTGTACAAGCCCTAGCAAAAAGGCATGGGAGAAGGGCCGGGGGGTGGGGGGAGACCATAAAAAAAAGATGCTACTAAGACCTCTCTTTTTCTTTACAATATAACTCTTTAGCTTGTAATACATTTCAAATAATTGTTACATAAACATTTTCCAAATATAGAATCTATTTTTCTGAGTTTTGACAAAATATGAAAACAGAACACTGATGAGGATGGGAACACATTCTACACATAGTTCAATTTTGCATGGTTCTGGGCCTAAAAAAAAAAAAAAAGAAAACTGAGTGCTTTGTTTCTTAATGTAGGGAGAAGTATTGTAGTTTACCTCTGTCCCCTGCGAGCGAGCAGGTGCAGGTGTATTCGTCAGGGTTACTATTTTTCAGGACAAAGCTATCAGGGTTTTTTTTCCCCTCACGTTGTGATGGACAATCAAACGAAGCTACTGCAAAGAAAGAACAAAGAGAGTATTATGCATTTATTTGCAGAGGATCCTTAGCCGTGATCCTCAGTGTTTTCCTTCCCTTCTCCCCCCCCCCCCCATAAATCCTGCGCGCTAGGACCTGGTGAAAAAGCCAGGAGCATGGCTTTTTTTTTGGATATCTTTGTGCCTTTACTAAGGAGCTTCCCGGTTAGGGCGCCCTCCCCAGGCGCCAGGCACTTCCTCAGTTTCAGTGCCAGAGAGTGGTTGCCGGGCTCCGACTTCTGGTTCATGGTCGCCTTTTCTTTCCTAGGCGATACCGAGGCACTGGCACTGAAGCCGGGCATAATCTGTAGCGGAGCAGGGTTTCTGGAGCACAGACACGCTGCCTGGGCCCCGCGGATGCCCACCGCACGCCGCTCCACCCCACTCCCGTTTGTTCCAGTGCCGCGCTGGTTTTCGCTGTGCAGCTGGGGCTGGAGCTCAAACTGAGCTCTCTGGAGCCCCCCACCCACGCAGGTCGCTGTCCTGCCAGGGCAAATCCTCACCCTTGCAGCAGGCCCAAGGACCACCCCCCTTCCTAGAGTGACCGGGTGGGTACTTATCTCGGACCTCGGGGGCCGCGGGCAGGCGCCTGTCCTCCAGCCGCGGGGACCTCGCGTTACCGGCTGGGCACGGCGGCAAAATGGACTCGCAGCGCCAACGGGCCCGCCCCCTGCCCTCCTCTTCCAGCACCTCGATCCGCCTCCCGGGCCTCGGCGTTGCCTTTGTTCCGTCTCCCGGGTCTCGCCTTTCCCCGGGGCGGGGGGTGGGGAGTGGGTGAGGTGAGGCGGGAGTCCTTCCGGTGTCGACAACCAGCAGCAATAACTGCCACCGTCCGCGGTGCACCTAGGGGCGGGGAGGGTCCGGGACCGCTCGCTTCTCTCCCTTCCAGAGTGGCTGCGCGCGCCACGGAGCACCCTGCCAGAGCGGGCCGAGCCCGCGCGCGCTGGGAAGCAGACGGCGACAGCTAAGACGCGTAGGCTGGGCCTGTGGAGCTCTGGCGACCGGAGGTGGAGCCACCCTGGAAGAAAGCTGGCGCGCAACAAGATGGTTGGGTTTGGATTGTTGTACTTTTTTTTTTGTTCGTTGCATTTTTAGGAACAAAAAAAAAAGCCCAACCCTTCACACCACTTCATCTGCATCTCTCAAGACCAGAAGCCCAGCCACAGTGGCTTGGGGGACGGAGACAACTGTCTGCATTGCACCCCACAACTCGGGTTGGGTGGGATGGTCACTCTTGTTGGGACCAACGCCAGGGCTCTAGCCATGGGCTCCAACCAGAGCACCACCAAAATATGGTTAATTACCGTCCTCCCCAACCTTGCACCTATTTCTTCGCAGGCTTTAGGATGAATACTAGAGACCCAATTCTACGTAAGATTTTCTTTTAGGAAAAACACTGTTTTCCTTTGGAGAGAAGGAAAAACTTAAAATTGGCTTTAACTTAAACGCTGCTAATGGCTATTCAGATGCTAACCTGACTCACCATTCTGTATAAGGACTTTGTCTAATACCAAACACATTAAGCACTTATACCAACCAATGATCTGTTTGGTTCCAAACAAAGGTGGAGGAATGGCTTCTCCAAAATTTACAGTCTTAGGGGAAGTGTAACAAAAAAATCACAGGATATGTCCGGGAGTTGAGTTCGCCCCCAGCAGGGAAGTCTGGTCTTTGGAAGTAGAATTTCAGGGAAAGGTATTATAGACCTACTATAAATAGTACTTGGGCTCCTTGACTAATAATGCTTAGCTCAAACTCCATAAAAAGCTCCTCCCCGCTCCCTTCGGAGACGTCGAGTTCCTTGCCAATGCCCTGTCCCTGAAACCCAATTTTGCCCTTGCAGAACAACAGTTCCTATATTTATGCCATATACTCGTCATAAAAACACCATGGGATGAAAAGAAAAAATATATTTATTTATTTATTTATATTTCATTTTTTTGAAGAAAAACGGGTGCCTGGGTGGCTCAGTAGGTTAAGTGTCCAACTTCATCTCAGGTCATGATCTCACAGTTCATGAGTTCAAGCCCCACATCAGGCTCTGTGCTGACAGCTCAGAGCCTGGAGCCTGCTTCAGATTCTCTCTCTCTCTCTCTCTCTCTCTCTCTCTCTCTGCTCCTCTCCTACTTGTGCTCTTACTCTCAAAAATAAACATCAAAAAAAAAAAAAAAAAAAAAAAAAGCACCGTGAGATAGACATTATGATTCTCATCCTGTAGTTGAAGAAATGGATGAAGTGATTTCTCAAGATAAAAATCAAGAGGCAGAGCCAAGATTCTCAAGTTAGAGTCCAGCCAGGTATAGGTTCTTTCTATAGCATCATAACTGCCAATGCCATTGAAAACTACACCCCGGTCTCCTACTAAATTAGTGTTGTTTTTTAAAACACACACACAAAATCTAATTTATAAAAGCATCTTAAATACCCTAATGTTAAAATGAAACAAGAGTGAAAGGTTATTGACTCATAAGTCAAAAATTATCCTTAATGCAATTATATACATATTTATATAGTTAGATCTGTTTGGTGGTAAATACTAATTAATAAACCTCTGCCCAACTAAATGTAAAATATTGGTTACATCAGCACAGAAGTCTTAAGACTGTTACATTGCTGAGAGAACATTATGTATTAAACTCTGAAGTGTAGAAAAATAGGGAAGGAAAAATAGCCTCTCTCCTCCCACGGTACTAATAAAACAGCACTGGGAATCCCCACATATAGTGTGACTAGAATAAGAGCGAAACCGCCAGATTGAAATGAACATACACAGCTACATCCTTCCCAGAAGATCACAATGTAACTAGATCCTGTTAGAGATAACACTGAGGGATTGTCAAAATTCTTGTCACACTGGAATTTCCTTCTATTGACTGTTCTTCACATAAGTAAACTAACAGCTGAAGACTGGAATTCATATGTCAGCACAACAATAAGACTATAGAGTCTTATTTAAATTTGTCTTTTGTGATATATTATTACAGGTAGAATTTTTTTTAAGATTTTGTTTTAAAGTAATCTCTATGCCCAATGTGGGGCTCAAACTCACACCCCAAGGTCAAGAGTCTCAGGCTCTACCAACTGAACCAGCCAGGCACCCCTACAGGGAGAATTTCTAATATGAAATATATGTATGTATTCTTATTGTTGTATTGATTTTATTCTATTGATTTTGTTTTGAGCCTTGACAAAGGTCAAAACTGCCAGGTGTCCTTCCATCTACCAAGACATGTGATCAGACGTTCCATAACAAAGGGGACATATAAATAAAACAAAGGGGACACATAAAAAGGGGGAAATATAAATTGTCAGTGTGGGAAGCATCTAATATCTAAGACTGAAGCAACTCTGTGCAGGAGAGGACTGCCGGATAATACAATAATAATAATAATAATAATAATAATAATATAATAATAATAATAATAATTTTATTATTATTCTGTTCTTCTCAATAGCTGCCAAGTTCATGAGTGCAAGCCCCAATAGTCCTGAAAGAGAATTCCTGGCAATACAAGGCACTGACATTGCAAGGTGTAGTGAAAAGAGCAGAGGCTTTGAAATCAATTCTGTATCCAAATTCTCACTCTACCACTTACTAGCTGTTCAAGTTACTTAGCAGCTCTAAGTAACCTCAGTTTTCTCTTCTGTAAAACAGGAATCATGATTCACTCATTTATGAAAATTAGGTGATATGTAAAGCAATCAACATCGTGTCTGACATATAGGAGGTGCATAATAAATGGTCCCTACTGCTATTGGGCAAAAGAGAACCATACTGGTTTTGGATTACAGTTTTCTTGGATTTGTAGATTTGACGCCCAAGCACAACAGTCTTAAGCAGAGCTAAGCTGCCTATGTAGTAGAGGAAGCTAGGACTGTAAGTTTTGCTTTTCTACACCCAGCCCAGGGTGGCCTTTTAAAAAACATAAAGCCTTCTCCTTCTATACCTCCTTCTCTGTGCTTAGGGTAAGTAGAGAAAAAAGGAAAAAACATCACACTCAGTGAAAGGAAAACTCTACAGTTATTTTAAAGCTCTATAATTTCAGAAAAATTGAACATCTAAAACATTCCATTAAAAGGGAAAAAATCTACCTGTAAATATACATTTATCACAAAAGACAGAAACTTACCTAAGACTTGGTGAAATTAAAAGTCCCTGGTTTGAAGAAAGTTCCAGATTCCATATGTTTCATTTGCACAGAGAAGTTCATGCATTAAATGGAGCCAATGGTAAGATCAGCTGGCTTTTGAAGAGAATGAGAAACACTGCAGCAACAATAAACTCGGCCTTTAGCTGGGCTGTTTCTGTAGTTGGAAGGAAAAATGGTAAGAATGAAGTAAACTGTCAGAGGTAATTAAGGTGGTACTAGCATGTGCTTAGCATTAAATACTCAGCATTGTGCTAGGCACCAAAGGCACTAATCAAGGAATTCCCCATGTGGTTGAAGAGACAAGTCTTAAAAACAGGAACTAGTTTAGTGACAGTACATGGCCCAGTTAAAAGCCAACATGAGTGTTAAAGACAAGAAAGGAGGAAGGCATCAGAAGCATCAGGGAAAATTCCCAAGGGAGGTGGGAGTCAAATGGAATAATTAAAGATCAGAGGATTTGGGGCACCTGGCTGGCTCAGGCAGTAGAGCATGTAACTCTTCATCTCAGGTTTGTGAGTTCAAGCCCAACGTTGGGTGTGGAGCCTACTTGAAAAAATGAAAACAATAGATAAAGATCGTAGGACTTGAAGATGAGAAAGAGGAGCATTGGAGGTGAGGAGCACAAGCTCAGGGTCAGAATGAACTTTGCTGGTACTGAGTCAGTGAAGAGCATGGCCTGGTTTGAAAATAAAGTTTGAGGCCAAAGCATGGAATGTTGTGAAGGTCAGAATAAAGAGTTGAACTTCATTCTGTAGGACATGGGAATTCACTGAATAATGATTCACGTGGCACTAACAAGATGAAAGCAGAATTTTAGAAAGATTAATCTGATTACAAGATCCAAGATTTAAGGGAGAAGAAATGTCCTTTATTTTTATTAAATGATTGATTGACTGATGTTTTTATTTATTTTTGAGACAAAAAGAAAGCACGAGCTGGGGAGGGGCAGAGAAAGAGGGAGACGGGAACTAAAGCAGACTCTACGCTGATAGCAGAGAGCCTGATGTGGGGCTTGAACTCATGAGCCGTGAGATCATGACCTGAGCTGAAGTTGGACACAGCCACTGAGCCACCCAGGTGCCCTAGAAATTTCCTTTGCTTTAATATTTTTGAGGTTTGTTGTTGAAAATTATAGATTGTTTTAAATGCAATAAGGTATATAAAAGTATAGCATTTAATACCAAATAATTGTTGATTAGAGTTCTCAATTTATAAATAAAATACAATATAGAATTAACTATGACACATATTCTCCTAAAATCCAACAAGAGGAAATTATATGAATATATATACTTATATATTAGTTATATATATAATTTATTTTACTATAATGATTTTAACTACATCATGTGACTAATACATTAAAACATTGCTTAGCTACATTTTAAATTATGCCTCATTAGAGCTTTAAAAATCACTACATATATACACTTTGAAATTTACTGCTCTGTTTTGATATTTTAATGATTAATTACGTTCAATTATGTTAACTGATTTTTTTTCTGAATTCCCATATGTGTAGAATTTTATTCTTGATGAACAATAACTTTAGGAGGGCCTTGAGAATTATTCATTCAGGTTAAGACTAATAAATACTGTATATTTACAGTTGTTTAAGAGAATTAAATTTGTAGAAACTATTTTGGAATCCTTCTGTTAAGTTCATTAATCATTATGTGCTCTACTTTTATCTTGAAAAATGTCAGTTTTGATAATAAAGTCTTATAATTTCAATTCGGAAAATGACTTTCATCCTGTTCTATGGAACATTTTTTAGAATATTTCTTCTACAAATAAAGACACAATAGGGGTGGGGTTCTGCAGTTTTCAGTAGCTGGTAGATTCTTATACCTTCAATATACTCTGTTAAATAAAGGCAATAGTACATTTCATAGAGCTTTATTCTGAAGATCTCGATTAACCAGATACCTATCTGTACAGCATTGCACAAGAAATACATGCTTCATGGTGTTTTATGTGAGCCTGCTTGAGTCTGTCTGATATTAAAACATGTGGTAATAAATACCTTGTCAAAAGTGTGTTTATCTTATAATGGTCTTATTTATAACACCATGCTGGTTGTTGCTAGAATGAGGCGGGGTCTCTAGAAGCTTGTGCTGGGTCTGACCTAGCCACACCCCCTCCAAGTCAGGCATAAGACACAGACAATTCAGGAGACACATGAGACTCATTACACAATGTCAGCACAGTCTAGGCATTTTGTGAAGGTCACTGACCTCTGGGTTATGAAATTCAAAGGACATTTTTTTGGTTCTCATTTTCCTTGATCTCTTAGCAGCACTCACTGCCTCCTCCTTGAAAGGCCTTCTTTCCCTGGCCTTTAATAAGATCATCCTCACTCCCTGATTTTCTTTTCCCAACTCCAGAACTCCACCCTATTCTATCCAGCATTCAAATTCTGGAATTCTTTGAACACTCAGTTTCGGGACATTTTCAGGACCTCAGTCATTGTTTAATGAGTCTCATATTCCCCATAAAGCAGGGATCACAAACTGATAGCTTGTAGTCCTACCATTTATTTTTTTTTTAATTTATTTTTATTTTTATTTTTATTTTAGAGTGACAGAGAGAACGTGCAACTGGGGGAGAAGGGCAGAGGGAGAGAGAGAGAAAATCTCAAGCAGGTGCCACACTCAACCAGAGCTGGACACAGGGTGAGGCTCAATCTCACAATCCTGGGATCATGACCTGAGCCGAAATCAAGAGTCAGATGCTCAACCTACTGAGCCACCCAGGTGCCCCTATTTTTTTATTTTTTAAAGATTTTGGTTTTATTTTTTTTAAGTTTATTTGTTTATTTTGAGAGAGAAAGAGAGGGAGCAGGGGAGGGGCAGAGAGAGAGAATCCCAAGCAGGCTCTGTGCTGTCAGTGCAGAGCCCGACATGAGGCTCAGTCCCACAAATTGTGAGATCATGACCTGAGCCAAATTCAAGAGTCCAACACTAAACTGACTAAGCCACCCAGGCACCCCAAAGATTTTATTTTATTTTTTAATTTTTTAACGTTTATTTATTATTGAGAGACAGAGACAGAGCTGTAGCAGGGGAGGGGCAGAGAGAGGAGGAGACACAGAATCTGAACCAGGCTCCAGGCTCAGAGCTGTCAGCACAGAGCCTGATGTGGGGCTCGAACTCACAAACCGTGAGATCATGACCCGAACTGAAGTCGGACGCTTAGCCGACTGAGCCACCCAGGCACTCCCCCTAAAGATTTTATTTTCAATCTCTACACCCAACATGGGGCTCAAGCTGACAACCCCAAGATCGAGCTGCACACCCTCCCGACTGAGCCAGCCAGGCACCCCAGTCATACCACTTTTAGATGATAAAAACCTTTTGAATTTAAAACTTTAGCAGAGGCATGCTCCTTCCTGTCCCATAGCCTTTCCTCCTTGTGGGCATTTGAGCTAGCTCTTGTGTTGCCCAAGGCTTGAACCCCTTCCAGCTTCTGGGCTCCTACCCTTGTAGCTCCTTCTCTCCCTAATGCACCCTTTTCTTGCCACCAAACCTCCCCTCCCCACTCTGGTCCCCCAATCGCAGCACAGCTGACACATCCCAGGTTGGCTTTCCAAAATGTTCCAGGCCAGGGATGGATCCCTCTGAGTCATCTCACTCTGCCCTGTACTCTTCTTCCTTTGCACACACTGCAGTTTGTTCTTACATATTTGCTTGTATAATTACTTGAACAATGCTTGTCTCCACTTGACTGTACACCCTGTAAGAGCAGGGATTGTGTGTGTTGTGTGCATGTGTGTGTCTTGTGTTTCCTCATCAATCCATTGCCAGCACCTAACCCAATGACTATAAACTTTTTTATGAATGTTTCAGGGAAGTAAGAACTCTCTCTTTCAAAGACTATTGATGCATTTCAACCTTCTAGAAATTAGCTCTTGAGACCAGATGAAATGGTAATGTACTCCGAACTTTATTCACTTAAAATAAGGACTTTACTATACTTTATTTGATCAAAACATTATCTCCACCCCCACCACCCCCGTATTTGCAAAGCAGTTTTTCAGACTCCTTATAGAATTTACAAGATGTGTCAACAGTCTGCACTCTTTCACGGCATAGCTTGTCTTGGAAAATGAAGATAATTTCTTGAATAGTCCATCAGAGTATTCTCATAAAAATTTGAAAACCTTCTTCCACTGCACAAAAGTTAAGCAGTATGCCACAAAAAAGACTTAATGATATAACTCAATAAAAATGTAAAACTGTTCATGTTTAAAGCACAATATAGTCGTGATAGCACACAACTATTAAAAGGAAGACAGGTGTCTGGGTGGCTCAGCTCATGATCTTGAAGTCCCTGAGTTCAAACTCAGGGATTAGCTTCGGATCCTCTGTCCCCCTCTCTCTGCCCCTCCCTGCTCATGCTCTCTCAAAAATAAAATTAAAAGCATTAAAAAAAGAAAAGATAAAGCTATATGTATTGACAATGGCATATATATAAGATATAGTAAGTAAATTGGGGGTGCCTGGATGGCTCAGTCCGTTAAGCATCTGACTTCGGCTCAGGTCATGATCTCATGACTTGTGGGTTCGAGCCCCGTGTCAGGCTCTGTGCTGATAGCTTAGAGCCTGGAACCTGCTTCAGACTCTGTGTCTCCCTCACTCTCTGCCCCTCCCCCACTCGTGCTCTGTCTCTCTCAAAAACAAATAATAAAAAAATTATTTAAAAAAAAGACAGTAAGTGAAAAATCAAGTTAAAAACAACATGTGTATCATGATTCCAATTTTGAAAAGAAATGTAATTGGTAGAATATGGATAGGAAAAAACATTTGGAGGAATATACACCAAACTGTCAGTTGGAGAGGGTGAAATTTGGAATTTTTCAGTATTTATGTTTTATATTATTATAATTCTTTTATATTTTTACACTAAACATCTATTACTTTTGTAATGTATTAAAAAAAAGGAAAGAGGGGCGCCTGGGTGGCGCAGTCGGTTAAGCGTCCGACTTCAGCCAGGTCACGATCTCGCGGTCCGTGAGTTCGAGCCCCGCGTCAGGCTCTGGGCTGATGGCTCGGAGCCTGGAGCCTGTTTCCGATTCTGTGTCTCCCTCTCTCTCTGCCCCTCCCCCGTTCATGCTCTGTCTCTCTCTGTCCCAAAAAAAAAAAAAAAAAAAAAAAAAAAGTTGAAAAAAAAATTTTTTTTAAAAAAAAGGAAAGAGGAAAATTTGTAAAAGAAAAAGACACTCAATTGGAACTCTTCCAAATGAATAATAAGGCAACACCTAGACAGAAAAACAGGCCAAATACATGAAAAACAGGACATTAGAAAAGGAAATACAAATGATCAATAAGCAGGAGAAAAAATGTTCATTCTTAATGAGAATTGAAGAAATACCAAGCAAAATGTTATTGCAGCCTGTTTTAGTTCATTAAATTGGCAGAGATTTAAACCATTATAATGACCAGTAGGTCAGCAATGAGTGACACAGGCCATCTTGTTAGCTGATGGAAACTAACACAGATGGATACAACCTTTCAGAGGACAGTCTGGTAAATCTGTATTAAAAAACCTGAAAATACATATACTTAATTCAATTTCTAGGAATTTATCCTACAAAAGTAGTCATAAATACCACAATTTATATGCCAAGAATATTTGTACAGAGCTATCAGAGGAAAATTAGAAATATTGTTATTATCTATCAAAACGATATGAGTTAAATTAATCCTGGTACCTTCATACAAAATAATAATATGTAGCCATTTTTTAAAGTTTATTTATTTTGAGAGAGAGAGAGAGAGAGAGAGAGAGTGAGCAGGGGAGAGGCAGAGAGAAAGAATCCCAAGCAGGCTCCAGTACAGAGCCTGATACAGGGCTCTATCCCGTGCGTCATTAGATCATGACCTGAGCTGAAATCAAGAGTTGGACGCCTAACTGACTGAGCCAACCAAGCGCCCCAATATGTAGCCATTTACAAAATGATTTAGAAGACTATTTAACAACTTTAAAAATTAATGTCTCTTATAAGTGAAGAAAAGCAAATTTCAAAAGGTGTATATATAACATAACACAGATTGTGTGTGCACGCATACATATGCACATATTAAAAAGACTGATCACGATGTCAACAATTGTTATCCATAGTAGTATAAAGTGGAAATAACCTTTATTTTGTCCTGATTCTTCACTGGATTTTTCAAAGTTTCTCTAATGGTTATATAATGTATATCTTTATAGTCCTAAAAAAAAGTTCTTTTAAAAGTTGCTGGCCTAGGGGCGCCTGGGTGGCTCCACGTCGGGCTCTGTGCTGACAGCTCAGAGCCTGGAGCCCGTTTCAGATTCTGTGTCTCCCTCTCTCTGACCCTCCCCCGTTCATGCTCTGTCTCTCTCTGTCTCAAAAATAAATAAACGTTAAAAAAAAAAAATTTTTTTTTAAATTTTTAAATAAATGGTTACAACTACCCATAATGTTACTATAAAACCAGCCTGATTACCTTATTCAGAAATATATTAAAATTTTATCATAAGATAGTTTAAATACACAAAAAAGTTATATAAAAAATAGCTATGTACCGTGAAATAAATATCCGTGAAAATAAATAGTATTATTTTACACACTAAAAACCTTATATAATAATCGTGTCACAATACACAAGGATGTGTATTTTTAAGAATAGATGTTTCTATCATAATAACACACACTGTCAGTTGCTGGTTGAGGAGGGAAGTTTGCCACCCTCTCTGCCCACCAAGGGGTTATCATGGAGGTCAGACCTGAGGCTCTAGTGAGGACTTGCCTGGATTGGAATCCAGGGTTGTTTTCTTCTTCTTCTTCTTCTTCTCCTCCTCCTCCTCCTCCTCCTCCTCCTCCTCCTCCTCCTCCTCCTTCTTCTTCTTCTTCTTCTTCTTCTTCTCCTTCTTCTTCTTCTTCTTCTTTTTCTTCTTCTTCTTCTTCTTCTTCTTCTTCTTCTTCTTCTTCTTCTTTTTATAGAATTTTTTTCATTCTTTTTATTAATTATTCTGAGAGAGAAAGAGAACACATGGAAGTCGGGGAGGGGCAGAAAGAAAGGTCAGATCCTGACCTGAGCCAAAATCAAGTGTGGGACACTTAAACAACTGAGCCACCCAGGCACCCCTGGAATCCAGAATCTTCTATTCACCAACAGTGTAACATGAGACAAATTACTTACTCTCTGATTCACAGTGTTCTCATCTGTAAAACAGAGGTAATGACAGTTCCTATTTCATAAAGTGATGAGTAGAAATTAAGGTTATGCATGGGAAATGCTTGGTACGGTGAAACACAGTACCTAGAAGTGTCAATAGGTGTTACTATCATTGTCATCTTTATTATTGCAGATACGAACTCAGACATGGATCTAACATTCTTCCCACAATGAAACAGAATGTTGCGTTTGATACCCAGAGCCAACTCAGAGTAAGAGAGTATTTCGTGCTTTCTGCCTTCTTCCTGTGAGGTGCTGCAAAGGTCGGGGATGGGAAGCCGTGCTTTATAGTGTTTACCAATTTCTATGGTGTAAAAATACTCCCACCGTGGTAGATTTCAACCTGAAGTTCACTGAATGCAGAGGCAGAAAGAGATGATCACAATCTTCTCTCTCAAGCTCAAGGAGCCTGCCCCGGCACACCCAAGAGGTAATCTCTCTTCTCTTTTGCAGTCCCTTTGTTCCCTGATGAAACCAGATCTCTTCCCTCTCAGGCGGAGGACCTGTATGTCTACCTGCTGTCCTCCTGCAGAGGTAAGAGGCTGTGCCTGGAAGTTAGAGGAAGTCTTCAGGCCTGAACCTCAAAGCGGTGCTCAGGCCCAGCTCACCAGACTGTCCATAGCAAATGGTACTTTAATTCTCATTTGCTAGTGTTCCCTACATGTCTACTGCCCTCGGGGGATCTTGGCTGTGGCTGTGGCTATGACTTGGGTAAGACTGTTATCTTTGGATCACATCAACATAATGCCTTCTTAAGACCAAAAGCTCCTTACCTATTTTTAACATGTAGCATTTATATATGGCACTATTTTTGCTTAGGAAGTTAAAGTAATCATTTTTGTGTCTTTCCACAGTCTTCAAAATGATACTTTTTGATAACTACATAATTCCATTAATACACTTAAAATAAGGTGTCTGTAAAGGAAAAAGAACCAGGGGGCAAACACTGGGGAAAGAATAAGAATTTCAAGAACTGAGTATAGTCTTGAATATTAATAAGAGAAGTAAAGTGAACCATTGAATCTTCCAATTAGGTCACTAATGATTTTAGGAAGAGAAAGTTAATCTCTGTCCTGGGGGCAGAAGTAGGCAAAGACAGTGAGGGAATTAAGATCACATATTTGCCGAGTACCAGGGACTATGGTAGATGCTTTTCTTGCATGACCTCATGTGCAAGTTACAGCGAAGAAACCGAGGCTTGGAGTCGTTCGCTAACCGGCCCAGGGTTGCCCAGATCAGTCTTCATTTTATTGCAGTCAGGAGTGAATGAGAATGAAGACAGTAGAGACAGGAAGTATGAATAATTCTTTCTGGAATCATGATGAGGAAAGAAGAGAAAGCCAGGTGTAAGGACATGGAATCACTGCTCTTATAATAAAAACAAAGCTCAGTTCCTCCAAGGTTGACACTGAAAAAGAGCCCTCACGTGACTGCAAGGCCAGAAGCAGAGACCGCCAAACCCTAAACCCTGTCCCGGAGATTCATCTCTCTTCTGGGAATCTTGGCCTCATTATCTTTGCTCCAGCAAAGCCTGCTCAGATCTTTCTTCCTTTCCTATCTGAGACGCCAGCACAAGGTAACAAAAGGCATTTTTTAAAATTGAAGTATGGTTGACACAATGTTACACATAAAAGGCATTTCCTAACATCCCATGGCAAAACCAAATCAAAGCTAGAAAGTTTAAATGAAAGGGTAATGTTTCCTAACCTTGGCTGGTCATAGAAACTGCCCCGAATGTCAGGAGATTTGGATTCAGAAGGTCTATAGTGGCGGCCTGGCAACGGTGTCTTAAAGTAATTCCAGTTTATCCTTAAATTCCTGCAAGTTTGGGTATCACTGCACTGGCAAGTAACAGAGCAATAAACAAAGTAACATACATCCGTGTGGTCTGGCTCCCAAGACAAAGCGTGCTTACAACCGTGTTGAGGTCCTCACCCTCATCTCATGGGTTTGATGCTACATTGGCACATGCTGGCTTCTTTAAACTCCGATCTGGGCCCAACAGAGGGAAGCCCTTGGCCAAATCCCAAGGTGGCAAGGAAGGAGGGAAAGAGGGCTTCTTCCATTCTTAACACTTCCCAAAGACTGGGTCATTAGTTCCTAACCAGCTTACCAAAACAGGCAAGGCCTGACTTCACCCGCCCTGTCCCCTTCTTTCCTGTCATCGCTCCAGCAGGAGGAATGGTGGCAGCCTGTTGGCAGCCCGCTCTCTGCCACCCGATCCTCAGTCTCACCACGAGTGAGTCTTAGGGAGGGTGACCAGACATCCAGGCTTGCCTGGGGTTAGTCCTGACCTACCACTCCCAAGAGCCCAGAGTCCTGTCTGGTTCGCTGTACTCTTTCATTCTCAGAAGGGTCCCAGTTCGGATGATAAATTATATAGTCACGCTGTCTATGAACGACGAGCTAGAACAAAAACAGGAGTGCACAAAAGCAAGTAGTAGTCTGCCAGCAATTTACATAATGACTTCCATTTATCAAGCAAATGACTCTGTGACACCACACACATCACTTCAATTAACCCTCACAGCAACCCCGGGAGGGACAAGGATTTTGCAAATGAGGGAAGTACCAGGGTCAAGCGCCTTGACCAGAGCCATCCAACTATGAGGAGCAGAACTGGATTCAAACATCCATCTGCGTGACCCCAACTTCTGCCCTGAAAGGGGCCTGGCTGACTCTTCAGGGCATGTGGACACCGCCCGCCCCCCCCCCGCCCCGCCCCCTGCCCCAGTCTCTGACCCTGTGAAGAAACAACTTTACCAAGAAAGCCGGTCACTTTCCACACTAAAGGAAAACTCTCAATATTCACATTTTCATCTCACATTTGAGAGTAGAAATCTGCTTCTGCAGCTGTTGTCGCTTGCTTGTTTCTGTAACCTGATTTGAAAGAACACTCCCAAGAGAAGCAACGAAGTCTGCAGAAGCACAGTTTGACTCAAATGGATCCAACCCGTTCGCAAATGGAAAATAACACTGAGGAATCAGTTTTGCATCACATGCATTGCCGCTTTGAGTTGTTCCTAATGGCACCGAGGACTTAAATGTAACCCAGAGAATGGATTAAAATCCTTGCTTTGTATTTGCATGATTTAATCTTCTAAACCTATTGCTCTCCCGGTAGAGGTGACTTTAAATTTTAGCTTTCACAGGGGCACCTGGGTGGTTCAGTTGGTTAGGCTTCCAGCTTCGACTCAGGTCGTGATCTTGTGCTTTGTGAGTTCAAGCCCCACGTTGGGCTCTGTGCTGACAGCTCAGAGCCTGGAGCCTACTTAGGATTCTGTGTCTCCTTCTGTCTCTGTCCCTCCCTGGCTTGTGATCTGTTTCTCTTAAAGATAAATAAACATTAAAAAAAATATTTTTAAAATTTTAAACTTTACTTTCATCACCAGATTGTCTGCAGTTTCCATTCCCCCCCCCTTTATAAGACAAATGGGTATTTTTTTGCATTTTAATTTTTTATTCCAAAAGCACTCCCTTAATGCATTCTCTTTGACACACACACACACACACACACACACACACACACATCACACATAGGCTTAAGTGACCTTTGATCAATTACTCCAGTCTCAGACCTGTACACTGTTACTGATTTGGTTTTTTGTCCTTCTAGATATTTTTCTACTCAGGAAATTATTTTCTTCTACTTTCTGCCTTTTGCAATAAAGCTTCCAATATAACTGCTTTTCCCTTCCTCCCCTCAAACTCCGTCATGAGGAAGCAACATTTTAAAATCTCAGAGGTTGAAATCTCCCAGGGAGTTGTGGTGGCCCCCTTCTCTCTATCTAGTCTGTCCTTCACCCTGTTGAGTGCTTAAGAGCAAAAGCTCCAGAGTCAGACTTCTGGGCGTGAATCGTGGCTCCATCACTTACTACCTGAGTGACCTTGGGCAGGTTCATTCATTCATTGTTTGTTCAGTAAATATTTATTGAGCGCCCATTAAGTGTTAGGGATATAATGGTGCACAAGACAATATTCTGACCCTTACAGAGCTTGTATTCTAGTGGGAAACACAGAATATAAGCTTATGAATGAATAGAGCATAATTCTAGGATGCAATAAATGCCATGAAGGAAAATGAAACAGAGTCAGGGGACAGATACCACCTTTTTCAATGTAGGTGATCAGAGAAAACTTCCCTGGGGACATGACGTTAGAGCAGAGAGCTAAGTAAAGTCAGAGAACAAGCCATGAAAAGTTGTGAAGGCAATGGCAAGTACAAAGGCCCTGAGGCAGAAACCAACTTCAGGCATTGGAGGAACAGCAGGAAGGCAAGTGAGCTGAAACTGTAGGAGAGAATGGTGGTGCATGAAGCATTCTGCTTTCCACCACCATCCTCGTCTTCTTACCCCTGTTGTACCCAAACCCCCAAACTTCTGCGTATCCCTGTAGTACCCCAACTCCAGCTCTGTGGGTCCGACAGCCTACTGTTTTCCTACCTTTTTATTGCTCCTCCCCTCTCTCATATCCTCACTTCCCTCCTTAACCAGCTTGGTTCCAAAGTCCAGTATAGTAACTTCTCCCTTGCATAAACACTCAACTCCTCAGCTGCCCATCATCTTTCTTTCCTCAGACTTGTAACACTTCCTCCCCCAATCCTCGTCTTCGCTGACAGACTTCCTGTTTCGCCGAGAAAATAGAAGCAAGCCAGAGAGGGCTCCACAAGCTCCCACCTGCACTTGTCCCCCATCCCCGCCTTCCGTCCTGTGGGTGCCAGGGAGGAAGGCCCTCCTGCAGGTGCACACACTCCATCCCTCCAGCCTTCTCTGGTGAGTGTCCTTCTTTCTCCTTCGTGGTGCCATCAGCAGGACTTTCCTGCACTGTCACAAGGCCACCTCCTGATGACCCACCTGCCCCTGCAGCCACCACCTCATGTTTCTGACCGTCTCTACAGCACAACCACTTTTGCTCACCACCTTCACCTTCTTTTTCTGCATCCCCTCTGAACCCTTGCCAGCCTGCTGTGTCCCACTGTCCCACTGAAACTCCTCGTTTGCTAAGCCTTCCACGTTGGCAGACCCAATGCTTGATCCTCATTTCCCAGACCTGTGGCAGCATGGGAGCCCTCTTCCTGCGCTGTCCTGACCTCCATTATTGTTCCTGTTTCTGACTCCAAGCAAGGCTCCCTGCAACCACTCCTGCCCATCTTCACAGGCACATCTCTGACCTGCTCATATTCCTCCCCTGCTGCGCACCCACTCAGTGTCCAAGTCCTGGGTGGGGCAGGGAACTCCAAGTTCCTACATGGCCTGCCCTCTCCCCAAACCACCCCCAGGACCTCTCTGACCTCTGCTTACTGCCATACCTTACTCTCTGTGCTCTAGACACGTCTGCCTCATTGCTGTTCCACAAACACGCCAAGCACACTCTTCCACAGGGCCTTTGCACTTGCTGTTCCCTCTGTCTAGAATGTTCTTCCTCCAGAATCCACTTGGCTCACTCCTTTGTCACCTTCATGTTTCTGCTCTAGTGTCACTTTCTTGAGAAGACCTTCCTGGCCATCCCCTCAGCCATCCTGGTGGCCCCTCACTGCCACTCAGCACTCCCTAGTCTCCTTTTCTTTCTTTTTTTTTTAAGGTTTTTTTTTTTTTTTTTTTATTAATCTCTACATTGTGGGGCACAAACTCATGACCCCGAGGTCAAGAGTCACATGCTCTACCGAATGGGTCACCCAGGCTCCCTCCTATTCTCCTTTTCTACTTCATTTTTCTCCATAGAACTTACTACTATCTGATAGCCTACATTTTTTTTTTTAATTACTGTTTCCTCCCACTAGAATGTAAGCTCTATGAGTTAAAATTTAAAAAGACCACTCTTGCGGGGGGGGGGGGGGGGGGGGGAGGGGGGTTGCGCCTTGGTGGCTCAGTTGGGTGAGCGTCCAACTCTTGATTTTGGCTCAGGTCGTATCTCACAGTTCATGAGTTCAAGCCCCACATCAGGCTCTGTGCCCTGACATTGTGGAGCCTGCTTGGGATCCTGCCTTTCCCTCTGTCTACCTCTCCCCCACTTGCTCTCTATCTCTCTCTCAAAATAAACTTCGAAAACCTTAAAAAAATAAAAAAATTAAAAGACCACTCTGGGGAGATACAGGCGTCCAGTTACAGAATGAATTCAGCATGGGGATGAAAGTTATGGCAGAGGGAATATAGTCAGCGACATTTTAATAGTGCTGCATGGTGACAGATGATGGTTACACCATAGTGAGCACAACATCAAGTTTTGAGAAGTCAAATCAACTGTCTTGTACACCTAAAACCAATGTAACACTGTGTCAACTATACTCAAATAAACACATTTTTAAAAAAGAAAAAGAAAAAGGCCACTCTGGCTGCTGTGTGTAGGGAAGACTGTACTGGCTGGGGGCGGGGTGGCAGTTGAAGGGTAAGGCAAAATCCAAGCAAGATAGATAATGAGGCCCTGAGCTAAGGTGGAAAAAGGTTAGGGGCTCCTGGGTGGCTCGGTTGGCTAAGCGTCTGACTTTGGCTCAGGTCATAATCTCACAGTTCATGAGTTTGAGCCCCACATCGTGCTCTCTGCGGTCAGTGCAGAGCCTGCTTCAGATCCTCTGCCCCTCTCTCTTTCTCTGCCCCTTCCCTGCTCCTGCTCTCTCTCTCTCTCTCTCCCTCTCTCTTTCTCTCTCTCAAAAATAAATACACTTTAAAAAATATATATGAAAAAAAAGGTCACAGTTTTGGATATATTTTGGAATTATCACAGACAGACAGAACTTGTTATAAATTGGATGAGGGGTCTGAGAGAAAAGAGGAATTTGGTTTGGGGCCTCAGTGCTTTCTGAGATGGTTTCCCTAACTGTAAAATGGGGACAATTAGAATGTCCCCCTTGTGGAACTGTGGCAGAAAGGGATAGAAGACATCCAGTGTCACACAGTGTTGGGCACGTAGTAAACGCTCAGTAAACGTTGGCGCTTATTACTGCCCCAAAGATGACCGTGTTTCCCTGCTTCCTGGGTAAATAGGATTACAGAAATAGCCACCCCACAGAGACTGAGGAAACAAAACACTTTTTGTCGAGTGCACCCACCCCTCCCGAGGAATAGGCTTTTACTTTATTTAACAGAATACTTAACATTAGTGTTGGAACAGTTTACTTGCACACAGATACATAAAAGGATTCCTCACATTTCAAAAGAATCCTAAATCGCCTTTAAGTAGTGTTTGTCCATTCGATACTTAGCAGAAAGAGTAACTAAACGCTGAAATTACAAACCTCTGCCGATTAAAAATCAATCCAAATGTAAGAAAAGTACATCTGAAATAATAATGATTTTTCAGGTATTTGCTGCATTTTAATACACTAGATGCTAAAATACCACACTGTCTGGTTCAATACCTGGCAACACTCTTTGTCAGTGTAACTCAGCTTTCTGCAAAGGCAACACCCAGCCCTTTTTGGCTGCCTTGGCCTGTCCTCATTTCCCCCTGGAAAACTGTTTTAAACCTAGTACAGATAACATTCTGCCTGTCTTACAATTAGCAGCTTCTCTCAATGGGTCAGCTGGTTTCACAAGTGCTTCTGTGGGCTAGCCCTGTATCTTCTTTCAAAACCTCTCAAAGGCAGCCTCCAGGTTGCCTGTGAAAAGCTGCCTGTGGGGAATTTAGGGGCTGCTCTGGGACCTTCAGGGACTTTCCTGCTAGCATCTCTGTCCCACCAGATCTCCCTGATTATTATCTCCGTGATTATTATTCCCCCCACTCATTGGTAGACCAGCCATTCTTCTTCTTAGCCGCCAGGCACCCTGGGAGATTGGTGAGGAGTCCCAAAATCTGAGGCGCCTTTCCCTCCCTGCCCCATAACTGAACTTCTCCTTAAATGCTTATACTACCTGGGAACCTGAAAAAACAACCTTAATTTTGAACTGGAGCTAAAAGAATTTGCCCAGTGGTCGGGTCTCTGCTCCATGACCTCCAGACTCAACTGGAAAAGACTCTTGCTTCTGAAAGTAGGGTCTTAGATGGACCAGCAGGCTCACCAGGAAACTTGTTAGAAATACAGAATCAGAGGTGGCATTCTGGGCCTGTTGAATCAGAATCTGAGTTTTAACACGACGCCCAGGTAATTCCCACACATCTTCAAGTTTGAGAAGCCAGAGAAGTGCTCTGGCCCCTCCCTTCCTGCTTGCTACGGAGAATTCTTTTGTTCCCTTTAAGGGACTTTAAGCCCCAGCCTAGTGTTCTGTTTAAGGGACCTTAAGCCCCAGCCTACTACATTGTGCTCACTTTCCTTCCTTCCTCCCTTCCTCCCTCCCTTCCTTCCTGCCTTCCTTCCTTCCTTCCTTCCTTCCTTCCTTCCTTCCTTCCTTTTCTCCCTCCCTTCATTCCTTTCTTCCTTTCTTTCTTCCTTCCTTCCTTCCTTTTCTCCCTCCCTTCATTCCTTTCTTCCTTTCTTTCTTTCTTGATCTCTATACCCAATGTGGGATTCAGGGTTGCATGCTCTATCAACTGAACCAGCCAGGCACCTCGTTTTCACTTTTCACTGAATCCGGAGCCCAGGACTTCCCATACCTACTCTGCCCTTCTCCCTCACAGTCTTTGTTTGTTTGTTTGTTTGTTTGTTTGTTTGTTTTTATGGACCCCTTTCCCTTCTACAGCCCTGTTCCCCCACTCAAGGCTCCGCTCCTGGGGCATTCCCTGGAAGGCAGATTTTTCTGCTGTGCTTCTCCCAAAGTAGAGCCTGTGATACCAATCTGAGGGTCCCCTCTTCTGCATCTCTTAGAGCTGCCTTAACCTGTCCAGTGACAGTCCCTTAAAGCTGGGCCACACTGCCCCCCGCCCTGGTCTTTGGATGGATGTGAGAGGTCTCACGCAGAGCAGGGGACTTGCCAAAGCTTACTCTGAAGTTGAGACCTCCCAGCCTTCCCCCACTGCATAGACATACTGTTCCTTTTCCCTGCCAGCTAGTCCTTACAGCCTCAACAGAGAAGCAGAACACAAGTAAAGGCTACCTTCAAGTGGAGACACCCAGGGAAGGAGGGGGATGTGGACCGACAACCAGCTTCAACCAGCTTCGGAAAAAGAGTCAGGACTCCTTGGAAACTAGCCAGCAGGAGGGGCAGGTACATTTAAAATGCTCCAAGCACTTGATTCTTTCAAGATTTGAGGATTTGAGTTTAGGGTTGTTTTTAAGCTTTCCAAATGAGAAAAAAAAAAATTATCAGAAACCTTTTCTGGACGTTGGAAACTAGAGGCTCTCCTAAAATACTAGCGAAAGGCTTCTTGGCTCTCAATCTAGTGGTCAGGTTATTTAACCACACATTCTTTCCCACACCTTTATCATTTATTATGCAACCGATTCCCATCCCAAAAGGTATATTAAAAGCCAACTTCCAATCTTTTAAAAAAGTGCCCTTGGAATGTTATCCTCATTATTAAAATAGTGTCTTTCCAAATTTTTATTCAGCAGACAATTATTACAGGACTTTTTATGTACCAAGCACTGTCCTAGGAGGTTTACAAAAATTAGCTCATTGGATCCTTAAAATAATCTAATAAAATATGTACGGTTATTAACTATGTTTATAGATGAGGAAATTAAGTCACAAAGAGGTTAAGTAACTTGCTTATGGTCACACAGTTAATAAGGACAGAACCAGAATTCATATCCAGAAAGTCTGGGTGGGTCACAGTCATATGCTGAATCACTAGACTCTGCTGCCTCTTTAAAGGCCTGGGTATGTGTGTGTGTGTTTATTTATATTTATATTTTAAATTTAATTTCAATTTTATTTATATGTAAATATAAAATATAGTTTATTTACTATACAATACATATATGACATATTTTTTACATTTACATATTATGTATTTTTATATGTATATTATATACATACATAAATCTATATGAGAGAGAGTGTGAAAGAGAGATAGAAGGATTCTAGTTGTAGTTTTTCCAAATGGCCACCTTTCCACGTGTTTTCAAAACATGCCTTAAACCCAGTTTTGAAAGAAGTATACTTTTTCTATAGACATATCCTCTTGAGGAGTCTAGAGGACTGTTTCACAAACTTCAGCTTCCTCATCTGAGAAATGTGCTAGCTGGATTAAAGGAACTAGTTTGTCGAATGAGTGTAATGAGCCCTTCAACTTTAAAATTATTAAAATTTCCTGAAAAAATATCCAGGTAATTTTTCTTCTTTAAGTTTGATTCTACCAGAGAGGTCATGGCTTAGTATTCCTTAAGCTAATTCCGGCCTGTTCTTGTGCCCTTGGACTGAACATAACCCAGGCTTGTTCTGTACAATTGGTAACGTCTTAATGCGTATGTGCCAGGTTTAAGTTTAAATTTCTGTAATCTCAGCTCAGGCCTCGGGTTCACCCAAAAGGTAACGCTCCAGTAAACAAGCCCGGGCAAAGGAACGGCGTTCTAGCTACTGATGCAAGTCCGCCCTCTGCTGGTCTTATGGAGGTGATGCGGCCTCATGAAGGGACCTCTTCCCCTCCTGGGTACAGCCCAGCTTTAGCCTTTCCCCTCCTCCTGTAGCATTCCTACGAAGCAACATTTGTTTAGCACATATCCTGAGCTAGGCACAAGTGTGCTTAGGACTGGAGATCAAAGATAAATAAAACTGTCGCAGCCTTAAAGGATCTCACAGCCTATTGGGGCACACCCAAATCAGATCATTATAATTCAACTTGAGAGTTGTGTCACTAGAACTGTGCCTCCTGTACCATAAGTTTGCAACCACAAGTGGCATACAAGAGCCCAAATCAAACACCACAGTACAATGCCCTTTTGTTAGGGAGGGAGGACTATGACTCATTCTAGCATTTTCTCTGTGCACAGAAACAGACGACCTGCATAGGAACAATCTGGCTAACCTATGTTCCCTTAGAGATCCAGGCTACCTGGGAGTTGTCCTGACCATCCCCCCTCCAAGATGGGTGTGAGAGGGGATGCAGAGAAAGGTCAGGATTTGAGAGAAGGAGAGAGAAAGAGAGAGAGAGAGAGAGAGAGAGAGAGAGATAAGAATAGGGGCCAGGAGATACCTAAGTGGCTCAGTCGGTTAAGCACACGACTTTGACTCAGGTCATGATCTCACAGTTGGTGAGTTCGAGCCCCTGCATGGAGCTCTGTGCTGACAGCTCAGAGCGTGGAGCCTGCTTCAGCTTCTGTATCTTCCTCTCTCTCTGCTCCTTCCCTGCTGGTACTCTCTCAAAAATAAACATTAAAAAAAAAAAAAAATAGGGGCCAGGAGGATACCTATGCATTTCCACATTAAATGAGTCAGTGGCTTTAAAATATACAACCAAGATCTTTGACTTTTAGTAAGGAGATTCTAGCTTATCTTCCCAACTAGATTTTGCTGGATTTTGTTTTTTTGATAGAATTTCTCTGGTCATGTTTTTGAAACTAGGCCAGGAGACTTCCTGACTTTCTAAAATACAAAAATTACCTCTGCTCCTCTTCTCAAATGTATATCAGACTCTGGACATACCCAGCAACCCTGTGTGCCTTTTAGTTAACTTTGTCTCCTCTAGCAATGATTTCCTTTCCTTTCACTTTAAAAGAAAGTCCTGCTGTTAACAAATATGCTATACAAGCCAAGTGAGGGGAAGAACTTGGAGGAAGAGGAAGAACACATTTTCCTTAATTTCTTCTCAAAATACATGAGGGGACAAAATAAAAGAGAAATAAAGAGGATAAATATGTCACTCAATGCAGTAGTCACTCTGGACAAATTTCTTGAAACCAAGATCTAAAGGAACAGCCATCATAGCAACAAATAGTGGACGTAATTACAAATGAAGACCTTGGATGAAATCTCTAAAACAGTTCTTACAAAGGTGTAGTTCACAAAAATCTATGCAGAAGGGAGAAAGAAAAGACAAAATTGGAACCTCATGAGAGTCGAGAAAAAAGCAAAAGGGAGAAGGGAGACAGGAGAAGGTTGGGGAAACAGAGAGGAATATGAAGTATGAGTAGCCACAGGGCAGGGGCTGCACCATGATGAACATCTTACATTTACAATTAAAATGTAAGAAATGCATGTCATTGAAAAAAGCAGGCTTTTTTTCTACTCTAGTGAGAGTAGAACTTAAATGTTCTCTCTCTCTCTCTCTCTCTCTCTCTCTCTCTCTCTCTCACACACACACACACACACACACACACACACACACACACACACACAGGCAAATACGTGACAAATGCAGGCAACACAGAAGTCCATAGAGTGGAAAGTGAAAGCCCCTTCCCCCCACGCCCACCCTCTCAAACAGGTGCCTCTAATGGAAGTGGGAGGGGTGCAGGGGGAGGTGCAGGTGGGAGGCAGTGAGCACCTAAGGCAAGTGGCCACACTCTGACCTGCTGAAGCCCAGCCCAGGATACTTGTGGTTAACCCAAGTGTTTTCAGCCAATGGCTTAACAGAAAATGCTTAGACAGGCTTCCTGCCCCTGAAAATCCTCACCTAATTCTCAGCAGATGTGAGCCCTATTACCAAACAACAACAACCCCCACCCCAATTTTATGCAATCAACAAAATCAAAACCTAAATTTTTATGCATGTCTGAAATGTTAAGAATGTACCTGTAAGGGGGCACCTGGGTGGCTCAGTCAGCTACGCGTCCGGCTCTTGATTTCAGCTCAGGTCAATGATCTCGTGAAGTCGGCTTCAGGCTCTGCTTTGACAGCACGGAGCCTGCTTGGGATTCTCTCTCCCTCCCTCTCTCTCTGCCCCTGCCCTGCTCTCTCTCTCTCTTTCTCAAAATAAGTAAACTTTAAAAAATAATAAAATATTTTAAAAAAGAATGTACCTGTAGAAATTTTAAACATAGCACATTAAGCTTTGTGAAGTAAACTGAGTGAAAGGGTGTAAAACAAATACACAAATGTCACTGTAATGACCAAGGTAGCTGGTAGGTAGTGGTAAAAGCTGACCAGAAGGTTCACCTGGTTATATCATATTTATTCTTCTTTTATCTGCCCTAATTCAGGGGAGGTAGGATCGTAGGAGGCAGTGAGGATAAGGATGGGGTAGAGGGGACGGTCCACTAATGTGTTGTGCCTGGTGATAAATGCAAACGCGTTGAACTTCCACAGTTATGTTAGAATTTCATACATCTTGTAGAAAGGTTCAGATAGTATTTTCTCATGTAGCTTTAACACAAAATAAAAACTCCCAAAGAATGGTTAGCATATAGTACTTTACCTGTTATGCAAATAATAATAAATACTATTTATGTAACACATGATGAATAATATTTATGAGTAAATACAGACTCTCCTTCATATAATTATAAAAAAAGTTCTAATCATTTTATTAATAATCCTTTATATCATAATTCTTTAATTAAAGTATCAATTTGGCCTTTAACCAGAATATCCCCTAGGTTCTAGGAAGGTTAGGACTGGTACAGTGCTCTTTGTATCTCCCATGTTGTGCCTTTGTAGAGTTGGTTGGTTGGCTGGTTTATACCCTACTTTGTTCCACGAGAGATTTAAGATTGCTCAATGCCTTTCCATCAGAGGTGCCAGATTGTATTGAACTGTATGCTGCTAGGCTGTGTATATATGTTTATAAAGAATGTGTGCCAATTACAGCAGCCATAATATTAGATGAATATAATTGAATAATACTGAATACCAAAACTGATGTTAACAAAAACAAGTCACACACACACACGCGCGCGCGCACTTTTTTTTTTCTCTGTAGCTTTTTTGAGCACTAACAGAAGAGAAATGCATAAAAGATAAAGTCAAGCTGGGGTAGGTTCAAGGCAGTGAGTTCTTTGGAGTCCCTATCAGATGAGTGGATTTCTATCTGTTTAGTTATCCAAACAAACACAACAGAATAGAGATGTGAAGATAACTCAAGATTCTATCATCTCAGCATATAGTCCTTGCAAACTGCTGTCTTCTGTCTCCTTTTGGTTCTAAAGGAAAAAAGATACAAATCCCTGTTCTCTCTAGGGAGCTAATCCTCTGTTAAAATAGGCAAACCACGCAGCCCTTTATGTTTATTTGCAGTGTAGAATTATATAGCAGGGTAGAGGTACCAAATGCATTCAATAAATAAAATGCACTTTATTTAAAATAGAGAAGGATTTCCTGGGGGAACAAAAGCAGGAATGTTACAGTAATTTTGTGAATCATCCAGGCATAATTACCAACCAACAAAAATAAGATATTCCATAATGCTCTCAGTCTTTATTAAATTCTGGTTTCTAGGGCATTGTTCTGCTGTTCGCTTTTGTTCAAACAAAGTCTTTACAACCAATACCCCTTATCTGTCAATATATGTACAGGGTGGAAATCTTTATAATCATGGAAGTTTTTGTGCATAAAAGTTGTCTAGGTCCCAACTCTGAGTATGCAGTGAGCACAGGCCACAGGAGCATCACTAGGCCCAGGGACCCTGGGTTGACTGGGTCTTACCAGAGGGATCCTGCAATAACACAGCTAAAAGTGGAAAAACAGAAGCTAAAGTCTCAGCCTGTAAAATGGGCCTTGCATGACATCAGAGGGCAAGTAAAGTCAACAATGGGAGAACAGTGGTGGTTAAGACTCAGAAGCTAAGAAAAAGTCTTTAGGAGCCATGAGTCAACTAGAACCATTCAAAACTAAGGCCAAAATATTCCCCATCCCCCTTTCTCAGTCATTATATTACCAACTTAATTTACACTAAGAAATTAATAGTCATATGAGATGATGATGATGATGATGTTGGCATGAGTGGTGTTTTTTTCTCCTTGAATTCTAGACATACGATGTAACAACTCTTAATTATAAGCTACTTTACTGGTTTGCTTGAGTAACCACTGTCACAGGGATCAGAAATACTCAAACAGCGCATTCTCTCTGCAGATCAACAGGGGAATCAGAAGATAGCCCGGTGAACGAGGAGTCAGCCAAAGGGAGTCCAAAGAATAAAGTCACAGTGACATAAGGCTTTGATAGCTTAGGCAACCATCTGACTCTTGGGGCACCTTACTCCCCAAAGCATCTACATTAGGACCAGAATGTCCCCTGGGAATAGAAATGCTAGTTGGCAGTCCTACGGGATCCAAAACTGTGAGAAAGGGAGAAGTTCAGTTTCTACAGGCTAGGGAATATAGAGGATTTTGCAGTTTATTTTTTGTAAATTGGAGAATTTTTTTTTAAATATAAAACATTTTTCATAGGCCCCCTAAAGCCCCCTAGGACCTTGGCATGGAGTCTGTAGTACCCCATGATAATGGTCCCGACAGTTGTAGCCTCAGCCAGATATGCAGGAACCAGCATTCCTGACAGAATTGAGGGAGTACAGGTACTAGTTACTGGGACTAAGCCATGGATGGAATGCCCCGTAAGAACAGAGCCAAAACTGTATTCCCCAATACCTGGTTCATAGTAGGCAAAAATAAGTATTTGAAAATGAATGAACAAATGAACAGGTAAACCAGAAAGCCAAAGTAGAGGAATGATAAGGTAAGTAGTTTTAAGTGGTAAAAACCGCAAGAGATCAGAATCCAGGAAATTAGATGAAGTCTAAAAGACTACAGCACCTGGTAATCAGAATACAGATCTAATCATAGTCATGGCCTCTGCATTTCCTGCTGAATTCGGGTGGCATTAAGTTTCTTGATATTTTTTCCAACATTTTATTATGCAAATGTGTAAACATATAGCAAAATTGAGACAATTTTATAATGAATACTGTACATTTACCATCTGGATTCTACCCCTAATATTTTATTTTACTTAATCACACATCTATTTATTTCTCTATCCAGTTGTCTATTCATCTTATTTTTTATGCATTCCCAGGTAAATTGCCAACATCACTGTATGTGCCCCTAAATAATTCAACACACATATCATTAACTAGAGTTAAAGATTTGTTGATGGTTTTTTTTTCAATTTGAAGTGAAATTTATATGCAATTAAATGCAAAATCTTACTTGTAAGTCCACAAGTTTTAACAAATGCCTACACCTGTGTATCCCAAATCCCTACTAAGATATAGAACACTACTATCACCTCAGAAATTAGTCATAATTTTTTACGAGTGATGATTTTCTTGGGAGAATGAGGGTAGAAGTGTTGAAACTTCAGTGTGGTCTGATTGCAGCTTAAAACAGCAGGGAAGAACTTTCAGGTAGTCCTATGTTGGGGAGTAAGTAGAACCCCATGAGCATCATCTTAAGAAATGATCTCAGGGCACGTGGGTGGCTCACTTGGTTAGACAACTGATTCTTGATTTTGGCTCAGGTCATGATCTCACAGCTGGTGGGATGCTCTGCATTGGCAGCGAGGAGCCTGCTTAGGATTCTCTCTTCCTCTCTCTCTGCCCCTCCCCTGCTTGTGCATGCACAGAGAGCTCTCTCTCTCTCCCTCTCTCTCTTTCTTTCTTTCTCTCTTTCTCAAAATAAATAAGCTTTTAAAAATGATCTCAAGGGATCCATAAGAATGATTGATTACTAGCTGTTGTTGAACTTCAGTCTCAAGTTAAAGAAAATACAAGTACAGCCAGGTTGTAGCAAACTTCTTTCTTCTATAACATACTCTACACTGACAAACACACAGAAGGAAAGGCGCTCACTTGAATCCCACTTGTACCTCTGACAGGTCTGGAACTCAGTTGGCCTGACTCACTGCCAGAATCCAGACTCTTCTGCATGGCTTTCTGCACTGTTTCTAGTACCCAGACAAATTAAATTCCTAAAGCCAATAAGCCAATAAGTCTTATTTCCTCTCAGAATTGGGTGCTGAAAACCACTCAAAAAGCTTTCTTAGTATAAATCTTAAGGTAATAAAACACAATCATTCATATTACCAGATTTGATCTTCATTTAACTGGTATTTTGCTGTGCAACATTTCGGATGTGGCTTCTGGCATCAGAATATGGAACCTGAGTCACATTTGTGTCATACATGGGCATTATGATGTCATCAAAATAAAACACCCTTTAAAAACTTTTATTATGGAAATACTCAATTGTACACAAAAGTAGAGAATATAATAATGAATCTCCATGGACTTATCACCCAGCCCCAGCAACTATGTTCTTACTAACATGCATTCAAGATTTGCCCATGTTGTGGCATGAATCAATACAGGGCATGTTGTTCCCCTGTATGGCTTACCACAGTTTGTTTATTCCTTTACACCTTGATTACTTGTTTGGAGGCAGCTGTGAATAAATACTTACTACCCATTTTTGTGTGAACAAAAGTTTTCGTTTTAATTGGGTAAATACTTAGGAATAGGATTGCTGCTGGACCACGTGATAAAAGTATATTTAACTTTGTAAGCAATGGCAAAATTTTTTTCTTAAGTGGCTGTACTATTTTGCATTTCCGGCAGCAATGAATGAGAGTTCCTGTTGCTCCTCGTCATGGCCAACATTTTGTATTCATCTCCTTATTTTAGCCATTCTAATAGAAGTGTAGTAGTGATGCATTGTAGTTTTAAGTTATGTAACCCTAATGGACTAACGATGTTGAACGCCCTTCCATATATTCATCTGCCATCCATATATCTTCTTAGAGAAGTTTCTTTTCAGATATTTTGCCCATTTTTTAATTGGGTTGTTTTATTACTGTTGAGGTTAAAGAGTTCTTTATACATTCTAAATAGAACTACCATATGACCCAGTCATTCCACTACTGGGTACCCAAAGAATACAAAAACACTAATTTGAAAAGATACATGCACCCCTATGTTTATAGCAGCATTATTTACAATTGCCAAACTATGGAAGGAGCCCAACTGTCCATCAATAGATGACTGGATGAAGAAGATGTGGCATATGTATACAATTATTCAGCCATAGAAAATAATGAAATCTTGCCATTGGCAATGACATGGATGGAGCTAGAGAGTATTATGCTAAGTGAAATAAATCAGTGAGACAAATACCACGATTTCACTCTTATGTGAAATTTAAAAAACAAAACAAACAAGCAATAAAGAGACAAACCAAAAACTGACTCTTAACTAGAGAGAGCAAACTGATTGCCAGAGGGGTGGTGGGTGGAAGGATAGGTGAAATAGGTGAAGGGAATTAAGAGGACACGTAACGTGATGAGCGCTGAGCAATGTAGAGAATTGTTGAATCACCATATTGTACACCTGAAGCAGATATAACGCCATATGTTAACTATACTGGAATTGATATGAAAAAAAATAAATTGCATCAGGGGTGCATGGCTCAGTGAATAAAGCATGCAACTCTTTTTTATTTTTTTTAATTTTTAAAATATAATTTATTGTCAAATTGGCTTCTATACAACACCCAGTGTTCATCCCAACAAGTGCCCTCCTCAATGCCCATCACCCACTTTCCCCTCTCCCGCACCCCCCATCCACCCTCACCTTATTCTCTGTATTTAAGAGGCTCTTATGGTTTGCCTTGCTCCCTCTTTGTAACTATTTTTTCCCCTTCCTGTCCCCCATGGTCTTCTGTTAAGTTTCTCAAGATCCATATATGAGTGAAAACATAAAAGCATACAACTCTTGATCTCAGGGTTATAAGTTCAAGCCCCACTTTGGGTGTAGAGCCTACTTAAATTATAGCAAAAAAAAAGTTGTTTATATATTCTGAATACAAATTCCTCATTAGGGATGTGATCTGCAAATATTTTCTTCCCACTTATTGCTTGTCATTTCATTCTCTTAACAGATTATTTTGCAGAGCAAAAGTTTTTAATTTTGATAAAAGTCAGTTTTTCAACTTTTTGTTTTATGGGTTGTGCTTATGGTGTCATTTCTAAAAACAGATCGCCAAATCCAAGATCTCCAATGGCTTGGTTTTTTCTAGAAGTCTTATAGTTTTACATTAATATTTAGGTCTGTTGAGCTAATTTTTGTGAGTTACATGTCTAGATTTTCACTTGCACATGGGTGAATAATTATTCCAGCATCATTTATTGAAGACGCTATCTTTTCTTTATTGAATTGCCTTTGTAACTTTGTCAAAAGTTTTTTTGCACCTACGTTTTTGTAGGTTTATTTTTGGCCTCTCTATTTTGATCAATTGATCAATTGACACGTATACATCTATCTTTTTAACACTACCACACTGTCTTGATTACTATAGCCTTGTAATAAGCCTTAAAATTGGGTAGTGTAAATCCTCCAACTTTTTTATTTTGTGTTGTTATTCTTTAAAAAATTGGCTCTTCTCATTTCATAACCTTTTCCATATAAAAGCTGAATTCCCTTGTCAATATCTAAAATATGTCTGCCGAGATTTTCCTTGGGATTGTGCTCAATGTGGAGATCAAACCGGAGAGAATTGGCATCTTAACAATCTGAGTCTTCCAGCCCATAAATACAGCATCTTCCTCTCTGCCCAGAGCAGATTCCACGCTGCCAGCCCAGAGCCTGATGTGGAGCTTGAAGTCTTGAACTATGAGATCATGACCTGAGACAAAACCAAGAGCCAGAGCCTCAGCCGACTGAGCCACCCAAGCGCCCCTCACAATCTGTTTAGTTTTGTAAGAAACTTCCAAACTCTGCTCCAAAGTGATTTTACCATTTGCTTTCCCACCAGCAAATGATTGAGAGCTCCTGTTGTTCCACATCCTCACTAGAATTTGATGTTGTCATTCTCAGATTTTGGCCATTCTTATAGGCATGTAGTGGTATCTCATTATTGCTTTAATTTGCATTTCCCTGATAACATAGGATGGGAAGCACCCTTCCATATGTTTATTTGCCATTTGCCATCTGTATATCTTCTTTGGAGAGATGTCTGTTAAGGTCATTGGCTCATTTTTAAATCAAGTTGTTTGTTTTCTAATGGTTGAGTTTTGTTTTGTTTTGTTTTTTAGGTTTTTAAAAAATGTTTATTTATTTTTGAGAGAGAGAGATCATGACCTGAGCTGAAATCAGATGCTTAACCAACTGAGCCACCGGGACATCCCTCTAACTGTTGAGTTTTAAGAGTTCTTTGTGCATTAAAAAAATTTTTTTTTAAAGTTTATTTATTTTGAGAGAGAGTGAGGCAGCACGAGTAGGGAATGGGCAGAGAGAGAGAGAGAGAGAGAGAGAGAGAGAGATCCCAAGCAGGCTCTGCACTTTCAGCACAGAACCCAATGTGGGGCTCAAATTCATGAAACCATGAGATCATGACCTGAGCCGAAACCAAGGGTCAGAGACTTAACCAACTGAGCCACCCAGGTGCCCCACGAATTTACACATTTTAGATAACAGTTCTTTATCAGCTGTGTCTTTTGCAAATATTTTTTCTCTGTCTGTGGCTTATCTTTTCATTCTCTTGGCACTGTCTTTCACAGAGCAGAAGTTTTTCATCTTAATGAAGTCCAGCTTATCAATTCATTCTTTCATGCATTGTGATTTTGGTGTTGTGTCTAAAAAGTCATCACCATATTTAAAGTCATCTAGGTTTTCTTTTATGTTATCTTTTAGGAGTTTTATACTTTTGCCTTTTACATTTATGTCTATGATACATTTTCAGTTAATTGTTGTGAAAGGTGTAGGGTCTGTGTCTGGAGATATTATTTTGTATGTGGATGTCTAGCTGTTCCAGCATCATTTATTGAAAACACTTGTGTTTGCCCCATTGTATTGCTTTTATTCCTTCGTCAAAGGTCAGTTGATTGCATTTATAAGGGTCTATTCCTGGTAATTTTATTCTGTTCCATTGATCTATTTGCCTATACTTTCACCGGTAAGATACTCTCTCTCTCACTGTACCTTTATACTAAGTCTTGAAGTGGGGCGCCTAGGTGGCTCAGTCAGTTGGGCGTCTGACTCCTGGTTTCAGCTCAAGTCATGATCTCACAGTTCATGAGATCCAGCCCCGCATTGAGCCCTGTCTTAGCTGCATTGACAGCTCCAAGCCTGCTTGGAATTCTCTCTCTCTGCACCTCCCCAGTTCATGTGGTTGCTCTCTCTTTCTCTCTCTCTCTCTCTCTCTCTCAAAATAAATAAATAAATGAACTTAAAAAAAGGTAACAAGTCTTGAAGTTGGGTAGTGTCAGTTGTCTGACTTTGTTCCTCTTCAGTACTGAGTTGGCTGTTCTGGGCCTTTTACCTCTCCATCAGTTTATTGATATCCACAAAATAACCTGTCTGAAATAAGAGAGTTTTTCTTTCTGAATTCCAGAACTACATTAATTAGGCATCAGGAACCTCCATTTTCAAATACAATTGGAATACATTATTTTATGCACTAAAACAAAGTGATGAATAAAATGGAGCAAGATGACTCCACTTTTTTTTTTTTTTTCTTCAGGGAGTTTCTCCATTTTCTCATAAGAAGGGATCATTAAAATAGCCAGAAGACAGGGGTGCTAGGTGGCTCAGTCAGTTGAGCATCCAACTGTTGATTTCAGCTCAGGTCATGATCTCAAGGCTCTTGAGTTTGAGCCCCCCACTGGGCTCTGCACTGACAGCATGGATCCTGCTTGGGGTTCTCTCTCTCCCTCCCTCTCTGCCCCTTCCCATCTCATGCTCTCTCTCTGTCTCTCTCTCAAAACAAATAAATAAATTAAAAAAAAATAACCAGAAGACAAATGACACCAAATCAGTAAAAGTGTAGATCAAATGGTCCTTCGGTAACTATTTTCACTCAATTGTAGTTGAGAAATGCGTTGATTAAACTGCTAGCTAAAGCCATGGGAATCTACCCCCAAACCAAGAGCACACTGTACACACTGCATGTTAGCCAATTTGACAATAAGTTATATTTACAAAAAAAAACTGCTGGCTAACAAACAAACAAAAAAATTCATATGCTTCTCCTGATGCCTAAGTGGCCTTAGTTATGCCATATATGGTGATCTAGACTATAACTACTGGGTGACAATGCCCATGTGGCTTAACCAAAGTAATGGTGACCCAAACCAAGTTGAACAACAAATCCCAAAGTGGAGCGACCTGTGCTCGTCAGGTTATATTTTTGTATGTGGGAAAGTGTAGGCTACAGAATAACCCACTGTTGGAAATGGAGTTGCTTTTTGGCCTAGCTATTGCACTCTGTAATTATTGGCAAAGACACTGTAGATCAGCAGGTCAGTTTAAACTCCCTTGTGTGGATCATAATGGATTATAGCTTTGCCTTGGACCTCATCCTGGCTGTCTGAAATAAGACTTGCTGATCCCCTTTGGGACATATTCATAGTTGGCTGAATTTGTGCCCTTGGCAGAGAGGGGTATGATTGAGGTGAAGACTGCAAGGTGGCCTCAGCCTGCTGCTTGGAGTTCTGTTGATAGAAGCTTTGATTAAATGCTGAATGAGACAAATTAAATGAATTTGCTCTCAGCCTTTGTGGTCAGATTAATCAGAGTAGCTGATGGGGTGGCATACTCATGTAAAAATTCAACTTGGCCAAGAATGTGTTATTGTGGGCTGAGGGGTGGATTGTTGAGAGAGGCAGTCTGCCATGGGCCCTGAGTGTCCCTGCATGTTCTTGCTGGGCATGCCATGAATGCAAAGCCTTGACCATTCTTTACAGGGCCCATTTCTGCAGGTTGTGTCTTGAGCTGGGGTAATGTCTCCTCTGACGTTCACTTACTAGACAAACAATGAATCTCCTACACTCAGTGTTTCCTCTAATGCAACTCACTGCATGCCCAGGCATCCATCACGGGCCCTTTGTGTCACTTCTGTGGGACTTGTGAGGCACGGGGAACAACACAAAGGAACACGAAGCTCTGAATACACTACTTTTGCGGTGAGCAATAAAGTCCTTTGTCTCTGACTCAGGAATTTTGTGTCTTCTGCCAGCATCCACAAAACAGGAACAGGCTAACGTGTTAGCTTATAAGCAGGGTAAAATCCCAAGCTTTGCACAGTTCTTGACAATTCTATGCTTGGATTTGGCTGATGGTGTTATGACAGAGTCATTTAACTTGTTCTCCATGTCCATATTTCTTATAAACTAGAAGCCAAATCTGAAAATTTCATCAGATTCAGCTCCAGCTTTCAAAGCAGAAATACTCTGCATTTGTGCTGTGTTCTTCCTATTGCCCCACATTAGGAGACATAGTGTCAGGTTTTCTACTTTTAGTGAAGCTAAATTTATTCAGCGGATTTAGGTGGCTTCAGCACATTAGAAAATTCCCCATCAACATTTCAGCTAATAGTTTGAGCATGCATTGATGATCATTGCCTGGATCTCTTATTTCATTAGTGGATTTTAAAGGGTGACATTTAAATGGTATCATTCATCCTACATTTATCCACTGTATGCCTTTGGTGAAGGGGAACTTTCTATCATCAAACAATGGGTTGCCCTAAAATCAGTTCAGCCCTTTAACCTAGGCGGCCTCTTCCCCAGGCCCCTTGTTTCAGGGTGTCCTACACTTTGAGGTCTTCTTCAAACTGAAACCATGGATAAGAGGGGACTACTATACCACTATCGGCCTACATTTGTACTCTCACTTTCATGGTAAATATATATACATACATATATATATATATGTATATATATAGTGTAAATATATATATAGTGTAAATATATATATACACATATATTTACGTATTTATGTACATATACATATATATGTAAATATATATATATATATATATATATATATATATATAGTATACATGTATGAATGTTTTTATTTAGCTCTTATTTCAAAATGTCCGACATAAAAAGGCAGTGGTAATATTCAAGTGTTTATTTGAAGTTGTGTTTCATAACTTTGTTCACAAATAAAGTATCCATTCTGCCAATTTGCTTTTCTAGTAAGGCAATGAAACCATCAAGATTAAGTGTACATTTTACAGAGAAATTCTGATAAAGTTGGCAAAAATATGTATTTCTGATATTTAAGGGAAATGTTAGAAAATCATCATACTATGATTGGAATGTGTTTTTTTTTTTATCTTCTAAAGAAGAAAAGTCTATGGGAAATGGATAAATAGATATATGTAATACTAAAAAATACATAGCATTAAAAAAAAGCCAAATTTCTGATACAACAATAGAGTGGATAATTCTCACAGACATTAAGTTGAGTAAGAATTCCAAATACAAAAGAACACATATGGTAAGATTCTGTTTATAAAAACTTCCACAACATGGAAAACTGACTAATGGTAAAAGAAGTCAGAATAGTAGGTATCTTTGGTGTGTGAGGAGTTTCAGGGGAAGGGGCAAAGGAAACTTTGAGATGCAGGAAATGTGCTGGATGTTAATGTGGGGGATGGTTATACAGGTCTATATGTTTATAAAAACTCATCAAGCTATGTACTTTATGTATTTTACTGCATGAATTAGTTTCCTATTGTTGCCATACAAGAAACCACAAATTTAGTGGCTGAAAACAACACAAATTTACTGTTACAATTGTAGAGATTAGTCCAAACTGGGTCTGCAGGGTTGCATTCCTTCAGGATGTTCTAGGGGAGAATCTATCCCAAGGCTTTTTCCAGCTTCTGGAGGCCCACATCACTCCAACCTCTGTTTCCACCTCCTTCCCTGTCAGACCCTCCTGCTTCCCACTTATAAGAAGCCTTCTGACTAGTTGGCCTACCTGGATAATACAGAATAACCTCCCCATCTCAAAATCCTTCATCACATTTGCAAAGTCCCTTTTTTTGAAATAATTGTTAAGTTTATTTATTTTGAGAGTGATAGCACATACAAGCAGGGGAGGGGCAGAGAGGGAGGGAGAGAGAGAATCCCAAGCAGTCTCTGTGCTGTCAGAGCAGAGCCCGACTCAGGGCTCAATCTCAGAAACTTCGAGATCATGACTTGAGCTGAAATCAGGAGTCAGATGCTTAACCGACTGACCCACCCAGGTGCCCCAAATGAGAATTCTTTTTCAAGCTGGAAGAAAATAAGAACAACTTCACTAAAGTCAAAGATAGTATCATGGAATTTATTAACAAACTTACACTATTTACAAAAACATTTTGTTCAAGATTTTTCAATTTCCATCCTTGCAATTAATAGATAGAAATATGCTTAATGATGCTGAATTGGAAATTTATTGTGCTCACTTGACTATGATTTTAAAAGTCATCATAAATAGATTTAAAGATTTTTTTAAATTTAAAATAACAAATTGGATACTTTATACATTTGAAATGAATGAGGACCATGTTAGCCAACTTAGCAGAAATTATTAAAACATAATTTAAAAAAACTAACAAAAGAAAACAGAAAGGGCTCCCTGGTGGCTCAGTTGGTTAAGCATCCAACTCTTCACCTCAGTTCAGGGTTATGAGTTCAAGTCCTGAACACCTAGCGTGAAACCCACTTTGAAAAAAGAGAGAGAGAAAACATGAAGATTTTGAGGCCAAAGAGCAATTTAATCAGTCTAATCACACAAGCTTTGAAATCCACCTAAAATGTTCATACCTAGTTTTTTGGAAAGAGCTTCTTACTCATTGCATTACTTAATTACTTAATTAGTTAGTTGAAATGGGACTCAGTGCAGTAGTGTAGTTACTGCAAAAGCAACAAAACCAACTGCAAACATAACAGACAAGATTATAGAATCATATTAATAGACTCAAAGCTAATACTATACAATTAGTTGAAATACTAAGTGCACGGATTTTATTAAATTTCATTAACAAGATTGTCTGAAAAATATTTTCTACTACTGCCATCATATTTATATTTATTTAATTTAATATACATTTAATTTTTAGTGTCATGATAAGAACATTACTTATTGAAATTATTTATTTATTTGGGGGTTATTCCTGGACTGTTTTTCACTCCTAATCTAACACTGTCCTGAGGAAAGTACCATACAACTTCTTTTTAGCCTTTTATACTAGTTTCTGTTCTCCATCCAGACGCTATTCTCTGATACTATCAAAGGTTCTGATCTCCAAGATATTGTTAATCACAAACAACTGAATGTATGCCTCCTTATTTAATAGTAAGGGCATTATATCGATTTTCTGAAATTATATAGATACGTTATCAATGAGTTACACTTCAGGAGAGTAAAGAGGACAAAGTATTAGCTGTGTAAAAAGGAAGCATGGAGTCTGATGAGGATGAGAACCAATGGTTAAAGGAAGAGTTCCTGGTGAGGTAAAGATCAAAGCCAGGATGCCACATCCTGGGAACTGATGAGGAGAGATAGGGTAGGAAAGATAAAGACCAACAAAATGGAGGGCCCCCTGAAGGATCCAAGAGGGAATGTGGTTTTGCTACTAGTCTAGTTGACACAAAAACTCCCAGTAATCGTTATGACCGTGTTTAAAATATGTACACAGGTATTTAAGAGATCTTGGTATCTGCTTTCTGACTGCTCATATTCAGATTAAACCAACCATGACTATTCTTAGTCAAACAAAACCTTTGTTATCTGAGTTACAAAGTCTTATGTAATTTTCAATAAGGATGCCAAGACAATTCCATGGGGGAAAGAATGGCCCTTTAAAAAAATTTTTTTTGAAATGTTTATTTATTTTTGAGAGAGGGAGAGAAAGCGCAAGCAGGGGAGGGGCAGGGAGAGAGAGGGAGACGAAGGATCCAAAGCGGGCTCAGGGCTGACAGCAGACAGCCTGATGTGGGGTTTGAACCCACAAACTGGGAGATCATGACCTGAGCTGAAGCTGGATACTCAAAGGACCAAGCCACCCAGGTGCCCCAAGAATGGCCTTTTTAACATGTAGTGCAGGGACATCTGCATGTCTGTGAAAAAAAAAAAAAAAATGAATACCTACTTTACATCATACGGAAAAATTAACTTAGAATGTCTCAAAGACCTAAAGTAGGAGCTGAAATAATACAACTCTTAGAAAAAACATAGGAGTGAATCTTTCTGACCTTGGATTAGGTAATGGTTTCTTAGATATAACACCAAAGCACAGTGACAAAAGAAAAACTGGATAAATTGGGATTCATAAAATTAATTTCTGTGCTTTAAAGGACACCATGAAGAATGTGAAAAGACAACCTACAGAGTGGGAGAAATTTTTTGCAAGTTATATAATCTGGTAAGAGACTTGTACCCAGGTTATATAAGAACTTATACAACTCAAGAACAAAAAGATAAATAAACCCAATTTAAAAATGGGCAAAGGATCTGAATAGAATTACTCTGAGGAAGATATGCAAATCACCAATAAACATGTGAAAAGAAGCTCAACATCACTGATCATTAAGGAAATGCAAATCAAAACTACAGTGAGGGGCGCCTGGGTGGCTCAGTCGGTTAAGTGGCTGACTTGAGCTCAGCTCATGATCTCATGGTTCATAAGTTTGAGCGCCACGTCAGGCTCTGTGCTGACAGCCTGCTTCAGATTCTGTGTCTCCCTCTCTCTCTGCTCCCTTCCGCTCATGTTCTGTCTCTGTCTCTCAAAAATAATTAAACATTGAAAACAACAACAACAACAACAACACTATAGTGAGATACTATTTCAGACCTAACAGGACAGCTAAAATAAAAAGGACAGACAATAACGAGTCCTGGTGAGGATGTGGAGAAGTTGTACATTGCTGGGATTGTAAATTGATGTAGCCACTTTGCAAAAACAGTTCGGCAGTTATTCAACCTTCAAATGTAGAGTCACCATATGATCCAGTAATTCCTTTCCTAGGTATATGACCAAGAACATTTAAGCACACGTTCACTAAAAAACCTGTACACAAATGTTCCTAACAGTATTATTCATAATAGTCAAGAGATGGAAACAACCCAAATGTTCATTGACTGATGCACGAATAAACAAAACATGGCACATTTACTACAGTGGAATACGTACTATTTGACCACAAAAAAGGAATGAAGGACTGACACAGGCTACAACGTGGGTGAACTTTGAAAACATCATGCTAAGTGAAAAAATCCACACAAAAAGGCCACAACTGTATGATTCCACTTATATGAAATGTCCCAAATAGGCAAATTCCTGGAGTCAGAAAGTAGATTAATGATGGCCAAGGGCCAGGTGGCAGCAGAATGGGGAGTGACTGCTAAGGGGTATGTGGTTTCTTTTTGAGGTGAAGGCGATGGTCACACAATTCTGTAGATAAACTAAAAAACTTTGACTTACACACTTTAAAAGGTTGAAATTTATCATATGTGATAAATCTCAATAAAGCTTTTATTATTTTTAAATTCTGTATAGGGGCGCCTGGGTGGCTCAGTCGGTTAAGCGGCTGACTTCGGCTCAGGTCATGATCTTGCGGTCCGTGAGTTCGAGCCCCACGTCGGGTGCTGTGCTGACAGCTCAGAGCCTGGAGGCTGTTTCAGATTCTGTGTCTCCCTCTCTCTGACCCTCCCCCGTTCATGCTCTGTCTCAAAAATAAATAAATGTTAAAAAAAATTTTTTTAGATAAATAAATTCTGTATATAGATTTCTTTTCTACAGCAACCTTAGTGCATTTAATGTAGAAATCTATTTCTAAGAATTCAGTTTACATACTGCTTTCTGGGTTTTAGATGAAGTGTGATTATAATATCTGTATTTATTTTAGGGGCTTTATTCATTTGCTGTTCTTAGGAACATTTACAGGGTGCCGATGAATTAAGAACATATAAAATGGGATTTTACCTTTTTTTGTGAAATTTTAGGAAAATTCAAGTATCTTCTTAACTTTTTCTATTGCCTCCTTTCCAAAGCTTTGCATCTCTTTTTAGAGAGTATTTTAAGTATTTGGCATAAATTGAGATCTACATTAGACATGATACAAACAGGAAGTTTGAAAGAAGCCATATATAATAATTTTTAAAGCATTTGGTTAAATGTTTGGAATAGCCAAAGTGAGAGGGGGAAAAAAAGTGTTTAATCATGCTCAATTCTTAGCAGTTCCATTTTCCTACACTGAAGTCCTGTTGGCAAACATAACCTTGGAGCTAGCTCACACTGCTGGTATTTCAAAGTCTTTTCTTTCACAGTGAGTTTTTTAAAAGTAGTTTTCAAATATTCCAGAGTTCTGTAAACTTTACCAACAATTTTAAGTAGTCTCACATTCCCTGTGACTCAGCTTACAGGATCTGCAAAGGTTAGAGGCCTAGGAGTTATGCCCCAAACTGAAACTAGGCCGACCCAGGACCACATCTACATTCATAGACACACATGTCTTAATGGATGGAAGTAAAACACGTCCTTCTCAATATAAAAATCAGGGTTCTGACAACACCTGCATTTGGAATATTCATGTGCAGGACCACTATTGAGAAAATAGGTTTGGAGGGATTGCAACTATAGGTAAAACCTTATAAAAAACACTACAAATTTTTCTACACTCACAAAAATAAAGCCATAGACACTGTGTGACATTGTGCATATCTTAAACTAATGTTAGGTACATTTTAACCAATAATTCATTTCCCTTCCTTGTTATAAGAAACATTTTGGGATCTTTCTCACAATTTCAATGAGATACTTATGATTTTGTTCTTTTGCAGATATTACATATAAGAAGTATTTTTTTCCTCTGTCTGATCCTCCTGCAAATGTCCAGTGCCTTTTGGTTTCATAATTTCGAGATGGTGACTTCTTGTTCCCCAGCCCTACTTCAGTCCCAAGACACAGAATCACTTCAATGTTTGAGATGCTTTGAGAAACCTTTATTTGAACTATTTGATCCAGCCAACTAAGTGTTTTTACAACCTCCTTTCCATAATATCAGGCTATGTAGCCTTATCTTTGGCCATAGAAACTTTGCACAAAACACTTATCATCAGCTCCCTGACGACAAGTGAAGGTTTAGGTACCTTCTGTACTGCTAAACAAGGAGTGTCTTATCCTTCCTTAATTTCTTCTGGGAATGCAAAACCTACCCCAGTAGTACCTTTGCTTTGCTTCCTTTTTTTTTTTTTCTTTTCTTTATCCTAATATCTCTCCTAATTATTGCAGAAATTGTACCTAGAATCTAAATTGGTAGGGAAAGTTTTGTGTAAGTACACAAGGACACCTGCACTTTTAGTAAGAGAAGCTAAGGTTGGGGAGAAATCACAAAACCCCCCTCAGTTTATGACAGCCTTCTCTCTCTTCTCCAGAAGGGAAGCAGATAAAGGCACAGTTCTTCCAGGTTGAAAGTTCCTGGCAAATCATGGGTTTTTAAAATAAATGTTTATTTATTTATTTTGAGAGAGAGAGAGAGAATGGGGGAGGGGCAGAGAGAGAAGGAGAGAAAGAATTCCAAGCAGGCTCTGCACTGTCAGCACAGAGCCCAACACAGAGCTGGATCCCATGAACCATACAATCATGACCTGAGCCGAAATCGAGAGTTGGATGCTTAATCGACTAAGCCACCTAGGTGCCCTGGCAAATCACATTTTTTATTTCCTGACGTCTTATTTACAGAGCACTTGGCTTCTTTTCTTCCTTTTCAGTACTAAAAACTATTCTGATTTATCTTCTATTATTCTCCTTTTTCTATACCTCTATCCAATTCCTTTATTTTACCCCATCCTCTCTTTCCTTCTAATGCCAGAACTCTGTATTTTCCAGGTATCCAACATGTTTTAACTGTTTTAGCGATTCAAAGTACTAACTATCCTTTTCTTTGGATCATTTAGAGATACCCTATGAAAGACACCCTTCCTAAATGTTCCAATGTGTTGCTAACAAAGTGGAAGTGTTGCAGGAGAAGGTTCTCAATGTTTCTTGTTAATTTTTGGTTGTTGAATATAGGTAAGATACTTTATACTTTGGCAAATCCAGATTAAATGAGTGCAATTAATGTCAGCTGAATGTAAATGTCAGCTTGAGGTAAGGGAAGAGATGTAAACAAAAATTAGGAATTTATTCTTACATGTAGCACCCTAGGGAGGCAGTTTGCAGAGTGGTTAAGAACTAAGACCCTAGAGCCAGACTGCCTGGGTTTGAGTGCAGCTTTATCCCTTACTGACTGTGTGACTTTGGGCACCTTTCTTATCTTTTCTGTGCCTCGGCTTCCTCATGTGTAAAGTGGAGGATGCTTTTACCTCATGGGGTTGTTACAAGGATTAAATTAGTTTATAAAAAGCATTTATTATTGCCCGGTAATAGTAAGCAAAACATAAATATTAGTTACGATGACTCAAAATTACAGTAATGAATAGATCAAGGCCCCAGAAATATTTTTAGTTTTTAGAAGTATGAGTTTTTGTAAGGTTTCTGATTTTTGAAAGATCACAAATGTGGTCTGGAGTACCCCAAGAAAAAAGTTTGGCTTACTAACTGATTAATGAGTTTTTAAAAAAGAAACCATTTTGTGTGACCCAGTACAGAGTGTAAAGTTCACTAACAGGAGATGTCTGGTTGGCATAAAAACCATTAAAGAAAATCCTGAGCATGATGTTAAACTCAACTCGGAAACACATGCTTTACATTATTGTCCTATCAGTTCTCAAGTTCCTGGCATATGTCGCTGAAGCAGACTTTTTTTTTTTTTTTTTCAAGTAGTCATTCTCTCTTATTGCTTTTGACTTAGATAAACGACCTTCTAACTAACTATTGGGAAACTTTTTGTAGGCTTTATTTGTGATTGTTATTTAAAGTGATAGCTGTGAAAGACTGTCAAAATATCTTTAGCATTGTGCTTTTCAAAAAGAAAGGATAATTCCTTTGAAAATAATAATGAAAGGATAATCAAATCCCAGATATAAGAAGGATAAGGTCTGTGAGCTCATGGATGGCATTCATCTGCCAAGACAGGGAAGTCTGTTTTAGGAGCTAACTGGTTTTGCTTGCTTCATACTGCTGAGTCTACTTGAGTTGCTACATTGGGGGCAGAGTGCATTGGGCAGTGGCCCAGCATTTTACTCTTCCAGCCAGGAAAGACTATGGCAATTCTGCTTCTACAGTCATGGCCAATTCATGCCATCTAATAGTCTGGCTTTTCACTGAAGATGTGAGTAACTTGAATGGTCTAAATATTTGTTAAATATTTAATACAAGTACTACTTTTAATAATATTAATGAGGGGCACCTGGGTAGCTCAGTCGGTTAAGCGTCCCACTTGGGCTCAGGTCATGATCTCCTGGAGCTCGAGCCCCTCTGAGCTGTCAGCACAGAACCTGGAGCCTGCTTCAGATTCTGTGTCTTCATCGCTCTGTGCCCCTCCCCCCTTCATGCTGTGTGTGTGTGTGTGTGTGTGTGTGTGTGTGTGTGTGTGTGTCTGTGCGTGTGTGTCTCAAAAAATAAATATAAAAAATTAATAATATTAATGATATTATTAAAACATAATTGATAAATATTAATAAGATTTATGAATAAATATTTTACCTAATAACAACAGCTATTTTGTTATTGTCTATACGTGAATTATGGCAGCTTGTAGCCAATATGGAGTTTAATGAAACATACAAAAATAAAGTGCAAATCTGCATTTTGAATTGAAAGCACATTTAAAAGAATTTCAGCATTTATTATTTTTTTTAAGAATTTCAGCATTTATTACAAGGGTTAGATCTTCATAATTTGAGAGGCAGCATGACCTGGTGGAGCAAATACAGGCTTAGGAGTCAGACTGATGGGCTTTGAATCCTACTTTGTTTATTTCCTAATTATCTGAGGCTACACCAGTTTTTTAATCCCTCTAATCCTATTTCTTCATATAGAGTGGGGACAATATCTACCCAGAAAACTTTCAAGAATTCAACTAGATACATACATGAAAGAGTGCCTACCTCAGGGAATGACATTCGACTCCCCCCTCCCCCCAACGGAAAGAGAACCCAACCCTAATTAAACCCTCAGAATAATGAGCAAGGTTTTCAGTAAAAGAAAAATTTCATGTGTAAAATGATTACCAAGAAAGTACTCTATAGGCAGTGAGAGTCTATCCTCAATCACTTTAATAATCACCTTTAGATATTAATTCTATGGTTAACTAAATCTCAAAGTATAGAATTTGGAGGTTTTCCCTATTGTAATGAAAAGATCATTTGTATAGACTGCAAAGAGACCCAGGACCCAGGAAAAATTCTCTTATTCCTTGGGAGGAAACAAACGAAAACAACAACAAAAAAAAAACTCCATTAAGGATATTTGCACTCAGGTCACTAAAAAGTTATGTATAGGAAACCATTACATATGAAATGGGCATCTTGCATCTGTTTCCCAGAGCCTGAACTTGGGTGAAGCCTCCACGTTGGAAACCATTTTGGGAATAAAGGTTTGAGCCCGGTTAATGCTAGAGGTCATTGAAGACCATCTCCAGGCACCAAGCTTATTTAACAATTTTTTAAAATACAGTTTATTTTATTATTTGTTTTGAGAGAGAGAGAGAGAGAGCGTGTGCACGTGCACGAAAAGGAGAGGGGCAACGAGACAGGGGGAGAAAGAATCCAAAGCAAGCTTTGCACTGTCACCGTGGAGCCCCATACCAGGTTTGAACCCACAAACCATGAGATCATGACCTGAGCCAAAATCAAGAGTAGGATGTTAAACCCACTGAGCCACCCAGGCACCCCTGTATTTAAAGATATGAAATCGACCAGGCACAGATGATGTAAGCAGGCAAAGAGATGACAGATGACCACCCTGTGGGCCTCCTACTTGGAAGCAGAAAGGGGCAGATGGTAGGAACCGAGGTCTTCCTTTGGGGGACCAGACATCCTCGCTCCCTCGGGAGTTCTCTTCACACTCCTAGAAACCCCCAATCCACGAAGAGGGTGAGCTTGGCAGAGGCCCATCAAGCGGTACCTCCCAGAGGTATCCTCCCTGGACGGCCTCCTGGGAGCCCCAACCGCATGGCATCAGGAGCCACGGGACGCGCATCTCTGCACCTAAGCTTGCCGTGGGGGGATGGGAGTGTGTGGAAAACCTCAGCCTGAGCTTGCCGTGGGGGGATGGGAGTGTGTGGAAAACCTCGGGACTTCCACTCCCCCAGCCTGACTTGATTCTGTCGATTCATCCCTAAAGGTAATGTCAAAGTTGGGGGGAACAGTTTTTAAAACGCAGCATCGGACGGTTGCAGACCAGGCGGAGAACCCGACGCCTCGAGCATTGCTCAACATAAGAACTCAAACTTGAAGCCCCGCCGAGGAAAAAACGACCCCGCGCGCAGGCGCACACCGTCCTCCGCCTGCCCGCCCGTCCCGCCCTCTGCCCCTGCTCCGCCTCCAGCCCCGCCCCCTTCTCGACCCCGCCCCTCCCCACGCGCAGATCCTCCGCATCTTCCGCACAGGCCGGCTTCACCTCTGCCTGCACTGCGCCCTCCCGGCGTGGGGCGTCGCTGTATCGGTCTGCGCGCTCGACACAGATACCTCCGGCGCTCGGGCAGGGGCGGGAGGCGGAGCGAAGGCGTAGGGGCGGTGTCACCGCGGGCTTGGGGCGGCCGGCGGCTAGCGGAGGCGGCCGAGTCGGTGGTCCTGGCGTGATGGCTGCCTCGGTGTTCTGCTGCTTGCGGTGCTGCAGGGACGGCGGGACGGGACACATCCCTCTGAAGGAGATGCCGGCGGTGCAGCTGGACACGCAGCACATGGGTAAGGGCCCTCCCTTCTCCAGACCCAACGGCCCACGCCGGGTGGGGCGCGGCGGGTCGGGGGCAGTGAGGGGTCGGAGGGACCACACGCCCACGCGCGGCCCTGCCTCTCAGGGCGCCGCCCTCCGCTCCCTGCTCTCAGTTGCTGCCCTCGACCCCATTTCGTCTCGCGGCGGACTCCACCTCGGCCCTGTTCTGTGTTCAAGGCTACGCAGCCCTGTCTGCCCCTGTCATCGGGAGGTGCTTGTGCGCACCTACCCATTTTCACGGGAATCTCGGAGCTGCCGCCTCCCGAGACTCGTCAGCTGTTCCCGGGTGAGGGGAGCGCCTCTGGTGCTCCGCCTACTGAGTTACTACTAAATTGCCCAAACAGGATTTGTAGCCGCAAATGAATATTAATATAAACATTCTCAGGGGGAAAAAGGGGAGGGGGGAGAAGTAAAAATTGTTCTGAATTTATCAGCGTTTCTAAATTTCAAAGTAAATATAGCATCATTATTTTTTTGATTTAGAATTAAAAGTGAAAGAAAGTAACCTTGATTGCTGGATAAGAAAATAAAAAACTTCACACTGTGTATTTTTTATTTAGGAACAGATGTTGTCATTGTAAAAAATGGAAGAAGAATATGTGGAACAGGAGGTTGTTTAGCCAGTGCCCCTTTACATCAAAACAAAAGCTACTTTGAATTCAAAATCCAGTCCACAGGTCGGTATAATGGTCCTTTACTACTAAAAGTCCTAATTGTTGTAACTATTAAGAGCAGTTCTCGATATATGGAAAAGATTAATGAGGCAATAAAACACGAAACTTACTTGGAAGATCCTTTTTCCTACCCCTCGGGTGGTTCCAGTTAAATTACACTTTAGGTTCAGTTTTCTTATTTGTAAAATGGGATTACAGGAACTGTAATCCTGCTTCACATGAGTTATACCAATGAAAGTGTTTTAAAGACAGGGCACACAGGGTCAGTGTTAGGCACTAGCGTTATTAATGGGTACTAAATGTTTTCTTTGGTCAAGCATATAAGGTGTAGACTCTTGATGTTTTATCTTAGCATAAAATCAATCTTATGATCCGGTTTTTTTTCCTCTTAATTCTTGTTAAGATGCCCAAGTTCATTGTCTTCTGAAGCAATCAGCAAATTTAGAATTCTGATAGAAGGCTAATGTTTATACTTCTCATTAAAAACTTGCAGAGTTTCTTGAATCATACAACACTTCTGCTTGAGTATTATAATAATGATTAGATAACTTGTAGCCATATTGAATATGGGGAAATATATTTTCAAAACTTTATTACAAAAAATTGCTAGTGAAATATAGTATGAATAATGTAAGTATAAGTGTAGAATAGGAAAAGTAGAGGGAAGTAAATCATACTTTTACTCGACAAGCTTGAATGGTATAAAGCATCCTTCTGGAGCTTGTTTTCTAAATTAGTTCAAAATACTGATTTTGCTAAGTATATGAAATAAATATGAATCTGTCCTCCATTCTTTTATAAAATATCTCTGGCTACTAAAATCTTAAGTAAAACAATACCTTTTCTCAAGAAAAGCAAATGTTTTCTAGATCCTTGAATCCAGTACAAATTTTTATGTGGATTTTCTGTAAAGGATGACATCTTCAGTGACATCCCGAGAATACATTGTTGGAGTCTGTAAATTTATCTCGCAATGAAAGCCTGAGGCAGTTATGCCAAAATGTATCACAGCATGCACAGTTCTTTAGGGGTAAGGAGAGTAACCCTGCCTAGAACTGTTGTCCCATGTAATCAATATTATTACCTTCTGTTACTCTTAAAATTGTCCCACTCTGGAGAATAAATTGCATAGTCAGGTTAGGAAGCCCAGACAGTGATATCCAGACATGCAACTTTTTGATAGTCTTGCTCAATTCAGAAAAATTAATCGATTGGCAACATGACCTTGAAACCTTCTTCCATTTATAGATTTTCTCCTAACTGATTTTGATAAAAACTGAGAAGGAAACAGTTTGAGACAAAATCCAGAGCTCTAGGTATTCTGTTTGGCTGCTTAAGGGGAGAGCTGCTTGCTTTAAAATCAGCTTAGACCAAAAGATTTTAAGCCCACTGACTTAAGGCACGGGTAAGAAAATGATTTTACACTTCATCCTTAATTTTCTCCTCTCCATAATTTTGACCAGGTCCTATATTATTTGTCACATATTATATAGATGTAAAAACTAAAGACTAATTTCCCACTTCTCCAAAGTAGTGCTTGACTGGAACCCTAGGCGTTTTAAATTCAACGTGTAGCTTTTTAAAAACATCTTTCAGAGAGTAGTGATGATGATAATAGCTAACATCTAAAAATACTCTGCTTCACTTAACCAATTGTGGGGGGAATACTTACATTGTTATAAGTGCTTTACTTGATTACCTTGCTATATCTTTTAATAACTTTTTGAAGTCCATACTGTTAGAATCCCAAGTTCACAGGTGAGGAAGCAGAGAGAGGTTAAATAACTTGCCCCAGAGGACATAGCTAAGCCAAGGTTTAACCTCGTCCTTACAGCTTCAGGGCCCTCTCTTATCTCCTAGGCTGTACTCCATCTGTTGAGAATATAGGGTAGTTTGCAAACTACTGTTAAAAGATTTGTTTTTTAAAAAAATTAATAAAAAATAGTTTAGTGATAGCGTGCCATTTCTTTTAAAAACAATTTACACTCTCTTAAAAACAACCCCTTGTTTCACATTCTTCAGATTTTGGGGGCATTTAAACTATTATTTTTTAGGAATATGGGGTATTGGCGTCGCAACTCAGAAAGTTAACTTGAATCAGATTCCTCTTGGCCGAGATGCCCACAGTCTGGTGATGAGGAATGATGGAGCCCTATACCACAACAACGAGGAGAAAAATAGGCTGCCAGCAAACAGCCTCCCACAGGAGGGAGACGTGGTGGTGAGTTTTCTTGTGGAGTTGCTTTCCACTGTAAATTATTCAACTTGAACGGCTTTTAGCGTATATAGTTTTGCTTGGGAGTTTGTAGTTTGAATTCCGAAGCACTGGGATTAGATCTAATGAGGTACATGTTCCAGAGAAAGCACTCGATAAAGATGCTGCTGGCTAACCTAACTGCTCTCCTTTCTAGAGCTGCCACTGGCCAGGAAAATTAGTGTGAGCCCTTATTCCCATTCAGGAGAATTAATGACAGCTTGGCTCTTGATCAACATTTCCTGCTTCTCTCACATCAGAGAAATCTTCACCCACAATTTTAAAAGTTTGCTAACCTTCATATTAGAAAATATCAGGGGGGGACACCTGGGTCACTCAGTAGGTTTCGCATCCAACTCTTTGTTGCCATCAGTTTCTTCCAGACTCTTGTTAATGTTGATCTTTTGGCTTCTTCCCATGAATCATGAATGTGTTTAGGCCATTTTGAGTGGTGAATCCTCGGGGCACCTGGGTGGCTCAGTCAGCTAAGCGTCTGACTTCAGCTCAGGTCATGATCTCGCGGTCTGTGAGTCTGAGCCCTACATTGGGCTCTGTGCTGACAGCTCAGAGCCTGGAGCCCAATTCCGATTCTGTGTCTCTCACTGCCCCTCCCCCGCTCACACTCTCTCAAAAAAGAATAAATGTTTAAAAAAAATTTTTTTTAATAGAATGGTGAATCCTTTTCAGAAGGTTTTCAATTTACTTTGCCCAAGTCCTTCAGAGGAATCACTATCTATGGCAGCTGTAGCCTTACAAAATGTATTTCTTAAGTAATAAGACTTGAAATTACTCCTTCATCCATGGGCTACAGAATGGATGCTGTGTTAGCAGGCATGAAAACAGCATTAATCTCACGTACCTTGTCAATGAGCAGTGATATTTTGAAAGGAGCCTTTTGTTCTGAGCAGTGGGTCTCAACTGTGGGCTTAAAATATTCAGTAAACCATGTTGTAAATAGAAGTGCTGTTATCCAGGCTTTGTTGTCCCAGCTATAGAGCACACAGAGTAGATTTAGCATAACTCTTAAAGGCCCTAGGATTTTTGGAATGGTCAATGAGCATTGGCTTCAACTTAAAGTCACCAGCTGCATTAGCCCCCAACGGGAGAGTCAGCCTGTCCTTTGAAGCTTTGAAGTCAGATATTGACTTCTCCTTTCTAGCTATGAAAGTCCTAAATAGCATCTTCTTGCAGTAGAAGGCTGTTTCATCTACACTGAAATCTGTTGTTTGGTGTAGCTGCCTTCACTAATTTTAGCTAGGTCTTCTGGACAACTTGCTGCAGCTTTTGCATGAGCACTTGCTGCTTCACCTTGCACTTTTATGTAATAGAAATGGCCTGTTTCCTTAAACCTCATGAACCAACTTCTGCTAGTTTCACACTTTTCTTCTGTCATTTCCCCACCTCTCTCAGCCTTCATAGAATTGAAGAGAGTTAGGGTCTTGCTCTGTATTAGGGTTTGGGTTAAGGGAGTATTATTATGGCTGATTTGATCTTCTAAGCAGGCACCACAAATTTCTCCATATCAGCAAGAAGGTGTTTCACTTTCTTATCACTTAGATAGTCACTGGAGTAGCACTTTTAATTTTCTTCAGGAACTTTCCTTCGCATCACAACATGGCAAAATTGGTGCGGAAGACCTAGCTTTTGGCCTATCTTGGCTCTCTACATGAGCTTAATCATTTCTGACTTTTGATTTAAAGTGAGAGACATGTGACTTCCTTTCCCTTGAACACTTAGGGGCCACTGTGGGGTTATTAATTGACCCAATTTCAATATCGTGTCTCAGGAAATAAGGATCCCAGAGGAGAAGGAGAGAGACTGGCAACAGCCGGTCAGTGGAGCAGTTAAAACCCACACGTTTATTGTTCAAGCTTTTGGTCTTATATGGGCGTGGTTTGTGGCACCCCAAAATCATTGTAATGATAACATCAAAGATCACTGAATGAAGATCACTGTTACATATAATAATGAAAAAGATTGAAATATTACAAGAATTACCAAAACGCGACCCAGACTTGAAGTGAGAAAATACTATTGGAAAAATGGCACTGATAGAGTTGCCCGACGCTTGGTTGATAGAAACCTTTAATCTGTAAAAAATGCAATATCTGCAAAGTGCAATAAAATAAAGTATGCCTATATTTAATTTGTTATGAACTTCTCTTAATTAAGAGCATTTTATTAGGAGTGTTGATCCTCATTAAACTTAATCTTATTAAACTTCTTCACTTTCAGAACTCTTCAAAGAACTGGACTCAAAATCCTAAGGTTTGATTGTAGAAAAGTTTTTTTGGAAAGCAGGGGATGGAAAGAGTTACATATTGTTAAGACTTCTCTATTTTTATTCCCAACTAGATATATTTAAGTCATTACCAAAGCCACCCTCTTGAAAATGTAATCCAAAGATCCCTTTCTGTCTTTCCCAGTTATTTCTTTTTATATGCTATTATTGAAGAACTTTCTACACAGATTTCAGGCTTTTAGCTATTGATGAGGGACAGAGTCCTAGGATCTCCTTCAGCAAAGGTGCTTTTCTACATAGAACCTTGGGTTCGTGGCTCTGGTACCAAATTGAAAGGAATCTATACATAATGAAGGAGAGTTTCTAATAATAAGATGACACAGGGTAAATCCAGGTTATTGAATTAAAGAACTATACAGTATTCTGGTGAGAATGAAGACAAATGTGGAAAATAAGATTTTTTACCGGGGTCTGATCTTCCATCTCTTCTGCAATTTAAAAAGTATAAAGAACACTTAGTTTTTAAATGGGTAAATTATTGAAAGTGTTGTAGGAGTCAAAAGGCATAAACCATTTTTGAAATCTGTTTTTCCCTGTTCATCTTTTTGAATAGCTGGTTTTGTATTTGTAGATCATTGCCAGATGTCCATAATACAAAACACTCTTACTCAAATGGATATTTCTTGAAAGAGAATCTTGAAGTCAGGTTGAGGCTATCAAGCTGTTTACGCTAAGATGAAATTCAAACATAAGCAAGGATAATCAGTAACAAATGTTTTTCTTTGTTGATGTATTGAACTACTGTGTGCTATTCTTGCCTTCCTATCTCATTCATTGAAATGACTGATACCACAAACTGACAGATTTAAGAATGTCATTTTTAGTCTGTCAGCATTATTAAATTAGACTTTGAGTTTTTGTACCCATCCTGATAAAAGGAGAACCTTAAAAAGGTGAAATATATGAAGAATCAAGAAAAGTAAAACATCACCCTACCATATTACCTTTATCTTCCTAGTTCAAACATTTGAGAAAAAATTTCACCAAATTGCTGACAGTGGCATAGGAAAAGTAGAAATGATTATAAGACAGGAAAAACAATTGCTTCTTAGCCTTTTGGCCAAGATCAAGTGTAGTTTGTTCTTATCAGTTTAGTATAAAACAGGAAAAACATTTTCATATGTGTAGAATTTAAGTCGTATACCATTCTCTGAGGAGAAATCAAGAAAGATAAGCTTTCAACATCTGACCAAATGATTATATTCATACAATAATCATATAATACCCATAGGGCCTCCCACAGCACTAGGAAACATACCTGGCTTAAGCTTATTTTTTTCCTTCTATATGTAGTTTTGAAAAGTGCAAATTATATTCTAAAATTGCATTATTTCAGTTTAATTTCAGAGAAGTTTTTTTGGGGGGGCGGAATTTGAGCCTTTTGTTTATTTATTGTGTGTGTGTATGTGTTTATTTTTTTAATTTACATCCAAATTAGCATATGGTGCAACAGTGATTTCAGGAGTAGATTCCTTAATGCCCTTACCCATTTAGCCCATCCCCCCTCCCACAGCCCCTCCAGTAACCCTCTGTTTGTTCTCCATATTTAAAAGTCTCTTATATTTTGTCCCCTCCCTGTTTTTATATTTTCCCTTCCTTTATGTTCATCTGTTCTGTGTCTTAAAGTCCTCATATGAGTGAAGTCATATGATATTTGTCTTTCTCTGACTAATTTCGCTTAGCATAATACCCTCTAGTTCCATCCACATAGTTGCAAATGGCAAGATTTCATTCTTTTTGATTGCCGAGTGATACTCCATTGTATATATATACCACATCTTTATCCATTCATCCACCGATGGACATTTGGGCTGTTTCCATACTTTGGCTATTGTTGATAGTGCTGCTATAAACATGGGGGTGCATGTGCCCCTTCGAAACAGCACATCTGTATCCCTTGGATACATGCCTAGTAGTGCAATTTCTGGGTCGTAGGGTAGTTCTATTTTTAGTTTTTTGAGGAACCTCCATAGTGTTTTCCAGAGTAGCTGCACCAGCTTGCATTCCCACCAACAGTGCAAAGACATCCTCTCTCTCTCTGCATCTTTGCCAACATCTTTTGTTGCCTGAATTGTTAATGTTAGCCATTCTGACAGGTGTGAGGTGGTATCTCATTGTGGTTTCGATTTGTATTTCCCTGATGATAAGTGATGTTGAGCATTTTTTCATGTGTCAGCCATCTGGATGTCTTCTTTGCAGAAGTGTCTGTTCATGTCTTTTGCCCATTTCTTCACTGGACTATTTGTTTTTTGGGTGTTGAGTTTGAGAAGTTCTTTATAGATTTTGGATACTGACCCTTTATCTGATATGTTGTTTGCAAATATCTTCTCCCATTCTGTCGGTTGCCTTTTAGTTTTGCTGATTGTTTCCTTCGGTGTGCAGAAGCTTTTTATTTTGATGAGGTCCCAGTTTCAGAGAAGTTTTATAACCATTCTATGTAATAATAATAACATTACTAATAATAGCAAATGCTTTTCTCTAGAATTTATTATAGGCCTGGCACTGTTCTAAATGCCTGGCAGGGTTTAAATTTTTTAATCCTCATAATGACTCTATAACATAGATGGTATTATTATCACCATTTTACAGATTAGGGGGAAGTTAAGTAACTTCTTGTATGGAGGGATCCCAGGATTATTATACAGGCAGCTTAATTTCAGAGTCCGTTCACTGAACATGCAAACAATTATTGATAAATGCATAAAACGTGTCAGATTTTTTGGTATCATTATGGTGGAATCAGACCTAGTTTCTAGATCATAAAAAGGACAGATTAAATTAGAAATAGTTGGAACTAAACCCTGCCAGTAGGAGTTGGGGGTTCTCATATCCTTTCTCACTTCTTTCTTTGGTATTGGGACCTTACCATTATGCTGCAGGTTTGGGCTTTAAAATTTGCTTGCTGGCAGTATATGCTGCCACCAGGTGGTGAAGGGTGCCTAGATTACAGGCCTGATGTCCCGTAAGGTAGTCCTCTAAAGAGAGGACACATTGTTTTTATGTAATTTTGTTTTTGTTTTTTGAATGAAAAAAGGCCTCTTCATTACAGAAACTAATCCCAGCTATCATTTAACTTTATAATTATATTTAAATACATAAACTGAAATGAAACAAAGACTGCAAAAACTGTCTCTTTCAATATTTTGTAACTTAATAAATTATTATTTAACCGTGGCTTTGCTAAGGTTTGAGGAGAATCTTTTATAGCACTTAACGCACTGACTCATCTGGACCTTTGTTGTTTTAACTGGAAAGTGAGGGAAGTTAAGACTAGATCATGTGTCAGATCTTTTTCTACCTCTAAAATATATCCATAGTCAGGGGGTGCCTGGGTGGCTCAGTCGGTTGGGCGTCCGACTTCAGCTCAGGTCATGATCTCACGGTTTGTGAGTTCAAACCCCGCATCGGACTCTGTGCTGACAGCTCAGAGCCTGGAGCCTGCTTTGGATTCTGTGTGTGTCTCTCTCTCTGCCCCTCCCCTGCTCATGCTCTGTCTCTATCTTTCAATAATGAATAAATGACAAAAAAATTTAAAAAATAAAAAAAAATAATAAAATAAAATATATCCACAGTCAGAATTCCTTGGAGCAGTTGCTTGTTGGTCTGATGATGATTTTTCTACTGAAAGAACTGTTTACTTAATTTTTCAAAGAAAAGCTGTCTGTCATCAGGTAGTAACTATGACATTAAGTTTTAAAGAGAGGTAGTATGGCATGGCAAGTAGGGTATTCTGAGGCCATACTGCGTGGGTTTTAATCCCAGCTCTGCCACCTCCTAACTCTCTAACCTTATGTAAGTTATTTAACCTTTTTGTGCCTTAGCTATTTCATCTATAAAATGGGGATGATAATAATAATACCCATCTTGTTGTGAGGATCAAATGATTAAACATGAAGTACTTAGAACAGTGCTTGGTAGATAATACAGGCTTTTTAAGTGTTTTCCAGCATTTTAATGTATGTATTAATAATAATTGTTAGTATTCATCGTGACTTTTGTACCATCAATAATGTATAGATACACAGAGTGATCTATTTTTATTCTACTTTTTTTTCTTAGTCTTTTGAGCTGTTGTTTTTCTGTTTTTAGCTGGGTACTAACTACCAGTTATAGTCCATTGTAAGCACTAGCTTCACTTTGGTAATACATTTTGACATATACGAGAGCAAGGTAAACAGATATGGAAATGTATTTCTTTTCAGAAATAAGTTGAAGACACTTCTTCACAACTTGAGAACAGTGACAGGTAGTAAGCCCTAATGCTAAAAACCTCATTGTTTTCCCCCCTTAAGATCAAATTCTATAGAGAGAGAGCAGTGTTTTCTCTATGAGTTTTCAAGGCCTCTCTGTGCATGGTAGGCAGTACTTATATCATCTTAATATTAAGAATATAAAATGCAGATTATCTGAATATAATAACTCAGACTCCAAATTGTTCCTCATTTGTTTTACCTCTGATGTGAACTCTTGGGACTTTACATGACTTTGCCCCCACATAATCACCACTAATTTTTTTTAGCTCAGTTCAAGTAGAACTCTACCAAATTGTAAACCCTTAATGAAAGCTATTGTGACACCTTACTTTAATTTTTTCCATGCTTCCCAGTAGTGCTTTTTGACTATTTAGGCTTTTTTATTGGAACATTTATATTTTTACTTTTTAACATTTTTTTTCCTTCCTAGGGTATTACATATGACCATGTAGAATTAAATGTATATTTGAATGGAAAAAATATGCATTGTCCAGCATCAGGTATACGAGGGACAGTGTATCCGGTTGTTTATGGTAAGCTAAAATATTTCTAAATATTATTATATATGTTAACTTTTACTCGACATTTTCCTTAACTTAATAACTGTCATTCAAAAATCTGGACAAGTTGGGGTGCCTGCGTGGCTCATTTGGTTGAGTGTCCAACTCTTGATTTAAGCTCAGGTCATGATCTCACTGTTCATAAGTTCGAATCTCACTTTGGGCTCCGTGCTGACAGTGCAGAGCCTACTTGTGATTCTCTCTCTCTCTGCCCCTTTCTCTGCCCCTCTCTGGCTCTCTCTCTCTCTCTCAAAATAAATAAATAAACTTAAAAAAAAATCTGGACAAGTTAATAAGGACCTTTTTTTTATGAAATGTACTGAGTAGGATACTATAATCCCACTTTGCAGTACTAAGGAAGCTTTTTATTCCCCATGTATTAAAAAACTGCCCAAAACATTTATATAATTAAATATATAATAACCATATTCCCTTTTTGAATCATGTATTCATATATTCTAGAACATTCCAAAAAGCTTTACTGAATTTACAAAGCTCTTTCTGCCAGTTATTAGGGAGATTTAGGTTACCAAGAAATGTAATTGTAAAGAATATTGTGGAACTATAGATAGGAATTTTATGTAGATTGACCATTAGTCACCTTTGTAAAATTACCTAAATGTTAAAACTCTTTTGAGAGAGAGAGAAAGTTGTGACTTTGAATAGCATTGATATGTATGTATTATAATTTCTGTACAAGTATATCCCTTCAAGAATTGGGTTACTTAAGAGATGACTCTATACCATTTAATTACTTTAATTTTTATTACAGAAAATTTCAAACGTGTAGAAGTAAAATAGTATAATGAAAGCTCATGTACCCATCACCCAGCTTCAAACAATTATCAACTTGGAGCCAGTAACGCTTCATCTACCCCCTAATACTGATACTCCTCCTGTTTTTCACCTTCCCTCCTTGGATTATTTTGAAGTAAATGTCAGATGTTATATATCATTTTATTCATAAATATTTAGTATGTATCTCTAAAAAGGAAGGTGTCTCTCTTTATAGAAAATAACAAACATAAGCACAGTGCCTTTGTCACTATTCTGCTTTATTTTTTATGTTCCCAACTTTAAAGCAACAAGTATCTGATTTTTCTGCCTGTGGTTTTAGTAGATCTAAAAGTATTTTCTCATTTAATTACTTTAAATTTTTAGATTTGAGCTATAATAAAAACTAATTACTAATTTTTATAGTAATTTATTAGAAAGGTAGCAGTGTTAGTGATGACAGACTGGGACATCAGAAAAGTATTCAAATAGCAAATGTAAATATTTAATAATAGGATAATAATAACCAAAGCCTATGCTTTACTTTTTTTTAACTTTTTTTTTCTTTAATGTTTGTTTATTTTTGAGAGAGAGAGAGAGAGAGACAGAGTGTGAACAGGGGAGGGGCAGGGAGAGAGGGAGACACAGAATCTGAAGCAGGCTCCAGGCTCTGAGCTGTCAGCACAGAGCCTGACACAGGGCTCGAACCCACGGACCGACCGTGAGACCATGACCTGAGCCGAAGTCGGACGCTCAACCGACTGAGCCACCCAGGCACCCCATATGCTTTACTTTTTAGTTAAGGTTTTCATTAGTCTTCTTTTCTCCTAAAAATTACTTTCCAGTGATTTTACCTTCTCTGTCTTTGCATGTAAAAGTGTATTTTTAAGTCTGATTTCAGTTAGTTTCCTTGCCATATTGCGCAAGCCTAAAAGCATTTCCTTTATTTACTTAAATAATTGGAAATGTAGCTTAATATTCTAAAAAACTGAGTCTGAAATAAATATCAGTAGAATGAATTACACAAATGAGTTTAGCAAATAAAATTTTTATTCCAAATTATTTCTTTGATTCAGCATAATTTTTAATGTAGTAAAGTTATAGATAGTAAATAATGTATATTTTATAAATTGACATTAGTAAATTAGTCAAATTAAGCCAAATATTTTAATAGTTTGTTACTATCACAGATAAAAATAAAACTTAAGGGGCACCTGGCTGGCTCAGTTGGTAGAGTATCGAACTCTTAATCTCACGGTCGTGAGTTTGAGTCCCATGTTGGGTATAGAGATTACTTAAAAATAAATAAATATGGGGCGTCTGGGTGGCTCAGTCGGTTAAGCGTCCAGCTTCAGCTCAGGTCATGATCTTACAGTTCGTGGGTTCGAGCCCCGCATCGGGCTCAGAGCCTGGAGCCTGTTTCTGATACGGTGTCTCCCTTTCTCTCTGCCCCTCCCCTGCTCACGCTCTGTCTCTCTCTGGCTCTCAAAAATAACTAACTAACCATCTTAAATTCCTTTATCCTTTATCCCTCCTTCCCATCTCTAAACCTAGATCCATCCAGTCATTCATTTTGTCAGCTCTTAACACAGAACTTACGGAGAGGAAAAAAACATGTCACACTCAAAAAGAGTGTCATTACAAAGTTATGACTTCCAGCCTAAGCTGTCAACGTTTTTTGACAATTCTTTTACATTCTGTACATTGACTATGCTTCTTGAATTCCCTCCTCATTCTCCACAGATGACCTTACCTTTAACTTTATAAAGAATGAGGCTATTAATGGTGCACTCCACCTTCCCAGCCTTACCCTCCTAAAGCTTTTCTGGATCAGATCCAATCTTGCCTTCTTTCTGTCCCATCTTAGGTGAAGTGGTATGTTTCATGTTAAATAAACAGTGTATAGTCTGGATTTCAAACTCCCCAACTCTGGGACTTCACTTTGTCAGTTATTTCACTTATATCTCCTGTCAGGAACCTCTCTCTTCAATGCCTATGAAAATTCTGAGTCATCCTTATCCCCCAAAACCCTTCCTAAATTCGTATCCCTCATTAGCCCTCTATTTACCCTGCTTTCTATGGCTTCATTTCTACGCCATATGCTGTATCATTCAGTAGTTCTTCAGCCCTGTCTGACTGCCTTCAGCACCACTTCACTGAAACCACCCTTGTTAAAATCTCTAGTGGCTTCATGAATGTCAAATTCAGTACTTAACTTTTTCCTGCATTTATTATGAAATACAAATAGTTTAGTAATGTGCATTAATCATATTTCTGTAGTTTAACAAGTAGCTATGAAGTGAACATTCATATTATTACCACAGTCAACATCATGAGTATATTCATCCCTCCTAAAAGTTTCCTTCTGTTCCTTTATAATCCCTCCTGCTCGCCTCTCCCACCCCAGCCCCAACCAAGCAATGCCCTGATCTACTTTCTGTCACCACCGATTATCTGAATCATAAGTTTGTATTATTCTTTTTTTCTCTGGCTTATCTCAGCATAATTATTTTGAGATTGATCTACATGGTAGCATGTATCAATAATTTCATTCATTTTAGTTGCCAAGTAGTATATATGGTTCATTGTGTGCTTATATCACAATTTGTTTTTCTCTTCCCCTGTTAATGGATATTTAGGTTTTTTCCAGTTTGGGGCCATTACAAATAAAGCTGCTATGATCAACATTCATGTACAAGTCTTTGTGTGGATATATACATTTATTTCTCTTTGGTAAATGCTGGCAAAAACATGTAGAAGGGCGCCTGGGTGGCTTAGGCAGTTAAGTGTCCAACTCTTGATTTCTTCTCAGGTCATGATCTCATGGTTCATGAGATCAAGCCTCATGTTGGGCTATGCACGGACAGCATGGAGCCTACTTGGGATTCTCTCTCTCCCTCTCTCCCTGCTCCTCCCTGACTTACACTCTTTTTCTCTCTCAAAATAAATAAACATTAAAAAAAAATGTAGAAGCTGAATAAGGACTGCAGTCTAGTTAACAGTACTGTATTGATGTCAGTTTTCTGGTCTTGAGATCATACTGTAGTTATGAGCCTATTACCATTAGAGGAAGCTGGATGAAGGGTACATAGAACTCTTACTATTTTTGCAACTTTTTTGAATCTATAATTACTTCAAAATAAAACAATTTTTAAAAAGTAATACATTTTAATGTATAAAATTAAGAAAATACAGGTAGGCAAATAAGGAAAAAGTTAAGTACTCTTATTCACACTAATTATTAGTAATATTTTGATATATATCCTTTCATTGTTTTTGATAGATTTGGTTTTACATTGTGGTTATTTTTATCAAGTAGGATTATGTTTTGTAACCTGGACAGCAGATGTATTTATTCTTTTTGCCTGTTAACACTATGATATTATAAAGACAGTTTATTTTATAATTGTGTATTCTTTCTAATTAAGGTTTCTAATTTCTTTCTTTCTTTTTCTGTCTCTAGTTGATGACAGTGCAATTTTGGATTGCCAGTTCAGTGAATTTTATCACACTCCTCCACCTGGTTTTGAAAAAATATTATTTGAACAGCAGATCTTCTGAGTGTATTTGTTTTTGAAACTTGTGTTTCTGCACTTTTAAAAGTGTTTACCATTTAATAAAGCTTTACCTGACCTGTAGATGAAAATATATTCTTAAAAATATGCTTGTTAATGTTGTTTAAGGAACCAGTGTATTCAAGATACCATCTGGAAGTTGTGATTTAAAATACTTCTGTTTTGTGAGATGAAATCTGCATTTTGGACAGTTTATTTAATTGTTATTTAAATAAATATAACTGTGGGTTTAATTAACAGTATTAAGTAGAAATATGTATATAGATATTTAAAAGGGAATCTTTCTTATGTAAAGTATTTGTTTTTATAATAGAGATGTAGAATTGGGTGGGTTTTTCTCATTCTGAAATTTAGACCTCATTATTTTAAGTCTGCAGTCTAATAATTTTGTGTCTCAGTGTTCTTTTTTATACAGAGGATAACAAAGTGACAGAAAATATATCATTGGGAACTTCTTTTTTGGTGATTTATTTACTGTAAAACGTACCACTTTTCTTAAACTTTAAATTGTTTATTTTGTTTGTATGTCATTGCTTTTGATTTGCTTTGTGAAAGGAGATAAATGTTTCGGTAACTGTCAGAGCATTTTGTTGAAGACCATCATGCTGTGTTACTTCAGTACCAGAGTAAGTAGTGGTTGATTGGTGATGTAGTATACACTGGCGGACATTTAGAATAGTATGCTGCTTTAAACTTAAATATAATGAGATTATTCTTTTAAGGACTTTTATTTAAATATGTGTTTTTCTGTAAGGAATAATAAAATAATAGTAATTAAGGAATATTTAGTACTATACTAAATACATGTTCTTCCTGTTTTGTTAAGTATACATTAAATTCACTTCATCCTTGATTATTTCAGAAGTTCAGAGATCAGCGAATCCTCTCTGTGACCTTGAGCCTTTGCCAAGTCTTCAGTTAAGATTCCTTTAATGCTCTACTAACCTGAATTAATCACTGTACTCAGTGATGGGTACAGTTTCCTTTTCTAGAGAGCATGCCAAGGATGTGTACATTTCCCTCCTTTGGCAACAAGTACAAAGTGTGTTGTGCTCGAAAAACATGGGCATTAGAATCAGAGATCTGAACTTATCTAATCCCATTACCTCCTCAGCTGAGTTCCTTAGCTTCCCTGAGCTCAGGTTCCCCATTTATAAAAGGGATACTCATACTTGCTTGATAAGATTCTGTAACTAATTAAGCTAATATCTGAAAAACATCTGAATCATCATAGGCACTTAATAAATGTAGCTTCCTTGTTGACTCTTAAGAAGTGGTTTTCATAGTGTTCTCAGACATCAGCACCGCCTGGGAACTTTATAGAAATGCACATTCTCAGACCCTGCCCCAGACCTACTGAATCAGAAACTGCCAGGAACAGCACCCAGGAATCTATGTTTGAATAAGCCTTTCAGGCGATTCTAATACATGCTAAAGTTTGAGAACCACTGCTCAGGAGAGAATGATTTCCTACTATAAAATTTCTAAAGATTTAAGGCTATTTTTGACCCATAGGCAAGAGAATCCTACACAGTGTTTATTGTTTGTTTGGTAGATAAAAATGTGACAATATGCTTTGAAAACATAAATATACTTAAGTAAATTTATATACAACCTAAATTTACCTCTGAAGATACAGAATTGAACTAACTATATTATTTATGCATTTTTGTCTGATGTTCTGTCTTAATTTGTAAAGAACATGGTTACTTTGGAAAGCAAATTAAAATGACTACTGTTTGCTGTCTTTATTAATGTTATCTACCTCTTAGTTATTTTTTTTAAAAAGCCAACCTTTTTTTAATCATATTTTTTTCTCAAGGCTATCTTTTCTGCCTCTAGTCATACAAAATAGGCACAATACTAAAAATGATGCATGGGTTACGTCCTCGGCAACAGTTTGATGAAGTATAGATGTGTGTTTTTACTTTTTTTTTTTTTTTTTAATTTTTTTAACGTTTATTTATTTTTGAGACAGAGAGAGACAGAGCATGAACAGGGGAGGGGCAGAGAGAGGGGGAGACACAGAATCTGAAACAGGCTCCAGGCTCTGAGCTGTCAGCACAGAGCCCGACGCGGGGCTCGAACTCACAGACCATGAGATCATGACCTGAGCCAAAGTCGGACGCTTAACCGACCAAGCCACCCAGGCACCCCAAGATGTGTGTTTTTAATCTGCAGGTATCTAAGTCCTCTTAGGAAAATTACCTCCCTAAACCTATAACCTCAGTCTAACCTTGAGAAAAACTTCAAATTCCAGTAGAGGGACATCCTATAAAATACTTGAGCAGTACTTCTCCAAACTGTCAAGGTCATCAAAAACAAAGTTGGAGAAACTGTCATACCCAAGAGGAGCCGAGTCCAAGGGGATATAACAAGTAAATGTAATGTGGGATCCAGGGACAGAAAAAAGACATTAGGTAAAAACTCTAAGGAAATATGAATAATCCATGGATTTTAATAAAGTATCAATATTCATTTATTAACTGTAAATGAATAAATACATTTATCCTGTAAGATGTTTATAATGGGAGAGACAGAGAGGGGATATATAGAAACTACTACCTTATCAATTTTCCTGTAAATCTAAACTAAAATAAAAAATAAAGTCTTAAAAAATTACATTGAGCTCAGAGAAACTCAAAAATAAAGCCTTTCATGAAGCCATCATGAAGAATATTAGTACGGTATAAACCCATAGCTTAAATATTTAATGATAGCTAAATATAGACATAGATGGAACATAAAACACAAATACCTGCATTTGTTCCTGGCTAAAGAGACCATGCCCAGTGTCTTTCTGTATACTGCAGAAATCCATTTGTACTAGTGTAGTTTTCTATAGGTTGAAAATCAATGATTTATTATCCATGTTACTTCAGTAATTTCAGTATTAAGGATTTGTAATGTTAGATATGTGAAACAAAATAGTTTTTTTTAGATATCAATTATCTTTTTCCCTTCAATTTTATTTTTTTTATTTTCCATAATGTATTTTTTTAATAATTTAATAATTTAATCCAAATTAGCACATGGTGCAACAACGATTTCAGGAGTAGATTCCTCAATGCTCCTTACCCATTTAGCCCATTCCCTTCCCACAACCCCTCTAGCAACCCTCTGTTTGTTCTCTAAGAGTCTCTTATGTTTTGTCCCCCTCCCTGTTTTTATATTATTTTTTGTTTCCTTTCCCTTGTGTTCATCTGTTTTGTATCTTAAGTCCTCATATGAGTGAAGTCATATGATACTGGTCTTTGTCTAATTTCGCTTAGCTGAAACAAAATCTTTTCATCAGTTTACATACTATAAACCAGAAAAAGTTTGGTTTTTAATTGCCTTTGGCTCATTAGTTAAGATAATTTGAACATATTTTAACTTGGATTACAGACTATTATAAATTAATTTGAGAATGGTAGAAAACAATTTGACTTAGGGCTTTTCTAAATCATTAACAAAAACAGACATATGCATGATATTGTTGCTCAGATATTGTTAACTATTTATTTTCTAACGTAAGTCTAGATATGGACCAGCAGAAGCATAGCTAGAAATGCAAGTGAGATCTTGGATGAGTTTTGATAAAATACATTAAATCAATAACTTCTTTTAGAAAATGTAAAAACACTAGATACGATTGTGAGGAGAAATCTGCAGTCAAAACTCTAGAATTTCCCTGTACACAGATATAACCAAACATAGAACTCATAAATGGAATATAATCAGTTACCACTTATATTAATTTGCACTAATTATGCAACCTGGCAGGGAAATACTGTTGGGAGCTAATTGGGCTGTTCATGTGAATGAGTAGAAACATAATAGTAGAATCAACTAACTATTGTTCTTCCATTTACTGAATAAGATAGGAGATCCCCTTTCAACTTGCTCTTTTAAAATAACTGTGACAAAATTATTGAAATAGTGGGTATAAACACAAAATAATGTTAAATATAATTAGCAAAATAAATGAAATCACACACTATCCAAGAGTTCTCTAGAAATTTAAAGGAAAAGTTGTCCCAGTATTGGCTGAAATGTGTAATCTGTGGTTATATAGGAATCATTACAACATAGTCATTCAACAATTGTATCATTTATGTGTGTTTCATAAATACTTAGACAAGGTAGTCCTGCCCTCAGGGAGCTCTACTAATTGCAATTTGTAAGTTTGGCACTCTAGAATACCAAAGATATATTGGTAAATGGAAAAAAAAAAGTTGTTAAATATTTCTGTGTATAATACGAGCCAATAAAAACCTGGGGTTTAGGAAAAAGCATGAAGTAGTATACACCAAAATATTATATCTTGGAAATAGGATTACAGGAAACTGTCTCTTTTATTGATAAAATTTATCTGGTAAATTGTTAGTTGATACTGTGACAGGCACCAGCAGAAACCTGATGCCCAGACCCAGGAAAGTTAATAGTGGTAATGAAACTGCATGTGCAGTAGACCAATTCTAGTAGATACTACGTTTTTAAAAGGACAGTGATAAACTAGTGAAGGCTACCGGGCTACTGAGGTTCTGCTTAATCCATGAATGAATGAATTATGGGAATGTTAGAAGAAAATATTCAATTCACTGGGCTGTTGAAGCCACAGTGACTTGTCAGATGCTGATCATCATAAGAAGGAGGCTAGAAATAAAGCCAAAAAATTCTGTAGATTCATCTGTGTGATTCTCACAAATGTATTTCAGGAAAGGCAATCATAGATGTGTTTCTGATACCTCATCGTTCATCACCTGAAAAAAATGGGTAGATTTATTCTCTGTTGCCCTGGAGGCTGAATTATTTGGAAGGTACAAGGAAGCAGATTGCAGTTTAAGATGGGAAAAAAGAACTCTATTCACCACTGAAATTGCTGCCTTGCAAAGAAATGGACTTCTGGTCCCTGGAATTGTTCTAACAGTTGTTTTAAAATGTAGGGTTTTTTACTGAGGTATGGTGGGCCAACAGATCAGGGGATGACTGCCCTTGAAAAAGCTAATTTGTTACAGTTCCCAAGAGGAAAGGACACACCATGCCACACAGGCACACACAGGTAAGCATCAGGTTAGGTCAGGAGGCAGGGGAAAGCAAGGCGTGAGCCTTTATTGTGGTTTCCGTGGTCAAGACAGGGTAAACACACTTAGGATTTGCTACTTTAAATAGGTTCAGCAGGCTCTGGGGTATAGAGGCTGTCTCAAATTGTCTGGTACCTTGCCCTGTGGTGATTAGGACAGGGGAGTATTGACAGGGCAGTGTATGAGCCAGATAGAGGAGGTGGGGCTCTGGATTGGTTGGTTTGTAAATGAAAGGCAGGATCCTGGCTGTCTCTAGGAATCAGCTAACTGGGGGTGGGGCTGTGCCTCCCCTGTCAGTAAGGCCCCCAGATGCCAAAGCATCAAGAATACAGGAAATAAGAGCATGTAATGAATACACACGCTGGTTTACATAAATCATAAATATGGTTGCTGCTTGGTTAGAGGCTGAAATAGGTGTTTTCTAAAACTGTGATTTGAATTCATTCAGACTGTTGCCAAGTCTCTAAGTTAAACTGAAAACAAAGAAATGGGAGATGTAAGAGTTCCAGGGATCTATACTGGGACTTGTCATATTAACTTTGTGTTAATTCTGGAAAGGGGAGATGATGTTAAAGTTCATTTAGGAACATAGTGCCAGCTCGACAGGGTAAGCCAGAGTTCTCACACAGTTTTGTGAGTAGACAACAGTGACTTACAAGTGATGAACAAAAAAACTGTGAGGTTTAGGGATAAATAGACAAAACTATGAGTACCATGGTCTCCTATGTATTATTTAAGCTCAGAAAGAGATCTCTATAGCTACCATTCCAGGGTGTGGCCACAAAAGTATCTCTAAAATGCAACCATTAGGAAGGGGGTTGAAAATTAAGCAGAGGATTTTACCAACCATTATAAGAAACAAAACACAAAATTTGTCTCTCCTTAACCTATGTATGGTTTACTTATCGCATTTTAGGTGAAAGGGTGAGTTGAAGAAAACCCAAAGAAAAATAGCACAAGTGACCAAGAGAAGGCCAGCCACTAGACGTGTAGGCCTGTCAGTCTGGAAGTCAAGGCTGAGAATGAATATTATCCAAATCCATAAAATCAGGGTGAGTATGGATGGTTAGGGTAGGTTAAACTTGGATTTACTGACCAAATTCCTGAGTGCTAATAATTAAGGCAGCAACCCTTAAAACTTAAGAAAGAAATACTTAGAGGCAAAAAGGTTTATGTTTATGCTGTGTAAGAAACAGGGATTATTCTACCCAGAGGTGCTATAGGGAGACATAGTTTCGAAACTGAGTTTTAGGTGTTTTTAAGTTTATTTATTTATTTTGAAAGAGAGAAAGAGCACAAACAGGGGAGAGGGAGAGAGAGAGAATCCCAAGCCGCACAGAGCTGGATGCAGGGGTTTTAACTCATGAATCATGAGATCGTGACCTGAGCAGAAATCAAGAGTCAGAGGCTTAACCGATTGAGCCACCCAGGTGCCCCTTGAAATGGAGTTGTTAAGCAACAAGAAATACTGGAAGCTATTTGTGTAAATTCTCACTTCACACATGGGCAAAGTGGCCCAAGAGAGATTAGGTGTCTTGGCCTAGGTGACACAGTTAGCAAAATCCAGGTAATCCAACTTTCATTAATAAACATAAGCACTCTGTCAGGCATTGTACAAAGTTCACTCTACCCTGCCATGTGATGAGATAAATCCATTAGCAATCTCTAGAGGTTTCTAAAGAGTTTTTGATAGAAGCTAGAAATTTAGTAATATATCATTTTTAACACTGACAGCATGAAAGACAGTTTAGCAGCCTTATAAAACATATCCTCATACAACTGTCTGAGACAAAGACAGGATAGACCATTAGGTAGTATTCATATTTGATCACCCTTATTTAATGCTTGGTACTTGTAAAGCTGCCAGAAATGAAGAAATAAATATCTACCTTTTTTATATCTACGTGACAGCTCTCTATCAGCACAAATAAACAGCAGTTAATGATTCACCCACTGTCATCCCTGGGTTATGTGCAGACATGGAGGTGTGGCCTCAAAGACTGATAAGACATTTTAATTTTTTCTCCTGTGTTATATCCTTGTAATTAGATGGGACTCTGTACACTGAAGCTTGGAAAATCCATAGTACTTTAATGAAGTTTGCTATGATATATGTTCTTTAGTTGTCATTTCGGAATTTTTTCCTAGACCCTGTTTCTCCCATCAGAAGTATCTTTAGAAAAGCCTCATTTTTTGCTGGATTTTACAGATTCAGATTTTATGAAGATTCAACCCCAAAGCTCCTTTTTTATTTTCACTTTTGAAGAACACTTTAAAGCAAATATAATAATATAAATTAAATTATAGGGAAAAGGTTTAAACTCATCACAAAAACAGTTTTCCAACATTTTGGAAGTATATATCTTCGTATAAGCAATTGTCATACTATCATAAAACTGTTCCTACCTATTGGATAAGGATCTTGAAAAACAAGATAGTATAACTTAAGTATTCCACAGCTCTTCTCAGAAATGATGGTGGAAACTGAGTAAGCTCTTGAAATCTCATTATACAGTAAGTTTTCTTTTTGATTATTTTTGTAGGACTGACCTTATTCATTTGACAAGTATTTTTCAGCATCTACAGTGTGCCAAGCGCAGGGCCAGGAGATGTGAAGACGAGTAAGACCGTCTTCACCTTCAAAGACATGCATGACTATGCTCATGGCTCTGCAGCAGTTTTACTCGACCAGGAATAATAACAGAAGGAAATTGACATAAGTGTGTCTTTTCCAGCAATACAGTGAAACTAATTTCATGGTAACAATAGACTAGAATCCTTGGGATTTATTTTACGCACCTTTATTTGGGAAATTTGGGTTGTTAACCAACATATATATGCCCATTAAGGTAAGTGTGCTCTTGGCCCCCTTTACCTATTTCGCCCATCCCCCGCACTCACCTCCCCTCTTATAACCCTCTGTTTGCTCTCTATAGTTAAGAGTTTACTTTTTTATTTGTCTCTCTTTTTTTTTCTTTGTACAGTTGGTTTTTTTCTTAAATTGCACATATGAGTGAAGTCACATGGTATTTGTCTTTCTCTGACTTTCTTATTTCGCTTAGCATTATAGTCTCTGGATTCATCCGCATTGTTGCAAATTGCAAGATTTCATTCTTTTTCATGGCTGAATAATATTCCTCTGTGTGTGTGGTGTGTTTGTGTGTGTGTGTGTACACACATATATACCACCTCTTCTTTATCCGTTCATCTATTGCTGGACACTTAGGCTGTTTCCATAATTTAACTATTATACATAATGCTGCAATAATCACAGGGGGTATATCCCTTTGAATATATTGTTTTTGTATTCTTTGGGTAAATACTTAGTAGTGCAATTATTGCATCATAGGGTAGTTCTATTTTTAATTTTTTGAGGAACCTCCATACTGTCTTCCACTGCACAAGTCTGCATTCCCACCAACAGTGCACAAGGGTTCCTTTTGTTCCACATCCTCACCAACACTTGTTTCTTGAATTTTTTATGTTATTCTGACAGGTGTGAGATGTTTTCTCAGTGTGGTTTTGATTTGCTTTTTCCTGATAATGAGTGATGTTGCACATCTTTTCATGTGTCTGTTGGCCATCTGGTATGTTTTCCTTGGAGAAATGTCTGTTCATGTCGTCTGCTCATTTTTTAATTGGAGTATTTGGTTTGGGGATATTGAGCTATGGAAGTTCTTTGTAGACTTTGGATACTAACCCTTTACCAGATGTGTTATTTATAAATATCTTCTCCCATTTAGTAGGTTGTCTTTTAATTTTGTTGATTGTTTCCTTCACTGCATAGAAGCATTTTATTTCGTTGTAATCCCGATGTTTATTTTTGCTTTTGTTTTTCTTGCCTCAGGAGACATATCTAGAAAGATATTGTTATGGATGATGCCAGAGAAATTACTACCTGTGTTCTCTTCTAGGATTTTTATGGTTCAGGTCTCACATTAAGGTCCTTAATACATTTTGAGTTTATTTTTGTGTATGTTGTAAGAAAGCAGTCCAATTTCATTCTTTTGTTTGTAGCTGTCCAATTTTCCCAACACTCTTTGTTGAAGAGTCTGTCTTTTCTCAATAGGTATTCTTCTCTGCTTTGTCAAAGATTAATTGACTGTATAATTGTGGGTTCATTTCTGGCCTTTCTATTTTGCTGTATTGTTCTGTGTCTATTTTTGTGCCAGTACCATACTATTTTGATTACTACAGCCTTGCGATATAACTTGAAGTCTGGAATTGTGACACCTTTGGTTTTTTGGGTTTTTTTCTTTAGCAAGATTGCTATTGGCTATTTGGGGTCTTTTGTGGTTCCATACAAGTTTTAGAATTGTTTGTTCTAGTTCTATAAAAAAAATGCTGTTGGTATTTTGATAGGGATTGCATTAAGTGTGCAGATTGCTTTGAGTAGTATGGACATTTTAGCAATATTCTTTCAATCCAGGAGCATGAAATATCTTTCCATTTGTTTGTGTCACTTTCCATTTCTTTCACCAGTGCTTTTTTTTAAGTTTATTTATTCTTAGTAATCTCTACACCAGCGTGGGGCTGCAACTCATGACCCTAAAATCAAGAGTTTCATGCTCTTCCAGTTGAGCCAGCCAGGTGCCCCTGCCATCAATGTATTATAGTTTTCAGAGTATAGGTCTTTCACCTCTTTGGTTATGTTTACCTCAGGTATTTTATTATTTTTTACTGCAATTATAAATGGGATTGTTTTCTTAATTTCTCTTTCTGCTACTTCATTATTGGTGTATAGAAATGCAATGGATTTCTGGACATTGATTTTGTATCCTTTGACCTTACTGAATTCATTTATCAGCTCTAGTAGTTTTTTGGCGGAGTCTTTAGGATTTTCTATATATAGTTTCATGTCATCTGCAAAGAGTGAAAATTTTACTTTTTCCTTACCAGTTTGTATGCCTTTTATTTCTTTTTGTTGCTTATTTCTGAGTCTAGGACGTCCAGTACTATGTTGAATAAAAGTGGTCAGAGTGGACATCCTTATCTTGTTCCTGATCCTAGAGGGAAAGCTCTCAGTTTTTCCTCATTGACTATGATATTAGCTGTGGGTTTTTCATATGTGACCTTTGTTATGTTGAGGTGTGTTCTCCCTAACCCTACTTTGTTCAGGGTTTTATCATGAATGGATGTTGTACTTTGTCATACGCTTTTTCTGTGTCTATAAAATGATCATATGGTTCTTATCCTTTCTGATGTGAGGTACCACATTGATTGATTTGCAAATAGTGAACCACCCTTGCAACCCAGGAATAAATCCCACTTGACTGTGGTAAATGTTTTTTTTAGTGTATTGTTGGATTCTGTTTGCTAGTATTTTGTTGAGGATTTTTTTGCATCTCTGTTCATCAAAGATACTGGCCTGTATTTCTCTTTTTTTGTGATGTATTTATTGCTTTTGGAATCAGTGTAATGCTGGCTTCTTAGAATGAATTTGGAAGTTTTCCTTCCTTTTCTATTTTTTGGTAAAGTTTGAGAAGAATAGGTGTTAACTCTTCTTTAGATGTTTAGTAGAATTCACCTGTGAAGCCACCTGATACTTGTTTGTTGGAAGTTTTTTGATTACTGATTTAATTTCATTGCTGGTAATCAGTCTGTTCAGATTTTCTATTTCTTCCTGCTTCAGTTTTGGTAGGTTATGTTTCTAGGAATGTATCCATTTCATCTAGGTTGTTCAATTGTTGGCATATAATTTTTCATAATACTCTGTTACAATCCTTTGTATTTCTGTGGTGTCATTAACCAACATATTTAATTTGAAGAACTCTCTTGTTCCTTGCACAAAATAAAGTTTTTGAGAAGCAGCGATTCAGAAGTCTTTTTGCCATAAAAAATGGGAAAAATGAAGATTTAAAGCCCACAGAAGGCAGCTCTATACAAGCACAATTTCTTGAGTAATTATTGTAAAAACTCTACCTTTGCTTTAATTATCTGAGTAACTGCTTCAATCTTCATTATATATTGATTATTTAAAGATGACTACTGATTCATGTGTGATAGATATGCCTTGGAATAAAATATGGATCTAATATGTTACTAAAGATATATTTTATTCTGTTTTATTGGCCAATAAAAATTGGCCACTTGGTATTTGGAGATAATGTGTGGTTAAGCTTTTCTACTGATCTACTAATCAACACAGTGTTTCTCAAAGTGTGTTTCAGAGAACGCCAGTTCTAGAGGATGTTAATAGACATTGTGCAAAAATGGTTCAAGGTCTAACTACTTTAGGAAATATATCTATTTCCTATGGAACTTGAGAAAACCAGCTTGTGACCAAGAGAAGGAGATAGGATGTATAACATTACCTAAACATTTAATCAAAGAACTCCTTTTCTTAGGAACAGGGTGTTGTGCAATACTTTGGCAAATACTCATCTAGTGAATTCAGGTTGTTTGGGAAGATAGTTGAAAGTTGATTGTGTAGGTAAAGATATTGTAACTTATTTCTGCATTTCAGAGGGACCACAGAAGAAGGTGAAATTGATTGAGCATGGTGGGCAAGGCACTGTTCTGACAACTTTACATACATGCCCTTGTTTAACATTCAGAACAACCTTATGAAGTAGCTACAGTCACCGTCATTTTAAAACTGTCCACATTCATATGGCCAAGAAGTGGCAGAATGAGGGTTCGAACCCACTATACTTAACTACTCCTCTATATGGCATTTCTAGGACTGGTTATAGGTCTAACCTTCCCAAAGCTGTCTAGCCTTGCACCAGTGTTAACAGAGTTCAGTGTTCAGTGTTAACAGAGTGCTTTTTTGAATGTTCTCTTGTCCTTGTAGGGCTTATACCCAATGGGTACTCTTCCTTTCCTAGCTTCTCATAGGTATTATCACTTGTTTATTTTTCTAGATAACCTGCAGAATAATTTATCATGTTCCAAAAATAAAACAAAAATTTTGTTGTGGCTTTCATGGTGTTAAAACTCTAAATTAATAGGAGGAAAATTGACATTTTATGATATTCAGTCTTTTTGTCCATTAATATGATTTCCTTTCAATCTTTCAATCTCGGGTCTTCTGAGGCAGTTTTATAGTTTTCTTCAAGTGCATTTTAAGTAACGCAGACTTATTTAGAGATGAACAAAACCCATCTTCCAAAACTCATCTCAGTCCTATAATGTTTACCTCACCTTTGGCCCTCTCTTCATCCCATGCTTTACCCCTAACTGTATGTCCCCTTCTCTAATCCTTGACAGACATTTGCAGTCTTATTCTACTATTTGATGCTGATATTTATGCTGCTGCTTCTATCCCCAGAAATTCTCCAGCAAGGCAGGACCCCTCAGTACCTTCCTTTTACCTCTACCAATCGTCTAGAGCAGATCTCATTTTCTTGCATCTCCTTCCTGTTCCACCCCGATTTCACAGCATTACTGACCTGCCCCCTACCCTGCAGGCTCTTCCATTGTTGGAATGCTGCCCCCACTTATTTCTTGGCTCTGCACCTCCCCTTGGAGGTTTCCTCTTCCACTTCCTTCCCTCACCAAACCGGACAAGAGCTGTGACCTAAACAACTCTACCTCCCCATCTTCTACCTGACCCACATGGTAGAATTTCAACAGATGTTTCATCTCTTCCCCTGAAGTCCCATCGACAGAGATGGCGCAACTGGCTTTTTAAAATAAAATAATACTTGTGTTCATCTTTCTCCACCCTTGAAAGGATCATGACTGCCACCTAATTTTCATCCAAATACACATAAAGCACAAGGGATGCTTTTAGGAAGGCAGGAGGGAAAGTGGTGTTGGCAAAGCAGAACAAGATAGCAGTTCATTTGTACACATAGCCGGAAGTTGATTGTTGTTCATAGTTCAGAAAGTGGCTCATCACTACTGTGTTACCAGAACATTATCATTATATTTAAATAGGTGAGGTTTTAAACTTTATATATACTCCTAAGTAAGGTTTCATTTTGCTTTAGGATAGTTCTAGAGATTTCTGTTAATTCACATCTGATAGAATCTCTTGTTTTTCTCTAATAGAACACTTCTCTCATTTGACAATTAAATCCAATAAACTAAATAAAGGATAGTAACAGCAGTATTTCTGGCTTCTTCCTTGTCCATCTATCTGTAAGAATGTAATCATTAGTTGACATTTACTGAGTGCCCAGTGTTTATGAGTGAGCTAAGCATTGCAAGGAGATATAAAAAGAGACGTGTGATTCTTGTCCTTTAAAAGCTGACATTTGTGGTGTGGAGGGGTGGGGTGGATGCCAACAGAGAGCTCCTAAATAATTTTTTAAGCCTCTGCTTAAAGACCCAGCCCCAGAGAATGCATGAAAGGAAGGTTTTCAACCAGCCTTTGCATAGGAAAACAGAAAATCCCAAGAAAGTGTTCCCTCGATTGATACAATTGTCCATTTTCCTCATTGAGTCATAGACATTATGGATGGAAACCAGATAATCATTTTACCATCAGTGTAGAGAGTGCAGGAACTGAGTGTGGAAATGAGGGGGCGAGTCATTTACTTCGACTCATCTACAAGGAAGAGGTATGGACACTTCAGCATCTTTACACATCTGCTATTTCAAAGTTCTGAAAATAAACCACCATCATCTTTCCCCCCAGACCACCTCAGCTGCCTCCTGACTGGACATCATACCCATTCCTGCCCAGTGAGCAAACAAATGAATATCTGATGCGTCTCTTAAACCTTCAATCAACTATAATAGGTACTTGGCTCAATCTGATTAAGAAAAACGAACATGAGGGGCACCTGGGTGGCTCAGTTGGTCAAGTGTCCAACTCTTGATTTCAGCTCAGATCATGATCTCACAGTTTGTGAGTTTGAGGCTACCCCCCACCCTGATCGGACTCTGCACTGTCAGCACAAAGCCTGCTTGTGTGTGTGTGCTCTCTCTCTCTCAAAATAAATAAACTTTAAAAAAAAAAAAGTGAATATATTCTGGTTATTGCCAGAAAGAAACATCTCCACAAGTTTGTTTCAGCTAGTCTGCCCACAAGTTTTTGCTGAGTCTCTCCAAGGGATGTGTCAGGTGCTAGGCTGGCCCTGGGTATGTAGCTTAATAAGAAGTAATGCTCTCTGCCTCTGAGTTGCTTACAGAGTCATTGGGACTAGAGATTTGAAAAGAGGTCATCATGGTGTGATGGTGCAAGAAAAGTGTAATGGGGACACAGTAGGAGGCAGTTACCTTTTTCTTTCTTACAGTGGGAGAAGGAATAGAACTAGGCTTTGAGAGATAAACATTCTAAGCAGAGGAGACAATGTGCACAGGCACCAAGCCTGGTCTGGGAACGCAAGCAGCAACAGGGGAATGCCAGAAGGGCAGCTGAATCCAGCAGTGAAGGGTCTTATATTCGAAGCTAGGGAGATTATCTTTATCCCATGGCTGAGGAGCCAAAGGAGGATTTTACACAAGGGAAATTGAGTAATTCTAGCAGCAGTGTGAATGATGATTTGGAGTAGGGTAAGAGTAGAGGGCAGGGAGGCCAATGGGAGGCTGTGGCCAAGGTCCATCTGGAGATATTGATGGTCTAAGTCAGTGCCTTAATTCCGGGAAATGATGGGAATGGTAACAGGGCCTGCAACGTGCTTCATTAATTCACTGAAAGAAAGATTTATTCTCCATCATTTTCAAGAACACTCTCAATTAATTCATATGATCAGCCACCAGAAAGATGCAAATCAAAACAACAATGAGATACTACTTCACACCCACAAGGATGGTTATAATCAAACGCAAAGATAGTAAGTGTTGGCAAAGGTATGGAGAAAGCAGAACCCTCATATACTGGTGGTGGGAATGTAAAATGGTGCACTGCTTTGGAAAAGTATGGCTCTTCCTTAAAAGGTTAACATAGAATTAACAATGACCCACCAAATCCACTCCTAGGTATATGCCCAAGAGAAATTGAAAAATATGTGCACACAAAAACTTATACATGAATGTCCATCGCCACATTATTCATAATCGTCCAAAAAGTGGAAACAACCCAAAGGTCTATATCTTAGTCAGTTTGGGCTGCTACAACAAATTATCATAGATTGAGTGGTTTAAACAACAGAAACTTATTTCTCACAGTTCTGGAGGCTTGCAAATCTAAGATTGTGGTTGGATTCTGATGAGAATCCTCTACTTGGTTTGCAAATGGTCATCTTCTCATTATATCCTCCTGGGGGTTGAGAGAGAGGGAGTAAGCTCTTGTATGCCTCTTTTTATAAGGGCACTAATCCTATCAAGAGCTCCACCCTCATGACCTAATTATCTCCCAAAGACCCCACCTCCAAACACCATCACATTGTAGATTAGTCTTCCACATATGAATTTGGCGGGAACACAAGCATTCAGTCCTTGGTTGTCCATAAGCTGATGAATGAATAAATAAATGTGGTATATCCATATGAGGGAATATTACTTGGCAACAAAGGAAAGGAAGTACTGACACGTGCTATAACATGGATGAACCTTGAAAACATTAACACTAAGTGAAAGAGGCCGATCAGTCACCAAAGACTACGTGTTGTATGACTCCATTTATGTGAAATGTCCAGAGTAGGCAAATCTGCAGAAACAGGTAGATTAGTGGTTGCCTGGGCCTAGGGAGGAAATGAGGCAGGGAATGATAAAAGGAATGTTTCTTTCTGTTGGGATGCAAATATTCTAAAATTAATTGTGGTGATGGTTGCACAACTCTGTAAATAAACTAAAAACGATTGAATCGTATACTTTAAATGAATAAGATATATGGCATATGAATTAGATCTCAATAAAGTTGTTACCCAAAAAAAGGGCAAAAATTTTACATACTAATTATGGAAAGAGAAAATATAAGTAAAACTAGTATAACCTTTTCCACCAATTCATATTATGAAAAGTCTATCTTTCCTTCTCCAGATGATCACTCCATCCCTTTGGAGACCATACTTCTCACCAAAAAACCTGGGGCTGATACATGCAAAGGGACAGTCCTTCCCAGTGCCAAAAGAGAGCATTAGAGCCCAAGTCACCACTTCATGCTCCTGCTCTTGAGGCTGGATCCATGGAGTTACAGGTCTTGGGGAGTAAGACCACAGAGGTAAAGTGCCATTTTCATCACACCATATCAAGGTTACATACTATCAACATCACTTGTCACTGTTGACGTTGACTTTGGTCACCTGACTGAGGTAGTGTTTTGTCAGGTTTCTCTACTGTAAAGTTACTCTTTTCCCCCCTTTCCATACTGTACTCTTTGGAAGGAAGTCATTCTGTACAGCCCACACTTAGAGTGGGGAGTTATGTTCCACCTACTTGTGGGCAGAATAGATTTGCAGAGAATAGATTTGGGAGATATGTCCATTCTCCCTGTACTAGTGAGGGTTCTTCAGAGAAAGAGAACCAATAGGAGATGATTAGATAGATAGATAGATAGATAGATAGATGATAAATAGAATATAAAGATATACACATACAGAGAGAGAGGGAGAGATTATGAGAAATTGGCAATTATGGAGTTTGGCAAGTCCCAGGATCTACAAGGTGCGTTTGGCCACCGGGAGACAGAGGAGGCCTGATAGTAAATAGTTCTGATCTGAGTCTGAAGGCCTAAAACAATGTTTCAGTTTCAGTCTGAAGGCAAGAAAAAAGCCTTTTTCCTAGTTCAAAGGTTATCATGTATGAAGAGTTCTCTCTTACTTGGAGGAAGGTCGACATTCTACTGATTGGATGAATCCCTCCTACCTTAAGGAGGATAATCTGCTTTACTCCGTCTACCAATTTAAATGTTAATCTTACCCAAAAATACCTTCATAGAAACATCCAGAATAAATTTTAACCAAATATCTGGGTACCCCATGGCCTAGCAAATTGACACATAAAATTAATCATCACAAGTCCATACTTTGTAGGCATGGTACCCATATGCATCTCCTTAAACCATACTTAATCTCCAAATAAAGACAATAGCAAAGTCATAATTCCACCAAACACAATACAACTATCTTGCATACAGCTGAAAACACACCAACCCCTTATCCAGAAGAGGAGATAAAGTCCTTGAGTAATGTTTACTCTTCTCCTTGGTATCCTATAGCTTAAATATTCATGAAAACTATACTCCTTGTTTCTCTAGCTGGTCATATGGTTGTAGGTGGTATTTATAACTATTTTCTTCCACTACCCATTCTGTATTACCTTTACCCTCAGCAAGCCCCTCAGTTGGCCATGGTTCTTTACCTGATGGAGTGACCCAAACCTTCATTCTTGAAGTATCTGGGCCATTAATTGTCCAGCCTGGATTGGGTTGTAGATTTCCCTTTACCTTAACCACTGGGCATGGTAGTACTAAGAGACACCGAAAGGGATCTCCTATACTCCAGACGTACTCTTTCTTACACTCCATATGGAGTAACAGTCAAGGTTCCCCTTGGTAGTGAAGATCTGTCACCCCAGCCAGCACCATAGCTCCCTTCTTTGTTTGTTGATTCAAAGGCATGAGGAGCCCAAGTGGCTGAGCAGCCGTCTTAACTTTCAGTTCAGTGGACTCATTGTTGTGTCTTTTGGTGGAAGCATTCTTCCCTTTAGAACTAAAGCCTTTAGACCAGCAAAGCATAGTTTGTGGGAATAGGAAGCAAAAAGCTTTGTTAGTGGGTCACTAGGGGTAATAGTAAGTGGTGCCACTTGCATTTCCACCCCTTGATTCCTGGATTCATGAATGCTGGCTAGGGGACAAACAGCATCACATATTGGATGCTGATTCGCAGCATGTACAGCTTTCTGGGGAGCCTTGCCCCAGCCCTGCAAGGTATTTCCAACTAGCTGGTGCTGTAACTGAGTCTTCAAAAGGCCATTCCACCATTCTATCAAGCCAGCTACTTCATGGGGGGTGGGGGTGGGGTGCGGTGAGGAGGGGAACATGGTAAGACCAGTGAATCCCTGAGCAGGGACCCACTGCTTTACTTAATTTGCTGTTGAGTTCCATGATGAGAAGCAATGCTGTGTGGAATACCATGATGGTGGATGAGGCTTTCTGTAAGCCCATGGATATTAATTTCAGCAGAAACATTGCAGGCAAAGAAAGCAAACTCATATCCAGAGTAAGAACCTAGTCCAGTAAAAACAAAACACTGCTCCTTCCATGATGGAAGCAGTCCAATATAATCAGGCTACCACCAGGTAACTGGCTAATCACCCTGGAAAATCATTTCCTGTTGGAGGCTCAGTATTGGTTTCTGCTGCTGACAGATTGGGCCGTCAGTGGTGACCAAAGCCAGGTCAGCCTTGGTGAGTGGAAGCCCATGTTGCTGAGCCCATGCATAACTTCCATCCCTACCACCATAGCCACTTTGTTCATGAGCCCTCTAGGTGATATGACAGAGCCTCTCTTTGGGGAAAGACAGAATGAATCATCTTATCCACTTGATTATCAAAATTCGCCTCTGCTATGCTCACCCTTTGGTTAATATTCATATGGGACACAAATATATTCACATTTTTTTCCTATTCAGTGAGGGCTTTCTACAAACACTTCCCCAAGTTTCCTTGTCACCGAGTTTCCCATCATGTTTCTTCCAAGTCCCGGACCATCTAGCCAAACCATTGGCCATAGTCCATGAAGCAGTATATAATCACACATCTGGCCATTCTTCTTCCAAACAAACTGACAACCAGGTGCACTGCCTGAAGTTCTGCCCACTGGGAGGGGTTCCCTTCACCACTGCCTCCAGGGATGTCCCAGGAAGGGGCCTTAGTTCTACAGCTGTCCACTTTCAGGGGGTGTGGTGCCTTTGTATTTCTGCAGAACCACTTGTAAACCAGGCCCAAATCTTCTTTTACTCTGTTACTGATTGTGGGCAAGGCTGGGGAGGTGCAGGCTGGGAGAGAGAAGATAGTCCAGCAGGGGTGAAGACCAAGTACATCTGGTCCTCTTTTTCATGTAACTTACTTGTGCACAATTACAAATATACCACTTCCATTTGATGATGGAGTGCTGCTGTGCATGCCCAATTTTATGGCTTGGTGGGTCATATAACACCCAGTTCATAATGGGAAGCTCAGGTCTCATGTAAACTTGGTGGCCCATAGTTAAGCATGAAGTCTCTACTAAAGCCCAGTTGCAGGCTGAGAGCTGTTTCCCAAAAGGACAGTAGTTATTTGCAGAAGATGGCAGAGTTTTGCTCCAAAATCCTAAGGACTTGGGCTGCGGTTCACCTGTTGGGACCTGCCAAAGGCTCCAAAAGCATCCTTATCTGCCATTGACAACTTAAGCGCCATGGGATCTCCTGGATCATACGGGCCGAGCAGCCGAACTGCTAGTGGGGCTCAGTCTAGACTTGTTGCAGAGCCTTCTGTTGTTCTGGGCCCCACTCCAAACTAGCAGCTTTTTAGGTCACTTGGTGAATGGGCTGGAATAGCACACTCAAATGAAAAATATGTTGTTTCCAAACTCCAAAAAGGCCCCCCAGGTGTTGTGCTTCTTTTTTGGTTGTAGGAGGGGACAGATGCAATTTAAGGAGTTATGCTCTGCCTCCTAGAGGACAGAGTCTCTACATAATTTATTTAGAGTTCTTCTGCACAGGAGATTTGTCTATTTTCCCAATTTCTTTTTTTTTTTTTTTTTTTTTTTTTTCAACGTTTTTTTATTTATTTGTGGGACAGAGAGAGACAGAGCATGAACGGGGGAGGGACAGAGAGAGAGGGAGACACAGAATCGGAAACAGGCTCCAGGCTCTGAGCCATCAGCCCAGAGCCTGACGCGGGGCTCGAACTCACGGACCGCGAGATCGTGACCTGGCTGAAGTCGGACGCTTAACCGACTGCGCCACCCAGGCGCCCCCAATTTCTTTTTTTTAATGTTTATTTTTTATTTTGAGAGAGAGAAGGTGTGTGTGAGTGGGGGAGGGACAGAGAGAGAGAGAGAGAAGGAGAGAGAGAGAGAAAGAGAGAGAGAGAGAGAGAGAGAGAGAGAGAGAGAGAATCCCAAGCAGGCTCTGCACTGTCAGCACAGAGCCTGATGGGAGCTCATTCTCACAAACTGTGAGATCATGACCTGAGCCAAAATCAAGAGTCAGACGCTCAACCGACTGAGCCACCCAGGCACCCCTATTTCTTTATTCAAGTCTTTATGTATGTCAGTACAGGCCCATGGATATTTATTTATATTTTGAGTTATAATCCAATACTACTTGATTTTGTTGCCCAAATTGTTCCAGCTTTGGCCATTGGGATCAGTACTTTATAAAGTTCCATAGATGATTTCAATGTGTAACCAAGGCTGAGAACCACTGCTTTAGGTAAAACATCGTTTAGAATTTTACCACCAGGAAAGAAAGCATTGATTTCCCTCAAATCAGGACAGATCCAAAGTGAAAGGAAAAAGAACCACAGATGGAGTCATATGCACCTGTAAATACTAATCTACACCGTCAAAGGGCAGTTAGGAGTTTCTCCTACTCCACTCCCTTTTTTACTGTAGATGGTGAGGATACATAAAATAATACTTGTTTCTTGATTAGAACAAATTTTAAATAAGTGGAGATGGTAGAATTCAGTTCTTGAACCGACAAACTAAGAGCTGCCTAGTTGCCCGGAAAAAGAGAAGACAAGACAGTGACCTCCTGATAACGCCAGTGGTTAGAGCTCCAGATGTGTCTCTGCAGAGATGAGTGGTTGTCTTGGGGGAGCCGCCATTTCCAGTGAGTGGTCTTGGCAACAGCAGGATCAGTAGCTTCACCTTCAGGGAAAGACTCAAAGCTGATTCCAACTAGACTTAAAAGGGCTTTTCCAAGGATCCCTGGCATGCAGAACTAACAACTCAGAAAGTTACTGGTTCGTTATTCTGAGGTAAAATTCCTTTCCCCACATGTGGGCCCAGCCAAAGGGATAGCTCATTTCTAGCCCCAGTAATAATTTGGGATTGCTATCAAGACAGCCAGGCATTTCAGCAACCTTCCAGTAACATTTAACAGCAATGGCTGTTGTATGAATTGGGATGTTTAGCTAAGGAGATACAGCCGAAGGGGAGGGAGTTTTCTTACAACAACTCTGGCATAGTTTTCATAGAACAGTGTTTCTCGGGGCGCCTGGGTGGCTCAGTCGGTTAAGCATCTGACTTCGTCTCAGGTCATGATCTCATGGTCCCTGAGTTTGAGCCCTGTGTTGGGTTCTGTGCTGACAGCTCAGAGCCTGGAACCTACTTTGGATTCTGTGTCTCCCTCTCTCCCCGCCTTTCCCCCATTGGTGCTATCTCTCTCTGTCTCTCTCTAAATAATAAACATTAAAAAAAAAAAAAAAAAAAAAAGAACAGTTTCTCAAGGTCTGTCCTGAACCAGCAGCATCAGCATCCCCTAAGGACTTGTTGGAAATTCACATTCTCAGATCGCACACCAAACCTACTGAATTAGAAACTCTAGGATGGGTTCCAGCAACCTGTGTCCCAAAAAGCCCTCCAGGTGATTCTGAGCACACTCAAGTTTGAGTGTCCACTGTCACTGCCCTACAATAAACCCAAGCAATACTAGCTGTCGGTTTCCCTCTTTTCTTGGTGGTTTCTGTAATGGAAAATAGTGACCCAACTAGTCTCAGTGTCTCAGAAGTTCCCCCATCAGTCCTGGGGAAGAGAAGGAACCACCTTTGTATCCCCATAGCCTATGCCTGGCACATGGCAGGTGCTCAGTAAATGTGTACTAGATGAAAGGATGAATGAATAGAAAATAAAAGGGGAGGAATACCTGGAGAGATTCGTGAATGATCTCAATCAGCGTGGTCCTAGAGTGGGGGCTTAGAGACTTTTCACAATGCTACTGCCTAGCCTTTTGGGGTAATCATCAGAGACTGACTCAGAATCTCTAATTGCTCAGCTCTACCACATTGCAGCTGCCCTCAAGGACCCCTCAGGACATTGGTGCTCCCCCTAACAAACAGCACTGCCAACTTCCTCTTTTCTTGAACCAGACTGAGCTGAAGAGAAAGGAGAGATGTCGAGAGAGGAGAGAACAGGGGCCTTGATGAACAGGAGGATGTGACCAGGCAGAAGAAGGGATGGCCACCATGGAAGAAAAAAAGCCAGCAGGGAAATAAAAGGTATGCCTCAAGCAAGGCAAAGTGGGTTATTCCAGTAAAAAGGTTCATAGAACATGTATGCAGAAATGTAACAACTATGCCCACATATGTCCTGGCCTGGATCTGTGGGATGTCTGGGGAGAAGCCATGTGTGTGTGTGTGTGTGTGTGTGTGTGTGTGTGTGTGTGAGAGAGAGACAGAGACAGAGACAGAGAGAGAGACACAGAGAGGGAGAGAGAGAAATCTCCTAACTTTAAAATGTTGCCTCTTACCTGTAGAAGTAGCCAATGGAGGACAAAAGGCATCTGCCAACAGCCGGGTTGCAAGCATCTGTTGGGAAAATTTCAGTTTTTTCCTTAAAAAAATGATTTTTCTAGTTCACATTCATTAGGATGGCTATCACCAAAAAATTGGAAAATAGTCCGTGTTGGCCAGGATGTGGAGAAATAGGAACCCCTGTGCACTGTTTGTGGGAACGTAAAATGGTACAGCCACTTGGAAAACAGTTCGGCAGTTCCTCCAAAAGTTAAATTGCATGGAAATACAATACGATCCAGAAATTTTACTTCTAGGTATATCCTCAAAAGAGTTAAAAGCAGGAAGTCGTATACTTACATATTCACTGTTCATAGCAGCATTACTCACAAGAGCCAAAAGGTAGACATAATCTAAGTGCCCATCACCAGATGAATGGCTAAACAAAATGTACATACTGTGGAATATCAGTCAGCCTTCAAATGTAATGAAATTCTGACACATGAATGAACCTTGAAGGCATTGTGGTAAGTGAAATAAACCAGACTCAAAAGGATAAATAGTGTATGATTCTGCCTCTCTGAGGTGCCCAGAATAGGCAAATTCATAGGGACAGAGAGCAGGAAACAGAACACTGGGGACAAGGAGGAAGCAATGAGGAATCGTCATTTAATGGGTACAGAATGTTGGTTTGGAAAGATGAAATAGTCCTGCAAGTGGATAGTGTGATGTTTGTACATAGTGTGAAGATATTAATGCCACTGAACTATGTACTTAAAATGGTAAATTTTATGTGATTTACATTATTTATTTTAATTATTTAAGTTTATCTTTTTTGAGAGAGAGAACATGCACAAGCAGGGGAGGGGCAGAGAGAGAGGGAGAGAGAGAGAATCCCAAGCTGCCTCAACACTGCAAGTGCAGAGCCCGATGTGGGGCTCGAACTCACAAACCGTGAGATCACGACCTGAGCCGAAACCAAGAATCGGACGCTTAACTGACTGAGCCATCCAGGCGCCCCTGTACATTATTTATCTAAAAAATAAGTAACATTTATTGACTGTATGCCAGGAACTGTTCTGGGTGCTGTGTGTTCTCACTATAACCCTCTGAGGTAGCTATGATTATCGTGCCAATTTACAGATGAAGAAACAGAGGCACGGTACAGTGAAGCATCTCTTTCAGGTCATACCTGGCCAGCATCAGAGTCAGGCTCATGCCTTGGCCCTTAACTGTGATGAACACTGTCTCTGCTCCACCTAAGTAATCATCTCAGAGACTCTATCTGCATGCAACTCAACTGTCACAAACCCTGGCTCTGCTCCTTGCTGGCAGTGCGGGCTTGGACAGATTACTTGTGCACTTTACCTCCAAAATGTCCCAAATTGTTCATGTCTCTGTATCTCCACTTCTATCAGCCTCTCCAGCTTCTTCTTCAGCATCAGGTTCCTGAATGGTCTCTGGGCCACCACCATTTGCCATACCATCTATTCTCTACAGAGCAGCCGGACTGGCCTTCGAAAGTCAGAACCCATTACTCCCAGCATATAGCATTCCAAAGGCCTCCTGCAGTACCCAGAACCGCTTCCTAACTCCTAACCCTGAGGGAATAGATAAGGCTGTGCTTATATCTGGTTGCCCCCAGGATTGGGTGGAACAGTAAGTCCACCACAAAGAAGCCCCGGGTAGGAAACTCTGTTCTTCAGGAGCTGGCCCCTGCTTCCCTCTCCGACTCTATTCCAGTCATACCAGCCTTCTTCCTAATCTTCCAGCTTGCGCAGTTTGTCCCACCTCAGGGCCTTTGCCCTTGCTATTTCCTCTGCCTGGGTTGCTTTTCCCTCAGATATTGGTATGAAAGCTCCTTTTTGTCATTCAGGTTACAGCTCACTAGTAAATGCCATTCCTTTAAGCTGCCCTCTCTGAACACTAATCAAAAGCAGACCCCAAAACACATTATCTATCTTATTTTATTCCTCCGTAGCACTTACAACTATAAGATAGTTATTCATAGACTTAATTTGTGTATTGTTTTTATTTTTCCTTTGAAATAAATATAAGTGCCATGAAGGCCTTATATTTACCTTGATTCACCAGTTTCCCAGGACTGAGATCCATGCCTGGCACATCACAGGTGCTCAATAAATATTGGTTGAACAAATGAATGAGGAAATGACCCTGTGCATCCTTACCTGTAAAATCTGGGCCTCTGCACATGCTGGTCACCCTGCCTCGAAGGTTGTTGTCCCTCTTTGCCTAGCTGACTTCTACGTGGACAGGGTCTCTGCTTTTCACCCTCTCAGGGGTGCCTTCTCTAACTCCTCAGACCGAGATGAATGTCTTTGTCCCCTCCACATATCATCACCTAGTTCTTTTTTTTTTTTTAATTTTTTTTTCAATGTTTTTTATTTTATTTTTGGGACAGAGAGAGACAGAGCATGAAAGGGGGAGGGGCAGAGAGAGAGGGAGACACAGAATCGGAAACAGGCTCCAGGCTCTGAGCCATCAGCCCAGAGCCCGACGCGGGGCTCGAACTCACGGACCGCGAGATCGTGACCTGGCTGAAGTCGGAGGCTTAACCGACTGCGCCACCCAGGCGCCCCTCATCACCTAGTTCTTAATGTCTGTCTCCCTGGCTAACATTTCAGCTTCGGGAAAGCTGGGACCCTGTCTGTCTGTCCAACACTCTATTCCCAGTGGCTAGCGCCACGCCTTGCTTTTATGGGCGCTCAGTAAATGCTTTTGAATGAATTAATTTGTGAAATTTAATCAATGCTTACCTGGGTTGCTGTGAAGAATGATTGAGGTTTTGTGTGTAATGTGCTTAACAGAGTCTGGAACACAGTGATGGCTGCATCAGAACAGCAGCAACAGTAACAAACACATGTTAGAGTCAGAAGGGGCCAGGCCGGTCGCTCAGCAAGCAGAAGCTAGCACTCGAATACTTTCGCCGCCTGGGTTTAAGGAGGCATCTTGGAACAAAAATGAAATACCCACGAGTAATACTGATGCCAGGGGGACTATCAAATTTCACAATTCTTTCTGCATGTTCTTTGACAACTGTGGCCCAATCAGGTCACTGTCACTCTTAGGGTGACACACGGAAAGATTCAGCTTTCTGAAGCCTAAAGCTTATTCGATCCGAGGCACCCTCATTAAGAAAAATAATACAGAACTACAAATAACTACAACTTGAGCTGTGAAAGTGAATATTAGGAATGAGAATAAATTACCAAAATTTTTAGAAAGCTTCCAAATACTGCAAATATTTCAAAATTCAGAAAAATAACATGATATTTTTGTTAGTTAATGGCTAAATAAATCACCTCTACATTATAAATTTTGGAAAAATAACAAATTTTTATTAGTTAATGATTAAATAACCCGTATAATATTTTTTCTTTACATTTTTTTGGCTACATAATCACCTGTGTATAGGATGACAATGTTTGAATTGTCATTTTTATAGAGGAAAGAGAAAGATTTCAGTCTTTTCTCTAGCATAACTGATTGAAATTTGTTTTTTATTATCAATAAATTAGAAAAGTTTCCTTCAGCTCCCCAGCTCATGATTTCTAATGCCTCACAAATGTTTAGGATTGCTATGTAATTTGGGAGAAACTCTATCAAGCTTTTTCATATGCGCACTGTAAGATTTCAGGACATGATCGAGGATGTTCCTCCCAGAAGAGATCTTTCAGCCAACAGAACCAAATTTTCCACCCCCAGTTTTCATCTTGATGATCAAAATGTTCCACAGATCAGCTTCCGGTGCTGTATTTCAAGCCTTGCTTCTCCTTTAGTACCCCTAGACTGCTGATGGTGGGCACTGTGAACACGCTCATGAAGCAATATGACCTCTTGCCTCTTCATGTCGCAGTGTCAGATAAGTTGGCACAGTATATGGCTGGAGAAAGCCTGGAGCCACGCCTACATCTGGACAGTTCACAGTAACTTCACTGTATGTGAAATGACTGTGAACCACATTGATACCTGCCAAGAAACCCTCCCGAAATGGATCCCCCAACTCAACTTCTCCTTAGCCCCCCAAGTGCTTATGGCCACTCCAACACCACCCAGCACAGGGTGACAGAGGGGAAGCTGGAGTGGAAAAAACATAGCCATTAACCAGTTAAAGTGAAAGTTCTTATTTTTGTAAATCTTATGAAAACACATGACCACGTGAATATGTTACAGAGTCTTTGCCAGGATTTAGAAGGGCCTATGCAAATGAGGGGCCCACGGACTTTAATACCACTTATTCAATGAATTAAATAACTGAATGAAAGAATAAATGAGTTGAATAAGCCGAAAAGGTGGAGGACATCCTCAGTATTAGAATTTTCTAGTTGATGGACTTGCAAGGATCTGACCAAGCCAGCATGATAATCCAGTCTCTGAACCCCATTTCAATTCCCTTTCCATAGAATCATACTTCAGCAATTGATGTCCAAAAAGTGTTGAAACCAACAAGTGTAGTTCTAACAAGAGCTTTTCCTTCAAATTGAAGTTTTTTGCTTGTTTGTTTTTTTAATGTGTATTTATTTATTTTGAGAGAGAGAGAGAGAGAGCATGAGCAGGGCAGGAGCAGAGAGAGAAAGAATCCCAACCAGGCTCTACACTGCCAGCAAAGGCCTGACATGGGGTTCAATCCCATGAACAATGAGATCATGATCTGAGTCAGAGTTTCAACCAACTGAGTCACCCAGGAGCCCCAAACTGAAGTTAAAAAAAAAAAAAAAAAACTATTGTATACAAGCTCTTCACTCTGTAAATTCTTAATTTAAGATTGTCAAAAAGGGGTACACAGCACATATATGTCCATACAACATATATGTTTTTAATAGTCATATTTATTTTTAATAAGATTAAAGAAATATGTAAATAAATATTGAACTCCAGTTAATGATATGCATGCTGACATGTTTACGGGTGAAATGTACTGCTATCTGCAAACCTATCTTGAAATGCACAAAATGATAAGTTGGATCAATATTCAGTATATTAGTCTGCTAGGGCTACCATAACAAGAGACCACAGACTGGGAGGCTTAAACAACAGAAAATTTATTTCTCACAGTTCAAGGTGCTGACAAGGTAGGCATCTTTCTGAGGCCTCTTTTCTTGGCCTGTAGGCAGCTGCGATCTCACCATGTACTCACATGACCTCTTACGGAAAGACACCGGAATCCTATCAGGATTACGGCCCCACCCTTATGGCCTCAGTTTATCTTAATTACTTCCTTAGAGGCCCCATCTCCAAATACAGCTACACGGGGAGTTAGGTCAATGTATGAATCTTGGGGGAGACACAAGCATTCCATTTGTAACACATTGATAAAGGAATGGATAGATTAGGGTAAAGCAGATAACAGTAAAATGTTGGTTATAGAATCTAGATGGTAGGTATATGGGTACTCACTGTATAATTATTTCAACTTGCCTACATGTTTGAAGATTTTCATAGTAAAATGTTGGGTCAAAAGAAAGAGGAAGTTCAGGAAAGTCAAGTATGGGGAGGTTGAGCAACTTTTCCAAGTTCACACAGCTAAGAATTGTCACAGCCAGGCTTTGAACTCTGACCTTTCCAGTTGTTGAGCCCAGGTCCTTAACCGGTATATACACTGACCCTCCTTAACAACTGATCCACTCACATTCATTTCCCCGTTTACACACACACAGCTGGTGTACTTTGATTTTACAGGTGGGGAAACTGAAACCTGGAGAGCTAACTCTAGGACTTGCCCCACTGGTTTGCCTGGGAGGTAAGAGCACAGATGGCCACACTGCTGGCTCATCTTCCCAGGTGGAGTGTGTGGAAAGAGCGTGTGCTTTAGCATCTGATGGACTTTCATTCAAAACCTGACTCCAGATAAACTGTTTTTAGGATCTTGGGCATAGGGATGAAGGGTAATGTTCTGGAAGCTAAAATGGAGAGAGAGCGGGGCACCGTCCTCACTTCCTGACCCTGAGGAATTTCAGTGTGAGAAGGAATTCAGCCTCCACCCAACAGGGCTTTAAGGTCCTCAGAAGTTGCCAGGTTCCATTAAAAAGAAAGGGAATGTTTGGAGGAGCCTTGGTTTTCTCATCCGTAAAATGTAGGGTGATAATGCCTGACTCAAAGAAGCTGTATAAGAATTAAGTGAGAGGGGCGCCTGGGTGGCTCAGTCAGTTAAGCATCTCTCATTCACTATTTTTGATACTCATTTATTCTTGTTCAATTTCTGCCTGCTTTTCTCTCATAATTTTCTTTCTCTCTTTTGGAATATACAGGACAATTTCCTAAAGTCAGTTTCAAGTGAAATCTGAAATCAGTGGGATGTCATTAAAAATTTTTGCAAATTAACCCTCACTGAAGTAAAAGGCACACTTGAATTCTATTTGTATAAGTCTTTTAAAATAAAAAAGGCAACATCTCAGTAAATGTAATGTACAAGATTACATGTTACTACCATTACACACATCAATAAGCAGCTTAAATTATTATAGGCAATCCTACATACACTATAACTAGTCAGCAATAAGCTATCATAGTATATAGAGGTTAACTAAGCTTTATACGTGTTCCCCACTATGCTATAGAATATAGACTAATCAACAAAATTTCCAGAACATATCTTAAAAGTTATGTGGCAACATCAAGTAATGCCCAGTAGAACACCCCCAAGGAAAATTAGCACTAACCCTTAGTGCCAAGGGCTTCTGGCGAAAAGATCAACTCCAGTCTCAAGTCACTTAGGCAAAATAACATTTCACAGGACCTACTAAGTAGATTACAACAAAACAAAGTATGGAAATAACCAATCTACATAGGATATTATCTTAGATAAAAATCATGGGGAAATGAAAATGGGATCTGTTGGTACCTGTATTTGTTGTGCAATATCATTTAAGTGGGTACAGATGAATTTCTCATCAATCCTCATTCCAATTCCAAATTGATATGAGATTCCAGTTCTCATATCAATTCCACACATTCCTGTACATAAAAAGACAATCTTACATATTTTCAAAAAATCTTTGCATTATTAGTTGTAATCACCATTTAGCATCTTGGTTATTAGTAGCAATGTATGTCCTTTTTTTTTTTTTTTTTTTAATTTTTTTTTCAACGTTTTTTATTTATTTTTGGGACAGAGAGAGACAGACAGAGCATGAACGGGGGAGGGGCAGAGAGAGAGGGAGACACAGAATCGGAAACAGGCTCCAGGCTCCGAGCCATCAGCCCAGAGCCTGAAGCGGGGCTCGAACTCACGGACCTCGAGATCGTGACCTGGCTGAAGTTGGACGCTTAACCGACTGCGCCACCCAGGCGCCCCTGTATGTCTTTTTTTAACACAGGCACAGGACAAACGAGATAAGAGCAGTATTAGTGACAACAGAGGAAAAGTAGGTTGGATCCAGTCAAGTTCTAATGTGACAAGAATACTTTATAAATGCCTTATATGGGTGACCCAATGGATACTTGGAGCCCTTCGCACATGTCAGCAGTCTGTTGGCAGTCAGGGAATGGACGCATTGGAACCTGAGGGTGCTTTCCTGCCAACTGACAGATGCGGTAATGTCACATAATAAAAACTAAGGATTTAATAATTTTTTATCATTCATTATTAATAGCTACTATGCTTTAATTTTTCTCTTTGAGCACATTAAGCAAACATTTAAAAATCTTTGTCATGCTACCCCTTACTAGAGGTTATGTACTATAATGCACTGTGTCTCATTATCCCCTTCTAGAGGTGATGCACTGTAATGCATTCTGTCACTACCCCTGATTCCAGGTAATGTGCAGACTAGGGAAGAGAACACCTGGGAAGAGACTGGGATTCGGGAAGTCTCTCGGTTCTAGAGGCTGGAAGTTCAAGATCAAGGTGTCAGCAAGGCCATTCTCTTTCCAAAGGCTCTATGGAAGACTCCTTCCTTGTCTCTTCCAGCTGGTGGTGGTTCCTGACAATCCTTGGCATTCCTTGGCTTATGGGTGCTAGGGTGCTGTGCTAGGGGGACTTGCTGGATATGGGCTATTTGGGGTGCCAGAGGAAGCCATGCACAGAAAGGTGTCATGGCTTTCAACTTGCCTAAATTTGCTGTCTGGGGTGCTAAGGAAAGCTGTTCACAGGGAAGTGCCATCCTGGCACCATTCTGCTGTGAAGCTGCCCAAGGTGGGCCAGGGGAAGCTGCCCACAGGGATGTGCCATGTGCCAGCTGACCACCAGGGGCTGCTGGCCCCTGCTTACTGTAGGAACCCAGCCCGACAAGCTACCCTCACGGCAGAAGCCTAGTTTTATGAGAAGCACATTAGAACCAGGAAGCAAAACCCCGTTTCCTCCAGGGTTCCTCCAGTACCTTTTACCAACAACACTTAGCATCATCTCAGTAGGCAAGGGAGAAGTATTTATAGGGTCCACCTCCATTATCACAGAGCAGGCAATGAAGTATGGATTTGGAGCTGAGAAGCAATAAGTTAATAATTGACACAGCCTACCCCTTTGGCTATACAGCTTCCATATACACCTTTCTCTAAACATTGCAACTTTATATTTCTAACTAATAAGATACAGGTGTCCTTCCAAGTGAAGAAGTTCTCACCCTTTCTTCAAAACGAAGAAAGGCAAGGTCCAAACAGTCACTATGTCCATCACTGATCATGTTAATTAACCCCCAAATCTTGTCACAATTCAATTTGCTATTCTGTTTACCCTAAAGACTAAGCTATAAAGTTATTCTCCAACAACTTATATTTAAAAATAAAAATGAGAAGAAGAAAGATGAAGAAAATGGTTGATATATGCAAATAAAAACCTACATATACCAAGAAAAGAGAAAATGTGCAAAGCAATACACTCCTCATTTCTTTAATTGGCCATGAGGCCATAATTGATATCTATGACTTCTTTCCTTTATTACTCATTTTGTATTTCTCTCACCCTCAGTCAGAACCTCAGCTGGTGGGGATTCTTTAAGTGGTAGTATAGCCCAAATTCGAAAAAGGACTGAGTAGTCAACTATCTTGCATTTGTTGTTTGTTTGTTTCTATGGTTTCCATCATAACACTGGGCATAGAAATACTAAAGACACCCCAGAAAATCCCCTGAGTTTCAGACAAAGTTCTCCTTGTCCCTACTGTGTAGCAGCAATTTAGTTTCTCCGCGGTGGTTCAGATCAATCACTGTGGCCATTAGAGGAATTTCTTTTCTGCCTGTTGGTTCAATGGCATAAAACAGCCCAAAAAGACCAGGTGGACATCCCACTTTCCAATTTAATGGAACTGTAGTTATTTTCTCCAGTGGAAAGATTTCCTCTTTTAGGACTAAGACCTCCAAACCAGCAGAACTCAAGGTTATCAGGATGAAAAGCAAAAATTAACTGGAAGTGAGTTCATTAGGTAAAATAATAAAAAGAGCCACTCCCATTTCTAACCCTTGATTCTGGCCCCATGTGTTCTGCTTATGTGGGAGCAAGCAGGATCCTTCCTCCAGGGCAACCTGCCTCTTCTTGAATCAAGGAGCTTTGGGTCTGTAAATTGACCTAAGTCTGGAAACTGGTAAGAGGCCATGACTGTCCACAGTGGTGGCTCAAGGCAGGTGTTTGGCTACTAGACTTAGAGTGTTTTCCTCTTATATAGACCAAGCCATACTCCAGAAGGTGGCTCATCTATTTCACTCCGGGAGCATGGCAAATTCACTACCATCAAAGTTCAGGCAAAGGCATCCAGATTACCCTCCACCATAGATGCACCCACTCTGCCTCTGGTGATTAAGGGCTGCCACTATCTCTACCACTGTAAGATCCCATCATCACCATTGGGATTGGGGAGGCTGTGTCAATGGTGATATCTCACACCTGGCCTCCCAAGCAGAGCAACCACAGAGCTGTCCTTTGAGAGAGTTTACAGGGGCTCCACCCGTTAACGCATTCCTCAGTTGCTTTAGTGAGAAAGATGTGTTTTGGTCTTGTCATGCAGCATAGTCGGGTGGCAAGACTGAATAATGATGTGATGAGTACAGTAAAGAAATGTTTTGTGCCATCTTCTGGGCTCTGTTCACAATTGGCTAATTTTTTCCCTAATACTATGGACCGTTTAGATATTTTCTGAATGATGGAAATGTACAGAATGGCGTTAGGGTACTACATGAATCAGAGCCTCAGGATGGCACAAACCAGAGAAGTCTCTGGGTTCTTCAGCTGCATTCATTTTTGACTCTTCTTTCTAGGATTCTGCTATTATTATGACAAACTTCTCACCCTTAGTCTTGGATTTCTCCATTCAAATTCTATGGGGAAAAGATAATTTTTCCCTCCTATTTTATCTGTATTTTTGGAGTCAATACCAATAAAAGCCAATTCAGTAACAAGGCATACTTTTAATAGGCTCAGTTAGCAAGTATTTTAAAGAGCAAAGAATTTTCACATCAACTTCCACAAATGCATCTGATGGCATGCTTTTGAGCTGCAAAAAGTGCTTGGGGAATTACACATGGTATGTATAAACCTGAACATGCTGTACTCACAAGGAAAAATATGTGTTTTATCTAAGCATAGTAAATACTTCAGAGTTTAGTTTCCCCAGTAGGAATGTCTCATGTAAACAGTAGCAGTGACTATCCCTATAGCAAAACTTCTAAGCATGAAAATAAGCCAAATTTTTCTAAACATTTGCTCGGTAATATCTTTTGCGCTTTTATTTACAGGGTAGAAAAGGGAAGAAATATGAAAAACATACTACCTTATCTTTGCTCATATCCTTTTCCTTACAATGAAGACAAAATGTACTGTGCACTACAATTCAAGGCGAATACCGTATCACTAAAGGTATCAAGTTTTGCAAATTCACACCATGACAACTCAGTGCTCCTTGTTTGGCAAACCACTCTCTGAGTTTGGGTACCTCCGAAGCCTCCCAGATCCCTGTGTCCCACTGCTTCTGAACAATGCACTAGCCAGGGCTTTAAAGGAGAATTTGAAGCTCCCTCATGTAGTCAAATGAAACAGATTTATGCTCTGTTAACTGTCTTTACTTTTGCTACAGAATATGGGGTATTTGAGGTACTTAAAATACATTGTTTCTAAAATGGAAAAGCAGCTCCATCATTTCAAAACCAGAAGAACAAAGTCAAAACGTTGCATTCTGATCCGTGGGCACTGAAGATTAGATTTTCTTATTCTCTTCCACCAGTGTTTTGTTTTTTATCCGTGCTGTAATCCCAAATTAATGCTCATTTGCTCAAGGTGTGGTTTAATGGTCTTGGTTACCACTTCCTGCCAAGGCACTTGCTATCTCTACATGTTTAAGAGAGTCTCAGCAACTCATATTCTTCTGTTTTATAGGAACTAATTGTTTTTCTCTTTCTTTTTCCTATCCACTGAACTGATTCCACTTAACTCAGTGAAGTTTCAGTCTCTGGATTCCTCTACCTTAATCAGTTGAGCTTTCTAACTGAATTGGCACACTAAATCGTGACCTGTATGTTTGATCTAGATTGGTAAAAACACAGCACTGATCAAAGAAGTAGCTTGGACAAAATGGTCCTAACTCCAGGCCCTTGTGAAAATCTAACTAAGCTATTAGAATAAGCTAAGTGAGATTCAGAGAATCATGAACCAATCTGAACAAGCCCAACTATTTGGAGGATTGAGTAGCCTCAGGTACACAGCAATGAATTAGGATAAATCATAATCCTGTTTATGATATACTTTCCTTAATGGTCCTGGAGTAGCCTCTTCATTAGATATGATCATATTAATAGAGATATAAATATAGATGTGGATATAGATAAGCACCCATTAATTCACCATGTAAAGGAAAAATTAAGATCTTAAAAATAACCTAAATCCACGGGGCACCTGGGTGGCTCAGTTGGTTGAGTGTCCAATTCTTGATTTCAGCTCAGGTCATGATCTCATGGCTTGTGAGATTGAGCCCCGAGTTGACCTCTGTGCTGACAGCACAGAGCCTGCTTGGGATTCTCTCTCTCCTTCTCTGTCTCTCAGTTTCTCCTACATTTGTGCATACTCTCTCTCTCTCTCAAAATAAATAAAAATTTTTTAAAAAAGATTCTCTCTCTCTCTCTCTCTCTCTCAGGGCACCTGAGTGGCTCAGTCAGTTAAGTGTCTGACTCTTGATTTCAGCTCAGGTCATGATCTCACGGTTTGTTAGATCGAGCCCTGCTTGGGATTCTCTCTCTCCCTCTCTCTGCCCCTCCCCCACCTGCACACCCATGCTTGCGCCCTCTCTCTCAAAATAAATAAATAAAAAATATTCTTTCCATCCGCCCCTCTCCCCCATTCGCTTTCTCTGAAACACACACACACACACATACACACCTCTTAAAAATTAAAAAAATAATTCTCTAGGTAAATCTTTTTAAAAATTTTTTTTAACATTTATTTATTATTGAGAGACAGAGAGACACAGAGTGCGAGCAGGGAAGGGGTGGGGGTGGGGGGCGGGACACAGAATCCGAGGTAGGCTCCAGGCCCTGAGCTGTCAGCACAGAGTCCGATGCAGGGCTCGAACTCACAAACTGTGAGATCATGACCTGAGCCGAAGTCGGATGCTTAACCGACTGAGCCACCCAGGTGTCCCTCTAGGTAAATCTAACGTACACCCAAGTATAAGAATCCTGCTATACAGGCAAATACCAGCCTTAGAATCAGCAGTTGTGGGTTAAATCCCATTATGGTTGAACGGAGTCCTCCTAATTCTTATGTTGAAGTGTTAACCCCTAGCGTCTCAGAAAGTGACTTGGAGATAGAATTTTTACAAAAGTAATCAAGTTAAAACAAGAGTCCCTTAGGATCCTAATCCGGTATGACTAGTGTCCTTCTAAAAAGGGGACATTTGGAGCAGATATCCATACAGACTGAATACCACACAAACACGAGACATCTACAGTCCAAAGAGAAAGGTCTGAAGAAGATCCTGACCTGAGGAGGTGACCAACACCTTGTTTCAGACTCCTAGCCTCCAGAACTATGAGACAATACATTTCTATTGTGATTTTGGTAGTTGTTGCCGCAGCCCTAGCACACTAAACGAATCCCGCGGTAGCCACGTTTCCACCATGGGTACATACTTTCTTTTAGAGTGCTTCAGTTACCATATCAGAAAAACAAACCCTCCCTCAAAGGGTTACTGAATTTAAATGGGATAAAGTAAGTGAAAGCACCCAGCACAGAGACTGAAACCTCGTGAGTGCTCAGTAGATGGTAGTTGAAACTGAGACTATCCCATTCGAATAAAGAAGCTTTTTCAGCTTAGCCAACTGTGGTCAGTTCGGCGGCCTGGGGATGCAAGCTAGGACCGACAGGATCCCCTCTAGGCCTCCAGAAAACGAAATCAACAGCTGTGCTCTCGTTCATTAGCAACTTTCCACCTTGTGCATTGGACTAGGGCCCCCCCAAAGCTTTTTAATCAGTCCTACCTTGGACGCAACCCTTGTTCGGGAGGTCGGCCTCTAGGGGGCGCGCTGTCTCCGGAACGCGCGCCTGGACCTCGCCGGCAGAGGCACCGCAGAGAGCCGTTTGGAAGCCGAGCGGAGGGCTCGTCTCCTGCGGCCTCTCCTCCCTGTGGCCGCTTCCTGCAGCAGCGCGGGGAGAGGGAAGATCCACGCTGTGAGCGCTTGGCTGAGCGCGCCCTGACACCCAGTGTCCTACATCACTTACTCTGGACAATCCTGTCCTGAATCACAAATGAGTAAACTTAGGCTCAGGGAGGTTAAGTAACTAGTGTCACAAAGCTAGGGGGATAGAACCCAGGTCTGCCTACTTGCAAAAGCAGCAAAACACCTTTGGGACCAGTCCCCCACAGGAGGGACTAGTGACTCGCAGACCTAGTCAGGGGCCCAGCAGAAGACCCCAGGGGCAAGAGAGCCAACAGAGCCTTTATTAAGACTTTCCTTCCCCCCCCCCCCGGAACCTGCTGCTGCTACCTCAGCCTTAGATGTCCCTACTACTCTTGTCATCCACTGGTGACTTTTTACTGCTTGATGTATTCTGAAAGGGAAGGCACTTTCTTTTCTCCCCTTGTCTCTCTCTCGGGATTGTGGATTTCACAGCCGCTCCAAAGGAGTATTTAGGACAGTATAGGAGCAAGTGTTTTAATTGTTTACTACCTCTTCATTGAGGGAGTCAGACACATTATAAAAACAACAGTGGTAACTATAACTACATGTAATTAACTGACTGCTGATGTCTACACTGGGAGGCAAAAGCAGAGTTTTTCCACCAAGAGACAGTCTTCTGTGCCAGGAACACTAACAAATGTTAATTTGACGTTTTATGTCCTAGAATTTGTACTCTGAGGCTGTCCAGGTAATATTCTCCAACTCCTTCCTGCAGTCATCCATACATTCACATACCCATCCACCCATCCACCCACCCACTCACTCATCCACTCATCCATCCATCCATCCATCCATCCATGCTGCCAACAGTTCAGAGTCCACAATGCAAAGCTGTGGACAGGTGTACCTGGCCAGGGCTCTGCCCACAGGACATTTGTGATTGATTCATAGGAAAAATGGCACCAAAAGCATATTAAGAAAACTCTCTCCAGTGAAGGCCATGCTCATCCAAAAGATGCTAGTTCTTCCTGGAGTTTTTGTTGGTTTTATGGCAATTCTTTTTTTTTTTTTTTTAATTTTTTTTTCAACGTTTTTTATTTATTTTTGGGACAGAGAGAGACAGAGCATGAACGGGGGAGGGGCAGAGAGAGAGGGAGACACAGAATCAGAAACAGGCTCCAGGCTCCGAGCCATCAGCCCAGAGCCTGACGCGGGGCTCGAACTCACAGACCGCGAGATCGTGACCTGGCTGAAGTTGGACGCTTAACCGACTGCGCCACCCAGGCGCCCCTTATGGCAATTCTTTTTAAGAGGATTAGAGTGATTAGAGAACCAGCGAGGAGCCTGGGATTCATATCCTCTCTGTTTCGCTAACCAATGCTGAGCCCGTGGACAAGGCCACTGGCTTGTGTGTTTGTAAAATAAGGAACGTGGGCTCCTTTTCTAGCTCTGCCGGTCTCTCATGTCATAGGCTGGTGTCATCACTGCAGCAGCCTTGCAAATCCTCTAATATCTCGCCTGCCCACACCAAAGTTTACCAGGCATAATGCTGTCCTTGTGCAAGAGGAACTGTATTGAGGCCCCTGGAAGGGAGACGTCAGGGCTGAGACGGCCTCCCTGCCCCCACACCTTGCACATTTGTTCTCTGGGTTAGTAGACACAGGGAGGCCGTCTGTCTCTGAAACCCTCCCCGGGCCCTTTGCTCTTCTAAAATCTTTGTTCAAACATCTCATCACAAATATCTCAGTAAATATTATTGGGTGTCATGGAGGGTGAAGACACTTGGGAAAGAAAGTCATAATAGAAGAGCAGAAAGTCAGGGCGCCTGGGTGGCGGTTAAGCATAGAACTCTGGATTTCAGCTCAGGTCATGATCTTACAGTTCATAAGATCGCGCCCCACGTCAGGGTCTGTGCTGACAATGTAGAGCCTGCTTGGGATTCTCTCTCTCCTTCTCTGTCTGCTCCTCCCCACTTCTCACTTCTTCTCTCTCTCAAAATAAATAAACGTTAAAAAAAGAAGAGCAGAAAGTCTACAGAGCAATTCCTATGCCTTGGGTCAAGCTGATGGAATCCAACCTACAGGTCTTGGCACCCTTTCCTTCTCCCCATTCCTGGCTGAGCACCTGTCCCTAGCCATCATGTCCAGTGTCCTCACCCTGCCCGTCGAAGCTGCGAGCAGGAGAGTACAGTGGTCAGAGGGAGGCAGGACAAGAAGCAAAGGGCTGGCTCTAACCGTCACTGGTCTCCAAGCCCAGTGTCCTTGTCTGCCCAATGAGGATAGTAATATCCAGTGCACAGGATTCCTACTGGGCACATGAAATGATGGGTGTGAGACACGGGCACGTGACATGTGCTAAATATGTTTTGTAAAGAGAGTTACCTTTCCTGGGCACCTATCCTACCTCCAAATACCATCATATGGGGTTGTTAGAATTTAACATATATACTGGGGGGAGGGTAGCACTGGTCTAAAACCCTTCCTGGCTTCTCTTTGCACTGAGGAGAGGGACTGTGCCTGTCTCGTATTCCCAGCATCTGGCAGAGTCTGGCACAAAGCTCCTTCGAAGTTCATGTCATCAGACTAAAAACCTGCTCTTATCTTCCAGCTTCTTTATTGCTCCTTGTTCCTTAATGCCTTGAGGACTGAACTCACTATCTTCGTTTTCACCAACCACTTCTGTCGCTATTTGGGGGGAACGATCCATCTTACGCCTTGGGCTCTCGGTTTCTTGACCTCCACACCTCAAATGGTCTTCAGTTTTCCACTCTGGAGGTCAGATGCTTGACCTTGTCATCCCCTCTAAACCTCTATTCCTAGCCCTTCACTTCCTGACCTCCTCCTCTCTATTTAGCTGATTGCTTCTTAAATTTTAAATTAAAAAAATTTTTAATGTTTCTTTATTGTTGAGAGAGAAAGAGAGACAGAGAGATAGACTGTAAGCAGGGGAGCGGCCAGAGAGCAGGAGACATAGAATCCGAAGCAGGCTCCAGGCTCCGAGCTGGCAGCACAGAGCCCAATGTGGGGCTCGAACCCATGAACCATGAGATCAGGACCTGAGCCAAAGACAGACGCTTGACCAACTAAGCCACTCAGGTGCCCCTAGCTGATTGCTTCTAATGCTCCCTTCCCAGCGATTCTTTGACCTCATCCAGGCCCATGATTCCTTGGCCCTATCATTTTTTTCATCATCTGATCATATCTGTTTTTCACTTCCTACTTAGCCCAGACTGCATTAAGTGGTACATCATTAAAAAATGCTTCCTCGGGGCGCCTGGATGGCGCAGTCGGTTAAGCGCCCGACTTCAGCCAGGTCACGATCTCACGGTCCGTGAGTTCGAGCCCCGCGTCAGGCTCTGGGCTGATGGCTAGGAGCCTGGAGCCTGTTTCCGATTCTGTGTCTCCCTCTCTCTCTGCCCCTCCCCCGTTCATGCTCTGTCTCTCTCTGTCCCAAAAATAAATAAAAAACGTTGAAAAAAAATTAAAAAAAAAAAAAAAAAAGAAATTAAGAGGAAAAATAGATTTTAGGGGTGCCTGGGTGTCTCAGTTAAGTGTCCGGCTTTGTCTCAGGTCATGACCTCACAGTTTGTGGGTTCCTCATGGAGTGCCTGCATGCCTCAGTTGATCAAGCCTCTGACTCATAGCTTCGGCTCAGGTCATGATCTCAGGGCTTGTGGGTTCAAACCCTGCATCGGGCTCTGCGCTGACAGCATGGAGCCTGCTTGGGATTCTCTGTCTCCCTCTCTTTCTGCCTCTCCCCTGCTCACACTCTGTCTCTGTCTCAAAAATAAATAAGCAAAAAATTTTGTTTCCTCATGAATTGCTTCCTCATAAATACCACTAGCTCGTTGGCTCTGTCTTCATTCTTGATGAAACCCAACTATCGCCTTACTCCATCCCTGTACCCGAGTGGTGAGAGAAGAATACCAGCTGCGGTGACTGTCCTCACTTCAATGGATGGCTACAAACCTCAAAAGTCCCTACACACTGCCCACAAATCTTCCATATATCCTACATCCCTTTGTACTTAAAAGGTGGTCCTAGACCAACAGTGCAGGCCTCACCAGGGAGTTTGTCACAAATGCAGCAGCTCAGGGGCACCTGAGTGGCTCAGTCGGTCAAATGTCTGACTTCAGCTCAGGTCACGATCTCATGGTTCATGGGTTCGAGCCCCGCGTCGGGCTCTGTGCTGACAGCTCAGAGCCTGGAGCCTGCTTCGGATTCTGTGTCTCCCTCTCTCTGCCCCTCCCCTGCTCGCGCTCTGTCTCTCTCTGGCTCTCAAAAATAAATCAAAATGTTAAAAAAACAAATGCAGCAGCTCAGACCCCACTCAGACTTACTGAATCAGGATCTGCGTCTTAACAAAGTCACTGGGTGATTCATTTCCGCATTAAAGGTTTTGAAGCGTTGTCCTAAGTGGCTTGCTTTCTGGATTGCCAGAAACTCCCTCGTCATTTTCGCGTCTTCAACCTGCTTCCATCTGTGTCGCATCCTGTCTTCCCTCCTGTTAGGATGGGAGAAGGGTCCAGTCTGTCGGAGGCAGATGCCTTTCTTTAGCCTCTGGATTTCATCCCTCTCTCTCCTGCATCCCTGAATCATGAACTGTTCCTTGGCTACAGGACATATCCTAATCCTAGTCCCCGTGTCAAAAGTCTCTCCCCTGATCCCACATCCTGCGCAGACTGCCCACTTCTTGGCTTCCCTGCAAACTCCTGGGCCCCCTTTCCTCTGATACGCTCATGGCTCACTCTGTCTCTTCATTTAGGTCTTTGCTCAGATGCTGCTTCAGGAGAGAGGCCCTCTCTGACCACCCTTTGTAGAATAACACACACTTTATCTTTAATTATCTTTATGACACCTTCCACCATCTGGTGTGTCTATTTCCTTGGTGTCTGTCTCCCCACACTGGAACGTCAGCTCCAGGGAACAGGGTCTTTTCCTATTTTGTCTACGGCCGAGTCCCCAGGGCCTGACAGTCGCTCCTGCTGCCTAGATGAGGAGGGACTGGTGTGGAATGCCACATGCTAGAGGGAGACAGGAGGCTACGAAGGAGGCGCGCAGAAGGGCAAGACCTCAGAGACCTCCACGTTCTACAAGAGGCGATGGCTCAAACAACACTCTCTTTTTCCGTCTTCATCGCTTTCTTAGTCAGAGTTCAGGTGTTGCAAGGATACCGAAATACTCCGGTTCTCTCAAGTAAGAAGGAGGAAGACGGTTCCCAGAAGAGTAAGCAGAATCTCGATGAATCGCCTGGGGGAGGCTCAGAGGGACCTCAGAGACTTTGGAATGTCACCTGATGGCCTCCGGGGTTCTCCCCTGGGCATATTCCTGGACTGGTGTGGGGCCTGCTACACCGAACAAGCCTGACCTGCGGGTAACTAACAGGATTGCAGAAACAATGGTGCGTGGCTTCCGGAGCTACGTCATAAAAGACATAGAAGGGACGCTTCTATGGGAAGCTCTCATAGAAGGGAGCTTCTATGTTGCTCCCTTTTGGGCCACTTGCTCGAGGGGAAGCCAACGGCCATCACTGGGGTCCAAGAGGGGAGGCACTGAGGCCTCCCGCCCAGAACCAGCACTGCTTGCCAACCGGAGGGTAAGCCCTCTTCCACGTGGACCCTCCAGCCCTCGTCAAGCCTCTCTCTTCTCTGCCGTGCCTTTCTCTGGTCCCTTGCTTTCTGTGGCCAAATGCTCTGCTGTCTATGCCATTCTCCCACTTCTTTCTGCAGATGGCCTTTTCGGCTTACTTTTTAATATGCAAATGGTAAAAACTGGTTGCCAGTTGTTGGTCTCCACAGGAAGTTGGCCAACCTTTTCTATAAAGGGCCAGGTAGTAACTACACGAGGCTTTGCAGGCCCTCGCTTTCTGTTGCAACTAGTCAACCCAACTCTGCCTTTGTGGTGCAGGAGCAGCCTTGAGCAACGCCTGAGAGAAGGGGTGGAGCCCTGTTCTAATAAATATTGTATTCACAAAATCTGACAGAGGGCTACATTTGGCCCAAGGGCTGTGGTTTGCCAACCCCTCGTCTCCGAGACCTTACAGCTCCAGAGCCCAACAGCATCTGATGAGCTCAGGCTGAGGCCAGTATCCACTCTTGGCAAATCGGTTTTGTCCGAACAGGCAGCAGGGAGACCACATGGGTTAAGGGGAGAACAGGGGCAGGTTTGACAAGAAAGGAATGTGGCTGGTCAGGAGATAATGCACACCTTTAGCATCACTGCAGTCAATTCGTTAATGTTAATTGACCATCTACTGAGCATTTTGGCAGAATCTGGGAATGTAAGGATGACTGATACATGCTTCCCAATAATAGCTATTGTGTCTCTTACTCTTAAGTGTGCCAGGCTTGCAGCTGAGTATACAAACCATCTCATGTAACCTTCAAAGCAACATTATGAGGAAGCTAAAGTTCAGAGAGGTTAAGTAACTTGTCTAAGGTCACACAGCAACAGAAGGCCAAGCTGCCTGCTCTAAAACCAGGGTTCTTAACCCTTATGACTCCTGCAAGTCAGTGCTGCCTCCTAGGTTCCTGAAGGATTTCTGCCCTCCAAAGAGCCCATCATCTCCTTAGACTTTATTTTTTATGTGTAAACTCTGTTTGTTTGGGGCCTTTTTGGTAAATTGGTTTGGAATCCCTTTTCTAAAAGTCTTTTTGCTGTTGATAAGACTAATTATGTACTCATGACCTCAGTTGTTAATAAAGTGACTCTACAATTAAAAATGACTTTGGAGGGAGCCCTGTTAGCTGGAGAGAGGCTGCACCTGGCCAACTTCCTCATGTTCAGGATTTGTGGGCCACTTATAGACTGGCGGCCGTTGAGGTCTGCAGCTGCTGTGGCTTATCGCAAAGGCACGTGTAGGATCATAGTTGAGGCGCTCAGGGATTCGGCCCTGGTTAGTTTCTCTCCATCTCTAAACTCTCAGAAATGGCAACGTGAGAAACATTTTAATGGTCCATTTGCATTATTATTCAGCAAATTAGAAAGCAAATTGCAGTAATTTCTCAGAAGATGCTCCTTATTCCTTTAATCATGAAACTTTTAATTTTTTTTTAAGTTAGAAAACAAATTTTTAAAGGAGCCAGATAGACACATTAGAATTTAAATCCTGACAATTACTGTGTTTCTATTCAAGTTCAAATCCCCATTAATAACATTTATCAAAACACAACACACACACACACACACACTATCCCCAAACACTACTGTTTTGTATTAACACTATTCTGATTCTATAATTCTGAAATTACAAATTAATAACAAATCATTATATAATACCATTCCTTTTTTTTTTTTTTTTTTTTTTTTTTAGGTTTGACAATGGAATCGTTCTGTTTCAAAACAGAGTCCTCCTCTTGTAGAGACTGTGGTAGATTAAAACGCCCAGCCACAGGACTTGTGGTTCCTCTTATCAAGGGAAGGAGCCCCCTTCCTACCCCTTTCACCTGGGCAGACCTCGTGATTTGTTTAGGCCAGTAGAATGAAGCAGAAGTGAGGCTGTGTGGGTTCCGAAGCCCGGACAGTAAAGGGTCTCGTAGTTTCTGCTTCCGCCCTCTTCATACGCTGCCAGTGCCACGTAAGAAGCAGAATTAGACTATTGAATGACGAGATATGACACAGAGAGAGAGCCGCGGTCGACAGCCAGCACCAAGACCACAGACACGTGAGTGAGACCATCCTAGACCGGCCCACCCCACTCAAGCCACCAGATGCCTGCAGTTGCATGAACCACCACAGGGGAGGCTGTCGGCAGAATCACCCAGGTAAGCCCAGCCTCACTGCAGAAGCGTGAGCAGATAAACGGTTTGTTGTTGTAAGCCACTATGTTTTGGGGCGGCTTGCAGGTAGATAACTGGTACAGAGATAGATACTGGAATATGTATGGATGAAATTACACATCGTCTTGCGCTTGCTTAAAAATAACCTGAGGGTAGGAAGATGGTGAAGGTGTAGATGAAATAAGATCAGCTGCGAGTTAATCGTTGTTGGCGATAGACGGTCCACATGTTGGGGGATTCATTATTCTCTCTCTCTCCCTTCTTACTTTTTAAGTTTTGGGATATGGTTGAAATTTTCCCGAATACAGTTTTGGGAAAAAGAGTCAGGATTGTAATATTGCCACTTGGTTTCAAGTGGAAAATTGCCTTTGTAGTATGGTATAACTTAACCTTTAATGTTGAATATTGGAAGACTCCATGAATGGTCCCCTAAAAAAAATGGAATCAAGACCAAAGGAGTCAGGCCAGGGGCACCGGGGTGGCTCATTCAGTTGAGCGTCCCACTCTTGATTTTGGCTCAGGGCATGGTCTCACTGTTGTGGCTCCACTCTGAGCATGGACCCTGCTTGGGATTCGCTCTCTCCCTCACTCTCTGCCCCTCCCCCGATTGTGCTCTTGGACATTCTCTCTCTCTCTCCTAAAATAAATAAATAAACATTGAAAACAAAAGAAATCAGGCTAAGAGAATATGGTGCAGAGAAAGGGCAAGAGATGTTGAGCATCGGTTCCCAAGCCATCAGAGACTGGATGAGTGCTGGGAGACTGAAGGAAAATGTGCTTGAGAGCCAAGATGCAAAATTAAATGCTGGGAAAGAAGTTGAAATCCTTTTCAATCCTCTATGTGTTGAACCCTATGCCAAATACAGGAGATAGAACAAGACAAACAGGGTCCCCCCACCCCAGGTCATCAAACCTTCTTATCTGCTTTGGACAACTGTAGTCTCCCACCCTTAGGGGTGGGAACCTCGCATGCCTAAAGAGCCTGGTCAGGTCAATACATGAGTGAGATGACCACAAGGTAGGGAAATTGGCAAAGAGGACAGCATGTGTTCTAGTGAGTAAGAGACAGATGACGATCCAGAGAGGCATCTAGAAAGGTCACTGCGGCAAAAGGAGCTGGTTCTCCCAATAGGGGCTCTTCCCTCACATTACAATTCTCACATTGCAATAGACTTTGTGTCTGGGCACCAGGAAGCCCAAAATAAACACTGCGTTTTCAGCCTCCTTTATTGCTGGGTGTGGCCATGGATTAAGATTTAGGCAGTGGGTTGTAAAAATAATATGTGCAACTTCCAGGTTATGCCCTTAAAGACAAGAGTCATATCCCCTCCTTCCTTTTCTTCTCCTTTCAACACCCTGCTGAGGCAGAGTGGACCATATAAAGACAGTAGACACCCAGGGAGGTGACAGGGCCACATTATGACTTTGGGGAGCCCTAGATATCTTTGGCTTTATGGGCCCCTTCTTGCATTAAAAAAAGGTATTAAAATGTCTATTTTACAACTACATTAATATATGGCAAATATAATCCAGGCTGGATTCATTTTTATATATTCATTATTATTAAATTTATTTTCTCTGGTTCTTAATGTAATTAAAACATTTTCATGGGTCCTAAAATTATAACAGGCCCTAAGCACTGTGCCTGCTGCCCCTATTGAGTAAGTCAGCCCTGGATGGTGGGACAATGAAAGAGAAGAACCAGGGTTCTAGGGAACACCAGATAGGACCCCCATGAAAGAGTAAACATCTGCCTTTTAAAAAAAAAATTTTTAGGGGCGCCTGGGTGGCTCAGTCGGTTAATCGGCTGACTTCGGCTCAGGTCATGATCTCGCGGTTTGTGAGTTTGAACCCCGCGTCGGCTCTGTGCTGACAGCTCAGAGCCTGGAGCCTGTTTCAGATTCTGTGTCTCTCCATCTCACAGCCCCTCCCCTGCTCATGCTCTGTGTCTCTCAATAATAAATCAACCTTAAAAAAAATTTTTTTTAGTAAAAAGTAAATAAAAATAAAATAAATAAATATATAATTTTTTAACATTTATTTATTTTTTTGAGAGAGAGAGTGTGTGTGTGTGTGTGTGAGCAAGTTGGGGAGAGGCAGAGAGAGGGAGACTCAGAACCCGAAGCAAGCTCCAGCCTCTGAGCTGTCCGCATAGAGCCCGACGCGAATCTCAAACTCATGAACCGCAAGATCATGACCTGAGCCGAAGTCAGATGCTTAACTGACTGGGCCACCCAGGCTCCCCAACATCTTCCTTTTAAAAAGTTATTGTTATTTCGGTTCTCTCTTACATTCATTTGAACCTGTGTGTCTTCATTAACCCAGCCATTGGACCCAGTGACTGGAGGCCCAGGAGACTCCCTAAAGGGGGTGACATTGTGACAGATGCATAGGAACTGGCCAAGCGAATGGGAGAGGGTGAAGGAGAGCCTTTCAGGCAAGAAAACAGCTTGAGCAAAGGCCAAGAGGAGACACAGTGAGAGGAACCATAAGAACTTCACGTGGCTAGGGTTTTGAATGCAAGGGGGTGTGTGTGTGTGTGTGTGTGTGTGTGTCTGTGTGTGTGTGTCTGTGTGTTGAGTATCTGGGTCCTTTGATCTGCTCTTGGGACCGCCCTGATGTTTGGACACACTCTAAGCTCTTGAACTCCAGTGCCTGCCACAGCCAGTGGAACTTGAATGTTGAGATGTCCACGAGTAACGTCTGCCTCAGAGAAGAGCATATACCTGTTTAAGGCTCAGGCCATCACTGACCAGCTTCGGCCATTGTCACACGAGATTGCAGGACCAGAGTTAAAAGAGCCACCAGCTTTTCCAAGAAGACAGAAATTTGGTTTTGTTTGTGAAACTCCTGACTTAAATGTAGGCCATTAACTGGAATTAAAAACAAACACTGTTTCTGCTCCACTGGGGCCCTGCTGACAGCTGGCGCCCTCTGCTTGAACCACTCACACGCCTCTGTGAGATGCCGCCTTGTCCTCTCCTCAGTCTCCAGGGGAGGTGGTTACTCAGTGTCACAATTCAGAATTGGGGACAGGGCTGGATTTGGAATCTTTAAAAGGCTAAAAACAGTCCTTCTCAAATACTTTGATTCAGTAGGGTTAATAATATTGTTGAATCTCCCCCCCCCCCCCCCGCATTGTTCTCTCCTTTCATTTTTTTCCCAATGTTTAAAATTGTGGTAAAATTACAAATAACATAAAATTTACCATCTTACCAATTTTTAGGTGTACCGTTCAGTGGTGTTAATTAAGTACATTCACAGTGTTGCTCAAGCGTCACCACCATTCATCTCCAGGACCATTTACATCTTGTAAACTCTGTACCCATTAAACAATAACTACCAATTTCCCTACTTCCCCAGCCCCTGGCAACCACCATGCTACTTTCCGTCTTTATGGTTCTGATGACTCTAAATAGCTCATATAAGTGGAACCATACTGTATTTATCTTTTTCCTTTTTTTTTTAATGTTTATTTATTTTTGAGAGAGAAAGAGAGAAAGTGTGCATGGGCGTACGAGCCGGGAACGGGCAGAGAAAGAGGGAGACAGAGGATCTGAAGCAGCTCTATGCTCTCCGTGCAGAGCCTGACCTGGCTTGAACCCACAAACCGTGAGATCGTAACCTGAGCGGAAATCAAGAGTCTGATGCTCCACAGACTGAGCCACCCAGGCACTCCGGTATTTGTCTTTTTCTGTTTATCTCCCCTAGCATAATGTCCTCAGGGTTCATCCATGTTGTACCGTATTGCAGAATTTCTTTCCTTTTTAAGGCTGAATAATCTTCCATTCGTTGTATGTCTATCCCACGTTTTGTTTATCCATTCATTCATCGATGGACACTTGGGCTGCTTCCATGTTTCAGCTATTGTGAATAACACTGCTATGAACATGGGTGTACAAAGACCCTGTTTTAAGTACTGTTGGATGTATACCCCGAAGTGGAATTGCTGGATCATAGGTAATTCTACTTTTTAATGTTTTGAGGAACCTCCCACTATTTTCCACAGTGGCTGTGCCATTTTACGTTCTTACCAACGGTGAACAGCGTTCCACATCCTCGCCAATACTTACTTTAATGTTTTTCTAGTTTATAGCCAACCTAGGGGGTATGAGGGGTAATATGGGAGTTTTGCTTTGTGTTTCCCTAATGATTAGGGATGTTGAACATCTTTTCATGTACTTCTAGGCCATTTGTACGTCTTCTCTGGAGAAATATCTATTGATGTCTTTTGACCATTTTTTAATCAGATTTTGTTGTTGTTGTTGAGTTTTAGGAGTTCTCTATATTGTATATCAATCCCTTATCAGATATATGATTGGCAAATATTTTCTACTATTTTGTGATTTTTTTTTTTTTTTTTTTTTTTTTTACTCTTTTTACTCTGTTGGTATTATCTTTTGGTGCATGACATTTAAAATTTTTCATGAAATCAGAGCACCTGGGTGGCTGAGTCAGTTAAGTGTCCAACTCTTGATTTTGGCTCTGGTCATGATCTCACAGTTCATGGGATTGTGCCCCACGTTGGGCCTGTCAGCACAGAGCCTACTAGGGATTCTCTCTCCCTCTCTCTCTGTCCCTCCCCCTGCCTCTCAAAATAAATAAATAAACTTAAAATTTTTTTTCATGAAATCCCATTTGTCTATTTTGCTTGTGTTGCCCTGTGCCTTTGGTGTCATATCCAAGAAATTATCCCCAAATCCTATCATGAAGCTTTTGCCCTATGTTTTCTCCTAAAAGTTTTACAGTTTGAAGTCTTACATTTAGGTCTTTAATCCATTTTGAGTTATGTTTGTATGTGGTGTTAGGTAAGGGACCAATTTTATTTTGTGCATGTGGATATCCAGTTTTCCCAGCACTGTTTGTTGAAGACTGCCCTTTCCCTGTTGAATGCTCTTGCACCCTTGTCAAAAATAATTTTATTATATATGGGAGGGTTTCTTTCTGGGCTATCTGTTCTATTCCATTGGTCTATATATCTGTCTTTATGCCAGTACCACATTGTTTTCAAAGCTTTGTGGCAAGCTTTGAAATCAGGAAGTGTGAGGCATCCAAATTTGTTCTTTTTCATGGTTGTTTTGGCTGTTCAGGCAGGGTCCCAAGATTTCATATGAACTTTAGGGCGGGTGTTTCTATACCTGCAAAAAAGCATCATTGAAATTTTGATAGGGAGTGCATTGAATCTGCAGATCATTTTGGGTAGTTTGACATCCTAACCATATTAAGTCTTCCAGTCTATGAACATGGGATCTATCGCCATTATTCATGTCTTCTTTCATTTCTTTTGGCAATGTTTTGTAGTTCTTACTGTACAAGTCTTTCACCTTGTTGGTTCATTCCTAAGCCTTTTGTTCTTTGTGATGCCTTGTAAATAAAATTTTTTTCTTACTTTCAATTTGATATTGTCCATTGTTAGTGTATAGAAATGCAACTTTCTGCAAATACAAATGATTTTTTCATGTTGAGTTTGCATCCTGCTACTTTTCTGAATTCATTTATTAGTTCTAAAGCTTTTTGGTGAAGTCTTTAGGGTTTTCTACATATAAGATCATATAATCTGTGAACAGAGATAATTTTGTCTTCCCTTCCAGCTTAGAAGTTTTTCTTCCCCAATTGCTCTGGCTAGAACTTTCAGTACTTTAATTGAATAGAGGTTGTGAAAGCAGGCATCCTTGCCTTCTTCCCGATCTTAGAGGAAAAGCTTTCAGTCTTTCACAATTGTGTATGTTTTCTGTGGAGTTTTCATGTATGGATTTTATTATGTTGAGATAATTCCTGGGTTTTGGAGTATTTATTATGTTGAAATAATTCCTAGTTTTGTCATGAAAGGTTGTTGAATTTTGTCAAATGCTTCTTCTTCATCATTGGAGATAATCATGTGGGTTTCCTACCCTTAATTCTTTTTTTTTAAATTTTTTTAAATGTTTATTTATTTTTGAGAGAGACAAAGACAGAACATGAATGGGGAAGGGACAGAGAGAGAGGGAGACACAGAATCTGAAGCAGGCTCCAGGCTCTGAGCTGTCAGCACAGAGCCTGACATGGGGCTCGAACTCACTAACCGTGAGATCATGACCTGAGCCAAAGTTGGATGCTTAACTGACTGAGCCATCCAGGCGCCCCCCACCCCCGAATTATTTTAATGTGGTATATTATGTTGGCCAATTTTTTTATGTTGAACCATCCTTGCATTCTAGGAATAAATCCCACTCTGGCCATGAATAAGCTGCTGAACTTGGTTTGCAAATATTTTGTTGAGGGTTTTTGCATCAATATTCATAAGGGATATTAGTCCGTAGTTTCTTTCTTGTTGTGTCTTTGTCTGACTTTAGTATCAGGGTAAGGCTGGCTTCAGAGAATGAGCTAGGAAGTGTTCCTTCCCTCCTTTCAATTTTTTGGAAAAGTTTGAGAAGGATTGAGTTAGTTCTTCTTTAAATGTTTGGTAAAATTCATCAGCGAAGCCATCAGGCCCCGGGCTTTCTTTATCAGATTTTTTTCATTACTGATTTAATCTTCTTACCATTTAGAGGTCTATTCAGATTTTCTCTTTCTTCATGAGTTAGCCTTAGTAGGTTTTGTTTTCCTAAGAAGTTATCCATCTTATCTAAGTTATCCAATTTGTTGGTGTACAATTATTCATAGTATTCTCTTATAACCCTTTTTATTTCTGTAGAATGAGTAATAATGTTCCCACTTTCATTTCTGATTTTGGTAATTCAAGTCTTTTTTTATTCGCCCACTTAGCTAAAGGTATATCAACTTTGTTGATCTTTGCAAAGAACCAACTTTTGGTTTAATTGATTTTCTTTTTTCTATTTCATTTATCTCTGCTATGATCTTTATTATCTCTCCCTTTCTGTTGGTTTTGGGTTTAGTTTGTTGCTTTTCTATTTCCTTAAGTTGTAAATTAGGTTGTTGATTTAGATCCTTCTTGTTTCCTAAGTAAGCATTTATAGCTATAAATTTCCCTCTTATCACAGCTTTCATTGTATGCCATACATTTTGGCATGTTGTGTTTTAGTTTTCATCCATTTCTAAGTATTTCCTGATTCTTCTTGTGCTCTCTTCTTTGATTTATTGGTCTTTAAAAATGTGTTGTTTAATTTCTGTAAATTTGTGAATTTTCCAATTTTCCTTCTGTTATTGACTTCTAACTTCATCCCATTGTAGTCAGAGGAGATACTTTGTATGATATCTGTCTTTTACAATCTATTGAGATTTAATGTGTGGCCTAAAATACGGCATGGCTGTGGGGACCCACTGAGCTATTCAGACATGTGTGAAAACCTGGAAGTCCTCGTGAGTTGCCTATGTTTGGGCAGCCTTTAAAGAATTGGGACAGCTGGACAATTCTAAGGTCCATTCTCCCAAGCAACTCAAAATCCCCAAGAGGATTAATTCCCCAGTGCCCAGAGCAGCAGCTGGCTTAATAGTACAGCCTTGGATTCGTTCTCCTTCCTTCTTGCCTTTACCCAGACACTAGTCCCATTCCTTGGGGTAATTTCCTAAATAAATACCAATAAGTTTTGTTTCTTTTTTTTTGTTTGTTTATTTATTTTTGAGAGAAAGAAAAACACAGAGAGAAAGAGGGCATGAGGCGGGAGGGGCAGAGAGAGAGGGAGACACAGCATCTGAAGCAGGCTCCAGGTTCTATGTTGTCAGCACAGAGCCTGATGCAGGGCTGGAACTCACAAACCATTAATATCATGACCTGAGCTGAAGTCTGATGCTTAACCGACTGAGCCACCCAGGCGCCCTCAGTAAGTTCTGTTTCAAAGTCCAACCAGGGAAGCAGAAAGTACTGAGTATTTTATTTTATTTTATTTTACTTTATTTTATTAAAAACAATTTTTTAAACTTTATTTATTTTTGAGAAAGAGGCAGAATGTGAGAAGGGAGGAACAGAGAGAGAGGGAGACACAGAATCTGCAGCAGGCTCCAGGCTCTGAGCCATCAGCACAGAGCCCGATGCAGGGCTCAAACTCACAAACTGTGAGATCATGACCTGAGCCAAAGTTGGACCCTTAACCAACTGAGCCACCCAGGTGCCCTGAAAACACTTAGTATTTTAAACAGAGGGAATGTATTCAGAGAAATGGTTACATGTGTGATAGAAGAAGCTGAGAAGCCGACAGGGGGCAGAGAGACCAGTCAGAAGCCATGATCTCAAGGCAGGAGGGACTAAGGACAGAGGTGATGCCAGTAGGGCCTGGAGGATGGAAGAATCACAGTGGACCTGCCCAGCAAGAGCTGTAACCATAGAGGAGACGCCTCTGCTGCTGGAGGTGCTGACCTCCACTCTCTGGTTGGTGGAACCCAGCCCAAAGCCAGCCGATATGGGAGCCTGGGAAATGCAGCCCGCAGGGATCAGTTCACTGCAGCAGGGCAGAGAGCAGGGACAGGGCAAAGAAGGGATACAGGACAAACTGGTCTGGACTGACACAAAGGAACAGGCAGGAGATTAGGAAAGAGACTGAGACTGAATGGCCGGAGAAGTCTAATGGATCAGAGAGCCTGAGTAACTGACCCAGAATTACTTAGTCAGTGGCAGATAGGATGAGAATCTAAAGTTCTTACTTTTTACACTTAAGAAGTATACTTCTTACACTTGAGTGAACTCAAGAACATAATACTGAATATTAATGTTCATAAACTAAACACAGAATTGATTTTATATTAATGAGAAACTCTTGACCTTGGGCACAGTCTCACAGGAGGTTACAATGGATGCTTCAAGCTACAGTATGTAGGGCCCTCCTTCGTGGCTCAGGGTAGGAAATCAGTATAATTTCAGGGAAACAGGGAAGGTTGTTAATACCTTCTAGAGTCTTTTGTTATCTATTGTTTGCTGCCTACTATTCTACCTTCAAAGTATTTTTTTTTCTAAAATGTTTTGACTCCTATTTATGCAAATGCTACAGGGAAGGATAATACATTGACATTTTCCAGAAGTTATCTAACACAACTGTTTGTACATAGAAAGCCCTATGGAATAATTAGTGAGTGAACAAATTGTTAAGAGTTCCAGTTTACATCTTGGTGATGAGGTCATACAATAATGGTCCCATGGAGGATGTCTTATGAGACATGGAGAGCTCCAGAATAGTGAGGAACAGTTTGAGGAAGAAGTAGGAGGTACCATCACCTAGTAAAAAGGTGAAGACAAGATAATCTGGGGGTCTGAAATCTAATGTTACTCTTCGATTTTTTTCCTAGTGATAACAGCAACATTTTCTATTGCAATACAACTTTTCTAGGTGCTGCAGACACCCAGGAAGAAGAAGGAGAAGGAATTCATAGATAGAATTCCCAGGCATGAGGAAACTCCCTCTAGTACAGAAGGGAGCAAGAAGTGATGTGAGGAGGCAGTAAGAGACCAAAAGCAGAAGCAGTGAATATCTCAGTCCTACTGACTACTACCAAGGAGAAAAAAATCTTCAACGAGTAGTGGATTGAGTCTGGACAGATTGCAAAGAAACACAGGATTCGGAGGCAGAGGCTTCAGGGAATTTGGGGTAAAGGACTTATTTTCCTGATTATGAACTTAAAAATAAGGGTGATGATGAAGAGGAGGAGGAGGAGGAGGAGGATGCTTACCTTATTGGGTTATGTGGATTCAAATCCCCATCCTAATTTTTCTCATCATTAGTTTCCAGTTCAGAATTCCAATTTCCAGTACGGAAACTCACTTTTCTTTGAAGTGTCCTTTCCAAGGGCTACCCTTTGCTGAAATGTGTCTTAGAGTCAACTTGCTGCAAGTAAAGCCTTTTTGTCCTTGGTCCCCAACCCCAGAACTGGTGCTGGGGGATTAGGACCATGACACCACTGAGGATACCCACTTTCCCACAGAAAGCTAGAAGTGTTTGGCTAATATTTGGATATTATTTTCATGTCATTTGGTAAGGACTAAAAGGACGTGTGGTTGAGTAAATAAATGGGGGAGAATAGACAAATCTCCTATGTAGAATTCCAACTGATTTATGTAGGTATCCACTCAAGAATGTAGAACATAATTAAGTGTGGGCTGTGCCTAGTGACTTTTTTCCAGAGTACATAGAGAAAGTATGGGTGGGAGGGAATAACTTTACTGTGGAGAAACCTGACAAATACCACCTCAGCCAGATGACCAAGGTCAACATCAGTAGTCAAAAATGATGTTGGTAGGGGTGCCTGGCTGGCTCAGTAAGTAGAGCATACAACACTTGATCTTGGGGTTGGGGATTCAAGCCCCATGTTGGGAATAGAAATTACTTAAAAATAAAATATTTTTTAACTGATGTTGACAGTATGTACATTTGATATGATGTGATGAAAATAACATTTTGTATCTGTGATCTTACTCCCCAAAACCCACTACCCCACTCTAATTATGAGAAAAATACCCAATCCCAATAGAAGGCCATTCTACAAAATACCTGACCAATACTAATGAGCAAAACTGTCAAGGCCATCAAAATCAAGGAAAGTCTACGAAACTGTCACAGCCAAGAAGAACTTGAGAAGACATGATTACTAAGTGTAGTGTGGTATTCTAGACAGGATCCTGGAATAGAAAAAGGATATTAGGTAAAAAAACTAAGGAAATTTGAATAAGGTATAGACTTTAGTTAATAATGTATCAATTTTGATTCATTAAATGTAACAAATGTACAATACTAATGCAAGATGTTAGCTCTAGGGCAAAGTAGGTGGGGAATATATGCAAACCCTGTAATATCTTTGCAATTTTTCTTTAAATATATATTTGCCTAAAAATAAAGGCTTATTTTTTTTAAGTTTATTAAGAAGAGGGGCACCTGGGTGGCTTAGTCAGTTAAGCATCTGACTCTTGATTGCAACTCAGGTCGTGATCTCACAGTTTGTGAGGTCGAACCCTGCATGGGGCTCCACACTGGGCATGGAGGCTGCTTGAGATTCTCATCCTCTCCCTCTGCCCTGCTCGTGTTTCTTTTTTTTTTTTTTCTCTCTCTCTCTCTTTCTGAAAAAAGAAAAAGAAAAAAGAAAACTTAATTGAGAAGAAAAACAAAACAAGCAAGAATAATAGAAGAGATACCCCAGTGCGGTATACAATTAATTGACGAAGTGTAGAGAAGATAATTGTTCTGGAAGTTCAGTGGAGGGAGAGAAATGATTTCAGACTATAGCTGCTAACAAATGCTTTATGGTAACAGTGGGACATGAAATGTCTCTTAAAGATTGAGAGGATGTTTACAAGTACAAATTAGACCAACTTTATCTAATGAGTAGAGTTGACCCGTGAACAACAGAGGTTTCAACTGTGCAGGTCCCTTTATATATGGATTACTGTACAGTACTAGAAATGTATCTTCTCTTCCTTATGATTTTCGTTCTTTTTTTTTTTTTTTTTTTTACATTTATTCATTTTTGAGAGACAGAGAGAGACAGACCACAAGTGGGGGAGGGGCAGAAGGGAGGGAGACACAGAATCCGAAGCAGGCTCCAGGCTCCGAGCTGTCAGCACAGAGCCCGACATGGGGCTCGAACTCACAAACAGTGAGATCATGACCTGAGCCGAAGTCAGACACTTAACCGACTGAGCCACCCAGGTGCCCCTTCCTTATGATTTTCTTAAAAACATATTCTTTTCTCTAGCTTAGTTTATTGTAAGAATACAGTCTATAATATGTATAACATACAAAATATGTGTTAATTGACTATGTTATCGGTAAGACTTCAAGTCAACAGTAGGCTACTAGTAGTTAAGTGTTTGGGGAGTCAAAACTTACATGCAGATTTTCGACTGAGCTGGGGGGGTCAGTGCCCCTAACCCCCACATTGTTCAAGGGTCAACTATAATTGTAATGTCTTGATTAAGTAATCGATGAATTGTTCTCTAAGTCCAAAATGAAACTGAAAATTATGGATATTAGTTGGTAATACATAAGTGCTGGTGGTACACTATATATCTTAAGGTCAGCCTCTGAATGCAAAAGGAATTTCCTTATTCGTGTCGTTTCTTAAACGTTTTTTTGAATCAAAAAATTTTCTTTTAACAAGACAAATAAGAGCATGTGAAAAACCCTTTGATCAGCCTCTACCTAGGCTACTCCATAAGCAGAATAGTAATATTTATTTCTTCAAATAGTGACAAGTAATGACATTAATTCAGAATAATTACAAGAGAAAATCTGAAAGCCCCAAGAGCTTGCATATCTTTGCATCTGAGGTACCTGGCATCATACTCACCGCTCCTGGTTCAAGTCTAATCTTTATGACCCCTTTTTCTCAATCGCTTTTACCACCTCTGCCTCCATCTGCTCGTTAGGAACCAAAACAGATGTGAACAGGGAGGCGCCTGGATGGCTCAGTCAGTTCAGCGGTGGACTCTTTGTTTCAGCTCAGGTAATGATCTCACGGTTTGGTTTATGAGTTTAAGCCCTACCTTGGGCTCGGTGCTGACGGTGCGGAGCCTGCTTGGGATTCTGTCTCTCTCTGCTCCTCCCCTCATCTCTCTCAAAGTAAATAAAGAAACTCAAAAGAAAACGGATATGAACAGGTCTGGAGAACTGTAGGAAAATGTATGCAGCACTCTAGCAATACATTTAAAAATACAGAGGAAATTGAAGCCTTCCTAATAAACTATAATTTACCAAAACTGATCCAAGAAAAGGAAGAAAATCTGAACAGATCAATACCCATAGAAGAGATTAGAAGAGTAATTTAAATATAACCTTTGAAAAAACAGCAGGCTCAGGTGGCTCTGTGACTATGTTCTATCTCCCCTTTAAAGCTACTTGCAGTAGCCAGTTAGGGGGCTGTTGATTACCAGTCTGCCAAGAGATAAGGAGCTTACCCTAGAACATAAATCAACATATTGCTTCCTTCAGAAAGTCTTGCTTAAAAAAAAGAAGAAAAAAAAAAAAAAAACTCAGCTGATTTTATTACTGCTGTCCTGAACTGACCCCTTTGGATTTAGTAAGTCAACCTGAGGGTCCTAGGAAATACCAGAGAAGAGAATCTTTGGAGGAACATGAACTTTTCATGTACTGGGATACATATTTTCAAATGAATATTTGAGTATTAAATATGTTGTGGTCCTATTTTATCCTAAGCCGATGGGATAGATATATATAGCGGTTGGTTGTGTATTACTGTTATAGGTTGGTGGGAAGGATATATATTTTTTAACACTGTGAATTTAGACATCCAGAATCAAGCACTCTAGGATATATACTTTCAGAAAATTTTCTTGTGTAAATGTACAAATGTGGATATGAGGCAGAGTTAGGATCCCCCAAATTAAATACTATACAAGCTATTTTGTAGTCCGCTTTTTTTCACTTAAAAACTGTGAATAATTTTCCATATCAAAATTGATCTACATCACGTATAATAACGGAATTATATTCCATTGGATGGAGGTACTATAATTTTTTAATCAGTTCCATGTTAATGAATAATTTGACTGTCTTCAATGTAAGTTTATTTCATTATTTTGAGAGAGAGAGAGAGGAAAAAAAACAAGCATGAGCCGGGGAGGGGCAGAGAGAGAGGGAGAGAGAGAATTTCAAGCAGGCTCCACACTGTCAGCACAGAGCCCGACTCTGGGCTTGAATTCATGAACCAGGAGATCATGACCTGAGTGGAAACCGAGAGTCCGACATTTTACTGACTGAGCCACCCAGGCACCCCAGAATATTTTCGATTTTAAAATATTGTAAATATCATAATAGAGAACAACCATATGTCCATTCCTTGTACTACCACCCTCATGATCTCTTCTAGAACTGTCGCAATGTCTTGATAAATAATGTCATTTTGTCTGGCAAAAAAAAAAAAAAAAAGAAGAAACAAAGTCAGCTGAACTAAATGTATATTTAATGACAAAGTTGATTTACATTGTCATGCCTGCAGATCACATTTTGAGTAGCATTGCTTCGATAAGTGGATAATCTCTATGTTATGTAGACTATTTTAGCTCATTAAGACCAAAAAAAAAAAAAATCTTAAAAATCCTTTAAACATTTTGTGAGGTTATCATAAGCTTAAAATCCAATCATGGGTGTCACAAAAACAAATAAGCAAAAAGAACAAAAGAAAGGGTAACAGAGAAAAGGAAGAGAGAAACTGCAAGTCTGGAGATCTAGAAGAGAAGGAGACAGAGCCCTGACTCTAGGAGATTCCCTTCTCATGGAAGGAGATTGCCAGGAGAGTAAAAAGAAAGTACTAGCAAGCTCTGTGAAGGGGATAAAATAGGGCACGTGGTGGAGAGGTACGGGAATGGAGAAGATCTGCTTTAACTGCTCAAGAGAAGCTTTTGTGATTCTCTGCAAATTTACCCCCTCTTCTCATCCCCTTGCTATCCCACAGCTCAGCACTGACCTCTCAGATCTCGTTACTGAGGTCCTTTGGCACAAGGACAGGATTATCCCTTTTCCTGTCACAGGATAGGTGTTCAAAAAATGCTTATTGAATTGCACAAAGGCTCTCATCTGATCCTAACGGTAACACTGAAGTGGCCATTAGCTTCTCCTGTTTTACCAAGGAGGACGCTGCTTCAGAGTGTATGAATTCCTAATATATGAATGAATATATGAATTCCACTAATGTGGGAGCTGGGGTGCTAACGTGGGGTCTTTCCCACACTGAAACGCCATCTCCAGAAATGCTGCTGATAGGGGAAGCAAATCTAAGGAGGGACGAAGTCAAAGGCAGGTCATAAGCAATCAGTGGCTTTAACCATTGAATACCTTTCCCTCCTTTTTACTTGACCTCTTTTTCCATTCAAATCTCTCCATTGGAAGCCAATGGCAAGCCTGGTCTTTACATGGTTAAAGCAATTCTAGAATGAACAACCAGAAAAGAAAGAACTAGAGGGGAGATTTCTTCCCAAATGAGATTTGTATTAGAACTAAATCCCAAATTCAGGCTGACCTGATACCGTGGGTCAGCTAGGATGTTCCCTGGAGAATACAGCAAACGCGTCTCTATGTCCCAGTCCCCACCAAGATAGCAGATACTGGTGATGAGGTGTCATGGATCCCAGGATCCAGTGCCTCCCAAACTCTCCTCACTTGTGCCTGGGCCCCGAACTTTTGAGTCTTCTCCCCACCCCTACCAGGAAAAGACCTACAGCCACTGTTGAACAGGTGCACAGGGCGGACACAACTGTTCAAGACCACAGAGGGGACTCCTGGGACAGCCTCCACAGCCAGAAGGAAACTGCCCTGGGCTTTCTAAACAAGCACATCCTCACATCTTGTAATGGTGTCACAGCTAGGGTGGACTCTTCTAAGTGTCAGGAAACGTAAGTACTTCAGAAGTTCTTTTAAGTACAATTGTCTCTGGGCGTCTGTTGGCACCTTTTCCACTCCCCTCTTCCCCAGCCCCCTCCAGCTTCAAAGCCCTCCCTGGGAGACAAATGTATTCCTCTAAAAGCACTCCCTTCTTCAATTCTCAACTACACGTCCTCTTTGGAAAGCCAAGATCAAGCAGTTAGATAGTATTGATTTTCTAGGTACTTTCTTTAGTTTTTCTTAGTTAATTTTTTTGAATAGATGATTTAGGTACATTCTGAAAAGCGCAAACCAACTAAAAGGTATATAGTGAAATATGTCTCCCTTTTTTTTTTTAATTTTTTTTTAACATTTATTTATTTTTGAGACAGAGAGAGACAGAGCATGAACAGGGGAGGGGCAGAGAGAGAGGGAGACACAGAATCTGAAACAGGCTCCAGGCTCTGAGCTGTCAGCACAGAGCCCGACGCGGGGCTTGAACTCACGGACCGTGAGATCATGACCTGAGCCGAAGTCGGACACTTAACCGACCAAGCCACCCAGGCGCCCCTGTCTCCCTTTTATCTTGATATGAATCTGCTACAGATTCAGAAATGTCCTATGCATATTCAAGCTCTCTTTTTCTTCTTTTATGCATATGGTAACATAATAAATACTCTGTTTTTCATCTAAGTATCTAGGAGATGAGTCTATGTATGTTCAGGTGGATCTTTCCAAAGGTTTTTGTGGCTGGAGAGTGTTGCATTTTGCGGATGGACTATTTGGGGTTGAGGTCTGGGCCTTGTGTCAAACCATGACTTCAGATAATATATCCCACTGTCTTATATAGTCTTAGGATAGATTTACGCCTGAGACCTTAGGACAGGGGCACCTGGGTGGCTCAGTTGGTTGAGCGACCAACTTCAGCTCAGGTCGTGATCTCGCAGTTTGTGAGTTCGAGCCCCCCGTCGGGCTCTGTGCTGACAGCTCAGAGCCTGGAGCCTGCTTCGGATTCTGTGTCTCCCTCTCTCTACCCCTCCCCTGCTCATGTTCTGTGCCTGTCTCTCAATAATAAATAAATGTTGAAGAAAAAAATTTTTAAAAAATAACTTAAGACAAAAATGCTTAACTGAAGACATCTAATCAAACAATTGTTTGATTATGAGACGCTCAAGAAGACAGTTCTGGTGAAAGAATATGCTCTCCTAGCATTTTATTTTATTTTATTATTTTAGAGAGAGAGCACGTGCACGCACACATGCACATGTGCGAGCGGGAGCGGGGGAGGGGCAGAGGGCGAGAGACAATCCTAAGCGGGCTCCATGATGGGCGTCAAGCCCAACTCAGGGCTCAGTCCCACCAACCGTGAGATCATGGCCTAAGCTGAAATCAAGAGTGGGATGCTCAACCGAGACACCCAGGTGCCCCTCTTCTAGCATTTTATATGCACCTTCATTAGGCTAAGGGGCAGGGCCCCCACCTCCTTGGTTTTGGAGCCTATAGGCATTTATGCCCAGGGAAATGGGGCAAGCTGTCCAAGTGGGGAATTAAATGTGTTCCACTGAAGCAGAGATTTGTCTCAATTTTTACCTGTGTCAAGGTACTAATTGTTTTTATTTATGATGAATTTCCTTTAAACTGTTGTCCATTTGTTCCCTCGTGGAGAGGCAGAGGAAGTCAAGGGTTAGGGAAAATGGGATCAGATGAATATGTGAGGAGGAAGACTCCCAGGTAGGAAGGCTGCCAGCGCTAAGCTGAAGGGGGATGGGAAGGGGGGGTGGAGCAGATACTAAGTGCGGGCAGATTCCAGATGGTGTAGCAAGGGGCCCAGACAGGTACGGCCACACCCCCACCCTAAGGCAGCTGTTCCGCCTCACCTGTCCTCCCGCCCCCAAGCTGCCCTACCTCCCCTTTGCCCCCAGGACTGCCAGTTCCCGGGACTGAAGGCCATCTCTCTGACTCCTGAGGGAACGTCCTGGTTTTCTAATGCCTAGGATGGCCTGACCGTGACCCTGAAGAATGGAGAGACCAGGCTGGATGCTCCTCACTCTGGGCCAAGTTGGAGGGGACCATGCTGTTACATGTAAAGCCCACAGGAAATACCTTATCATACTCTCTGTGAATCACTTTAAGATAAAGCAGCCTAGGGAGTCAGCTGTATATGCTTGTTGGTTTGGGTCTGTATCCTAGGGATGCTTAGCTACTGTCCTGGATCCAGTGGTCATCTGTCTTCTTTGCCCCATCTGCAGTATCTAAGGAAGTTGCTCACCCCTCCTCCTTGGAACACTTTCAGGACCTCAGGCTCCCCAGGGGCTCCTGCTGCCTTCATGCTACTGTTTCTCAGCCTCCTTTGCTGCCTCCTGTTCATCTCCCTGACCTTTAGATATCTAAGGGACCCAGGATCACTCCTTGAACCTCATCTGCTTTCTGTGTCTCCTCATTCGGTTGTTTCACTGCTCTCAATCCCGTCTCCACACTGATGACTCCCAGATTTATCTGTCCAGGCAGGACCTCTTCTCTGAACTTGAAACCCTTCTACTCGCCCACCTAACAGCTCCAGTATGTCACTGGCCTCTCCAAACCAACACCATTTGCCCCTCAAAAGCTGTTTCTCTCACTTTCTTTTCCATTTCATTAAATGGCAACTCCTTTCTAGAAGTTGTGGCTTTGACAAAAAATAATAAAAGATAAAACAAAACAACACGACCCTGGAGAGCCATCCTTCCCTCTCATCTGCCACACTTCCCATCTCTCTCTCAGCCTGAAAAACACTCATCACAGTGACCTATGAGGCTAGCGGCTGGGTATGTGACTGAACTTAGTCCTGATCCAGACTTGGTGCTGAAGCAATGGGGAATTAGGGGCTTATGTCCCCCCCCACAAACTTCTCACTTTGGAGGCTACAAATATTTGCGGCTAGAGTCTAACAATGGAAGGACTGTGGGCTTAGGTCAGTCGCAATTAGTTTTATTCCCTTGCAATTCATTGTTTCAACAGCTGTTTACTGAGGAGTTACTCTGTGCCAGACCCTGTTCTAGGTGTGTGGGACACAGATGCAACAAAATAGACAAAAGCCTCTGCTCTCTTGGAACTTACATTCCAGATGGCAAACAAAATATCATCCAGTAAGTTACATAGTATTTGAGGTTTTAAGGTTCTGCCGGGAAAACTAAGGCAGGGGAGAAGGATGGAGAATATTTGGGAGGGAAGGGGGTTCTGTGTTCAGTGTTGGATAGGACGTCCAGGGGTTGTGTCATTGAGCAAGTGACATTTGAATGAAGATGACATGAGGAGTGTGCCAGCAGTGTTTGGGGCCCAGACTGTGTGCCAGTGTGTGCCAGGCATGGGGTAATGATGCACCCTACTCCCTTGGGCCCTGCAAGAGTTGTCTGCTGTGATCCTAATAGAGGTGCAGAGGAGGAGGGTGTGCCTGGATGACGGCAATAGGAGGAATGGGATCAGAAGGGGAGCCAGTCTGACTCTGGTCACCGAAAAGGTTTACAAACTGTAGCAATACATACTCCCAGCACCCAGATTCTGGTCTCGAAAATTCAATCTGTCACTAAAGGGAAGCAGGGCTTCTTTGCATAATCGCTGATCCCAGAGCTGGGGCAAGAAATGGACATTTCATCATACTAGAAAGCAAAAGAAGCTTTCAAAGACTATGGGTCATGTCCAAAAGATTAGGTTAGGAACCAATGTAAAGAGACTTCCAAAGTTCAAGGATGGAATAGTTTGAGTCTCTGCAGTGGATTGAAATACATCAAATATGTTAAAATCCTTGAGTTTATAATTATACCAAGGGAAAAAAAAACTCTCATAGGTCACCTTTACAGGTTGCTAGGGAACCAACTCCTTACTCTGAAAATGGATTTAAAAAGGGAAAGAAGCGAGCATTTGTCTTGTCTTTTCTATATGAACTGTATCTCAGGATAGCTAAATTGTTGTTGAGGAAAAGTTCTTCTTTTAGAAACATTCCAGCTAACAGATGAAGGAGGAGTGGGAGAACGAGGGTACCATAATTTTATAATCCTTAATAAAATAATAGATCTGTGATGGTTGTCAATGGCTATTAAAAATTATCAAGGGAGAGGCGCCTGGGTGGCTCAGTCGGTTAAGCGTCCGACTTCGGCTCAGGTCATGATCTCACGGTCCGTGAGTTCGAGCCCCGCGTCGGGCTCTGTGCTGACAGCTCAGAGCCTGGAGCCTGTTTCAGATTCTGTGTCTCCCTCTCTCTCTGCCCCTCCCCTGTTCATGCTCTGTCTCTCTCTGTCTCAAAAATAAATAAACGTTAAAAAAAAAATTTAAAAAAAATTATCAAGGGAAAAGCTCATGGGGAAATGTTATAAAAAATCTTATTATTTTTTAATTTTTAAACTACTTTAAATTATTTTTATTGTTTAATTTTATTTTTATTTCTTTACATTTTAATTTTTTTTTTTTTTTAATTTTAGCTTATGGGAGACTTTTAAAATGAATGGATCAGGCCATCACTGTCTAAATCCACTAATCAAATCTCAACATCCCCAAAGAAGAGACCACTAGACATCATGCGCTCATGATGTGATGCGAGAGGAAGTTCACAGGCCATCTGTGAAGTATCCTTGTCAAACAATGCAACCGGGATTAATCGAGATCTAAATGATACTTTTTAGGAAATACAGGTCTTAGGGAAATATGCTGGATGATGCCACACAGATGCAATAGCAAAACGCAGAATGTGGGAAACTCTATGGGGCAAATGACCCAGTTTCTCCAACAAATACATTATAAGGGGAAAAGAAAAGGCAGGGGAGCCCTTAAATTAAAAGAGACCTAGAAGATACAGTAACCAGCTGCAAGGTGTGGATCATGTTGGAATACTAACTAAAAAAAGAAAAGAAAGAAAGAAAGAAACTGAGAAAATTGAGGAAAGTTGAACACTGATTGAATATTTGACAATATTAATTCATGACTGTTGAAGTTCGGTGATGGTCTATTGCACTATTTTCTCCATTTTGTGTGTGCTTGAAATGTTCCATAATATAAAGCTTAAAAACAGAGTGTGGGGAGGGAGGGATACTCACGTACATAGGAGTCATTAAGAAAGATTTTCTATGATAAATGGGAATAGTAATTACTATTTTCTAAGTACAGGGCCAACAGGTAAGTCACTCTTTGCTGTTTCTTCTTTAGTAACCAATACTGTAATCAGTAACTTACTGTAGACCCTAAAGGACTATTTCAGGGAAGATGTGCTGCTCTTCATGAACAAAAGGGCTTAGCTCCAATGTGATTAGTCCTGCAGGCAGGCTTTTTTCAGCTACTTTAGCAATGACCAGGGCCAGTGCTTGGCTGGACGATGAAACCATGAGAGAGGTATAGAATGCTTCTGTACCACCTTCGTACTGCCTCTCTCAGGTCTTCCTGCCTCTTCCATACTCCTTTGCCACAAAGGGGCAGGGCTACTTTGTCCAGTTGAGCAGGCTGTACACTGCACAACTCTAGGGAAATACAGAGCCTGTGTGAATGGTACCCCTTGGACTTAGGCAGCATGGAAACCCTTAGCAGCAGCCTAGTCACTTCATGTCATCTCTGAGTTTGGGACTCCTTAGCCTTAACCGGGGCTATTTCCTCAGGACCCTACTTTCAGTCTCTGCTAAGGTCAATGAGTAATAATGGTGTAAATCATATTAGATTTTTTTTTTTTTTAACGTAGGCTTCACGCCCAGCACAGAGGCCAAGGTAGGGCTTGAACTCACGACCGTGAGACCAAGACCTAAGCTGAGATTGAGTCTGACACTTAACTGACTGAGCCACCCAGACACCCCCATATGAGCTTTTTAAGTTGGTATTTTTCTAGTATGTCTACCGATATCTTTCTCCCACCTATAAAATTCCCATATGCACTAGTCAAGATAGGCTGAAAGCTCCCAGATCTTAGTAGTTGAACAAAATGGGTTTTGTTTCTTGCTTCCATCATAGTCCAGTATGAGGGTAGAGGAGAAAGGGATCTGCCTCTTCCTCTTTCAGGCTCCATCATCAGCCATCACCTCCTTCCCTGAGTCTACTGCAAGAGAAGAAAGTGTGACAAGGCATCTCCATCCCAATGGCCTCTGACCGGAGGTGACACATATCCCTTTGACTCACAATCCATCAGCAAGAACATGTGGAGGAACAGAGTGCCAAGGAAGGTGGTGCTCATGTGTCAGAATAACCAGCTAGTCTCAGCTATCCCATGGGAGGTGGCCGTGCCTTATTCCAGTTAAATTAACCAGCCTCCACTGCAGGATGCTGACACTGACAGGAGGAGTTCCTGGCCCCCCAGAGAGGTGAGGGAGAGGGAGATTTCTGCCGGGACGCCCTTCTGGTGCTTTTGTAACTCTGCGGCTACGCTTCGTACTCCACCTGCTAGTGGTAATTGCTCTTTCAGAACAGGAAAACTTGGACAGGGAGGTATTTGGTTCTATTCCTTTCCCTAGCTAGAGGCTCAGAGGTTTTTAATTTGAGGAAGGAGGTCCGTGATACACTTCAACAGATTGGTGATTCCCTGAAAACCATATGTAAAATTTGTGTCAATGTACGATTTTCTGAGAAAAGTGTCCATGGTTTGGCACATTTAATGAATATTCTTCCTAAAAACTCACAAAGGAAAAAAATTAAAAAATATATACAAAAATTAAAACGCACAAAGAGGTCTGCATTACTTAGTGTTCTCCAGAGAAACAGAACCAATAGGATGTATGTGTATATCTGTGCACACACACACACACACACACACACACGCACACACACACAGAGGGGGAGAGAGAGAGAGCACAATTACAGAATTGGCTCACATAGGCCCGGAATCTGGCTGTCTGGAGACCCAGGAAGAGCCAATGCTGAAATTCAAGTCCAAAGGTTGTTTGGCTGGACAATTCCCTCTTGCTTAGGGGAGGTCAGTCTTTTGTTCTATTCAGGCCTTCAACTGATTGGATGAGGCTCACACACATTATGGAGGGCAATCTGTTTTACTCAAAGTCCACCTATTTAAATGTTAATCTCATTCAAAAGCACCCTCCCAGAAACATCCAGAATAACGTTTGAGCACCTATCTGGGCACCATGACCCAGCCAGTTTGATGAATAAAATTAACCATCACAGGAGTCTTGACCCCCCCCCCACCACCAAAAGAGGTAGAGACTAGTAACTATATTCTAGTATATTCTAAGAAATTTCCACCATCCTCCTTCCTTCTCTATAGTCAAGCTTCCATGATCACCCAGTTTCTGTGCCTGGCCCTAGAATAGCTTACTTATTTTGGTGACATGTAGAAAATCTGCCTAACAACTCCCTTCCAGCAACTTCCATCTATTCCACACTGAAAGAACTGGGGCAGGAATTCCCAGTCCAGTTTTAGTAAATGTTAAATAATGTTAAAGAAAGCATTCGTTTTCTCCTGGAAAAAAGGAAGTTTTGACAAAATCTCCGGAAATGTTGCTTAATGCAAAAATATTTTGGCCTTCCCACCTGGGTATGCCAATGATAGTATGTGATTGCCTAAGGTGTGTCTCTTTAATGTTTCTATCTTCCATCCTTGCCTCTAGTTGTTTGTCTTGAATAAACCCTCCCGCCAAATGAAGTCCTTGAAATCGCAGATTATACTTTATCCCTTTGCCATTCTCTACAGTGTTGAAAACGCTGCTGGTGCAGGCAGGAACGCTGATTAACTGGTGGCGTTGTCACATTCTGTTTTGTTTGACTCCACTAATATTAAGCCACCAGCCAGCCCTCGTATTAAAAATAGCCCAGATTTATCTTTCAAGGTTGTCACCTAGCTTTGACATCTCTACCTTGCTTTTCCAGACAGAGCTTCACATAAAGAAAACTGAGGTGCAGGGTTGGGGCAAGAAACGTCTTCCTTTGTGGCTGTTTCTTCGCATAGGTAAAGTCTGGTGGTTTAATGCAGGTATTCTCTCCCATCCTCCTTACCCTAACTTCATTTTCATCTGAAAGAGTGCAATGAGCTCTGTCTGTGAGGAAAGGGCGCTTAGTGCCCGGTGGATTGGTGTGTATTCTCCGGTGCGCCTACTTGTCCTAGAGTGCACAGTGGCTAAGACTTCCCTTCCTTGCCCTGAGAAAGAAAGGATGCTCTGTTCTATAAAGTCCTGAGGGGCCTCGATGGGTCAACACTGCTCTATTAATACAGAATGGGATGACTCACCAGCTGTTGTTTCATTGCTTTCAGCAGACACATTGAAACATTTGCAAAATAGCAAAGGCTTCTGGATGGGAGGGGCCGTGGCTCACAATCCAGACCACCTAGCAGGTACCTCAGGTAATGGGCTTGCACCTGACCCAGGTAGAAATTCAATAACACATCAAGGGGTTGGCATGATCAGTCTGTGCCATTTGGGAAACCACAACACCCTCGTTTTCCTTCCCTATCACTTCCTTTTCCTCATTATTTTCCCCCTCCTCTTGTACAACCATAGATCTCTCTAAAAACCTATTCAGAAGGAGCTGTTAGATTAAATAAAGTAAAAACAAATCCAGTTAAAAGATAGCAAACGTTGCCTTGATATAAAATTTGCCTTGTAGAGCCCACAGCATGACCTACTTATGTGTTTGATTTTCATAGGCTCATAGAACATTGTCCACGAAGGTGGGAGCAGCACCCTCCTCAAGTTTTAAGCGCATACAAACCACTGGGGACCCTGGTGGAGGCGGGGATCTTGGGGAAGGGCCCAAGAATCTGCATTTTGGAAAAGCAATAAAGGGATGGGCCACTCTCTGAGCAGCAGGTGTCTAGATTCAATGTTGTTCAACCATTTCCATTTCAAAACATATTTGTAAATTTGCCCAAGTTATATAGAAAATACAGTCTGAACAGATGATCAAAGTGGCAAAATTGTTCTCCTTAAAACTGCATTCCTTAATAAATACTTTGTTACAGAAAAGATGTGAAAATAGAGCATTGTACAGTATCCGTTTAAAAAAAATGATTCTCCTCTCCTTCCTACTGACATATGGTCCAACCTTGATCACTACTTTTGCTGATTTTCTACAGGACACCTACTCTCTATTTGGATCCAGTGTACTAACCTATAATTACCTCTCCTATGAAATGTGTTAACTGGGAGTGAAGTTTCTAGAAGGCACCTTGGCCCTGTGGCAGGGAGGGTCTGAATTGGCCTCTGCCGATTAGGAACTGAGAGACCTTGGACAAGTTGCTTAACCTCTCTCATCCTTAGTTTCTGCACCTAAAAGAGTGGGGTGGAGGAGGCCCCCCCCCCCAATTTTTTTTAATTTTTAAGTGGGAAAATAGGACTATGTACCTTACAGGATTATTGTAAGCTTTAAACAAGATAATGTATGCAAATTACTTACTACATTCATAAAGTAACATACATAAGCCATGTGAAGTGCTCCATAAACCAAGCTTCAAAACAAACAAAACCCTGAAATTTACATTCAGAATTGCTAAAATGTTTTCCAGTAAACCATTTTGAAAGGAAATCTTTCCAAAACATTTCTCACCCACACCTTGTGTAATGGTGTGTACCTAATCCAGTTTAGGTCTTTCCTCATGACTCAGGGTCCTTGTTTTGAACATGAGTGACTGCACTGTCCTGGAACACAAGATGACCTCAGTCAGGGGGATGATGATCTCTGGGGTTTCTAATATCCATCCCCCCGCCCCACCCCCTCCCCCCCCCAGCACTCCCACAGCCTCTGTGCACACTTCCATAATAGCACTTACCACACAGAGGCAAAAATATCTGTTTACCTCCTTTCCCAGGGCAGGGGCCAGGTCCTGAGTGTTTGCTGTTGAATAAAGATCTCCCCAGGCCCCACTTAAAGGGTTGGGTGTCAGGAACTCAGAAGCAAGGCTTGTGTTCCTTCATTCAGACACTTTAAAATGCCTCTGTATCCTCAGCCAAGGGCTAAAAGCTCGGCTCTATTTTATCTCTTAGAGATAGCCAAGGACAGAAATTGCGTTCCTCCTTAGAACCATGCAATGGTTTTCAATTACTACTGGGGCAAGAGGTTATTTACCCTTCTGGTCAATTGTAGCCCATTCCTTCTTCTTTGGTGCTCTGTTTTGCTTTCATTGGCAGCAAGTACATGGGAGCCAGACAGCCCTGAGTTCAAACTCTGATCTACAATTTGATAGCTGTTTTAATTTGGCTGAGGCACTTCAATTCTTTGCTCAGTTTCCAAATCTGTAAAATGGGGTAATAACACTCAGCATGCAGATTTGCTATGTGTATGGAAATGACAGCAGAGGTATTTCAAGATGTCCTCTTAGGGAAGAGTTTTGATAACGTGTGCTTTGATAATTGCACTGGGGTTAGGGGCAGGGGTGGGACTCTAAGAAGCTTCTCTGAGCAGTATTAGATGGCCGTGAACCTGACTTGCAGGGAGCATGACCTATTAACAATCAGGCAGCTTTCTTTGCAGAGCACAGAGGTGAGCAGATACCAAGCTGCTCTGTATGACTGAGACTGGTGGTTACTTCTCAACAACCATTCTCTCCCCATACTTCACCCTTGTGTCCAGAACCCACTTTCCAAATCTATAGAATAAAGAATATTAGCTTTTATTATTAAGGTACAAGTTTGTAACTCAATCCTGGTGGATGAATTTAAAGGTAAATCTTCTGAAATATTTCTGGGAAACGTTTTCATTTCTGATGTTGCGGGGGAGGCAGTTGGGTGGGCAGGGAATGAGGAGAAATGCTCCTCTTTTTATCTTTAATTATAATTGTCTGCAGATAATATTCCTGGAGCTATGGCAGCCATCATGTGACCATGAGGGACAACTCTGACAATGAAAAACCTACAGGCTATGGATGGCAAAGAGGAAAGGCAGAAAGAAAGTGCCTGAGTTGGGTGCTTGATGCCATTGTTGTGCCTCTGAATTAACCAAGCCTGAAAATGATACCTCCAGAGATAATAAACACTATCGTTTAAGCCATGTTTAGTTACATATTCTGTTACCTGTTTCCTTATTGTATATTCAGCATAAAATAAGGGAGGCTAAACCTTGGAGGTGGGAGGAGGAGGAGGCTTGAAGATAGCACAGCAAAAGAGGACATTAGACAAAAGCCACTTCTGTTGAGGATTTTAACTTTTATTGGATGGGCAGTGTAAGCCTCTGCTCCACTCTGGGAAGCTCCAGTAAATTCCACAGTGCTTACAAATACTTTTGGGGCTAGTGGATCGTTCTAGGGGATTTGAACAAAGGTTGAGATCTACATCCAGAATGATGCCTGATGAAAACAGAGACAGACCTGGGAGTAGCAGTACTTCTACGTTATGTAAAGGTTAGAGATCATATCTGTCAGGCATCTACAATGGTGCTTAGAATGTAGGACACATGCAATAAATGATAAATGCTATTATTATTTTACATCACCAGTATTATTATTTTTTTTAATGTTTATTTATTTTTGAGACAGAGAGAGACAGAGCATGAACGGGGGAGGGTCAGAGAGAGAGGGAGACGCAGAATCCGAAACAGGCTCCAGGCTCCGAGCCATCAGCACAGAGCCCGACGCGGGGCTCGAACTCACTGAACGCGAGATCATGACCTGAGCCGAAGTCAGACGCCTAACCGACTGAGCCACCCAGGCGCCCCACATCACCAGTATTATTATCTCAGCTCCTGATTGGTAGCCAGCAAGGAGGTAGAAATTAGATGCTTATGGGTAAGCCTGTACTTGGGGGCAGACCCAGCAGTAGGCTTTGAGAAGAAGTTCTGTGATGAAGGCTGTAGGAAGACAGCATGGGGCCAAGCATCACTTGGCTGCAGGCCTGGCAGGTGGGCAGTTGGCACCAGGGGCATCTAGCAGAGCTATGATGATCCTGCAGATGGAGCAAATGGCTGGACCAGGGGCTGGAGGGAGAGGGAAATGGGAATTTGTTCCATGGGCATAGAGTTTCAGTTATGCAAGATGAAGACGTTCAGGAGATCTGTTGTACAGCAATGTGCATATAACACTACTGTGCTATAGACTTAAAAATGGCTAAGATGGGGGCGCCTGGGTGGCGCAGTCGGTTAAGCGTCCGACTTCAGCCAGGTCACGATCTCGCGGTCCGTGAGTTCGAGCCCCGTGTCAGGCTCTGGGCTGATGGCTCAGAGCCTGGAGCCTGTTTCCGATTCTGTGTCTCCCTCTCTCTCTGCCCCTCCCCCGTTCATGCTCTGTCTCTCTCTGTCCCAAAAATAAATAAAAAACGTTGAAAAAAAAAATTAAAAAAAAAAATGGCTAAGATGGTAATTTTATGTTTTTTGTTTCTTACTACGAATTACTAGGACTAAGGCCTGCAATCATAACAGGCTCAACAGGAGCCTGACTTGTTTGGGTGGGCCTTCCTGAATTTTCCCTGATTAGAAAAGGATAGGTCCCAGATCCAGATTGAGACTGGTTCTCCACCTTCCATGTATAAGTCGAGTTTTAAACATGCTGTGTATATGTGTGTGTGTGTGAGTCTCGAGAGTAGTATACATCCTGTGTGTGTGTGTGTACACATCTACACATAAAATCTCCTCTTTCTGTTTATGTGTGTACGTGTATCTCCTTATCTTACCCTCTCATGAAGTGCCTTGAGTGCCAACCTAATTTACCCTGACAGCTATGGGGAGCCCTCAAAACCAGGGTCTTGCTTTGATCAGTGAGGTGTCACAGGATGGGCCATTGTGTATGTTTCCACCTGCTTCCTTGCTCTTTTCCATTCTGCCATAGGAATGGAGTGTTTCCAATAGGAGCTACCCCTGCAGGCTTGGTCCCAGAATGTGAAAACACATGGGGAGCAGAAGCAGAGCCTTCACTGATGTGGTGGTGAACATGTAATAGCAGAGTGAAGGACATTGGTTGTTACAAGCCAACTCACTCAAGGAGTCATGTGTCACTGTGGTAAAACTGACTAATAAATCTGGGCAATCACCCATTGCCAATGCACAGAATCAGGGGAAATCATAAGTCATTGTTGTTTTAAGCTACTACATTTTAGGGTCTTTGTAAGATAATAATAGATAGCTGGGGCATCCTGTAAGGAAAGAATGTCAACCTGAACCAAGGCAAAGTCAGATGAGAGGAGAAGATGAACTGAGAAGTATTAAAGAGGTGGTTTAGAACTCTTTCAGTCACTAATGGTAGAACTTAACCAAAAAGTGGAATTTATTGGGTTAAGGTCCTGAAAAGGATTCAGAACTAAAATGATGTCACAGGGTTCAGTTTCTCTGTATCTCTTGGCTCTACCTTCCCTTAGTTGAGTGATTCCCTGGACTCTGCACAGAGGATTCCAGTGACCTTGGGTATAGTACCTCTCGGTTTATGTCTTCCCTATTTCAAGTCCAGTAGAAAAATCTTCTTTCCTGATCATGCTACAAAAGTTTTGAGATCCACTTTGAGTAGACTGGCTTAGGTCATAGGTCCACCCCCAAGAAAATCCCTTTGGATGAGTGGAAATGGTGGGGGCTAGAGAAGAGAGTATATTGGTTATGGCTCCTTCTGTTAAAACTCAGGTTTTAATTAAAAAAAAAAAATTTTTTTTTTTTTAGAGACAGAGAATGAGTGAGGGAGAGGGCCCAAGGGAGAGAGAGAGAATCTTAAGCAGACTCCACATTCAGCACAGAGCCAGATGTGGGACTCAATCCCATGACCCTGGGATCATGACCTGAGCTGAAATCAAAGAGTCAGATGCTTAACCGACTGAGTCACCCAGGCACCCTTCAAACAGTTTTTTAAGAGGGGAATTTATTCATTCATATAACTAAAAAGAGAGATAGAAAAATTCATGGACTGTTTCAACTTCAGGTGCAGTTTAATTTAGAGCTAAAAGAACATCACCAGAATTCACCTCTTGACTTTTCAAAATTACCACCAGTCGAGACACTTGTTACTGGGGATTTTGAAAGCCAAGGAAAGGTGGGTTTGATGATCACAGGTTTCAATGGGTTTGAGGATAACAGGTTCCAATCAAATATATGGGGTTCTTCCTTTTAATCACTTTCTGCAAACCAACACAGCTATGATCTTGGTCTTGGTGTATGGTCATAGGTTAACGTGTAGTGAAGAGTTGGTGTTTAAGTTCATCATTGTTCCAACTGTCTGCAGAGACAAGATTGTAAAACGAATTCAGATTGCTTGAGTTTGGATCCTGACTCCCACACTGATTAGCTGTGTAACCTTGGGCAAGTCATTTAACCACTCAGTGTCTCAGTTCACTCATCTGTGAAATGGGAAATGGCATTATCTACATACCTTAAAGGGTTGTTATTAATAACACACGCAAATCACTTATAAGAGTGTTTAGAGCATGCGAAGTGCTTGATAAATGTTCATTATTATTCTCATTTCTACTGTAAACAAATGACCACTAATGTAGAATTTTTTTCAGAATTATGACCATTTTAGATGGCAGGTGTTGACCTGGTTTAGATTTATCTCTTGGCAGTGAGTGACTGGAACTGTACCTGCTCATATTATGCGTCAGAAAACATCCTGACAGAATTTTGCTATGTATTTACACTGGCCCCAGCCATCGTCCCATCAATTACTGGACTGTAGATACCTTCCAAGAGAGATACCTCCCCTTTATTTGTACCTCTTTGGTATGAAAGGAAACCTTTCAAACCTAAGTAAAGTTCAATTAAAGGCCTAGAAGGGGACAAAATAAAGGTTTTTTAAAACTACTATACATTTTGCAATCCAGCGCTGAATAGGAAGGGCAGAATATTGTCCTCTATCTTTTTACCATCTTATTACATCATCTTGATTTTTTTTTTGAGAAGCTTAGAAAATGGACATTTCAAAGTAAGTGTGATATTAGCAATTCATAGGTTACTCAGCTTCTCCTGGCTATTTTTGTTTGGGTTGTTTTGTGTAGTTGCCGTTGATAGAACAATTGTTCTTGAGTCTGGAATTATCTTGGCTCTGGCTGCCTGCATTCCTAACTGCAATGTGTCCCTCTGTGAGAGTAGCAGGGATTAAGCTCTGTGGGCACATTATCCACAGCTTTCTCTCTCTGTTTTGGATGTTGTTACATAAGGCTTCATATTGACCTGAAAGGGGGAGGGGAGAGTAGATAGGGCTGGGGAGACACTTAGATGACTTGAACTACTTCTTTAAATATATATTCAAGTTTATTTATTTTGAGACAGACAGAGAGAGAGAGCACGAGTGGGGTATGGGCAGAGAGAGAGGGAGAGAGAATTCCAAGCACGCTCTGCACCATCAGTGCAGAACCCGATGCAGAGCTCTAACCCATGAACCGCGAGATCATGACCTGAGCTGAGATCAAGAGTCAGACACTTAACGGACTGAGCCACCCAGGCGCCCCCAATAACTTGGAATACTCTCAAAAGTGTTGGGACATGTAACTTCCATGGGTTTTATCTCTAGGCTAAAGAGTGGTGGGGAGGGGTATGTGAATTTCACCTGATTGTTCTCCAAGTCAGCTTTAGTTAGCCAATAGATTTCTTGTACAAATACAAACATTTGCTGGACATATTCTTGAATCAAATTTCAGGGATGGCTTGGGAATCAGAAACCTCCTGGGTCATACTTTATAGATCTAAATAGCTACCTGAGTCTAAGGTTTCTCCAGGGAAATTCAAGTTGTTTTTTGCCTACAGAAGTTTGATGTCCTAGATGAAGAAATAAAATAATGTTAAGTGTCCTATGATGCTCTGAATTTAATTCAATTTAATATTTTTGGGTAGCCAGCAAGATTTATTGAGTACTCAGAGTATGAAGAAAATATTGATGTCTAATTTGAGTCTCAAAAGCTTGTATTTTGGATCCCTAAATTAATTGTAATACTTAATTATAATAATTATAATAGTTCATTAATTATAATGGTTTTATTAAGCAATTAAAATGTGCTGGGCATTGTACTGCTTACTTTAATGGTGTAGGTATTTGTATCTCTGCTTTATAATTTAACTAACTGAAACTTTGAAAGTTTAAGAAACTCTCCTGTGGTTACAAGTCTAGTGAAATATGGGAATCTGTCTGTTGTTAATCTATGTTCTTTTTTTTTGGGGGGGGGGAGGGGGGGGAGAGAGTAAGCAGTGGAGCAGGGCAGAGAGAGAGATGGAGAGAAAGAAACAGAGAGAATCCCTAGCAGGCTCCATGCTCAGCACAGAGCCACAACCCTGGGATCAAGACTTGAGCCAAATTAAGAGTCAGATGCTCAACCAACTGAGCCACCTAAATCTGCCCCTAAATCCGTGTTCTTTCTAAAGCAGTGCTGTCCCACAGAAATTTCTGTGATGATGTTCTATATCTCTGTGGTCCAATGTGACAGCCACATTGTGGCTATTGAGCGTTTGAAGTGAGACTAGTGTAACTGAGGAAATCAATTTTTTATTTTATTCAATTTTAATTAAAACTAAACTTTATTTATTTATTTTAAAGGTTTATTTATTTGTTTTGAGAGAGTGTGTGTGCAAGCGGAGGAAGGGCAGAGAGAGTGAGGGAGACAGAGAATCCCAAGCAGGCTCTCCTCAGCACGGAGCCTGATGCAGGGCTCATTCCCATGACCGCAAGATCACCACCTGAGCTGATATCAAGAGCTGACCGCTTAATCTACTGAGCTACCCAGGGATGCCTAAAATTAAACTTTAGTAGCCACATGTAGTGGCTGCACCAGACATCACATTGGTCTATAAATACTTGAACTACTCTGATCTCATGTGTGGTCCATTTAGATATCAAAGACATCAAATGTAAAGATGTAGTTGGAGAAAAAAAAAATGTCATGAAAATCAAAGTCATTTATTATTATTATTTAAAAATTTTTTATTTGGGTAGAGTTGACCAAAGCAAAGTCACTTAAATTGCAGAATTCAAAGGGATATGGACCTCAAAGTTCAATGACTCATACAATTTAGGTAGGAAAAACTTCTTTTGGAAAATTTCTATTGTGCTCACTTCAGCAGCGCATATGCCAAAATTGGAAAATTTCTATTGTGCGTCTTAGTTGGTGATTATTAATATATTGGCAATGTTGATTATAAGGGGCAGAGCAATTTGAAAAAAGGAAAAATTTGTTCCTGGAACTGTACTCTTACTGCAAGATTCAGTTCTCTAGGCGTTTTCCAATCTAGGGAATCACAAATTCCCCGAGTAGCAGGGACACAGGAATATGTTTATAATCAAACTAATTAACAAAACTGTTTTGATTTCTACTTTCAGGTGTCTCCTGCCTCCAGTCATCTGGTTTTTCATAAATGGCTTTAGAGCTGAATATTTACAAACTGGAGTCTTTAATGTTCAATATTCATAAACAGACTATGCCTCCAACAAACAGTGATATGAAAACAAAACATAAATGCCTACTTAATAGAACTCTAGATGATAGCCCTTCCTTGTCTGACCTCTGGATTTATGGTTCGTCAGGCTAGGCTGTCTCCCAGACCGGCTAATTTGACTGTAGTCTCTTTTCAGTAGAGACCAGTTTTCTTGCACTAGTTTAATTCTTTCTTTCTTAGTCACCAGTCTACCTAAACTTTTCTTCTTTCTCTTTCAATTGATTACAACTTCACTGTCCTGTGGAAATCTCTTTGTTTACTGCTGTGGAAATCCAGGGGGGCCAGAACCGGGAACATGGCTCTCAGCAATGCTGGGTCCTGCAGCAGACGGGTAAACTGACCAGACCTTGCAGATGCCCTAACCTGAGGTTGGAACTACTCCTGCCCCCATCTCTCTGTGTGCTTACCCTCAGAAAAACAGATTACAAATGTGGGCACCAGAATCAGATTGCCTGGACCCGATCTCCTCCTGGCCAAGCAAGAGTTACTTAACATTTTTTGGCCTCACACTCTTCATCTATAAAACAGGATAAAAATAGTTTCTGTCTGACAATAGTGTTGTGAGAATTAAATGAAAATAATCTGAGTAAGGGCTTAGCATGGTTCCTGGAACATGTGTCCACTCAATGATTATTGATTGTTATAATTATTGGTTATCATTATTCTTTAATGACCATAATCCCCTTCCTTAAAGTAATGTGACTTTTTTATAACATGAAGAAATAAACTCTTCATTTTTATTACACCAAAGGTTTTATGGATTCCCCTCTAGTTGGTCAGTTTCATGTTTTTTCTCTACTCAAGTTTATGCATTTTTTTCATCCATCCAACCTTCATTGAAGCCCCATGATGTGCCAGGTACCATCTTAGAGATGGGGACAGAATGTTGAGGGAGACACATTTCCTCCAGGTGCTCATGTTTACTGGAGAAGATAACACAGAAGCAGATCCCAAATGTGGTATTCATTCAAAGAAGTCACTTTCCAGTAAGTATTGTTTTATCAAAACAACTTCCAGCAGGGATTGGCGCAATTGTTCTTTGTTTTCTGGTGGAGGGAGGGGCTGATGGATGTTAATAATAGGCCAGATATACCAGACATTCCATCCACTGGAGTTCCAGTGGTTTAATAAAGTCACTCATACCCTGACGTGAATGAACTATTTCTTATCTGAGATGATAACTGAGAAAGTGAAAATTGTGGCTCGGGGGTGATTTGGTGGCCTAAAGCATTTGAGAGAGAGCAGAGCTGGTGTGCTGAGCAGAGTGGGAGCCTCCAGAAAATCAGAAAGCCTATGAAGAACTGGCTACCCATGGAAAAAGTCAGAACACTCAGCTCCTAGTCCCTCTGCCAATTATGGTTATTTACCATCTCTGGATTTCTCATTTGTGAAATAATGAGAAATAGAAATGATGCTGCTAGGCTGGATAGATGATCTCACAGACTCAGAACTATGCCTGTACGAGGACCCTAGAGATCATCCAGTCCAACCTGTTTTTTAATTTTTTAAAAGTTTATTTATTTATTTTGAGAGAGTGCCCAAGTGGGGAAGGAGGGGAGAGAGAGAGAGAGAGAGAGAGAGAGAGAGAAAGAGCATACATGTGTGAGCAGGGGAAGAGAGAATCCCCTCCCACCATCAGTGCAGAGCCAGGCATAGGGCTCAAACTCAGGAACCTTGAGGTCATCACCTGAGCCGAAATCAAGAGTAGGATGCTTAACTGATTGAGCCATCCAGGTGCCCCCAATCTGCTTCTCTTACAGGTAAAGAACTTGTGACTTAAGAGACGTCAAATAACTTGCTCAAGGACACACAGCTTGTTATTTAGAGAATCAGCAAGTCATTAAACTTCCGAGACAGTGCTCATCTCTAGGGTATCATTTGGTTCTATAGGTAGGATACTGTAAACTTATAACTAAGGGCCAGGATCATGACCTTGAGACATGATGAGGTACTTACGTATATTCTGAATCGTTGAGTTATGCTTTTTATAATTACCATATGCTCACTACAATGTTAACATTAAGTTTATTTTATTATATTCTGATGATTTGAGAATGATATTGGAAGTATAGTGTGTCTGTCTTAGGCCTATGGGCCCATTACTATAAAATGAAGTCACTACATTTTCATGTATGAGTGCTCACTGGCCAGACACTAGCCCCCCTCTAGTTGTCCCGGTTGTTTCTGAGAGTTTCTCAAGTTCTTCCTCTCTGACTTCTCAATGTACTGCCACAGTGCTGTGTCTGCTGCTACTGACTTTTGAACCAGAGCCTCAGGCTCCACCTGCCCCAGAAAGAGACGGAGGTGATCATTTCAACCATGCAGTGTTCTCAGGGGGATTAGAGATGATTTATGAACATGCCTAGCATGTAGTAGGTGTTCAGTAAATGTAAACTCTTGTTATTATTTTAGATTTCGCTACCACCAGAGTTTTCAAGACCACTGCTAGATGGTTGGGTTGATGAATTTCAATGTCATTTTCTTCAATTTTCTGTATTTGCTCTTTGCTTTAGGTGCTCTTACAGAGTAGTGAAATAGTCACGTGATTATGAGGGAAGGAAGGAGATCATTCACTCATTCATTTACTCGTTTAAAAACATGCACGAAATTCAATTATTCTAGGCTGGGGGACACAGATATGTACAAGCTATTTCAAGGGTTTACAGGTGATTGAGAGAGATAAGACTCTACACAAATCACAGCAATGCAAAACGGCCGGTAAATTCTTCTTTCAGAGAGGAAGAGATCACTCCTGGCTGGAAAGATAGTAACAACTAACATTAATGTAACAATTTTAAAGCACTTCCACATGCATTTTAGAACTTGATTCTCACAAAAACCCTGTGATTCAGAACCCTCATTTGCAGATGAGAAGACAGTTCAGGGAAAATAGAGTGACTTACCTATGCTTGCTCTGGTACGAAGTCAGCCCTAGGGCCTGACTGTTCAGATTCTGAAGATCCCTCCACTGTATCATCCTAGGAAAGCTTCACGGAGAAGGTGACTTTGTGGACTGAGTATTTAAAGGCGGACCAATTTTGACAGGTGGAGACAAGGCGAGGGCTTTCTAGGTTAAATCAACCAGCACAGATATGAAGGTGGGAAAGGTTGAGACATACTTTGGAAAGTGTGAGTAGAATATGTTAGCTGAACCATTAGCTATTTGTAGGGGAGTCAGAGATTTAAAAAACAAAAAGTGCACTGCACTGTGGCTGGATGACACAATCTGAATCAGCAGACTGAGGAGTTTAGAAATGATTTGACAGAAGTGATGGAGGGGAAGGAGTGTGCTGAATACAGAAAGAATTAAGAAGATCTGGAGAGGTGAGTCAGATTATTGTGGAGAGGATGGAGGGGGCAGGGGGCCAATTAGGAGGCGTTAAGGTAGGCTTATGGGAGGCAAGGCAAGAAGAGCCAGATCCAAGAAGCATTGACTGGTGTATTAACATGATGACTAGGTGTGGGAGTTGAGAGAGACGCAGGGAGGAAAGATGCCTCTTAGCTTTGAATGGAGTCCCTGGAAGAAGGTGATGCCTTTATCAGTGGTGGCGTATTTGCAGAAGGAGCTGACTTAGAAGGGAAAACCATGAGCTCCCTTCCGGATTAGCTGTGCTTGTGTTGCAGTCTGTGTATCGCCACCTGACTGTCCACTGAGAAGGTGGGTGGTGAGTCAGAGGAAGAAGGAGAGTGTGAGTGACCACCCAGGCAGAGGGCTCTTCCTTCCTGAGTCTGCTCTGCTCCGCCCTCCCCCCCCCCCCCCCTTATTGTGTCTGATGACAACAATGCCTGCTATGTGGTAAACACTCAAAATGCCTTTGGAAAATAAAATCATTTAAAAGAAGACTTGTCAGGAAAAGTTTTAGGGCAACGGAGAAAACTAGAGTGAGGGAAAAGAGGAGACAGTGCTAGCGAGGGGAAGCACCAAATTTGAGTCACTGGCTCTAGTAATTTCCCAGAGATTAAGTGCTCCAAGGCCTGGTGGGAGCTGCAAGTGGTAGACACCTGGTGGAATTAAGAATATGGAGAGATTCTGGGGCCAGAGTATTGATGTTTAAGTTGCTACGGATAATGGCAAAGAGTGGAAATGACTGAGTTAGACCCAGGCAAGAGAGGCCCCTGCTCTGGACTCTTTTAGAGGACCTCACTCTGGCTCTCTTCTGCACCCCTCCCTGCACTACCTCGTCCATGGGGCCAAGGGATCATGCTCACTGGAACCTGTGCTTCTAGATCCAGCCCTGGGTAACAGGTCCCTGGGATTCCCTGCTCAAATGGCCAAACCTGCTTCCAGGGCCTCCCCAGGCCTCTATCCTGGGTCTGCCTTCATGTGGGTACACAATGCCACTACTTTGCACACTCCAGGCCTGAGCAATAGCCAAGGGCCATCTCTCTAGGTAGGTAGGGGGATGTAAATAAAGCTTTGGGGGTGAGTGGCAGAACTTGAACTTCGTGGGTAGGGGTATGCACAAATGTTCTTAGGGTCTACTCCAGTGTAGGATGGAGCCAGGACATGGAAAAGAAGGGAAACAAAAATTGGGTGGGGGGCTGGCTTCCAGCCAGCCTTGCACCACCACATTCTGAAGCAGAAGTCCAAGAAGTCGAGAAATTTAAGTTTAAACTTTAAATTCAGGCTTCTAGGTTGTAAAGAAAGTGCACATGTCAATATCAAGTGTTAGAATATATTTTATTTTATATAAGTTTGTAAGCTTGACTTATAACTTGTAAATATTTAGATATGTGATATACAGACCCCCATTTGTGATCCTACCCTCATATGTTAGGAATCTTCAGAATCAGCAGGTTATAAAGATCTCTCTGCTGTGAGCCTTGAGCTTCCTTCCCCTTTCTTGACAACCACCACACTTATTGGGTGAAAACTTGTTTTATTGTCCGTCTCCTCTGATAGACATGAAGCTGTGTAGAGGCAGGAACCAGGCTGTCTTTTTACAAATATATCCTAGTGTTAGTGGAATGACTGACACATAGTATGTGCTCATGATGTATGTTTAAAATTCTAAAATGATGAAAGATTAGGGTGCCTGGGTGGCTTAGTTGGTTAAGCATCTGACTTCGGCTCAGGTCACGATCTTACAGTTTGTGAGTTCGAGCCCTGTGTCGGGCTCTGTGCTGACACCTCAGAGCCTGAAGCCTGCTTCAGATTCTGTATCTCCCTCTCTCTCTGCCCCTCCCCTGCTCACACTCTGCTTCTCTCTCTCTCAAAAATAAGTAAACATTTAGGAAAAATAAAATGATGAAAGACTTACACACTTAATGACAGCAAGTAGGGTGAAGAGACATGATGGAAGGGGGTAAAGTTACCTTTAAAGAAAATGTCTTGATAAATCATAATAGAAATAGAATGGCAGTCTAGATGTTTCTCTTCCAGTCAGAGAGTCTGGCAAGCACACACATCTATTGCCTTAAGAACTAGAGTTGAAGTAGTTTTTTCATTCTAAATTTTAGGTGTTTGTTGTTGTTTCCCTTCGATGAGTAGTTGCATTAGGATCAGATACTATAAAGTGAGGGCCTGGAATTCTCAAGTGATTGATTCACTGAAGTGCATTTAAAAATACAAATTAAAGGGACACCTGGGTGGCTCAGTTGGTTAAGCGTCCGACTTCGGCTCAGGTCATGATCTCAGGGTCCATGAGTTCCAGCCCCGCGTCGGGCTCTGTGCTGACAGCTCAGAGTCTGGAGCCCGCTTCAGATTCTGTGTCTCCCTCTCTCTCTGCCCCTCCCCTGTTCATGCTCTGTCTCTCTCTGTCTCAAAAATAAATAAACATTAAAAAAAATACAAATTAAGGGGTGCCTGGGTGGCTCAGTCCATTAAGTGTCAGACTACAACTCAGGTCATGGTCTCTCAGTTCATGAGTTCCAGCCCGGCATCGGGCTCTGTGCTGACAGCTCAGAGCCCGGAGCCCGCTTCAGATTCTGTGTCTCCCTCCTTCTCTGCCCCTCCCCCCTTCACACTCTGTCTCTCTCTCAAAAATAAACATAAAAAAAAAAAAAATACAATTTGACATTTTAAAACGAAGGAAAAAACACAGCCTTTTAGTTTTCCTTGAAAAACTGAAGCTTTGGCAAGATTGGCCCACAGTGGTCTGAAGCCTTTAAATAGGCCTGTGCTTATCAACAGGCCACATCCCACCAGTCAAAGCTCAGATGCCACGGACATTGTAATGCTTCTGAATTCATGACCTCTGGACCATGGGATCTTTAAGGCCTTTATACTTTCAAAAAAGTCTTTTAATTTCTTTAGGGTTATATATCTACCAACCTTTGAATGACCTTAGTGTCATTTGACTTGTACTATAATATCGTATATCTGCTTATATCTGCCATTGATTCTGAAACGGATTAATTCACATACAATCAGAGAAACCCAACTGCTCCAGAAAGCAACTTTCTGTTAGAGTTATTGTCCAAATTTCCTTTAATCATTCCTCCAATGACGCTAAGGGGAGATGCTAGCTTGAAGGAGAGTCTGCAGATCAGAATTCGACGGCTCCCTGAGAGCTGAGAAGATTGTGTGTGGCGGTGGAACAAGAGGTGCTGGGGACACGGAAATGCACAAGTGCCAGAGTGAAGGTTGCAGAACTGGGCTTGGGAAGGAGGATGATGAAGAAACCGAAAGACGACGCTAAAGTGCTAATTTGTTCAAGTATTTATTGAGTATTCACGACGTGTCAAGCCCTGTTTTGAAGCGAGGAATTCAGCAGTAAACCAACAAAAGTCCCTGCTCTCATTGAGCTTAATTCCAGTGCGGTAAGCCAGGTAGCACACACGTAAACACATACATCCCATATGTATGTTTCGGATGGAAATAACTGCTATTTATAAAACCAAAGCAGAGCAAAGGGGCAGCAAATGAGAGTGGCTGCTATTCCAGGAGACCCCGAAGAATCAAGGAAGCGAAGCACAAACCATCGATCGGTTTCTAATTTCCTAGGCTGCTGAGTGCGAGGTGCACCTCCCAGGAAACCCCGCCCCCTCCCTCCCATAGGGTGCAAGGTGCCATCTCCTGGCGAGCTCCTCCCACTTGCCCGCCCAGAGGCGGCCTTGGGGGCGGGGCATCACGCCCAGGCGCAAGGAGCGCGCTGCACCCAAAGCCGCGCTCATAGGGTTCCCGGCATTCTTCCCGTTCTGTCAAGGCCAGAAGAATTACCCCCGCTGTACCTGGCATGCTGGGAACTGTAGTTTCCGCCCGCAGCCCGGCGTGTCGGAGGAAGTAAAAGCCGTTCAATCGGCTCCATTGCTGGCACATGACTTGCATCCTCGACGGGTTGTGGGGAGGCCTTGCTGGGGGTAGGGGCGGGGATCATCCCCAGAACGGTCCGGCAAGCGTCCAGGCTGGTGGCCGCCCCGGTCACGTGACCCCAGCTTGCCGGGCGCGCGCGACTCCTCAGCGCCATTCCCTCCCCGCCCCGCCCGGCAGTCGGCCTGCGCCTCCCCCGGCGCTGCTGCCACCTCGCGCTCGGAGGCGTCACGGAACGTGCTCTCCTCTCCCCCTCCCCCTCCCATCCCCTCCCGCCCTCCCCCACCTCCCCCTCCCGCGCCGAGACTCGCCGCCGCCGCCGCAGCCGCAGGAGTAGCCGCCGCCGGAGCCGCGCGCAGCCATGGCCGAGAACCCGGGCTTGGAGAACCACCGCATCAAGAGCTTTAAGAACAAGGGCCGCGATGTGGAAGTGAGTGTGCTTCCGCGGTCTGGGCCCTCCCGGCTCACCCGGCTGGCCGCGCCGGCCCCTCGGCGGCGGGGAGGGGCGGGGGGCCGGCGCCGGGCTGGTTCTCGCCGGCTCGCGGTGGGTCGGAGTTGGCCGCCGCCTCTAGTCACCGCGGCCCCGGCTGGGCGGAGCGGGCGACGGGACCGCGGGCCGGGCTGCACCCGCCCTCTGGAGCTGCCGGCGCGGGGACCGGGAAATGCCGGGGTTTTCGGCCCCGTCACGCGGGCGCGGCCTGCTGTCGGCGAGGAAGGGATGTGGAGCTGAGGCGGGGTCCGCGGGCCGGCGCCTCGCGGGCCGGGGATGCTGCCACCCTGGTCCGTCGACCGCACCGCGGAGGGGGCGGCCGCGACTCGCGCCGGCTGCCCGTGCAGCCTCCCTCCCGGCACGGCCCCCTCGGTGCCTCCCGCGCTGCCGCACATGGAGCCGGCGCCGTGCCGGTCCCCGCGCATAGCTTGTGCGAGCGGGGCCCAGGCGGGCGGTGGCGGCCCGCAGAGGGGGGTGGGGACCAGCCGGGTAACTGACTTGTTTGAGGGTGGTGGATGGGGGAGGGTAGGATGCGCCAGGACCATTTTCTCATATTCCAGTGCTGTCCTTTGGACCGGTCGTGCTGAGCTGTTCTAGCTCATACTCCTCTTATTGCTGGCATTTGGAGCAAGCTGGAGGTGGACAATAGTTTACCATCTATTGTGTTGAGGCTTTGGAAGAGACGTTGTTCCGACCTCCGCTCACAGGACCTGTTTTCTTAGCCTTTCTTGTAGTGGGATTGTGCATAGGATAATCATTTCTTTGACATGCTTTACCGAAATAAATCGGATACATAGGTTCATACGGCCTTGTATATCTCTCTTGCTTCAAGCTGGTAGAATTTCCAAGTGGTTGCAAAACTGTAAACATCGTGGTCACTTAGTTCGTTGCTACACAGCATGTTGCCATTGTCTCATTAAGGTGACATTAGCAGGTACTATTTGCAAACTCGGGTTACTGAGGCAGCGCTAGAGGTCTCTGCAGCTACTGAAAGCATTGTAGTATACTGCACAAACTTCCCTGGAACTCTGACCTCTGGATTTGTTAGGGAGAACGTGGTTTTAAGTCCACAGCCTCCTTTTCTAATACTAGGTGACATGATTCGCAGTTTTGTAATTCTTGATAAAGGGCCAAGGTGACGAAGATGTGCGCATTTTATCCTGTCTTAGAGAACGTGGTGGGGAAACATTCAGCGTTCTGTTTTGTAGAGAAACACAAAACTCAGGCCATTTTTCAGAGCTACAAATTTAAAACTAATTGGAACAAACCTAAGGAAATTCTGTGGAGTTCCCGTTTGAATAAGACAAATAAAGGTCATCTATCTCTATCCTTGTCATGGTTAAATTTCTTCTGTGGGAAATACTTGTAAGCAAAAGTGAAACTTAGGAATAGCAACAAGAAATTTTGGAACTGCCTCCTTAATTGGTCCACTTGATGATAGGAGTTAATTTTGAACTTTTCCCATCTTTCTTGAAGCTTACCACTATTATAAAGCAAAACTTACTAGTTTTAAAAATGACCATGTTGTTTGTACAGAAGAACTAACAACATTGTTTCCTCTCTTGGATATTGGTGCAGGTTTTTGTTTTCTTTTTTGCCTATATTATTATCTGGGAACTCAGTGCTACCTAGTAAGGACTCCTGCACATAATAGGTGCACAGTAAATATTTGCTGATCATCAGAATGTAATTAATGACTTCCAGATGCATGAAAAAGAGGCATGGTTGCTCAGCCTTCAGCCTGAAAATATTGGTCACAATATTACATTTCCCAGGATACGTTAGAGTAACTAAGGCATGACGTAGCAGACATTCAAATGATAGGTCTATGCGGCAGACACTATACTGGGAGCTTCATGACACTTAATACCCTATAACGACATATGAACTAGTTATAGCATTATTCCCACTTTCAGGAGGAAAGTACTTTAGATGAGGAAATGTGAGAGTGCTTACGTAGCGTGTACAAGGTCACAAAGTGGGTATGAGCATTCCTTCACTAATTGTTGGATGTCTGACAATGTTAGGTCTTGGGTATACAAAAGAGAATAAAATTCAGTCTGTACCTCAAGGAGTTTACAGTTCAGTGGGAATAATGGTAAAGTAAACTGATGATTACAATGCAGTACATCAATAAGTATATTTTGAGAAAATTCTAACTTGAGGCTGAGCAGTCAAGGGAGATGTTATGGTTGATTCATAGTGGATGAATTGGAGTAAACTAATCCTGAAAGATGAAGGAAAGTTGGCCTGGCAAAATGCAGGAAAAGGGAGGGCAAAACGAAGGGGCTTTGTAGGCCTGTGGGAGGAATAGTTGGACAGTAGTTGAACAGTCCTGACAGAGTGCAGTAGAATTGCTGGGGATGTGACTGAAGGGTAAACTGATCAGGGATCAAACCTGGTAAGTGCCTTTGTTGTGGACTTAGGTACAACCAAGACTAGACGCTGGTTCTAATTTAGTTTTATCCATTAGAAACTGTGTTAAATCAGAAACTTACACTACAACTGAGCTTTGTGACTAAGTAGTTGTGACTATCAGGCTGTTTCAAAACAGTGAGATGCGCTCTGATGTGATACTCCTACCTTTTCACATATAGGATAGATGAAAGATAAAACTTTGTAAAGTGTACAACCAGCTGATACACACATAAGATGCTAGGTACAAGTATAAAATACACATTTTCTAAGGGAGTAAGTTATACCTGTTCCACTAACAGGAAGTTGTGAGTGGGGAGAGGGCTGAGGAGGAGAGCAATTTCATAGTCATTCAGTCGGGAGTGGCTTTACAGAAAAGAGGTTGGTGGATTTTATAGGAAGTATGTGCTGAACTTGAACAGGGAGCGAAAGAAATTAGTGAATAAAGACCCAGGTGAGAAAGAAGAGCAATTAGATTAGGGAGTGAAGAGATGAGACTTCCAGATGGCCCATGGTGGTCTGAGACTGTATTTGCGGCAAAGAGTTACTTGGACAGTTCCTGATAGAGAGATCTGAAGGAGTTTATTCCAGAATAAAGTGAGAAGGTACAACATGATTAGAGCAGTGGAATAAGATGACTGGCAGTAATATTTAGAATTAGTTCTGGAGGAATAATGCTCTTATCCTGTATGTCAAGAGGAATTTTCAAAAAAAAATCAAGATTGGCAGGGGTGCCTGGGTGGCTCAGTCGGTTAAGCGTCCGACTTCGGCTCGGGTTATGATCTCACGGTCCATGAGTTCAAGCCCCTCATCCGGCTCTGTGCTGACAGCTCAGAGTCTGGAGCCTGTTTCAGATTCTGTGTCTCCCTCTCTGTTTGACCCTCCCCTGTTCATGCTCTGTCTCTCTCTGCCTCAAAAATAAATAAAGGTTAAAAAAATTAAAAAAAATAAATTAAAAAAAAATCAAGATTGGGGATGGAATGAGGATTTGAACTTCCTCCTCCTGTTCCTTTCTCTTCCTCTTCTGTGGAAAGCTCATAGTGGAGAAAGGGGATGAAAGTTATCTTGAGGTCTACAGATACAGATAGGGGAAGAGTAATTATTCCAGATAGCAGTTTGGAGCTTGGGTGGGGGGAATGGATTTTGTAGCTAAAACTAGGGAGTACATTGTGAAAAGGAAACTTAATTTATCCTCATTTGGTCTGGAATGGGTGTTGTTGTTGTTTTTTAATTGTTAATGTTTACTTTTGAGAGAGAGAGACAGAGCACGAGCAGGGAAGGGGCAGAGAGTGAGGGAGACACAGAATCTGAAGCAGGCTCCAGGCTCTGAGCTGTCAGCACAGAGCCTGATGCGGGGCTGGGACTCACCAACCGTGAGATTATGACCTGAGCCAAAATCAGATGCCCAACCGACTGAGCCACCCAGGCGCCCCTGGAATGGGTATTTTAATACCAGACCTTTTTATAGAAGACATTGTTCTTAGGCTTTTTTTCCCTTTTAAAAAAGTATTTAAAACTTTTCAAATATACTTACAGAAAAGTGCATGAAATGGAAACGTTCCATTTAATGAGTACTTATAAATCAAACACTCTGGTAAATGCCACTCAAGTCAACTTTGCTTTTTCTTGCTCCTGTATACCTCAAGAATGTAATATTTTTATCAGTAACAATAACTAATAACAATTATTTTTAAAATCTTAACACTTACTGTTTGCAGTTTACCTGTACCAAGTATTTTGTATGGATTAGTTTTCACAACGATCCAGTGAAGTATATACTATTATTATCCATATTTACCGCTGAGGAAACTTGAGACGTACGATTCGTAAGTAACTAGCCCTAAGTCATCAGGGGTGGCAGGACCTGGACTTACAGTGAAGCAGATGACATGAAAGCCAGAACTCTTGCTCACTGTACTGTCTTCCCACTGCAAGGAGCCTCAGACCTGAATTGTAGGAAAAAACCTCTGAAAGTTAATTAATGAGGAAAGTATTTAAGAAATCTTGGCTATATCCTAGAAATTCCTGATTTGGTATTTTAAAACCTTGCTAATAAAAATTTTTGATATCTTATCTATCATTTAATTTATTTGCTTTTTTTTCTTTGTACTCTTGCAAAGTTTCCTTATTAGTGAGGAACGAGTTAGTCGGTTTCACCAAAAAATAACCCATATCCTTGGACTTAACACTTAAAACTTATGTTTAAGTTTCTAATACTGAGGATAATATAAATTTTCTCATCCACAAATTTGACCAGCATTACCAAACTCACTTCTGTCTCTCTGGAGCCTCTGTTGGTAAGTGCTACTGCCGAATTGCTCAAGCTTAAAATCTCCCGGACTCCCTTCTCTTCCCTTTTCCTATTAGTCAGTTATCTGAAGAGCCCTCCTACTTTTTGCCTTTGATGCCGACCTTACTACAGCTGCCCCAGTTTGGGCCGCTGTTATTCTCACCTGTGTAAGTATGCTCGTGCACCTGGTTTCCGGGTCACCGGTATCTTCCCTTCCCATTGTATCTTGTGAGTTGGTCTTTCTGAAATCCTTTTGTGTTACTTTCTTGGTAAGATCATTGCCATTGCCTTCAGGATAAAATTAAAAGTCCTTAAGATGCCACACATAGTTCCTTAGGTCTCTTTTGTGCCAGCTGTGATCACACGTTTGAGATGGTGGAGTGACCAGTGTGATTTCTTCTCCAGGCCTTTGCACATACCTCCATGCCTTCTGAACATACCTTCTTTTGCTGTTTACTGGGGCTCACTCTGGCAAACTCTTTCCTCACTCAGACTCCTTTCTATATACCTCTGGAACACCAAGATTGTAATTCTGCCGCACATGTCATCCTACTTCAAAAAAAACCTTTCAGAAGTTCTCCATAGGGCCTTTCCTGACTCACCAATAACATGGTAAGTACTATCAGTCCCTAGGGTTTTTCTTCTCTCTAATGCTTTCCTACGTGAATTTTCCTTTACCTCTTTGGGTTAAATTGCTGTGGCTACAACAAGTTCTCTGTATGTGGGCTCTGTAAGCCCACTGAAGGTAAAGACCTTGGGCTGTGAGTTGTCACGTAATGACCAGTATATAAAATTTAAGGAATATTCTGAGAAGAGAGATAGCATATCTGAAAAACCTCTATATTTGGGAGTGAAACTAACAATATTATCCTAAGATGCCGATATTCCTTCTGGTGTTGACACCATGGCATTGATACTGTTGCCCAGCCCTCCTTTGCCAGCCTCTTCTGTTATAATGTATTTCTGCAACATGAACTAATTCATACTTGAATTGTAAAGAAGAATGATGTTAGTTAATGCAGAATTCATGTTGGTTCATATTTGATTTCGGAGTTGATTTTTCACCAGCATGTTAACTGTTTCACGCTCCCAAGTAACAGCAATGGAACATAAACACGTGAAGTACAGACACAGTTGAACACAGCAAGTCGGAGAGTATGCACATTGCCCCTTCCCCCATATTCTGCCTCTAGACTCCATAGGTTGACCATGTTCTGTCTTAAGGTGCTTATTGCCCTACCCTTCTTTTTTTTTTTTTTTTTTTTTTTTTTTTAATTTTTTTTTTTTTTTTTCAACGTTTTTAATTTATTTTTGGGACAGACAGAGACAGAGCATGAATGGGGGAGGGGCAGAGAGAGAGGGAGACACAGAATCGGAAACAGGCTCCAGGCTCCGAGCCATCAGCCCAGAGCCTGACGCGGGGCTCGAACTCACGGACCGCGAGATCGTGACCTGGCTGAAGTCGGACGCTTAACCGACTGCGCCACCCAGGCGCCCCTGCCCTACCCTTCTTGATGTAGTTCCCTCTTTTTTCTTAATTTTACAGAACATGAAGTTTTTCAGGAATCTACGTATCATAGAGCAGATAGGTTATACTTCTCTTTTCTTGAATTCACTAACGGGGTATACAGTCTCTCCTTGTCCTTCTGCCTCAGTGATTACTCCTTTTTGGTTGATTTTGCCAACTCTTCTTCCTACCTATTGACTGTAGGCACGTCTTGGGATTTTGTCTGTGACTCTCTCCTCTATTGACTGCTTTTCTTGCCCACATCAAGCATCTCCCTTAGTTTTAACTATCACTTCAGTGTGGGGGACTTAAATCTGTTTTACGCATCTGCTGGAAATTAATCACATGAGCATCACATCAGCTTCTTAAGCTCAGAGTGTTTAAAGCTATGTTCTGCCTTTTTTTTCTTTTCTCTGTTTATGGCATCATCACCCTCACTGTGACCTGAACTTGAAACTTGAGAGGCTTCTTGGACTCCTTCCTCATCTTCCACATTCAGTCAGATGCCAGTCATGTAGCTTGAATCTCTGTGCTGTTTCTGGATTTTGGCCCTGCCTCTGTATTCACTGCCTCCAGCTGACTTTAAGCCTTAATACTTATCATCTGGCAATTTAAGAATTGCCCCCAAAGTGATTGATGTTCTTTCTCCAGTTCATGAGATCTTTCAGTGAGTCTCATACCTGATTATTTTTTCCAGGTTCAGCTTTTCTTTCCTCTCTCCTTCCCTGCCCCTTCAAGCTCTAGCAACACTGAGCGTCTTATATGCTTATACATAATCTGGAATCCCGCCCTCCCCTGCTTGCCAATGCTATTTCTATTCTCAGGGCTATCCTGCTGACTGGAATATCCTTCCCTGCCTCCTGTTGCCTGACTAATTCCTACCCCTCTTTAAATGCTCAACTCTGGGTTTAGCTCTTATCAGAAATCTTCTGAATCTCCCCCATCTTCCCAGGTTGAGTTAGGTACCATTCTTCACTCCTGAATAGATCTTTCTCATATGCAGTTATGGTTAATATATTTCAATTATGTTTTATCTCTTTCTCCAACTAGATCATGAGCTTTCTGAGCACATAGACTGTATATCTCCTTTGCCTACATCTTAGTGCAGTGGCTGGAACAAAGTAAGCACTAAAACACTTCTTGAATGAATATATCCATACTAGGTACTACGGACACAATAATTTTCTTAAAATACATTTTTGAACTGAAACTTTTATTTTTTATTTATTTTTTATTTTTTTAATGTTTATTTTTGAGAGAGACAAAGCGTGAGCAGGCAAGGGGCAGAGAGAGAGAGAGAGACACAGAATCCGAAACAGGCTCCAGGCTCTGAGCTGTCGGCACAGAGCCCTACGTGAGGCTTGAACTCATGAACCACGGGATCATGACCTGAGTCGAAGTCAGATGCTTAACCGACTGAGCCACCCAGGCGCCCCTGAACTGAAACTTTTAATCTTTTGTGCCTTTTCCTGTTGCTTTCTAAATCAAGTTCAAACTTTTTATTATGATAGGTAAAGTGTTGGGAGATTGAGAGACCTGCATAGTTAAATAATTTTTAAATTTTCTTACTTTAATTATAGAAATGTTCTTTTTTTAATAATTAAAAAAAATTTTTTTTTTAACGTTTGTTCATTTTTGAGAGACAGAGCACGAGTAGGGGAGGGGAAGAGAGAGAGAGGGAGACACAGAATCCGAAGCTCGCTCCAGGCTCTGAGCTGTCAGCACAGAGCCTGATGCGGGGCTCGAACCCACAAACCTTGAGATCATGACCTGAGCCAAAGTTGGACGCTTAACCAACTGAGCCACCCAGGTGCCCCAGAAATGTTCTAATAATTAGGAAAGTGGAGAGAATAGTATAATTAATCCCATATGCACATCACTTAGATTTAATAAGTCACAGTTTGCTGTCTTTGTTTCATCTTTTTCCTCTATATGTATAATAGACACCATGACATTTTACTCCTAAAGACTTAAGGCTACTTCTCTAAAAATAATGTATTCTTACATAAACACTGTATCACCCTGACATAATAACATCTAATCTAGTCCACATTTAAATTTCCCTAGTTGTCCCTGATTTTTTTTTTTTTTTAACATTTGGTCATTTGGTCAGGATTAAACAAGATCAGATCATACTTGGTTATGTTTCTTAAATCTCCTTCAATCTACAATAGGCTTCTCCCACCATTTTTTTATAGTAAATAAACATAACATAAAATTTATTATTTTAACTACTTTAAGTGTATAGTTCTGTGACATTAAGTACATTCACATTGTTGTGTAATAATCATCACTGTCCTATATCCAGAACTTTTCATCTTTTGTAACTGAAACTCTGTACCTATTAAATAATAATTTTGCATTCCCTCTTTCTCCAGCCCTTGGCAACCTTCCTTCTATTGTCTTTCTTTATGAATTTGACTACTCTAGGAAGCTCGTATAAGTAGAATCATACAATATTTGTCTGGCTTATTTGACTGGCTTATTTCTCTCAGCATAATGTCTTCGAAGCGCATCTGTGTTGTAGCATGTGTCAGAATTTTGTTTCTTTTTATGGCTGAATAATATTCCGTTGTATGCAGGTACCATATTTTGTCCATTCACCCATTGATGAATGGTAGCTTCTACCTTTAGGCTGTTGTCCCCCACCATTTTATAAATGCTGTTAATTTGTTGAAGAAATCAGGTCAGTTTTCTTGTATTAAGTTGAACCACATGAAATTTTCATTTGGGAGGTTCAAAGTATGAGCCAAGTATCAGCAATTACATATGGTTCAGCCTAATAAAATGTCCTAATTAATGGATTTGTCTGTTTCTTTGTGGTGTTGCTTAACTTGTTCCTCCTATTTCTTGCCACCGTCTGGATTTTCTGTAAACTGGAGGTTAGTTTTAGAAGCATGATTATCTTCAGTTTAAGCATTTTTGATTAAAAAAAAAAATACTTCCATTGGTGATGCTGTGTACTTCAGAATATATCCCAGTAGTGATGGTAAGATTGATCAGAAGGTTCAGATGATAAAGAATAGATAAAGATAGTTCAGATAAAAAATAGTTTAATGTTACAATGTCAAAGTCACTGCATTTGGTGAAATGAATTTTAGTTATTTGGGTGAAGTGTGATATAGACTGGGTAATATTTGAAGTGAAAAAGAATAAACTGACTTCTTGGTATCCAGCAAGGAGTTAGAAGATGTATTTGGAAAATCTAACTTCAAAGTCAGTGGCATTTTCTCTTTCCATGACTGACACTGTTCCTAACTTGACTTTGATATCTCAGCGTAAGGTTTTGCTGTGTTCTCATTTCCAAGCCTCTGTTCCTTTACTTTGAAGATAAAGCAATAGTAAAAATGTAGGGAAGATATAGCTGTACTTTGTGGCAGTTTTGCTATTAAGAAAAATTTGTCACAGCCTGGGATATCACCACTAAGAGTTAAAGTATGGTTGGGGCACCTGGGTGGCTCAGTCGTTTGAGCGTCCGACTTCAGCTCAGGTTATGATCTCATGGTCTGTGAGTTCGAGCCCCGCGTCGGACTCTGTGCTGACAGCTGGGATCCTGGAGCCTGCTTCAGATTCTGTGCCTCCCTCTGTCTCTCTGCCCCTCTCCCCCACCTTATGCTCTGTCTCTGAAAAATGAATAAACCTTAAAAAAAAAAAAAAAGTTAAAGTATGGTAAAATAAATCATGACTATATTCACTTGGAATTAATCTTTCTAAATGGTTGGGTTTTCTGGGCTTTAAGTTTATTTGTTTACATACCAAATTTTCTTTTATTTGAAATGTCAGTGTTTGGGGTGCTTGTCTGACTCAGTGGGTGGAGCACGTGACTCTTGATCTCAGGGTTGTGAGTTCGAGTGCCACTTTGGGCATGGAGCCCCCAAAAAAGTCACTGTTTCTGAAAATGCCTATACATTTTTCTGCCTTCTTAAATAGAATATAATTTAGTTATTTTCTTGTTTCTTGAGAATCACATTTATGCATATGGGTATCCGTTTTTGCTGTTACATAAGTAATGCCTTCAGGTTCTTAGATTTGTCAGAATTTTATCCTTAATTTTTGTGCTTATGGGATTTTTGCTCTTCATAATTCTTTTGCCTCTCCTACCCTTGCAGAATTTGTCAGCTTTCTCTTTGATATTGTCAGCTTGTTTACCTGTAGTAGCTCCACTCTTCCTTTTTAATTTAATGTTTCATATATCCCAGTGACTTGGATAATAGATGTATTAAACACTTATGAAGCATTTGCCATGGGCCAGACAGGCAGTGTTAATACCCCAAATAGTAAATATAAATAACTTTGTCCTTGCTAGTTTAGTGTGAGAGACTGATACCTAAGTATATACAGTGGACTCTTAAGCAACATGGGGGTTAGGGGGTGCCCACATATAACTTTTGATTCCCCAAACACTTAACTACAGATACTGTACTGTTAACTGGAAGCCTGACCAATAACATAAACAGTCAACTAACATGCATTTTGTATATGTATTATATAGTGTGTTCTTACGATAAAGTAAGCTACAGAAAAGATAATGTTATTGATAAAATCACAAAAAATAGAAAATACATTTACAGTACTGTACTGTAAAAAATTTGTGTATAAGTAGATCTGCATAGTTCAAACCCATGTTATTCAAGGGTCAGCTGTACTTAGTACAGAGCTCATTCTATGAAATAGGTACATAATTTGCAAAGTACTATGAAAGCATGAAGAAAGCGAGTGACTATACCTGGGAAAATTGAATTAAGTTACACGGAAGATCATACTTGAGCTGGGTCTTGAAGAATGAATAGGAGTTTGCCAAGACAAAAAGAAAAATAACATGAATAACAGTGACTGTGTCATAGAGTATTAAAGGTGTGGTGTGTTCAAGCAGCAGTTGATGTGGTGACCTTACATACATTCCCTTCTTTTGGAAACCTCATTCTGATTGACCTTTCTTTGGAAGCTACTCTTCTGCCATTGGATATCTTTTGGTGAGATTTTTGATCTAAGTGCTTCTGCCTCCTTTGGTTAATTAAAGTGCCTTAATATTTCTGGTTAATAAAAAGAAGGCCATTCAAATGCTGTCCCTGGCATTTAAATCTTAAATGAGCTGACACTGGGACCTAAGTGATTCATTTTGGCAGAAGTACTGTAAAGAAATCTTTCTTTAATTCCTGCCACCTAGATCTGTGGCGTTGCTTTCATCCTGAGTTTTTCATCAGATTCCACAGCTTTTCCTTTGGTTCTGTGAATTGTTCTTTATTCTTCCAGTAAATTCACCTGCACCCCTCCCCTCCCTTTGTTTCTCAGACTAAACTCAAGTCTGTTTTTATGGTTTGCAACATAACTAATTTAAGATGATCAACTATCCTGGTTTGCCCAGAACTGAGGGAGTTCTCAGGACACAGGACTTTGAGTATTCAAACCAGTAAAATCCTAGGCAGACCTTCATAAGTTGGCCGCTTTACTCTAATTGAAACAGTTGGGACTAAAGATAATGAGTTTGGGGAACCAAATGTTGTTCAGATGGAAATATCCAGTATGCAGCTGAAAATAATGTGTGCAGAACTAGCTTGCTTCAGTTATTTCTCTCAACAGTTATCTGAATTCTGAACTAAGTATGAGAGATAAGACAATGAAAGTAATAATAACCAATAATTGTTGAGCACTTACTATGAGCAAGGCACTGTGCTGCTAAGAATAATATTAAGTAATTCTCACAATTGCTGTTATTCAGGTGAAGAAAATGAGTTAAGTAATTTGCTTAAGAACATGCAACGAGGAGGAGGCAGAACTGGAATTCAGTCCTAGATTTCCTACTTTAAAACTCTCTTCCCTTAATAACCATTTTCTACTCTGCCTCAGGGTCCCTGCTCAGGGAGTGTGTAGATTACTAGGGATGTGATTTAAAGCAAATAAATACTACAGTGGAAATACGTTGAGAGAACAGTGGACACATAGGGAAAGAATCCGCATGGGTGAGCATCAGAAGGCTTCATGGAGATTGTGCTTAGGCTGAAACTAGAAAAATGTATAGATATTTCTTTGGTAGTATATCTTAGGTGGACTTAAGGGTAAGAGACAGCATGACTTGTTCTGGGAAATAATGTAAATCAGTATTTCTTATAGGCGGAGTGATTGGAAAGTTGGATAGGATAGGCAGGGGCCAGATTGTGAAAGACCTCTCCTATGGGGAAAGTTTTAAGTAGGAAGGTGGGTTTTGTGCATTTAAAACTGTTGCTTTGGTTGCACCATAGGAGATTGATGAAGGTGAGAAGGGAGCTTCAAAGGAACAGTTAGAAAACTCAGGCGACTCAGAGATGGATGGTCTAACAGCATTGGGGTCCAACGGCAGGAAAAGTTACCAGGACTGCTTATTTGGCATATGTTACCTTCTAGAACAGAGGTTAGCAAACTTTTTTCTTTTTTGTAAAGGGTCATAATATTCTCAAAAGGTTAAATATTTCATGCTTTGAGGCCCATACTATTTATGTCACAACTGTTCATCTCTGCTGTGAGCATGAAAGCAGCCATAGACACTAGGCAAACAGATGGGTGCCACTGTTCCAATGAAGCTTTATTTATAAAATCAGGTGGCAGGCTGGATTTGGCTCACAGGGTGTAGTTTGCCTAACCTTATCCTAGGATGATATGGCCAGTAGTGAAGATTTGGAAAATAGTTCAAGCAATGATTAGAGTGATTAAGATGATAATATAGATGAGAGTTCCTAGGTATAAGAACAAAAAAGGGGGTCACCTAGGTGACTCAGTCGGTGGAGCTTCTGATTCTTGATTTTGGCTCAGAGTCATAGGATGAAGCCCCTCCATGCTCAGGGGTGGTGCCTGCTTGGATTTCTCTCTCTCCCTCCCTCCCTCCCCCCATCTCCCTTGCTGTATCTTTCTCTCTCTCTCTCTTTCTAAAATTAAAAAAGAAGAAAAAAGGACTAGGGGAAGGAAGAACCCAAGGAAGTACATCATTTTAGGGCACTAGTAAAAATGCCACTGAAGAATGAGTCTGTAAGAAGCTTACAACAAAGTAGCGTATTAAAACTTAGGGGAGGGGGGAAAGTTTCCTGAAAGAGAAGCAGTAGTTGCAATATCAGTGCTGCAGAGAAGAGATGTATAAAGACCTGAAGTAAGCTTTCATTATATTTGGCAATTGGGGGCCAGGCAGAAGTGGAAAACCCAGAGTGGAGGAGGCTGGCAGCTAGATTATGATGGAGTGAGAAGTGAATTGCAGTTCAGGTAGTAGAACTGGTCAGTAGAAACTCAATTTAAAAATTTGACACCCATGGGAAGGAGGGGCCACAGGTTAGCAGGAGGAGGAAGTAGGGTTAAAAGAAGGCATTTTGTTGTTTTTTATTTGTTTAGAAGAATGGAATTGGCTGTTGTTTGTAGGCTAAATGGAAGGAGCCAGAACAAAAGAGTTAAGGAGCTGGCTAGAAAAGGAATAAATGATTGTGCCAAGACTAAGTGGAGAGCTGTTAGGGAGGTGAAGTAAGAGATAGAAGTTGTGGTTAGATTTTGAAGGGCATCGGGTGGAAAGGACTTTGGAGAAGCGACGGGAGTGAGGATGGGCTGAAGTAGTGTAGGGAAACTGGAACACATTATGGTTAATGGGCCCTATTTTATTTGGCGTCATTAGTTGTAGAGAATAAAGGGGTCTAAGAGAGTACATGAAGAAAAGGTGTTTCTGGAAATGCAGAATATTTGGGGAACATAATGCCTAGGAACACTGGCCCAGCTGAGGTAAGACTATAATGTTATTTTGGTCACAGTTGTAGACAATTTTCAGTTGATTATATATATCAAATTTAGCTGTAAATGCATTTTAGATTATAGTTAGAATTGGTAAACAAAATTCAGAGTGTAGAGGTCATACTCAATTGAATCATAAAAAAAAATTGAACTAGCAGAAATGTCAGGATTTAATGAGTTCAGACTCTTTTTTCCACAGATGTGGAAACTGAGGACATAGAAAAATAATGAATGTTGGCCACTCACTACTTACCAGTTGGTAACCAGTTGTTTTTTTTTTTTTTTTATTCCAGTACTTGTGTTATTTAACACAGCACATTTAAGATGCCAAACCCTATATTTTAGAAAACTTACAAACATACACAAAAGCACAGAGAATGATATATTGAACTACCATGTACCATTTAAAACCAGTTATAGGGGTGCCTGGGTGGCTCAGTCGGTTAAGCGTCCGACTTCGGCTCAGGTCATGATCTCGCGGTCGAGCCCCGTGTCGGGCTCTGTGCTGACAGCTCAGAGCCTGGAGCCTGTTTCAGATTCTGTGTCTCCCTCTCTCTCTGACCCTCCCCCGTTCATGCTCTGTCTCTCTCTGTCTCAAAAATAAATAAACGTTAAAAAAATTAAAAAAAAAAACCAGTTATAATTTATGGCTAGTCTTGTTCATTTATATCTCTACCCATTCCCATCTTTCCCTGGATTTTTTTGAAGCAAATTCCAGACATCATCTTTTATATGTGAGTGTTTTAACATATGTGCTAAAAGTTAAGTCGATTCTGATACCTATTCTAACTTGTGAGTGTTTGTTTCCCCCACACCAAGCAGTTCTCCCACACGAGCTGGGTGTCTTACATTTCAATTCAATTCTGATGTCATATACCTGGAGGTAGCATCAGATTCCATAGGTTAAGGGCTTACTTCTACAAGACCTCTTGCCTCCCACCCTGCTTCTGATCTCCCAGCTATAGATTGGTGGTTCCTACAACCTCTTCCTCCTGTTTAATTTGCTGGAGTGACTCACAAGACCCAGAGAAATGTTTTACTTACTAGATTACCAGTTTATTATAAAAGGATATTTCAGGATCAGCCAGATGGAAGAGATGCTCTCTCTTGGAGAGTACCACTCTACCTGTTACCTCCATGTTTTCACCAGCCAGGACGTTCTCTGCACTGGTCTTTTTGGGTTTTTATGAGGCATGCTTGATTAAAGCATTGGTCATTGGTTACTGATGTCAATCTCCAGCCCTTCTCCCCTCTCTGAAGGTTGGGGTGGGGATGGTACCAAAAGTTTTAGCCCTTTAATCACGTAGTTGTTTCACCTGGCAACCAATTCCCGTCCTTAGGTGACCTAGGGGGGCTTTACAAAAGTCACTTCAGTAATATAATAAAAGACACCTTTATATTTGTCAACCCTTAGTAAAGTCTAAGGGTTTTTGGAGCTGTGTGCCAGGAACACCTAGATGAAGAGTAATTATATATTTATTATAAGTCACAATATCATAGTAAAACATGTAGTATTATACTACTTAAAACCCCCCAAATGATACTTGCATCATTACCCATTAAAAATATACTTTTTAAAATCTTTATTAGCCTGTTTTAATTTAATTCAGTGTATCCAGACTTTTATCAATTCAACATCTAATACATATAAAATGATTATTAATGAAATATTTCACATTCTTTTTTTTTTTTTTTAATTTTTTTAACGTTTATTTATTTTTGAGACAGAGACAGAGCATGAACGGGGGAGGGTCAGAGAGAGAGAGACACACAGAATCGGAAGCGGGCTCCAGGCTCTGAGCCATCAGCCCAGAGCCCGACGCGGGGCTCGAACTCACGGACCGTGAGATCGTGACCTGAGCCGAAGTCGGACGCTCAACCGACTGAGCCACCCAGGTGCCCCTACATTCTCTTTTTTATACTAAGTCTTCTAAATCCATGATTATACTTATCACACATCTCAATTTGTTTTTGTTTTTGTTTTTAATTTACGTCTAAGTTAGCATATATAGTGCAATACTGATTTCAGGAGTAGATTCCAATGATTCATCCCCTATGTATAACACCCAGTGCTCATCCCAGCAGGTGCCTTCCTTAATGTCCCTTACTCATTTAGCCCATCCCCCCATCCATAACCCTTCCAGCAACCCTTAGTTTCTTCTCTGTATTTGAGTCTCTTATGTTTTGTCCTCCTCCCTGTTTTTATATTATTTTTGTTTCCCTTCCCTTATATTCATCGTTTGTCTTTTAAATTCTACATGAGTGAAGGCATGTGATATTTGTCTTTCTCTGACAAATTTTGCTTAGCATAATACCCTCTAGTTCCATCCATGTAGTTGCGAATGGCAACATTTCATTCTTTTTGATTGCGGAGTAATATACTCCATTGTATGTATGTGTATACACACACACACACACACACACACACACACACACACATATATACCATATCTTCTTTCTTCATTCGTCTGTCATTGGACATTTGGACTCTTTCCATATTTTGGCTATTGTCGATAGTGCTGCTGTAAATATTGGGGTGCATGTGCCCTTTCGAAGCAGCACACCTGATCCCTTGGATAAATACCTAGTAGTGCAATTGCTGTGTTATAGGGTAGCTCTATTTTTAATTTCTTGAGGAACCTCATTACTGTTTTCCAGAGTAGCTGCACCAGTTTGCATTCCCATCAGAAGTGCAAAAGAGATACCCTTTCTCGGCATTCTCGCCAACATCTTTTGTTGCCTGAGTTGTTAATTTTAGCCATTCTGACAGGTGTGAGGTGATATCTCATTGTGGTTTTGATTTGCATTTCCGTGATGATGAGTGATGTTCAACATTTTTTCATGTGTCTGTTAGCCATCTGGATGTCTTCTTTGGAAAAGTGCCTATTCATGTCTTTTGCCTATTTCATCACTGGATAATTTGTTTTTTGGGTGTTGAGTTTGTTAAGTTCTTTATAGATTTTGAATACTAACCCTTTATCTGGTATGTCATTTGCATATATCTTCTCCCATTCCATTGGTTGCCTTTTAGTTTTGCTAATTGTTTCCTTCACTGTGCAGAATCTTTTTATCTTGATGTGGTCCCAGTAGTTCACTTTTGCTTTTGTTTTTCTTGCCTCTGGAGATGTGTTGAGTAAGAAGTTGCTGTGGCTGAGGTCAAAGTTGGTTTTGCCTGCTTTCTCCTCGAGGATTTTGATGGCTTCCTGTCTTACATTTAGGTCTTTCATCCATTTTGAATTTATTTTGGGGTATGGTGTAAGAAAGTGGTCCAGGTTCATTTTTCTGCATGTTGCTGTCCAGTTTTCCCAGCACCACTTACAGAAGAGACTGGCTTTATTCCATTGGATATTCTTTCCTGCTTTGTCAAAGATTAGTTGGCCATATGTTTTGTGGGTCCATTTCTGGGTTCTCTATTCCATTCCATTGATCTAAATGTCTGTTTTTGTGCCAGTACCGTATTGTCTTGATGATTATAGCTTTGTAATATATCTTGAAATCAGGCATTGTGATGGCTCCAGCTTTGGTTTTCTTTTTCAGGATTACTTTGGCTATTCAGGGTCTTTTCTGGTTCCATACAAATTTTAAGACTGTTTGTTCTAGCTCTGTGAAGGATGCTGGTGTTATTTTGATAGAGATTGCATTGAATATGTAGATTGCTTTGGGTAGTATTGAAATTTTAACAATATTTGTTCTTCCAGTCCATGAGCATGGAATATTTTTCCATTTTTTGTGTGTCTTCAATTTCTTCTACAAGCTTTCTATAGTTTTCAGTGTATAGATTTTTCACCTCTTTAGTTAGGTTTATTCCTAGGTATTTTATGGTTTTTGGTGCAATTATAAATGGGATCAATTCCTTGATTTCTCTTTCTGTTGCCTCATTGTTGGTGTATTGAAATGCAACCGATTTCTGTGCATTGATTTTATATCCTGCGACTTTGCTGAATTCATGGATCAGCTCTAGAGGTTTTTTGGTCGCATCTTTTGGGTTTTCCGTAAAGAGTATCATGTCATCTGTGAAGAGTGAAAATTTGACTTCTTCCTTGCCGATTTGGATGCCTTTTATTCCTTTGTGTTGTCTGATTGCTGAGGATAAAAATGTACTTTTGATATGAAATTTCAAAGTAAAAATACCTGCTATTCCACACATTTACAGACCCAAAAGAACCTTCTTGAGCAGTTGTTTGGAGTTGGGTATGACATAGTAAATTAATAAATAATATTTTAAATAATTTTGCCTTCTCTACTCTCCAGCTAAAAAGAAATAAGAGAATAATCTTACCTTACTCAGAATAGGTTGGTGATAATGTGTAGTTAAGTTTTATAAAAATAGTGTAGAAATTGTTACACTTTATGGAAATAAAGGTGACTCCATATTTGCAATATTTTGATAGTAATTTTTCTTTTCACTTTTTATTTTATTATTATTATTATTTCTAATGTTTATTTTTGAAAGAGAGAGAGAGAGAGACAGAGCATGAGCTGGTGTGGGGCAGAGAGAAAGGGCGACACAGAATCTGAAGCAGGCTCCAGGCTCCTAGCTGTCAGCACAGAGCCCAATGTGGGGCTCCAGCTCATGAGCCGTGAGATCATGACCAGAGCCAAAGTCAGATCCCAACCTACTGAGCCACCCAGGCGCCCCTCTTTTACTTTTTAAAATGAAAATCACTAATGAATGCTATACATTATTAGAAAGGTATTAAAACACTGTATGTGTCTTTGAAACAGTTTTATGTATTCCAGTTTTTTATACCTTGACTGTTAAGAAAACTTACACAACAGAAAATTTTATTATCAAATGTAGAAGCATTAGAATTATAGAGGGATCAAATGGGACAGCAATGAATTTGTGCGATGGACCTTCCTATGTTGAAACACTATATTCTTTCTTTGCATTCCCTATCTCAGAATAGCAAAGCCGGTAAAGATCCAGCTGATCTGAATGTCTTTATAATGTATACAGAAGGTGTTAAGGTAGACACTGTTGTCATTTTTCTGTATTTAAGGTAACAGTAGAGAGACCAGTAGAAAGCTGAGCAGAGTATGGAGGAAGGTAGCTGGACAGGCATTTAAATAATTAGAGGTTGGGGGCGCCTGGGTGGCGCAGTCGGTTAAGCGTCCGACTTCAGCCAGGTCACGATCTCGCGGTCCGTGAGTTCGAGCCCCGCGTCAGGCTCTGTGCTGACGGCTCGGAGCCTGGAGCCTGTTTCCGATTCTGTGTCTCCCTCTCTCTCTGCCCCTCCCCCGTTCATGCTCTGTCTCTCTCTCTGTCCCAAAAATAAATAAAAAAACGTTGAAAAAAAAAAATTAAAAAAAAAAATAATTAGAGGTTGGATAGTATCTGCATCTTCCTCTCAGAATTCAAATGTGCAAGTGAAAAGGAGTTAGGTAGCCTGAGAAGGATGATCACGTTAGCTAGGTATTGGGTTGTAGACGGTAGAGATGCAAACACGTGATAGAGAAACAACCTACAAACTAAGTGTTATACAGTGTTAATCTCAGCAGAGAGCCACAGACTACACAGTTAGTACCTTTTTTGTAAATTTGAACCTAATTTTGCTAACTTGAATTTAGTCCCATCACTGTCATACAAATGTATCTTGGTTTAAAAAAACCTTTTTTTAATATTCATTTGTTTTTGAGAGAGAGACAGCATGAGCAGGGGAGGGGCAGAGAGAGAGGAGGACACAGAATCCGTAGCAGGCTCCAGGCACTGACCGGTCAGTTAAGAGCCCTATGCGGGGCTTGAACTCATGAGCCATGAGATCATGACCTGAGCCAAAATTGGACACTTAACCAACTGAGCCACCCAGGTGCCCTATGTATCTTGATTTTAGAATAAGGTATAATTAGGAACATTTATTGAGGTTTTTTTAAAAATACTTTGTAAAAACAAAACAAAAAACAAAAAAATACTTCGTAAAAACAAAATTTTAATGACTTTAGCATTTGGTGTTTTATTTTTTTATTTTCTATTTTTTTTTCCAATATATGAAATTTGTTGTCAGATTGGTTTCCATACAACACCCAGTGCTCATCCCAAAAGGTGCCCTCCTCAATACCCATCCCCCACCCTCCCCTCCCTGCCACCCCCCCCACCCCCCATCAACCCTGTTTGTTCTCAGTTTTTATTTATTTATTTATTTATTTATTTATTTATTTATTTATTTATTTTTAATATATGAATTTTATTGTCAAATTGGTTTCCATACAACACCCAGTGCTCATCCCAAAAGGTGCCCTCCTCAATACCCATCACCCACCCTCCCCTCCCTCCCACCCCCCATCAACCCTCAGTTTGTTCTCAGTTTTTAACAGTCTCTTATGCTTTGGTTCTCTCCCACTCTAACCTCTTTTTTTTTTTTCTTTCTTCCCCTCCCCTATGGGTTTCTGTTAAGTTTCTCAGGATCCACATAAGAGTGAAACCATATGGTATCTGTCTTTCTCTGTATGGCTTAGCATCACACTCTCCAGTTCCATCCACGTTGCTACAAAGGGCCATATTTTATTCTTTCTCATTGCCATGTAGTACTCCATTGTGTATATAAACCACAATTTCTTTATCCATTCATCAGTTGATGGACATTTAGGTTCTTTCCATAATTTGGCTATTGTTGAGAGTGCTGCTATAAACATTGGGGTACAAGTGCCCCTATGCATCAGTACTCCTGTATCCCTTGGGTAAATTCCTAGCAGTGCTATTGCTGGGTCATAGGGTAGGTCTATTTTTAATTTTCTGAGGAACCTCCACACTGCTTTCCAGAGCGGCTGCACCAGTTTGCATTCCCACCAACAGTGCAAGAGGGTTCCCGTTTCTCCACATCCTCTCCAGCATCTATAGTCTCCTGATTTGTTCATTTTGGCCACTCTGACTGGCGTGAGGTGATATCTGAGTGTGGTTTTGATTTGTATTTCCCTGATAAGGAGCAATGTTGAACATCTTTTCATGTGCCTGTTGGCCATCCGGATGTCTTCTTTAGAGAAGTGTCTATTCATGTTTTCTGCCCATTTCTTCACTGGGTTATTTGTTTTTCGGGTGTGGAGTTTGGTGAGCTCTTTATAGATTTTGGATACTAGCCCTTTGTCCGATATGTCCTTTGCAAATATCTTTTCCCATTCCGTTGGTTGCCTTTTCGTTTTGTTGGTTGTTTCCTTTGCTGTGCAGAAGCTTTTTATCTTCATAAGGTCCCAGTAATTCATTTTTGCTTTTAATTCCCTTGCCTTTGGGGATGTGTCGAGTAAGAGATTGCTACGACTGAGGTCAGAGAGGTCTTTTCCTGCTTTCTCCTCTAGGGTTTTGATGGTTTCCTGTCTCACATTCAGGTCCTTTATCCATTTTGAGTTTGCTTTTGTGAATGGTGTAAGAAAGTGGTCTAGGTTCATCCTTCTGCATGTTGCTGTCCAGTTGTCCCAGCACCATTTGTTAAAGAGACTGTCTTTTTTCCATTGGATGTTCTTTCCTGCTTTGTCAAAGATGAGTTGGCCATACGTTTGTGGGTCTAGTTCTGGGGTTTCTATTCTATTCCATTGGTCTATGTGTCTGTTTTTGTGCCAATACCATGCTGTCTTGATGATGACAGCTTTGTAGTAGAGGCTAAAGTCTGGGATTGTGATGCCTCCCGCTTTGGTCTTCTTCTTCAAAATTACTTTGGCTATTCGGGGCCTTTTGTGGTTCCATATGAATTTTAGGATGGCTTGTTCTAGTTTTGAGAAGAATGCTGGTGCAATTTTGATTGGGATTGCATTGAATGTGTAGATAGCTTTGGGTAGTATTGACATTTTGACAATATTTATTCTTCCAATCCATGAGCAGGGAATGTCTTTCCATTTCTTTATATCTTCTTCAATTACCTTCATAAGCTTTCTATAGTTTTCAGCATACAGATCTTTTACATCTTTGGTTAGATTTATTCCTAGGTATTTTATGCTTCTTGGTGCAGTTGTGAATGGTATCAGTTTCTTTATTTGTCTTTCTGTTGCTTCATTGTTAGTGTATAAGAATGCAACTGATTTCTGTACATTGATTTTGTATCCTGCAACTTTGCTGAATTCATGTATCAGTTCTAGCAGACTTTTGGTGGAGTCTATCGGATTTTCCATGTATAATATCATGTCATCTGCAAAAAGCGAAAGCTTGACTTCATCTTTGCCAATTTTGATGCCTTTGATTTCCTTTTCTTGTCTGATTGCTGATGCTAGAACTTCCAACACTATATTAAACAACAGCGGTGACAGTGGGCATCCCTGTCGTGTTCCTGATCTCAGGGAAAAAGCTCTCAGTTTTTCCCCATTGAGGATGATGTTAGCTGTGGGCTTTTCATAAATGGCTTTTATGATCTTTAAGTATGTTCCTTCTATCCCAACTTTCTCAAGGGTTTTTATTAAGAAAGGGTGCTGGATTTTGTCAAAGTCCTTTCTGCATCGATTGACAGAATCATCTGGTTCTTCTCTTTTTTTTTGTTAATGTGATGTATCATGTTGATTGATTTGCGAATGTTGAACCAGCCCTGCATCCCAGGAATGAATCCCACTTGATCATGGTGAATGATTCTTTTTATATGCTGTTGAATTCGATTTGCTAGTATCTTATTGAGAATTTTTGCATCCATATTCATCAGGGATATTGGCCTGTAGTTCTCTTTTTTTTACTGGGTCTCTGTCTGGTTTAGGAACTGAAGTAATACTGGCTTCATAGAATGAGTCTGGAAGTTTTCCTTCCCTTTCTATTTCTTGGAATAGCTTGAGAAGGATAGGTATTATCTCTGCTTTAAACGTCTGGTAGAACTCCCCTGGGAAGCCATCTGGTCCTGGACTCTTATTTGTTGGGAGATTTTTGATAACCGATTCAATTTCTTCGCTGGTTATGGGTCTGTTCAAGCTTTCTATTTCCTCCTGATTGAGTTTTGGAAGAGTGTGGGTGTTTAGGAATTTGTCCATTTCTTCCAGGTTGTCCAATTTGTTGGCATATAATTTTTCATAGTATTCCCTGATAATTGTTTGTATCTCTGAGGGATTGGTTGTAATCATTCCATTTTCATTCATGATTTTATCTATTTGGGTCATCTCCCTTTTCTTTTTGAGAAGCCTGGCTAGAGGTTTGTCAATTTTGTTTATTTTTTCAAAAAACCAACTCTTGGTTTTGTTGATCTGCTCTACAGTTTTTTTAGATTCCATATTGTTTATTTCTTTTTTTTTTTTTTTTTAATTTTTATTTTTGGGACAGAGAGAGACAGAGCATGAATGGGGGAGGGGCAGAGAGAGAGGGAGACACAGAATCGGAAACAGGCTCCAAGCCATCAGCCCAGAGCCTGACGCGGGGCTCGAACTCATGGACCGCGAGATCGTGACCTGGCTGAAGTCGGACGCTTAACCGACTGCGCCACCCAGGCGCCCCTGTTTATTTCTGCTCTGATCTTTATTATTTCTCTTCTTCTGCTGGGTTTAGGCTGCCTTTGCTGTTCTGCTTCTATTTCCTTTAGGTGTGCTGTTAGATTTTGTATTTGGGATTTTTCTTGTTGCTTGAGATAGGCCTGGATTGCAATGTATTTTCCTCTCAGGACTGCCTTCGCTGCGTCCCAAAGCGTTTGGATTGTTGTATTTTCATTTTCGTTTGTTTCCATGTATTTTTTAATTTCTTCTCTAATTGCCTGGTTGACCCACTCATTCGTTAGTAGGGTGTTCTTTAACCTCCACGCTTTTGGAGGTTTTCCAGACTTTTTCCTGTGGTTGATTTAAAGCTTCATAGCATTGTGGTCTGAAAGTATGCATGGTATAATTTCAATTCTTGTAAACTTATGAAGGGAGCATTTGGTGTTTTAAACAAAAACATAGGCAGTGGATAGAATATTTTGGGATTAGTGCTGTATAACATTAATTTGTATACTAATTCATATTAGTAGTTAATTATTCACTTATTATACTTCTATTCTGCTTTTATTTAAAAATTAAATATATTTTAAAGAGCAAGAAAAGATGAAAATATAAATCATGGTTCTAATGAGAAAATTTTAGCATTTAGATATATTCACAAATTTTAGGGCAAAAGTTTATAAATTAGTAATTCCCAATTAGTGTTATCACACTCTTTAGTGATAAGATGCAAATTTACTCCCATATGAAAATATATTCTCATTGGCTGAAATTCAGTAAGAGTGACAATAGTTTAAAATGTTTCCTCATGTATGTTAGCCAATTTGACAATAAATTATATTTAAAAAAATAAATGAAATGCTTCCTTACTCCCTTTGGACAGTTTACAGTTACAGTTAACAGTTTGGACTGTGGCTGGTGGCAGCAGCGTGGTTTTCAGTTATGCATTGAGTTTTGGAAACATTGTTTTTGCTAGAAATAAAGGAATTCATACTTGATGTTAAAGTTCTGTAAGGGCTGGGTGTTTGGTTTTGTTTTCTAAATTTTGTGAATGTAGGACTAATGCAAACATACTTTTCTCTATTTTGAGTGTTTGAAACTGAGAAAGTGGGATATTTGAGAGCATTGGAGCTAAGTTAATCTAGATTTGGAAGATAGAGGGAGAAAATACAGACTATATACTGTGATTACAGTAAAGTGCAAACAGCATTGTCATTGGATATGACTCACCCCAAGTTCAGATCTAACATTGGTTGTGCAAACGACCCTTTTTTGATATTGTGGATCAGAGGGAAATAAAAATGAATGAAACAAGATCCCTGCCTTCAAGGGGCATTTAATCTAGTAGACAAAAGGTAAAGGTAGCTAAAGGTGACTATAAAGCAGAATGCAGTTGTTTAATGAAAATGGGGCGCCTGGGTGGCTCGGTTGGTTGTGCCTGACTTCGACTCAGGTCATGATCTCACAGTCCATGAGTTCAAGCTCCACATTGGGCTCTGTGCTGACAACTTGGAGCCTGGAGCCTGCTTCGGACTCTGTGTCTCCCTCTCTCTGCCCCTTCTCCGCTCATGCTCTGTCTCATTCTGTCTCTCAAAAAGAAATAAATGTAAATTTAAAAAAAAATTTAAAGAAAGTAAAGATAGGGGCACCTGGGTGGCTCTGTCAGTTAAGTGTCTGACTCTTGATTTTGGCTCAGGTCATGATCTCACAGTTGGTGAGTTTGAGCCCTGCTTTGGGCTCTGGGCTGACATCATGGAGCCTGCTTGAGATTTCTCTCTCCCTGTCTCTCTGCCCCTCCCCAGCTTGCTCTGTCTCTCTCTCTCTGTCTCTCTCTCTCTCTCAAAATAAATAAACACATATATGTATATGTATATATATATATATATTTTTTTTTTTTTTTTTTTTTTTTTTAGGAAGTAAACATAGTTTGGGAACATACAGAAGGGCAGGTGAATTCCAGCCTTGTAGGTTTGGGAGAGCTTTAAAGCAGAGATGACATGAACTGGGCCTTGAACATTTCATGGTTTGAACAAGATATGTGAATTATAATAGCAGGAAAAACCAAATTTTTTTTTCTTAAGCTAATTTATTATGACTGTGTATAATGAATTTCCCTTTGGTTTGTTGCAGTGCATGCAAATGTCTCGGCATTAGCGTGAGAGTCTGTGTTGCCCATTTGCTGTGGTGTCCTAGGCGCAGCCAACCAAAGACCTGGGTAGTGGAGCCCTTGCAGCGTTGTTCCTTAAGCTCAGTGTGCTGTATAAACATTTTCTTTGTGTGCCATGTTGTGAAGGAGATTGAGAAACACAATTTTATTTATTGTTTTATTAAAATTTTTTTTTAAATGTTATTTTGAGAGAGAGACAGAGTGCAAGCAGGGAGGGGCAGGGGGCGCGGGGAGACCCAGAATCTGAAGCAGGCTCCAGGCTCCTAGCTGTCAGCACAGAGTCCAATGTGGGGCTCGAACTCGCCAACCGTGGTGAGATCATGACCTGAGCCGAAGTTGGTGCTTAACCAACTGAGCCACCCAGCTGCCCTGGGAAACACAATTTTAGATTACTTACTACTTCTCTTCTGGTAATAAGTTCTTAAATATAATATATTGTTTAGCTTTTGTCAAAGATATCTAGATAATTTTCGTAATAACAGCACAATCTGAGTAAGTTGTATTAGTTACCAGTTCAGTCTTCCAGTTCTGAACTGGACATTAGCTCCATGCCGTTCATAGGGGTCCCAGCCAGGTTTTTCACTTTCATTCTAAGATTTTGTATTTGTGAACATGATTTTATTTGTATAAGTGAGGATGTGATACTTTTAGAGTCATAACTAAACTTTAAAAATAATGTGACCAAAATATCCCTCCTTATGTTTTTTCTCTTGGTAAACATAGTAAGTACTCGACCCATTTCTGAGAGAAATATGTATACTCTTCACAGCAGAACAGGTACTGGGGAGGAAGGGAGGTTGAGCAAATCTGTGCAGGGTAGGGACAGCTTTGAAAGGAAATCTAGAGCTCACACCCTCTTAGGAATAGAAAAGGAAGAAGGAAGCAGAAAAAAAAACTTAGCTTTAAAGTTCTGAATGTACAACCCTGAAGAAATCAGGGAGCCAGACACGCAGGCCTAGGTGTTATAGGAGCACCCTAGTTGTGACTGTTGCCAAGTGTTGAATTCAGGCTATAGCTATAGATTCTGGGGCTAGTGTATTACACCCCCAGTTGTGTTGGAAAGATTGGAGTTCCACCTTCCTTCGATCACTGAAGGGGGCACTAAGATGACTCTAAGAAAGAGACAGTTTTGGTGTTGCAAATTTTCAGAATATGGTTACTGTGTGTGTGTGTGTGTGTGTGTGTGTGTGTGATGTGAGGTAAAAGATACCTGGTGTCTGGGTGTGTTTTAGGGGTCATCAGAAAAGATAGGGCATCCTCTTGCCTTTTTTGTTCACTTCTGCCTAATAGACTTTAATAATGTTAGTTTGGCTACTTAACAGTACTGTAAATAAAATAACTTTTGCATCAAATGAATAAGTATAACATTAAATAACTGTCATGTAAATATCATTGTAGTTTTATTATAACACTGTTAAGGGTTAGTTACTGACTGCCTACAAATTTTTTAAATTATAGGGAATATTTATCAACTGCCAAAGTGGTGATAAGCAACACAGATCCAGTGCATAATACAGTTTTAATAGGAAAAAAAAATAGAATGTTATTGGTAATTGTATATTATAGAAAAATTAATCTTTGAAGCAAATTAATTTAGGAAGGGTTTTAAATAATTTGAGCATTACTCAGTAGGATAATGAGCTTGTTTTAAATTACAGAGGTAATACACATAATTGGTAATATAAATTCGAAGGAGAAAATGAAACATGTCACCCTCACTTGTCACCTCTATGCAAGTAGCAGCTGCTTTTATTTTTATTTTTTTTATTTTTTATTTTTTTTTTAAATATTTTTTTAACGTTTATTTATTTTTGAGACAGAGAGACAGAGCATGAACAGGGGAGGGTCAGAGAGAGAGGGAGACACAGAATCTGAAACAGGCTCCAGGCTCTGAGCTGTCGGCACAGAGCCCGACCCGGGGCTCGAACTCACAGACCATGAGATCGTGACCTGAGCTGAAGTCGGACGCTTAACTGACAAGCCACCCAGGCACCCCAAGCAGCTGCTTTTAATAAACTTTATTGGGATATATTTATCCATTTTAAGTATTTAGCTTGAGTTTTAACAAATGGTTACCTCCTTGTAAGCACCATCACATTCAGGATATAGAATATTTGCCCTTTATAGTCTTTTCCTCCAGCCCCAGGCAAATACTCATCTGCTTTTTGTCATTATAGATGAGTGTGCTTTTTCCACAATTTCATATAAAGGTAATCATAATACATACTCTTTTGTGTCTGTTTTTGTAATACAATATTAATATTTTTTTGTTTACGTAGGAGTTCAGTATTTTTAATTGCTGATGCGTATTCCATTGTATGAATATATCCAATTTGCTTATCCATTCATCTGTTATTGGACATTTGGGTTCTTTTCAGTTTTTGGCGGTTATGAGTAAAACTGCTATGATATTTGTTACAAGTCTGTGTGTGTGTTTTTTTCTCTTGGATGAATACCTAGGAGTAAAATGGCTGGATTATAATAAGTGTATTTAGCTTTATAAAAAACTTTGAAAGTCTTTTCCAAAACGGTTGTAGTATTTTATATTCCTACCATAAGTATGAGTTCCAGTTATTCCACATCTTAACCAATATTTTGTATTGGCAGTCTTTTTAATTTTTAGCATTTTAGTGAGTATATGGGAGTATCTCATTATGGCTTTAAAATGCATTTTTCTGATGACTAATGCTGTCTAGCTTTTTTTGTTTGTTTTGTTTACACACTTACAGGCTAATCATATATCCTCTTTGTGTGGTGTCTGACTCTTTTGCTCATTTTAAAAGTTGGGTTGGTTTATTTTTAATTACTAAATTGAGTTTTTTAATCTAGATACAAGTTTTTTGTCAGATATGTGTGTTGTGAATATTTTTCTCTCAGTCTTTTGTTTGCCTTTTTATTTTCTTAACAGTGTCTTATGAAGAGCAAAAGTTTTAAAGTCTTGAAGCCCAATTTATCGATTGTCTTTTATGGTTGGTTCATGCTTTGTGAAACAGTTATCTACCTCAAAGTTTCATAAGCAAAGATTTTTTTTTCCCCTGTTTCCTTCTGGAATTTGTTAGTTTCATTTTTACATTTAGGTTTATGTTTATTTTGAATTAATATTTGTGTGTACTGTGAGGTAAAGGTTGATACTCTTCCAGCACTTCCAATTACTGTAGCATTTTGTTGAAAATCAGTTGATCATATATGTATGGGTCTCTTTCTGAACTCTGTTCAGTTTTGTTGATTTGTGTATCTATCTTTATGCCATTACCTCACTGTCTATTGCTCTAGCTTTATAGTAAGCCTTTTTTAAAGAGGCAGTATGTTTGGTATAAGCGCATTGTTCTAAGAAAACATTTTTTACAGAAAATACGGGTATAATTAAGTCTTGAAGTTAGCTTATGTAATCTTCCAAATTTGTTCCTACTTTTTGGGATTGTTTTGGCTGCATAACAAACATCTGTAGAACACTTTACCCAACAATGTTAGAATATACATATACATTCTTTTCAGATTTACATGGGACATTCTATAGAGTAGATAATCTGTTAGGCCATAAAAGAAGTCTCAATAAATTAGAAGATACTAAAATTACACTAAATATGTTCCTTGACCACAGTGGAATAAAATTAGAAATCAGTAACAGAAAGAAATTGGGAAATTCACAAATTATGTGGAAATTAAATAGCATACTTCTAAATAACCATTGGGTCAAAGATGAAGAAGTTGGAGAAGAAGATTGGAAGAAATTGAAGATGAATAAAAATGAAAACACAAGGAGTGCCTGGGTGGCTCAGTTGGTTAAGCGTCTGACTTCAGCTCAGATCATGATCTCACAGTCCATGAGTTCGAGCCCTGCGTTGGGCTCTGTGCTTACAGCTCAGAGCCTGGAGCCTGTTTCAGATTCTGTGTCTCCCTCTCTCTCTGCCCCTCCCCTGCTCATGCTCTGTCTCTCTCTGTCTCAAAAAAAAAAAAAAAAAAAAAAAAAAAAAAATGAAAACACAGTATGTCAAAACTTACTAGATAAAGCTTCAGCCATGCCTAGGAAAATGTATAGCTGTAAATCCCTACATCAGAAACAAAGCGTAAACTAAACTTATGGCAAACAGAAGGTAAAAGATAATAAAGATTAGAGAAGACAAAAGTGAAATCGAGAATAGAAAAACAATAGAGAAAATTGGTGAAATCAAAATTTGGTTCTTTGAAAATGTCAACAAAATTGACAAACCTTTAGTTAGACTGATGGAAAAAAGAAAAGACTCAAATTATCTTACAGAAATGAAATAGATAATAAGGGAATACTTGAACAATTATATGCCAACAAATTACATAACCTAGATGAAATGGAAAAATCCCTAAAAAGACACAAACTACCAAAACTGACTCAAGAGGAGATAGAAAATCTTGAATAGATTTGTAACAGGTAAAAAGATTAAATCCATAATCCCGAAACTTCCCACAAAGAAAAGCCCTAGGCTAGAGGGAGGAGGGAACATTTTCCAACTCATATGTATCACAAGAAAAGAATAACACAAACCAGAGTCTCTTATAGACACACATATCCTCAATAAACTGGGAGCAAATTGAATTCAGCAATATTAAAAAAAAAAAATGACTATACATTATGACCTAGTAGATTTATTCCTGGAATGCAAAGCTGGTTCAACGTATGAAAATCAGTCAACATAGTATATATTAGGACAAAACCACATGATCATCATAATAGATGCAGATATAACATTTGATAAGGTGTAATACCCTCTCATGATAAAAATATTCAAACTAGGAATTGAAGGGAGCCTCCTCAAGCTGATAAAGAGCATCTACAAAATATCTACAGTTGGCTTCATATTAATGGTAAAAGATGGAAAGAAAGCTTTACCCCTGAAATGAGGAATAAGACAAAGATATGTATTCTTGTTCTTCCTATTCAACATTGTACTAGAGGTTCTAACCAGGATGATTAGGGATAAAAAAGGGAAAGGAAGGAAGACAGATGAGAAAGAAAGAGAAAGAAAGAAAGAAAGAAAGAAAGAAAGAAAGAAAGAAAGAAAGAGAAAGAAAGAAAGAAAGAAAGAAAGAAAGAAAGAAAGAAAAAGAAAAGGAGGAAGGGTGGGAAGGAAGGAGGGAGGGAGGGAAGAAGGAAGGAAGGAAGGAAGGAAGGAAGGAAGGAAGGAAGGAAGGAAGGAAGGAAAGGCATTCAGATTGGAAGTAAGTAAAACTATCCTCTATTTGAAAATGACCTAATCTTGTATATGGGCAATCCTAAGGAATCCACTAAAAAAACTATTGCAACTCTAATGTATGAGTTCAGCTAGGTTCAGGATATAAGGTCACTACATACATAGCAGTTTTATTTCAGCACATTGTCAATGAACAATCTGAAAATGAAATTAAGAAAACAGTTCCATTACAAAGAATAAATACTGAGAAATAAATTTAACAAAAGTTTAAGACTTTGTTAAAGTCTTGTTAAAGTGCCTGGGGGCACCTGGGTGGCTCAGTTGGTTGAGTATCTGACTTCAGCGCAAGTCGTGATCTCACCCTTCCTGAGTTGGAGCCCTGTGTCTGGCTCTGTGCTGACAGCTCAGAGGCTGGAGTCTGCTTTGGATTCTGTGTCTCCCTGTCTCTCTGCTCCTCCCCAACTCACTTGCGCTCTCTCTCTCTCTCTCTCTCTCTCTTTCTCAAAAATAAACAAACATTAAAAAAATAAAAAATAAAAGACTGAAAACTATTTACTTTATTGAAAGAAATCAAAAAAGACCTGAATAAATGGAAAGACACTGTATGTGCATGGATTAGAAGAGTTAATAACGGTAAACTGAAATATTCCTTACATGATTTCCAGATTCACTGCAATTCCTATCAGAGTTCAAGCTGGCTTGCTTTTTTTTGTCTTTTTTAACAGATTTTGACAAGTTGATTCTAGAATTTATGTGGATACAAGTGACTCCAAAGTAGTCAAAACAATCTTGAAAAAGAACAGAGTTGGAGGACTCAAACTTAGCAATATCAAAACTTACTGTATACCTGAAGTAGCCAAGACTGCAGTGCTGGTATAAGAATTGGACCTCTGCCTCACAGCATATACAAAATTAATTCAAGGTTGACCAAAGATCTAAATGTAAGAAATAAAACTGTGAAAGTCTCAGGAGAAAACACAGGTGTAGATATTCATAACCTCAGATTAAGCAATGTTTTCTTAGTATGACACTAAAAACACAGTGACGAAAGAAAATATCTAATAGGACTTCATCAAAATTAAAATCTTTTGTGCTTCAAAATATACCAAGAAAGTAAAAAGGCAGCCCACAGATGGGGGAAAATCATATATCTGATAAGGAGTTTTTACCTAGAGTTATAAAGAACTCAGTAGTAAAAAGACAATCCAAGTTTTAAATGGGCAAAGGCCTTGAATAGAAAAGTCTCTAAAGAAATTATACAAATGGCCAATAAGCCCATGAAAAGATTCTCAACATTATTAGTCATCTGAGAAATACAGATCAAAAGAAAATGAGATATTACTTCATACCCATTAGAATGGCTAAAACAAACAGATAATAGCAGGTGTTGAGGAGGGTATGTAGCAATTGGAAAACTCATACTCGTCTGGTAGGATTGTAAGGTACATACTCAGGAGATATGAAAACATGTACACAGATGTTCTTGGTAGCATTATTTGTGATAGGCAAATGTAGAAACAACCCAGTGTCCCCATCAATTGATGAATGAATAAATAAAATGTGTAATATTCATACAATGGAGTACTATTCAGCAGTAAAGAGAAATGAAGTACTAATACATGCTACAACCTAGGTGAATCTAAAAACATTGTGCTAGGAATCCAGACAAAAAAAGGCCAGCCACATACATGATTCCATTTATATGAAATATCAAGATAGTCAAGTCTATAGATAGAGAAAATAGATTAGTGATTGCCAGGGGTTGTGGAGAAGTATAGAGAATGAATGATAAAGGGTATGTGGTTTCTTTTTTTGGTGATGAAATTGTTCTAAAATTAGGTAATGGTGATGGTAGCACAACTCTGTACTAAAACCCACTAAATTTATACTTTAAAGGAGTGAATTTTATGGTATGTGAATTGTATCTGAATAAAACTGTTATTAAAAGAAAAAAGGTAAAGTACACCTAATATTAGCACAAATTATATAATGAAAACATTTTCAGGATGGAAAATTATATGTAATAAGGGTAACGTGGAATTCTGGTATTTAGATTTTAAGTCATCGGGCTGGGTTTTGTTTTGTTTTGTTTTGTTTTGTTTGAAAGGGCAATGTTGGTTCATATACTATGAATCTTTGAGAAAAAAAATCACTTAGGAAATGTCATCTTTTTCTGGGAAATTCCTCTAATACCCTGAGGCAGAACTAGTTGGTGCTTCTAATGATCACACACAATGTAACCCATACTTAAAGGCTAAGAAAAGATTAAAAAACAAATTGCAGCCATCATTGCTTTAAAGTGGAGTATCTTATAGTGAGATAAAATGTGTATCTAGAATTCATGGTTCCTGTTCAAAGCTAAGTAGCCCTTTTCAGTCTTCAGTCCTCCTGGAAGGTGTTCTCAATATACAGGCAAGGGGCTGTTAATGGTATTCTACCATAAAAGTTCAGTGTTCAGAAATAATAGGATTTAAAATTGAAAATACAGACCACAACCTGTAGAAAAGGGAAATACACATTGATGACTACCTACTCTGATTCAAACTGTGCTTTTGTTAATGTTTATCTCATTTAATTCTCAGAACCACTTTTTGAGGTAATTTAATATCCTACTTTTGAAAAGTGCTATTATCTACAGATAGGGTAAAAACAATAGGTGAAGCAAGATCAGTGAGAGACATGATGAGCTCAGTTTTGAATATGTTAAGGGACTTGTGGGGTTTTCTTGAGAGTGATCCAGAGACACTCAGCTCAGGAGAGTTTTAAGCTGCTTACATTCCCAAGGTGTTGGTCTTGCAGAATATGCCCAAACCTGCTTATTTGCAAATCCAGCAGTTTATTTGAAGTATGCTGGCTAAAGGGAGCTGCAGTTGAGGGGATGATTCAAGTCTGGCATATGAAATTTGTGTGGCTACCTTTTCTTCTCAGAAACTAAACTTCCTTACACACCGTCTTCCTGCCCCCATTACATATTTTGTTTTTTTATGAGTAGCCCCATAAACATTTTTTTTTTTTTTAGTTGTGCACAGTAGCATCTTAAAATTTTTTTTAGTTGTGCACAGATTTTTTTTTTTTTTAATCATCTGGTGTGGATAATCTCTTGAATTTTATTTTTAACTAATTTTCTATTTTCTTGGCTTATTCTTGAATGAAGTCTTCAGATGTTAGTAGTACTGTTTTAACAGTTTACCAATCAAAAGCAATGGTTCATAAATCAAGAGTGTATAATACTGGCATAAGGATAGGCATGTAGATCAATGGAATAGAACCGAGAGTCCAGAAATAAACTTTTACATATATAGTAAATTGATTTTCAAGGGTGCCCAAACAGGAAATAACAAAACAGGAATTCAACAGGAAAAAAAAAGTCTTTTCAACAAATGGTATTGGGACAACTGAACTGGATATCCTCATGCAAAGGAATGAAGTTGGACCTCTACCTTACACTATAAGATTAACTCAAAATGTATATAAGACCTACATGTAAGAGTTAATTCTTAAAAAAAATGGAGGAAAAAAAAAACTAGGTGCAAGTCTTTGTGATTTTGGATTAATTAGTAGTTTCTTAGCAACAACATCAAAAAAGCACAAACGATCACATAAAAATGGATAAATTGCACTTCATTAAAGTTAAAAATCTTTGTGTTTCAGAAGACACTATCAAGACAGTAAAAAGAAACCCACAGGATGGAGCAAAGTATTTGCAAATCACATCAGATAGGGATAGAATATTTGAAGGACTCTTAAAACTCAATAATAAAAAGACAACCCAATTCAAAAGTGGACAATGGACTTGAATAGACATTTCTCCAAAGAAGATATACAGTTGACTGATAAGCATGTGGGAAAATGCCAACTGTCATTGGTCATAGGGAAATACAAATAAAAACCACAAGGAGTTGCCATTTCACAAAACCTGCTAGGATGGCTAAATAATAAAAGCAGATAATAAGAAGTGTCAGTAAGGATATAGTGAAATTGAAACCTCATCATTGTTGGTAGGATTATAAAAAGGTATAGCCACTTGGGAAAATAGTTTGGCATTCTCAGAAAGTTAAACATTTAGTTACCATATGATCCATTAATTCCATTCCAAGTTATGTATCCAAAAGAAATAAAAGCGTATGTCCCCATAAAAACTTATTCATAGCAGCATTATTCATAGTAGTCAAAAAATGGAAGCGATCCAAATGTCTGTCAGCTGATGAATAAATAAATAATATGTGGCATATCTTTATAATGGAATATTATTCAACAATAAAAAGGAATGCAATACTGTTAAAAGCTAACAACATGGATAAATAGGAGAAATTAGTCACAGAAGACACATACTGTAGGATTCCATTTATATGACTGTTCAGAAGATGCAAATCTATGGAGTCAGCGTATATTAATCGTTGTGTAGCATTGGGATGGGAGGGTGGGCAGAAGCTGGGGCGGGGATGGGGGATGACTACTAAAGGATACAGGGTTTCTTTTTGTAGTAATGAAAATAACTCCAATTGATTTTGGAAATGTTTACACAACCCTGAATGTCCTAAAAACTATTGTATACTTCAAATGGGTGAAATGTATGGTGTGTGAATTATATCTCAAAGCTGTTATGATACCAAAAAAAAAAGAGTAGTTGTTCCACTGTGATATATTATATTGACTAATTGCAATGTAGACCATATACAGGTAGACAAAACAGTATACAGTATTATTTTAAATACTAGGCATAAATATTTACCTGTATTTAAAGATTAACTAAATGTAACCTGATAACCTTACTGAAAAGTTATACATTATCGCATGTTTCAGAATTCATCAGGAAACAAATCCAGATGGTCCAGTTATTAATAGGTAGTTGGTAATTGAAGCCACGGAAATATATGTGCTATCCTAGGTAGAGTGAGTACATGAATAGGCCTATAGGGCTGTAGACAGAACATAGGGAAGAACAACATGGATAAATGGAGGAAGAAGACCGTAGAGGATGGTATGCAAGTTAAGGGGGTGACAATGAATGGCTAACAGTGTTTTCCTGCAGAGATGCCACATAAGGATTGTGTTCCATGAATCATCTTGGCAATAGCAGTGCCAATGGAACTTTGGTTGGGAGCAGGCTAAGTGAATGGAAGTGAAGACAGTATAGACCACTCTTTCAAGAATTTGGCTCTAAGGAGTAGAAGAAGATGTAGGGTGAGGAAAGGCTTAAAAAAAGATGAAAGAGACGTGAGGTTACTCATGATGATAGGAAATAGAGGTTGCACCATGGGAGAGAGGAGATAATTGATGAAGTAAGACCCCTAAGATGAGAGCAAAGACAGACACCTCTTGCTGTGTCATTTGTGTTAGGATGAAAGAAGAGAATGTTGGAGGATGCAGGTTATTGGGGATGGCATTGGAGAGGAGATTTGAGAGAATTGCTACTATCTGTTGATTACTGCCTTTTTAAAATAGGAGGTCTGGTCTTCTGTTAAAAGAAAGGATATAGAGAAGGGGGTTTGAAAGCAGTAACCTTTGGTGCAAAATCTAGCTAGAGCACCCTGGAAAGATTTCCAGACAGCAGGCATAGAGATCTTAGACCTAGAATTGGTAATACCCATAATGCAGGGAGGTTGAGTTTGTTTTTTGTTTTTTGTTTTGTTTTTTTCTCTTACAGCACTTAGCAGCCCAGCTTTTAGAGTGAAAATTGAAGTGACCCAGGGTTAGCTTTTTGCCAGGGCAATAAAGTATAAAGTATGTAAGAAGGAAGCAAAAACCAGAGAGGGTTGATAAATTGGGAGAAATTCAAGGAGTTAAGGGATTAAGGTAATCTTTGTGGATCTAGGTCAATCTGTTCAATGGCTAATTAATGGGAAATTGTTTAATGTCTTAATTGGATCTAGGGAGAGTGTTGCTGCTAGAATCAGAGATTCCTCAAATTAGAGAACACTGTACATACTGTTTAAAATTTCATATTTTCATTTCATATTAAAATGTTGAGCATTTCAGGGTTTTGAATGAAATGTAAAACATCCAAAATTTATCCTAATTGGACTGGCAGATCTGTGCTGGCTCTTGATGAAAGGATTGCTGCAGAGTCTTGAGTCATGGTGAAATTAAAATTTAGGAAAAAGGAAGAGCCTCAGTCTGCCCTGACCAGCCTCTTGAACTGGGTTGTTTGAAGGGTTGTTGAAGGCACCAGGGATGCTGTCAAGACTCGGTTGGGGGAAGAAAATTGAGCCAGCTGCCAGAATCTTAAGTGAATATAAAGGAGATGGTGACAGAAATGAGAATGGACATGGGGGATATGTGATTAGATGGTATAAGCCTTTTCTACAACTGTGTGGAAGCATTCTTGAAGTAATATAGAGATAGATGAGACATTGGCCGTGACACATGTGGAATATGAAAGCATTATTAATAATGATGGTGAAGATAGCTAACATGTACTAAGGGCTTTCTGTGCCAGGCACTGACCCTGTCACAGTCAGCATGAATTGGACTTATTTGTCTCAGTAACCCTTTAAGGCATTGTTATCTTCATTTTATGGGTAAAGAAGCTGAGATAGGCCAGTAACATTCCTAAAATATCATAAAGTTTGCATGTGGGGAAGCCAGGATTTAAATGTAGATCGCTGACTCCTGAGCAGAGGTTTCTAACCACCACGTTGTGCCATCAGCAGTGCACTAATGTAATTTGCCTGATATGTATGTATCCAGTGTACATTGATGAATTCACATTATTTATAAGTAGCTTAGAGGAAAATCGTTCAGTAGAATTCTTTGATGCTTTCTCATTGGTGACAATTGAGTTGCTTGCTATATGTTTTATTTATTACCCTAGAGTTGTACCCTAAAATTGTGGCTCCTAATATTGTGGTTCTTGAACCAGTAGCATCAACCTGGGATCTTGCTTCAAACAAATTCTTGGCCCTTACTCCAGACCTGCTGCTCAAATTCTGGGAATGGAGTCCAACAGTCTGTTTTAACAAGCTAGCTTAATTCTGACACCGGATGAAGTTTGAGAACTACTACCCTAACCCAGAGTAAAGTAAATACTTTAGATATTTAGATATTTTAGATAAATGAGAGTTTGAAGTAGACACTGGAGTGGTATTGAGATTGTCCGTGTCTTTCGGATCATGTTCTTTGAATTGGAATCTGATGGGGAATATTTAGCATTAGTTTATACTTTGCGTGGCTGCAGTTTGGTATATCGATGCTACTAGATGCAAGTGAGATGGGAGGCAAAATGTCAGTGGATCACTACTATTGACCACTCAAAATGGTACACATCAGCAGCATGATTTTCTTTCCTTTAAACATTTAAAAATTATGTGATATTCGATATACAAAAATAGGTAATGTACATACAAATTTTGAAGCAATAGGGGCTCCTGGATGGTTCAGTCAGTTGAGTGACTGACTTTGGCTCAGGTCATGATCTCATGGTTCATGAGTTTGAGCCCGTCAGGCTCTGTGCTGACAGCTTTGGATTCTGTGTCTCCCTCTCTCTCTGCCCTTCCTCTGCTCATGCCGTCTCTGTCTCTGTCTCTGTCTCTCTCAAAATAAATAGATATTTAAAAAAAATTTTTTTTAACATTTATTTATTTTTGAGACAAAGACAGAGCATGAACAGGGGAGGGTCAGAGAGAGAGAGAGAGACCGAATCTGAAGCAGACTCCAGGCTCTGAGCTGTCAGCACAGAGCCCAACGCGGGGCTCGAACTCACGGACTGTGAGATCATGACCTGAGCCGAAGTTGGTCGCTTAACTGACTGAGCCACCCAGGCGCCCCTAATGTTTGGCAATCTTAAGGGTAGGATGGTATCTCATTGTGATCTAAGTTTGAATTTTGACTAATAAGGTTGACTATCCTTTTTTTTAAATATAATTCTTTTTTTTTTTTTTAACATTTATTTATTTTTGAGAAAAACAGAGCACATGAGCAGAGGAGGGGCAGATACAGAAGGAGACAGAGAATCTCAAGTAGGGTCCATGCCGTTAGCACAGAGACTGATGGGGACTCAACCTGGGATCATGACCTGAGTTGAAATCAAGACTTGGACACTCGACTGAATGAGCCACCCAGAATATGAATACTTTATATATTCTGGGTAATTATTTTTCACTGTTCATGCTTCAGGTATCCTTCTAGTTTGGCTTGTCTTTTTCCGTTCTATGTGGCTTCTTTCAAAAAAAACAAATTCAATTTTAAACAGAGTTGTTCTTTTGGTTTTAGCATTTCTTGTGTTCTCCTTAAGAAATTTTTCTCCACTCAGATTTCTTTAAAAATTTGAAGTGTTGCTTTTATAAGAATTTAAACAATCTGGAATTGATTTTGATACAGTTGGTATCCAGTGTCACTTTCCCCCCAAAGGGATAATTATTTGGCTCAGAACCATTTACTGGATAGTATGTTTTTCCCAGTGGCCTGCAGTGCCATCTCCATCATATCAAATTCCTGTATATATTTGGGTTTACTGGGGGCTCTTTCTTTTTTTAAGTTTATTTATTTAGGGAGAGAGCACGGAGTGTGGGGGACAGAGAGAGAGAGGGAGAGAGGGCAGAGCCCAATGTGGGGCTCGAACCCATGATCCGTGAGATTACGACCTGAGCCAAAACCAAGAGTCAGATGCTTAACTGACATGAGCCACCCAGGAGCCCTGCTGTTTTTGAAATTACAACTAAACATGATTAATACTAGTAATTTACCATTAAAGATCCAGTCAATGTTAAAATTTCCCCAGTTAACTTTTATGTGTAACATATGCATGTGCATGTGTGTATAAAACACATTAGAGTTTTTTTTGGATTAGTATCCAGATAAGGTCCATTTATTGTGATTGGTTGGTATGACTCTTAAATCTTTTAATCTGTAGGCTCCTACTGTATTTCCCAAACCACTCCTCCCTCTTTTTTGACTTGTTAGCTGTTGCTAGAGAAATGGGGTTATTCTGTATTTGGCTGGTTGCATCCCAATAGTGTGTAGTGTCTTTCTGTTCTCTGTGTTTCCTGTAAATTGGTTGTTAGATACAGAGATTTAATATGGCTTTTGGTTTGTTCATTTGCTAAGACTGATTTATAGATAGTATCATATACTTAAAAAAAACATTTTATTGAGATATAATTCGCATGCATTTTCATGTGCTGTACAGTTCACTCATTTAAAGTGTACTCAGTGGTTTTTAGCGTATTCATAGTCGCACAACTATAACCACAGTCAATTTTATCTATTTATTTATAAAGTTTTTTTTTTTAAATTTTTAAGTAATCTCTACACCCAGCATGGGGCTTGAACTCACAACCCAGAGATCTAGAGTCACACCCTCCACTGACTGAACCAGCCAGGCACACCATCCACACTTAATTTTAGAATATTTTCGGACACCCCGGGTGGCTTAGTCGGTTATGCATCTGACTGACTTCCCCTCAGGTCATGATCTCGTACTGTGGGAGTTAGAGCCCTACATCAGGCTCTCTGTTGTCAGCACAGAGCCCACTTTTTTTTTTTTTTTTTTTAATATATGAAATTTGTTGTCGAATTGGTTTCCATACAACACCCAGTGCTCATCCCAAAAGGTGCCCTCCTCACTACCCATCACCCACCCACCCCTCCCTCCCACCCCCCATCAACCCTCAGTTTGTTCTCAGTTTTTAAGAGTCTCTTATGCTTTGGCGCTCTCCCACTCTAACCTCTTTTTTTTTTTTTTTTTCCTTCCCCTCCCCCATGGGTTTCTGTTAAGTTTCTCAGGATCCACATAAGAGTGAAACCATATGGTATCTGTCTTTCTCTGTATGGCTTATTTCACTTAGCATCACACTCTCCAGTTCCATCCACGTTGCTACAAAAGGCCATATTTCAGGGGCGCCTGGATGGCGCAGTCGGTTAAGCGTCCGACTTCAGCCAGGTCACGATCTCGCGGTCCGTGAGTTCGAGCCCCGCGTCAGGCTCTGGGCTGATGGCTCGGAGCCTGGAGCCTGTTTCCGATTCTGTGTCTCCCTCTCTCTCTGCCCCTCCCCCGTTCATGCTCTGTCTCTCTCTGTCCCAAAAATAAATAAAAAACGTTGAAAAAAAAAATTCAAAAGGCCATATTTCATTCTTTCTCATTGCCACGTAGTATTCCATTGTGTATATAAACCACAATTTCTTTATCCATTCATCAGTTGATGGACATTTAGGCTCTTTCCATACTTTGGCTATTGTTGAGAGTGCTGCTATAAACATTGGGGTACAAGTGCCCCTATGCATCAGTACTCCTGTATCCCTTGGGTAAATTCCTAGCAGTGCTATTGCTGGGTCATAGGGTAGGTCTATTTTTAATTTTCTGAGGAACCTCCACACTGCTTTCCAGAGCGGCTGCACCAGTTTGCATTCCCACCAACAGTGCAAGAGGGTTCCCGTTTCTCCACATCCTCGCCAGCATCTATAGTCTCCTGATTTGTTCATTTTGGCCACTCTGACTGGCGTGAGGTGATATCTGAGTGTGGTTTTGATTTGTATTTCCCTGATAAGGAGCGACGTTGAACATCTTTTCATGTGTCTGTTACAGAGCCCACTTTGGATCCTCTGTCTCCTTTTCTCTTTTTCTGTCTGCCCCGCCCCCACTCTCTTTCTCTCAAAAATAAACATTGTAGAAAAAAGAATATTTTCATCACCACAAAAATAAATGTTAGCCCCTTTAGTAGTCACTTCCCATTTCTGTATCCTCCCCAAACAACCCCCTTCCCCAAATGTAAGCAACGATGAATCTGCTTTCTGTCTCCACAGATGTGCCTATTAAAGACATTCATATAAGTCGAACCATATAATACATGTCCGTGGTCTTTTGCGACTGGCTTCTTTCACTTAGCATGATGTTTTCAAGTTATGTTGAAATGTTATTAGTACATGTCAGTATTTCCTTCCTTTTTATTGCTGAATGGTATTCCATTGTATGGATATATCACATTGTATTTATCCATTCATTGGTTGAAGGTTTAGGTTGTTCACACTTTTTGGCCATTGTGGATAGGTTGCATCGAACATCCGTGTCCAAGTTTTTGTGCAGACATATCTTTTCATATCTCTTGGGTATTCACCGAGGAGTAGAATTGCTGGATCAAATGGTAGTATGATGTTTAACCTTTTGAGGAGCTGCCAAACTGTTTTCCAGAGTGGCTATGACGTTTTACAGTCTCTCCAGCAGTGTGTGAGGGTTCCAATTTCTGCACATCCTCACCAGTACTTATTTGTCCTTTTAAAATTTTATCCAACCTAGTGAGTGTTTCATTGTAGTTTTTCATTTTTAGAGAGCAAGCGAGCATGTGCGCAAGGGAGTGAGGGAAGCGGGAGAGAGAGAGAATCTTAAGCAGGCTCCATGCTCAGTGCGGAGCCCGAAGCAGGGCTCGATCTTACGACCCTGGAATTAGGACCTGAGCCAAAATCAAGAGTGGGATGCTCAACCAACTGAGCTACCCAAGCACCCCTTCATTGTAGTTTTGATTTGCATTTCCTTGATGGATAATTATGTTGAGCATCTTTTCATGTGCTTATTATTAACCATTTGTTTATCATTTTTGGAGAACTGTATTCAGATGCTTTGCCCATTTTTAAAATTTTATTGTCTTATTGAATTGAAAGGGTCAATAAAAATCCCTTATCAGATAATATGATTTTTACAAATCCTTTCTCCCAGGAGATGGCTCTTTGGTTTCTTGGGTATTACATATTTCTATTAGATAATACATAATGTCATGTTACCTCTTGTTATGATATTAGCAAGCTTGATAATCATTGCCTGGATCCATTAATGTATTAACTCTTGTAAAGTGGTAGTATTTGAATTCTATTATTCCTTCTTTATTAGAATTTGGGTTTGAGGTTAATGTTCTTTCGGCACCTGAAGATATCATTTTACTGCCTGTGGTTTCCATTGCTTTTCAGAAGCCAGTTTTGTCTTATATTCCTTGAAACATGGATACCCAGTTGGTGGCAGTCTAAAGGAGTATCAGCACAATAACCTTTAGGCTTTGTTTTGGTTTTGCTTTTTGGGCTTTTTGTTTGATTGTTTTTGTTCCAGAGCTATAGTTTTCTAGTTTTCTAGCTCTATCACCTCTTGAGAAGGCAATTTTGTATCCTTATACAGTCTCCTACCTCCTTTTCCTCAAGTAAAATATACATTTGTTTCCGTTGGTATGTATAGAAAAACAGTTTGTAGCCCAGGGAACAATATATAAATATCCATATTATAGAGGATTAAAAAAAAAAAACAGGTTTATTGAGGCATTGTTTATATATCATCAATTCACCTGTTAGTGTAAAGTTTGATAAAAAATTTTTACAGTTATGCAACCATCTCCTCAATCCAGTTGTAAAACACTTCCATCACTGCAAATCCTGCCCTTTTCTGCAGTCATTGATGTGGAAATGCTTGGGTTCAAAGCAAATGGTCAAGGAAGAATTCTTGAGACATCTTCAGTGCAAAAAGGTGGTTTTATTAAAGCATAGAGACAAGACCCATGGGCAGAAAGAGCTGCACTGGGGTTGTGAGGGGTGACTGATTACATACTTTCAAGTTGGGAAGGGGGTTGACATAGCGTTAAGTTTCTAAGGAATTTGGAAGCAAGGTTTCCAGGACCTTGAAGGGGCTAGCTATTGTTAGAAAAAGGTCATTTATTACTGTTTAGTAAAAACTCAGGAATGAGACCCTTCAGATATGTATTAGTGAGCCATGTACTTGGAGGATGATTGCTAATACATATTCGGGAGGTAGAGGAAGTTTCCAAAGGAATTTTTACATGTTAAAGTAGACTTGCAGGATCCTGGAGCTGGGGATAATGTTAAGCTAAGATTGCCTTTTGCCCCTTAGTAAAGTATTAACACTGAGGCAGTTGAGTTCCTAGAGGAATGTCACTTTGCCTGTTTCAAAGACTTGTCATTGGGCTGTAAGTAGCAAGGAAATTTGATTTTTTTCTTTTGCTTTTGTTTCTCACATCAATTATTTATTTATTATTATAGATTCTTAACCTGGGGTTGACTTAGGTTCTTTTTTTTTTTTAATTTAAGGTTTTATTTTTAAGTAATCTCCACAACTCAATATGGGACTCGAACTCACTGAATGAGGTAGCCAGGCACCCCAACATAGACTTTTCATGGCCCTAGAACCACTTGAAATTGCATGTCAACAATACAACACAGGGCCTGTGTTTTGACAAAGCAGAATTTTTTAGTAAAGTGACAATTATGCAAATACAGTCAAAACCAAAACCATTGAGTGTTTTTTATTAAAGTGATTCTGAAATTGTTCCTATGACTGAGAAGCTTTATGAAGGAAAAATATGGGATATGCTGTTTAAAAAATAAAAATTAAAAACTGTGTACTTTATAATTTCATTATAAAATTACAGACCTGTAAAATGTAACCATTTCTATAAGGGCTCACCTGTAGCAAATAAAATCAATAGAGAATTTTTTTTTTTAAGTTAGTTTTCAGTCTGTTGTGTTTTAAACATAGTCTGTTTTTCTCTGGCTGTTTTCAGGATTTCTTTGTTTTTCTTTTTCTTTCTTTTTTTTTTTTTTTTTTTTTTTTCTGTTTTGAGGATTTCTTTACTTTCTGTTTTTTCCTTTTGTGTCCTGCAGTTCTACTGTGATTTCTTTTTATTTTTCTGCTTACAGTTTGTTTGGCTTCTTAAATGCGTGGTTCGGTGTTTTTCATCAATTCTGGAAGGTTCTCAACCAGTATCGCTTCAGATACTGCTTCTGCGCAATGCCTCTTATCTTTGTGGAACCCAAATAAACGTTGTTTTGTAACTTCTTACTATATTCTCTATGTTGCTTACCCTTTTCTTCTGTAATTATAAAATTTGTGCTTCTTACATTTCATAATTGATCATTTTTTTTGGCTTGCCTTCCAGCTCACTGTATCTGTGTTAAACTGTATCAGATCTACTCTAAAACCCATTTGTTGATACCTTAATTTTGGTTATCATACTGTATTTCAACAATTATTCATATCTCAAACTTCTGTATTTTTTTTTCAAATCTGCTCATTTCTGATCATTTCTTGCTTGCTGATAATTTTCATTGCATTTTTCCTTTCCTTGAATATTTGTTGAAGTTATTTTATATTTCATACATTAATTCTAGTATTCTAATTCCAAGGAAGGTGGGCCTTTGTTTTTAACTGTTGTCATTGACTCTAGTTCTGACTCTCTTTAAAGTGATTTATTTCCTTATATATTTGATGGCGTTTACTTAATCCTGAGAACCTGATGGAACTGCTTTTCGACAGAGAAGGTTTGCATCTGTTGATAAACAGTTCATTTTGGCCATCTTGAGCATTCTGGCTAAATAAGTTTAGTTTTCTAACCCCGCATCAGAGTCTGCACTTAGTTTCAGTTCCTAGTGTGAAATAGATTATTAGCCTCGTACTTTGCCTTTCACACATTTACCTTTGATGACTTGACTTCTCCCATAGGTTTAACTTCACTGGCTCCTCTATCCCCTTATTACTTACATGAGTCTAACAATGCATTAAAAAAGTATTTTTTTCTGCTATAGCTGGGGTCCGGTTTAATGAAACAGATGACCTCTCAAAAGCACGGGGTGTTCCAGAAGTGACATATTTTTTTTTAAGTTTATTTATTTATTGTGAGAAAAACAGTGCGAGTGGGGGAGGGGCAGGGAGAGGGGGAGGCACACAATTCCAAGCTGGCTCAACAGTGTCCCTTTGGAGCCCAACCTGGGGCTCAAACTCACACAACGGTGAGATCATGACCTGAGCCGAAACCAAGAGTTGGACGCTTAACCAACTGAGCCACCCAGGCACCCTGACGTATTTTGTTAACTAAGAAAGATGTATGCTATTTAAAATAAATACAGTTACCACATTTCTCTCATTTCGCCCTCTCCCCCCCCCCCCCCATCTCACACACACCTGACCCTAACAGTAACTCCTTTAAAAGTATCAGAGTATCCAGTCAGTGTTTAAATTTCCAATTATCTCAAATGTTACATATTTTTGAACAGTTTGGATTAGCATCCAGATAAAGGTCTGTAACCTTACTGTGATTAAGTTTGAAGTCTTTTTAATTTCACTATCTTTTTTTTTTTTTTTTTTTTTTTTTTTTGCCTCTTACGGTGTCATTTAACATGTTTATCTGTCCTCTGTATTTCCTATAAATTAATAGTTGAATCTGAAGGCTTTATCAGGGTCAGGTTATTTTAGGCAGAGGGGACAAGAGTACATCCTATGTGATGGTTTTCTCTTCCATCAGGACTGCGCTTAGTGTGTGATGTCTCTCTCTGTAATGCTGACAGCCACTGAGGAACATTGCCTAAATTTATTATTTACTAGGAGTTTAAGTGGTGATACTCTAATTCTGTCCTTTCTTCTTCATTAGTTGGAATAATATTTTCAACAGAAGCTTCCCCTCACTTAGGTTACCCCCATGATAAAATTTGTTTAGGTAAAGGCAAAATGAGTGCTTGATTCTTTCCATTTATCAGTTTTCAGAACAATGAGGTGGTTCATTAGCATCTTCCAGTGATGACCAATTAGTTTTTCTTTCATATTCTGAATTCATGAATTGAATCATGTGTATGTTTCTGTTCATTATAATTATTATTTTTATTAGTACTTTCATTGGCCATCTTTGACCCATTGGAGCCCCTTCAAGGTGACTCCTGAGTGTTTTTGACAGATTTAGGAATTTTAAGTGGACACACCGAGGAATGTTTTTAAAAAGATGTATTCTGCATATATTGGTATTTCCAACTCAAGTAGGTAGGGTTTTACTAAGCCTCATCTATCATATAACTTTGACTCCTTTGTCCCAGGTTGAAATTCCTTTGATACCTGGGATGGTAGAATTAGAATATCACATTATTACTCATTTTGTTTATTCCAGATACATACACAACAGGGTAAGAATAATCTCAAGACGATAACCAGTAGTAGAATTGCTGAAAAGAGTGTAGAGTTTTCTTTGTGCTTACCTCGTCTTTAGGGTTGACTGCGCATATACAAATTACTGTCTTGAAAAGTTATGTGGGATAATGTAACTGTGTCGCCGTGTGGATACATATTTAGGTTCATTAATTTTTTTAATCTTTTATTTTTAGGAATTGCTTTTCTTTTGAAGTTTAATTTTCTCATACATGTGTGTGATTCATTTTCATATGCTTGTGAAGACAAAGGGGAGCCTCGTTTCCTTGAGCTCTTTACCCTAGTTCCTCCTTATTCCCATTTATTTTTGTGTAAAATACTTATATGTGGTCTGTTTTATTTACAGTTTTTTAGTTTACTTTTTGGAATTTTGGAAAGTTTGTATATTTGTTACAGTGGTTAGCATCATTTAGCTCCCCCCCCTTTTAAGTTACAGTTATCTGTTGATTCCCTATTATGTGCATTATTGACATTGGTTGTGACCTCTTTCCCTTTTCCTCAGCATCTGATGTCAAGTGTGTCCTTTTTAAAAAAGTTTTTAAAAATTGGCCATTATTTTGAGATAGTTGTAGCTTCACGTGCAATTGTAAAACATAATACAGAGAAATACCTATGTACCCTGTACCCAGTTTCCCCCAGTGATAACATCTTGTAAACATTATAGTAAAATGTTGATATTTATACAGTGAAAATATAAAACATTTCTATCACAAGGCTCTCTCTTGTTGCCAATTAGTAGCCATTCTCCCTCCTTCCCATCCCTGCCCCCCACCCTTAATCCCTGGCAACCACTAATCTCCTTTTCTGTAATTTTGTTACTTCAAGAATGTTATATAAATGGAATCATATGGTATGTAACCTTTTGGGATTAGCTTTTTTTTTTTCTCTTAGCATAATTCCCTGGAGATTCGTTCAAGTTGTTTGTCTCAATAGTTCATTTCTTTTTACTGTTTGGTAATACTACATGATATGTAGTGTGGTTAAACTATATAACCAAAACTCCATATAAACTATATGAAGGATACCTGGGGTGTTTCCAGGTTTGGGTTTTTTATGAATAAGACTGTTGTAAATATTTATTTACAGATTTTTTGTGAACATAAGTTTTCATTTCTCTGGGAGAAATATCTAGAAGTGCAGTTGCTGTGTACTGTGGTATTTTCATGTTTAGTTTTTTAAGAAACTGTTTTCCTAATAGCTGTACCATTTTACGATTCCACTAGCAATGTATGAGTTTTTCCACATACTAACATTTGGTGTTGTCACAGTTGTTTATTTTAGCTGTTCTGATAGATGTATAGTAATATCTCATTGTGGTTTTAATTTGCATTCCCCTAATGGCAAATGACATTGAACATCTTTTCTTGTGCTTCTTGGCCATCTGTATATCCTCTTTGATAAAATGTCTCTTAATTTTTTTGCCCATTTTCTAATTTAATTGATTGTCTAATTAGCTTTGAGAATTCTCTATATATTCTAGATATTAGCCCTTTATTAGATATGTTGTTTGCAAATTTTTTTTCCCAGTCTATAGCTTTTTTATCCCCTTCACATGGGGGCTTTCTCAGAGCAACATTTTTTAATTTTGATGAGGTCCAATTTACCAGTTATTTCTTTATGCATCATGCTTTTAAGGTCAAGTTTAAGAACTCTTTGCCTTGCTCTAGATCCCAGAGATTTTTTTCTAACAGCTTTATAGTTTTGCACTTAAATGTGATCTCATTTTATATTAATTTTTGTGTAGTATATGTGACTTAAGTTGAGATTAATACATTTTGTCTAGCAGTGTCTACCTGTTCCAGCACCATTTGTTGAAAAGTCTATCTTTCCTTTACTGAATTACTTTTACCCTTTGTCAAAAATCAGTTTGAGCATATTTGTATAGGTCTATTTTGTTTTTGTTTTTAATCCTGTTCCATTGATCCACCAGTATCACACAGTGTTTACTATAGCTGTGTAATCTTGAAATTGGATAGACTGGTCCCTTCCACTTTCTTCTTTTTAAAAATTGTTTGGAGCGCCTGGGTGGTTCAGTTGGATGAGCATCCGACTTCAGCTCACGTTATGATCTCATGGTTGACAAGTTCGAGCCCCTCGTCAGGCTCTGTGCTGACAGCTCAGAGCCTGGAGCCTGCTTTGGATTCTGTATCTCTCTCTCTCTCTCTCTCTCTCTCTCTCTCTCTCTCTCCCTCTCCCTGCCCCTCCCCCACTCATGCTCTGTCTCTCTTGGTCTCAAAAATAAAATAAACACTAAAAAAATTTAAAAATTGTTTTAGCTCTTCATATTACTTTGCCTTTCTATATAAATTTTAGAACACTGTTTTCTGTATCTACAAAGAATGTTGCTGAGATTTTGAGCGGAATTGGGTTAAATCTGTATGTTATTGTGGGGAGAATTGACGTGTTTACCAAGTTGAGTCTACTAATCCATGAATACAATATGTCTCTCTATTGTTTTAGATCTTTGAATTCCTTCATCAGTGTTGTGTAGCTTTCCACATGTATGTCCTATACATGTATCGTTAGGTTTATACTTAAGTATTTTTTGAGAGATTATAAAGGATACTGGGTGTATTTTTAATTTTGGTGCCCATGTGTTCATTCCTAGTATATAGACATACAGTTGATTTTTGTGTTTTTGTGTTGTATTCTGTGACCTTATTGAACTGATTTATTAGACCTACCTTATAAATCGCTAGATTTTTTTGGTCTAATGCCCAGAGGCATTTTTCCTTCCTTCCTTCCTTTCTTTCTTTCTTTCTTTCTTTCTTTCTTTCTTTCTTTTTCCTTTTTGGAAATCCATTTGTTTTTGTAATATATCTTAGTGTTGGTTTTTCTCAGTTGATTTCCCAGGCATTGGTGTACTCTTTCAATATTTAATTTCAAGACTTCTAGTTGCAGGACTTTTTTCTCTTTATAGTTTTTTTTTTTTTTTTTAATGTTTGTTTTTGAGACAGAGAGAGGAGACACAGAATTCGAAGTAAGCTCTGAACTGTCAGCACAGAGCCCGACACGGGGCTCGAATCCACAGACCCTGAGATTATGACCTGAGCTGAAGTCGGATGCTTAACTGACAGAGCCATCCAGGCGTCCCTTTAATTATAGTCTTTAATATTTGCTGTATTTTATTGCTTTGTTTTTCCTCTTTGAAAACTCCTTATGTGTATTTAGGATCTTTGCTTAACTTTATTGTCACTTTCATTCTAATAATTTTCACCTTCATTTCTGGTGTTTTTTTTTTTAAAGATTTTATTTTTAAGCAATCTCTACACCCGATGTGGGGATCGAAATTTCAACCTCAAGATCAAGAGTCATATGCTCTACCAACTGAGCCAGCCACACACCCCTCACCTTCATTTCTTTTTGATTTAAAAATTTATTTGCACATTCTTTATCTCTTAAGCATTATCTATTGTGTTTTGAATCTCATGATTATTCTTGTTTAGGTTTCCTTTCTGAAATAATTTATTTCTTTTATTTCAAATTGTTTCCTGATTTCTAAGTTTTTCTAATTCTGATATAAAATGTTATTTCACATTATCTTGGATATAATTTTTATGTTTTATAGGTATGGCTTTTTGGTAGCAAGCTTTTAGTGTCAACGTTCTGCTCCTTATTTTCCCATTTCTTACGACATGGGATTTGACCCCAATCCTTTTCTGTTGTTCATTTTATAATAGGCTTTCCTGAACTTTTTGGAGCAAGAGGTTGGTCAGGATAGTTTGTCTCCTTTACCGCCCTATCTATACCCCTTCCTCTGTTGATTTTTATGAAATGATAAGAAGTATTTGGCTTCCTGTGTTCTGAGATCTGACTGTTTCATTAACCCACTTATATCTGGACCCTCCTTTTCTTTGCTTCATTGTGCCTGTGCTGCTCACTTGGTATTCTGCTCCCAGAAATTCTTTTCAGTTTAGGGCTTCACCCAAGAAGGGGGATTTCAGTCCTTAGTTTTTGAATCTAGAGCCTTACTTTTCCTACTTTATAGTATTGGTATATACAAAAGATCTTTTCCACTTGTAGCTGTTCTCAAATTGCCTTTCTAGACTCTAGTGATTTGTGATTTGGGGTTTTTCTGGCTTCAAGTCCTTCATTTACCCTATTATATTACTTCTATCCTTCTGTTTCCTTCTATATATATGCTGATACCATGTGAGTCCTATAGTTGGCGATTTAACCAGATCCTGCTTGTATTTGAGAATTCAAGGGGATACCCTGTCACCCAATTTTGTAGATTTTGTCCTTGGGATTTTGGTTTGGCTGTCCTGGTAACATTTTTCCCTTTTTTGTGTGAGGTGGGAGATGGCAGGTGATTAAAAACTTCACTGAGAAGTTTTATTCAAGAGAAGGACAACACAAGTACACTAGCTATTGTGGTGAACCAGGTGAGATGATAGTGGCTTAGTCTAGGATAATGGCAGTGGAGCTAGAAGGTTTGAATCCTATTTTGGTGACTTGTTGGATAACAAAGAGTGAGGGACTGCAAAGACATGGATGATCTCCCAAGATAGGGTTCTTACAACTGTTTGGATGATGGTACTTTTTCCTAATATTGGGAATATTCATGGAAGAGTAATTTTTTAGGGGGAAGGTATTTTTTTGAGAGGTGAGGAGTAAAGGGACAAGAGGGACCAGCTATTATGATATTTGTAAGCATCCTGGATGTGAGGCCTTGCAACAATCTATCCTCCACCCCCAAACACACATACAGACATATTTAATTTCTTCAGGGAGCTTTTTCCTGATTCTCTGATATGTCTCCTTCTGATATAGAACTTTATTTACTTTCCTATCTTAACATTTAACACATTTGTATTACTGCTTATTAATCCTATGTTTTTTACTAGACCAACTGTTCACAAACTTTTTCTTAAAAGGACAGACAGATGGTAAATATTGAAGGTTTTGGGAGCCAAGAGACAAAAAAAAAAAAAAGGATATTATGGGGCACCTGGGTGGCTCAGTTGGTCAAACATCTGACTTTGGCTCAGGTCATGATCTCAGGATCCGTGGGCTCGAGCCCCGTGTTGGGGTCTGTGCTGACAGCTCAGAGCCTGGAATCTGCTTTGGATTCTGTGTCTCCCTCTCTCTGCCCCTGCCCCTGCTCATACTCTGTCTCTCGTTTTCTCTCAAAAGTAAATAAACATTACAAAAAATTTAAAAATAAAAAAATAAGGATATTATGTGGATACTTAGTATCATTTATGATATAACCACTTAAAAGTATAAAACCATTCCTGTTGGGCCCTACAAAAAAACAGACAGCAATCAGATTTGGGCCATAGGCTCTAGTTTGCTGACCACTGTACTAGACTGTACATTCTGTACTTGTCCTGGTTGCAGGCATATTGCGTGGTGCATTTTAGATGAATTCAGTAAATTTTTGTTGAGTGAGTGAATATTACTCTTACAGATTGGAGCTCAGGCAAGAGGGTTGAGCTAAAGATAGATATTTTGAGAGTGGTCATCAAACAGAAATTGAAGACATGAGAGTAGATACCATCAGCTTCAGAAGAATGAAAGAAAGAGGCCCAAAGTGGAGCCTCTTCTGTAATTCAGAGAACGGAACAAGTCATGACTAACTTAATGGTACTTTCATCGTGTACATAGTAGTCAGTACCTGTGGCTAACTGACCTAAGCCATTTGGCTATTTTACATACATATGGTTCTTTTGGATGAGTAGGAGGCGTTTAACTATTAGAGATAGGTGAGATAATATATGTATTTTCCTTAGAAATTTTACTACCAGTGTGTTACATTATAATAAAACAAGCTTTAGAATTCTGCCACTTACACAAACACGTATTAGCAAGCAGTTACCACCTTGCAGTAAAACTTCCATCTTTAAGCATACACCATAAAGAACTGATTAGGGTTAGGTGACAAAATCCTCCTAGAAGGTGTGGGATATAGGATCAAAGGGATTCAAAAACCTCTCTGAAGACAGACTGCAGGGCTTTCCAGATTCTTAAACTGCAAACAAGTAAGAATCAAGGCACCTACACAACATTCCTAACCAGTCTGTATATCTTGAACAATTCCATTTTGGCAATAAAATGCTATTTCCAATATCTCTTTTATACTAATTAACAAACCACTCCCTAAATTCAGATGTTGGTATTCGAAGCACTTATTAACTGGGAGCTAACTTCTGAAATGGGTGCTTTAAATGCTAGCTAACCCACTGTGAAGTGTGGATTCTTAATTTAGGGAACTTCAGAAGTTGACTCACTACTCCTATGGATCCTGAAGTATTTTGATGTGAATTACAATATAGCATTAACTTGATCATATTTTTTAAGGGATATGTTGCCTGGATCTTTTTTGTTGTATTCCTATCATAACAGTTCATAAACAAGTGTAGTTGTTATTGCAATTAAAATATTTTTTTCTAATAAAATAAGATAAAAACAGGGAGGCAAACCATAGACATTCTTAATTATAGACAACAAACCAAGGGTTGCTGGAGAGGAGGTAGGTAGGGGGAAGTAGGCTAATTGGGTGATGGGCATTAAGGCGGGCACTTGTGATAAGCACTAAATTCTACTCCTGAAACCAATTAAAAAAAAAAAAAAGATATTTTTTTCTTCTCAGTTCCAGTAACAGTTGAATTAGATATTCATGTGGGCAAATAAATTTTAACAGCAGTATAGTTCTAATCTTCAGTGAATCAAGACAATTTAGAGTTATCAAATTAATATTAGTATTTGAAGATTGCTCAACATTTATTACCATTCTTTATGATGAATATATGAAGCAGTCTGTGTATTAAGCAGTCTCTGTATTAATAGTATTAAAGTCAAAACACAGAAACATAGTATAGAATTAGATTCAAGGCTGTCTTTCTACTGTTGAACCCTAATAGTGATAATAATTTTATCAGTGCATCATTTCATTACATTAAATGAATGCTACTAATTTGAATTTTGTTTGGCAGTTTTGTTTACATTTAATATATATCTATATTTAAGCATAAGTTTAGATTAATATTTCGGTATATTTAGCAAACTTTATAATTTGATTTTCATGGGGTTTCTCCCCAAAGGAGAATTTATCACTGCAATTTAAGAAAACTTGACAGCGATACCATACAAAAGAATTATCAAATAAAATAGTAGTATACTGAGTCTGGCAATATATTAAAATAATAATATACCATGACCATGTAACCTTTATGTAGCCTTTATTCCAAAACTGTAAGGATTTTACATACTTACATATGTAATAAAATAATTCATTGTATCAGCGTATCAAGGGAGAGAGGGGATATCTAATCATTTCAGTCATTCCTGATAAGACATGGCTGATGGAGCCTCTCAGTAAACTTCGAAGGATACTTCTTTGGGGGCACCTGGGTGGCTCAATCCGTTCCGATTCTTGATTTCGTCTAAGGTCATGACCTCATGGTTCTGAGATTGAGCCCCATGTCAGCATGGAGCCTGCTTGGGATTCTCTCTCCCTTTTTCTCTGCCCTTCTCCTGTCTGTGTGCTCTCTCTCTCAAAACAAATAAACATTAAAAAAAAAAAAAAAAGGATACTTGTTTGCCTTTTGATACAAAATATCTATCCCAAATTTATTTTCCTTTTCATGTGGTTTTAAGGCCATGACAATGAGTTCTTTACTTTTTTAAAACATGAATCATTTGAGATAGATTTCATTGGTTGTAAACAACAAAAACCAACTCTGGCTGATTTAAGGAAAAACAATTTTTTGGAAACATATGGGTAGTTCATAGAATGAGTAGCAACACCTGAGAACTGGGAATAGAACCTACTCTTTTTTTTTTCCTTTCCACTTTGCTCAGGGTTCAGAGTTATGAGGGAGAGAGTTCTGCTGGCATGGTTTTGGTCTCATGCCCTATTCAAAACGAGGACAGAGTGAGATACTTTAATAGGCAGTTCCATCAGGGCAGTCTACAGCAGAGGATATATAATTCCACAGAGAAACCTGGGTGCAGTTAGGAAAGGGGAATGGATTCTAGGCAGCCAAGCCCCACCTCATGTTCCCCCCCAAATTAACCAACAGATATCCAGTAAAATAGACAGGAGTTTTGGCTTTTTAACCTCCTATAGTTCATTCAGAGTCTAAAACTGACCAATCCTTAACCCTTAAAGAGCAATTACTTCTAAAAATTTTTTAAATATTAAATGCCTAAGACCTTAACGTATCTACTAGCAGTGTCAATATTTAGGTACTTACATATTCTTTATTTTTCTTTTTAGACAATGCGAAGACACCGAAATGAAGTGACGGTTGAACTGCGAAAGGTAAGAAAGTAAAGTAACAGAAACAGAAAGTAAATAGGAGATTTTTCTGATTTTTTAAATTCTGTATGACTTGAATAATGAAAATACTGTGCAAATTAGTGATCAACCCTAAACCACACAGCATATACATCATTAAATAGTTTATAATGGTATATATTGAAAGCTTTCATTTATTGAGGTGCTATGTACTGTGTGAAGTACTTTAATACCAACATTGAAATTGTCACATCTGATGAAATTAGACACTCTTGTGGGTTTTTCCTTAATACCCTCTTTTTTTTAGGCTATGTGCCAGACAGGATTCCTCCACCTTCTTTGTATAAAAGTTAAACATACTTGCTCAAGATTCTTTAGAAAAATAAAAGTAGAATAACCTTATATCTTACCAATTAAATGCAACTGCTGTTAAACTATATTGTATTTTCATCTATTTTTTTTTTGGAGGACTTTAGAGTTACCTTTATGATACTGTGTTTTCATGCAAGCACATTTTATTTGAAGCAAATATTTCAGTTGCCAATCAAGAAAATACACATAATTGGGCGCCTAGGTAGGTTAGTTGGTTAAGCATCTAACTCTTGGTTTTGGCTCAGGATCATGAGTATGAGCCCCGCATTGGATACTGTGCTGACAATGAGGAGCCTGCTTGGGATATTCTCTCCCTCTCTCTCTCTCTCTCTCTCTCTCTCTCTCTCTGCCCCTCCCCCACTTGTGCCATCTCTGTCTCGAAATAAATAAATAAAATAAAAACGTAAAAAAATATATACATAACTAGTTCTCTATATTATGTGTACATTTAAAAAAAATATATTTTGGAACTTATATTCAAATCTTTGTGTTTGTTTTAGGTTAGATCCTTTTTTTCACTCCTGAAATTCCTAAATTAAAATTATCATCTTAAAATTTTTCAGTTTTAAAGAGAAGGAAGGTCTTGATTCTGAGAGTAACACTCTCCCAGTCACTAAAACTAAATAGATCCCGGGGCGCCTGGGTGGCTCAGTCGGTTAAGCCTCTGACTTCGGCTCAGGTCACGATCTCGCGGTCTGCGAGTTCGAGCCCCGCGTTGGGCTCTGGGCTGATGGCTCAGAGCCTGGAGCTTGCTTCTGATTCTGGGTCTCCCTCTCTCTCTCTGCCCCTCCCCCGTTCATGCTCTGTCTCTCTCTGTCTCAAAAATAAATAAAACGTTAAAAAAAAAATTAAAAAAAAAAAAAACTAAATAGACCTGTGCATTTATGTACTTAATATGTATTTATTTAATACCCATTTTGGGTCATGAATTTTTACCCAGCATCAATGTTTTATGCTCATAAATAGTATATAGTTACTGAAATTCATTCTCCTGCAACCCCTCCCCCCCAATCTTTATTACAATTGAAAAATGCTTGCTAAATCCAGTGTTCTTTCAACTCCTTAACCTCTTCAAAGATACTTACCAATTAACAACAGTGATTTGGCAATCATATTTTCAAGTTTTTTCACATCCTTGGTTCATTTGGACCAGAGAAGTCAACTAGCTAAATAAAGAGTGAGGTAGGCTCCTTGCCAGTCTTAACACTTTGTACCTAGCTTCTTTTTTTTTCTTTTAAACTTTTTATTAGCATATAACATACATAGAAAAAAGTCAGGGGCACCCGGGTGGCTCAGTTGGTTGAGCGTCCGACTTCGGCTCAGGTCATGATCTCACAGTTCGTGAGTTTGAGCCCCGCATCGGGCTCTGTGCTGACAGCTCACGGCCTGGAGACTGCTTCAGATTCTGTGTCTCCCTCTCTCTCTGCCCCATCCCCACTCATACTCTGTCTCTCTCTGTCTTAAAAATAAATAAAACATTAAAAAAAAATTTTTTTTTAATAAAAAAAAGTCAACACATCTTAAGCTTGATGAGTTTTCACAAAGTGAACTGTTATACAGTTATCTGTATAATAAGCTTCTAGATCAAGAAAGAACATTACTTGTATTCCAGGGCTCCTTCCCAGTTACTCCTTTCCCCCAAAGGTAACCATTATCCTGATATTTAATATTATAGATTATTTTGCATAGTTTGAACTTTATGTAAATAGAACAGTAAGTGTCCTTTTGTGTCTGGTTTTTCATTCATCATGTGAAGATCATTCTTCTTAATAGAGACAGTAGGAATGGTAGGAATAAAACATCTGTTAACATTATACCAGCTATCCCCAGATGTGGGCCTTTACTTTCCCTTCAATTTTCATGCTTGGAATACAACTCAAAACTTTTATATTTGTCCTGGTATTATTCAGAATCCTCTCGTTTTAAGCTTTTTAGCCCTTCAAATATGCTTATTAATTTAAGCTATTCACTTTTCTTAATATTTGGTTGTTTGTTCCTTCTTCTATAGTTGTACTGTCTTCTGTATTTAATTTATAGAATTAAAATTTCTTGCTTGTCACAGTACATCTTTTAATATCCACTTTGTTTGCCTTAGAGTCCTGTTATTCTTTTTATTCCTAAATAACATTATTCCTTTCCGGTTACTAGAATTAGTTCCTAGAAATTCTTATAGAAGGACCAAAAATGAAATTAACTAAGGAAATCTCAAGAAATTTCCTTACTTCACATTTCAGAATTCCCTGAGTAAGCCCCAGAATATGAACAGTTCCTGAAACAAAGCCTAAACTTCAAACAAAGCTTAATTGATTTTGATACCATTCTGTAGAGGTATGGAGAACCTTTCAAGAGAAGATTCCTTTATTCTTTATGGTCAGAGTGTCTGTCTACTTCTAGCCTTGCTATCTCTATACCTCCATTAAGGAGAAGATCACAGCATTGTCGTTAATGACATTGAGATTCTTGTTAATACAAGAAAGCTAGTTTCCAGAGTTTCATAGATGAGCTCTATTTTTATTAGATTGTAATCATCTTAAGTGAAGGTAATAACCACAGTCCCCCACTGCTAGTACTCCCAAATCTCTCTCCCAGCCCATCCCTAAATGCCTAGTCAAATTCTGGACCAATAGTTTGTACTCATTAAATGCTAATTTTCAAGAATGAAATTGATTATGATATCTTAAAATTTTCTGTGTATTTAAATAATTTATTGAATTTTCAAGAAAAAATACGATAGCTACAGAGCAGTGCTACTCAAAAGTCCTAATCTGTGACAAGTTAGGGAGCTTATGTCAAAATACTAAACAAGGGACTGACTGCTTCCTTTTCCAAAAAAATCTTTCTGCCTAAATAAATAAATAAATAATGTAAATAAACAATGTGTATAGTTTGACAATCGATTTCTGACAAAATCTCTGTATTTTGGGGCAGACCTGTAACATAGAGTTTGAGAAAATCTTAGCCAGTCCAAGGACTGTACTTTGTTTTTTTATGTTTATTTATTCTTGAGACAGAGACAGAGTGTGAACAGGGGAGGGGCAGAGAGAGAGGGAGACACAGAATCTGAAACAGGCTCCAGGCTCTGAGCTATCAGCACAGAGCCCGACGCAGGGCTCGAACCCACAAACTGTGAGATCATGACCTGGGCTGAAGTCGGATGCTTAACCGACTGAGCCACCCAGGCGCCCCTAAGGACTGTACTTTGAATAACACTGATACTGCTCTGTCAGCTTAAAGATGAATTCTAGTTATTAATATGTACTGTTCTACTGGCCTCAAATTTTTTTTGTCTGAACTTTTTTGCCTTTACCTCCTTGATATTTTACTTTCCTATTTAATTAGGTATTTATGCATCAACACTTACACAGAGGTCTGTACTTCTGTTTTAGATCATGTTGTAAACAGAGTCACATAGGAATTAAATAACTTGCCTAAAATCACACAACTGATAAATGGGAAAGCTCTTAACCATTATGCTGTAATGCCTCTCAATATAAATGTTTGTTCAGTGAATAATGCCTCATGAGTTGAAAATCCATCCAAAGCCTATCAGTGGCATTTTTAACTTTGGCAAATTATATTAAACTTTATATAATCTTCTCTTGGTGATTTGTCAGTTAGATATCCCATAGGATTTTATTGTGATTAGATCTGGGGGTGGGCACGTTAAGTTCTTAACATAATGAAAACCACCACCAAAATGCCATACTTTGACTAATCAGATACAGTGCAATTGTTTTGTTTGACCTTGTAGTAAAATATCTTTTTAAAAAATACCCTAAGTTCCTTATATTAACAAGATAATAAAGAAAATTTATATTATCATATCAGTTGATACAGAAAAAGCATTTGACAAAATCCAACACTCATTCTTGATAAAACTTTTGACACATTGCAGATAGAACTTGCTTAACTTTTTTTTTAATTTTATTTTTTATTTTTAAAAGAGAGCACAAGCTGGGGAAGGGCAGAGAGAGAGGGAGACACAGAATCTGAAGCAGGCTCCAGCCTTCAGGCTGTCGGCAAAGAGCCCAACGTAGAGTTCGAACTCGTGAACCATGAGATCATGACCTGAGCCAAAGTTGGATGCTTAACCGACTGAGCCACCCAGGTGCCCCTAGAACTTGATCAACTTGATAAAGAACATCTGCAAAAAAACCTACAGCTAACATCATACTTAATGGTGAAAAGACTGAATGGTTTCCCCCTAAGATCTGAGAACAAGGCAGGATGCCTATTCTTACTGCTCTTATTTAATACAGAATCTGCAAAAAAGCTCCTAGAATTAATAATTGAGTTCAGCAAAGTCACAGAAACAAGATTAACACATAAAAGTCTATCACTTATGTATGCTAACAATGAACATGCAGAAACCAAAATTAAAAGCACAATACCATTTATTGCCACTCTGAAGAAAATAAAATACTTTGTTATACATTAACAAAACATGTACAGGATATGTATGCTGAATATTATAAAATGCTGATGGAAGAAATCAAGTAAGACTTAAGTAAATGGAGAGATGTATACTGTGGTCATGAACTGGAAAATTCATCATAGTAAAGATGCCTATTCTCTGATCTGTTGGTTTAATAGAGTTTTTATCAAAATCCCACCAAAGTCTTTTTGTAGACACAGACCGGCTTATTCGGAAATGTATATGGAAAGGCACAGACTCTAGAAACCTAAAATAATCCTGACAAAGAATAACATAGGAGCAATTGCTCTACCCAATATTAAGGCTCTTGGACACATTTATCAATGGAACAGAAGGTAAAACCCAGAAACAAATCCACACAAATACACTCAAGTTACTTTTGGCAGGTGCGAAACCAATTCAATGGAGGAAGAATATCGTTTTTAGCAAATGGTACTAGAACAGTTGGAAATTCATGAGCAAAAATAAATAAATAAATAAATAACCTCAACCTAATTGTCGTCACACCTATACAAAAACACAAAATGGATCCTAGATTTAAATGTAAAACATGAAACTATAAATGGAGGGAAAATTTCAGGATCCAGAGCCAGGCGAAGAGTTTTTATAGTTGACCACAAGGCATAATCCATAAAAAGAAAGTTGGAGCTTAACAAATTAAAAAATTTTATTCTGTGAAAACCCATGTGAAGAAGATGAAAATCAAAACTAGAGGCAAGAAGACAACCACACATCCAATACAGGACTAGTATCTAGCATATATAATGAACTCTTAAAGGTTAATATTAAAAAAATCAAAAAACAAAACAAAAAAGAATCTAATTAGAAAATGGGCAAAGATGGAAGAGATATTTCAGTGAAGGATATATACAGATGGTACTTACTATGATGATGATTATTAATACATGATTAGCCATCAGAGAACTATGGATTAAAACCAACTAAGCAAGCATCTATCAGAATGACTAAAGTAAACAATAATGACAACATGAAAAGCTAGTGAAGATGCAGATAAATTGGTTAAATCCTATGTTGCTGATGAGAATGTGGAATGGTATAATCACTCTGGAAAACATGTAGCTACTATATAACCACCAGTTATACTCCTACTCATTTATTCCAGAGATATGAAAACTGGTATTCATACAAAACCTGTACATGAATGTTTGTAACAGCTTTATTTTGGAATAGCCATAACCTGGGACCAACCCAGATGTCTTTAAAGGGTAATTCGTTAAACTTTAGCATGTCTTTGCCATGAAATGCCATTCCGCAATTAAAAGGAACAAGCTGTTAATAGATGCAACAACTTATACAAATATTTAGGGAATTATGCTGGGCAAAAGAAAGCCCATCACAAAAAGGTTATATACTGTGTGATTCCGTTTATATAACATTTTTGAAGTGACAGAATTTTAGGAATGAAGGACAGATTAGTGGTTGCCAAGGGTTACAGGGAGAGGGAGGTTGTTTGCTTATAAAAAGGCAACAGGAGGGGTGCCTGGGTGGCTCAGTCGGTTAAGCATCCGACTTCGGCTCAGGTCATGATTTCACGATCTGTGAGTTCGACCCCCCGTCAGGCTCTGTGCTGACAGCTCAGAGCCTGGAGCCTGCTTCCGATTCTGTGTCTCCCTCTCTCTCTGACCCTCCCCCGTTCATGCTGTCTCTCCCTGTCTCAAAAATAAAATAAACGTTAAAAAAAAAAAATTAAAAAAAAAAAAAGGCAACAGGAGGGCATCTTCTGTTTTTGGAACTGTTCAGTATTTTGACTAAAATCATGGATAGGTGATAAAATCATGTAGGTGATAAAACTGTATAGATTTAATACACTTAAAACATTCATACAGTGAATACAAGTAAGACAGGAAATCTGAATAAGATCAAGGGATTATATCAGTGTCAATGTCTTGGTTGTGATATTATACTGTAGTTCTGCAAAATGTTAATTAAGAGAACCTGAGCTAGAGATTTCTGCATTATTTCTTACAACTGCATTCAAATTTACAATTATCTCAATCAAACTTAATGAAATGCTGTTATTGGTTTTAATGCTGAATTAGTTTTTTTCTTTTTTCTTTTAATTCCAGTTAGTTAACATATAGTTAACTTTCAGGTGTATGTACACCTTTCTGTTGTAAAACTGTACAACTTTCAGGTGTACAGTATAGTGGTTCAACACTTCCATACAACTGAATGGTCATCACAAGCGCAGTCCCTAATCCCCATCACCTATTTAACCCCTCCACCTCTCCACCTCCCCTCTGGTACCCATCAGTTTGTTCTCTATAATTAAGAGTCTGTTTCTTGGTTTGTCTGTCTCCTTTTTTTCTTCTTGCTCATTTGTTTTATAAATGAAACCATATGAGGGAAATCATATGGTATTTGTCTTTCTCTGAATTATTTCGCTTAGCATAATACTCTCTGGCTCCATCCATGTCATTGTAAATGGGAAGACTTCATTCTTTTTAGGCCTGAATAATATATACATATACTGTATCTTCTTTATCCATTCATCAATCAATGGACATTTGGGCTGTTTCCATATCTTGGCTATTGTAAATAACTCTGTGATAAACGGTGAGTTCCACATATCCCTTTGAATTAGTGTTTTTGTATTCTTTAGGTAAATACCCTCTAGCGTGATTGCTGGATTATAGGGTAGATCTATTTTTAGTTTCTTGAGGAAACTCCATACTGTTTTCCAGAGTGGCTATACCAGTTCTCATTCCCATTGACAGTGCACAAGGGTTCCTTTTTCTCCACCTCCTTACTAACACTTGTTCTTTTTGTGTTTTTTATTTTAGCCATTCCAACAGGGTGAGGTGATACCTCATTGAAGTTTTGATTTGCATTTCCCTGATGATAAATGATGACGAGCACCTTTTCGTGTGTCTGTTGACCATACTTTTGTCTTTGGAGAAATGTCTGTTTATGTCTTCTGCCCATTTTTAAAAAAAAATTTTTTTTAATGTTTATTTATTTTTGACAGAGAGGAGAGAGAGAGAGAGAGTGAGAGAGAGAGAGAGAGACAGAGACAGAGCATGAGTGGGGAAGGGGCAGAGAGAAGGAGACCCAGAATTCGAAGTAGGCTCCAGGCTCTGAGCTGTCAGCACAGAGCCTGACACGGGGCCTGAACTCACAGAGTGCGAGATCATGACCTGAGTCGAAGTTGGACGCTCAACCTACTGAGCCACCCAGGCGCCCCTGCCCATTTTTTAATTGGATTATTTATCTTGGGGGTATTGAGTTTTGTAAATTCTTTGTATATTTTGAATATGTCATTTACAAATATCTTCTCCCATTCTGTATGTAGGTTGCCTTTTAGTCTTGATTGTTTTCTTCACTATGTGGAAGTTTTTATTTTGATGTAGGCCCAATAGGTTTATTTTTGCTTTTGTTTCCCTTGCCTCAGGAGACATATTAGAAAAAAGCTTTTATAGCTGATGTCAAAGAGGTTATTGCCTGTGTTCTCTTCTAGGATTCTTATGGTTTCAGTTCTCATATTTAGGTCTTTAACCCATTTTGAATTTATTTTTGTGTTTGGTGAAGAAAGTGATCCAGTTTCTTTTGCATGTTACTGTCCAAGTTTCCCAGCACCATTTGTTGAAGAGACTGTCCTTTTCCCATTGGATATTCTTTCCTGCCTTGTCAAAGATTAATTGACCATATAGTTGTGGGTTTATTACTGGGTTTTCTATTCTCTTCTGTTGACCTATATGTCTATTTTTGTGCCAGTACCATAATGTCTTGATGACTACAGCATTATAATACAACTTGAAGTCTGGAATTGTGATGCCTCCAGCTTTGCCTTTCTTTCTCAAGATTACTTTGACTATTTGGGGTCTTTTGTGTTTCCATACAAATTTTAGAATTGTTTGTTCTAGTTGTGTGAAAGATGCTATTGGCATTTTGTTGTTTTTTTTTTTTTTATGTTTATTTTTGAGAGAAACAGAGCACTAGCAGGTGAGGGGGGAGAGAGAGAGAGAGAGGGAGAGAGAGAGAAAGAAAAAGAATCCAAAGCAGGCTCCAGGCTCTGAACTGTCAGCACGGAGCCTGACGCGGGGCTCGAACTCACAAACTCTGAGATCGTGACCTGAGCCGAAGTCGGACACTCAACCGACTGAGCCACCCAGGTGCCCCGCCTTCAGTTTCTTTCTTCAGTGTTTTTACAGTTTTCAGAGTACCAGTGTTTCACCTCTTTCGTTAGGTGTATTCCTCGGTATCTTGTTATTTTGGGTGCAGCTGTAACTGAGAGTTTTTTCTTAATTTCTCTTTCTGCTGCTTCATTGTTCGTATATAGAAATGCAACAGATTTCTGTATGTTGATTATGTATCCTGCCACTTTACTGAGTCATTTGCCGGTTTTCACAGTTTTTTGGTAGAATCTTTCAGATTTTCCATACAGAGTATCATTCATCTGCAAAGAGTGAGAGTTTTACTTCTTCCTCACCAGTTTGGATGCCTTGTATTTCTTTTTGTTGTCTGATTGCTGTGCCTAGGACTTGCAGCACTATGTTGAATGAAAGTGGGTAGAGTGGACACATCCCTGTCTTGTTCCTGACCTTAGAGGAAAAGCTCTCAGTTTTTTCCTATTAAGGATAATGTTAGCTGTAGGTTTTTCATAAATGGACTTTATTATGTTTCCTCTAAACCTACTTTGTTGAGGTTTTTTTGTCATGAATGGATGTTGTACTTTCGTCAAATGCTTTTCCAATGTCTCTTGAAATGATCATATGTAAAACTTTGAATTAATAAATGAGAATCCAAAAGAAAGCAGCAGTTGTTTGATAAGATTAGCTAAGTGATCCTTCAGGAAAAATAATTTCTGGTATGTTGTCAGATTTTTACCTGATTGATGAACCAGTAGTGTTTTGGTTTAAAAGAAATTAATCAGAGTATAATACACTGAGCAGAGTGGCCAAAAGTAAATATAACATATAAAACTTGTGGGTGACTATCCTTATGTCTGCACAGCAGTAGTATCATTTCATAAATGCTAATATTGAAGAGAAGGTCTTATCTTGTGAGCATTTTTTCCTATTCTTTAGAAGCCTTTAGATAAAAAATAAATAAATAAATAAAAGCAAGTAGTAAAATATATCTAAGAAACAGCTCTGTAACCAGCCACAACCTGGGTTCAAATCTTATCTGATATTTCCTAGGTATATAATTTAATTTATCCAGGTTCTCTGTATCTTCATTTACTGCTCTGTGAAATAAAAGTAATTTTATTTTTAATTTTACAGGAACTAAAGCTAGATAAGAATTTAACACAATGAATGTATTGCTGGATAAAAACATTTAATTCTGTTGCATTCAAAGTGGGGCTGATAGATATTTTTTTCATAACGTGTTTAAGAAGTGATTGCTGGGGATGTCTCAGTCAGTTAAGTGTCTGACTTCGCTTCAGGTCATGATCCAGCAGTTTGAGTTTGAATCCTGCATTGGGCTCTGTACTGACAGTGTGAAGCTTGCTTGGGATTCTCTCTCTCTCTCTCTCTCTCTCTCTCTCTCTCTCTCTCTGAAAATAAACTTAAAAAAAAAGTGATTGCTTATTCCACAGATTTAGGTATAGAATTTAGATATAGAATGTACTTTTTCAAGATGAAGAGAGAAATTTGGGAATGAAAAAGAACTTTATATAGACATCAATGTATAGAACTTGTTAACTCAGAAAATACTAGGTGAGTCTTAAGAAATTGCCCATAAATAACCTTTTTAACATACAAAGTGACCATTCTCTGTAGTTCAACCCTAATAGTCAGAAAACAGAAAGTCTAAATAGGTTAAATATATAGTTGGGTAATAGATTAATAATAGGTTTTTAAAGGAACTTTAAAAATGGATCATGTGTTTGTGTGTGTGTGAGAGAGAGAGAGATTGAACATAAAGTAGGTGTTGAAACTAGGGTCGTTCCCATATCTTTTGAGCTCCCCTCCACTTGATGAAAGAGATGCCTTTTATGGATGCTGAATTTATTGTAGTACAATGTCTTAAGAGGGTAAAAATCTCTAGATTGTCAAGTAAAGGGACAGTTTAAGTTACAGGTTTGATGAAGCTCCCTTTAATGCTTAATTAAATCACCAGAAACCTGCCCAGGGATTATGTTTTCTTGGCTTATACATAGTTTTTATTAAGAGTAATGTATGATTTTCATGCCCTAGGATATTTTGGCTTACTTAGGATGCTTTCAGTTCAAATGTGGGATTCATTACTTTATTTTTGATAAAAGAAACAATTTACTAAGTAACTACAATAACTTTAAAAACAAATTAACTTGCACTTGCCTTTGAAAACCTTCGTGGCTGGTGTGAGGGAGACAGGAGGGTTTGTGTAGATGACTTTCACTATCAAGTAACAGAATCACTACTATCTATTGGCTCAATGGAATATTTTTCTTTTCATGCAACTATAACAAGAAACCTATCCAATGACACTTGCTTTTGCCTCCTTTTCAGGATTTTGTAGAAATGTGACATCGCATGGTTATTAGACAGGTTTTTTGCTCACACTGCTTTATATAGCCTTATTCAGGTGGTGGTTTTCTACAAAATTTTGCACTGTTTCCCACATTTTACACATCTCTACTCTCATTTGAAGTGAGAGTTTCCTCCGCCTTTTTCTCCTCCTCTCCTGCAGACGAGGTGCAGATGCAGACTTCTTATAAAATCTTGTAGTTTCGGCCATTCGCATACTTCGTTCGTACTTCTCAATCATTTCATTCTTAACTTCCACTGTAATCATCTCCTTCTTACTGCCTTTCTTTTCAACCTTTTTCTGCATGGGGGCTATTATATATGTTCTCACGGATGTTGACTACAATACAGTATTAATAAACTCTTGTCATATACTGTACTTAATGTAACTGGCAATAAGCAGCAGAGAGAAGGGTCTATATCTGCAGGCAGTCTGACCTAGAATGAAGCAAAGAATTCCTTAGCTTACTCTTGGGTGGAAAAGCAAAGGACTGTCCATTGGTACTTGGAAGTGACAAAAAATATACTAGTGCCAGTTGTGGGCACCTTGCAATGTTCTGAAAAATCACTGATTTCTGCCAAGCAGCGTGGCCTGAGACCAAGCATCCGAGCATGGGAGATGATCTCCCCACAATCCCACACTGAGAGAGTGAGAAGAGCCATTGGCTCAGTTGTGACCACATGACATTTGGCATCACGCCCTACTCATTTACCAAATTAAAATGTATTAGAAATGTTTGCTTATCTTGTGGAACACTCGCAGAACAAGTTAGTCACAACTCAATGTTGTGCTGTATGTCCAAATACATATAAAGCAAAAATTGACAAAATTACAAGGCAGAATTTCTTAAAGACATAATCATTGTGGTAGATTTTCTTGTCAGTAATAAACACACCAATTAATAGGGGAAAGAAAAGTTAAATAACTTAATTTGCAAGTGTTTTCTAAAAAACATGTATAAAACCCCTTGAAAAATGGCTCTGTGATAGTATAAAGCTATAATTTCCAAAGTGCACTGAGGCAACATGGGGCTCCAGAGGGACATTTGGGAAATTGTGAGATTTTAAGGGAAACATCGCAACATTTAACATCTTTTAGATATCACAGAACTATTAGGGATTGATTGAGGTAGATTATGATTTAAACATTAGATCTCACTGCATTTGTTTAATCACATATTTTAAGAGTGAAATAAAATTTTTTCCTTTCAATTTATATGCCTCCCTATCCCCCCCCACACACACACACACAATCTCCAACCCCACAACCCCTCAATCCCCTGCCAATAACTATTAAGTTGTTTGCACCTAACTATTTGAAAAGGACATTTAAGTGCACCCGGGTGGCACAGTCCGTTACGTGTTACGTGCTGAACTCTTAGTTTCAGCTCAGGTCATGATCTCAAGGTTGTGAGTTTAAGCCCTATGTTGGGCTCTGCACAGACAGCTACAGAGCCTGCTTGGGATTCTCTGTCTCCCTTTCTCTCATCCCCTCCCCTGCTGTCTCTCTATCTCAAAAATAATAAATAAACATTAAAAAAAAATTTAGGTATTTCCTTTGGCCTACCCTGTGGACTGAGAAACTTCAAGAACATCTGGTATAAGGCAAATATCAGTTAATTTCAGAGTGTTGTGCAGACTACATTCTCTGATCACCATACAGTTAAATTAGAAATCTGGGAATAAGATAGTTACAAAAACCTCACAGTGTGAAAAGAAAGAAATGAAGGAAGGGTGGGAGGGAGGGAGGAAGGAAGAAAGGAAGGAAGGAAGGAAGGACTTCTAACCTTGACCATCACAGAAATCCTAGTGGCTATTATGATTACCTAGAAATGAGCGATAGGAAAAATAATTACATCAGAACCTGTTGAATACAGTTAAAAAGATACTTCTCAAGAGAAATTTATAGTAAGTGGAGATATAGAACAAATAATAATAGGAATTTAAAAGGCATGTTAATGTATATGTGGCATAGGTTTTAAAATATTAGTACATCACTTAGTTTTTGCTGTGTAATAAACCAATCCAAAACCAAGTAGCTTAAAACAATAGCCATCTTATTCAACTAATAATTTTGTGGGTTGGCAGAGTGGTTCTTCTAGTCTGGGCCAGTTCAGCGGATATTTGCTGGGTTCCCTCATTCATTGATGATGGGTTAGCTGGTGATTAGATGATCTAAAGATGGTCTCACACAACTTTCTGGCTATTGGCTGAGACCTTGGTCGCCTTCTACATAGCCTCATCCTGTAGCAGGCTAGCACAGTGTTCACATGGTGGTTTTAGAGTTGTAAGGGCAGCAAGAGAGGACATCCTCAGATGTGTAAGCAGTTTTCAAGTACATTTGAGTAATGTCTCATTGCCAAAGCAAGTCACACAGCCATACCTGGAATCAGTGCGGGGGCAGGATCAGACTATCCAGAGGCACTGGAAGGGGGAATTACAGCCATTTTGCCGACAGTGTGCCACAATTTGGTAATGAGTAATTTTTTGCCAATAGATTTGAAAACTTAGCTGAAATGACCAACTTCCTACTAGAAAAAAAAATTACCCAGCTAACTCAAGAAGAAATGAAAACCTGAATAGTTCTAAAAATAAAGAAATTATTTCAGTAGCTAAAAATGTTTAACCTCTTCTAACCTCCTGAAAAAGAAAAGGTAATCTTGCAGACAGAACTCCAGCAAACATTCAAAGAACAGGTAATTTCTTATTAAATGATTTTAGAGAGGGTAATGAGGGAACACTGCCCAACTTGTTCTGTGAAGCTAGCAAACCCATGACATTGAGAATGTGACCAAGACAGCATAAGAAAAGGTGCTTATAAGCCAGTTTCACTTATGAACATAGGTTTAAAAATCCGAAATAAAATATTAGTAAATTAAATCCAGTAAAGAATAACTCTTTAAACTTTCAAGAGGGGCTCCTGAGTGGCTCAGTCACTAAGTATCTGACTTCAGCTCAGGTCTTGATCTCACCATCCATGAGATCGAGCCCCACGCCTAGCTCTGTGCTGACATCTCAGAACCTGGAACCTGCTTCAGATTCTGTGTGTGTGTGTCTCTCTCTGCCCCTCCTCTGCCTGCACTCTGTCTCTCTCCTCTCTCAAAAATAAACATTAAAAACATTTTTTTAATTAAAAAAAATTTCAAGAATAGTTTATCCCAGGTCTTGCAAACTTGTAAATTTTACATTGCAAGGTTCTAAGTTTAACATTAGAAAGTCAATTAATTTACCCCATTACAGATGAAAGGGGAAAATTGTATGTCAATATCAATAGATGCAAAAGAAGCACAGTTTAATAAAATGAAGCACCTATTTGTGGCTGAAAAGGTAAAAGAAAAAAAATCTTAGCAAATTAGGTATAGAAATGAGCTTCCTTACCCCTCCCCCCCAAAAAAGACTGCAAACATCATATGTCATGATAAAATGCTATTCCTGCTTTAGGCATTGTTGTTTATAAGAGGCTTTAGCTATATTTAGGCTTTGTATTGCTTTTATGCCTGAAATACCTGTTGGAGTTGGAGAAATGGAGAGAGTACGATTCCTGAAAGGCCTTTGGAGGCTTCATTATTCAGACTGGAAAATAATTAGAAGAAAACAATAAAAATAGAATGGGATGAACTTAGGGAAACTTTTAAATAAATTCCAAGAGATGTTAAAATTGCCATGTAAAAGATTTTAAAATTAACCATGTTACAAATCACGAAGTACAATGCATAGATGCTTTTAAGTTTTGAAACCATGTCAAACTTAAATTGTGAAATTCAAATTTGCAGTAGTACAAAAAACACTGTGCACTCTTCACTCAGCACCCAGCTTCCTTGTTTGTTAGCTTTTTTCTATATTTGCCTTATTCTCTCTCTCTCTCTCTCATTTACACACACATACACACACTTTTTCTTAAACCAGTTAAGTTGCAGGCATAATGCCCCATTACCCTTAATATGTCAGTTCATATTTCATAAAAACATATACTTTCCTATGTAACCACATTGCATTTGTCAAATGAACACAGATAAATATTTACTGATTCATAGATCTAATTCATATTTTGCTAATTCCTAATAATGTGCTTATGAATCTAAGATCCAGTCCAGGATTAGACGTTGCACTTGTCACGTTTCCTCAATCTCATCCAGTCTGGTAGTTCTTCAGTTTTTATCTTTCATGACACGTTTTTTAAGAGTACAGACTAGTTTTTGTAGAATGGCAGGTTTAGGTTTGTCTCATTTTCCTCCAGTGGTGGTGGTGGTTGTGGTGGGGATTTTGGTCAGGAATACCATACAAGTGGTGTTTTCTCAGTGCATCAGACCAGAAGGCACACAATGTGGATTTGTTCTTTACTCATGCTAACTCTTGCCACTTGGTTAAGATGCTGTCTGCCAAGTTTTTCCACTATAAATTAATAAGTATTTTGTAGAGAGCCACTTGAGACTATAAAATATCAGTGCATGGATTTTAATATTTGTGAAATACATTAATTTAAAAATGATGTAGAATTGATTGAGTAGTTGCTAAAGAAGTATGCTGTGATATAAATAGAAGTTGGTAGGTAATCTAATATTAGCATATGTATAAGCCTCAGTTTGTTTAAGATGCTTGCTTTTACATTGGACAAAAGTAGATGTACAGATAATCCAGAAAACTTCAGATATACATATATTTCCAGTTTTACCTTTCTATTTGATCTGAATTTTAACATCAATATTAATACCTCTTTAGTAACTTTCTGTTATAATCAAACACTTCTGTAAATATTGTATTGAAGACTAGGTGGTACAGCCTTTGAAATTAGAAATTGAAAAGGATTTTAGAAGTCATTCAGACTTTAATTTATTTAGACTTAATTGTATAAACAAACTAAAAACTTAAAAGAAGATTGATTTATCCAGAGTGATATGTGAAATGGCGTATGTTGCTGCCATTACAAACAATTGAAATCCCATAAAATGTAGAAATATATTTGCTAGAAGAGAATTTTTGTTTGTAAAAGCCAGATAGCAAGAATTTAAATATGAGATGTTGGCAAGTAGGCGGCATTTATGCTAATGAATTCCCTTTCCCCACATTCCCAACAAGCATACAGACCTTAACATTTGAGCATTAAACTCTTTCCCATCTAGGCAACTTCTTGCTTTAGTAAGTAGATGAAAGCTAGCATGCTAGTTGAAATGTATTTGCTAGACTGTTACAGTAATACTGCATTCCCAAATGTGAATATGTGAATCTTTACTAAAGATGGGGAGGCATGATATTGGTCAAAACTATCATGTTTAATAAGTGTGTGTGTGTGTGTGTGTGTGTGTGTGTGTGTGTGTGTGTGAGAAAGCTGTACTGTTACCAGTTAATTTCGTTACCAAGTCCAGAATGTGGCCCGTCAGTGGTTTGTAGTATACACATTTAATTCATGTTATCCTTATCCAGAACAAAAGAGATGAACACTTACTGAAAAAAAGAAATGTTCCTCAAGAAGAAAGCTTAGAAGATTCAGATGTTGATGCTGATTTTAAAGCAGTAAGTTACTTTGGTGTTCTAAAGTGTTTTTACAATAATTTTATAATCAGAGAACTTCATTTTGAATCTAAGATCAATTTTATGATGATAATTAATGTATATTAACTCATAACTTTAGTAAATAGATTATTTAATAAATGTGATTTTGCTAATAAACTCTTCCCTGAACTGTCTTTTTTTTTCTTTTAAGCAAAATGTAACACTAGAAGCTATATTGCAGGTATGTTATTAATTTAATATTTGCATTTTGAAGTATTTGGAAATTGACATTTTTTAAATTTCTAAAATTTACATTTGATGTTACAGAATGCCACAAGTGATAACCCAGTGGTCCAGTTAAGTGCTGTCCAGGCTGCAAGGTAAATACTAATTTGTCTAGAGGAAGTATTATTATAGGTGTCTTAGTAATACATTGCTAGAAGTAATACATTGCTGTGTCTGTTCATAGTTTGAAAATTATAGCAATTAATTTCTTATATTTCTTTTTCTAGAAAGCTATTATCCAGTGACAGAAACCCACCAATTGATGACCTAATAAAATCTGGGATTTTACCAATTCTAGTCAAATGTCTAGAAAGGGATGATAAGTAAGTATGGATTTGAGTCCCTGTTCACTTTTTTCACTTACCAGAAAATTTAGGATTATTATTTAACAAATGGCTTCATTTAGGTTTTGCATTTATTACATTTTTCATTTGTTATATATTTTTATGTAATTTTCTAATTCTGTGATCATATTCACTAGACCTAGAGTGCTTCTTTTTTTACTATTTGAAGTGTGTGTATATTTTCTAGGAAAATATTAGCTTCTGTTTATTGCCTCTTCTAACTTACCTCAAATATTTTATTTATAGTCTTTATTTATTTTGTTTTTGTTTTTAGTAATATTTTAAAACAACCCAAATAGTGTTTGAGTCACTCTTTGCTTATGAGTCTATATATAGATTAACCTCATGACTGAGTCAACATGAATGGTTTCCAGAACCGAGTGGCTCTTACCCTGGGAATATTCCAGCTAATCCACTGATCTTCTGTGAAGTCTTTAACAGAACTCCAACCATGATTAATTGTCTAATGTCATGCTTTTTATTTGCAGTAGATTAAAAATCAGGTTATACTTTTCCAGAATAGAAAGGAAAAAACACTACTTTGTACCTTTTAAGGTACAGCCCCATTTCTGTTAGTGTTCAGAGATATCTTGGTGTGTTGTATCTTACACCTCTTCAGTTTGAATTAAGTGCGAAGAATGTGAGTTTTAACTTCACAAAGTATTTTAAAACAAATGCTAGTTTTGCATTTGAGAGTATTTAGACTAAAATTTGGTGTATTTTGCTAAATGTTGTCTTAAGGAATTTTCAGTTGACTAGATAATGTAGCCACTAAGGATTTTTATTTAAAAATACTTCTTTGTCCTTTCATTATATGCTGCAACCGTTCCTCCAAAAATGCTTAACACTCACTTTATACATACATACATATTTTCTGTAACAAGATTTATTTAAGTAAAAGTAAGTTTTATATCAGCTATTTAAAAAACAATCTGTTCTACCTCTACTTTTAGGGACACCCTTTTTCCCTTTGATCTTCTCTTTCTTCATCTTTTTTTTTTTTTTTTTAACTTTATATTCCAGCCTTTGGCATAGCCTCATTGTGTGGATGTGTCTGTGAATAGCATATATACAAAAAATTATGCTAAAATATATACAGACCTCTGTAACTACTACCTGAAGCAAAAGCAGAAAATTGTCAGTAGTTTGGATCTGATTTTATGGATTTGTCATAGGAAATAGTGTTATCATATAAAAGCCCATAGACTTGGAGCCAAATAGGCATTGATTTAAATCCGGGGTTTGCTACTGACCCAAACTCAAGTGGCTTTTTGAGCCTCAGATACCTCATCTACAAAAATCAGGTGATTGTGAGGAATGGAAATGATATACACAAAACACTACACAATATCAAACTTACAATAAATGTTCATTTATTGTTTACTTATTGGACTCATTCTTTTTCTATGTCTTCTCTTCCTTTTTTTTAAATGAGATCTTAGAACATTCCCTGCTTTGTAATTTTATTTTTTTATATCTCACTGTTTTCTCATTTAAGGCCCTCATTTCTAGTATTTTGTCAAGCTACCAGGGCTGGCTTAATATAATAACCCCTTCTTCTTCTGGCCTAGAATGACATAAATTCATCATCTTTGATCTTATTGTCCATTTGCTTCTTCTCTGCCTCCAATATCCTCTTTATCCCCTGCCTTTTGCCAAAATTCATCATAGTTCTTATCTGCTCCTCCATTTTCTTATCTGTCTTTGTGACCTCACTGCTTGTTCTATCTCTGACATTTATTCTCCTTAAAACCTTTTTCCTTCTTGGATTTTTCTAACCTTTGGTACTACAACCTTACTCTCTTTCTTCGATACTTATAGAGCTTTCTTCTAAGTCCCTGACCTTTGGCTCTCCTCAGTTTTTGCTCACCTCCTCCCACCTTGGTATTCTATTTAAAGGAATTTATATTCTTACAGCCATCTATCCTAACTTGATGTACATAATTTACTTTCAACAGGTCTGTCCACCAGCCTTTAACTTTTTTATCCTAATTCTATATACCATGCACGTACCACATTATTTTCTATACTCTGTAGGAGCCCTCTATACTTAGTATGTCTGTAGAATAAATTCCAAGTGTTGAAGCTTGGGATTTGAGTTCTACTCCTCTCTGTCCACTGACACACACTTGGATAACCTACCCTTCCAGTTTCATCCCCTGTTACATGTTTTTACATATTTTCTTAGCTTCCACTCTCTGGATCTGCTCCTTGTCCTCCATACACATTGTGGTCATTCCACCCATGATACTTTTATTTGTATTTCCAGCTGACAGTGCCTTTCTTTCTTTATGTGTCTTTGGAAAGCTAGGTTTTTACTTTCTTTGTGAGGTGTTCTGTCACAATTCTAAATTGTAATGATCTCATCTTTTCAGTAAAATTATGCAGCCTTGTAATAATATCTCCAGTGTGTAAAGCAGATCATGTAGTAGAGTCAGATGGGGACCCAGCTTTAAGACAGAAGCTGTGGCAGTGATTCAAGTGAAGTGGGTGAGGGCCTCAACTAGTACAGTGGTCTTAAGAGAGGTACTATAAATATAAGAAATACTTAGAGGGTAAAATTGACATGACTTTTATATTAGATGTTTATGGGAGAGGAAGGAGTCAAGGACAATAATGACTGGCCAAATGTTGCAGCTATCAGTCACTGGACTTAAAGAAGTAAGTTTACAATTTGACAATAAACTTCATATATTGGAAAAAAAAAAAAAAAAAAGAAGTAGGTTTATATTGACTGACTTTGGGAGCCAGTGATAGTCAGGTGGAGATATCCAAGGTGGATATAACAAGGTGAAATTAAGGGACAGGGTAAAGGATAACTGTATAGATCTGCGGGTCATAAATTTAAGTGATAGCTATATGTCTAAAGATTTTTTTATTGTGTTTTACAGTCCTTCATTACAGTTTGAAGCTGCTTGGGCATTAACTAATATAGCATCAGGAACTTCTGCACAGACTCAAGCTGTTGTACAGTCTAGTAAGTAAATTAACACCCTTACTTGCTGGGATTTAAAAAAAAAAATAAAGGCAAGGTGGGGCACCTGGGTGGCTCAGTTGGTTAAGTGTCAGACTTCTACTCAGGCCATGATCTCACGGTTCGTGAGTTCGAGCCCCATGTTGGGCTCTGTGCTGACAGCTCAGAGCCTGGAGCCTGCTTCGGATTCTGTGTCTCCCTCTCTGCCCCTCCCCTGCTCATGCTCTATTTCTCTCTGTCTCTCTGTCTCTCTCTCTCTCTCTCTCCAAAAATAAACTTTTAAAAAAAAATTTTAAAGGCAAAGATGTGGAGTTTATTGTAAAGACTGAATTTTACCTTCCAGTATGTTTAAACTAGTGAATTTTAGGAGTTAATTTTGATGGTTGATATCTTTCCCATAGCTATCATTAATCTATCATTAAATAATTTTAATTGTGTTTACTAAAAAGTGAATAGTTTTATCTTTTTGGGTAGAGACTATCTGCTAACGACAGGTTTTAAAATTTCTATTTCTAGTACCTCCAGTGTATTGAGTAGCTTGTGCCTTTTAACTTGGAACATCTATATTTTTTAAATTTTGCCCACCTCAGGATGGGCTATTATTAGTGTGTTGACCCAAACAGACAAAACAGCACTTTGAAAAAAACTAGATGTCACCAAGTACTCAATACGTGTAACACTTAACTGGCTTTAGGTGGCACTGAAAATGATTTTAAGTAGTATACGATATAGCAATAAGTTACATTGTGTCAATTAGTGAGAATACTACTCTCTTTCAGGTATTTTGGTAATACCAAAGGAGAAAGTTCCCATTAGATGTTAGTTGTACCAAAAAGGTAGCAGATTTTAGACTAGGGCTTTCGGTAGAGACTAGTAGGTACCTACTAGTTACCAATCTACCTATTAATTGGTACCTACAATTTAGTAACAGTATTTTGTTTGCGTTTTTAATCTTTTGGTTACTTTCTATTTGTGATACTGGTGATACTGGTCTTCTGTTTGCAGAAGTGATAAATAAAATCAGTTAAATTACAAATGTGAGTCAGTTGAAACCCTCACACACTGCTGGTGGGAATGTAGAATGGTGTAGCCTCTTTGGAAAATAGTTTATCAAAAGGTTAATCATAGAGTTATCATATGACCTAGCAGTTCTACTACTAGGTGGAACCAAGAGATATGAAAACATGTCCACACAAAGACTTGTACACAGATGTTGTACATTTACTCACAATGGCCCAAACGTGGAAATAATCTCAATATCCATTAACTGATATAAGTAGATAAACAAAATGTGTTATATAATAGAATACTATTCAGCAATAAAAAAAGAATGAACTACTCACTATCAACAATCGCCAGATTATGGAAAGAGCCCAAATGTCCATCGACTGACGAATGGATAAAAAAGATGTGGTGTGTGTGTGTGTGTGTGTGTGTGTGTATGTAATGGATTATTCATCGATGAAAAAGAATGAAATTTTACCATTTGCAACAACGTGGATGGAACTAGAATGAAGCTAGCATAATTGCTAAGCTAAATAAGTCAGAGAAAGACAAATACCATATGATTTCACTCATGTGGAATTTAAGAAATAAAACAGGTGAACATAGGGGAAGGGAAGGAAAAGTAAGATAAAAACAGAGAGGGAGACAAACGATAAGAGACTCTTAAATACAGAGAACAAACTGAGGGTTGGGGGAGAGAAGAGGGGGTGAGGGGGATGGGCTAAATGAATGATGGACATTAATAAGGAGGGCACTTGTTGGAATGAGCGCTGGGTGTTATATGTAAGTGGTGAATCACTAAATTCTATTCTTGAAAAGATTATTACACTATGTGTTAACTAACTTGGATTTAAATAAATAATTTTTTTAAAAAAGGATGAACTACTGGTATGTGCTATATAAGGATGAACCTCAAAAACATTATGCTAATTGAAAAAAGCCAAACACAAAAAAAACCCACTTATTATACAATTTCATTTGTATAAAATACCCAGGGTATGAAAATCTATAGAGATAGAAAGCAAATGGCTGCCTAAAGCTGAATGGGCAGTAGGACTGCTATGTGGGTGTGGCATTCTTTAGGGGGTAATGGAAATGTAAAATTAAATTGTGATGGTAACTATACAACTCTGTGTAAATGCTAAAAAACGTTGAATTGTGTACTTAAGCAGGTAAGTTATATCTTAATAAAGCTGTTAAAAGTGTGAGTTGGTTTTAATTTAAGTGTTGGTAGTGCAGAGAGATACAGCAAAAAATACTGTAAGTAGTACACAATTGTCTGAAATTTAAGAAAAAATGATCCAGCTTATTTTAGCTTCCCACCTGGAATGGGTATGATACCATTGTTTCAGAACTTAAGTTAACATGTAAATTATGTAAGCATAAGGATTATAATGATAAATCTCTTTTATTATTCAAGGTAAGCCAGATACGGGAATAATCAGTTCTTTAATTAATCCCATATCAGCGATTGGGATCATATTGACTAAAGTATTATATTCTAAGTTTATGTGTTTAGGGTTTTTTTTTTTAATGCATTACAGGAAAAGTTTCATGTTTTTTTTTTTTAGTTAATGATGTAACAACTTTTAAATATTGTCAATAGGTGTGTTATTGAATATTATTAAGGGAAAATAATAAATTTTTTTAGGGTAAGGGTATATGCCACATTTATTCATTCATTAAATTATAGTTGGGTAACTATAGTGTGCCAGGCTCTCTCTCCCTCTCCCTCTCCCTCTCCCTCTCCCTCTCCCTCTCCCTCTCCCTCTCCCTCTCCCTCTCCCTCTCCCTCTCCCTCTCCCTCTCCCCCTCCCTCTCTCCCTCTCCCTCCCTCCCTCTCTCCCTCTCCCTCCCTCCCTCTCTCCCTCTCCCTCCCTCCCTCTCTCCCTCTCTCTCTCTCTCTCTCTCTCTCTCTCTCTCTCTCTCTATATATATATATATATATATATATATATATATATATATATGTTTATTTATTTATTTATTTTGAGAGAGAGAAAGAGAGCGCGGGACAGAGGCAAATAGAGACAGAGAGAATCCCAAGCAGGCTCTGCTGTGCCAGTGCAGAGCCCAATGCGAGGATTGAACTCAGCAAACCATGAGATCATGACCTGAGCCAAAATCGAGTTGGTTGCCTAATGAGCAGAGTCACACCGGCACCCCCAAGCTCTGTATATTTTGTCAATGTATTTAGTCTGAAATCTATAAACTCTTTGACATTTTATAATACCAGTATTTATTTTTCTTTATTGTAGATGCCGTACCTCTTTTTTTGAGACTTCTCCATTCACCACATCAGAATGTTTGTGAACAAGCAGTATGGGCTTTGGGAAACATTATAGGTAAGTTGGATTTAGGTTTAAAAAGACTCCAATTAAGAATCTTAATTAACTTTTTTCCTACATTGGCATAGCCATTACATCCTATGTTTCCTCTAATTTTAACGTGGGTTGACTATCTTCTTGCCTTATAAGTACAAACTTAAGATGGTACCTCTTGAAACAGATATGCAATTTGCTGTCAGGATTTTTAGGTTAAATTTGTGTTCTCCAAATCAAAATCTGGAGAAACAGCAACACTTGATGCCCTTGACTAATGGTGAGGAAACATAGAACATCAGTGTCCCAACATGAGCCATTGCATACATTTCAGACTTTCTCATCCTGAATGTAATTTTTTTTTAAATACAATTTTCATTTCTGTAGGTGATGGTCCTCAATGTAGAGATTATGTCATATCACTGGGAGTTGTCAAACCTCTTCTGTCCTTCATCAATCCCTCCATTCCCATCACCTTCCTTCGGAACGTCACATGGGTCATTGTCAATCTCTGCAGGAATAAGGATCCCCCACCGCCTATGGAGACAGTTCAGGAGGTAAATGAAGAATTGCAAAGCCCAGATGGCATATTTTCCCTATGTTATGCTTTAGAGTTTCATGCACAGGGAATGAAATAATGCATATACTGATTTCATTGCAGGTATGAGATTTTTTAAGTAACATATCATATTTAATTTTTGACTCCTGTGAAATGGAAGTTGAGTATCTTATGGCACCTGAAAGAATATTAGTCCACCCTAATTCTTATTTTTTAATGACCGTTTTCACGAAAAGGAAACAAACTTTCAAAAAGAAACATACAAAAGGAGAAAATCAAATCTCAGAAATTTTGTTACTACATTGCATTGTCGGTTTACTGCTAAAAAAATTAAAGGATCGCTGCAGATAAAACCTGGTGTACTTAAATTCATATGTTCTTGAATGAATTTACATTAAATCCAATTGAAATTTCCCTAGATTTCTGGTAAAATTAGTGTTCTTAAATGTGTGACATGCTTTGTATTAAATTTATTAATTAAAACAAAGTAGAAAATTTTTAATTTACATTTAATCTATAAATCTGAATATTTTAAGTTTTTAAAAATTCTATGCAGCCTTTAATCACTTAACTGTGTCAAAAAATGTTAACTCTGAATCTTTATAATTGATATCTTTCACCAGCTTCTACTGCGTTTTGCTGTTATGGAAAGGGTACTTAGTGTGATTCTACCTCTTCCCTCCCAGATTTAAAAAAAAAAAAAAAAAAAAAAGGATCTGTAAGGCCCGAATTCAACAAACTGTATACTTTGTACTGGTTGTTATTTTCTTGACTAAATCTGGAGCCAGAAACTTTAATTTGACTCAAGTAGCTTATTAAACATAGGCAGGTAAGTGAGACGACAGTTTTCAGAATAGCTTTCTTTAGGCGTGCCTGGCTGGCTGAGTTGGTGGAGCATGCAACTCTTCATCTTGGGGTTGTAAGTTTGAGCCCCACATTGGGTATAGAGATTACTTAAAAATAAAATCCTTAAAAAGTAGATTTTTTTTTTTAGAGAGCTATACTGCATAGTTTCATCTCCATTCTTTCCACTTGACATTATATGTCATAAAGAAAGTTACTGAAAACAACTGTTTTTTCTTTTAAGGTACATTAATCTCTGCCAGGTTTATTTGGAAGTTTTAATCGGATATCTGAAGTATGTTTTAGGTTTTTCAGATTGAATTTATCAGATTTTCATTTTCCTAATAGAGATTCAAGCAAATTTAACGTTGTCTTTTCTTGTTCTGCAAATAGTATTTACTGTTTTTTGTATCAGTTATTCATTTTTACAAAGACATATTCATCAACTCTGTGTTGTTTATTGTTTATCTTCTTTCCTCAGATTTTGCCAGCATTATGTGTCCTCATATACCATACGGATATAAATGTAAGTAAAGCAGAAGCTTAGATTTGGGATTTTGTTCTTGATGGAACTGGAAAGGTTATTTATTTTTTTAGACTTTTGTAAGTGTCAGCATATATTTTATTAACTTGTGAAGCTTCCACAATGTATAACTATTTTTCAGAAACAGGGTTAAGGTTATATTAAATTTATATCTTAAATCATCCAGACAGCAATAATGCTAACTTTGGAGAAGATTCGCATGTGTAATGTATCTGTATTATCAGTGTATTTTAAAGTATCAGTATTTATAAAGAGGTAAAATCTTTAGAAAGCACCTTCATGGGGTGCCTAGGTGGCTTAGTCAGTTGAGCGTCTGACTTCGGCTCAGGTCATGGTCTTGCAGTTTGTGAGTTTGAACCCTGCAGCAGGCTCTGTGCTGACAGCTCAGAGCCTGGAGCCTGCTTCAAATTCTGTGTGTCCCTCTCTCTCTGCCCCTCTCCCACTTGTGCTCTCTCTCAAAAATAAATAAACATTTAAAAAAATTTAGAAAGCACCTCCATATTTCTTTAAATCTCATTTGGTTCTTTTTGTTTTGTTTTTGTTAATGTTTGTTTGTCTATTTATTTATTTAGAGAGCGTGAGCCAGGGAGGGGCAGAGAGAGGAAGAGAGAGAATCCCAAGCAGGCTCCTCACTGTTAGCACAGAGCTTGACATGGGGCTCGATCCCACAGACCATGAGATTATGCCCTGAGCTGAAATCAAGAGTCAAACCTTTAACCCACTGAGCTACCCAGGCGCCCTTCATTTAATCTTATGATAGAATAGATATTGTCACCATTTTACTGAGTAAAAAACTGGGCCTCAGGGAAAGATTAAGTGACTTATCCAAAGTTGCAGGGCTAATAAGGATCAAAGTTGATATACACAACTGAGATCTTCTGATGGCAGATCTTGTGTGGTTTCTGTGAAACCACACTGTCTCCCAGGAGACAGTTGGAGGTACAGTGTTGAAGACCCAAACCTTTGGAGGTATAGTATTGAAGAATATCAAGTATAATTTTAAATGCAAAGGTATTTTTAGATGATTTGGTCATTACTGAGATTTACTTAAGAATTTCCTGTATATATTCTGGCAGGTTTTTTTATTAGATAATCTGAAAACTCTCCTTAATGTAGTAATGCAAAATGTTACTCTTCCATGGGGTAATATAATGAATAAATTTCAATGAATCTGGTATTGATTCTAGTGTTCATCTAGCATCGATTTGACATCTCTTGTTTCAGCTAAGATCTCTTTCTGATTTGTTACATGTTTGTGTTTTTATAATTCTGTGTTTGTTTACATACATACATAATATGAATGTGTGTATGCCAGAATTATGTGTGTAATTTGTCATTGGGGTGAAGAAGATACATCTATGCTAATGTTGCACCACATTTCTCTAGTTCATTTTAGAACTTTAAGCTCTTAGGATGGAATACTTTTGCAACTAAAGTAACTGTCCATTTGTGACATAGTCCAAAATATCATAAAAATTAAGTGAAACTTCTCTCTCTTACAAATGCGGTAAGAGGCAGATATCTAAGTAATCTGTCTAATGATATACAGATGGAAAATGAGTAGTATTTTGTCAAGTTGAAAAGTCATTTCAGGTATATGAGGAGAAAAATATTAAAGACTCAAGAGAATACTTAGGACGTTTGGAGAAAACAGGTAATTAATAACCCAGCACATTTGCTGGGGAGTTAAGTTGCAGGGTTTTGAATCCTGTGTTAAGGACTTTTGACTTTATCTTGTAATCAGTGCAGAGTCCTTGAAGATTTTTTTTTTAACGTTTTGGTTTTTTTGAGAGAGAGTGAGACAGAGTGTGAGCAGGGGAGGGCCAGAGAGAGGGAGACACAGAATCAGAAGCAGGCTCCAGGCTCTGAGCTGTCAGCACAGAGCCCAATGTGAGGCTTGAACCACAAACCATGAGAACATGACCTGAGCCAAAGTTGGACGCCCACCCGACTGAACCACCCAGGCGTGCCTTAAATTTTTTTTTTTTTTTTTTTTTGAGTCCTTGAAGATTTTTAAACAGAAATGATGTGCTTATATCTGTTATGGTCAAATAACTTAGAAAAGTTATGCAGGGTTTGGACTGGGGAAGGTATGAATGTTAAGTAGGCCTATTTTGCTATCATAGTAAGTCTAAAGAAGTTGATGAAGGCCTGAACTAGAGACAGTAATGGCTAAGAGAGGGGAAATTTGAGCGTTAAGAGATAAAATAAGTAGGACTTCGAGAGGAAAGGATCAAAGTGAAGGAAAAGTAAAAATTACTTTGTTTTCTAATTTAGCAATCCTCATGGATAATAATGCCATAACCATCAGAAGGAGTAAAAAGCAAAAGGATGAGACTGGTAGAGGAAGGCAATGAGTTTATTGTAGGGCAGACACATTGATTCTGGTTTACTTGAACCATGTTGTTCATCCATAGCAGTAGTCCAAGTAGGAAAACGCAATACAGATTTGAGATCTGTCTGTATTTAAGGGATTCATGAAAATATGGAAAAGGGGCTAAAAATTGAATTCTAAGAAACTCTCTACATTTAAGCAATGGCAGCAAGAGAAAAAGAGCCAGGAAAGGAGTTGTTAAAACTAGAGAGATCGAAGAATAAGCTATAAAGCAAAGATTGGGGGGAAATGTGGCAGAAATCTAGCAGTTTCTGGATCACACAGCATCTTGTATACCACCTTAAGAGCCATATATCCTTTTTATGTAGCTGATGGCAGACCAAAGAATAATGGTCTAATTTGTGTTCTGGATTGATGATTCATACCATTAAGTGGAGTGTAGAGTTAAGGGGAAAGTAAGGTTGGAAAGACAAATCAATGGTGATTTTGTAGTATGGATGACAGAAAATTAGCACCAGTGTTAGAGCTCAGACATTAGGAAGACAAGAGAAGACTTGAAAATTTTTTCGATGATAACTTGCTGGGTTTGATGTGGGTGGTAAGAAAAGAGGAAGTCAGGGATAATATCCAGCTTTCTAATTTGGGTTTTAGGGTATAGGGCACAACAGAAAACAAGAATAGTAGCAGGCAGAGGAATGAAACAGCCAGAATGACCTAATTTATTAGTGAGAATGCTGGAGAAGCTGGGTTGGGGTGTGGACATTAGAAGAAAAGCTAAATATTGACCCTTAGGACTACAGAAGAAATCTGGACTGATTCAGGTTAGTCTGTGTTTATTGCTTTCTGGCTATTATGCTTCTTAAAGTTAATTTGCAGTTGCAGTGATTCTGTAGCATTTGGTTTTCCTGCCCTTTTTGAAGTTGTCCATGGCTTGACATGCCTAGACAGTTTTTAGTGTTACCTAACATTTGATATAAATCTAGCTTATTTTACTGCTAGTACAAATAAAATTAATCAGTTGTAGCAGATGGGTTATGTGTAGAGACTTGATTGTTAGTGACACTTGATGATAAGTGTGTCAGGGATCCCGGAGACCACCCTCAGGCTCAGTGAATCTCCGGAAAGAATCACTGAAAAGCTGTTATGCTTATAGTTTATTACCACAAAAGGATACAGATCCATTTAGGAAAAACTCAGTTTTTTCCTTCCTACATAGGGAACGACCTAGTTCTTCCTGGCTGTGTGTTTATCTTCTGTGTGTCTCCTTTATTACTCACACAGAACACTTTACTTCTTGACACTTCTGGTCAGCAGATGTGTGGGAGTTTTCCCCACAACAACAGGCAAGTCTCTGACACCAAATGGGTTTCCTGCAATTTAATTTGATTGTGACATGGTCTATCTGGAGAGAGTGTCAGGTCCCAGGTTAAGTGCTCAGTTCTTCCAGATGACCCCAACACACGCACCCTTCAGATGCCAGTTGCAAGCCCAGGTTATCACCTGTGCTTATGACGGCTGGCTATAGATTGGAAGTTCCGACAAGTCCCCTTCCTTGGGTTCAATTAGATAAATTTGTCAAAGTGGCTCACAGAAGCCAGGGTAACACTTTAATTGCCAGTTTATTAAAGGAGATGATAAAGGATACAGATGAACAGCCAGATAAAGAGATACATAGGGCAAGGTCTAGGAGGGCCCTGAGGGCAGGAGTTCTGTCCTCGTGGAGGTAGGGTCCCCCACCCTTCTGGTGGGGACATGTTTACCTACCTGGAAGCTCACTGAACTCTGTCCTATTGGAATTTTTATGGAGGTTTCCTCATATAGGCATGATCAATTATTAACTCTATTTCCAGCCCTTCTCCCCTCTCCGGAGGATGAGGCATGGAGTTGAAAACTCCAAAACTTCTGATTAGGGCTTGGTCTTTCTGGCAACCAGCACCCACCCAGAGTCGCCTCAGTAGAACAAAAGATGTTTCTAGTGCTCTTACCACTTAGGAGCTTATAAGAGTTTAGGAGCTCTATGTTAGGGACAGGGTCAAAGGCAAATACTAGAACAAGAGAAGCTCCTAGTACTCTTACCACTTTAAAAACTACCGGGTTTTAGGACTTCTGTGCCAGGAATCACAGACAGACACCTATATATAAATACGCTACTCATATCATATATGTGTGTGTGTGTGTGTGTTCATATCATATATATATGCGTGTGTGTGTGTGTATATGTATATGTATATATATACACATATATGTGTATATAAATATATATTTCCTATTATTTCACAAGATTAAAATCAACAAAGGCAAAAGGCACAGAGGGCAGAGTTTAGGAGAAACCAGATGCAAGCTTCCAGTTATTCTCTCCCAGTAGAGTTATAAGGACAGTGCTTTATTTTCCCAGCAGTCATGTGTGACACATATGAACACATGAAATACTGCTAACCAGGAACCTCCTGAACTTTGGTGTGCAGGTATTTATTGGGAGTCAGTCCCAAAGGCATGGACATCCCGCATGATGGCCCTTACCTCAGGCTTCACCCTCTTCCGGAGGTCAAACTGATACAAGTGTGTCCCACAACCTCAAGCAAACTAAAAGATTTACTCACATAAAATCACATTGTTACATAGCTATTTATTTGCCCAAGATCTGAGGTACACAACATCATTAGGCAGTATAATCCAAGAACTCAGAGGTTATCTCAAAGTTGCTGATCAAGGGCCAGTCCTTTCTTTGGAATGTATAGAATATGAGTACCTCGGGCCTCCTAAGTTACCCTTTATTGCATATAAGGATTAAATGTAAGTATATTCTTGTAACTCGACTCAGCTCTAGTTGTCTCTGAAGCATGTGTCAAGTTGACATTTAATAGATATTCCACAGACGTCTAATCTTCTAGGAAATGCTATACATGTTAATAGCATTTTTAGTAACAGTACCTAGCAGGACATGATTTGTTAGCACATTTATTGGAGTGGAGACCATTGAAGGTCTTTGAGCTGAACATATTCTTGTTGGAAGACTTTGTGTTGCAAGGGATTGCCCTTTGACTCATATACTAGTTTTCAAGAAGATTGTTTCTTCAAAACATTAACCATGTAGAGTTGTCAGTCTTTTGCATGGGTGCATTTGTGCTTTCTGTTGTGTGTCTAGAGATGAGCTTTCCTGGAAGTCTTTAAGTACCTGAAATATTGGCTGAAGTAAAAAACTTTTAAAGCTTTGTAGCAGAGAAAAACAGAAATGAATAGTGGAAAATAATTAAAGTAGACCAGGGTTGCTGAAGACTTTGTTGGAGCATCATTAATCAGATTATTAGCTAGAAGGAAAAGAGTACACTCATTGACTATTAATAGCTGTAAGATCCAGGTAGCCTGGCATAGAAATCAAGAAAAGGGGAAACCCAAGAAAAAAGAATAAAAGAATAGCAGAAGGAGAAGGTATAAAAGAGCAGAAGCAGTTCAAATGGGAAGAGTTAACAAAAGGTAAAATTATAAACATCAGAGACATAGAGCAGCTGTTAGCCTGATAATGGAGATGAGAAAAGCAAAAATTTTTTTTTTAACATTTATTGCAAATTTTGATGAAAACAGAAGAAGCTAGAGTGGCCTGATAATCGTGTGCTATGAGTTTAAAAGTTTTTAGAGCTTTTTTCAAATGAAATTTTCAGTGAAGACCCAGTATATTACTAAACAAAATTAAAGAGAGACTAGAGCCTGCAGTTTCAGGAGGCCTAAGACTTAGCTGAGCCCACCAGTTTTTAAGATACTGTCATGGAGATCCACTGAAAATTATTCACTGACCTCAGCTTCGAAGCCTTAAATATTTCATTTTTCTAAACCTCTGTATAGTAGAAAAAGGTGGTTTTCTGCTAGTAGTGGGTGCCACATGAGGTGGGGGGGGGGGGAAGGTTACATTTTATTTAGCAGCCTCCTAAAACACAGGCCAACTCAACTAGTACTGTTTTGTGAACATGGTTTATTCAGACACACTATTATGGATAGGTATTTAGGCTGTTTCCTGAATTTTCAAATATAAATAATGTAGCAGTAAATATTCTTGTGTATTTTCATATTATTGGAATACCCTTGAGTAAATCCCTAGAAGTGGGATTGCTAGGCCAAAGAATGAATGCATTGTAATTTTCTTATATACTGCCCAAACTCCTTGTCTTAGAGACTGTGCCATTTATATTTCCATAAACACATAGTGCAACAATGATTTCAGGAGTAGATATCTTAGTGCCCCTTACCCATTTAGCCCATCCCCCCTCCCACAACCCCTCCAGTAACCATCAGTTTGTTCTCCATATTTAAGAAAAATATGTTTTGTCCCCCTCTCTGTTTTTATATTATTTTTGTTTCCCTTCCCTTACATTCATCTGTTTTGTCTCTTAAAGTCCTCATGAGTGAAGTCATATGATTTTTGTCTTTCTCTAATTTCACTTAGCGTAATACCCTCCAGTTCCATCCACGTAGTTGCAGGTGGCAAGATTTCATTCTTTTTGATTGCCGAGTAATACTCCATTGTGTGTGTGTATGTGTGTGTGTGTGTGTGTGTGTGTGTATATATACACACACACACACACACACACACAACATCTTCTTTATCCATTCATCCCTCGATGGACATTTGGGCTCTTTCCATACTTTGGCTATTTTTTTTTTTAATAGATGAAATTTATTGTCGAATTGGTTTCCATACAACACCCAGTGCTCATCCCAAAAGATGCCCTCTTCAATACCCGTCACTCACCCTCATCTACCTCCCACCCCCCATCAACCCTCAGTTTGTTCTCAGTTTTTAAGAGTCTCTTATGCTTTGGCTGTCTCCTGCTCTAACCCTTTTTTTCCCTTCCCCTCCCCCATGGGTTTCTGTTAAGTTTCTCAGGATCCACATAAGAGTGAAACCATATGGTATCTGTCTTTCTCTGTATGGCTTATTTCACTTAGCATCACACTCTCCAGTTCCATCCACGTTGCTACAAAGGGCCAGATTTCATTCTTTCTCATTGCCATGTAGTACTCCATTGTGTATATAAACCACAATTTCTTTATCCATTCATCAGTTGATGGACATTTAGGCTCTTTCCATACTTTGGCTATTGTTGATAGTGCTGCTATAAACATGGGGGTGCATGTGTCCCTTCGAAACATCACACCTGTATCCCTTGGATAAATGCCTAGTAGAGCAATTGCTGGGTCGTAGGGTAGTTCTATTTTTAGTTTTTTGAGGAACCTCCATACTGTTTTCCAGAGTGGCTGCACCAGCTTGCATTCCCATGTATGTCAGTTTTAATTTGCATTTCTTTTCTTAAAAAAAATTTTTAATGCTTATTTTTGAGAGACAGACAGAATGGGTGCAGGGGAGGTGCAGAGAGAGAGGGAGACAGGGAATCTGAAGCAGACTCCAGGTTTTGAGCAGGCTCCAGGTTTTGAGCTATCAGCACAGAGCTTAATGTGGGGCCCAAACTCACAAAATGTGAGATCGTGACCTGAGCTGAAGTTGGATGCTTAACCAGCTGAGCCACCCAGGTGCCCCTAATTTGCACTTGTTTCTTTCTTTCTTTTTTTTAATTAGTGAAGTTGGACATTATGTTGTATATATAAGGGCCATTTTTATATCTTTGTAAGTAGCCTGTTTGTATTTATTGCCTGCTTTTCTATCAGATTTTTGGTCTTTTTCTCTTAGGTTTTAAAAGTTCTGTATATATTAAGGATATTAGCTCTTTGTGATACATTATTTCAGATATTCTCCTAATTTGTCTTTTGTCTTTGATACATTTTGCCATGCAGACTTATTTTTTATGTAATCAGATTTATCAATCTTTTGTTGAATCTAAATCCTTTTCCTGAGTTAATAAATTTTTTATTATGTTAAGGAAATATCCATAAAATCCTATTTTGAGTGTTGACATCAAGAATGAGTGTTTAGGGGCACCTGCGTGGCTCAGTCGGTTGGGCGACTGACTTCAGCTCAGGTCATGATCTCACACTTCGTGAGTTTGAGCCCCACTTTGAGCTCAGAACCTGGAGCCTGCTTCGGATTCTGTGTCTCCAGCTCTCTCTCTCTACCCCTCCCCCACTCACATGTACATGCGTAGTCTCTCTTCTCTCTCTCTCTCAAAAATAAACATTAAATAAAAATTTAAGAATGGGTGTTTAATTTTTCAGTGACTGTGGAGATAATCAGGATTTTTCTTAAATCTATTAATCTAATATCTAAATGATATTTCTAAAATTGAACCTTCTTTGTATTTCTTAAATAATTCCACTTGATTATCATATATTGTTTTCTTAGTGTAGTATTGGATCGTATTCGCTAATGTTTTATTGAGAATTTTTGTACCAGTATTCACATAAGTGATACTGGGTCTGTGGTTTTACTTTATGCTATCTTTATTAGGTATTAATATTATATTTTTATTGCTTTTTTAAAGTTTAGGTATTAACATTGTGCTTCCTTTATTTTTTATGCTCTGAAACAATATATATAGCATTGGGTCTCTCCCATCTTTGAAGATTTGGTAGTTTTGCCCTTGAAATTTTTGGGTCTTGGTACTTTGTGGGGTTAGTTCCTTGATAATTTTCTCTATCTTTGCTATGGAAATTGACTTGCTTAAGCTCTCTGTGTCTTCTGAGATCAGTTTTTATTAACTATTGCCCTAAGAAGTTACTCATTTCATCTAGATTTCAACTCTACTTCCATGTACCATTTACTGTTCTTTTTCTAGCTCTTGATTTGGGATTTATTTATTTGCATCCTTTTAGTTGTGTTGTGTAAATTTGTAGAAATATGAAGTTTCCTTTGATCACTGCTTTACATACATCCATTATTTTCTAGTATGTGGTGTTTTCCTTGTAATTTTTTCAAAATTTAGTTTTTTTGGTATTTTCTCTTTCATCCAAGAGTTGTTTGTTATATGGCTCTTAAATTTCCATAACAGAAGTCTTTTTGGTTTTTATTTTATTAATGTCTATCTAACTTTTTGTATTGGAATAGTTTTATAGTATTTCTGCTTTATGTAATTTATTGATGTTTTCTTTGGACCTAACATGATTTTTATGCTCCATATGCAAGTTATATTATCTATTAGCAAGGTATAAATCTCAATATATATTCATAAGATCTGTGTCCTCATTTTTTATCTACTTCTCTCATACTGAAAATCTGTCGTGTGTGAAAATACATTACTCGTTTATTTTTATATTTTTGTCTCGCATCCTTTTAGTTTCTGCTTTGTAATTGTGTTTGCAGCGTTATTTGGTGGGTAGATTTTATAACAGTCTTTACTGTAAATTGTAGGATTTAGCTTTATAAAGCAGCATTATTTATTCTTTGTAATGCTTTTTAGCCTAAGTTCTGGTCTACTAACAGGATTATAGTCTCTGTTTTCTGAATGTTTACTTGGTGTACCTTAGTTCATTCTTTTAATTTTTAGCCTTTTTGAATTACTTAATTTTAGATGTGTCTCTTGTATACAGCAGAGAGTTGGGTTCTGTTTTGGGAGCCAATTTAAGAACATTTTTCTGGTTTATAGGTGAGTTAAGCTTGTTCACATTGTTTGATATGTTTGGTTTTAGCTCAGTCACATTTTGTATGGTATTTTGTGTGTGTTTTATTTTTTATTTGGTGTGCTTTTTTTTCATTTATTTTGTTACTTAAGAAGGTTCATTTTGTTCTAATATTACCTTTTTATTTATACCTTTTATAATGCCCTTTTCTTTTACTATCTGGTTTGGCAGATAGTATTTTTTGACTAGTATCTAATACCTATACAATAATTGATGAGCTTATTCTGTTTTCTCTTTTGTCTTGCCTCATCCTCCCATTTTTGAATTTTTAGGCTCATGTCTTTTGCCAAATTTAGGATATTTTCTGCCATTATTTCTTAAAATATTTTTTCAGCTTCACTCTCCTTCTGCGACTCTGATGACAGAAATGTTAGATCTTCTGTTATTGTTCTACAGATCTCTGAAACTCTCTGTATTTCTTTGTGATTTTTAAAAATTTTTTTTAACATTTATTTTTGAGACAGAGAGAGACAGAGCATGAACGGGGGAGGGTCAGAGAGAGGGAGACACAGAATCTGAAACAGGCTCCAGGCTCTGAGCTGTCAGCACAGAGCCCGACGTGGGGCTCAAACTCACAGACTGCGAGATCATGACCTGAACTGAAGTCAGATTCTTAACCAACTGAGCCACCCAGGCACCCCTGTGATTTTTTTTTTTTTTATTTACATTATCGTCAAGTTAACTAACATAGAGTATATACATTATGCTCTTGGTTTCAGGAATCAATTCCCGTGATTCACTGATTACATACAACACCTAGTGCTCATCCCAACAGGTGCCCTCCTCAATGCCCATCACCCGTTTTCCCCTCTCCCCCACCATCGACCTTTATGGTTTGTTTTCTGTATTAAAGAGTCTCTTATGGTTTGCCTCCCTCTCTGTTTGAAACTGTTTTTTCTCCCTCCCTTCCCCCATGGTCTTCTGTTAAGTTTCTCAAGTTCCACATATGAGTGAAAACATATGATACTTGTCTTTCTTTGACTGACATATTTCACTTAGCATAATACCCTCCATTTCCATTCACACTGTTGCAAATGGCAAGATTTCATTCTTTCTCATTGCCAAGTAGTATTCCATTGTCTATATAAACCGCATCTTCTTTATCGATTCATCAGTTGATGGACATATGGGCTCTTTCCATGATTTGTTGTTGAAAGTACTACTATAAACATTTGGGTACATGGGCCCCTGTGAATCAGCACTCCTGTATCCTTTGGATAAATTCCTAGTAGTACTATTGCTGGGTCGTAGGGTAGTTCTATTTTTAATTTTTTGAGGAACCTCTATAATGTTTTCCAGAGCGGCTGCACCAGTTTGCATTCCCACCAACAGTGCAGGGGGGTTCCCCTTTCTCCACATCCTCGCCAACGTCTGTTGTTTCCTGAGTTGTAAATTTTAGCCACTGTGACTGGTGTGAGGTGGTATCTCAATTGGTTTTGTGCAATCTTTTTTTAAATATTTATTTATTTTGAGAAAGACAGAGCACTAGTGGGGGAAGGGCAGAGACAGAGAGGCTGACGCTGGACTCGATTCCACAGTGACCACCTGACCACCCCTGAGATCATGACCTGAGCTGAAACAAAGACTCAGACGCTTAGCCTTAGCTGACTGAGCCACCCAGGAGCCCCCTCTTTGCAATCTTTTTTGATGTTTATTTTCCTGTTATCCAGATTGGATGATTTGTATTGATCTTTGGATTTGTTGATTGTTTTTTTCTTTCTCCATTTTACTAGGGAGTATTTCCAGTGAGTTTTAAATTTGGATTACTGAATTTTTTAGTTTAAAATGTTCTGTTTGGGGCACACGAGGGTGGATCAGTTGGTTAAGTCTGACTGTGGCTCAAGTCATGATCTCGGGAGTTTGAACCTCATGTTGGGCTCTGCACTAGAGAGGCAGAGCCTGCTTGGGATTCTCACTCTCTCCTCTTTTTCTGTCCTCCCCTGCTCGTACTTTCTCTCTTTTCTCTCAAAATAAACAGAAACTTTTTTTAAAAATTTGTTTGGTTCTTCTTTATGTTGTGTTTCTTTGCTGAGTTTTCCTATATTTAGTTGTTTTAAATATGTTCACAATTGTTTGCTGAAGTATTTTTATGATAGTTACTTTAAAATCTTTGTCAGAGAATTTCAATATCTCTGTCATCTCAGCATTGACATCTGTTGACTGTCTTTTCCCTTTTGAGTTTGAGATGTTCCTGGTATGACAAGTTGTTTTCATTTGTAAGCCTGCACATTTTGGGTGTTCTGTTATGTGACTACAATTTCTATTTAAGTCTTGTTACCTGCTACTGCCACACTGGGTAGTAGACAGGCTTTGTTCACACACACCACATCTGCAGATACCCTTTAGTAGGGAGGCCTTAGTGCTGGGGTGGAATGGTAGGTGGGCTCAGCTCTCATGCACAGCTTCCTTCTGTCCCATTCTTGAAGTTGCAGTATTTCTGTTTTTTCAGGATAAATACCATTTATAAATTTTTGTTCTACTCTTACTTCCACTTTTGTTTGTGATCTGTAATGATCTATTTCCTCAAGCATCTCTTAGTTGAATGAAGCTCGTCATCTAATGAAGAAGGTGTCAGCAGCTTTTTCTGAAAAGGACAGATAGTATATATTGTAGGCTTTTGGGGCTACATGGTCTCTGTCCCACTAATATGGGGTAGTTTTAAACACTTAACTCTCCTTACCACTCCTCTTCTTTGAAATCTTACACAGGCCTGGGGCAGGAGGTCCAGACAAAAGCTAGACTTTAATTTTTTCTCTTCTTACAGGTAATTTGAAATTTGTAGTCCCTGACTTCTAGTAATGCTAAAGGTGTGGGTTAAATGTGGTTTTATTTGCTCTTTTTATTGATCTCTATACTTCTTGAAAGATATGTAGATGGACTTAATTCAGATGGCATTATTTTATTTTTAGTTTTTATTTTAGAGTATGAGTGCGAGTGGTGGAGGGTGTGGGGTGGGGGAGGACAGGGGAGGGGAGAGAGAGAATCTTAAGCAGGCTCCATGCTCAGTGCAGAGCCCTACTCAGGGCTTGATCTCACGACCCTGGGGATCAGAAATCGAGCTGGATGCTTAACCACCTGAGCCATCCAGGTGCCCCTGGTGGCATTATTTTAAAAGCAACAGAATGTCTTTAATTTGCATACCTTAGTAAGAAACATCTCTGGATTTCACATGAGATAAGATCTATGCTTACATATAACCTCTTTGACTTTGAGAGAGTCAATAAACCTGAGTCTTTTGGTTTTTGTTATTTGCAAAATCAGATGGCTATGGGTCATGGTTTATGTTCTGTGCTCTTCATTTGGGGACCTTTTTCAAGGGCTTTGCAAATAATTTCCTAAGGTTAAAATGCCAACTTAATTCTTTTATCTGTTTATTTTAATAGCCTAAACAAGTAATTATATTGCTAAACATGTATGAAAAACACTGGTATAGACAGGTGATCTTTTTGGGCTCTTCTAGACTTGAAGCAGCTTAGTATATGGTCTTGTTCTGTATATAAAGTGTTTCCTTGTGATTATTAGGTACTCAGTTTGCGGGGCAGAGAGAACAACTTTTCTGCCTGTTTTTAAATTCATCTATCTGATATATAAATGCATAAGTTGGGGTAGAAGTTGTCTCACACTTCCATGTCTCATTTTTGTAAAGAGTGATTGATCTGAGGTAGGTGTTGAGAGAGTACTCTGCTGCTTAGTAGATTTATCAAGAAAGCAGATACTTTTGCCACCAAGCTAAAACATAGTTTAATTACTTTTTACGTTACCACCTCTGAGTTATGTATTTTAAGCATTCAGAAAAATAACTGAATTGTAATTCTTTTTTACTTCCTGTAGATTCTCGTAGATACTGTTTGGGCTCTGTCATACCTGACAGATGGAGGTAATGAGCAGATACAGATGGTTATTGATTCAGGGGTTGTGCCATTTCTTGTGCCCCTTTTGAGCCACCAGGAAGTGAAAGTCCAAGTAAGTATTTAAAAATTTTTTCTAACTTGTTTAAAATTGTGTTTGCTATAACCTGTTAACTTGAACAACCAGGGTTCAGTTCGGTCAATATGTACATATCTTCCATATTTCTCCTCTGTTTTACTGAACCTGATTTTGTTGGTCTCCAAATCTTTATCTCACCCAGATTCTTCACAGTTTCAGACTCCTAGTACCCAGTTGTCCTTGAGCCCTTAGACGTCTCCTCTGAGAACTCCTTTAAAGCATTCTATTGCCATTTTAACCAGACAAAAAGTGTATCGTGTTCTTCCACAAACCTGCTCCACAAACCTGCTCCTCTCCTTTCAGTAGACCACATGGTCCAAGCTTCAAACCTTGATTCCTCCTTTCTTTTCCCCTCCATTACAAAGTTGTGTTAACTCTTATTATATAGCTTATGAATCTGTCTACTCCTTAAGTATCTAGAGCCACTGATTTAGTTCAGGACTCTTTTTTTTCTGTCCAAATAATTAGAACAGCATCCTAACTGCATTTTTTTCCTCTCTCATTTCTCCTCACTTTAGTTAGGTGTGGGTGGCTGATAGATGTTTATTCCACTTCTACCAAAGTGACTTTCTAGATGGAAATGTGTGCCCATTCCAGGCCTTTATTAAAATATTTCTGTGCTACTCATTTAGTAATAGATTAGAAATAGCTGCTGTTAAAATGAACCTTTACCTGTTAATTTTTCTTTTTTTTTAATTTTTTGAAAAATTTTTTCGATAGTTTTTCACACATTTTTCTGTGTAGCTCCATTTTTTATGACTATTGTTTAAAATTCAAAATTGCCTCTCAGTTCTACATAGTACTTTGCCTAAGAATACAGTAAGTGCTAATCATTCACCCCTTGGATTTTTACGTTTTCTCAGGATTATGAAAAATATAGAGTCCGTTTCCTCATAAACAAATAAATGTATAGAAAGTATTTTATCCCCACCCCAGACAGCAGCACTCAGAGCAGTTGGCAACATAGTGACTGGCACCGATGAGCAGACCCAAGTTGTTCTCAACTGTGATGTCCTGTCACACTTCCCCAATCTCTTATCACACCCCAAAGAGAAGATAAATAAGGTAAGGCACATAATAGCCTCATTGGTGCATTTCTTCCTGTCTGTATAAACTGTCCCCTTGTTTTCTGCTGCTGTTTGTTTGATCATAATTTTCTTCACAAGCACTGTAGTTATGAGAATTATTTCAGATCACCTCTGTAGTTACTTTGTTACAAGTGTTATTTTGTTATAACCAGTGTTTTTTATTTAAATAAATTGGGCAGTAGCAAGGATCGGTAAATTAGTAGCCATGAAGTGAGCATCCATACAAAATCTCTCGCTGGATGGCTGGTATCTTTTATAAACAGATCATAATTTAATCTCCCTATGAAATTAGATTGGACCAAAAGATGCAGTGCCTAAATTGAAGGATCAAAAAAGTCTTTTTTAAAATTTCAACTTTAGATACAAACTTATTATTAATTGTTAAATATACTTAAGTACTTCAGTCTCTTTGTATCTGCCTTATTTCACATTGCATACAATATTTAAGGTTCATCCATGTTGGAGCATGTGTCAGAACTTCATTTCTTTTTATAGCTGAATAAATATTCTATAGTACATATATACCACATTTTGTTTATCCAGTCATTTGTTGGTGGACACTTGGAGTTTTTCTACTGGTTGGCTGTTGTGAATAATGTTGCAGTGAACATCGGCATGCAGATGTCTGTTTGAGTCCCTGCTTTCAGTTCCTTTGGGCATATATCTAGGAGTAGAACTGCCCAGTCATATGGTAATTCTGTGTTTAGCTGTTTGAGGAGCTGCCAAATTGTTTTCCATAGTGGCTGTACCACTTTACGTTCCCACAAGCACTGTATGAGGGTTCCAGTTCCTTTTTTTAAATTATTATAGCCACTCTAGTAGGTGTGAAATGATGTCTCATGGATTTGATTCGCATTTAGTTTAATGTAGTTTTATCTGCCTGAAATGCCACCATCCCCCAAACCAGCAGAACTGATCATTTCTTCTCTGTCATAGCTGTATTTATATAGTTGCTCAACTATAATTTGACAGTTGGATTGTTACAGAAAAGTATGTTGTCGAAAAAGTGCATTTTATGAATGCATTTGCTCCAATGAAGGGAAAGAAGCCAGTCTTTTAGCCTCTGGGCCAGTTATTTTTACTGTAGAAATTTCAATAATTTGGGATTTTTATAGCTAAATGTATTCCATAATTGGAAACAGAGCTGAGAAGTGAGGAAGCCGGACAGAAGTGGGTGTAGAGAAGTTCTGGCATGTGATCCATATGCTCTGAGTGAAGGTATCATGGGGGACAAAGGGTTCAAATAGATGTTTACTCAGCCTCAGCAGCCATTTAGTCTCCTTAGAAGTTTTTCACCTTGAGCATTTGTGTTATTTGGACTTGGGATCATCATGGGACCCTCAAGGTAGGATCAAACTACTATCAAACTGCTGGGTTTATTCCCTCAGCATATTAGTTTAAAATGTTTCAAACCTACAAGAAATTTGTAAGAATGGTAGAGTGAACACTGACTTACCAGCTGTTAACCTCTTCCCGCAATTGGGCAAAATAAATTTACAGTTAACTCTTTTCACTGTAGAAGAGGAAGAAGAGACCGCACTTGACCCTAAAACTCCAGTAGACCTGCGTGTTTGTGACTTGTAAATCCTTAACGGTTACAGTAAAATTTTTTATATAGACCCATCCCAGACTAATTGGACACTTAATTTCTAAATATATCTTGCAAGTAAATATTTTTACAGGAAAGCAATTCTCCTTTCTTAGAAGTAGTTTTAACAAACTTTTAGGAAATTGAGTCTCTTATTTATTTATATCATTATCTTTTAGAGGGAGCTTAAGCACCAAAAAATGTAAGCTGCACGAGTAAAGATTTTTTGTCTGTTTTGTTCACTGCTATATTACCATTGTCTACAGTAGTGCCTAGGGACATCTGGGTGGCTTGATTAAGGATCTGACTCTTGATTTTGGCTCAAGTTATGATCTCACAGTTTGTATGACCAAGCCCCGTGTTGGGCTGTGTGCTGACAGCACAGAGCCTGCTTGGGATTCTCACTCTCTCTCAAAATAAATAAATAAACATTAAAAAATAAATAACATAAAGTAGTAGTTCCTGGGTGATGTAGGCATATATTTTATTGGGTGGATCAATGCAAGGTTAGTGGGCCCACATGTTATGGATGGAAGTTTCCTTATAACGTGTTTAAAATGAGACATTCTGTGCCATCTCATTGCTTTTTAGATACATTTCCCTAATGCAACTCAAGTGATTTGGTTATAGTTTATGTAAACTACATAAAAATAAAAATATAAATGCATTAAAACTAATCTTTCAAACAAAGGTATGCTGTATTTTGTTCAATTATAGGAAGCAGTATGGTTCCTTTCCAACATAACAGCAGGCAACCAGCAACAAGTTCAAGCTGTAATAGATGCCGGGTTAATTCCTATGATTATTCATCAGCTTGCTAAGGTCAGTCATATTGTGAGTTTATCGCGTACATTAACATATTATAACCAAGATTTTTTAATAAAGAATTCATACAATCATTTCTTTTTTAACCTTCAGGGAGACTTTGGAACACAAAAAGAAGCTGCCTGGGCAATTAGCAACTTAACGATAAGTGGCAGAAAAGATCAAGTAAGTTTGGAAAAACTGTTAGGATTGTTAATGTTGGAAAGTACACTACTCTTTTATGTTTAGGAGCTGCTGGTTATTCATAAGCCCTGTAGTGTGTTCTTTTTGGGTAAAAGATAATTATATAAATAAACATTTTTCTCTTGTTGCCTAGGTTGAGTACCTTGTACAGCAGAATGTAATACCACCATTCTGTAATTTACTGTCTGTAAAAGATTCTCAAGTTGTTCAGGTGGTTCTAGATGGTCTGAAAAACATTCTGATCATGGCTGGTGATGAAGCAAGCACAATAGCTGAAATAATAGAAGAATGTGGAGGTAAGAGTGCATTGAAGAAAAATAGTTGAGCAGTGGAATGCTGAAAGATCAGTTCCTTTCAAGGCAACTAAGTAGAAAGAAAACTGTCAGGAAACACTGCTCCATCATCAAAATATGCTGCTGTCCTGTATTCACCAGTTAGCATTACATGAGGGTTTTCCAGCAGGCAGCAGTCCATACTTGGGGAAAACTGGTTGTGAAGGTCATTCTGTGACCTTCCCAGAGGGTCACATTGCTTTTTAGGTAACATGAACACTCCTCTTGAAGTCACAGTGCGCGAGAGCAAAAGCTTGGGAACTGCTATGATAGAGAAAGTTATAAGCTTTATTTAATCCAGAATTTCTTAGAATCCTTGACAGTGAAACACTTTCTTCACATTATGCCTGATACGTGATTCTATAGACCTTACTTTGTGAAATACTATTCCATGTTGTTGGAAAGGTTAATGATTTTGGAGTCATCTAGGTATTTCAGTCTTGTGATTGCTAGAGCTGTCTGCTGAAGTTATTACCACAGAAGTTACTTTGAAATTTTAATGAAAAAACTTATTTGAAATATTAAATATTTCTCTGATAATGATATATGAGGCATATTTTAAGGATACCTGTTCAATATGTACTAAGTTGCCCAAACCTTAATTTATTCTATTGTCATGTTTTATTTTGTATATTTTATTGACTATTATGTATAGTTATATTACCCCTTTCATTTTTTTTTTTTTTAAGAGAAAGTAAATGTAGTCACATCATAAAATATTCAGAGTGGAAGTATCTTCTTAATAACAAGAAGAAATTATCCTAGAGATGTTAAGTTTTGTCTATGGCCATGGAAGTAGATCTTCATACTCTTAATTCACTGCTCATTCTGGTTTTAAGATATTTTGAGATAATTTGAAATTAGCATTGTAGTCTAATTCAGAACTTACCCCAGAAAGTTTGAGCTGCAGAATTGTTATTCTTCAGCTTTAATCAATATAGTTGCTTCGGTCTCTGGGAAGTATACTCACAATTAGGATACACGTTTACTTAGTATTTTATAATTTTGTGAAGAACTTTACATCCATTATCTGTGACACTTATATTCCCATTTTTCTGGTTTTTTATATTGCTGTTAAAAAGAAAAAAAATGCAACTATTTCAAAATAACCTAGCTAAAAAGATATTTCAAGGAAGAATATTGTTAAGGATTTAAATTTATAGACTTGTGCATCTGATGGATGGAGTAAATATATTGGGAATGTAAATGAAGACATTCTACAGTTCTGAAAACTTATTTTTCAATTTCATTGTGGCTATACAATATAAGCACCCTCTTTGTTTTTTTCTTCAAAGAAATTATTTCAAAATTTAAAGCTTTGTCTTCTATTTATATCAGTTAATCATGAAGTTTCTGAAAACATGTTTTTGTTGTTATATAAAAGTAATAGCATTTTGAAAACAAAAGGAAAGATAAAAATTACTATATGAGATAGTATGATTCCACTAAAGCAGCCTGGGGAGATCTCAGTTCAAGTTCTGTCACTAACTTGCCACTCAACCTAAAATAAACCCCTTTACATCTCTATACGATAGCTTCCTCATCTGTCAGATGGAGTATTTAGGTGTTTTTTAAACTGTCTGCCTCAGATACCAGATAATCCTTGGGGTCAAGGGTTTCTAGAGAGGAAGAAATTAGTGGGATGCTGGTCCTCCAATCAGAGCAGCTCAGAGTTTTATCTGTATTTTAGACAAACTGTCATTTTCGGGGTGTGGTGGGAGGGTGTTGTGAGTTCTTTAGGATTTTCCATGACTAGAATGAACACAGTTTTTATTCATGTCCACTTGATTATTTGATTTTTTGTTTTTATCAGGTTTGGAGAAAATCGAAGTTTTACAGCAACATGAAAATGAAGACATATATAAATTAGCATTTGAAATCATAGATCAATATTTCTCTGGTGATGATGTAAGTATCCATTAAAGTATGGTATGCCTACATGTACGTTAAAACCTACATATACTGTTAAGTTCACTAAGAATTTTTTTTATCATTAATATGACAAGTATATACTGTATTTGGTTGTTTTTTTTGTTTATTTTTGAGAGAGAGAGAATGTGAGCACATGCGCAAACTGAGGAGGGGCAGAGAGAGAGTGGGACACAGAGAATCCCAAGCAGGCTCTGCACCATCCGATGTGCAGAGCCCAGTGCAGGGCTTGAACTGATGAACCGTGAGATCATGACCTGAGCTGAAATCAAGAGTTGGTTGCTCAACCAACCGAGCCACCCAGACACTCCTCTATTTCTATCAGATACTTTTGAGGTGGCATTTTCCACTTATTTTTAATAATCTAAATTTTAAAAAATTAATGATTGTTTTCCATCAATCAGTTTCTTTTATTTTTTTCTTTTATTTTTTTTTTTTTAAGTTTTTTTATTTTGAGAGAGCAGGGGAGGGGGAGAGAGAGAGAATCCCAACGGATCTTAGTCTCGCAAATTTGTGAGACCATGACCTGAACCAAAATTGAGAGTTGGATGCTTAACCTACTGAGCCACCCAAGCACCCCTCAATCAGTGTTTTTAAATACTATGTTTGAAACTTCATTATAAGGTAAAAAATGTAAAAACAGTTCTTTGAGGGGTACCTGGCTGGCTTAGTCGGTGTAAAGCATGTGACTCTTGATCTTGGGCTTAGGAGTTTGAGCCCCACATTGGGTATAGAGATTACTTAACAATAAATAAATAAATAAACAAACAAACAAAAACCCACTTTTTGTTATATTTGTAATCTGTTAAATGGGAAAAAATAGTACAGTTGACTCTTGAACAAGGGTTTGAACCATATGGGTCCACTTATATGCAGATTTTTTTCAATACGGTATAGTACTATAAATGTATTTTCTCTTCCTTATGATTTTCTTAGTAACATTTTCATTTCTCTAGCTTACTTCATTGTAATAATACAGTATATAATACGTATGACATACAAAATATGTGCTAATCAACTGTTTATGTAATTGGTAAGGCTTCCAGTCAATGGTAAGTTATTAGTAAAGTTTTTGGGAGTCAGAAGTTGTACTCAGATTTTTGACTCTGCAGGTGGTGGGGGGTTGGTGCCCCTAGCTCGTGTTGTTCAAGGGTCAACTGCAGTTACAGAAATGATGTGTGTTCAGGGGCACCTGGGTAGCTCAGTCAGTTGGGCAGCCAACTCTTGATTTTGGCTCAGGTCATGATCTCATGGTTCGTGAGTTCAAGCCCCGCATCAAGCTCTGTGCTGACAGTGCGGAGCCTGCTTGGGATTCTTTCTCTTCCCTCTCTGCCCCTCCCCAGCTCATCCACACACGTGATCTCTCTCTCAAAATAAACATCACAAAACGAAAGAAAGTACGTGTATTCAAATAGGTAAAATAAATCTACAGATACAGAAACTTAAGAATGGGGCAGGGACAGGGGAGGGGGTTAAAAAAAAAAAAAAGAAAAGAACTTAAAACAATTTTGAAATGTGTGTTCAGTTTAATTAAATTGTTAAGTTTCTTAATGTTACTGATTTACTTAAATATTTTAATTTATCGATTAAAACATCATATAGAACGATTACAACATCCGTACAGAATTCTCTCGTAAGAAGTAAGTTCTGCTTATATCATAACAAGTAGTATCTTAACAAAGGCCTTTTTTTTGTTTTGCTTTTTATAGATTGATGAAGATCCTAGCCTGATTCCTGAAGCAACACAAGGAGGTACTTACAATTTTGACCCAACAGCCAACCTTCAAACAAAAGAATTTAATTTTTAAGTTCAGTTGAGTGCAGCATCTTCCCCAATTCAATACGAAGCACCACCAGATGGCTACCAAATGACAAGAAGAAGAACAACAACAAAAGGCTCCAAAACACACATGCCTCTTCGTTTTGATGCTTCTAAAAGCAAGCCATGTCTCAGTCACTTTGCAGTTGCCAAAAGTTACTATCACATGGACTGTAAATGCATATGCATGATTTCCTAAACTGTTTTAGAATTCTCCTTAACAATCTCGACTACCCTATTTTTCCCTGTTCCCTGGTGCCACACGCTGACAACTGCAGTTCCAGTTTAGAATATTCCATAGTGGTGGCATGTCAGCTGCCCACTTGATACTCCTTTGGAAAATGGTGCGCTGTGGATCAAGACACTTCGGTGTGATGCATATACACGTTGGAAGACTTTAAAGAGGTGCAGTCTGATCTGAGCCTCCATCATTGTCCTCCACAAACATATTTTCATATTCTTTATGTGGAAGAATAGATTTTAAAGTACAAGCCAAATGATTTTCATTGGTGGAACTGACACACAAAAAAAGGAACTTAAAAAAAGAAACTTGGCTATCGATTAAACAGTTAAGTTTTAAAAAACTGTGCTTCATCTACCAGTAATTGATGTGTTTATTATCTGCCTCAGAAGCCAGGGTTGGAGGAAGAACTTTCGCTATGGATGGTAATGCTTTCGCCATTATACCTAATTTTTGAGAACAGCAAGCCCTATTTGACCACTCACTTCAGCCTGTGTGTTCCTGCTGTTTTGAAGTAATCAAATGCTGTGCATGGTATTTTACCTGAGCTGCAACCTGTTACGGACTTGAACTTCTGTTTAAGTTGAAAGCAAGAGTCCCTGACTACAAAGAAAAAACAAATAAAAAACAACAACAAAAAGCAAAGGTCTAACGTACCGATTGGCGATGTTTAAAAAAAAAAAAAAAAAAAAAATCTTGCTTTCAGCTTTCAGGAGTTAATATTTTTTGTTTTAAATTGATAATTGGATATGGTTGATTTATATTGGGTTTAAACTGTGGAGCCTTCATGTTTACTGTAATTTAGTCTTAAAATATTTTTTACTTAGTAACCAGTGCTTTTGATAATGTGGTTGGCAACAAACCAGCAACTATTTAGAAGTGTTATACAACTTCATTCTTTGAGTATTGGGAAAGTTAATTCAGATCCTACTCTAAAAGCATATTCACATATTAAAAGATTCAGTCAAGGATCTGTGTAGAGGAATGATCTGCAGTTATTTGACATAAACCTGATTTGCAGTGATCTTGAAGCAAAATCTGGTATTACTATGTAAAGTCATTGCTTTTGGTAAATTGTCATCTGACCCAGTTATTAATGAAAGAATATGGATTTGAAAATGTTTAAACTGAATGATTTGTGCTGTCACAGAAATGGTTTTGTTGCTATTGTTTACTGGGTATAATTTCCCAATGCGTTGATGTGAAGGGATAGAAAGTCTAAACTAACGTAGTTATCCGATGGAGGTGTATTTACTGTGATGAAGATGAGACCGATGCCATCAGAGCTTTGTGAATCAGCTGGGGTGTTTTCACTGATAAACAACACATAGCAGGTGTGCATTCATTACAAATACATGTATCTGCCAAGGTGGAGCCACTTTAAAGAGTGAGTTTTGTCTTGTATCCAAAATGGATACAAGCGTATGTTTAAACTGCAAGATTTTTACTTGCTAGAGAATCTGTTTTAATATAGTGGTTTGGCCTCTGATTATTTATAGGTTTTATAAATTTTAGAATCAATTTCTCTTTAAGGTGGCTCAGATTTTTCAACTCTTGTGCACATAAAATTGAGTTGAAGTTCATTGTGCCTTTTTTTCTTTATCCAAATTTTGAGTTAAAGCTTCATATGGTAACTGCATCCTGTTCAGACACTGTAGTCTAAATTTTTGAAACTGTGTGGTGTTCACTAAAAGTAGGAATAACAAAGTCAAAGCCAATTAAGGTCACAAACTTCGGTGAAACCCTTAAAGTCCAAATCTTCTTGATATTGTGAATTGTACCCCTCCTGGTTTAGTTTCTTCTGGACTCTCCATCCTACTTACTGACAGTTACCTTTTAAATTTTGCACACATTGAGATTAAATCAGGCCTCTACTGTGCCGATTCCGATTTCCTCTTGTGTTTTAAGTGCAAACTAACATAAGTGAACATTAGCATCAAGTAGTGCAGACATATGTATGCATTTGCTTGATTCAATTTGTTGTGACCTTATCAGTTTGGAATTGGAATTGCACCATTTCTTAGACAAAGGAAACTAAGTATATTGCTGCACTTTTAAGTTTTCAGAACAGTGTTGAAAATTGCATTGTTTTTATTTTTTTTAAACTCAGTTAAAAAAGACTAAAACGTTCTTTCAAAAGAGGCATCTAAATGTGTTCCTAATTTTGTATATGGGCTTAGGTTTTGTAACCAATAAAAAAAAGCTGCTATCAAATCCGATAAAACATTGAAGAACTTATTTCTAAAAGTTTCTTAATTTCCTAGTTTTGTTTTCTGCGTGGTTAAATTTAAATTTGGAACTATTTTTCAAACATCAACCACAGTGGAGGCAAATCATGAATTACTCTTTCGTTGTATTTTAATATCTCTCTTCCACTCTAACAAACTAGGACAATAGCAGTGCTCGATTTAAGAGTATTTTATGACAAATAAGAAATACCTAAATCTTTATTAATTTCCAGAGCTTCCACACGGTACAGCAGAACAGGTGGCTTAAAACAACAGAAACCTATGGTTGCACGGTTTCGGAGGCCGGAAGTCGGAAATCAAGCTGCCGGGTGCGACGCGACGCGCTGTGTCTGTGGGCTCTCGGGAGGCCCCTCTTTGTCTCTGCCTGGCTTCTGGTGTCCCCGGCAGTGCTTGGCATCCCTCGAGCCTCTGCTTTCATCATCGTCCTGTGGCGTTCTCTGCGCATACCTCAGGTTCAAATACCATGACTTAGAAAGGCCTGGTGAGGAAATGGTGTGCTTGTGACTCTCGTGAAACCACAACGACAAAATCACACTTTATGGCCTGTCTAATCCTTGAAAACAAGTAACTGTGGAAGATAGTAATTGAAGTAAACTGGAAAAATTTAACCTGTGAGATCAAGGTGGTGGCTCTAAGTGAAATCTTGGATTAATTGAACAAAAAAAGAGCAACCGAACTTTTGAGTATACAAATATTTTTACTTTAGTATAATGCCACTTCAAATTATTTTTGAAAGAAGTCAGTGTACAAGTAAATAAATGTGATAGTACTTCTATGTAACCGTGCCAAGATTTCCTTCAGAACAGTTGTCCTTTTTCGGGGATTCATCATTTAATTATTGCAAGTGAAAATTCATGAATGTCAGTTGTCTTACAGTGATTGTTATGAATTTTTGTTGACGCTAGTTGTACTGGGGGATCTTAATCTATTCGGAGAAAGGAAATATAATTTCTGTACATTAGGCTGTAAGTCTTAAGGTCTATAACCCAGCGAGTGCTCTGTGTAACCCACCACTCGTATGTCTAGAGGAACTCTTTGTATAAATTTTGTACTTCGTTACATAGCTAAAAATCAGTGGTAGAATGATTCTCAAAAACGTCTATATCGCAATAGGGGTGTATGTGTTTATCTACCTAGATGTATAGATGGCGCTCAGTACTATACTGAAAGGAAGTGTTTGGGAAAAGGGACGTGAGAATGTAGCCTGTTCACCTCCTTAGCCTCCTTATTTGCCCATGAAACCCCTCACTCACTCACTTTGACCTAAATTAGGGTTTCTCAAACCCTGCAGTATTGACATCGTAGGTTGGCTAATGCTCTATTGGGGGCTGTCCTGTGCGTTACAGGATGTTTACCAGCATCTTTAGGCTCTACCCACTAAGTACCTCTATACTACCCAGTCATGACAACCAAAAGTGCCTCCAGGAATGGCCGCATGTTCCCTGGGCCAAATTTGCCCAGGTGCAAACCACTGCTCTAAATTAATGTAGAAATAATGTAGAAAACTTCCCCACTCAAGGGAGACAGCCTAAAGCATGCTTTTTGTTGTATAAACAGTCCTAGACTTTGCTCAGGTGTGTCAGATGGGGAGACAAATACATGCCTTTTCTTCATTCTCCATTTTAGGAGAGATCAGAGTCAGCACTGTCACCCATCTGTAGGAACTCCTGGTAATACTAAGCCCCATCTGTTGCAAAGGACTTAGGAGAGAAATGGGAAGATGGAGGAACTACTAACCTTGAATTTATCCTGTGGCTAAAAAAACAAGGTGTGTGAAATAAGCAAATGTGTTGATTGCCCACAGTTTTCTCAACACTGCTCTGTAGCAGTGTTTTTCAGACGTTTTTAGTTGAGATAGTTAAGTCCTCTAGGAAAGCTGAGGTTGGACCAGAAAATCACAGCATACATAATTCTGAAAAGCATTTCTTTGAAGCATTGTGAGAGACTGGCCCCATCAGGAAGCTTACAAGTTTATTAAAAATGATCAAAGCAGTGGAACTATCGTTGAGTCATGCTACAAAGGATGTATTCCCTGCAGGGAACTTCTACAACATCCCTCTTCCATACCCTAACAAAACTGCTATCTACCTTCCCGAGTAAATCTCTTTTTTCAAACTCTGGTGCCCAAATAAATGTGGCCTTCTGCCAGGTAATGTGTGCACAAGACAAACAAGGCATATCTTCACGGGACAGCAGTTTTACTTGATGATAAGTAGAGCAGTTTTATGGTAATACAAGCCTAAGCGTTACAGAGTGAAGGACACGTTTTGCATAACGTTTTAAAGATAAAATCAGATTTTTGAGGCAGGCCATTTTATGGAAACATTCCGTCAAGAGTAGGAATCGGAGAGTTGGAGAAGCAATGATGAAACACTAAGCGAGCCTGTCTACTCTGTCGAGTAGCATTACTTGTTACCAACTCTTTTCTTAATACTGAACCAAAGGCGCCTCTCGTAAATGACCATCTTTATAAATAAACTTTCTGTTATTCCTAGTTAGCAGAAGAGGCAGCTCTGCTCTCAACAGTTGCCTTCCTCAACCTGAACACCCCATGCATTTCAAGCAACAGCTTACAGAGCCACTCTGGGAACTGGTTCCTGTCACATGGTGCATCCCAAAGACCCCAATAATACAGTGTGATGTGACTAGTTTGTGGGTACAGTGGAATAGGAACATTCCATTATCTGGACACTCAATTCTATTCTAAATTTTTTTGAGTTTATTTATTTTGAGAGAGAGAGAGAGCACAAGCAGAAGAGCAGAGAGAAGGAGAGACAGAATCCCAAGCAGGGTCCGCACCATTAGCACAGAGCTGAGGCGGGACTTGAACTCACAAACCGCAAGATCATGACCTGAGCTGAACTCAAGAGTCCGACGCTCAACTGACAGAGACACCCAGGTGCCCCTGGATACTTAATTCTATTATTGTGGAGATATTCTCTATTTTGCCAGCTTCATCATAATTAGACATCATCAAGTAACAGCCTTAGCTCCCCTTGTCATCAGCTCTCTTTGACTCAGTAGGTTGGCATTTATACTTCCAAACCTAAATATAAGAATTTGTAAGTGCTGGGGCACCTGGGTGGCTCATTCAGTTAAGTGTCCAACTCTTGATTTCAACTCAGGTCATGATCTCACAGTCGTGAGATCGAGCCCCACGTTGGGCTCTGCACTGACAGCACAGAGCCTGCTTAGGTTTCTCTCTCTCTCTCCCCCTCTGCACCCCCACCTGCTCATGCTCTTTCTCTCTCTCAAAATAAGTAAACTTTAAAAAAATGTGTAAGTGCCATATTTCCAATTTCAGCCCAGTTTTTCCTCATCAGACTATTTCTATGTGTCCTTTCAATGTCTTCAGGCATATAGGAAGCACCATGGCGAGTTAAAGGGAGTGAAAGAAAGCAGGTATAACTAGAACAAAAATAAGGATGGGGAGCAGGATTACTAGGGGCATGGGAGAGGCTAAAGAGATAGGTAGGGGCCAGTCCCCACAGCTGGTAAGTCATTATAAGAGAAATGGGAAATCACTACTCATTATCGTTATTATTACACATTATCATTACAGAGTGATGACAGAAGAATCGTGTGTAATAATCATTGCCTAGTAAGGTAAGGACAGGAAACGTACTCGGGGTTAGTGATGTGTAGAGGTCACATTAGTGAGTGTGAAGCGCTGAGGCAAGAGAGGCTCAACAACTTGGTCCATGAAGTGGATGGGATCAAGAGATACTCAGCAGCTAAAATAGACAGGAGTTGGTGATGCCTTAGATCTGGAGTTTGGGGAGCAGGAAGTGTCAAGGATGATTTCTAGGTTTCTGAGTTGCAATAACTGATGAGTGGAAGTTAACACAAGATAGGGAGCACTCAGACATAGCGAACAGAGGGTGATGAGTTCAGTTTGGGTTATGTTGAGACCTCTAAATGACTGTTAAGTAGGGCAATTGGAAATACTGGTCTGGAGCTTAGAGGAGAGAGCTAAGCTAGAGATTTGAACCCTCTGCCTGTTTGGGTGGTTCTTAGTGCAGGGGGTGAGGATGAGACTGCCTGGGTCCAGCATTTGGAGGGAAAACAGGGCTCAGGGCAGTGCTGTGGAGTTAATGGGCATGTAGTGGACGATGAGCTTGCAAAAGGAACAGAAGGTATGGATAGGGAGGTAAAGAGAAAATGCTGTGTGTTTCCTCAGAAAATGGAGGGAAAAGAGATTCTGGTGCCCACTGATGCTGTTGAGAAGTCAAGTAAAGCAAGGACAGGAAATGTCCTTTGGGTTAGTGATAAGGGAGGTCACCAGTCACCTTAGAGCTGGATCACTGAGGCAATGAGGGTGTAAACTAGGAAGGACTGAGGAGTGGAGACACAGTATGGAGACATTGATCAGGTTTTTCTTTTGCTCTGAAGGGGAGGTCAGGGTCACTGAAGGATGAGTGGGGAAATTGGTAGGGGAAATCCAATTGAGAAAGTTGCTGAATATACATGAGAAGAGTGATCGTCAGTTTTCTAAGTTACAAGAGAGAATCCAAACCATAGGTGACAGGATGGACCATACTCTCTTCTTCAGTCAGCACTTACTTAATTGAGCAGCTATTATATCCCAGACTCTGACAGGTGCCAGGGATACCTGCAGTCAACAAGCCAGACACAGTCCCTGGCCGTGTGGAGCTTATACTTTAGTGGCAAGAGACTAGCAATAAGTGTGTAAATAAATTAGATAATTTATCTGGTGTTAGTTGCTATATGAAATATTCTACAAGGAATGACTAGGGGAGAAAGGTGCTCAGTGCCAGAAATCATATTTTTAAATTGTGGTAAAATACACACAACATAAAATTTACCATCTTAACCATTTTTTTGAGAAAGAGAGACAGAGTCTGAGTGGGGGAGGGGCAGAGACAGAGGGAGACTCAGAATCTGAAGCAGCCTCCAGGCTCTGAACTGTCAGCACAGAGCCCCATGCGGGGCTTGAACCCACAAACCGCAAGATCGTGACCTGAGCCCAAGTCGGATGTTTAACTGACTGAGCCAGCCGGGTGCCCCTACCGTCTTAACCATTTTTAAGTCTACAGTTCAGTGGTGCTAAGTATATTCACATCTTTGTGCAACCATACTCCGTAACTTTTTCATCTTGCAAAACCGAACTCTAGCCATTAAACAACTCCCCTTTTTCATTCTCCCCCAAGCCTCTGGCAACTTCTATTTTCTGTATCTAGGAATATGACTACTTTAGATACCAGATATAAATGAAATCATAACACTAGTCCTGTTTTTGTGACTGACTTATCTCACTGAGCATGTCCTCTTTGAAAACAAGAATAATTTTTTAGCATAAGTACCCTAGTGATACTTTAAGTATTTAAACATTTTTTTTTTTTTTTAATCTGAAACTCAAGTTTATCTGGTCATCTGCATTTTATCTGGCTATCCAAAAGTGAAAAGACAGGGTTGGTCAACAGGAGTTACAGTCTTTTTAAACTCTGACACCTTTCTCCAGTGCTAAGTCTCTAAGTAACAGAGGCCTAAGGAAGGGAGAGGGGAGAAGGTTAAAAGCAAACAAGATGCTAGCAAAAGCAGAGAGAAAAGGTTAATGTGATCAGGACAAAGTGGCACTTCATTAGAGGAGGGCTATAATTGCCTTCTAAGAAGTCAGCGTGCAGGGTCAGAACACAAAGGCCTCAGATGCAGTCATGGGTTCTGGCTTCTGCTATCACTGAGAGTCCTTAGACAAGTTACTTTGTATGAGGCTGTTTTCCTATTTGTTAACTAGGAAAACATTGACCTCCTAGGATTGTAGTGACGTTAGATAAGATAATGTTAAAAGAATCTAGTGTCAAGCCAATATGACCTATTGCTCTTCTGCCCCATACTTTTGCTGCTAAAGCTTCTGCACAGTGAAGGAAAAAATCAGCAAAACTAAAAGGCAACCGATGGAATGGGAGAAGATATTTGCAAATGACATATCAGATAAAGGGTTAGTATCCAAAATCTATGGAGAACTTATCAAACTCAACACCCAAATAACAAATAATCCAGTGAAGAAATGGGCAAAAGGCATGAATAGGCACTTTTCCAAAGAAGAAATCCAGATGGCCAACCAACCCATGAAAAAATGCTCAACATCACTCATCATCAGGGAAATACAAATCAAAATCACAATGAGATATCACCTCATACTTGTCAGAATGGCTAACATTAACAACTCAGGCAACAACAGATGTTGGCAAAGATACAGAGAAAGAGGATCTCTTTTGCACTGTTGGTGGGAATGCAAGCTGGTGCAGCCACTCTGGAAAACAGTTTGGAGGTTCCTCAAAAAATTAAAAATAGAACTACCCTATGACCCAGCAATGGCACTACTAGGTATTTACCCAAGGGTGTGCTGTTTTGAAGGGGCACATGTTTCCCAATGTTTATAGCAGTACTACCAACAATAGTATTTTCCAAAGTATGGAAAGAGCCCAAATGTCCATCAATGGATGAACGGATAAAGAAGATGTGGTATATATACAATGAAGTATTACTCGACAATCAAAAAGAATGAAATCTTGCCATTTGCAACTATGTGGAGGGAACTAGAGGGAACTAGAGGGTAAGCGAAATTAGTCAGAGAAAGACAAATATCATATGATTTCACTCACATGAGGACTTCAAGATACAAAACAGATGAATATAAGGGAATCAAAATTGGTGTAAAAACAGAGAGGGGACAAAACATAAGACACTTAAATACAGAGAATAAACAGGGTTGCTGAAGGGGTTGTGGGAAGGGGGATGCGCTAAATGGGTAAGCGGCTTAAGGAATCTACTCCTGAAACCATTATTGCACCATATGCTAACTAACTAGGATGTAAATTATAAAAAATAAATAAATTAGAGAAAAAAATTAAAAATGCCTTGGAAGAGAGAAAAAAAAAATAGGGTCAGAGTAAGCCACAACAGCTATAAAAAGCCTGCTGGTGGCTGAAAATGCCCTTGGCCCTCACCTCTCCTGCAAGACTTGCACGATCCTAATTAGACCCTTTCCTCCCTAAAATTCTTCCCAGTCTATGGGCAAAATTTCTAACATTTTGGACTTCACTTTGTTGCTTAAGGTTTTGAACCTTGTGGAAAATCAAACCGCATCAGAAAATGTGGCTCTACTACCAGTCCCTTGGTGTTGGGCTGGGAACAGGTTTCGTTCTGGCAGTTGGGCGACTTCGCGAGCAAGATCCTCACTCTTCTGAAACGCTCCAGGCGCAGCTGGGTGGCCGGGACGCCAGAAGGGAAGGGAAGCCGTTCACCCGCCCGCCCAGACCGAGCGGCCCCGCCCCTCCCCGGCGGCCCCGCCCCGCCCCTTCTTGGCATCCCCCCCCCCCCCCCCCCCCTTTCCTGGCTCTCCCGGCCGCCGCCGGAAGCATGGGCGCGGGCTGGGAGCTGGGGGCTGCGGCGGGGCGCTCGCTGCTGCTGTGCGCCGCGCTGCTGGTCGGGGGCTGCGCGCTGGGCCTGCGCCTGGGCCGCGGGCGGGCGGCGGCGGACCGCGGCGTGCTCGCCTGGCTGTGCTATGACGCCCTGGTGCACTTCGCCCTGGTAAGTGCGGACGCCGCCGCTCTCGGGACCCTCCCCTCCCCGGTAGCGGGAGTTTCCGGTAGAGGGCCGGGACCCTTTGGCCGCCCCAAGCCCTGGAGCGCGAAGTCTGCGGAGACCCCGAAGGTGCTTGGAGGCCGCGATGCTTGCACCACCTCTCGGTTCCCTAGTCCGTAGAAAGCGCATCTTCCCAGGGGGCGCAGCCGTTCCTCTACCAAATTAAAAACAAGCGAACAAAAAATCTCTGAAAATTATTTCTGTACTGTGTTATGTTAGATTGTAAGCAGCCCAAAGGCCTTGGCTTTCTTGACTTGTAACCTGCACATTTGAACTGAAACTAATGGAAAGCGAGAGAGTTTTTGAATGCTCCAAAGAGAGCAAGGAGAGACGAGGAGGCGCACTACGCAAAGTCCGCGAGCCTGTACCAAAACAAAAAAGCCCGGTGCCCTAAAAGTAATCACCATGTTTTGGGTAATGACTGTATGCCAGGCACAGCGCTGTGTTTAATATTTCTGATCTTTACAATACCCTGTAACTTATTTATTGACCCTATTTTACAGAGGAGAAAGCAAGCCCTGGGAAGTTAGGTGACTTCACCGTGCCACCCACCTTGAGTTCTGACTTGAGTCTGGCTCCAAAGCTTGCACCCTTTGTATCAAACCGGGCTTTGAGAATCGTGTCCCGCAAAATTCAAACCACTTTATAAATAGCGAGGAGGTTAGTATTTAAGGGAATTCTATTGAAATGCCCCCTTCCACTATGCACACACTTTTTTTTAAGTTTTTTTTTTTTTTTAATAACTATGCCAAAATAGCTTTTTTGCAAATTTGACCTTGCTTAAATCTAGGCAGACCTGTGGTTGATGTGAAACCAGAGTCTATAGTATTAAGAAAGGAGAAAGCAAGATCTTTCATAATTATTTAGGTTTCTGAATGTTTATCAATTGGATACGTGCACATACCAGATGTTACTGGAATGCGAAATTCTTTCTTTCCTAATAGTTTACAAGTGGAAATAAGAGACAGCGAATAGTTCCTTCAACTCTTTTGTTTATGGAATTGACTTTCTAAGCTCTCGTTGGACACAGGGTCTCCCAAAGAACAGGGGCAGCGAAACAGGTGGCTAGGCCCGCTTAAAGAAAATGTATTATAACATATTTTAGATGTACAAAAATGTATAATAATACTAAGACATATACCCCTATGTCCATCGCCTAGTTTAATAAAATCAAGTCTGCCTTTCAAGCACAGCCTTTTACAGGTAACACCAGGTACGTCTCCATTTGTGGCAACTTGAGGTATATGACCCAATGCATGGAGTCGTTGCTCTGGTTTCCTCCCACCCTGTGTCCTGAAGGAAATGTCCCTCCCACAGCTCTTACTTTACCTGTCCCAACTGCAGAAGAGTCCACTGTATGAATGCACCGTACCTTAGTTTTTTAAAAAGTGCATATTTTTCCCCCCATATTAGAATGACCAATGACATAAAACCACTGTGGGCTATTTTATTGATATTTTATGTCTGTGAAATTGGGATGTATCTTTTTTTTTTTCTTTTAATGTATATTTATTTTTGAGGGAGAGACAGAGTGAGCAGGGGAGGAGCAGAGAAAGAGGGAGACATAGAATTGGAAGCAGGCTCCAGGCTTTGAGCTGTCAGCATGGAACCTGACATGGGGCTCAGACTCATGAACTGTGAGATCATGACCTGAGCTGAAGTCGGACGCTTAACCAACTGAGCCACCCAGGTGCCCCAAAATTGGGATGTATCTTATAATTCATGATGAAATACGATAATTGAACCAGCTCATATTAATGGGTATGTTTCTATTTTGCAGTTTACACACAGTTCTTTGACTAGCATCTGTGTATACTTACCTTAGGGATCGGTGAGGGGGGCACTTGGATTAAGGTTGAGGCCTGCAAGAAAAACACATGCCCGTATTCTCTTTGGTCGGGAGTTTGCTGCACGAATACCGAGAAATGTGGCAGAGGCTAGGATTGGAAAATAGAGCCTCACGGAGAACTGAAACTACAACTCACTTATTCACACTGGAACCTGAGCTGCCTCTTCTTACCCCTTTAACTTTCTCAGAGGGGAGGAAATGTTTGGATTTGTTGGACACCATCAAATGCAGAGCTCCCGGTTCAACAGTGTTTCAAGCTAAGCATTCCCAGAGGGCACTTCAGCTCCCCGATGTCCAACTGGACTGTGGTCACCAGGGGCTGCCGCACTGGTCTTCAGTTCAGTTGGTTATGGCCAGGCTGATTTCCCACCAGTGCACCTGGAAGGAGCCATGGCAACATACATAAAGAAATCGGTGGTCTGGCTCACTGTTTCTCAGAGTTGGCCATGGCGTGTTGTGCACTGGTGCCTCCTGGTTTTTCCCCCTCATCTGCAATCTAAGTATAGCATTCTAGGCATGGCCAGGGCGCGGAGGAAGGATATGTATGCCTGTGTTTTGGGAAACACATCCTGATTGACTAGAACACAGGGTCTACCTGGGAAAGAAGTAAATTATCCTGATTGATTCCCCCACGTGCCACAGGGCAGCACAGTGAGGAGGGCCCGTTGGTACCTGCCCATGCAATGGGTGCATTACCGGTGAGGAACTGCACACTTAGGCTCCCATCTCATATGGAGTTGCTGGTGACCTGCTCCTACCTCTCTGCGGAGAGTGTTTATCTTTACTCAGAATGTAAACAGACCTCTGGGGAGGAAAGGCAGGGTCTTTATCTTTACAAACCCTGGAACATCTTGGGAGGGAGAGGTCTCTCCAGGCTTTACTACCTTGGAATGTCTCCTTATGTAAATATTCTTAAATTGGTGTAAATGCCTGTGCTCAGGGACCTCAGTCAGTGCAGGAATACGAGATATACCCGGAGAATGCTCTCCCAGTGCAGTGCATGCTAGATTGCAAAGGATAGTTGAGGGGCAAGAAGATCAGCTAAAAACAATTGCAGTATTTTAGGAGATGAAAGGGGGCTGAGCTAAGGTAGTATTGGAAGTTAAAATGGGGAGGAGAGGGGCGCCTGGGTGGCGCAGTCGGTTAAGCGTCCGACTTCAGCCAGGTCACGATCTCGCGGTCCGTGAGTTCGAGCCCCGCGTCGGGCTCTGGGCTGATGGCTCGGAGCCTGGAGCCTGTTTCCGATTCTGTGTCTCCCTCTCTCTCTGCCCCTCCCCCGTTCATGCTCTGTCTCTCTCTGTCCCAAAAATAAGTAAAAAACGTTGAAAAAAAAAAAATTAAAAAAAAAAAATAAAATGGGGAGGAGAGATAAATACGGGAGACCTTCCAGGGGAGAATGTTGTAGGTCACAGTGACCACTTCTACATCAGGGATGGAGATGATGTTGGAGTTTAGAATCTGGCTAACACGGATAATGTTGACAAGGTTAACGAAGACAGGAAGATCAGATATTAGAACTATGAATCTGGGGTTCTGGTGTGTAGTTGAGGAGAAATGGTCAGAAGGCAGTTGAAAACCCAAGACAAGCTGGTGAGATGGATTCAGGGCAGAATGGAGAGAGTTGGACATTTTTACTGCGTTGGAGGAGACAGCAGGAAGCTCTGGGAGTGAGTGATTTCTGAGGAGAGAATAGAAAGGTGCAAACGCTGAGGAATGAGAGCAGAATCTTTAAGTGTCTAAAAATGTACATATATTTAACGAGTAGGAAGGGGAGACAGTGGACCAGACCAAGAACCAGGATAGTGCTGGGCCCTGAGACCCAAGGGAAGGAATTTCAACATCACTGTTAATTGTTGTAGCACCATTAAAAAAAAAAAAAAAAAATGGTGAGGGCTGAGCCAGAGCCTCTGGGTCCAGTGATTAAGAAGCTATTGGTAGGGGGCACCTGGGTGGCTCAGTCGGTTAAGGGACTGACTCGGTTTCAGCATGATCTCACGGTTCTTGAGTTCGGGCCCTGCATTGGGCTCTGTGCTGTTAACGCAGAGCTTGCTTGGGATCCTCTCTCTCCCTCTCTCTCTCTGCCCTTCCCCAGCTCTCTCTCTCTCTCAAAATAAATAAACTTGAAGAAGAAGAAACCATTTGTAGGGGCATCTGGCTGGCTCAGTTGGTGGAGCCTTTGACTTTTTGATTTTAGGTCATGAGTTCAAGCCCTGCATTGGGTGTAAAGTTTACTTAAAAAAAAAAAAAGTCATTGGTAAACGTGGTATTGTTTGAGAAGCTAAAGACAAGGGCTTAGCAGGTGGGGTAGCAAAGATGTGGAGGCAGCCTATGAAGACCTCCAAGAGATTTGGTGGGAGGAGGAGGTGGGGGGTGTAGGCAGGGAGCTCAAGAGACATCGAGGGACCAGGCAGGAATCTTGGGTTCTGTCTGAGAGGGGAAGGTCTGGGAGCATCTGTGAGCAAGAACGTGGTCGAAGGAAGAGTGAAGGGGCAGAGAAGTGGGCTGTGTAGCACATGCTGTCTGGTGCGGTGCCTGCCTGCGTGAATTAACGCACAGCAGAGCTGAACCTGCCTCAGTCTACCACATGTCCTCGCAACAAACCCGTCTGACTAGTTCCTCCCACACTTCTGTCACTGAGAGCCTGACCGAGGCTTGTCCATCAGGGTGAGGGGCAGTTGTCACTGAAAACACGGGCTTCAGTTGTCTCCATTCATTCTACCTTAACCCCCATGAGTCGTTCTTTAACAAGTCCTGAGTCCCAGTGGCTGCTCAAGTCCCTATTAATTTGTGTATTTTGGACATTACTCTTTTCCATTTAGCATCACCATCTGTTCCCACCTTCCACCACAATCACTTCAGCCTCCGACTCTTGGGATTCTAAAAATTTCTTCCTCCTCCTACTTGCTTTATCATTAGGTCTCAAGTTGCCTTTTAGCTCACAGTCTGTTACTGTCTCTGTTTTCCTTTTCCTCTTCGTTGGTTTTGTTCTAAGATAGATACCCTCTCTGGTGAATGCATTTATAGCCTCCGTGCCGTTTGGCAGATCTGGTGAGTCACGGTTGGTCTTGCTATATATTAGTGGTGAAGCTTTGTGGTGGTTAATTTTCTGTGTCAACCTGGCTGAGCCGTGGCATGGCCAGTTATTCGCCCACGTGTTATCCTGAATGTTCTGCGAGGATGTTTTGGATAAGATGAACATTTATGGGGCGCCTGGCTGGCTCAGTCGGTAGGGCATGTGACTCTTGATTTCAGGGTCGCGAGTTCAAGCCCTATGTTGGGTGTGGAGCCTACTTTAAAATAAATACATTAATTAAATTAAATGACATTTAAATTGGTAGACTGAGCAAGGCAGATTGCCCTCCCTAAATGTGAGTGGACCCCATCCACTCAGCTGAAGGTCTGAATACAACAAAAAGGCTGACCTTCCGTAGAAGGAGCTAGAATGCCTCCTGGCTGACTGCCTTCGCACCGGTGCATTGGCCTTTTCCTCCTTCAGTCTCAAACTGACACAGTGGCTTTTTCTGGCTCTCAAGCCTGTATGTAGCCTTTGGACTAAAGCTACGTTGTCAGTTCTCCTGGGTCTCAGGCCTCCGGCCTCAGACTAAAACTACATCATCAGCTTTCCTGGGTCTCCAGCTTGCACTCACCCTGTGGGTTATGGCACTTGTCAGCCTTCATAATCCTGTAAACCACTTCCTTAGACTCAGTCTCTTCGTGTGTGTGTGTCTGTGTGTATGCCCATCCACTGTTCTGTGTCTTGGGAGAACCCTAACACAAGCTTAGAAATGATGCCAAGTTGCAAGTCCAAAGAACAGCACCCATAGTGACCTGCTGGCCTTTTTCAGGGTGTGGGTGCACAGCCCTTGCAGTTCTGCAGACCAGAACTCAGTTTGTTTTCTAACGTCATTGCATAAGACGTGCCACCTAGCAATAGGGACAGATGTCTGTGTAGCCACAGCTCAGAATGAAATCCTGTTCTGGTGCTCCTCATGTCCACAAGATTGGAGTCCACCTGGGTGCCCGGTGCTGTGCTGGACACAGAGAGAACGGATGGCCTGTGTCCTCTCAGAACTTCGAGAGCAGCAGAGAATTTTTCCCTAGGTATTTCATACGGAGAATAACAGTTATTAATGTCACTCTCAGTGTAACCCATGTGAGAAATTTCTTTTGCAGGTAGTGCTGGGAGAAGCTTAGTTTCTCCTTAAAAAATTGGTCTATTGCTGGGGCGCCTGGGTGGCTCAGTCAGTTAAGCGTCCGACTTCGGCTCAGGTCACGATCTCACAGTTCGTGAGTTCGAGCCCCGCATCGGGCTCTGTGCTGACAGCTCAGAGCCTGGAGCCTGCTTCACATTCCGTGTCTCCCTCTCTCTCTGACCCTTCCCTGCTCATGCTGTGTCTCTCTCTGTCTCAAAAATAAATAAACATTAAAAAAAAAAATTAAAAAAAAAATTGGTCTATTGCTTTCTCACAGCAAGCACAATGTTAATGTTTTTCCCCTTTCACTTGGCTGCTCGGAAGCTCAGAACCGCATTAAACTCTATAATAACAAAAGAAGGTCTACGTATGTATCTTCTTACTGGCCTCCTGATCTGGATTCTCAATTTGTTTTTTGTATTTTTTATGACTGATATTTAGAAACTTTTAAGTACATTTTACCATTTAATTGAATGTCTTTTTGTAATTGACCTAAAATATAAGATGAAGTGTATAAATACTTCAAAAAATTTTAATGCAGCTAAAATTGATTTCCTTTGAAATGGAAGAGATGTTCTAGGGAAATACCATGTTGATTTTTTTTTTTCCTTTTGTAACATGAAACACAGTTTGTAACTATTTGGTCTTCCTCTATCCCCAGTACCTGGCGTGGTGCCTGGTTTGTACCAGCCGTTCTAGAGAATTTGTTAATATTCAATGAATGGAAGAATGATTCTATCATTTTAATTTATAGTAGTTATCAGTCACATGTTAAGCCTCAAATAGCTCAAATATCTAAAAGGTTAGAATGTTTCTTCTGCATCAGTCTTTTTAAAACAAAATTGGTGTAAATCATTTTTTAAATTACTGTATTTTATTTTTATAAGGAGAGATAGAGAGTGCACACAAGAGTGATAAGGGAGAGAGAGAGAGAGAGAGGGAGAGAGAAAGAATTCCAAACAGGCTCCATGCCTAGCACGGAGCCCGACTCAGAGCTCAGTCCCACAAACCATGAGATTCATGACCTGAGCTGAAGTCAAGAGTCAGATACTTAACCAACTGAGCCACCCAGTGCCCATTTTTTAAAAATTTATTATTTTATTTTATTTTATTTTATTTTATTTTATTTTATTTTATTTTAATTTTTAGAGAGAGAACAAGAGTGGTAGAGGGAACATTAGTTTAAATTGTGTATTCCCAGGATCGTTGCAAAACATATAACATTTACATATCCAAAAGGAAGAAGGTAAAACTAGCTAGAGATAATTACGGTTAGTATTCTTAAGAATAGTCTTCCAGAATTTATATGAAAATATATATCCAGATAAATGTTTTTCAGAGTTCTTTTTTATAAAAATGGGGTCATACTAATCATTCTCTGTTGCTTTTTTCACTTAACTGTGTTCAGTGACCATCCATATCACTATCTCTTGAACTGCCTCATAATTTTAAATAACTCCAGAGGACTATATTGTATTTTATTATAATCTATTTAACCAATCCTTAATTGTGGGACTTAAGGCTCTTTTCAGTTGCCGGCAATTATATAGAAGGCACTCTGTGCATTTTTCTGAACTTGTATAATTGTTTACCCAGGATAAATCCTGAAAATAGGGTTGACGGGTCTAAAGGAAAAGAGTTTTTAAAAACTCCAGAAAGATAGTGACCATTTATATTCTCATCAGCAACTTTCTCACACCTGGGCCAGTGTTAGGTGTCATTATTGAATCAGATACCTCTTTTGCCCTGGCTCAAGTCAGTTCTTGGTCTCATTTCACCCTTGACAAAATGTTCTGTCCAGCCACCACCATGGCAGCCAACTCTAACTTTGACTTCATTCGCCTCCCGGAGCAGGCAGCACCTGCTCTCGCCTCCTGCCCCAGGCCCCTTGATGACCTGAGCCATAGTTGGACGCTTAACCGACTGAGCCACCCAGGCACCCTTCTTATTTTTTTAAGTAGTCTTCATGCCCAGTATGGGGCTCGAACTCATGACCCCAAGATCAGGAGGCATACTCTGCCAACCGGCCAGGTGCCTTCCTTATAGTGAACTTTAATATCTATCTGACAAAGCGAACTTCTTACCACTCATTTTTAAACACTTTAAAATGAATTCTTCCACATGAATTTCAGATGAATTTGCCAGGTTCTGAAACTTGGTATTTTGGTTTGGTATTTTCTTTCTTTCTTTTTTTTTTTTTTTTCAATATATGAAATTTATTGTCAAATTGGTTTCCATACAACACCCAGTGCTCACCCCAAAAGGTGCCCTCCTCAATATCATCACCCACACTCCCCTCCCTCCCACCCCCCATCAACCCTCAGTTTGTTCTCAGTTTTTAAGAGTCTCTTATGCTTTGGCTCTCTCCCACTCTAACCTCTTTTTTTCTTTTCTTTCTTCCCCTCCCCTATGGGTTTCTGTTAAGTTTCTCAGGATCCACATAAGAGTGAAAACATATGGTATCTGTCTTTCTCTGTATGGCTTATTTCACTTAGCATCACACTCTCCAGTTCCATCCACGTTGCTACAAAGGGCCGTATTTCATTCTTTCTCATTGCCATGTAGTACTCCATTGTGTATATAAACCACAATTTCTTTATCCATTCATCAGTTGATGGACATTTAGGCTCTTTCCATAATTTGGCTATTGTTGAGAGTGCTGCTATAAACATTGGGGTACAAGTGCCCCTATGCATCAGTACTCCTGTATCCCTTGGGTAAATTCCTAGCAGTGCTATTGCTGGGTCATAGGGTAGGTCTATTTTTAATTTTTTGAGGAACCTCCACACTGTTTTCCAGAGTGGCTGCACCAATTTGCATTTGGTTTGGGATTTTCTTAAACCCATACATTAATTTGAGATTAAGTGATGTCTTTACAATACTGAGTCTCCTCTAAGAACTAAGTGGATCTCAATTTATTTAAATCTTTTGTTATAGTCTCTTAACATTCTTTTTTTTAAAATTTCATTTTAGAGAGAGCACGATCAGGGGAGGGACAGAGAGAGAGAGGGAGGGAGAATCCCAAGCAGACTCCATGCTCTCTGAGGAGCCCCACATGGGTCTTGATCTCATGATCCTGGGATCATGACCTGAGCCGAATCAAGAGTCAGATGCTCAACCAACTAAGGCACCCCATCTTAAAATTTGCTTCTAAGGGTTTCTGGGTACCTCATTCAGTTAAGCGTCTGACTTCAGTTCAGGTCATGATCTCATGGTTTGTAAGATTGAGCCCCGCATTGGGCTCTCCACTAACAGTGTGGAGCCTGCTTGGGATTCTCTCCCTCTCCCTCTCTCTCTGTCCGTCCCCCACTTGCTCTCTCTCAAATAAACTTAAAAAAATTACTTCTAAGTATTCTTAGAGTTTTATTGCTACTATGAGATATTTTTCCTTTGTATTTTAACTGATTATTGCTATAAGTGAAAACTATTGAGTTATATTTATATCTATATAGTAACCAGCCACTTTTCTAAATTCTTGTTCTCCCCATTCCAGCTTTATTGAGTGATAATTTGCACACAATGAAACCCACCCATTAGGAGTACAGTTTGATGAGTTTAGTGAGTGTGCAGAGCTATGTGAGCACCATTACAGTCACCATATAGGACATTTCTGTCACTTTTTACGGAGGTTTCTCCCATCCCTTTGCAGATGTTCCCCGCCCCGACCTCTGGCACCAGGAAACACTGATCTGCTTTCTTGGCATTAACGTTTTACTCTTTCTAGAATTTCCTATAAATGAAATCACACAATAGGTAGTCTTTTATTTAGCTTAAGCTACTGAATATTGTCCCACTACATGGATATATCCCAATTTATGTATCTGTTTACCAGTTAATGAAAAATGGTGCTGTTTCTAGTTTTAAATTTTTTTGAGTTTACTTATTTATTTTGAGAGAGAGAGAGAGAGAGAGAGCATGAACCGAGGAAGGGCAGAGACAGAGGGGGAGAGCAAGAATCCCAAGGAGGCTCTGCACCATCAATGCAAAGCCACCATCAACGCAGAGCCCAACGTGGGGCTCAAACTCACAAACCGCGAGATCATGACCTGAGCTGAAACCAAGAGTTGGATGCTTAACCAATGAGCCACCCAGCCCCTAGGCTAAACAGCCCCTAAACAGCCCCTAGGCGCTGTTTCCAGTTTTAGACTTTTATAAATAATGCTGCTATGAGTGTCTGTGTACAAGTCGTTGTGTGGGCATGTGTTTTCATTTCTCCTGGGTAAATGCCTGGGAGTGTGATTCTTTAACCAGAGTAGCAACTGCCAAACATTTTCCGAAGGGCTCTGCGATGTCCATTCCCACCAGCAATGTTTCATTGTTCTAACTGGTCCACATCCTCACCAGCACTTGGTGTCTTAGTCTGCTGCAGCTGTTGCAACAAAAATATCATAGACTGGTGGCTTACAGTACAGACGTTTATTTCTCATGTTTGAGACGCTTGAAAGTTCAAGATCATGCTGCTACCATGGTCGGGTTCTGGTGAGACACTTCATGGCTTGCGGATGGCTGCCTGTTGCTGAGTCCTGACATGGCTCAGACAGAGCCTTTGTCTCTCTTCCTCTTCTTATGAGGATGCTAATCCCATCATGGGGGCTGTACCCTCATGACCTCATTTAAACTCAATCATCTCTACAGGCCCCACCCCTAAATACCATCACATTGGGGGTTAGGGCTTCAGCAGATATATTTGAGGAGACACATTTGGTACATAACACTTAGTATTGTTAATAATATAGAGAGATCCCATGTGCACTTTATCCAGTTTCTCTAATGATAACACCTTGCAAAATTACAGTATCACAATGAGGATATTGACAGGGACACAATCGGAAGGAAGAACAAGGGGCACATGCTCAGACATTTATGGAATTACAAATGTCAGCAACCCCCAAGCTCATCGCCCCCAGGTTCTCCTATGATTGGTCCAGCAATCAGTGTCTCCCCTTCACTTGTACCGTGTTTGAGCGGCCGCTGCCATCATGGCAGCCCTGATCCCGCGGGGCTGAGGAAACTCCATGCCCCAAACCCAACCTGCTGGCAATGGCCAAGACCCAAGAGAATTGCCTTACCCCTCACAGTCCATCTTGAGGAAGCTTAGTGATAGCAGCCAAGGGCTCCAACAAGGAGGTGGCATCAAAGGTTTGATAGCCCCATACACTCCCACACCGGAAGAGCTGTGGCTGTTTAAATGCTTTGCACAGCCTAGCTGAGTGGGTGGGCACCTTCTCAAAAGAGGGAGCCAGCGGCAGGATGCACATGACTCTCCTTCCCGATGCAGAGAGCTGCTCTGGAGCTGTAGGCACCTCTCCACATTCTCGCTGGGCCACCCCCTCACCCTGCCACCTTTTGTCCCCCATGGTGGGGTGACCAACAGTCCCCGTTTCCCAGGGACTGAAGGCGTTCCTGAGATGGGGGGGGGGGGTTCACCCTACCTGCTGTCTCTTTCACTTTTGACCTCCAAACCTTTCCTGTGTCTCCTTGTCTTCCTGTTCTAGCTCTTTGTCCTGCCTTCTCCCTCCAGAAAATCTGATTCCAGAAAGTCTTCTGTCATCTACCCAAAACTGCCAAGGGTAAAGAAATAGCGATTTGAAGATATCTAACAGCATTGTTTATATTTAAACTGAGGCAGAACAGCCATTTTTTTTTTAATAATACAAAAAGAAGGGAATTAGAAGAAAGAAGAAAGCTGGTTTATCCCAAGTCTTGGAATGATTAGTTCCTTGTGGGAAAAGAGCTTTTTACATATTCTGGGTTTGTGCGTGCAAACACACACACACACACACGCACACACATGCACACACATGCACACACACACACACCCCTCTGAGAGAAACCCCTGAGGCATATTTCATCACTATTTTCTGGTTATCATTATATTCAGTATTGCCCCAACTCTTTGTGAGCTCTCTATCACGATGGACCACAGCCTTTTTCTGGAGGGGTGTCAGGGAGTTACTGCCTCTCTTGCAGAAGCTGTGAGTCCCTTGGGGACAAAGACTATTACTTTCCCACCTTTGCATCTTCAAAGATGCACTGCCTGGCTGCATAGTTCATTTGCAAAACTGATTTCATCCCAAAGACCTCAAGATGTTTTATGACCATCAGCTCCATTAGCCAAATGAAAAGCAAGTTGGCTAGAGTGATGCTTTCCACTGGAGAATTTGTTTCTGCCCTTCCAAAATCACGACCCCAAATCACAACCACTTTGTGGAAGAGATTCAGAGAAGCTTTTGTGTTATTCGAGATTTTACTTGCATGGTATTCCTGTTAGTGAAGCTCTTTGGGGCAAGAACCTCTGCATTTATTTACTCAAGCTAGTTCAAGTGATGGATGGACACACAGGGCAACTCATGGAAATGCAGCAGAAACTGAGATGTAGCTGGGCCACTGGAGGTTGGTTCTGATTCACAAGCAGCTCTGCGTTAAGGTAACTTAACTGCCTCACGGCTCCCCTCTAGGTTTGCTTCTCTTTCTGTTACTTGCTGGCTTTCTCGCCCTTTATTCTTTTTGTGTATCCCATAGCATCTACTCATATGCGTGTATTTTTGGTTGAATTGTGTCCTCCCCTCAACAGAACATGTTGGAGTCCTAACCCTCAGTACATCAGAATGTGGCCCTGCTTAGAGATGAGGTCTTTACACAGGTAGTTAAATGAGGCCATTAAGGGTGGGCCTTCATGCAGTATGACTGGTGTCCTTTTAAAAAGGGAAATTGAGGGGCACCTGGGTGGCTCAGTCAGTTGAGTGTCAGACCTTTGATTTTGGCTCCAGTCATGATCTCACGGTTCGTGGGTTCGAGCCCCACGTCAGGCTCTGCTCTGACACCTTGGGGCCTGTTTGGGATTCTCTTCTGCACCTCCCCTTCTCTTGCACGTGTGCACTTGCATTCTCTCTCTCAAAACAAATAAATAAACTTTAAAACAAAAACAAAAAGGGGAAGTCAGGACCCAGAGACACAAACACGTTCCATGTAAAGATGAAGGCAAAGATCAGGGTGATGCTTCTACAAGCCACAGAACACCAAGGATTGCAGGCAAACCCCTAGCATCTTGGAGAAGTTCTGGAATGGGAAGTTCTGGAATACGCTCTCCCTCAAAACCCTCAGAACGAACTAGCCGTGCTGACACGTTGATCCTGGACATCCGGCTTCCAGAACTGTGAGGTGGTAAGCATTGTTCTAAGCCACGCAGCTTGTGGTACCTTATTATAGCAGCCCTAGCAAATACTACACCTTCCTTCCTCATCCATGCTTCCTTGTAACTTGAGTTTATTCATAATGTCAAGTTGCTGTCCGCCTCTCATGACCTCTCCTACATACTTGCCTTCAGAATGAGTTTGGATTCACTCCCCTGTTTGTCAGTTTCTGTTCCAGAGAGTTAAGAATGTCACTGGCCCAGCCTGTCCCTGTTTGAATGTGGCTTTTTGGATAGGCCGCTTCGTAGGCCAGCAGCCAGCTTGTGAGTTGTCTGTTCTGGAGTCCTGTCATCCCTCCTTGTCCTCTGGCTCAGTCACCTCTAGCCAAAGCAGTGCCTGTCACTGTGTAAACCACAATTTCCCACGGCTGTCCACTCTCTGGGGACTGGGGGTAGCCTGGGCATGGCACGCATCATGATGAACACATCTAAAGAAATGCCCAGTACCATGTATGGAGAACAAGAAAGCCACCTCGGTCTAGGAAGGGGCTCAAGGGGCCAATAAGTCCCATATCCCCCTTGAAATAGGTATTTTACCAATAACCCAGACAGATATAGGTTGAAAACTTTCAGCCAATACCAGCTTTCCAGAATTAAATGGCTCTGGTGATAAGAAAATTCTTCCTTATGGTGAGGTGAAATTAGTCTCCTTAGGACTTCTCTTCATTGGTCCTAGTTCTGCCCTATGCAACCCAAAAGGAAGTAGAATCCCCTGTCCACACTGCAGCGCCCCCTAGTGTCAGTGCATTCCACCATTTCTCCTGACCTGGTTTCCTGGCGCTTTTCTGTCCTCATTACTCAACACTGTTCCAGAGGGATCTGACTGTTACTCAGGAAGCCTGGGTCCAGGAGGGAAGGTAGAAAGATTATGGGTTTAGAGGTCTAACAGATGCACTCTTGAATGCTGGCTCTGCCATTTACCAGCTGTGAAATTCTGAACAGTACCTTTTCCCTACCACAAATCCTTTCTGTAAGGAGGAAGGGGAAGAAGGAAAGAAATTTTCTGTCTGTGTTTCCTTATTGTCTTCATATGTTTGGGCTGCTATGACAAAATACCACCGATTGAGTGGCTTATAAACAAAAATTTATTTTTCTCAGTTCAGGAAGCTGGCAGTCTGAGATCAGGCTGCTGTCATGGCAGGTGAGGGCCCTCTCTCTGGTGTCTGGATGGTGCCTTCTTGCTGTGTCCTCTTGGTGGAAAGGCTAGGGATCTCCCTGGAGCCTCTTTCATAGAGTCATTAATCGCATTCAGGAAGGCTCTACCCTCATGACCTGAGCAGCTCCCAAAGGCCCCAACTTCTAATATCATCATCTTTGGGAATTAGAATTTCAACACATGCATTTGGGTGGGACACATTCACACCCTAGCATTTACCTATAAAGTATGGAAATATTTTCTTCAAAGCATTGTCATGAGGATTAAATAGAGCTTTGTAATGGGGCAGTGTTTCTCAAACTTGAATGTGCATAGGAATCACCCCAGGGATCTTTTCACAGTGCAGATTCTGATTCCATAAATCTAGGTCTGAAATTCTGCATTTCTAACAAGCTCTTGGGAGATGCCCAAGTTGGGATTCACGAGCCACATTTGAATTGCAAGGATGTAGGACACTTGGCATGATGCCTGGCACTTAGCAGAGTTCAGCAAAGGTTGATTCTGTCTTCTTCTGTCCTTTTCGTGACCCCTCTCGCCATACTCTGTCCTAGGATTAACTTTTAATTTTCATCCTGTCCCTGTGTAATAAAGTAACAATGCACTTGTCCAATTGAGATAAGCCTTGGAAAGTTTCCTTTCAAATCCTTAATCTGAGGAATAACTGTGTTGGCAGGGAAGGGCATATTCTTAAAAGATGTTTTCAAGTTCTAAATGAAACACTAAGCTGCCTCGATGTGGGCACAATAGAACTTTCGCGGGTTCTGAAAAGGCCAGCGCTGTCCTCCATTAATACCAGGCGGCAGTGCGTCTGCACCGGCAGGTTCCATCAAACAGAAGTCATCATGTCATTAAGGGGATGACAGCTGGGCAGCATAGATTTATGAAGTCACCAAAGCCTTGTCATCCAGGTCCACAGGAGGCTGAGCAGCTGATCCTTCCAGAAACAATGATGGGTGCTGTTGCCGTGACATGGAAAAATCAAGTCTGATTAGGCTGAGATTTTGTGAATCTGAATAGGAAATGCTAATAAATTTTGACAGGGTTTACATAGTGATTCTATTCTGTTCCACTTTAGTCTCCCACCCTTAATAATGAATGTTGTTCTGTTTTCTTTGGCTCTTCATTCAAACAAGCTAAAAACAAAAAGCTTGCAAATACATTAGAATACGAATTTAGCCTTTACAAATACTAGTACAAATTACAAAAAAAAGAAAGAAATTTGGATTCTTTTTCTTTCTTCTTTCTTTTTTTTTTAATGTTTATTTTGGGGAGAGAGAGAGAACAAGCACACTAGTGGGGGAAGGGCAGAGAGAGAGAGGGACAGAGGACCTGAAGTGGGCTCTGTGTTGACAGCAGCAAGCCCAATGTAGGACTCGAACTCCCTGAACCAACCGTGAGATCATGACCTAAGTCAAAGTCAGAGGCGCAACTAACTAAGCCACCAGGTGCCCCTCTTTTTTTTTTTTTTTAATTTCTGTGAAGCCTTTTTTCCCCCCAGTAAATTTTCTTTTAAATATTGAAATAGTAAATTGAGTATTTTCTCTAAAGTGGTCATTGAATTACAGAGAGCAGTAACTTGCAGAGCCCAAACTTTTTTTGTTTTTATCTGAGCTTTGACTTGTAGTAGTTGTCTGAAAGCCTACAAAATACCGTGGTTATAATCACATGTCTGTAACACCTTAAATGAAAATTGACACTGGCTGTGGTTACTTTTATTTGCCATGATACGTCTTAGCTTTTAAGTTGATTTTGTTAACAGCACAATTAGATTTATAGTTCCAATCATGTTTTAGAGCATCTAATAGGAACTTTTGTATGTTTTGAAACCAGAAATCCTGATCCACAGAACTTGAACATTTAAATAAACAAACATTGGGGCGCCTGGGTGGCTCAGTCGGTTAAGCGTCCGACTTCGGCTCAGGTCATGATCTCGCGGTCTGTGAGTTCGAGCCCCGCATCGGGCTCTGTGCTGACAGCTCAGAGCCTGGAGCCTGCTTCAGATTCTGTGTCTCCCCCTCTCTCTGACCCTTCCCTGTTCATGCTCTGTCTCTCTCTGTCTCAAAAATAAATAAACATTAAAAAAAATTTTTTTAAATAAACAAACATTGTGGAATTTTCCTCATCGCTATAGTTTCACTATAGTTGAAATTTTCAATTGTATGGTTGGAATTTTCACTATGGTTGAAAAATTAATAGCAGGAAGAAGATATTTTCAACATTTATTGCTTTATGGTAACCTACACATGGAAAGGCTCCCGAACACTGCCATGAAACTCAGCAATGGTGTCTCAGGGGAATGAGATTGGGGGTCAGGAGGGAAAGAGTTGTACCTTTCACTTTATACCTTTTTATTTAGTTCTTTTTTTAAACTTTCATTTTGTATCCCTTTAATAATATTTTTTAGTAATTAAAATAGTAAAGGTGCACCACCAGAAGAAATGTCATAGAATTAGCATGTGATCCAGTAAGCCCACTTTTACATAAATATCCAAAGAAATCGAAACCAGGGACTTAGATACGTGCACATAGCAGTATTATTCGCCGTAGCCAAAAGGTGGAAGCAACCTAAATGTCCATCAGCAGATGAGCAGACCAACAAAATGTGGTGTATGCATACAGTGGAATGTTATTCAGCCTTAAAAAGACGTGCAATTCTGGTACATGCCACAACACAGGGAAGCTTGTGGACATTATGCCAGGTGAAATAAGGCAGTCACAAAAAGATAAATATTGGGTGATTTCACTTATATATGAGGTACTTAGAGAAAAAGTAGAGTGAAGGTTGCCAGGGGCCAGGGGTAGGGGGAGAATGAGGAGTTATTCAGAGTTTTACAGAGTTACACAGAGTTTCAGTCCGGGAAGACTCAGTTATGGAGGGAGATAAATGGTGATGGTTGCACAAGAATGTGAATGTACTCAACACCACTGAATTGTATACTTAAAATGGTTAAAATGGTAAATTTTATGTCTATTTAACTACAGTAAAAAAAAAAAATTTTTTTTTTGTTTTATTTACATTCTTTTTAGGGGAAAGAAAGCCAGGCCTGGGTACTCAAGACAGAGGAGCCGTGCATGCCCAGGCCTGGAGGAGTAAAAACCAGCCTGAGGCCTTCTGAGAACACAAGTATAAGTGCCCTCAGCCCTGGCAAGGGAGCCCAAGGGGAGGGTCGGGGGCTCATCACTGTTTGGCTACAGTGCTGGGCAGGGCAGAGTCTGGACCCACCAGGCCTCACAACGGCCTGCCCTTCGTACCCCTGGGCTACTATCCCTATCCTTCCTTCCATCTCTAAGCCTGCCTGCCAAGGCACAGCTCTAGGACTACCTCCTCCTGGAAGTCTTCCCTGATTGTCCCAACCATAGGCCCCCTCATCTTTTCCCAGTCTATATTGAATTAGAAGTTGGTGTTACTCAGCTAGATAAGCTCTCTGAGGCCAGGGCCCAGGCTATTCTAAATTAAAAAAAAAAAAAAAAAAAAATTAAATTAAATTTTAAAAAGTCCTGGCAATTGATTAAAAAAAGTTATTCAATTAGTAATGTTATTCTTTCTTCCATGTCTCTTGTTCTACCTGTCTGATTTTTTTAATTAAATTTTTTTGGCGGGGGGAGGTAATTGTAGATTCACATGTGATTATAAGAAATAATACAGAGAAAGCCCATGTACACTTGGCTTAGCTTTCCCCAGTGGTAACATTTTTCAAAACTATAGTGTAGGGGTACCTGGGTGGCTCATTCGGTTAAGCATCTGCCTCTTGATTTCGGCTCAGGTCATGATCTTGAGGTTCGTGAGATTGAGCCCTGCCTCCAGCTCTGCACTGACAGTGAAGAGCCTGCTTGGGATTCTCTCTCTCTTCTCTCTCTGTCCCTCCCCCCACTCCCTCTCTTTCAAAATAAATACACTTTAAAAAATGTTAAAAAAAAAAAACCCGATAACATGTATAATATCGGTCATTGACGTTGGTGCAGTCCACTCATTCAGATTTCCCTGGATCCACTGGCACATGTGTGTGTATTAAGTTCTGTATCATTTTATCAACTGGTTAGTTTCAAGTGTCCACCACAACAGGATATCAAGCAGTTGCAACACCACAAGGATACCTAGTGTTTTCCTTTTGTATCAACTATCAACTCCCCCCACCTCCTCCAGCCACTAACCCCTGGCAACCACTAATATGTCCTCCATTTCTAAAATTTATCATTTCAAAAAGCGTTATATAAATGGAGTGAAAGGGGCACCTGGGTGGCTCAGTCGGTTAAGCGTCCGATTCTTGGTTTCAGCTCAGGTCACGATCTCACAATTTGTGAGTCTGAGGCCCGCATCAGGCTGTGCCCTGGCAGTGCTGAGCTTGCTTGGGGTTCTCTGTCTCCCTCTCTCTCTCTCTGCCCCTCCCCCACTCTCACTGTCTCTGTCTCAAAATAAATTTTGAATGGATGAATGAATGAATGAATGAATGAATGAATGAATGAATGGAATCAGAGAGTATATAGTCTTTTGGAGTTGGCTTTCTTCGCTCAGCAAATCCCCTGGAGATCCATCCAGGTTGTTGAGTGTATGTATCAATAGTTGATTCCTTGTTACTGCTTGGGAGTGCTCCAGTATGAATGGACTGAGGTTTGTGTAACATTCACCTGTTGAAGGACATCCAGCGTTAAGCTATTACAGATAAAGCCGCTGTGAACATTTGTGTGCTTGTTTTTGTGTGAACATAAGTTTTTGTTTTTCTGGGATAAGTGCCCAAGAAAGTTGTTGGGTCCTATAGTAACTGCGTACTTCATTTTAGAAAAAACTTCCAGACTCTGGTTTTCCAGAATGGTATCATTTTCATCCCACCAGAAATGTGATCCACATCCTTGTCAGTATTTGGTGTGGTCACTATTTTTTATTTTGCCATCCTGATAGGTGAGTAGTACTAACTTGTTATGGTTTTAATTGGCATTTCCCTGTCCGCTAATGATGTGGAACATCTTTTCATGTGTTTGCTGTCTGTATATCCTCTTTGGGGAAATGTGTCTTCATTTCTTTTGCCCATTTTCCAAATGGATTGTTTGGGTGGTAGTGGTGGTTTAACTGTTACTCCCCCCCCCCCCCTTTATTTCTTATTCTTTTAGTAAACATTTGTCAACATGTACATCTATCAGGCATTTGGGATACAGAGATAAAAGACAAAGACTTTTCCCTAAAGGAACTGACAGTTTTGAGGAAGAGATAAGCAAGCAGGTTTCTATGTAGGAGAGGCACCCACTTCCCACCAAGAGAATCAGGGAAGCCTTGCTTCCTGGAAGAGGCAGCATCCAATCAGCATGTGGAGGCATGAATATATTTTTTATACTTTACATATATTACAGCTGACCCTTGAAGTCATGAGTTGTACTGCACAGGTCCACTTACATGTGGGTTGTTTTGATAAATACGGTACAATACTGTAAGTGTTTTTTCCTTATGGTTGTCTTAATAATTAATTTTCTCTGGCTCACTTTATTGTCAAAATATAGTATATAATACATATGGCATGCAAAATATGTGTTAATCAATTGTTTATGTTATCAGTAGGGCTTCCAGTCATCAGCAGGCTGTTGGTAGTTAAGTTTTTGGAGAGTTAAAAATTATATATGGATTTTTGACTGCACAGGGATTGGTGCCCCTAACCTGTGTTGTTAAACAGTCAGCTGCATACTGCCATTACATTTGAGACATTAATATAGTAAGAAATATACAGTGCCTTCTAAAAGCCCCTCAAGGTATCTTTCTAAGTAATTCGTTATATGAACTTGTCATTAATTCAAGATTAGCAAACGCTGGACACAAAATATCATCCTGGGTTCTTAACGATTCTAAGATAAGACAACATCCCAGACCCTAAAGATGTCTGATCCAATGAGGACAGGAGATCCATAACCAGCAGACAGTTGACTATAGAAGCACAAACTTAGGAACACAGGAGATTGAGAAATTCATCACTAAGAGGTTTGGGAAGATCTCTTGGAGAGGAAGGATTTGAGCTGGCATTTGAAAAAGTAATAGAACTTAAACAGGTAGATATAAAAGGGAGAAATTTTGTTAAACACTCATAGGTCCCTGCTTGTTATAGATTGCCAGATCCCCATCTTGTTCTTACTCACAGAGTTGCTTCTGAGGAAAGGTCCTGGACCTAATGCCAGAGTCTGTGTTTTACTAATGCTCCAGTTAAAGAGATTGTGACTGGAAGTCATGTCTAGTTTTAGGATGAGATCCACAATCTAATTTTAGGAGGTCCTTTCTCTTATAGATAGATGGACTGAGCCCTATAGAGGGTCAGATTCAGCCCAGCCTTATTGCTCCCACTGGCCAGACCAGTGGCTGTATTTTATCTAGAAAGTCCCCAGGCCAAGCCAGGGAAGTGGTGTGTATTTCCTGCTATGTTTCTGCTAAAAAAAAAAAAAAAAAAAAAAATTGATTGGTGAAAATAAAGTGTTTCAAAGTGGATAGGGAGTACTTCTTATTTTTAAACATTGCTGTTTATCTCCTATGTAATTTTTTAAAATCTCCTTTAAAGAATATAATGTTTACATATACTCTGAGGTAAACCCCATTTACCAAGTAAGTAACGTAACAAAACAAACCAACTTTAAAGCTTCTGTTTGGCAGGGATTAGCATGGGTAAGAAAATGGAAGATATTAATGAGATGGGGAGAAAATCAGATTTCTTCTCTCAGTCAGAGAAAAGAAAGGCGATTACAAACTGTAATGTAAACAAAAATATAAGAAAGTCAGGGCCCAAATATGTAGCAAACTAAAATATAGCATGATTTTGAGAAATTTGTGAGTGTAATAAGGGATATTCCAGCTGCCACATTCTTCTTAAATGACAAGTCAAAATACTCAATCTGGAGAGAGAGAAGTTGCAGCCCTTTGCAGTGAATGACGTTTACATAATCACCGTGTTGTAAATGCTGTTGATTTTCAGCCTTTAGAATCTACATATAAATAAAATAGGAAGACAAAAAACGTTTACAGAACAAGAATGGAAATGTAATCAATCTTAGCAATGTACAAAGTAGACAGGAGTGGGGCACTGGAAATGGGGAGAAAAGAAGAAAGCATGGTGGGGGCTAGCATTCTCCTCCCAGATGCTGTGCAACACTGATGAGTAAGTTGAGGTTTTAAGTTTACTACTTAAGTGACAAATTTGGGTAACTAATGGAAGAATTAAAGAGAAAAATATAGCTATTTGAAAGGTTTAGGACATGCCACTCTAAGCTATGCCACTTTGGCATATTGATTATTTTGAGTGGAAGGCAATTGGAAAGCAGCAGATGTGGGAAGGCTTTCTACCGTAGGCTTTCTGGCCTCCTCCTTTCTACCTAAAATCAGATCGTTAAATTTCCCATGAGAAAGGTGCCCTCTCTGTACCAGGAAGAGAAGAATGTTCTTATCACCGGAGACTGGGAGTCGATGCTGAACTGGGCCTCTACAAACAAACCTACTAAAATAACCCTTATCTTCCATTAGTTTCCCTCATATATTTCTTAGTCAATTTCCCACAATTTACTGTCCCTAGTCCAAGCCCCTTTGTCTTGTCACATCTCCATAATTTATTGTTCTTTGTGTAAAAAAGTATATAAACCTTTTGGCCTAATAGCTTCTTTGGGTCTTTGTTTTCCTTTTAAGGACTTCCATGTTCATGTAGAAATATTAAATAAAACTTGCGTGCTTTCCTCCTGTTAGTCCATCATGTCAGTTAATTCTTAGGCCAGCTCCTGGGTCTAAGAGCGCAGAAGGAAGGTTTTCCACCCCTATGCTGTCCAAAAACCTGTAGAGTGTGGGGAAGCAGAGGGTAGACATCTATTAAATCATAGTTTTTCAGGATTGGCAGCTAATTGAGAATGTCTAAAGAAATAGCAGTGTCAAGTATATTGTGAGTTAGGACAATAATCCCCAGAACTAAATACAGAAGTGGCTCTAAATGGTAAACTCTGGGAAGCAGCACTATAAGTGAGCAGGGAATAGGGAGAGATACAGTTTTAATGTCATATAAGCAGTTGCGTTGATAAAAAAGAAATGGGAAAAAAAAGTTGTATTGACCAGCGATAAAATTTGTTCAAAGGAGGGACCCCTGGGTGGCTCAGTCGGTTAAGTGTCTGACTTCAGCCCAGGTCATGATCTCCTGGTTTGTGAGTTTGAGCCCCACATCGGGCTCTGTGCTGACAGCATGGAGCCTGCTTCAGATCTCCTGCCTTGCTCTCTCTGCTCCTCCTCTGCTTGTGCTCTCTCTCTCAAAAATAAATAAACTTAAAAAACATTTTTTTTAATTTGTTCAAAGGAGCAGCATGCCAGTCAGATTCCCCAGTGAATTCTAATTAATTAGTTTTGAAATTTTAAGCAAAGAAACATTTCGGTGATATAAAAATACTAAGTGTGATTGCAGGTATTTTATTACCTAAAATTTAAAATGTAGCCTGTAAGTGTTTTAATTTTCCTAAATTTGCCCTATGTGCAGGAAAAAGAATTATTTCAGGTCTGATACAGATAGGTGAATACCACTTTTGTTAAGAGAGATCTTGGATTTTTTTTTTTTTTTTTTTTTTTTTTTTGAGGCAAGACAAAATGAACTGCTGTGAGGTACCTCTCAAAGGTACAAAATTTTTGGAATCATCCAGAATTTAGCCTGTTTAATATAACATTTAAGCTCTTTCCTTGTGCAAAATTTTCAATTTATTTTTTCCCATAAGAACACACCTCTAAATTTATAATGCCAATCATTGAAAAACAGCATTTATTATATAAACATTCCCTCTGTCTGCAAGGCCTGGGCATCAGTCTCTAGGATCACACCCCACCGGCTTGTGTAGGTGCTTGCAGGTATGATGTTCAGAGGGAGCAGACCAGGAGGTGGGCTCCTGGGGACGTGGCCATGTGAAGCCATGTATCTCCGGTGCCATCCTGTGGTTGTGATGCTGAATTAGAGCATGTTTTCATTTTCTTTCCAGGAAGGCCCTTTTGTCTACTTGTCTTTCGTAGGAAACATCGCAGATTCCGAAGGCTTGATTGCTTCATTGTGTGAGTAATTTAAAATGTTTGCATTTGAAACGTTTGAGGAGATTAATTGCAAGTGTGGCTGTCCATTAAATGAGTACCTGTAGCACAAATTGTATGATTTCATTTATGTGAAATGTCCAGAATAGGTGAATCTAAAGACACAGATTATAGGTTGGTGGTTGCCTAGAACCATGCAGAGAAGGGGTGCCAGAGGAGGAGGGTGAAGAATGAATGACTGATAATGGGTATGGGTTTCTTTGCAGGGGGAGGGGTTAATGAAATGTTTGAAAAATTTCATTGTGATGATTCAAATCTGTGAGTGTACCGAAACCCATTGAATTGGACACTTTAAATGGGTGCCTTGTATGACACGTGAATCATATCTCAATAAAGCTGTATACTAAAAAATATTCTTAGTGCAGATTGAAGAGTTTGCGGTATTTAAACTGGGTGTTTCCCATACTTTTAATATCAGCTCTCGGTTTATTATATATATGTATCTGTAGTCTTGTAGATAATTTCCAAAACTCCTGCTGCTCTGCAGGGCTATTAACTGATTTTCCCTATCTTCTTCATGCTTACTGTAAATCAGTTGACGTTCCATCAGTTAGTATCGACTTCCTCTCTTGTACTGTGTCAATTTTGACAAGTGAGCCGTGTAACAACAGAGTCCTTTGCCACTATTACAGAACTGGCTTGTGCAAGGTAACTTCTTTCAGATTTTGCTTCTGAAATTCTGCGTCATTTATCTCGTTTCTTCCCTGATTCTGAAATCAGATCCTCCAGCCAGGATCTGTGTTGGGACTCCGGTTTGTCACTAGTGTTAGGAAACTTCTGGAGAATTGAGAGAGCTATAGTTAGTGCTTCTCAAAGCAAACCATGTGTCATCTTTGATGCCTGCCAGGTCCTAGCCAATGGTAGCTCAGGGAGCCTGATCCCCACTTTAGGAGTGAAATGCTGCTTGTGCACCTTTGTGTGTGTAATGTGATGAGTTGGCCAGATTAAACTGTGCTTGGGAATTGCCTGGGAGGCCCGAAGGCTGAAAGACCCCAGCCTAAGTCATTGTCCTCCACCCTGGCTGCCTGGCCTGGCATCAGAGCAAGTGAACAGCCCAGATTTGACTTAGTCCCATGAAATGCAAATGTCTAACATGATTTTTTTTTTATATAAAGATTTTATTTTTAAGTAATCTCTACAACCAATATGAGGCTCGAACTCACGACCCCAAGATCAAGAGTCACACACTCCTCCAACTGAGCCAGCCAGGCACCCCTCTTCCCACTTAACATGATTTTTATCAGTCATCTTCAGTTTACATTTTTTGCCTTAAAAAAAGTGAAAGCCCATTTAATGGTGGGGTCTTTTATTCTTGAGAAAAGGAAAATCCAATAGATTAAAGTAGTACTTCTCAGACATTAAAGTGCACCAGATTGCCTTGGGCTCTTGTTAAAATACAGATTCTGATTCAGAGGGTCTAGGGTAAGGCCTCCCAGATGTTGATCAGTAGACTATCCTTAGATTCACAAGGATGTAGAGCTGGCTTATAAGCATTATGTGGACCCTGTTAAAGGAGAATTATTTATGCCACTGGTTAAAGATGATAAAGAAGAATTTATTTAGGAGGTACTACTACAGTGGGGGCTTGTAGCAGGGGAGAAAGATCGGGCTCAACTCCAAATACAGCAAGGAAGGTGGACCTTTTTTTTAATGTTTATTTATTTATTTATTTTTTAAAATTTTTTTTTTCAACGTTTTTTTATTTATTTTTGGGACAGAGAGAGACAGAGCATGAACGGGGGAGGGGCAGAGAGAGAGGGAGACACAGAATCGGAAACAGGCTCCAGTCTCCGAGCCATCAGCCCAGAGCCTGACGCAGGGCTCGAACTCACGGACCGCGAGATCGTGACCTGGCTGAAGTCGGACGCTTAACCGACTGCGCCACCCAGGCGCCCCTAATGTTTATTTATTTTTGAGAGAGACAGAGACAGAGTGTGAGTGGGGCAGGGGCAGAGAGAGAGGGAGACAGAATCTGGAGCAGGCTCCAGGCTCTGAGCAAGCTGTCAGCACAGAGCCTGACGCAGGGTTCGAACTCACAAACTGTGAGATCATGACCTGAGCTGAAGTTGGACGCCCAAACAACTGAGCCACCCAGGCGCCCCAGGAAGGTGGAGCTTTATAGCCAAGAAGCAGGTGGGGTCAGTGGATGGAAAATTACTAAGAAGAAACATTGAGGTTTGGAGGGTTCTTAATACACTGACTCAACAGGATTCTTGCTGCAGGCAGGCCAGGGTGATATGACATACAGGGTGTGGATGAGGAATTTGATCAGTTATCAAGAGTGATCAAGTATCTGCACCCCCATGTTCACGGTAGCATTATTCACAGTAGCAAAGGCATGGAAACAACCTAAGTATCCATTGATGAATGAATGGATAAAGTGTGTGTGTGTGTGTGTGTGTGTGTGTGTGTGTGTATGCACGTGTGCATGCAGTGGAATACTATTTAGCCATAAAAAATCAAGAAATTCTGCCATTGTGACAACATGGTTGTACCTTGAGGGCATTGTGCTAAGTGAAACAAGCCAGACAGAGAAAGACAAATACTATATGATCTCACTTATATGTGGAATCCTAATTAAAAAAAAAAAAGGCAAAAACAAAACTGAAACTCATAGAAAAAGAGATCAGATTTGTGGGGTGTGGAGATTGAGGGAATTGGATAAAGGTGATTAAGAAGTGCAAACCTCTAGTTACAAGATAGAGGAGTACTGAGGATGTAATGTACCACATAATGACTCTAGTTACCACTGCTATAAGTTTTCAAGAGAGCTCTCATCATCAAGAAGAAAGCACCTCTTTTTCTCATTTTTTTTTGTATCTGTGTAAAGTAATGGATGTTCACTAAACTCATTGCAGTCATTTCACAACAGATGTAAACCAAGTCAATGTGTTGCACACCTTATACCTACCCAGTGCTGCTTGTCAGTTACATCTCAACAAAACTGGTGGTGGGGGAAGCGAGCAGATACCAAGAAAGGGGGATTTTTGCTGTCGTGACCTAGTAGGATTCTTGGCTAAAACTGGACTAAGCGAGCTGAGGACAGAGCCCTGGACGGGGGGCCTTGTTGAGGAGAGGGCTCAGAGGACCCCGACTCAAACTTGGTCAAGAAGACAGTCTTTGTCACCCCTCACCCTCTCCTAATCACTCTGGGGTGAAGGGCCCAGCTGTGGCTCAGGGACTGGGATCCTACTCCAGCCCCAGCGTGTCTTTCCCTCTAAACTTCTGCCTGAGCCTGGCAGTCAGTCACAGAATAAATGATACTAATCACATCATCAGGCTTACTAACACTGTGTTTGCCCTTTTGCTATCTAGGTGTTTAACCAGCAGAAAAAATGACCAGAGTTAGGTGGCAGAGGAGGAGATGCCAGAGGCATGATGCGCTGGGACCACCTTCCTCTCCAGCAGTGACCCTGGGCCCCATCCACGTGCGTGCAGGCATGCATACACACACACACACACACACACACACACACACACACACACACACACAGTCTCCTTCAGCTCTGCTGAACTAAATGTGATTTCAGACACACCGTGTTCCCTCCGTTCCAGGCCTTTGTGATGCGCGTGCTCCTCCCTGAAGCACCCTCTCCTTCACCCAGTTCATGGGTCACCTCTTGTGGTGTAAGGCCCGAGATTAAAATCCGTTATTATGTGTGCCTTGACATCTGATAAAATCTGGAGGGACTTCACCCAGTTCATGGGTCACCTCTTGTGGTGTAAGGCCCGAGATTAAAATCCGTTATTATGTGTGCCTTGACATCTGATAAAATCTGGAGGGACTCACATGGCCTAACCATAAGAGGAACCCCACTCTGCTTCCTCATGTGAGGTCCCCTAGCCAAGCGACCCTCCTTGTCACAGGGACCAGGCATGGTGCCTACGGGTCCCTGAGGAGCAAGTGGGCTTCAGTTCCTTGCCAGCCCCCAAATTATTGGAGGAAGCCAATCCCATCTTGCCTCAGGAACCAGGCCACCCCATTGTCGTTACTGCAGAGCTGGCTCCTGTGGCCCCTCCTAGTTCACTCCGTCTCTAAGTGCACCCCCCATCCCACCCAGTGCGGCCCTGTGTGGTGCAATGTCATCTCTCCCCAGGCTGTGAGTGTGTGTGACTAGTAAATTGCCATCAACCTCATCTATCCAGTGCCACCTGTCTTATGTGGCCATCCCTATAACCCGAGGGTGGGACTCCTTCCCTCACCAACAGGGGGAAGAGGAAGTGATCAAAACACCTCACCTCCCTCATCTGGCTTAAAGTGTCACTTCCTCCATGTCCCATGCTCAGTTGCCATCACTTATGACAGGGTCCAACCTCATGGAACGGGAGCTCCCAGCGGGCCACCTGTGCCCTAGGCCCTAGCTGATGCTACATTCCCCAAGCCCAGCACAGAACCTTCCATATGCTCCAGAAGATTTGTTGAATTAAAGAATGAATGAATGGTGTTATTTTTGAGTGTCTAAACAACTACTAATCTCTTAGTTCCTAAAGTACTGACATTTTTCTTAAGTGACACTTCCTTAGACTTGGGGTGCACTAGAGGGAACACTTCAGGTATTGTGTTTGTGTTTAGATTTACAGGAAAAGCTTCCTTTCACTAGTATGTTGTTTTTCAGTTCATTCCTGGGCTGGCGGTCGGCTAAGGACTAGCAGGAGAGCTCTGCCTGTCCTGCTGGCCCTGTCTGGCCTTTCAGAGTCTCTGCTCAGCTTGTGTCTGTGTGTTATCTCATTAAATGACTAATCCTGTTTATTGGCCTTTCTTTCTGCCAAGACAGCCTTTCATTAGAACCTGTTGTCCCTAGCCCTGAGGGATCCTACCTTGGGCCATTAATAGAGACTAGAGCTTTGTCCTGCTGCTTCACCAATCCCGATTATGTAGCTAATATTTGATGATTCATACCTTGTCTAAATAATGTGAGAATAGTATTGAAAGGAGAGAAGAGGTGAGACTTTCATTTAAAAATATTTTTTTTAATGTTTATTTTTGAGAGAGAGAGACAGAGTGTGAGCTGGGGAAGGGGCAGAGAGAGAATCCAAAGCAGGCTCCAGGTTCTGAGCTGTCAGCACAGAGCCTGATGTAGGACTCGAACCCACCAACTGTGGGATTGGATCATGACCTGAGCTGATGTCAGATGCTTAACCAGCTGAGCCACCCAGGTGCCCCGAGACTTTGATTTTTTTTACTCTGATCATTTGAGATCTTAGGACTGGCATGTATTAGTTTGATAAATTAAAAAAAAGGAAGAGGGAGAGAGGGAAGGAGGGAGAGAGGGAAATAGAGAGGAAGGAAGGAAGGAAGGGTGGGTTGGCTCTCCCAGTGCATGGCTCTCAGTCCTGCTCTAAAAAGACTTTCTCACCTCATTCTTTCTAGAAGAAACAATCCTGATAATGGGGTCTGGAAAGATCTTTTAGGGCATGCCCACTTCCTGGTGAACACATTTGAGGCCTTTGTGGTGGCTGTTGTTAGTGACTCCTGTCTGGACTGAAACATCCCCTTTGTCCATGTGGGATTCATTCTCTGTGTCATTACCATTCCACCCTCCTCCCCCCGAACCTCCCCACTGCCAGTACAGGGCTCAATTTCTCTTCAATTATTAATAAACACATGTTTTTTTAATAAACATTTCCTTAATAATAATTTTCCCACATCTAGATTATACCTACAGACTTTATATGGGAATTTTGAAGTAAGGAACTGTAACACAGTTAACAAGCTAATTATTAGAGGTGGTCTTTGCAAAATCTGGCTGTGTTGAGTTAATTCAGAATTCTGTTGCTTATAATAATGAGAGCAGGGGTGAAAAGGGCACATGTATGCAAGCACTTTGGGAACGAAATCCTTTCACAAATATACCAAGATATTGTTATTAGTACTTGTGCGGTAAATGCGTTTCAGCCTCCGTTCTCCTCTTGCCTTCCACTAAGGCATTATGGGCAGCGTAGGGAGTGACAGTTTGTCTTTTTGTCTCCTCCTTAGGGGAAAAAAGGTCATTTTCACTGACTGTCATAAAAATAGTTGCCAGATGAGTAACAAAATGTATTTCACTTTTAGGGAAAGAATATGGCAAAGCTGATGCAAGATGGCTTTATTTTGACCCAACCATTGTGTCTTTGGAAATTCTGACTGTTGTCTTGGATGGGTCTCTGGCATTGGTCCTCATTTATGCCATAGTCAAAGAGAAATATTATCGGTAAGTGCTCTTCTCCTGGCCTGCTGAAGAGAGGAGAAACATTAGCTGTCTCGATGCCTACATGGCATTTGGAGTAGATTAGGACCACATTCATTTGTTAGATTAGAAATGAAAATTGTTCAATATTAGATAGGAAGCGTGGTGCCACCAGGATAATTTCAGATGATTCAAAATAAAAACTATAGGAAATAGGATTGTAGGGACCACCTAGTCACTCTACGAGGAAGGAAGTGTGAAGAGCATTGGATGATTTTTCACCAATATTTTGGAAAGTAAAGGGTAATGCCTCCAACCCTTTCCCAATCGCCCCCCAAATCTTGAAAACTCCTATTCCAGGGGCGCCTGGTTGGCTCAGTCGGTTGAGCATCCGACTTCAGCTCAGGTCATGATCTTGCCATTCGTGAGCTTGGGCCACATCCAGAATCCACTTCAGATCTTCTGTCCCTCCCCTCTTTCTCTGCCCCTCCCCCACTTGCACTGTCTCTCTCAAAAATAAAAAAACCTTAAAAAAAAAAAAAAAAAAAGAAAACTCCTATTTCACTTTACACCAAGTAAATTCTCTTAATTTGGAATTAGACATGCAGGATAAATCTTTTCAGAAACAGGTTGTGGAGGGTGTGAGGAAGGCAGGAGAGAGGAAAGGGAGGAGAAAGGTGGAAGATTAACCACTGTCAGTCAGACTCTGAGACTTTGAACTCTCTTCCCTCCCTCCTACCCTTTCCCTTCCTTTCCTTCTTTCAGACAAAGTGACGTAGGGCAAATAGGATGCTATCCTGGAGATGATTCCCAAAACAATGTCAAATAGGCACAATTGCATTCAACTTTTTAGCGTCTTGAATCAAAGAAGTATTTTTTAAAGCTTCGTCACAAAATTTCAGTTTTGAACGAAACCTCTAAGGTCATTTAATCCACTTTCCTCCCACCCAATTTTACGTAGACAGTTGGCAGGAAAAATTAAATTTCTTCCTGGTGTCTTGATATATCTTTGTCTCTATGATCTTGGTTGTAGATTTACTACATGCACCCGTTTGTTTAGTACTTGAACCATCTATAATATCTGCATTGTTGAGTACTTACATATCCACGTATCTCATTTACTCTCCACCATATTCTTTGAGGAAGGAGCTGTTATTACTATCCCCTTTTACAGCCAGTAAAATTGTGGCTTGTAGCAAGATTCGCATCTAGGTCTCTCTTTGCTGGGTGAGATGTGACCTCCATAAATCTTCCTAAGAGTGGAACAGGATACCTGAGAGACTTTATTTAACTCTGAGGATAATCTTCTAGGAAGGGCAGTATTGCTTCTCCAGAGAAAGCATGGATCTCCCATGGATTAGAATGACTTGCCCCATTGAAGGAGCACTGTGGGAAACCTGAGGTCCAACTTCAGAGAGGTCTTCTGCTGTGGAAGACGGTGTTAATGCCGCCATTTAAGAAAAGATGTCAGGATTCAGGGTGACAGGCTGGGCTGAGCTGGCAGCTTCATCCCTTGTTCCTTTCTCTCTAACAGGCATTTCCTACAGATTACCCTGTGCGTGTGTGAATTATATGGCGGGTGGATGACCTTCTTCCCGGACTGGCTTATGGGAAGCCCCAACCTCAACACCGACAGTTGGCTCTACTTTGGGGTCTATCTGGTATTTTTCAATAGTGTGTGGGTTCTGATCCCAGGACTGTTACTGTGTCAGTCATGGGTAGAACTCAAGAAAATGTATTACAAAGGAACCAGTTCAGGGAAAAAGTTTCAGTGACTTTTCAAAATCACAAACACTGATTTCTTGCTTTATAAGCCAGAATGGATCAAACCTTCTTGTTTGGCCAAAATGTAATGCATTCCAGTGTATACTTTCCTTTTATAGTGTTGTTCCTCAGCAGCTTATTTCAAATTGATTGCAAGGTGGCAAGTCTTTGTTTTTGTTTTTGTTTTTGTTTTTCAATTAAATGACAATATGGGGAACAGAGAGTATATTTTAACTTGTAATAATAACATGTTTAATTATACACTTTTATGGCTCTATTAATTGTTCCACATTATTAAAGCCAATTATCATAAAATGCTATAGAGCATATTATATTAATTTTTTATTCCAAGAACATGTTGTTGCCTCAGCTTTTTTAAAAATGTAAATAAATCCAAGTTAGTTAACATATAGTGTAATAATAATTTCAGAAATAGAATTTAGTGACTCATCACTTGCCTCAGCGTTTAATCATCTCACTTATCTTTCGGTTACCAAAGTGAGACCAGACATGAAATGAATGCTTCTATTTTACATTTGTCCTTTATCAAATTTGTGAAGCCAACAGATATGATAGTAGCAGAACCCTGTGAGTAGATTAGAAATGGACCAAGTTTCCCACAGACAGGTGACACAAAAGGATACAAAAAGCTGCAATAAGTTTGACTGCACTAAAAGTACTCTGTTCATCAAGTCACCACTAAGAGAGTGGAAAAGGAACCCAGAAGGTAGAAGGTATTTGCAGTACATATTACTGACAAAGGACCCATCCTGAATAGTTAAAGAACTCCTGTAAGTCGATTAGAAAATCAAATTGAAAGTTAACAAAATATTTATGTTTTTTGTGGTTTTTTTGTTTTTTAATTTTTTTAATATTTATTCATTTTTGAGAGAGAGAGACGGAGCTCAAGCAGGGGTGGGCAGAGAGAGAAGGAGACAGAATCCCAAGCAGGCTTCAGGCTCTGAGCTGTAAGCACAGAGCCGGACGCAGGGCTCGAACCCACGAGCCATGAGATCATGACCTGAGCCGAAGTCAGACACTTAACCGACTGAGCCACCCAGGCGCCCCTTAACAAAATATTTCAATAACTACTTCATGAAAGAGAATATACAGATGAGAATTTAGGAAACCACAATAAGTTGTTCCTCCACACCTATCAAAATGGTAAAAGTGGGGCACCTAGGTGGCTCAGTTGGTTAAGCGTTCGACTTCAGCTCAGGTCATGATCTCAGTTTGTGGGTTCAAGCCCTGTGTCGGGCTCTGTGCATCAGGCTCTGTTCTGAGAGTTCAGAGCCTGGATCCTGCTTCAGATTCTGTGTCTGTCTCTCTCTCTCTCTGCCCTTCCCCCACTCATGCTCTTGTCTCTCTCTCAAAAATAAACAAAATGCTAAAAGTAAAAAGACTGACAATGAGGAGTGTTGGTGACAAGGTGGAACAAGAACTCTCATGCAGCGCCGGTGGGAACGTAAAGTGGAAAACTGTTTAGAAATAACTATTAAAACTGGACGTGTACGCGCTTAGAACCCAGTAATCTGACTCTTAGGTATACACCTCCCAGAAGTGCTTACTATATGCACCAGAATGGCAGCATTATTCATTTAATAACCCCAAACTGGAAACACCTTAAATGAATATATTGTAATACAGACACACGGCAGACTAGAAACCAATGCAAATTAACAACTAGTGTTACGACAATGCAGATGAATTTTACAATGATGAACAAAAGAAGCCAGACTAAAAGAATATGTATTGTATGATTTTGTTTACATAAGGTCCCAAACCAGGTAAAACTGTGGTGTTAGAAAACAGGATAGTCTCAGTCAGTTAAGCATCAGACTCTTGATTTCTGCTCAGGTCACAATCTCACGGTTCTGTGCTGACACCACAAGGAACCTGCCTGCTATTCTCTGTGCCCCTCTACTAAGTAAACTTAAAACAAAAAAGAAAAAGGAAAAAGAAAACAGGATAAAGGTTGCCCTTGGGGAAGACAGTTGGATGTACTGATAGGGAGAAGTCATGAGAGGATTTCTGAGATGTTGTTAGTCTATTTATTTTTCATTTGCATGGTGGTTATAATAAATCTGATCATTCAGCTGTACACTTACAAATGGTACACTTCTCTCTATATATGTTCTGCTTCGATTTTAAAAGTCTATTTTTAGAAACTTTTTATTTTAGAGAGAGACAGAGACTATGAGTGGGGGAGAGGGACAGAGGGAGAGAGAGAGAATCCGAAGCAGGCTCCACGCTTGGTGCAAAGCCCAGTGTGGGGCTTAATCCCACGTTCTTGGGATCATGACCTGAGCTGAAATCGAGAGTCAGACACTCAACCGACTGAACCACCCAGGCACTCCTTAAAAGTTTATTTTTAAAAATCCCTGGTATGAAGACCTGGAAAATGTCTTCAGTGGACCCTCATGAAGAGGACACTGTGTCCTTGACAACAGATTCAGTGTAACAGGCTGTTTCTAACAGTGTCCCCGATGTGGGCAGAAGGCAGGATGCCAGAGGGAGAGTCTGTAAAAGCCTTTCCATGAGGGATTACCTAGTTGTTTCCAGAACTTTGCTCTCTGCTGATCTGGCTCAATCCAAGGGTGAACAGAGTGGGGAAAAATGGATGGGCCGCAACCCTGCAGGCAGTCCTGAAAACATGATGTCTCTCAACAGTTTTTGCTGAGTGCTGAATGGGAGAGAAATGGGGATTACAGACTTTGACAGGAACTTGGAGTACAGATACACGCTGCTGCCAAAGAAGGACAGATCTCAATGTTTTAGCAGTTAAGTGAGTTGGCGAGAAACAGTGTCCCAGTGTGAAAGTCTAACATATCCTGATAGAAGCCCTTCTCCCCATCAGAGAGAGGTGGGGGCAAGGTGCCAAGGCAATACTGTGTTTCACTGGTGCTAAGATAGATTTTTTCCTCCATATTTTAATATTTTAAAAATTAGAATGCATTTTATGGTTGCCGTGCCTCAGTTCGTTGGCTGTGGGTTTTTTTTTCTATCAAAGTATGAGGCATCTTATAATTAATGGTATCTTAGATTCAATTAAAGAAGTCACTATCTTCAGTGTTGTTCCTTCAAGCCTCAGTATCTCCAACTACTTGGAGGTGATAGTTCAAATTTACTTTAAAAGTCTAAATTTTGGAGGCGCCTGGGTGGCTCCGTTGGTTGAGCAACCCACTCTTGATTTCGGCTCAGGTCATGATCCCAGGGTCGTTGGATCGAGCCCTGTGCCGGGCTCCATGCTGAGCATGGAGTCTTCTTTGGATTTTCTCGCTCCCCCTCCCCTCCCTAAATAAATAAACAAATGTCTAAATTTTGCTTGGGGCCTTAGGGATCACTTACTTGCATACTCCCCTCCACCCCTCCTTCCATCCCTTCACGTTTGTTCCCTGGGAGCCAAGCACACAAGACAGGCTTGGAGGAATACATAAAATGATTTGCGGTAGGTTATTAATTGCTTATATTGTAGGTAACCAGATTCCTGCAAACAGGCTGTCCCGTCCCCAGTATTATTTACACTGTAAATTTCCTTTGCAGATTCTTCCTTTCCAGGTAACGTTGAGGCAGATGATCAGCATAACCAATCTAAATTCACTGTGTAAGTGATCGTTTCCTTGCATTTAATTATGTCAACTCTATAACTCCTGGAGTCCTAGCACCAGGACTCCGGGAAAGGTCCACAGATTGCAGAGTATGAAATTGTAAAATAATACTTTGTGTTTTGGTTTTTTTTTTAATTTTTTTTTTTTAACGTTTATTTATTTTTTGAGACAGAGAGAGACAGAGCATGAATGGGGCAGGGTCAGAGAGAGGGAGACACAGAATCCGAAACAGGCTCCAGGCTCTGACCCATCAGCCCACAGGCTCCAGCCTCTGAGCCAACAGCCCAGAGCCCGACGCGGGGCTCGAACTCACGGACCGCGAGATCATGACCTGAGCTGAAGTCGGCCGCTTAACCGACTAAGCCACCCAGGTGCCCCTGTAAAATAATACTTTGTCAGAGACAGGTTTGATTGAAGACAAAATGCAAAAAGTTTGGGGAAGAATCCTTTGTTTATTTTAAAATTATTATTGGGGGCACCTGGGTGGCTCAGTCGGTTTAGCGTCTGACTTCGCTCAGGTCATGATCTCGCGGTCCGTGAGTTCAAGCCCCACGTCGGGCTCTGTGCTGACGGCTCGGAGCCTGGAGCCTGCTTGGGATTCTGTGTTTCCCTCTCTCCCTGCCCCTCCCCTGCTCACTCTCTGTCTCTCAAACATAAATAAACATTAAAAAAAATTTTCTTTTTAATTATTAGAATCCACGAACCTTTTCTTGTTTGTTATGGAAGCTAGAGTTTGAATCTAAGGATAAATCATATATAAAGAGAATAATTGGGCAAGGCTTGCATGAACAAGGTAAACTGTTGCTATCTTTAATTTTAGTTAAATGCCTGTGAGGTAACAGGGAGGGCCTGGCAGGCCTAAGCATAATGTGAGCTAACGGTGAGGCTTCTCCACCTACTGCCCTTTTAGAATCTCTACACCTTCCCTTCCCCCTTTCCATTGCTTGACACAGACCCCAGACCTAACAAAATCCATTTCCCATCACCACTTCATTGTAGGAAACAAATCGCATCCATTAATTAATCTTAAGGTATCAATAATTGATCCTAGTGTGATGTATTACCCTTCCCAAGTGTACTTGCATAAAAAATGTATTACACAACTGATACATTTTCATTGCTGAGAAATGGAAAATTCAGATAAGCAAAAAGAAAACAAACATGCCCAGTATCATCAGGAAGAACCATTATTACAAATTTAGTTTCTGTTTCTCAAGCTCTTGTCTGTGCATGTATTAACATTTTGGGGAGACTTCAACCTTTGAAGTAGGGCGTTCACACCCCTTCCTTCCTCTCTCTCCCTTGCCCTCAGCTGATCATCAAGAAGCAGCGGTCCTACAGAACCAGCTGTGGATAGTATTACAGAACATGGCCCCATTCTTGAGAAATCCATGCACTTACAGAGGTTGATAGGTAGCAGTTATCATTTATTTTTGGAAACTAGTTTCCGTTGATGCTTATGTTGACACAGATCAAGTTGACATCTTAAAATATTTGATTGGCCACATCCCAGCTCTTCAAGGGAGGGATCAACTGTGCTGAGCCTGCTGCAGTATTACGTCCTACGTGTTTAATCCCTGCCCTTCCAGAAGCCTTCCTCAGTCCCTTTAGAGTCAGAGGCAAAGACTGAATTCTTGCAGCCCTTGTCTGTGTCCCTTAAATGGCCCTGGGTGGCCTTGTATTGTTATTTTTGACATCCACCTTCACAACTGCACAGGGGCCTCGAGGCCACACTTAGAATCCTAGATTCTTATACTGCTTAAGGGAGCCTCGGAGAGGTCCACCCAAGGAGGCTCAAGAGGGCTTAGATAACTGCCCAAGGCCACATAGCTTTTAAGTGAGGTAGGACCCAGTGTTCTTTCTATTCCAGCAGTGTTAGACATATTCCCAGAGCTTATAAGTTATGAAGTTATTCAACTTTGCTTATTTTTTTATGATCTAAAAAATTTGGCCTAAAATGCCTTTCTGATCATCTGAGTCTATTCATTAAACTTGAGTCGTCTCTCAATTTCATTGTTTGGCTTTGTGTTTTGTATTGTCCTGTTAGTACTTCTCACTGGTTGGACCAAGAGGTCAGGTGACAGCAATTAACTTATATAATGCAGTGTGTTTTTTAGGGAGAGGGGTGACAAAGTAGAGGACACTCGGGGGTCCCCACTTTTCCAAATTTGAGCAACACCACAGAATAGCACACTACTTGTTCCCTGCAAATGTGTTTGTTGATGATGCATTTCAGTAAAAAGTAAATTAAACATTTTGTTTGGCTTCTCATTTCTGATTCATGGTACTGTACTGACAGTAAAAGGCGAACAAATTTTTGGCACTTTTTTATTACATTTTGGGGATTGGACTGATAGTGGTACCTGCGGACATGATCTCATTAGTGAGAACTTACGAACTGGAAGCAAGACATGGATGTCACTGGTGTCCCCATGAGCGCCCACGATTTAAACTGTCTTCGTAAATTCAGTGCCTGTCCCAGGACCGGACCACAAATATTCATGCTCCCTGTAACAGTGACATCTGGTGGCCCCAGAGTAATAGGACAGCAGTTGAGGCCGTGATCTGTGGATTTGGGGGAGAGAAGTTTATTTTATGTCATATGGCAGCTGCCACTCACCACAGGAGCTGCTCCCCTTTCCCTGGGAGCCCCTCCCCATGACACACTTCTCCCTGATCACCGCACATCCAGTTAGCACCTCTGGCCCAAGAACCCTTCAACATCATCCCCACTTCCTCGGGGCACTGTCCTCCCAACTGAGCAGTGGACAAGCTAATGATAACAGCCTGCGTGGGAAGAAGTGCACTTACCTGTGGGGCCTTGTCAGCTGCCATTGGTCGTGTTAGGCCGGGCCTGGCCTGGATTCTGGTGCTCGAGGACCTGTGATTTACTGCCTCCCTGGGCAGCAGGTGGCCAGGGTATTTTTAGTGTCTGGGGCCTTTAGCAGGTTTGGGTGGGGGTAGGAAGCAAAGGTGAGGCCTCGGGGATTCAGCTCTTCCAAGGTTTAAGTTCAAAGCCTCCCACTTGTGGGGTCTCTTCCTTAACTTCCTGTGGGCTTTCAGGCTCCTGGTACAGGGGTCTTCACTTCAGAAACCATGTATGTTTTCTTGCATGTCTTTGCCTTTTTCCTTTTCCTAGCCAGTCAGGAAGCACGAGCTGGAGACTGCGATACCTTTGGGATGCCCAGGTTGTTTGGTATCTAGGAAAGCGACTGAATATTATTAACGCCCTGAGTGCATACTCATTCCATTTCAAAGCACTTCTCTGTGCACTGTGTTATTGGATCCTCACGATGATCCCGTGAACTCTGTGGTCAGCAACTATCATCTATCTTCCTTGTACGGGAGAACCTGGTGGAGAAAGGTGAGCGATCGCCCGATGCCACAGGACGTGCACACGGTGGAACCTGAAGCTGGGCTGTCCTGGCTTTGCCACCAGCCGTGCTGAGTTAGAACCCACTTGTGTTGCTCACCAGTGTTGGGATTCAGGGGAAGATGTTTAACTTCTCTCCTTATCCCCAAACTGAGAATCGTGGTCCTTGGCACATACAGCTGTGAGGATGTCTAATAAAATATGCAATAAGCTGTTCTCATCCAAATGAAAGCTCACACGGTCAGGAGCCTGGCTGGCCCAGTCGGTCAAGCATCTGACTTCGGCTCATGTTCTCACGGTTCGTGAGTTCGAGTCCTGCTTCAGGTGAGCTTGAGCCCTGCTTTGGGTGAGCCCTGGCATCTCTCTCTCTCCCTCTCTCTCTCTCTCTCCCACTCCCCCCTCACTCAGTTGTGCCCTCTCTCTCAAAAAAAAAAAAAAAAAAAACTCACACATTTATTTGGCTTTGTATGTGTCCAGGGCCAGGCCCTAAATATATGACACTGCCGCTGCCCTCACACGAGAGACAATCTCCGAACCAACTATTAAACTCACCAGGTGCTCAAACCTGGGGCTTCCAAGCAGGCACATCAGAGAGAGAAAAAAAGGTAAAAATGGAAAAGGCTGCGTGCCCAGATGCTTTGTCAATCGGACCCCCCGAACCTGGATTTGAGTTCCCTGGTACAACTATTTGGTGCTGCAAATGCTTTTGTGATGCCTTGTCCTTGGCATCTGTTTCCTTTCCAAGGAAAGATTCTGTCTGCGCTTCAGGGAAGAGCTGGACCCCCTGGGCTTGTCCTCTCCACAGCTGCCCCAGCATCCCTGGAGCCCAGGCATGCCTCCGTGAGCCTGGAGGTCTCCAGCTGATGGGGAGGGGCTGCTGTCAGTGTGATCCTGGTGTTTGACACCATGGATCTGTGGGCCCACTGGGTTCCAGCCTCCCAGCTGGGTGCCTACATACCTTTTCACTGGATCACTCCCTGCTTTTCTTTGTTTAGTGAGCCATTTCCCTGGGGGGTGGGCAGAATCTGTCTCGAGCCTCAGCTCATTTGCCTGTTGACCCTGAAAGCCTAAGTAGACCTAGCCAGTGAAGAGGACCTTGGCGGTCAGTGGTGGTGTTGGTGCCGACATATAAGGAACCGGGTCCTTTCCCTGTGAGTACTGGCCCCCGGTTCCCTCCCGGCCCCCATGCTGAAAGTGGTTGTTGTCCATAACTCAGTAGTTCAATGTCATATTCTGTGTAGAAAGAGTTCCATGGGTGTGATCAGTCTCTAAGATCGGTGATTCCCATCATCATATTAAGAGCTCTGAGATGTCCTCTAGTGGAAAAACCTGTTTAATTTCATCGAACCCAGGATTTCCCAAGTTTGTTGGACCATGGAGGCCTCTTTTGAAGTCAATAGCACTTCCTGTCCTTCAGATTAGAGCTCCACAGAACCCACTTTGGGAAGCATAGCTACCTCCTGAGAGCTGTCAGCTGCCTTGACTCATGGCCGCATTCCACCCCAGATGGCATCTCCTAGGATACCGATCCCTCCCCAAAGTGGACCTGAGCTCATCCCATCATGAGCCAGCCCCTGTTGGCCCATCTCCCCAGTCCTAATCCCACTCAGCCCTGGCATTCTGCCACATTCCTGTTTGCCTAATAGCCATCCTAGGGCAACAGGAGAGGAGAGAGGATTCTCCTGTGTCTTCCCATCTTCACTGTCCACTCAGATCGACACCCAGAGGGTGCAGTTCACCTTCGAGCTGGGATCCCATTGGAGAGTGATCTGCTTGTTTTTCCTGCTTTCTTCCCTTCTGGTTCCTTATCCTGTGCTCCCTGACTTCTGCTTGGAATGCCCTGGGTCTGGCAGGAACCTTTTATTAGGTGAACAGGTCTCATACAGCTTCATTCCTGATTTGGAAGACTTTAGCCCTGGCTATCCTGGCTGGCAGTCTGAAAATGTCTTACTCCATTTTTGTTTTTTCTTAAATCCAAACCAGTTGTAGACCACAGCCCTCAAATATACCTGTCCTTCCTCTCTGGTTTTCCTCCTGTCCATAGTCCCACACAGGATTCTCACCACCCAGTCTCTCCCACCTGTCAGCCCTGGTCCAAGAAGAGCCAACACTGCTGCCTGGATGGGGATGCTTGTTATGGGCCTGGGTGTGATTAGGTCCCAGCGGGTCCTGTCCAACCAAGGTGCATTTCCCCCTCTGCTTCATGTTGGTTTCTTCCTCTCTGCTTTGTGATCATCATACTGGAGCCTCTGCTTTGAGTCCATCCCAGGATCTCTGGCCTCTGAATTCCATTGCCTGCTCTTCGCCTCTTTCTAAAACCTGCTCTCAGCACACCATCTAATCCTTGGGTTCACGTTGGATCAACGAAACATCGCCAGGATGGGAAAGAGTTTTGTGGCCAGGGACACCCCAAGAACATGTGAAATTGGAAGACCAAGGAATGTCAGAATTTTAAAGTGCAATTTCACACAACTTAAAACTGAGAAGTAGCCAATGTCACTGTGCTGTCCCCCTCCACATCCAGGGGGGCATATTCCCTTGACATGACTGCATTTATGTTGGACTCTCTTGGGTTTAAAGGGTAAAGCATACGCGTAAGTAAGGTAGGATATCTTTGCCATCTGCCATACCTTTCTGAAGCTATAACTCCTTTCCTTAGCTCATAAATGATTTAAGCTGTTTTCCTGACTCATACTTGGAATACCATCCCTGAGCATTATTTTATAAGCTTGTGAAATCTTGATATAAAACAGTTCAGTGCCTGTGTTAGTCAGCTAGTGCCAAGGGGGTAAAAAAAAAAAAAAGAAAAAAAACCCACAAAAGTCTCCTCAGTTCGATGCAACAATAAGCATTTGTCTTCAGAGCTCTGTGTGTTGTCTGGGATTTGGCTGATCTGAATTGGGCTCAGCTGGTCAACTCTGCTCCGGCTGCAATGGCTGAGTGGCTCTCCTCTCACATCAGGTCTCTGGACCACGTTGGTGGCTTTGCTCTACATGTCTCTCATCCTGTCCTCCTTAGACAGCAGACTAACCAAAGCTTGTTCTTCTGATGGCGCCGGCAGAAGCAGAAGAGAGAAGTCCCAGTGTGCAACACACTTCCATCCCTGCTGTGTCACGTCTACTACCACCCATTGGCCAAAGAAAGTCACATGGCCAAGCTCAAAGTCCCCGCAAAAGGACACTCCATCCATGATGAGGCTATAGTAAGGGAGTGGGTGGAGAAAGGAGTGAAGAACTGGGGCCGATAGTACCACCATGCTCACCTGTGGTACATAGGAAAGAGCTAAAGGGTTTCTTCTGCCCATTGCTACAGCAGCATTTTGTTGCAGAGATGCTCCAGGGAACCCAGAAGTCCTGGGAAACTCCTGAAGGTAAGTCTGAAAGGAAAAAAAAAGTGGGTGTGTGGGTGGGGGGAACAGCCCCGGTTGGCCCATCTCCCCAGTCCTAATTCCATTCAGCCCTGGCTTTCTGCTACATTCCCGTCTGCCTAGTAGCTGAGCCATCCTAGGGCAACAGGTGAGGAGAGAGGATTCTCCTGTGTCATCACATCTTCACTGTCTAGTGATTGTTTTTCACAACAGTTCTCTCCTGGGAAGCTCTTCAAGATGCTCACAGGCTCCCTGAGCCAGAGAACCAGGACGCCACCCAGAGTGTTCCCGAGGAGTGTGGAGGGAGCAGGCAGCAGAAGGGCAACATGGCGACCAAGTAACTCTTCCATGGCTAAGGGTGGTGAACCTTTATGCTCTGACAAATGTGCACCAACGAAAGCACTGAGGGAGTGAGAGCCCCTGGAGCCAGCCAGGTGAGGATGTGCCTTACCCAAGACAACAACTGTTTTAGTTATGTGTTCTGATGTTTTCCCTACTTTCTTCCCCCATGTTTCTGTTGCTGTTTCTTGATTTTTCAACTTTAGACACAACCTATTTTTTTCTTACCTTGGAAGATAAGAATTTAACTCTCTTGCACTCTCCCCCATTTCCACCCCACACATATATCCCTTCCCCCATATTCCCAATATAGATAGTTTGGTTAAATGAATAGTTGGTATGCACATTGTTATGAATATGAAAAAAAAATTGTTCACAACTGGGCCATTTAATATACTATGGTTACATTTCTTTTCAATGCAACCTTTTGATAATTGCCCTTCTTTGCATATTTGTTTGCTTGGTTTTCCACATACTTATCAATAAGACAACCTAAACTGTCAATACTGAAAACTTCACTGACACAATCAAACATAAGTTCAACTGTCAGTTTCTTTTGTCTGATGGCTTGAGACAGCCTGCTGGGAACCATTTGTTCTCTTGCTTCCAGCTTATACAGGTTGCTATGGACGCCTCTGCATAGCTGTTGTTCTGGAAACTCCTTTGCTACCCTCTAGTGTTGAATTCCATGCTACCTGCATCCTGTGTCTTCATTTTGGTCTATCCTCTTGAGGGAGCACAACTACTCATAGCCTCCTGACAAAAGGTTCATGAGACCTTACTTGTCTGAAAATGTCATTATTCCATCTGCATGATTGATTGATAGTTTGCTTAGGTATAACATTCTAGGTTGGCAGGAATTTTCCCTCAGAATGTCTCTTTTCTTACTTTTTATTTTGAATTTAATTTTAGACTTTCAGAAATGTTGCAAAAACATTAACATTCTATGTAATGCCTTTACCGAGCTTCCCCTCATGCTAACATCTAACATAGCCATGGTACAATGATAAAAACGAAGACATTAATTTGGATACACTAGTATTAAGTGAATTACAGACTATGGATTTCATCAGTTTTCCCAATAATGTCATTTTATTTTTCCAGGGTCCATTCTAGGATCCCACATTACATCTACTTGTGGAGTCTACTTAGTCTCTTCCAATCTGGAACAGTTCCTTAGTTTTACTTTGTCTTTCATGATCTTAACAGTTTTGAAGAATAGTGGTCAGTTATTTGGTAGAACATCCCACAATTTATATTTTTCTGATTTCTCATAATTAGACTGAGGTGACGGAATTTTGGCAAGAAATTTTTTTGCAAGAATGCCCTTCTTAGTGCATCCGATCAGGGGTGTGTGAAGGTGGTATAACTTATTACTGACGATGTTAATATTGACCACTTGGCTATATGGCTTGGGCCAGTTTTCTCCACTGTAAGTGGAGGTTTTTCTTTTCATAATTAATAAATATAGTGGTGGGCATAGTTTTTTTTATTATTATTTTACTTTAATTTCATTATAGTTAACATACAATGCTACGTTAGTTTCAGGTGTACAATATAGTGATTCAGCATTTCGTTACATCACCCGGTGCTCATCACAAGTGCACTTCTTAATCCACATCACCTCTTTCACCCATCCCCCTCCCCCACCTTGTAACCATCTGTCTGTTCTTTGTAGTTAAGAGTCTGTTTTTTTGGTTTATCTCTCTGTTTTCCCTTTTGTTAATTTGTTTTGTTTCTTAAATTCCACATATGAGTGAAATTATATGGTATTTGTCTTTCTCTGACTGACTTATTTCACTTAGCATTATACTCTCTAGCTCCTTCCATGTTGTTGCAAATGGCAAGATTTCATTCATTTCTCTGAATGATATTCCACCACCTCTTCTTTATCCATTCATTTTTTGATGAACACTTGGACTGCTTCCATTAATTTGGCTATTGTAAACAATGCTGCGATAAACATAGGGGTGCATATATCCTTTCAAATTAGTGTTTTCATATTCTTTGAGTAAATACTCGATAATGTGATTACTGGATCATATGGTGGTTCTTTTTTAATTTTTTGAGGAACCTCTGGTGAATATACTTTAAAACTATGCAGATATCCTGTTTATCTTCAAACTTTCACGCACTAATTTTAGCCTCAATTGGTGAATCTTGCCTACAACAATTATTACTGTAATGTTCTTAATGGTAATTTTCTGTTTTCCTCCTTTTACATTTGTTAATGGAATTTTTGTAAGGTAGAGCTGTCCCTTCTCTTCCATTTATTTAGTCATCCATTTATGCTTCACATCAGCATGGAATCATAGATATTTATTTTATTCTAAGGGGTATAATCCAGTTTCATTGCTAAAATTGCTCTCGGGCATCTGAGTGGCTTAGTCAGTTAAGCATCTGACTCTCTCCCCTTTCTCTGCCCCTCTCCCTATCTCTCTCAAAATGAATAAATACACATTTTAATTAATTAATTTAATTGCTCTCAGAACTTTGAAGGCCTTGCTCCATGATTCTTTAAGACTTCAGTAGAGGGGCGCCTGGGTGGCGCAGTCGGTTAAGCGTCCGACTTCAGCCAGGTCACGATCTCGCGGTCCGTGAGTTCGAGCCCCGCGTCAGGCTCTGGGCTGATGGCTCAGAGCCTGGAGCCTGTTTCCAATTCTGTGTCTCCCTCTCTCTCTGCCCCTCCCCCGTTCATGCTCTGTCTCTCTCTGTCCCAAAAATAAATAAAAAAAAAAAAAAAAAAAAAAACGTTGAAAAAAAAGACTTCAGTAGAGTTATTAAGTTTAATGCTATTCTGGGGCACTGGGGTGGCTCAGTTGGTTAAGCATCTGACTTTGGCTTAGGTCATGATCTCATGGTTTGTGGGTTCAATCCCCGAGTCGGGCTCTGTGCTGACAGCTCAGAACCTGGAGCCTGCTCTGGATTCTGTGTCTCCTTCTCTCTCTACCCCTCCCCCACTCTCACTATGTCTCTCTCTCTCTCAAAAAAAATAAGCATTGGGCACCTGGGTGGCTCAGTCAGTTGAGCGACTGACTTCAGCTCAAGTCATGATCTCATGTGAGTTCGAGCCCCGTGTTGGGCTCTGTGCTGACAGCTCTGAGCCTGGAGCCTGCTTCTAATTCTGTCTCCCTCTCTCTCTGCCCCTCCCCCACTCATGCTCTCTTTTTCTCTCTCTGTCTCAGAAATAAATACAAAAAATTTTTTTTAAAATAAGCATTAAAAAAAATTGTTTTAAAAAGAAGTTTAATGCTATTCTGATTCTTGATCTGTTGTATGTGACCTGTTTTTCTCTTTTAGGATGTTCTGAAATTTCCCAGTATTAAGTTTTTGTATTTATCTTTATAAAATGTATTTGTATTGGGCCCTCTATAGACCCTTTCAAGGTAGAAATTCCTATGTTCTGGGAAATGTTCATGTTTTATTTATCTGATAATTCATCCCCTTCACTTTTTTGTATTTCTGGCATACCCATTATTCTGATGCCAAACTTTTGGACTAGTTCTCTAGTGTTCTTATGTTTTAATTTCCTGTTCTATATCCCTTATATTTTATTCTATTTTTTAGGGGATTTTTATTTCTACTTCATCTTCCAACTTTGTGTTAGATTTTTCCATGTAGATTCCAAGAACTCTTTCTTGTTATCTAAATGTTTTTTATAGCAATCTTGCCTCATGGGTGTGATATCTTTTCTTATTTCCAAGGACATATATATTTTTAAGTTCATCTTATTTTTAAGAGAGAGAGAAAGAGAGAATGTGATCGGGGGAGGGACAGAGGGAGAGGGACAGAGAGAATCCCAAACAGGCTCCGCACTGTCAGTGTGGAGCCTTACGCAGGGCTCAATCTCATGAACTGTGAGATCATGAACTGAGCTGAAATCAAGAGTCAGTCACTTAACCAACTGAGCCACCCAGGTGCCCCTACTATTTCTAAGGATATTTATTGTTTGTGGGAAGTTTTCTTTTGTTTCCTGCAGTGATCTCTTTTTCCTGAGTTACTTTTGTTTTGTCTCTCTCTTTCATGTTGGAGGCTCTTTGTCACAAGTTCTGTCAACCTTTATTGTCTGTTTTCATTTGAGTAATGCCTTGCCCAGGACATCCACACTGTGCCAGGCATTATCCATGGCCCTCGTGAAGGGCAAAGTGTGGCTTTACAGTGGACAGATCTAGCAGTCCCTGCCTTCACCAAACTTGGCTTCACCACTAGTAAGATATGCAGATGTTATCTCCTGATGGGACGCAATATGAGGTAGAAAGCTTCACCTATAGGACTTGCCAAAAACACCTTATCTAAATGTATTCAGGCCTTTAGATCTAAATTCCAGTTGACAGGATTTACAAGAGATACAGGGACAAGTTAAATGATACCACAAGAAAACAATCAGGACCCTCCTTCAGTTAAGTGGCCTGGTCCCTTCAAAAAAGGTAACACTGTGGGGCAAATAAAAGGAAGAGGACTGTTCTAGGAAGGAGAATAAAGAGACATAATAACCAAATGCAATGACATTCTAGGAACGATGGGGGAAATTTGAATATGGATTGAATATTAGAATATATTAGGGAATTATTTTAAATTTTCTTAAGCCTGACCATGGATTATGTGTGGATTTTAATTATGTATGATGATGTCCTTATACTGAAATATGCAGGGGTGAAATATCATAATGTCTGCAGCTCATTTTCAAATTGTTCAGAGAAACAACGTATGTACACACTTCTACCTAAAGATACAGATAAAGCAAAGGGGCACTTGGGTGGCTCAGTCACTTAAGTGTCTGACTTCAGCTCAGGTCATGATCTCATGGTTCATGAGTTCAAGCCCTGCATCGGGCTCTGCACTGGTGTCGTGGAGCCTGCTTGGGATTCTCTCTCTCCCTGTCTCTCTCTGCCCCATCCACTGCTCATGCTCTCTCTCTCTCTCTCAAACATGAATAAACATTTATTAAAAAAAATAAAGATAAAGCAAATATGTTAAGATGCTAACTATTGTAGAACTTAAGAGGTAGGTATATGGGTGTTCATTATATTTGGAATTTGTTCACCTTTTTCCATAATAAAAATGGAGGTGGAAAAAAAAGAAGAAGATACCAAAAAGCTGCTAGAAGCTTGTGCGAACCCTGGGTCTATGGGCAGGGCCCATCATTTGGTGAGCCCACTGTTTCATCAGAGGACCTTCAAATGTCAATGTCATGTTCCTTCTCTCTAGTTCTGTCTAGAACTCCTACAGAGCCCCCAGCCCCTGCCTGAGGTGTGTAAACCTCACTGCCAGCACACGGGAATTAAATGGGGAAGGGATCTGTGCAGTCTCACCAGTCAATTCACAATCTTTCACTGAATTCTCCTGTTTTCATAGGTGTCTCACACCATCCTCAACTGGGTAATGCCTCCAGAAAATAAACCAACGGCATCCTACCAGGGAGCACAGGGACAGTTGCCTGGCGTAAAATAGTGAAGGAGTCTGAGGGTCTGTCTCTGTATATGGGCTTCCCAGCAATTCCATTTTCAGCCCCGTTTTGAAGCTCCCTGGTATTTCAGGTCTGGAGATCGCTTGGGGTTTGGTGCAGCTAATCACTTGCTAATCACTGTGAGGCTATAGAGCATGGTCTCTGGGCCACACCTCTGCAGCTTCTGCTGTGTGACCTGGGCAAGTTATCTAACCGGTCTGTGCTTCATCTCCAAAATCAGGGCACAAATTCTAGCATTGTTGGGGGATTATATGACTTAATGCACCTTCAACACTTAGACTAGAGCTTAGCACAGAGGAAGTCCTTTGAGCTACACACACACCCCCCAAAGCCCAGCCAACTTAGGTTTCCACTTTGTCTGGTCTATGAGATCACTTTCCATCTTCCATAATAGTATTGCTATCTCAAGCCTGCTACCCTCTCTTCTGTTTTCTTTGTCCTTGTGGGGTTTGGCCTTTTTTTTTTTTTTTCTTTTTTTTTAATCCCTTTGCCCTCCTGCTGATGAGGTTTGGGCAGATAGTAGAGTTACATGTATGTTGTATTTCAAAACCTTAAACCACAAGTCTCCACAGCTTTCTTTCTTTGTCCCTGCTAATGACCCCCTTCAGGTAGTATATTAATCATATTCTAGGCTGAATTCGCTGGAGTGTTTCAAGCAGAGCCTGGGGAGTGAGTGTCCAGGCTTTTCAATCAGGTCTGGAACTAGCTCTTAATGTTAATCTAGAAAATGGCTGAGAAGTGCCCCAAGATGAATCTACTGGTTGAACTCCCTTCTGAAATCTGAGTCATCACCACTGGCTGAGGGGAAGGAAGGGCTCGTGGCATGACAGGCCACCTCAAAGCTTGTGTAAGAACCTTGTGACCCACGGCTGTGTCAGAACAAAAACAACCAGCGGTCTTCTCACGAGACCCCGCAGCCCAGAGCTCTTGATTCCTAGGGATCATCTGATCCCTGGAGAACTTAATCTTATCCCTAAGTGGTAGAAGGGTGGATCTTTGTGAATGTCTTACTTGAAGAGTTTCGAATGCTGGTTTAAAAGAATGAACTCCCTCCCCAGCTAAGATCAGGCCCATGGAATTCTGTGAGCTTCAGTTCTTCCGCCTGGGTCATGGTGTTGGCTGCACTTGGAGAAGCCCTGCTCAAAGTGCAGGATACAACTGAGGAAAAAGTGGCTTTTCCAATTAAAGAATGACGCTAGCTTCTGGCTACTTGTCTCTTTTACTTTAGCACACTCTACTGACAGAAGTAAAAGCGTTTGGACTACTTATTTTCCATTTTCCATCCCCCACCCTTGTCTACTCTGCTCTACACCCTGGGAGGCCAACCTCTGATGGAGAGCATGGGAGGGTGGGAGGAAGGAGAATCCAGATTGTTAATCCCCTGCTCACTCCCTATTCCAGAGGGATGTTCCCAGGCTAACCAGTCAGCTCTTCACTCCTGGGCTCAGGGCCATCTTTTCTAAGTAAGAAAAGGTGAGAAGGTGGCAGTCCCACCACCCAGACCTTCCCTCAGGGGCCTTCTTTCTGCACACAGTAGGTCCTTGCTGCGGGAACAACGAGAGGCATGTGGCCCACATTCACATGGCCTCAAGCAAAGTTGTGAAGTTCTAGCTTTTTCCTTTCTGGGAGCACTTCTTATGTTTTTCAACTGTTCTCAACTTTAAGCTTTGCTTTCTTAGCAAAACCTCTTCTGCAAAGATCTTGAGAATTCATTCCCATTAAAGTGCAGATAACTAACTATCCTTGCTGCCCTTCTCCTGGTAAATTTTCTTTTAAAAACTAAGTCCAAAGGATGAACCTGTAAACGTAGAATTTCAAAGACTAGTGGAATTGAGTGTGGGATTCAATTTCCAGTCTTCTGAAATCATTCCTATGCATTCAACCTACTAGCCTTTATAAGAGGAGGGTGCATTTAAATGTGGTGAACAAAGCATAATGCATAAACTTGTCCAATAACTATGTTGTACACCTGAAAAAATGTAGCATTGTGTGTCAGCTATACTCAAGTAATAAAAAAATAAAGTGCATGGAGGAGATACTAATTCTAGGCTTCTAGTGCTCATAGTGAAAGTGCTCTGGGCCAGAAAGGGGCAGAAGAGAAGCACTGAAATAGAGATGTTAGTAGATGTGGTAAGAAGGCAGATGGAGGCTAAGTGTCCAGAGTTTCAGAATTCAGAAGAGCTATCTTGCTGTCTTTTGACCTCAGTCCCATTCCTTCCCCCACCCCCCAGCCACTCTCTCACCAGCAGTGACACCCTCTTTACTCCAGAACAAGTCTGGGTCTGGAAAATCCTAAGGGTGGCAGAAGGGATCTGCAAGAAAAGTCTGGGCCCCCAGAACTCTGTGTTTCATATGCATTTTAGCATGACTTCATTGTTGTCCCACATCGAAAGCTAGATTACATGTTAGAGGCCAGGGACCACGTGTCTCCTTCGTCCTGTAGCTCTTGTACATAGTTCAGTGTTTTGCACATAGTGGGTGCTCAAGAGATGCGAGTTGACTACATGGACGCATTGCCACACTGAATTCTCACAAGAACTTTGTGAGGTACCCCCTATTATCATTCCCATTCTGTAGATGAGGCAGCTGGAACTTCATCGGGTTAAAAAATCTGCCCCAGGTTACGCAGTTGGTGAGGCACAGAGCTGGTGTACTAGTCAGTTCTGACTGACTTTATGGCCAGACTCCAAGCCAGCGCACTTGACTGCATTTAGACAATACCGATTTGAGCAAAGTTGGGGGGGGGGGGGGGCGCGGTGCTGTAGCCCCATCTTGGTAGTGATTCTCTCATGGAAGAATTTTTGTAACCCTGAAAATCTTTATGTACATTTCTTTATATTCTTTATATTTTCCCTCCTGGTTAGGTTAACATTTAATGAAGTTTGTGGAATTCAAAAAGGTAGGTAAAAATGGCAAAATGACATAGTGTCAATGTTCATAATCTGGAGATAATTTATAATCATGATGCCTCCTTTTATTTGAAGAATTGGAAATGCTTTTATGAGAATTAATTTGTTTAGATTTGTGATTTCGTGCTTGAAGTAGGTTGCAAAAATATCCACATGGATGTTTCCAGGCTCCAAATTGTGGCGGGGGTGGGGGGAGGGGGGTCAGGGGAGGGAGAAGGATTCATTATGAGGTCCTAGCTTGAAATCTGAGGCAGAACAATGCCATTTCTTCATGGAAAAGTTTTAAATACTTATGCTCTGTAGCTACATAGCCAAATTTCCTTGGGGGTGAATGTGTCAGAGGAGTGGAAATCAAGACAATGAGGTAAAAATGAAAGACTCCTTTTTTTTCCTTTCTAAAATTATTTTGTTTTTCCTCAGCTGCTGCTTTTACGAGCCGTGTGGGAAAGGGATGCAGGGGTCACGCCTCACCACACCAAGAAATCCTTCTCTCAGTAAGTTGAAGGCAGTCACAGGTTTCCATGATCTTGTGAGAGGAGAATGCCATGGGTCATACTGAACTCATGTTCCTCGTTCCTGACTAAGTGTCCTCTAGAAACCTTCTAGCATGCATTCCGGTTGATTACCCCTTACCAATGTTATTGTACTCATCATGGGTGCAACCAGAAGTTCACAGAGCCAAACCAATGGGAGCTGTTGGGGAAATATAATTAAAATCAAATCTCCTGCCAACCCAGAAAACCTCTCCACAAAGGTAGTAGAGAAAGAAAACAGTTTCCTTTTTTAAAAAAAGGTTTTTTTAATGTTTATTTTTGAGAGAGAGAGACAGACAGACAGAATGCGAGTGGTGGAGGGGGTAGAGAGAGAGGGAGACACAGAATCTGAAGCAGGCTCCAGGCTCTGAACTGTCAGCACAGAGCCCGACGCGGGGCTGGAACTCACGGACTGCAAGACCATGGCCTGAGGAGAAGTCAGATGCTTAACCAACTGAGCCACCCGGGCACCCCAAGAAAACAGTTTTCTTACTGAATAAGCATTCAACCAGAATGTGATGTGCATCATAGGCAATTGGCTAGAGATTGCAAAGACAAGAAGGAATCTCACTCTTTTAGATGGCTAGGCAGTCACACAACCTATTACCGACATAATAACCAGTCCTCAAGTTAGAGGACTTAACAGCACCATTTGTCACTCAAGGTTCATCCTAGATTTACCTGGTAATTGGGGTCACCATCTGTTAGGTAATTGGCTTTAACCTAAAGAGAAACAAACTTCTCAGATCTTTATGACAGGAGGTGGTTTTGCAACTTGGAGGGAGGCACCTGCCCAGTTAGGCTCCTACCCTCCTACAGAGACTGAGAGATAGGCCCCGTCTCCCTTGATGATGACATTTCAAAGGGATTGGTCCCAGATCATGGAGAAAGACGTTCCTGAGTCCTAAAGCTGGCAACAGCCTTAGCTTTTTAAAAGGATTTACATACATTTCACAGGGTACCTGGGTGGCTCAGTCAGTTAAGCGTCTGCTCAGGTCATGATCTCGTGGGTTCAAACCCCGTGTCGGGCTTTGTGCTGACAGCTCAGAGCCTGGAGCCTGCTTTGGATTCTGTGTCTCCCTCTCTCTCTCTGCCCCTCCCCTGTTCCCGCTCTCTCTCTCGCTCTCAAAAATAAATAAACATTAATAAAAAATTTTGAAAAGGATTTACATACATTTCAAAGAGATGGAGGAAAGAACTTACAAATTGTCTGAAGTAAATGCTCTAAGAAAAGGGATGCAGGGAGACATCTCTTATTTTCAACAGGGACAGTTAAGCTTCCTATTTTGAATTTGTATTTGGCCTCACAGGCAGCATAGGTTGGCCTCTCTACCTCCTGTTCATTCAGGGACTCTCCCATCTTGTGCCAGGCTCTGCAGAAAGAGGTACACGCTCATCATTCATAGCTCATTCATAGCTCATCATTGCTTTTTGACTTCCATCTGTCTGAAGGCTGGGCCTGGGGCTTCTGGAAGGGAGTGCCCCACCCCCATTCTCCGCTCACTCTGCCAAGTTGTGTCATTTTGGTTCTGAGGAAGATGCAAGTCTTGTGTGAGGGGACTTCACCACCCCACCTGAGGTTGGGGCAGGGACACTTGAAGTGTCGATGTGTGTTTTAAATCCTTGAGGACAAGAAGGAAAGACAGGGTCCTGGATCACCCACATGCGGGGCATGGGTGCCTGGTCCACACAGAGGGACACAACTACCCCACCTCAGCAGTAGGAGGCACATGATGTAGACCAGTGAGGACGGACCACTGAAAACCACAACGTAGCAGAACCGAGTCAAAACCAAACCCTGCAGCTCACTTGGCAAAGGATGGATTCTGACCAAGGGAGGAAGGAGAAAACCCTTCCAAATCAGTGAGCCAGAAAGGGAGAAACTCAGCCTCACGTTCAGATGGGTAAGCAGCTCTCCAAACTAGAACAGTTCTCCCTGTACACAGTGTTACAGAAAGAGAAAGACCAGAGTCATTTTAATATAAGAAAATAGACACCTGCTGTTCTGCATGTAGAGCTACATCTGCTGGCACACGTTCCTGCTCCTTCACTCGCTCTTGGGGACTAGTGGGAGGCTGACGGATCTGAAAGGTGCGGGGCAATTGGAACAGGCCGAACACCTCTCAGGTAAGGACAGCACCATTCAAAACAAAACAAAACATATATATGTATATATATACACATATGTGTGTGTGTGTGTGTGTGTGTATATATATATATATATATATATATATATATATATATATGTAATGAATATGTATGTGTATCTCTGAGCAGAAGAGCAGGAGGGAAAACCTTCCACCTGCCCCCCTGCCTCCCGCTTCTGTGGCCCTGGAGGGCGCTGGCCTGTCTCAGGTGGGGAAGCAAGGGCTGAGGCTCCCCTCCTGACTACTGACTGACCTCCTTTTCAGTTGCCAGTAAGAAAGGGAGTATGATTCCCAGTAGTAAGGGCTCTCCTGGACCTAGTGTCACTTTTGCTTCTGGACAGGCAAGACTATCTCCCCCATGGTCCTCAGGGAAGGCCCTGAGAAAGGATGAAGTCCCACCCTCCCTCCAGCACCACCAGTGTTAACAAGTGGAAGCAGAAGGAAGGATGGGCACCCCCTGGCACCCTCCTTTCAGGCACTGGCTCTGGGCGCCATGGCTGCTCTCAACGGCTGCCTTCGGGGGCTTGGCCTCTCCTGAGGTCCCCTAGCACACCCTGCTACGTCCTCACTTAGCCTTCTCTCTCCTGCTAGGACTAAAATGCAGGTGGTTCTGAGCATGACATGTTCCAGAAACAGCACAGATGACTTTTTCCTGTTGTTTGTACTACAGAGGATGCCTGACATGCAGGTTTGTCCTGGCGTTTTGGCTCCCGAGCTGACCAACCTCCTGGAGCTCTCATTTTGGGGATTTCATTCTGGACAGTTCAGAGGGCCTGAGGACTCCCTGCCAGCTCATCCAGTTCAGTAGCTTCAGTCAGCTATTCATTTCTCACCCAGATGCTTAATGAGCAGCCCTCAGTACCTAATATCATTACAGGCTTCCAAGAGGATCAAAGGCTGTAAGGCACCATGATCTCTAGGAACTTAGACCATACTTGTGGAGGCCACATGCCCACACATGGAACAGCCCCACTTCAGGCACTGAGAAGGGGGTCGGCACCATGAGAGTTCAGGAAGGGGGGTGAACATGGGCTGAGGTATCCAGGCAGAGCTTCCTGCAGAGGTGGGACCTGAGGGTCCTCAAAATCATGGGCAAGGTTCAAACAGGAAGACATCCTATGCCTAAAAAACAGCAGGGGTTTGGGAGGCTTCCCTAAGGTTGTGTGACCCTGGAGGACCCTGCCACGCTAGCATCCCTCATGTAAGTACAAGGACCGCCCGTTGACACGGAAACTTGAAGGGCTGGAGAACATGCACAGAGGGGCATCGGAAAGCCAAGGAAGGTGCTGCGGGACCTTGTGTCCTGTGGGATTCCCATGCTCACGTGAGGCGAACGTCTCAGAAGCTGGTGAGGTAGAAAGCTGGCAGAACTGCCCTTGCTCTCTGAGGCTCTCAACCTCACCTTCCAGCCAGAGGATTGTATAGTGAACATTCCAGAACTCACCTGCTGGGTAATCGTCTGTGACATTCCTTCCTTCCAAGCAGAGACCAGCAGGGAGTTACGGTCAACGCTACCTGGGCATGGTTCTTAACAATATTTTGCTTTGTTATCCTTCTTCCCAAATCTTGTCCAAGGTGGGGTGATGAGAGGAGTTCTCCTGGGGCTTGTTAAGAGCACATCTGCCTTCAAGGATTTGGGACTGTCAGCATGTACCACCTGCTGGCCCCTTGTCCACTCTTTTTGATCTAAGCAGGAACATACACTTGGAGCTGGACAAGAGCATGGTGCGTCCTGGTGTCAGAAAGGAGACTGGCGATTGTCAAGAGAAGAGAGACAAATGCCATAGTCTGATGGCCGCTGTGGTGACGGGATGTCTGTTTGCACCAGCAGGGCCAAGCGTGTGCGTGTCAGGCAAAAGAACCCCGGTCTCCCTCTGTAACTTGCCTTCCTGCCTCAGGATCCTGTCTCCACCCAAAGTCAGCTACCCAAGCTATTTTCCTCAGTACAGATCTCCCTGCCATATATCAAAACAGTTCAAGACACAGTTCATGGCTGATGGACACTTGCCCATTACAGAGATACAGAAATGTTGGGTAAACTATTACCAAAACCATTGTATTTTAACACACACTGTCCTTGAACAAAAGAAGGGATATCCTCAAGTGGCAGAAATGAAGACAAATCACAGCCAAAGCAGTTAAGTGTAAGCTGGGAGCCTGGAGTCCCTGGAGATATGAAGGAAGCCAAGTTTAGGCTCTAGGAACTGGGCTAGTTGTAACACCTACATGGGAACAGGAGGTATGGCCTTAGGCTTGCTTGGAAAAGAGAAAATGTTGATCTGAGCTCAGTAGAAAAGCAAGATTATCAAAGAGACACCCCTTCCTTAAAAGGAGATTGGGAAATGCTACCCACTAAAAGAAGTATGAGGAAGCAAATGATCTATCTTGGGACAGGAGTACAAAAAAAAAAAAGAAAAAGAAAGAAAGAAAGAAAGAAAGAAAAGAAAGAAAAAGAAAAGAAAGAAAAAGAGGGGCGCCTGGGTGGCTCAGTCGGTTGAATGGTTGAATGTCTGACTTCGGCTCAGGTCATGATCTCGCAGTTCATGAGTTTGAGCCCCGCGTCCAGCTCTGTGCTGACAGCTTGGAGCCTGGAGCCTGCTTTGGATTCTTTGTCTCCCTCTCTCTCTGCCCCTTCCCCATTTATGTTCTGTCTGTCTCTCTCTCTCTCTCTCTCTCTCTCTCAAAAATAAATAAACATTAAAAAATTTTTTTAAAAAAAGAAAGAAAAAGAAGAGAGAAAGAAGAAAGAAGGAAAGAGTCACCTGTCAGAAATTGAATCACTAGGGCCTATGCCATGCATGGGCACAGAATCCAGATCGATGCCACCCATGAGGCCCATGGGCCCCGAAGCAGAGAAACTAACATAATGTTTGATCTAAAACAGGTGAAACCTCCAGGAGCCTAGTAGATACTAAGGTGAAACCACTCTGTGTAGAAACACTGTCACAACCCAGGGCACATGGGAGTCACACAGGAAAAACAAATCCTCCCGAAGATGAGCTCACAATACAAAGTGACAAATCACATGAGGAAAGGAGGCTCTGTGCGTGGGAACCAGCAATTGCATCCAGCAGGGCATTCACCATCTCAAGGACTGTAGGTCATAGAACCATCTGGAAGAAACTATAAACACATCCATACCCAGCGCTTCAAGAGCAGAACCCAGCAGTTCTGGCCCCATCCCAACTTGTTCCTCTTGTGTCCATCTTCTCAGATCATTCGGATCCCTCCTGTCCCATACACTCAAAATCTTGAGCCGTTTTCAAATTCTTCTTCTCTCAGCTTTTACCCTTAAAACTGGCTTTCAATTTCCCATCTCTTTCCCTCCTCTCCAGTGTTACTGTGAAGGCCACCTAGCGGGTCTTCCTGCCTGCCTGCCTCCAGTGTCTCCCTTCTGTTTATTCCACCGTCGCACTGCCACTAAGTTATCTTCCTAAATGGCAAGTCCAGCGGTTTCACTTCCCTGAGCCAGATTACAAAAGTCCAGACCTTCCCCAACTTGGACTTGAGTTCTTTCCAGTTTTGTTTCCTATTATAATACACCCACCCCTCACCCCAGCCTCCTGCTGGGGCCACTCCAGCTTACTTGTTCTTCCTTCACTCCCCCTTACGCCTCCAAGCAGCCTCCTCCCTTTGACTAGGCTGCTCCTCTCGTAAATCTGCTGAAGGTCAACCTTGGCTTAAACCTTCTAGAAACATGTCCTGGAAGAATACAAGTATCATTTGGGCTAGACTTATCTGGTTTCAAATTCCAGATCTGTCACTTAATAGCTCTGTGCCTCAAGCAAGTCGCAACCTCTCCCAACCTCAGTCTCTAATTATGCCAAATGAGAATGATACCTACTTTGCAGAGTTGAGAGAATGTCAGATAATCTATGGAAAGCCGCGAGCACAGAACTTGGCCCCAGTGAGTGTTCAATCAACAGTTGCTGAATTGAGACTCTATCTGCATTTTTATGGGAGTTTTGTCTTATTGCTTTCTTAGCCAGAGCTCCATGAGGGCCAAGGCCTTGTCCAATCTGTCTTTGCATCTTTGCACTTTCCTGTGTCTGACACAGGAAAACCGTCTACTGACAAGTACTGGAAAGAACTCGGCATGACTAACCTGATGTTAGAAGGGAAGAATTTGAGTAGGAGGACCGGGTGGATCTCAGATGTTGGAGAGGTATTGAGGGCCCATTTATACTGCGTCACTCCAGACAGGGAGCTATAAGGAGCATAGTTGTAGCCCAGGGTAGCTCCAACACGTAGAGCTGTTTAACATGAGAGCACGTGTCAAATATAAGCTGCTGGCCATTAAAAACTCAGATTATAGGGGTGCCTGGGTGGCTCAGGCGGTTAAGCGTCCGACTTCAGCTCAGGTCATGATCTCACGGTTTGTGAGTTCGAGCCCCATGTCTGGCTCTGTGCTGACAGCTTAGAGCCTGAAGCCTGCTTTGGTTTCTTTTTTTTTTTTTTTTTATGTTTATTTATTTTTGAGACAGAGAGAGACAGAGCATGAATGGGGGAGGGTCAGAGAGAGGTAGACACAGAATTGAAACAGGCTCCGGGCTCTGAGCTGTCAGCACAGGGGCCCGATGCGGGGCTCGAACTCACGGACCGCGAGATCGTGACCTGAGCGAAGTCGGCGCTCAACCGACTGAGCCACCCAGGCGCCCCCTGCTTTGGTTTCTATGTCTCCCTCTCTCTCTCTCTGCCCTCCCCTTCTTACGCTCTGTCTCTCTCTCTCTCAAAAAATAATAAATAAAACCCTCAGATTATAGAAACTATTCCTGGGTTGGATGATGGATAAGACCAGATCAGTGATTCTTAACTTTTACGAGTCACAAAATGGATCTTCTTCCCCACCCCACCCCCAAAACAGGTTCCAAGCATAATATTTTGCAAATAATTTCAGGAGCTTTGTGGTTCCTAGGTTAAGATCACCTGAAAACCCTTGTAGGATGCTGTGTTCAACTTTCTTTTTTACTATTAATAATGAGAAAGAAGCATTTCTGTTGCATGTGTTTTCAAAATTGACACTTGACATCTAAAGGGCCTGGCTCATAACTAAAAACTCAGTGCCTTTTGTCCAAATTCAATATTCTATACATTTTTTTAAATTAAATGAATGAATTAATGAAATCTTTGATTAATCTGATCTATAAGGGAAAATGTGTGCTGTAAGAAGAAAAGAAGGAAAAAAAAGACAAAAATGAAACGCTTTAGACAAAGACCAATATAGGATGATAAAAGGTAGAGAAGAGGGGTGCATGGGTGGCTCAGTCGGTTAAGTGACTGACTCCTGATTTTGGTTCAGATCATGATCTCATGGTTTGTGGGTTTGAACCCTGTGTCAGTCTCCACACTGACAGTGTGGAGCCTGCTTAGGATTCTGTCTCTCCTTCTCTCTCTGCCTCTCCTTTGCCCTCTCTCTCTCTCTCTCTCTCTCTCAAAATAAATAAACTTAAAAAAAAAAAAGGTAGAGAAGAATTAATCAGCGTCAGAGAAAAGGATAAATTTTGGAAGGTCTTAACTCCAGCCTCTTGCCCAGGGCTCAGTGCCCCTGTGAACTTCTAAACCCAAGACTCTGTGGGGGCAGAGTCGCCTACTCAATTCTGCTGGTCCTGGCTGCTGGCACTCAGAGTGATCTCGGCATATACCCAGAGGCTCCCAGGGAAAAATCACTCATAAGATTGTGACCATGTCCAGAAGATATTCTAATCTGATTTTGAAACCTCATTCCCTCTGTGAATTTAGATCTTAATTACCATGCAACCATTCATTGTTCTATTGTTACAATTGCTCGTTTCACCCTTGGTCATGAGTTATTAAATGAAGTGTGTGGAGGCATTTTTTGCCCCTTAGGGTATTATTATTCAAAGAAGAGTTGATTTTCTTATTTTTTCTTTGTAATTAAAAAAAAATTTTAATGTTTATTTTTGAGGCGAGTATGAGCAGGGGAGGGGCAGAGAGAGGGAGAAACAGAATCTGAAGCAGCGTCCGGGCTCTGAGCTGTCAGCACGGAGCCTGACATGGGGCTTGAACCCACAAACCATGAGATCATGACCTGAGCTGAAGTTGGACGCTCAACCAACTGAGCCACCCAGGTGCCCCATAGTTGATTTTCAACATAAACACTAGTGACAACAAGCTTCAAGAGGAAAATATCCTGTCCAAGCACAGAAGGACTTCTCGTCTGATAAACTGAGCTTAAGATTCTTAAGGCCCAGCTGATTCTTTCAGGTCGTATCAGCAAAGATATGCTGCTGTGCCCGGATCGCGTCTTCCTGTTCTCCCCACTCCCTGCCCCGCCTGTGCTCACGTAGACACACAGTGGCTGCGGGATTTCAGGAGGCTCCTCAGGCTCTGTAGGGCCTCTGGCAGCCCAGCGCCAGTGAGGGCACTGCAGGCCCGAAGCTCCCAGCTGCGGTCCTGGAACCTCTCCAGGCCCAGCCTCTCTCGGATCTCCAGCAGCGGCAGGGCATCTGGCGCCTCCTGCTTGTTGGCCAGCACCAAGAAAGGGACGCTGGCCATGTGTGGGTCGTCCAGGACTTCCATGAGCTCAGCCACTGCCTCGGGTAAGCGGGCTTCATCGGTGCTATCCAGCACATACACGAGGACATCCGTGCCTTCCAGGTGGTCCTTCCAGCTGGCCCGGAGCTGGGTCTGCCCCCCCACATCCCAGAGAGTCAGAGACACGTGCCCCGGTGCTTCCAGAGGCTCCACATTGAAACCAACAGTGGGCAGGGTCTCCACCATCTGGTGGCCCTTCAGTTTGTACAGGAGCGTGGTCTTGCCTGCTGAGTCGAGGCCTATCATCACCACCTGGGCCTCTGCCTTGTGATCTCGGGAATTCACAGAACCCATGGTGGCCACTGCTAACCCCTAGGGGAGAAAGGCCAGGTGCGCACATAAGCCATTCTTTTCTCAGGGAACACACATGCATCCAGGCAAATGGAAGAAGAGGCTCTACTCCCAAAGTAGGAAGTGTTTATACAAGGTCAGGTTTCAAACACAGGCCTGGGCTCTGAAAGGGACAGGAAGTAAGGGCATATGAGTCACCATGAGCTGACCTATCTCGGGAAGGTGGGGAGGGAGCTGAGTCAAAGAGGGTAGGGCCCCCTGGAAGACTCCGAATGCGGGCTCACTTTCCTTGGTAGTTAAAGCAAAGAGGCAAAAGAAGTTCTAGTTGGACATAACCTAGTACAATAGAAATGACCAAAAGATGGCTTCAGCTCTTGCTCGTCTGTGGCTTCCAGGCTCTATTTTCCTCCTGTAAGCCTAAACCCTGAAACGGAAGCTAGCTTGAGTTCAGTGCACGCAGTGAAGAGTCCAATCGGCTCATATAAGCTTCTGCCTCTAGAACTCTCCTCAGGACAAGCACCGTGTCCGGTAAACAGTGGCTATTTATAAATACTGTCGCCTGGGGACAAATTTACAAGTTGGGGCAAAGTGGTTTCCTCCATTGCCTCATCAAGGTAAATTACCTCTAGAGCACGACTCACGTTCCTCAAGAATCCGTTTCTAAAACCAAGACCTGTTCCCGACTTAGGGGAAACCTGGCTGGGACAGGGGAAGGGACATCTGTCCCCCAGGGGTATATTCGGGCTGCCCCTTCAGGAAAATAAGACAGGTTCTGTTCCTTCCTTATGCCGGGGTGGGGGGTGGGGGGTACGAGGAAAATGAAAGTTACCTCTGTTACTAGACTGTGGCTGAAAAAGCTCCTCCTCTGTGGCTGTCTGCCCGCATCCAGCTGCAGCTGCTCTGTCCTCGTCCTGTTGTGTCCCAAGAGTGAGATGTGAAGGAAATGCAGTGACCGTTGCTGGTTCTCCTTTCCCACTTCCTTTCCCAGGTGGTCGGGGGCGGGGCAGGCTCATCAGCCCCTCCCTTAGTCCCCCCTGGACTCCCCTGGCGGTCCTGCTGGGGACGTGCCACAGAGATGTCCCCAGTCCCTCAGCTCTTGATAGAGCAAAGTCTAACACCAACCCCGTTTCTTAGCTCAGAACACATGCCTTGATGTTTTTTCTGGAGCCTGGAGATTCTTTTTTTTTTTTTTTTTTAACCATTTATTTATTTTTGAGAGAGAGAGAGAGAGAGACAGAGCACGAGTGCTGGAGGGGCAGAGAGAGAGGGAGACACAGAATTGAAGCAGGCTCCAGGCTCTGAACTGTCAGCACAGAGCCCCATGCGGGGCTGGAACTCGAGAACAGCCAGATCATGAACTGAGCGGAAGTCAGAGACTTAACCGACTGAGCCACCCAGGCGCCCCTGGAAAACATAATTTTTAAAACACTGGCCAATCAGAAGCCATTGATTCTTTCTGTAACTCTCTAATTTGCATCTGCAGTTGCAGTGCTCTGGCTCTTGTAACAGGTAGCATTTGTGCTTTCTGCCTTCCCACGCGTTTCATTAAAAAGTCAAGAAGCAAATTAGGAGCTATGACTCTCCCATTTTACAAATAAAGAACAAGGCTCAGAGTAAATGATTTACTTGAGATCTTGCTGGGATTTATTCATCTCTTCTTTCATGGTGCCTGCTACCCACTGAGAAAGTGCTTTGCAAAGAGCAAACATCCTGTTGTAATTGTAGGGTATTTTAACAGGAGGAAGTGGTTAGGAAAAGTCAGAAACACGGAGTGTATTATGTACACCACTGTGTTATTTGTTATCGACGTGACTGTTGTTTAGTTCTTTGGGGTGCCTGTGGCTGTAAGCTATAGTCACTTTGCAGCCAGCCTGGGCAAGTGGAAATGTATAGCCAAGGATCAGGGTGGGGGTCAGCAGATAGCAAATTACTAAGAGGTTCTGGGGAGATTCTGGCTAAGCTGACCTAACAGGATTCTTGCTGAAGTCATGCCACGTGACCAGACGTCACGTGGGCGGGGCATGAGGAACCCGATCAGATATTGAGGGGATTAGATATGGAGGGCAGGGCATTCTGGTGAACACTTAGGAGGGTTGTTGCTAAAACTGGATTTTACAAGGAAATAAATGTACAGATGGGCCGAGAAGAAGTTTCAGAAGCCTGACTAAAGTTTGGTCAAGCAAAGAATCTTTGTCGTTATGCCGAAGCAGGCTCAAAGCATTAAAGACCTGTGTGAAAGAAGGCTTGTTTGTCTTATCGTGGTGGAGGGCGATTAGATCAAGCTGAGACTTAGTCCTGTCCAGCTGATGAATCCTTGGGGAACCTGCCAGGATTTGATTTGCAGGACGATTGGAATGGGCAGATGATAAGGACACAGGGGCTAAGGTTAAGGTGTGCCTGGGGCTTGGGAGCAAAGGGAGCAACATTGCCTTCACTCTGACCCCAGTTCCTTCTGTGTGGTCCTGGGGAGGGAGGAGAGGTGGACAGAAGCTGAAGAAGCCATTGATTTGCGAAGAAAGGTTGGACTAGATACTGTTAGGTTTCCTTCAGCTCAAATATCTTATGGATACAATGGAACTTTTTTTAAGTTTATTTATTTATTTTGAGAGAGAGAACAAGCTGGGGGGGGGGGGGGGGGTGGCGGGCAGAGGACCCAAAGCAGCTCTGTGCTACAGTAGAGAGCCCGATGTGGGCTTGAATTCGCAAACTGTGAGATCATGACCTGAGCCGAAGTCGGTCACTTAACTGACTGAGCCACCTAGGCGCCCCAGTATAATGGAATTTTTATTGAGCAGCTATAAGCAAAGCTCTGTATAGTCTATCACATGAGTGAAAAAAGCAAAAACAAAAAACTTTTCAAAGTGCAACTGCATGCCATATGAATGGGAGAAATCAGCATCACTCTTGTATATGAAGACTAGGGCACCATATATCAGAATTAGATATAGGATACATTGCAGACTCTTAAACTGTCTTTATTTTGCATTTTGAGTTGTACTTAGAATTATTATCACTTTTAGTGGCCTGTGAGTGTTTTACATTTACAGCACAACAAATCTCCCCTTTCTGCCATTCCTAGTTTCCATTTTATTGGTGAAACCATCTCTTTATAACCAAATGAGGAAACTGGCAAAGTTAGAGGAACTTCTGTGCCTCTCTCTTTGCTCTGTCTCCCTCCCAACAGAAACAGTATCTTGACAATCTCTCTCTCTCTCTCTAAAAACAAAACAAAACAAAAACAAAAAAATAGGAAAAGGAAATAGCAGTGGGTGATCTACTCTCTAAAATAGTGAGTGTGAGAAAGATCTAAAGGATGTGGGGAGCCTGGGTGGCTCAGTTGGTTAAGCATCTGACATCAGTCATGATCTCGTGGCTTGTGGGTTTGAGCTCTGCATCGGGCTTTGTGCTAACGGTGTGGAGCCTGCTTGGGATTCTCTCTCTTCCTCTCTCTCTGACCCTCTCCCTCTCATGCTCTGTCTCTCAAAATAAATAAACTTAAAAAAAAAAAAAGTCTAAAGGGTATTAGACTTGCACTGAAGCAGCTTCAACTTCTGCTTCTACATATTTGCAGGAAATTTCCTGACACTAAAAGGGAAAACAAAACAAAACAGTGGCCAGGGACTGTCTCTTGAAAATGTGCAGGAAGGACAATGTGGAGGCCAAGACAAAAGTGTGATGTGCTCCAGCCGCACCTCAGAACAGGAGCTGATGACAGGGAGCTGTTGCTTTTTATCTTCCAAGGTTGTTTCAATATGCAAAGTTGGTCTTCAGTAGCAGCTGCTATTCAATCAGCCACATTTCCTGAACTGGATAGTGTATTTTTAGTTGGCAGGGGGAAAAACAAACAAAAACAAACTTGATTAGAAAGGAGGTTGGAAGGTCGCTTAGTAGCTAGAAACTCAAATCAGCACTTAAGACTTCTTAACATTTCCCGTATGAGTTACTGTCACTCTGGGCAGCAACGAGCAGTGTTTACTTCACTTCTTTTCATAAAAAAAAAAAAAAAAAATCACATAAATAATGATGAATATATTGTTTTTTGAGTGTCAAACAATATAAATGCCTACAGGACAAAATTCTTAAGTTCACTCTTTACATCACTATTCCCCTCCTCTGAGGTAATCAGGATTAGTAGTTTGATGCATATTTTTGCAACTATCTTTCTCTATATGTACTTACATATTTTGAAGCACATGCATATGTTTTACTGTTTATTTTTTATTTTTTATTTATTTTTAAGTTTTTAATTTTATTTAAATCCAAGTTAGTTAATATATAGTGAAATAATGATTTCAGGAGTAGAAACTACCAATTCATCACTTACATATAACACCCAGTGCTCATCCCAACAAATGTCCTCCTGAATGCCCATCACCCATCTAGCCCATTCCCCTCACCCAACACCCCACCAGCAACCCTCAGTTTGTTCTCTGTATTTGAGAGTCTCTTATGGTTTGCCTCCCTCTCTGTTTTTATCTTATTTTATCTTATTCCCTTCCCCTATACTGTTTATTTTTTGTTTAGGGCTTTTTAAATGTAATTGTGATATCTGTAACTTCTTTATTACATTGAACAATAATACATTTATGAGATCTTTCCATGTTAGTGTATATACTAACTCATATACACTTATATTTTTGTTATTATTTTTTAAAGGATTTATTAAATGATGAGAAGGCCACAGGAAAATACAAAAAGCATAATACTAAAATATTCACAGATGAAATTACGTGATTCTGAGATTTGTTTATAAAGCATCTGGTAATGGAGAAGAAGTAGCTTGGGATATAATATAACAAGACTGGCCATGAATTGATAGTTGTTGAAGCCAGGTAGACAGGGTATATTATATTAGTCTCCTTATCTTGCATGCCTTTGAAATTTTCCATAGCAAAATCTAAGAAGCATATGTAAGAGGCATAAACTATTCCAGTTTACCAAATCTTTGATTCTGCCACAGCTCACAGGCCTACAGGGCTCCTGGCACTTGTCACACTCCATATTTTTGGCCTTCTCCAGGATCTGCTGTTACCCCTGGAGGTGTGGGTCACTCCTACTTTACCCTTACGACACTTTGTATATATACAAACACACACCACACAGTCACACTCACACACATACTCCCACATTAAAGGAATTATCTTACTAAATCGAGAGCTTAAAAAATAGTTATCACCGATTGAGCCTCTAATCTGCATCATATACATCGTCTGTGTTTGTTTAGTTTTACTCCTCCCAACAGCTGAATGGTAAGATTATTTCTGTCCCCTTTTATAGATGTGGAAACTGAGGCTAAAAATATTAAGTAACTTGCCTAGTCTTTTCTTTTTTATTCTCATTTAATTTTATATCATTGTGTCAACTATGTTCATATAAATATGCGTAAAAAGGGATCAGTACAGACACCGAGAAGCAAGCACAAATCTTACCGAACAGGAACATTGCCATTATTAGATGACAGGAGATAAACTGAAGATAGTCTCTGGGTCATAGTCTGCATTTTGCTTCCTTGAGTTCTATAAGAGCCCCTTCTGGGCAGTTAGTGTGTTAGTGTGCAAGGCCATGACGGAGTCTTAGGAAGCATAGGGCTTACCATAGTTGAGGCCACAGGCAGGCCTTTCTGGTGGGATAGTGGGAAGATAGTCAGTAGGAGTGGACTGTGCTGTATATTCTATGTCAAAGCCCACTTTCAGCTGTCAGGAATGAGCAAATCAGAATACTTCTTGGGGTAAAGGAGTATCAGCTGGTCCTGGCTGTAGGGCATGGAGAGGAGGGGACTCTTGATTTCTCATTAGCATAAGATCAAGGCCTGCCAAATACAGGTAAGAATGAGACCCAGGCTTGCCTGGGAATTTTTTTCTTCCAGGTGAAGAGAATATAACAACTGCAGATAGTTTGGTGATAAGTCTTTATTGTGTCTGTCTCTTAAGAATTAGTTGTTCTCCACGACATCATATGCACTTCTTTGAGATTCCCTTGACCTTTGGGATCCTCTTCTTCTTCTTTTTTTTTTTTTAATTTATTTATTTATTTTGACAGAGAGAGGGAGTGAGAGAGCCAGCATGTGCACGTGCAAGGGGATGGGCAGAGAGGGAGGGAGAGAGAGTATCCCAGCCTGTTGCAGGGCTCCAACTCACAAACAATGAGATCATGACCTGAGCTGATGTCAGATGCTTAACCAACTGAGCCACCCAAGAGCCCCAGATCCTCCTTTTATATCCCAGATTTTCCCCTTTCTTGGTTCACTTGGTTGTCTTGGTGGAGCACACATTCAGTAGCCTCTTGGATCCATGGGAGGTAAGTTTTTACACCTTGAATCTCTGAAAATGTCTTTTTTTTTAATGTTTATTTTTGAGAGAGAGAGAGAGAGAGAGAGACCGAGCATGAGCAGGGAGGGGCAGAGAGAGAGGGAGACACAGAATCCGAAGCAGGCTCCAGGCTCCGAGCCGTCAGCACAGAGGCTGATGCAGGGCTAAAACACAGCTGTGACATCATGACCTGAGCCAAAGTCGGACACTTAACCGACTGACCTACCCAGGGGCCCCTGAAAATGTCATTTTTTAACTCTAACAATTTATTAATAGTTTATCTGATATGGGATTCTAGGATGGAAATCATTTCCTTTTAGAACTTTGAAGGCATTGCTTCTGTGTGCTGTGGTTCCTTTGCTGCTGTTGAGAATCTAAAACCAGACTGACTCTTGATCCTTCATTTGTGACTTTTTTCTCTTTGGAAGATTATAAAATCTTAACTTTGTTCCAGGAATTCTGAAATTTCATAATCATGTATCTTGGACTGAGTCTATTTTCGTCTATTATATTGGAAACTTAGTGGGCCCTTTCCTCTGCCTCTTCCTGCTGGAAGTAAATTACTTTCAATTTTGGGATATCTTGAATTTTCTCCTCCATTTTTTATGTTCCTTCTTTTTGGAATTCCTATTATTTGGTTGCTGAACTTTGAGTTATTCTCTAATTAAAAAAAAAAAAAAATCTTTTTCTGGGGCACCTGACTGGCTCAGTCAGGGGAGCATGCGACTCCTGATCTTGGGGTTGTAAGTTTGAGCCCCACATTGGGTGTAGAGATTACTTAAAAAAATAAAATCTTTGAGGTGCCTGGGTGGCTCAGTCAGTTAAGTGCCTGACTCTTGATTTCGGCTCAGGTCAGGATCTCACAGTTTGTGAGTTCGAGCCCCACAACGGGCTCTGCTTCTGATGGGGAGGAGCCTGCTTGGAATTCTCTCTCTCCCTCTCTCACTGCCCCTCCCCAGCTCTCTCTCTCTCGCAAAATAAATAAATAAACATTTAAAAAGTTAAAAAATAAAATCTTTAAAAATATATTTTTTTCTTTCCCTTCTTACACCTTTCCCATGTTTATTCCCTTTTCTGGGAGATTTCCTCAACATTATCTTTCAACCCTTCCATTATATTTTCATTTCATCGATTATATCTCTTCCCCCACCGCCCCCCACAAGGGCTCTTTTTTTGTTCTCTGAATTTTTAAAAGCAGGATGCTTAGTTTAAAGTATCTCTCTGAGGTTCCATGGAACCAAGTAGAATAATGATAGAAGACCCTGAAGTGGAGGATGTATGGTAACAACCAGAAGGTTCTTGTTCCATTTTCTGAGTTAGTCAAATCTGCCTTCTTCAAGGTAATAGGCAGTCTGTTTCCCAGCGTGGAGCTCGCCAGCCTGCCTGCTTCTACCTGGCTCCTGTTTGCCACCTTGGGATAGAATGCTATTTTGTCAGTGTGTGCAATGATTCCACTGGGGACAGATGAAGGAGCATAGAACATTCACCAACATAGATCATGTGGTGGGCTACAAGTCTCAATAGTTATAAAAGAATTGAAATCACACTGAATATATTCCTCTGTGTGACCACAGTGGAATTAAAGTAGCAATAAATACTGGAAAGATATCTGGAAAACCCCCAAATTTGGGAGGAAATTAACCTGCTTCTAAATAGTCCAAAAGTCAAAGGAGAAATTGCAACGGAAATTATAAAATATTTTGAGCTGAATAAAAAGGAAAATATGACATGTAAAAATTTGTGAGTTACAGCAAAAGCACTGGGAAATTTAGACACTTAAATGCTTATATAATAAAAGAAGAAAGATGTAAAATCAATTATCTAAGTGACAGAAAAAAAAGAAAAGCAAACTAAATACAAAATAAGCAGAAGAAATAAAGTAATCAAAATGAAAATGAAAAGCAACTAAATAGAAAAAAATAGAGAAAATGAACACAGTCAAAAGTTGGTTCTTTGAAAAGATTAATAAGATCAATAAACTACTGATAAAGTTGATTAAGAAGAAAAGAAAATCATGAAGAATAAAAAAGGTACATCACTATCAATTTTAGATAAAAAAAACAAAAACAAAAAACCTGAGAAAGAGGATATTATGGATAGTCTTATGCCAAGAGAACCAATAACAGATGAAGTGATTAAATACTATTTATTGAAAAAGCTATCTTTTGTTCTGGGCCAGCTTGAAATATCATCTTTATTGTACACTAATTTATATATTGACACGCAGGTGTGGGTTTGGATGCTTTTACCATCTATATCACATTCTACTACTGTATTTGCTCTAAAAGCAAGTATTACAGTCAACCAGTGGGAAGTTGTATCAGCTTTTCTGACCCAGCCTCAGAAGTCACAAAGGGCCATTTCTGCTGCATTTGATTGGTTACAAGCAAGCAAATGATAAGTCCACTTGGAATCCAGGAGAGGATACATAGACTCCATCTCTCAGTGGGAGGAGTACCAAAGAGTTTGTGGCTATTAAAAAAAAAAAGTACATGCTGTCTTTAGTGATAATGCTTCTGATGTTTTTGTTAAGTGTAACAATATTATACAATATAACAATATAACAAATAATATTTCTACAGGTTTTGGACAAGTATCCTTTCTAAATTTGAGGACCTTTCAGATTAGGTTATGGAGAAATAGAATCAGCAGTTGTCATTTGTTTTTCTCATAGACAAGTAGTATAATTCGTGGAGAATAAGTTTAGTGTTGTTTGTTTGTTTGTTTGTTTTTGAAGTATAACTGACACACAATGTTATATTAGTTTCGGGTACATAACAGTGATTTCACAATACTGTACATGACTCATTGTTCACTGTAATTAGTATAGTCCCCATCTGTCACCATACAACATTATTACAGTATTATTGATTGTATTCTCTATGCTGTACTTTTCGTCTCGATGACCTAATTTATTTTACAACTGGAAGTTTGTACCTCTTCATCCTCTTTATTTTACCCACCACTTCATCCATCTCCACTCTGGCAACTACCTACCAGTTTGTTCTCTGTATTTAAGAGTCTGTTTTTTGTTTGTTCATTTGTTTTTGTTTTTGTTTTTTAAGATTCTACATATGAGTGAAATCACATGGTATTTGTCTTTCTCTGTCTGACGTATTTCACTTAGCCAAATATTCTCTAGATCCATCCAGGCTGTCTTAAACGACAAGATCTCATTTTCTTTTATGGCTGAGTAATATTCATGGAGAATTGTATTTAAGGGTAAATTTATATTGCCAGATTTGTGAAATCTGGCTACACAGATGAAATTTACTACACAATACGAACTACTATTTAGATTCTAAACTTTGGGCATTAAATCTTCGGAATATTTTACAACGTAAGTGGGACAGTATTCTTTATGAATTGTAATTTGACTGATAGTATTTGGCAATATCCAGCACATACCTCGAAGAGATTCATAGAAAAAGAATGTTTTTTTTAAAATGTGAAAATTTTCTTATGTAAACTCTACATTCATTTTTCATGCACAGGAGCATGAATAGGGAACATAGATAATGGTGGACTAAATAATACATTTAATTTCTCTGAAGCTTCAAATCCCACTATAGAATCCTGCTGAGCTAGATTAAATTAGACCACATAGTGAGCTCTTTGAGCAAAGTTAAGTGGCCTCGTTCCTAAGCCCACATTTATCACTTCAGTTATAAGGAAGCGCTGATCCGGAGCATTTAGACCAAAGAGGAAAATGGACAAGAACCAGAATATATGCCCCAATGTCTAAGCTGATTTAGACCATTTGCGGGAGAACTTTCTAGAATAGGGGGTGGTACAGCCTCCCCTGAGTCAATTTTACCTAGTTGCACAGGTAGTGATAAGAAGGGGATTAATGGCTACTCTAGAGGCAAGGCAGAGAACCCCTTCAAAGAATGGGTATTTACACAATCTAGGATTATTTGTATACTGTTGTCCTCTAAAAAATACAGCCCAAATGGTGTTCTTGAGCTTGGTATAGACCCATGCTTGGGAAAGATGTGGAGGCTGGGGGAAGTGAGGAGGTGAGGGGAAACCTGGAGTGTAAAGGAGCTTGGATTTCCATTGGCGCCCCTTTTTTCCCCAGAGAGATACTGGCACAGTCACAGGATTAAGTTAACGTTCCCATCTCAGTTAACCCATTAGGTGGGAATAATACATTTACACACCAATGTGTGAGCTTATCCTCGTGAACCTTCCATCCAAAAAAGGTGGGGGGTAGGGGAAAGAAAGAGAAAAGGATACTAAGGGTTTTCTAATGTACTCTCAAACGTTAAAAAAACTTTTCTTCCTTTTAATTGCTTTTCCCAGTTATATGTGAAATGGGTATTTCAGTTTGCAGTGGTAGGAAAAGAATAATGGAACCAAAGAAAAGGAGAGACATTTTAAAACTGCATCAGCATATGGCCTGTCCCCAGTCATTTGTAACAAGTGTTAGAAGAAGCAGAAATACCAGATTTCCATTTAGCCACCTGCTGGATCTATTGCCTTAAAAAAAAATTTTTTTTTAATGTTTATTTATTTTTGAGACAATGCGAGAGACAGAGCACAAGTAGGGGAGGGGCAGAGAGAGAGGGAGACACAGAATCTGAAGCAGGCTCCAGGCTCTGAGCTGTCAGCACAGAGCCTGATGTGGGCCCGAACTCACGAACTGTGAGATCATGACCTGAGCCAAAGTTGGCCGCTTAACCAACTGAGCCACTCAGGTGCCCCTGGACCTATTGCCTTTTAAACAATTTTAGAGGTTATTCCTGTTTTGCCAAATGCAGGAAGAGGTCTGGGAAATATCTGCCTGGCATGTTAAGCTTACGTATCGTTAAAACTCTAGGAAATGTTGAACCTTATATAAATTCTGACTCTTCTTCATATGGCTGTTATATTCATATTTGAACAGGCATTATATATGGCGTTTGCACGATTGGGAAATCTGCCTTCTAATATGCCTGAGATGGCTGGCTCACTGATTAACTTCTGAGTGCACTGAGCTAAACCCCACTAATTGCTGAGTTTGTTTCCTCGTTTGTGAAGCACTGAAGTGACCCTCTTGTGAATGTGGCTGGGCCACATTTTAAAAGTTGGCCCTCCCTGTAGCAGGTTTGGAAATGCTGCAATAATTTTAGAATTGGATGAAGAAATATATCTTGAAATAAAAAATCCTATATAATTTGAGGTAGGTATGAATTTCCTATCAGGCAGGATCAAATCTAGGTTGGTGAGTAAATAAACTAGAAGCAAACAAAATGAAAGGGAAGAAGACATTTAACAGACTCCAGGTTTGGGCCCATGCCACACGGTGGCAGGCTAACTCTGTGTTGTGCTCCCTCTTCAGGGCCAAAAACATCAAAGGTGGAGAGAGGAGGGAGTGGAGACAAACTTCTGGGAAACAAATCTTAACGCTTGAATTTAACTACCTTAAACCACGTACTTCAGGAAGTTAATTTTAGAAAGGATGACATATGTTATTAGTTTGTCAAGACTATATGTTCATATTAAAATGTTTTAGGGGCACGTGGGTGGCTCAGTCGGTTGAATGTCCAGCTTTGGCCCATTCGGCTCAGGTCATGATCTCACGGTTTTTAGGTTCAAACCCTGCATCAGGCTTGGCTTGCTGCTGTCAGGGCAGAGCACCCTTGGGATCTTCTGTCCTCCTTCCCTCTGCCCCTCTCCCGCTTGCATGTGTGTTCTCTCTCTCGCTCTCTCTCAAAAATAAATAAACATTTAAAAAAATGTTTTTGGGGCACCTGGATGGCTCAGTCTGTTAAGCGTCCAACTTTGGCTCAGGTCATGATCTCACACCCCGTGTCAGGCTCTGTGCTGACAGCTCAGAGCCTAGAGCCTGGAGCCTGCTTTGGATTCTGTGTCTCCCTCTCTCTTTGCCCCTCCCCTGCTCATGCTCTGTCTCTGTCTCAAAAATAAATACAACATTTTTTTTAATTAAAAAAAAATGTTCTTTACAGTGGATGTACCTGAGCAGCAATGATCTGACCTCCCATAGGACATTTTCCCTCTAGATCTCAATTTTGTCATCACTACAATGATGGCTTAGGATTACTTAAAGTTCTAAAATTGTCATACCTCTCTTATAACTAGAAGAAAGATATTCTTTTTCAGTAACAAGCATTTCAGTCATATCGCAGTGAAGCTGATAAGGAATATGGTTTTTTATTTAGATTGACTAGGTTTGAGTTTGATTCTGCCATTCTTTAACTGTGAGGTACTAGGTAAGCTACTTAACCTATAAAAAGTTTCAGTTTCCTCATCTGTAAAGTGTTACAAATTACAGTACATATCTCATGGGGTTGTTAGGATTAAATGGAAAAAGAATGTATGTGTGGCAGAGACTGGAACACTGTTCACCAAACCATTTCTTTTTCTTCTAGAGCAAACAGCTAAACCACATTTCCCGTCTTCACTTGTAGTTATCTGTGGCCATTTGACTGAATTTTAGCCAATGAATGAAATGTGAGAAGAAGATATTCATAAACCTATTTGTAGGCTCAGCTCACAAAAATCTCCCGTTGTGATCTTCCTTATTCTTTCCCCTTCTGCAGGTTTCTCATGGAAGCCATGTGTTAAAGATAGTGGGGCCACAAAACAGAAGGAAACTTGGTCCCTGAATCATGTCTTGGAGGACAGCTTTGTGCCTGTTAAGAACTGTCCTTCTGGATTTTCTGTGAGTGAGAAATAAACTTCTATTTTGTTAAGCCACTGAGATTCTGGGGCTTATCTGTTATGGCAGCTAGCATTAACTAAAATAGCATGTAGGGCACTTAACACGATACCTACTTAGTAAATGTTAGGTGTTATCAATATCATGACTCTAAATAAAAACCAAAAGCCTAAAATTCTGAGCTTCAAACACAGCACTGATATGGAGATTCCTTCTGCAGTATACAAGATCTGGCTTAAAAAACAAACCAAACAAACAAACAAACTAGAGAAGGTCTAGGAAACAAAGTTGTGTATAGAGATAGTAAAAATCTAAGCTATTCATGTATGTAATATGCAGAAAGTCATTACCAATATTTTGTATTTATATTTGCTACTTTTTTTGAAAAAATTAACATTATATAAAGGAAAGAAACCAAATTAAAAGTTCAAGTTAGTACCATCATTGAAATAATATTTAAAATTTTTCTTCCTTGTGATAACATTAGTGTTGATTCAATGATTTCTCTTAGTATTTCACGTTATGCTCACCCTTTTTTTCTTAAAAATGTCTTCTTTCTTGACTCCAACACTTTTTGATATTTTAGTGCTTTTATTTATTTTTTTAAGATTTTATTTTTTTTATTATTTTTTTTAATCTTTATTTACTTTTGAGAGAGAGAGAGACAGAGTGCAAGCGGGGGAGGAACAGAGAGAGAGGCAGACACAGAATCTGAAGCAGGCTCCAGGCTCTGAGCCGTCAGCACAGAGCCCTACGTGGGGCTCAAACTCATGAACCGTGAGATCATGACTTGAGCAAAAGTCGGACGCTTAACCGACTGAGCCACCCAGGCGCCCCTAAGATTTTATTTTTAAGTCATCTCTACACCCAACCTGGGGCTCAAACTCACAACCCTGAGATCAAGTCACATGCTATACCAACTGGGCCAGACAGGCATTCCTTTAGTGCTTTTATTAATACCTCTTCTCAGTTTTCTCTAATGAGATTCTTTTTTTTCTTTTTAATGTTTATTTATTTTTGACAGAGAGAGAGACATAGAATGAGCGGGGCAGGGGCAGAGAGAGAGGGAAACACAGAATCTGAAGCAGGCTCCAGGCTCTGAGCTGTCAGCACAGAGCCCGACACAGGGCTCGAACTCACAGACTGTGAGATCATGACCTGAGCTGAAGTCGGACGTTTAACCAACTGAGCCACCCAGGCGCCCCTGAGATTCTACCTCTCTTAAAGCCAAGATCAAATTTCATGTATTCAGTCAAAGCCTTCCAGGATATCCTGGTTGGAAGGGATCCTACCTGCACTGAATTGTAACATTTACACAATCCAAGGCTCTTCCCATTTGCTGTCTTCTGTGCTAGAGTTTATTTTCAGTTGGGTTTGTATAGCTTGTTTCTCCCTAATCAGATTGCAAGCTATTTGATGACAAGGACTGTGCTTTTTTGATTTTACATTGCCCTCAGAAAATAGTAGAGTCTGTGCAAACAGTTATTGATACTTGACTCATTGGTTTGAAAGCCCCAAGTTTATAAGATTTCCCCTAATGTTTTAACATCTCTCTTTCATGGAGTTTCATAAGAATAAAGAACAACAGCTCTCATACAGTTTTCTTCATAGATAAATAAACATAGAGGCAGAGGTGGTATTTTATGGTCAGTGGTTTGGGTGAGTAGAAATTTACAAAGAATAAATTAGTGCCTCATTTTCTATATTGAAATGAGGACAATTTTATATGTATTACCAGTTAAGCTTATTTTGCTTTTTTCTGTCCTTCCTCCTAACTATTCACTTAAAAACTTTTTTAATGTTTATTTTTGAGAGAGAGAGAGAGAGACAGAGTGTGAGTAGGGGCGGGGGGCAGAGAGAGAGGGAGACACAGAATCTGAAACAGGCTCCAGGCTCTGAGCTGTCAGCACACAACCCGAAGTGGGGCTCGAACTCACGGACCGTGAGATCATGACCTGAGCTGAAGTTGGATGCTTAACCGACTGAGCCAACCAGGCGCCCCTAACTATTCACTTTTTAAATTTCTTTCTGTTTTGCATATTCGCTTAAGATGTTTACCTTAAAAATATTAAAAGTTCTAGCTTAAAAGTGTTTCACAGTGTATATTCAACATCATAAGGACTGTAGAATGTTTTAACTCTGAATCTTGCCTCTCATTTTCAATTTGATCACTAGTTTCATCCTGTTTTAACTTCTAAAAGTTGGCTATTTTCTATAGTCAGTGTTTCCTTGGAGTTACCAATGTTCTATTAATATCTTTGCTCGTCATTGATTCTTTGAATGCTCCTTTAACTGGATGGAGAATTTTAGATTAGCAGATATTTCCCTCCACCATTTTGAGGATACTGTTCCATTGTCCTCCAGCATCTACTGCTTGCGATAAGAAACCAGCTTTGTTTATATATCATTCTTTGTAGGTAGTGCGACTTTCATGCTCATCCCAAACATTCATAGAAACTAGGGAAAGTTACGAATGAAGGCCCCATACGATATGGCTAAAACATTTTTAAGTTAAAAAACAAGCTAACAACTTGTTAAATGAAATATATTCTATCCTCCTATCTTGATAAACATACCTTTTTAAGGAACTGGATGACCAAGCCTTGAATTTAGGACTCTTAGAATCCTTCAGAGAATACAGAGATTTCACAGTCTTGGTCCCGCCTCACAGCTCACCCTCCATGTTTTCCAGTCTTGGCTTCATCCCACACTGCAAGGGGCTTCACACGCTTACTTGTGGACACTCCAATTCCAAGCCCTACAGCCACTTCCCAAACACCCCACGGCCCTAAGTGTGTGCAGTCTGTTCTTGGGGGTTGGACATAGGGAAGAGGCCCATGAAGGTCCTGAAAGGGGGTTGGAGCTGTATGGGCAGGAAATGCTAGGGTCTTGTGCCCCTGGAACATGGTTTGGAGAGAAAGGGCAAACTTTGGGTTATGTTTTCTTGACATTGCAATAACCTCCTTCATGGTTTCCTCCCATCCAACCTGTTCTCTACACTGTATCAGAGAGATTTTTTTTTAATGTAAACCACAGCATTATATTATCTCCTAAAAAATCTTTTAAAGGCTTCCTATTGCATTTGAAATAAAATCCTTTAAAAGGCTGCAAAGCTCTAAGTGGCACTTCAATGTGCCAAGCTCTTTGGGAAGAGCTTTCATCCAAGATGTTTCTCTTTCTGAAATGCACTTTGCTACCCGCTCCTCACATGGCTGACTTCAGTCTATTGTATAGCTCCTGGCTTAAATGCCACCTCCTCTCCAGGTACAGCTTCCCTGTTATTTGCTATCACTGCATCTTGTTTATTTCCTTCAGAGTACAAATAACAAATGTAGTCACCTATTTGTCTCTCCACACTGTCATCTACACAAGGGAGAGTGTCACATATGAGTCAATTCTGAGATGGAGATTAGCACATGGGAAGTTATTAGGGAGTACTCTACTCAACCCCTGTTGAGCAAAAGAAAGCAGGATGGGCCATCAATCAGGCAGTGGATGCTGGCTTCCCAGAAAGGGGCCTGACTTTGGGCAAAGCAATTCTCTTTAGCTGAAGCCCTTCCTTAAGAGGGCTGACAGCTTTGGTCTGGATTGGGCAGTATAGCACCCAAATGGTCCATGTCTTGTGAAGATCTGCTTTCCTTACATGAGTTCTGGAAGTAGCTTCTTCAGAGCTCTGGCAGGCTTGTTCCCTGGGGGAAACTTGTAAAAGGAGGGTTAGTAAGGGGAACCACACCCCCTGCTGTCGCAGCTGGTATTAGGCTGCAACCAATACTCACCCTTTCTCTCTTCTGTGGTTCATACTGGATGCTCTTCACTCTTGATTAGCACCTCTGAAGGCCTAGGTGACTCACCCAGTGGAGTGACAGATTCTTAAAACTGATGAGTTCCAGTTAACTGTTTATCATGTGCTTCTCAGGCTGCACCTGCTACATCTGTCCATTCACCATCAAAATTGCACAAGTACTAAAAGATGTCCTAGTTGATTACCTGGATGCCAAACATATGCCTACCCGATTCCACTGTGTAATAGTAGTTCTACTGCCTCTTGATAATGAGAGTCAATTACCCCCATGAAGATCTTTTTCTTGCCTGCTGGTCCTTGCCATGAAGGGCTCAGAGTACTGGGTGGTGGTATAGTTTAAAATTCATTGAAGACTCTTGTTGTGTTCCCTGTTAGAAATGTTTTGCCTTTGGGAACTAAGACCTTTAAAACTGTGGTTATATTTGTGAGGATGAAAAGCACAAATTCCCCAAGTGGGTCCCTGGGAATGATGGTACATAGGAACACTCCTGCTTCCGTACCTTTGACTCCACTCCCAGTTACTCTCCTACGAGGGATACAGCATCAAATAATGGTGATTGATTTAGAGCATGACTGCATCCTAGAAGGTAGTACTTTATCCTCACAGGGTATCATCTCCAAGCTGGTACTTCAGCCAAGAGTTCTGCCATGTGATAGGTCCAATGGATTCCATGGTCATATGCCCACTGCTACATTTCCTTTGCTATGTAGTGGGTTCCTTGGTCAGATGCATTGATATATGGGATGCCATAATGGTGGATCAAATAGAGTATAATCCCTTGGATAGTCACGTTGGCTGAGACTCAGCAGACAGGTAAGGCAAACCCATAGAATATGTGTCTATTCATGTTAAAATGAATGACTACCTCATCCAGGGTGGAAGGAGTCCAATATGGTCGCCTTTTCACCAAGTGGCTGTTTGCTATCTTCAAGAGATAGTGCAGTATTGAGTCTCAGCAATAGTTCCTGTTACTGGCAGGTTGATCATTTGGCTACGGGATTAACCTTGGTGAGTAGGAGATTCTACTGGTGGGCCCAGTTACAGCCTTCCTCCTTGTTACCATGTTTTCTCTATTCATGAATCTATTGTGCCAGTACTGGGGTGGCTAATAGAAGAGCTGGCTGGTGCCAACTGGTTAAGTCATTCTACTTGAGTGTTTAATGCCTCTTCAATGGTAGATGCTCTCAGAACCTGTGGAGGAAAGGGACGGAAGCAAGACTGCGCAGAAAGAGAAAACGGGCTTCAGTAAGTACGTCACAACCAGGCCCCAGCCAACCCTGTGGGAAGTTCGGAAGCTGGGGTGATTCTTTAGAATTTTCCCTTGTTGAGGTGAGAGAGTCTGGTCTTCACAACCCCTCATTGACCAGTCATTTGTTGCAGGCTGCTCCTAAAAGGGGCATGACCTTGGGTAGGGTAGCATTTTTTAGTTAAGAAAATGACAAAAGAGGTTCGTCAGTGCACAGCCTTCCCAGAAGCTGGGAGAGTAAGTCCTTCAGTCTTAAAGGAGACATAGACTGGCATAGCATAGACTCCACGAAAGAGACCATTACCATTACCTTTTTTTTTTTTTTAAAGTATGCTCCACTCCCAGCATGCAGCTCAGTGCAAGGCTTGAACTCATGACCCTGGGATCAAGAGCTGAGTTGAGACAAAGAGTCAGATGCTTAACTGACTGAGCCATCCAGGCGCCCCGAGACTATTATTATTTTTTTCACCAGTATATATATTCAAGCTTAATATAGTGTTTAGCACATAGTGGAAATTCAAAAGATCTTTTTGAATAAATAAATTACTGAAATGTCCTGCTTTCTTAATTTGGAGTAAAAAGGTCACACCTCACCCCACCCTCCAACATTTTACTATGAGAATTTCAAAATTTAAAGGAGAGTGCAAAAGGGACATCTGTGTGGCTCAGTTGGTTGAGCATACAACTCTTGATTTTGACTCAGGTCATGATCTCATGGTTGGGGGATCAAGCCCTGTGAGGGGCATCGGGCATGCATAGCATGGAACCTGCTGAAGATTCTCTCTCTCTCCCTCTGCCCCTCCCCTGCCATGCTCCCCCCTCTTTCTCTCTAAAATAAATAAAATTAAAGAAATAAAATAGAGTACAAAAAACATTTCCCAGATATAACATTTTGTCATATTTGCTCTCTTTTTTCATGGATAAGTACATGTATAGTATTGGTTTTTTTTGTTTGTTTTTGTTTTGTTTTGTTTTGTTTTTGCTAAACCTCATAACACTCTGTTCTTAAATACTCTGGTATGTATCTCCTAACAATAAGGACATTCTCAATACTACTATGATCATATCTGAAAAAATAACACAAAAAATTTTAAAATCACTTAGTATCTAATATCGAGCCATATTAAATTTCTATGATTCTCCACCAAATATCTTCTATAGCTTTAAAAAAAGTTTTCAACTATGATTCCACCCAAGGTTCATGCATTACATTTGAATGTCATTTTTCTTTACTATCTTTTAAACTGGGAACAATCTCTCTCCCCTTTTCCCCCCAGAGACTTAACTGTTTGAAGAGACCAAGGCTAGGAGTGTTCTTGTCCCCCATTCTGGATTTGTCTCTTTCCTCATAGTGTCATTTTGTTTGTTCCAGGTAACATCACCTTCAATATTCTAAACCAATGAGAATATTCTTACTATCCTCCTCAGCACCCTGGTGTCATTCCAAGAAGTCACCGAGATACATTCTAATATCCAGAGGACCAATCCTGCTTCACAGTCAATCGCAGCCAAAATTCTAGCTCCCTAGAAGACAAAAGACCTCATAATTCCTACCAGAAGCTGGTGGCTTCCTAAACGAACCATGTTGCTCCTGGTGGTGTTGCCATTGCTAACAATAAAAGTGTATTTTATGCAGAAGGTGATCTTATGGAGGAGTGACATAGACACTCACGAGAGGTGCTGTGCTTGGAAGGGTCTCATGCTGGTCTAGGGAGCAGAGTGGGTTTATCTCTTTATGCCATCTGTTCAGCGTAGCATCTGCCTGAATGCAGGGGAAGAAATCAATCAGCAGAGTACTTTACTACTTTAGTCAGGACCAAGATACTTGTTTGCTTATTTATGTGTTCTTGGGGTGATGGAAAAAAGGAATTAGAACAAAAATTATTTTCCAATTCTCCATTGCCACTTCTCTCAATCTTCCCTCCTCCTTGTTTATGCCATGTTTATTTATCCCAGCCACAAGAACAGAAATTATCTCCAAAGTAGGTGGCTCAATAATAATTGAGGTTGTAAAACTCATTGTGACTGATCATGTTTACCTGTTTGGTTATCTAATTAAACTCAAGGTGGACTCTCTCTTTAGGTAGATTCTATATTTTATTACATTTGTAAAATCCTAAGACACTTATGCAATCCTCAATTCTCAAAAATGATTATATTGTTTTTGCAGCTGTCAGAACAGATAGATGTCTGAGTATTACTATTACATAAACAGGTAAACAATCTTATAGAGTGATCTAAATGTTCCCATTCTATGAGTTGGCGGTTCTCCGGGTTATTTCTCTCCATCTTGACCGGCTACAAGAAAAGAAAAGGTGGATGCAATCTGGGTGCTCCCATCTGTTTTTATTCTCTCAGAAGAACTAATATTCAAGTCTTTGAGGAAGTAACTGAAATCTCTTTTAATTTTGCTCGTCCAGTATCAAGAACGTTCCAGTGGCCTATGAAAAACAAATGTCTGCCTAAGGGACCTTTGGACCTTTTCTTGGCAAAGAAAATCGTGTTAAGAGGTGGACTCCATCAGGCGTTAGCTAGCCTAGCTGAAGGAAGTGGTACTGAATTGGCTGACCCATATCTGGCCAAATTGAAACTCACAGAAGAGCACAGTGGAGGAAAAGGGAGCAAACAAAAGACAGTGTTCTCCTCTCCTAATTTTCCATTTCCTGAGAGATTACTTTTAAAATGAAATTCCGAAGCCCCCAAGAGTGATTAGAATTGTTCTCCTGTGGCCCACATTCTTGACAGATACTTTTTACCAGCATAGTCATCTGTTAGCATGAACATGAAGGGGAGTCCTCCCTCCGCCCTGGAGGTAGAGTCCAGTTTCTTCCTTAAAGTAGCACTTGTAAATTGAGGTTTTTTGCCCAGTAGAAAAAGTTTAGGGTGCTCTAAAATAATCTTGTTTGGAACAAGTCATTTTGCTGTTTTTAGATAACAATTATAGAGAGCTTTTGAAACTGGGGGAAAAAAAGTTAAAAGATCATCTAGCACTAGTCCACAGGCCAATTTTAGGTGAAGACCCTATGATTTGTCTGAGGGAAGGTTACTCAATCCAATGAATAATACTAATATACCAACATATGTGTCAGTCTTGCAAGTACCTCACTGTTAACCTAATTAGGTTTCCTTTGTCCCAGAGGTAAAAAGAGGTCACCAAGTCCAACCATATAGGGTTATTTGGAAATGCTTTTCCAAATAAATAATGCCGTTTCATGCCTCCCTACCTTTGAAGGTACCGCTCTGTCTTCTGAAAGGTCTTTCCCTTCCTTCCATCTGTTACTTGTTCTCCAAATTCACTTTCCCAGGAAGTTTTTTCCTAACCTTCCTTTGTGCTCACTTGATACCCTGTATCATAATACTTTTCACCCTGTGCTGGAATAGTGAAACAAACTACATATTCCTTGAGATCAGCAACCATGTCTTATCCAACCTTTTATCCTCCAAGATGTTCCAAGTATGGCATCTGGCACATGGTAAGCAATGAATGCTCAGGAAATATTTGAGGACTCAAACCCAAAACCTCAATTTTTTTCTCAAACACATGTTTTCCAGAAGCCCTTTTGATCAGATTGTAGCCTAAAGAAACTGACTTTTTTCCCCCTTTAAACAGAGTAGGCTCAAAGAATTTTTAGTAAATTCAATGAAATGCTACAACCTTGGTTGAGCCACTTCACTCAGTGCATACTGAAGGCACTGTAGTAAGCCCAGATGTCTCATTTCAAAGACTTTACAATCTAGGGAAGAAGATAGCAATAGACAATTTACCTCTTATAGGAAATGTACAGTACATTTCTGGGCAGTCTGAGATTAGTTTATCAGAATCTGTAGTTGCCAGGAAATTAGGAAAGAAGTTACATCAGACACTGTCTGAATGAATTTCAGTTGCTGGAGCTGTTGAATCAGGGAGGAAGATGAAGAGAAGGAAGACCAGAGTGGGTGGTATTTGACCAGGATTTTAAAAGATAAGCTTAGGAGACTGATGTGTACCTTGGGGGTATGGTTAAAGATAACCAGAGCCCCACAGTACTTAAAGCAGTAAAAGATTTTATTCAGGAACTATTACTGCAATAGGAGAAAAGAGACCTCATTCTAGAACTAAGCTTACTTGCACTGTTGCAATAGTCTCTGAATAAAATCTAGTTTTAATGCTTTAAGTACTGTCTGACTCTGGTTTTGTGTAAGTGGGGAGAGGGTAGTGATTCAGGGCATTTCAGATAGAGGCAAAAGAATGAACGAATGCAAAGGCGAGAAAAACAACTTAGGGAAAAAGTTAGTAATCCAAAGAAAGCTGAGTAGTCAAGGAAAACAGGAAATCTCCGGAGCCAGAGGCTAAGAGTACTGTTGAGTAAGTGCTGGAAGATGTGGAAAAGCAGCCTTCTAGTAGATTAACGGAGTTGTTTGGTGATACTTAGAAAATGTTTTTCTGTTTATTCAACAGAGCTCAAGTGGGAAAACTTAAGTTTCAACAAGATTGCTTAGAAAGTTATGCCAAGACGTTTGGACTTTATTCTGTGGAGCGAACTGGAGTTTTCAAAGAGCCGTGCAATACCTAACCAAGAAGATTGTGGTCTCCATAGATGACAGGCTAGAGCAGCATGAAGCTCTCCCGGCCTCAGTTTACTCATTTATAATAAGAAACGGGTTGTGTCATTTGCTGTCTTAGGTCCTTTCCAATCCTGACAGCCTGCTTCCGAGGTATCTGTGCCTTCCTTTCATCATCTGGGCCCCGTGCCTCACTTTTCCTTCTGATCGTGGTCCAGCTGCCACCTTCCCTCCCCACCCTCAGGTCCTGCGCAGGTGTCCTTTGACCGGTCGGTCAGGGCGCGGGGGCGGGGAGGTCATCCCTGAAATATAAGGAGTATCTCCTCCGACGACCTTTGTCCCGGGTAGCACCATCAGGGTAGTGTCTAGAGGAAGTAGGGCGCGCTACGGGGCAGGGAAAGGAGTTTCGCGTCGCTTTTCCGTCCTAGGTCCCTCGGGGTGGCTGGCCGGCCGCCCCCACGGCCAAGCCCTCGGGCTCCCTGAGACAAAAGCCTGTGAGCCTCGGCAGCCACCAAGCTCCACCACGACTCTCCGCAAAGCTTCGGGGCAGGACTAGGACAGCCAATCGGCTTCCAGAGAAGCCCCGGGCCGCCTGGCCTAGAGCCCCAAAATACTGACTCGCAGCCACCGCGGGGCGGGCGGATAAACCCCGAGTCCGCCCAGCGCGCGTGGCGTCGGCGTCACGTGAGGCGGCCCGGCCACGTGACCCGGCGGCCCGGCCCCTGGCGCCCTCTTACCCCACCCCCCTCACTCCGCTCCACCCCTTCGCCGGCCGTCCGCACCGCTGTTCTCTGGCGACTCTCCGGGCCGCCGAGCTTCCGAGATCCCCGCGGCGCTCCCCGCGGCAGGGCCCGGCCGGACGGCGCGAACCAGCAGCTGGCTGCCCAGGTAGCCGGTGGGGCGCGGGCCCGCGCTCGCGGGGGGCGCTTCCGCCCCTGCCCTTCTCCTTGCTCCCCCTTCCCCCCGGGCCGGGCTGGTGTGCCCCGTTCTCCCACCTCCTCCCTCCCTCCGGCTGCGGGCCTGGGCTTCCCGGCCCCCGGTCCGCGGGGCGCTGCGACCCGGCGGGTGGCGGGGCCACCGGCGCGGCACCGTTAGCAGCTCTGCTGGCGTTTTCTCCGAGGAGGAGGGAGAGGGTGCAGGGAGGCTAGGGAAAGTTTTCCCTGCTCCCTCTCTTTTTTGAGCTGCTAGGACGCGGCTTTGCTCACAGCTGCAGCCTGTTACCGCTCTGGGCGCTGTTTTGCTGAGAAGAGACCTCCCCTCCGACTCTCCTCCCCATCCTCTTTCGGCCTTTCCCAAGATCTTAGCATCTTCTTCATCTCCGGGGAGGGTGGTGGTATCACAGACCATATTCTCCACCGTCTCCCTTTCCCCCACAACACGGCCTCCACAACGGGGCATTCGCTTAGGGACCTTTATCCAGGAGTGAGGCGAAATGAGTGAAATATTTCTCTTGTCCTGCCTTGGGTGCACTAACCGCTCTATTTTATGTGAGATGACCATCTAGGCACGCTCTGTTCCGCTCCCGTAAGTGGCTTTTTGTGTATGTTTGTTTGCATGCGAGACTTTCCGAAGCCCTCTTTGCAGCTGGGAATTGCAGTTTTTAAAGCAATATTGTAATGTTGCTTTAAAAAAAAAAAAAAACAGGTTCAGAGTCTTATTTGACTTTGGCCTATTTATTTTTGGGGGAGGAGGATTATAGTTCTTGGAGGCAAAAATTGTGAGTTTCTAATACTGTTGTGCATTGTGGGATAGTAACATCAAAACACCAAGGTATATATCATGCAAAAAAGAATGGAAAAATGAGCTAACCCTGAGGGAGGTTTATAGTGTGTTTTAAACTTTAGAAATATCTATTTGAAGTGACCACTGGGTGAATTTCTCCGCTTCGAAGTGCTTTCAGGGTTGAGTAGGTAACTGTATGTTTTCATTCTATTTTTTTTTTTAATTTTTTTTTAATGTTTATTTATTTTTGAGACAGAGCATGAATGGGGGAGGGGCAGAGAGAGAGGGAGACACAGAATCGGAAACAGGCTCCAGGCTCTGAGCCATCTGCCCAGAGCCTGACGCGGGGCTTGAACTCATGGACCGCGAGATCGTGACCTGAGCCGAAGTCGGGCGCTTAACCGACTGAGCCACCCAGGCGCCCCTGTTTTCATTCTATTAATCCGTGGCATGGATATCTTTTATTCCATTGTGTGAATCCCGTCTATTTATTAAGTACTTCTAGACAGGTCCCATTTCTTCTTCACTCTAGAAGAAGAAGGGTATTAATCATTAACGAGATTTCTTCCACAGTGATTTTTATGTGTGTGACCCAAATGATAAAGTTCTGGGAACTTCAGAAAGCAAATGGCTTTAAAAAGCTATCAAGTTTGCAGCTTAAAAAAAAAAAAAATCTTAAAAAATTTTAAAGTAAAGAGTGCTTATATGTTGCAGCAAGAGCTTGGCTTCATCTTAATAATCAGCAGCTCAGGGGCACCTGGTTGGCTCGGTCCGTTAGGCTTCCGACTTCAGCTCAGGTCATGATCTCATGATTTGTGGGTTCGAGCCTGGTGTCGGGCTCTGTGCTGACAGCTCAGAGCCTGGAGCCTGTTTCCGGTTCTGTGTTTTCCTCTCTCTCTGCCCTTCCCCAGCGCTCTATCACTCTGTCTCTCAAAAATGAATAAATGTTAAAAAAAAATTTAATCAGCTCAAGCTGGGAAGTCTGAGACCATGTCCTCCTTTATCTGAAAGTCAGAGTGGGGAAGATGAAACTGAAGGGAAGTCAAAGACCATCATCATCATCATCATCATCATTATTCTGTTTTTCTGTGTACTGCATTAAATAGTAAGTCAAACATGGCAAACAACGTTTGGGCCCTAATGGAGTCTAGAGTCCAGGCAGGTCCTTACTACACATTTTAAAAATATTCTGTGGTTTAAAAAAAAAACCAACTAAAAATGTTAGATATTGTATACATGTTGAGCAGTGAACAGGAGGCATATGATGAATGTTGTTTGACTTTAACAGAATAGATGTCACAGAAGAGGTCAGTTAATCAAGTCGGTTATCTAAATCAATTACGTGTTTGACCCACAACATTTTAAAATTAAAAAAAATTTTTTTTTAAATATTTCCAAGTATATTAAGTCACAATATAGACTTTTTAGATTTTGAAAGGAAACAGAGAATTTAGAAACTAAAGCAAAAAGAAGAATGTACATCACCTGTAATTATACCATCTAAAGATAACAGTTAATATTTTGGGGCATATATCCTTTTTACTGTATGAGTTTATGGGGTTGCTGTGTTCAGATAGTGAGATTTCAGGTTGTAAGGGATACTGTGATAATCCAAATCTACTTCATACCTGAGTCTAGGAGAGCCAGTAGCAAAAGTTTCAGTATTAAAGAACTTAGTCAGGGGCGCCTGGGTGGCTCAGTCGGTTAAGCGGCCGACTTCAGCTCAGGTCACGATCTCACGGTCCGTGAGTTCGAGCCCCGCGTCGGGCTCTGGGCTGATGGCTCAGAGCCTGGAGCCTGCTTCTGATTCTGTGTCTCCCTCTCTCTCTCTGCCCCTCCCCCGTTCATGCTCTGTCTCTCTCTGTCTCAATAAATAAAACATTAAAAAAAATTTTTTTTTAAATAAAAAAAAAAAAAGAACTTTGTCAAATCTATTTGATTTTGAGTTTAGATAGATTTGGATAGCAAGAGTTCAAATAGCTAGGGATACCTTTATTTTTTTTAGTATTAGATTTTACTAAATGATATCATACTCATGCATACCTAATAAATTGTAAGGCGTGAAAGGACTTCAGGAGATAATGAATTTCATTTGGGAAAGACTGTACTCCAAGCATTCCTGAAAGATGGTGTCTATCCTCCTCACAACCCCAGAAACGAAGATTCCATGGCTTTCCTGAGACTAACATTACTATGGGGGCAAAAGCATATGTTTGCAGAGATGTTCTTTTCAATACTTATGCAAGTGTTTTAGTTTTGGAGATAGTCTGACCCCCTTCTATTGCTTCAGTCATGAACTCAAATAGTGTAGTGGAAACATCTAGTAATATTGTTTACAGCTGTGGTGGTAGAGTGTTTTCAGCCATTACTGCCAGCAGTTCCTCCCATCCCTCGGCTTGACTGCTGCACCTCCCATTAAGAGATGGAGTCTGTGTCTGCTCCATTTGAATCTAGGAGAGACCACCTGCAGTGGCTCAGCTGTGTGAGTGAGGCCTGTGTCAGCCTTAGTTAAGTTCCCAGTGCCCATGACCTCATGAGCAACCTCAGTCGAGTTACTCAAAACACAGAATTGAGAGAAATAACAAGTTGCTCTTGCTTTAAGCCACTGAGTTTGGGGATGGTATGTTACTCAGCAAAAGACGATTGAAGCAGCAGCATAGCACCCTTGGTGTAAAACTAGTTCACTTATAAGTCAGTCCCAGGATGTGATCCCTGAGCGAAAATTGTGGTCAGCGTGCCTTGGTGATAAATCTCTAAATTAAGTCTTTACTTCATGTTTACATAAGGATATACTTATCAAATTAGTTTAACCGAATACTGTGGCTATATCTTGTGCTCTACAAGCTAAGTGGGTAAGTCAAAAATCATTTTGTGTAATTGCTTATTATCATTTTTTTAATGTTTATTTTTTATTTTTGAGAGAGGGCGTGCTAGCGGGGGAGGGCTGGATAGAGAGGGGGGTACAGAGGATCTGAAGCGGGCTCTGTGCTGACAGCAGTGAGCCCGATGCGGGGCTTCAACTCCTGAACCCTGAAATGATGACCTGAGCCGAAGTCAGACACTCAGTCGGCTGAGCCATCCAGGCGCCCCTGGTTATTATCCTTCTTAAGTTAACATGTTTTAAAGGAATTATCCATTATTGAGATGATGGGTGTGTGGTCTTTTCTTACAGTTTGTCATTTGATGAATTTAGTACCATGATTGTAGTTGTGAGTACTTACAGTACACATGCAAGGTCTGCAGTGAACTCATGTATGAGAGGTGCTTTGTTCTCAAGGAGGGTGAATCTTAGGCAAACTGTTGTTTCAAATGTGGATATTACTGGACTTTCAACAGATAATGTATTGTTCAGGGGCACTTCTCTCATCGTGTTTAAATGAGCAACTGTCCATTCCAATTCTGGTTAGATCAGTTTAAGAAAAAGACCCACTTCACTGGAGAAGAAAAACTTGGAGGAGATCAGAGGGGTACTTGTACAGACTTCTGGTTTCTAGCTTCCACTGGGCTCATATCCCCTTTATTGGTTTCTCTGTCAGTACTCTTCCTGCTTTAGACGTTAGACCTTTTCCATTTTTTTCCCTCCACTCCACGTTCTATTGCTACCTTTCCTCTTACTCTCAACAGAAAGCCTTCTCTCTTTCTTCACAGGGAGAAATAGATGACTTCAGAAGAGAATGACCCAAAATGCAAATCAAACCCACAATGAGATATTACCTCACATGCACTAGGATGGCTATAATAAGAAAGACCATAATAAGTGTTGGCAAGGATATGGGGCAGTTGGAACCCTCATAAGTTGCTGGTAGAAATGAAAAATGCAGAGAGAAGGGGAGAGAAAGGGAAGAGAAAGAAATTGTTTCCAACTTCTGGTGCCTCAACCATGAAATTCACTTCCATCTGTATCCATCTTTCTTCTCTTTTGTTTTCACAGAAGAAGCTCCCCCTTTCTATAGCTTCTCTTGCACCTCTGCTTCAGATTCCACTTCCTGTTACTTATTTAGTGCTTATGTCCTGCCCTTATCTTTCTCTCTTACTGGGTCCTTCCTGTGAACATTTAAACATTTTAAGTTTCTTGGGGCACCTGGCTGGCTCCGTTGGGAGAGCATGTGACTCTTGATCTCAGGGTTGTGAGTTTGAGCCCAACATTTGGTATAGAGATTACTTAAAATCTTAAAAACAAATTAATAAGTAAACCTTTTTAAGGCTTTAATATGTTTAAAATAAAAAGGTGACCCAAAATACATCCTTCACTTTCAGCCAATTTTACGTTTACTCCTAGCTAATTTTCTTTTCCTTCACAGTCAGACTTCATGAGCAAGTTGTTTATAGTCATTGTTTTCACTTCTTCACCTTTCACATGCTCCTCAGCCTGCTGCAATCTGGTCTCGTCCACCCACAGCTTCACCGAAATTCATCTCGTGAAGGTCATCAATAATTCTTGCCAAATCCAGTGGGCATTTCTTAGTCCTTACCTTGTTTTGGTCTCAACAGCATTAGACCTTGACCTGCCTCCTTTGTGTGATGCTCATGTCCCTAGGCTTCCATGACTCTATTCTCCTGGTTTGCTTCCTACTCTGCCTGTTCCTTCACAGTCTCTTCCGCAGGGGTGTTCCTTGTCTCTCTGCTGTCCGACTTTCTTAGAGTTCTTTCCGACATCCTCTTCTCTTCTTACTCCACACACTTTTCCCTGGGTGATCTCATGCCAGATTTCCACATCTTCAATCCAGATCTCTTTCTTGATCTTCAGATTTACAAATCTATGTATTGGACATATCCACTTTGATATCCCACAGGTGGCTAAACTTAAAATGTCCAGGGTGGAATTCGTCATCGACCCTGAAATTTGCTGTGTTCTGGGTCCTAGTGAGTGACACTACCGTTCACTCAGTTACTTAAGCTGAGCAGCTGGGTATAATCCTTCGCTCTCCCTTTTCCCTTATCCAGCTCCTCTTCTTCCATTCAGTCAGTTGCAGAATCCTCTTGAGTTTGTCTCCTGTCCAGGTTTCTCCATTTCCACTTCCTTGGTACAGGCTTCTTTTCTTTCTTTCCTGGCTTGCTGTAGCCACCTTAGGCTCCCTCTGAGTTTTCTTCATCAGCATCTGGTCCATACATTCAGCCAAAGTAATCTTTAACGGACGTACATCTGATCATACCACTTCCCTGCTTAAGGTCTTTCAGTGATTGAATGTTGTTCATAGGATAAAGGCTAAGCTTTTTGGCTACAGCCATGCTAAATTTCTTTCAGTTCTTCCACCTGGCATATACATTCACTGTTCCGGGTGCCTGTCTTCTCACAGGTAGTTGACGCTTCCCAATTCTGGTGTTTCTGTGGCATTCACAACTATCCACGAGAGCAATGGCCACTCTGGTGTACATCTGTTTATGTGCCCAGACCTCTCTGACCCCATGTAAGTTCTGCCAGGGTCAGGGAAGGGTGTCATGGTGTTGGCTTTGTGTCCTTTTTACTTGGAGGACATTCAGTAAACTTTCATTGAAGGACTACAGTACGGTTCTGCCTGTCCATTGCTGGAATTTTAGTTTGGCACTAGGCCATTGCAGGGTATGGTTGATACTACTCCTATGGCAGAGGATAGTAGGTAAAATCACATTAGAGCTATTCACGTGGGACGGGTTATGATACCGTAAATAGATTTGAGCTTAGGTCCCTGTATTCCAGCTTTGAACACATTAGAAAAATAAAGTATAACTGTGTTCTATCCATTTCTTTAGGCTTTTGGCCCATCTGTATTTATGTAATTTATTTTACAAAACCTTGAATGTTTGGGGAAACAAAGAACAAAACTATAGAAATTACTGCAAATCATGGAAGTTTTTTGTTTTAAAAATGAAAGTATCTCATGGAAGCAATACTTGTATAAGATTACAGTCAGCTTCACAACCCTGGATATCTTTTTTTTTTTTTTCCTGCTAATACTATTGCCACTGGGGTTGTTTGCTTTTATTTAAATTTTTTTTTAACGTTTATTTATTTTTGAGACAGAGACAAAGCATGGACGGGGGAGGGTCAGAGAGAGAGGGAGACACAGAATCAGAAGCAGGCTCCAGGCTCTGAGCCATCAGCCCAGAGCCCGACGCGGGGCTCGAACTCCCGGACCGTGAGATCGTGACCTGAGCCGAAGTCGGACGCTCAACCGACTGAGCCACCCAGGGGTTGTTTGCTTTTAACCTGAGCACATGGCTTCATTGGAATTATTTCTTCATTTACAATGAGCTGTCAGATTCCCTATGTCCTAGAATTGCCTAAAGTTTCTGTGCAATGAAATGAAAGTGGGCTTTTGGATGATGAGGATAAAGAATTGCTTCCAGAAGCCGTAATTGCAAATTGTGTTTCAAGTAAAGTAACTTCCTGGCAGTTGGGAAATGACGTATGTCTTCTCCAGTGAGTAACACATTTGAACAAAAGTGATGAGACCAGAGGGTGGTCACTGTGTTAGCAAATTCTAAAACAGTCTGTTTTTATTTTTATTTATTTTTAAACGTTTGTTTTTGAGAGAGAAGGAGAGCGTGAGGAGGAGGGAGAGAGGGAGAGAGAACACCAAACTGGCAGGGCAGAGCCCAATGTGGGGCTCGATCTCACAAGCGGTGAGATCATGACCTGAGCTGAACTCAAGAGTTGGACCCTTGACCACCTGAGCCACCCTGGTGCCCCAACAGCAGTCTGTTTTTAAGTAAAGGTAGGAGGATGACCTTGTCACCTGTTCATAGGCATCTTCATGAAGGACGCCATAAACTCTTTTGGAGAATGCCTCATTCTCAAAGCCCCTCTATCTTTGTGGATTTTGTCAGGTGTTCAGGGCATTCTCTTGCATTCTTGTAGTAAGATAAGCTTGCAGAAAAGAGAAGTGGATGACAGCTGTCCTAGCAGCTGGGGCACTAAGAGCATCATGTGTCTGAGCAGATCTCCAGAACTTTGTTTCTTTGCAGTACTTATACCACAGAATGGGTGCAATAGTTAAAAGTGTTTTTTTTGTTTTATTTATTTATTTGTTTGTTTTGAGAGAGAGTTCAGGGAAGGGTCAGAGAGAGGGAGAAAGAGAATCCGAAGCAGGCTCTGCTCTGTGAGTGTAGAGCCTGACATGGGGCTTGATCCCATGAACTGTTAGATCATGACCTGAGCTGAAATCAAGAGTCAGATGCTCAACCAACTGAGCCACTCAGGTGCCCCTAAAGTCTAATCTTTAAAAAACAATTTTTTTAATGTTTATTTATTTTTGAGAGAGAGAGTGAGTGGGGGAGGGGCAGAAAGCGAGGGAGACACAGAATCTGAAGCAGGCTCCAGGCTCTGAGCTAACAGCACAGAGCCCAATGCGGCACTCGAACTCACAGACCATGAGATCAGGACCTGAGCCGAAGTCGACACTTAACCGACTGAGCCACCCAGATGCCCCCTAAGTGTAATTTTACTTATAAAATCTTGAGGGTGAGTCTGTCTTAGAGTAGAGGCTCGTCTGGACCTGGGAAATACATTTGGTATCTAAGTCCTAGGTGTAGCATCTGCTCAGTCTCAAAAAGCCCATCAGAATAAGTATGGAAGTGGGGCCGCCTGGGTAGCCCCCTCTGTTGAGTGTCCGACTCTTGATTTCGGTTCACGTCATGATCCCAGGGTCGTGGGATTGAGCTCCGCATTGGGGTCTGTGCTGAGTGTGGAGCCTGCTTAAGATTCTGTCTTTCTTTCCTCTGCCCTTCTCCCCCGCTTGTGCGCACACACTGTCTCTCTTAAATGAACAAAAAATAAGTATGGAAGAAATTGATGAGAGTAATATTTGGCTCTTCTGTAACTTGAAAGGTCTTTTTGAATTTCTTTTGCTGTAGTATAGATGTATGACATGACAAGTTGTAAAGTTGCACCCCAGAAGTTTACCTAAGACTTTAGAGCTTATCTTTGGAAGGCTTACTAGCATTGTAATATAATACTCAAAAACAGAGAAAGATGGCTACACACTTAAGTCTTTTGTGCTCAGACAGGAACTTCCATTGGTAAAAAAGGAAGAAAGCTATAAAAAACCCTCATTCCTGCAGGAAACTGGGTAATCTTCACTGAGGAAATGCTTACATTTTATCATCTGCTAGAACACTAAGAATTTGGTTTCTGGGATTTCATGTAGCAGTTTTCTGGGATATATAATTTTCATATAGTTGTAACCTTTGTGCACATATTTTTTTCCATATATACATTAACGTGTATCACATAGACTATAGATTTGTATGTTGTATTCCGTTGTTTGCTTACTCTACTTGTATTTGTATTCTAGGCTTCTGCTTCCTAGGATTGGACTTTCTATTAGACCATAATCTCCTCAAAGGCAGGGACGTAAACGTATTGCTCTTGATGATTTCCCCCAGCCTTCTTGGTGTGTGGGGTCATTGTCAGGAGAAGTAATATATGCTATTACTTTGTTCACGTTGTCATACAGTAGTGCTTATTTTGTAAAGCATCTTAGACTTTATCAATGGCTCATTAGCTATAAATAAATTCCTATTATAAGGCAGCTTAGCAATTTAAACTGATAACAAATAACTGATAACAAATAAACCCATCGAATTTATGAAAACAGAAAAACCCTATTAGAGATCTTCAGTGAACATGTCAGTGCTTTAATTGAAATAAATTTTTTTTGCAGTTAAATATTTTTTCGTATTTGACATAGCTGTTTCAAATAGTCTACACCAGGCTGTATCTTGTAAAGAACGCGGAGCCCATTTTTAAACAGATTGATTCGCCATTCAGAGTCTTTTATGTTTACTGTGAGAAAATCCGCTTCCACGATAAAAAATCATACAGGCTCGCTCCCTGCCCTAAGAATGACACCAGAAGAAGAGAGAGAATCTTGGTGCCAACCAGGTCTGCAGGGCTGTTCACACTATTCAGACCTCTTTTCCTCAGCAAGCTTGTAGGTCAGCAGAAGACAGGTTCTGAGGTGTGCAGTCCCGTTGGTTGTGTCCATCTCCTTTGTGCCAGCTGCCTCTAGTTGGAACGAGGCTTGAGATCTGTGTGGAAGCCACATGCTTGTAAGTCATAACTCTTAATTTCTAGTGTTGTTTAATATTGAGAGCATTATGTTATCAAAAACAAAGTTTTCCTGTACTGTTTTCTCCATTTCCTGTTTTTTTGAATTCTGTAAATGTATTCAGATATATTTTTGCTATATCAGTAAAGCAAAACATTCCCCACCTTCCTTTAGCACTAGGGGAATGGAAAATAAATATGCTCTTAGAGGGATCAAAAGATTGGTCGCTACATTACTCCTTTAGTCTTCCAGTTCTAAATGTAGATTTCTAAAATTGGAAGGTCTGTGTTTGTCCTCTTGACTAAATTTGCTTTCAGAGTGTAAAATAAAATAACCTTTTCTTCTCCATGCTCTAGCTCTCTGAGGGACAGTGCTGGTTGCTAGGAAAAGCCATCCCAGGGAATGGGAATTGGATCTACACTACCAGTGGACGCAGAAAAAGTCTATGGGAATATAGGATATATTTTCAAGTGTCAAAGAAAATAGGGAGATCCAAGTGGGTTGGCATGTTATCCTCTCAGAACGTTACAACTCTTTTCCATCCTCTGCTTGCATTTCTCATTTCTGTTCTTCTACTCTTGCTTTATCTCCATAAAACAACAACAAAAAATTATTGATTCACCTATTAATGCACAGTGAGTGATAACTGAGGCTGAGCATATCAATGCTTTTTACAAGAAAGTACTTCCTAAATAATGGGTATAAAAAATGTTGCAAAAAGAAAAAAAGATTATTTTATTGAAGTTCTTCAGAGGTTATTAATATAATTGACTAATTACAACTCATTTTTATGATTAACAGTAAGTCATGGGAGGACTGGTCATCATAACAATTAGTTGGTTTAGTTTGAATTGCTGTATATGCTGGAAAGTCCTAAGAAGGCTATATATCTTTTAGAAAGGTTCACTCAGGATTTCTCTAATCTGAACTTGCCTTACCAAGCCAGATTTCATGAATTGTGATTGTACTTTTCCAAAAATAGTTTTTAGGACTGAACCACTTTTATATTTAATTAAAAAACTATATCTCTGAGTTTACTGTGGGTTTGTTGTAAACCCATGGTATCATAATTTGATTTTTTAAAAATGTAAAATATACATAAAATTTCTTATTTTACCCATTTCTAAATATACAGTTTAGTGACAAATATATTCATATTATTGTGCAGCTGTTACCACTGTCTCCATAGAACTTTTTCATCATCCCAAACCAATACTCTGTATCCATTGAACAGTAACTCCCCATTATCTTCTCCCCCCGGGTCCCTGGCAGCTATTACTGTCCTTTCTGCCTCTAATGAATTTGATGAGGCTAGGTGCCTCGTGTAAGTGGAATCGTACAATTGTGTTCTCTTGTGTCTGGCTTGTTTCACTTAGCATGATGTCTTCAGTGTTCTTCCCTGTGATAGCATGTATCAGTCATTTCTTTTTAAGGCTAAATAATATTCCATTGTATGTAGATAACCACTTTTGTTTATCTGGGTATCTGTTGGTGGATATTTGGCTTTTCACCTTTTGGCTATTGTGAGTAATGTTGCTCTGAACAGCTATCTGTTCCAGGGCCCTGCTTTCAGTTCTTTTGTGTGTATACTAGAAGTGGAATTGCTAGACCACATGGTAATTCTGTCTAATTTTTGAGGAACTGACATAATGTTTTCTACATTGGCTGTAGCATTTTACATTCCCACTTTCTACATGTAATTTTATGTTAATAATTCATTTTACAGGTTTGCCTGAATACTCTGCTGCCCTAGGTTGTAAACTTAAGGCAAGAATACTTATTTAAACTTTTAAAGGGGTAAATATAATTCAAATTTAGTTATTTGAATTATAAAATTATAGTTATAATTAGCATTACAATTATAAATGGTTTTTTTTTTTTTTTGGTCACTAAATGTTTGTTATAGAAATTTGAAATATATTTGAACAAATATACAAAGAAAATGTCACCTCTAATCTCTCCAGAGAAATACATTTGGTGTGTATATATCCTTCTATCTGTATATATTACACTTTAAAAAATTGTAATCATATAGTACATGTTGTTTTTTAACATAGCTAAGCTGTACAGGGTACGCTTGTTTTTTTGCAGGGTGTTGTGTTTGTTTTGTGTTTAACATGGGAATAAGCTCATAGTTTAGCTTTTTGTTAGCATATCCCTTGGGATGCTTCATTTAAAGAATGCCTAGTACTGTGGAAGGAAGGGCATTGGGTTGCCTTTCTTAAGACACTTATATCACTGTTGAATACTTACCAAAGTATGTGCCTATCCAGGGTGGCCTAGGTTGATTAGGCCTTTTGAAGATTCTTCCCTGTTAGTAGTACCTCCTTAGTACATTAATAGAATAACTCCACATATTACTGTTTGAAACATTTAAATTATCTTGCAACCTCCGGAGTGATGATTTAAATGAAATGTAATTGAGCTATATTTATATTCCTTTAAAGTGAAATCCATACAATTAGAACCAATATGTTAATACTACTTCATGTTTAGGCAAATTTAGTAGATGTTATAAGACATCAGAGCTGTCATAATACTACCCTCCTTGTGACAGATCCTTATATTTGTTTTCTTTTTTTAATGTTTGTTTATTTTTGAGAGAGAGAGAGGTGAAAGAGAGCATGCGTGAGGAGGGGTAGAGAGAGAGGGAGACAGAAGATCTAAAACGGGCTCTGCACTGAAAGCAGAGAGCCTGACCTGACCCTACAAATCTCGAGATCATGAACTGAGCCAAAGTCAGACACTTAACCAACTGAGCCACCCAGGTGCCCCAGATCCTTATATTTCTGAGTCGTTGATAGCCACAGGGTTCATACGTCTGATATAGTTTTCATAACAGATTAAATGTTAATTAATTTCTAGTGATTCCACCTGCTTTAGCTTTTTGGATTAATATACTATATTAATACACACTGTAATTTTGTGGTAGAGGGTCAAACATGAAGTTGATAGAATGATCCTTAGTATGATTTTCTTAATATTAGCAAAGGTGCCACTATCCCCAGGAAAATAGAGAAATTAAACCTCTCACCACAGTAATCTAATTGGAATGATAATGATGGTAATTTTGAGTCAATTAGAAAATGTTGGTGGTATTTGCATTCGCATTAAACTGCCTTAGTAAAAGATATACCACGTGCCCAAGTTCAGGACTGATCTGTACAGCACATAGCACATCCTGAGTTTTAATACCTCCATAAAACCTCTTGGAGAACCTTGTCTGAATTCTGAGGATACCCTGTTCCTGTTATCAGCTGCACAGATTGAGCACTAATGAAGACGTGCTTTGTCCCTTAGCAGTCTGTAGCCCAAGGAGGCACCTTGTGCTCATCCACTCTTGTGAACTCCTTGAGGACAGAGGAGCATTTGGTCTCCAGGGCCTGCCTCCTAGTGGTTTTGGAAGAAGAAAGGAATGAGTGACATTCACAAGGTTTAACCAGGCAAATCTAGATAGATGCATATTGGTGACACATTTTTGGGGGGAGGGATGGGGGGAGTACTTTTTGTATTTGAAGCATTTTAAAAAGCAGATGCTGGTATACATTATTAGACAAAATAAAGTCAGAAGGAAGTAATGTTGAAGAAGTTGAGACACTGAAGGGGCAGAACTGATGTTCTCTGATGTAAGAAGTATCAGAGGGGTGGGGGTTGAGTCCTGACTATGTCACTTACTGCTCTGTGACCTTGGGAAGTCATTTCATCTCCAAGCCTCATTCCTCATCTGCTAGGAATGGATTCTGACCTTTCTTCCTTCCAAGACTATTGTGGAGATTAAATGAAACAGTGTATGGGGTGCCTGCCTGGGTGGCTCAGTCAGTTAAACGTCCGACTTTGGCCCAAGTCATGATCTCACAGTTTGTGAGTTCGAGCCCTGCATCAGGCTCTGTGCTGACAGCTTGGAACCTGGAGCCTGCTTTGGATTCTATGTCCTCGTCTCTCTCTGCCCCTCCCCTGCTTGTACACTCTCTCTCTCTCTCTCTCTCTCTCTCAAATAAACATAAAATTTTTTTTAAGGAAATAGTGTATGTGAAGCTGCCTAGCATAGTGTCTCTGAAGTTCTTGGTCACTGTTCGTTTCTTCCTTCCTGGTCTTTATTTACTTCACTGGATTGTGTTGCTAGGAGTACTTACTTGCTTGGGCAGCATTACTGCACATGTTCTCATGCGTTCAGAAATCCCCTGTAGCTTGCTCACTACATCTTGAACATCACATTATTGAATTTTATGGGACAGATTTTTAAGAAACCCAGGCTCAGAAAGGTAGGTGGCATGTCACACTGATTGATTAAAAGCCAACCTGGGAATAAAACACATGCCTCAGGATTCTCAGTGCTTTCCACCATGCCAAGGCTATTGGTGATGCTTTCTGCTTTCGTGATGGGTGTGGACGTGTATATGACCTGGTTTTATATTAACTTCTAAATTACAAGTCTTTGGGAAGATATCTTGTAAAGTAAAGCCTCAAGTAATTTAGCGGTGGGTAAATTCCGTTCATATAATAAGCCATCATTATGAAAGGTGATTTTTGAGTAGGTTACCATACCCTTGGGGCAGAGTTGCATGTGACTGATTAATGACTTCAGAATAATTGTACGGTTGTCAGGAAATTACAGAAGGTTTTTTTTTTTAATGTTTATTTTTGAGAAGGAGAGACACAGAGCGCAAGTGGAGGGCAGAGAGAGGGAGACAGAATCCGAAGCAGGCTCTGAGCTATCAGCACAGAACCCAGTGTGGGGCTTGAATCCATGAACTGCGAGATCATGACCTGAGCTGAAGTCAGACGCTTAACCGACTGAGCTACCCAGGCACCCCAGGAAATTGTAGAAGTTTGAATGGTACCATCCTTCCGTGTTGTAATTTTAAATGTGGTGAATCACATTTTTTGGCAAATTTAATTCCCCTCTCCCCTTTTCTCTATTTAAAATTCTATATTCCATACAATATTAAATTTTGAGAACTAGCTAGGAAATTTCATATTCTAGGATTTTCATATTCTAGGAAAATTAAAGTTCTGGATTTTGGGGGGGCATTTATCTATCTGCTTATAGACATTTCACTGTTTCATTTCTGGTGACTCCTTTCCCTGTCTGCTTTGTAAGAGGCACAAAGCAGGCCATTTGGGCATGGCAGGGCATTTAAAACCATCATCCCCAGGGCACCTGGCCTGGTGGCCAGGTTGAGCATCCAACATCACTTAGGTCCATGATCTAGTGGGGTTGGGGGTGGGGAGGGGTTTGTAAGTTTGAGCCCCGCATAGTGCTTGCTGCTCTCAGCCTGATCAGGGCAGAGCTTGCTTCGGATCCTCTGTCCCCTTCTCTCACAGCCCTTCCCTGGCTTGTGCTCATTCTCTCTCTCTCTCTCTCTTTCTCAAAACAAAACAAAACAAAAAACAAAACAAAACGATCCTCTTGCCATACAAAGAACACAAAAATCAGGAACAAAGCAAAGAACAATAGTGCAGTAGAAAAAATAGGGACTTTATGTAAAAGGATGACGCATGGGCTCTGAACCATGAGGTGAACAGTTCATGTGCAAATTCCGGATTGTATTGGCTTCAGGCCCTGACTCAGCTACTTCCTGGGTTGGGCAAAATCTTAAAATCTCTTTGCTTCCATTTCCTTGTCTGTAAAGTGAGGATTATATGAATTAATACATGTAAAATATTAAGAACAGTACTTGGCATGTAGTGCTCAAGAAATGTCAGTTATTATTATTGCTGTTATTGTGATTATTTTTTTTAAATGATGCCCAGCCTCACTCATCATAAGAGAGAATCAAGTTTAAAGAAAACTTAGACACCATGATAATACGCTGTGTGGTAAGGATGTGGGTAACCAGGTGCTGCCATACATTGTGGGTTATTTCAGTAGAGGACAATTTGAAATAGCTGTTAAAGGTAAAATAGCAATTAGATGTTGACCCAGCAGTTCCGTTTTTAGGAGTTTTTCTTATAGATGTGTGTATTAAAAAAAAAGACATGTATTAAAAAATAGTATGTGTAGACAATAATTGCAGTATTGTTTATGTTAGGAAAAGACTAGCAGTGACTTAAATAGTCTCTGAGTAGAAGCAGGTAAATTGTTAACTTGATATAATGGAATATTGTATAGTACCATTGAAAAGAAATAAAATGTCTACATATGCTCATATCGAATGGTTTCCAAGATGTACTGTTAAGAAGGGAAAAAAAGAGTTCTACACATACATACATATAATGATTTTGTAAGCATACACTATCCCTGGAAGGAATTAGAAACAACTGTTAATAGTAGGGCCTAACTCTTAGGGCCTTTGAGGAGGGGGGTCAGAGAGGGATGATAGGGAAACTTACTTTCCTTTACCTCTTGGTACCAGTTGAAACACATTTTTTCAACATGCTTATTAGTTTTTGTAAAAAAATTTATTTATTTATTTTGAGAGAGAGAGAGCTGGGGAGGGGCAGAGAGAGAGACAGAGAGAGAGAGAGAGAGAGAGAGAGAGAGAATCCCAAGCACGCTCCCAGCTATCAGTGTGGAGCCCAACACGGGGCTTGAACCCATGAACCATGAGATCATGATCCTAGCCAAAATCAAGAATCAGACGCTCAACCAACTGAGTCACCAAGGCACCCCTATGTATTTGTTTTTTGCCCTTCCCCAAATCTTTTACCTGTTCCCACCAGCATGTGCATGCTCACACACATGCGCACACACACACACTTTTCAGAACATTCAAATGTTCCAGGTGTCTGGCTCTGTAATGGTGGGGTTTGGCCTGTCCTGATCGTGTTTAATGCTTATTGAATATGTGTGTGTGACTCTTCGGGCTTAGCAGTTATCTGGTTCTTGTCATCCAAATTGGTGCTGATGTGAAAAATCTCCCTGGATGGTGGAAACTGAGGCCTTGGCTAAGTATACCTAAGCCCCATAGGCTCGGTCTCTAGGTGCTATCAGAGGTGCTAGAGCCTGGAACGCCTTGGTCTTGAGCCTGGTTCTCTTGGCTATTTTTAGAGGTCTGAGAAGAGAGTGAATAGGAAGGAACTTCAAGAGTTCTGTACCTCATTAGGAAACCCTGGTTGTATTTATAAACTGTTTGGTTCTATTTCAGTTTCCAGAGGTGAGAGCCAGAATGGAAACTCACTTGGCATGGTAGGGTTTTGTGACTGTGCCCCTCCCTGGAATTTCTAGAAGTACTTTTTAACCCTAGAAGAAATTGGGGCCATGACCAGGATTCTTTGTGTAAAACTCCTTAAACAGGTCAAGTTTAGAATTTTATGGAAACATATGTAATATATGTCTACTTTTTATAGGATACTATTTAAGCTAATTGCTACTTGCATGAAGGCTATAGTCATTAGTTCGAACATGAAGATTAGGGTGAATTGTCTCCCCTTGTTCATATAATAACTTTTTTTAATGTGAAATACAATCTGTAATTATGTAGAAAATGTAATCATAGAAATTAGGATCAGAATATAATACTTATGTTTCATTCAGTATATCTTAGTCTAGTGCTTCTTAATATTTTTGCCACTCTAGACTTAGTGAGGGATGCCCCATTCCCATCATTAAACAGTGGCTTTGTGTGGCAGTGATTTTCTACAAGAGATGGGGGTCTTTGAGTGTAATCTGGGGGTGGTGGTGGGAGAGTGGGGAGGTAGAGGTAACGATTCTGATTTGTAGAACATTCACGGGTGCACACACACACACTTTCCCTCTCCCTCTCTCTCAGGCAAGAATTCACCGTCTTAGACAAACTAGTATTGTAACTTTCATCTCATTCTAAGGAAAAAAATCCTGATGAGAGACCCTGGTTCTATCCAGTTAGCATGGTTTCTCTCCATTATCTGCTATCTGGTTGCAAATAAGCATGTATGTAACAGATAAGCACCGACTTTAAGTGGGCAAGACAAACAACTGGTTCTAGCAAGTTGTACCTGTCATTGCAGGGAAGGGCCCAGGTTTGACCGTGGAGGAAGGATTGGACAGGTTGCCGGGGAAAGTGAGTGATCCATTCAACCAGAGGTAACAGTTTCTTTTGGAATTAGCTTTTATTTCCTTTTATTAACAGTGTCTTTTTTTTTTTTTTTTTTTTAAGTTAGCATAGTGGTTGATTTTCCCTTGGTATTCTTTTTGTTGTAGCAGAGATGTCAGCTTATTTATAGGAATTACTTGAAGTCAGAGTCATGGTGGATGTAGGAAAGTGGCCAATCTTCACTCTGCTCTCACCTCAAGAAATTGCATCTATTCGGAAAGCATGTGTCTTTGGCACCTCAGCCAATGAAGCACTGTACGTTACTGACAATGATGAGGTAAGAATCTCTTAAAACCCAGAGTGTAATTTTAGGGGGTGAGCTTTAAAATGTGCAGTTTGAAGACCAAGAAAAGGTTGTGGCCAGTTGATCTTTCCAAAATGCAAGCTTACTCATATCAGTCTCTGTTTTGAAATATTTTCAGTGGAAGATCCATAGACACATTCATTTCACTTTCCCTGGTATGTTTTTTGGTTCTTTATTCCCTTAGCCCTTACCTTTCCCACCAGTCTTTCTCCTACCAGTATCCTAGATGTATCCAGCAAGGCCCCCCTCCTTGTCTTCTGAAAAGGTTGTGGATAAAAGAACCTGAAATTCTAGAAGACCGTGTCTTTGATATAATTTCTCTCTTCTTGCAGTTTCTTGATTTCATACCCCTCAACCCTGTACTAGTCTGAATTTCATAGTACAGCCAAACATTCTGCAACTGAAGTAATGTCAGCACAGGTTGAATTTTTCTTCATCTGATCAGTCTCTTCCTACCTACTGAGCTGTCACACTGAACTTGAGTGTGTCTTATTTTCAGGGTGGAGAGGGGAGCCTTTGTGTAACTTTAGTCCAAGTGATTCAGACAAAACTATTTGTTTTCTAGGTCTTTGTATTTGGACTGAACTATAGCAACTGTCTAGGAACTGGAGATAACCAGAGTACGCTTGTACCCAAAAAGCTGGAAGCCTTATGTGGAAAGAAGATTAAAAGCCTTAGTTATGGGAGTGGACCACATGTTCTTCTCAGCACTGAAGGTAAAGAGGGAACAAAGTCAGCTTTTCAGTTTGTGAGAAATCAAGTATTGGTTCTAAGCTAAGGGGAGATGGGGCCGTATGAAATAATCTTGAATGGTTTATTTCTTAATTTCTGAGAACTGTACCAAACTGGTAAAAGTTAAACATTTCAGTCTAACTCTGGAACAGAGTACGGCTTGCAAATTAGGCAAACATTAGAATACTTACGTGAAGTTGTGGAAGATTAGATACAGCAAATGAAGTGGGCCTTCAGCCTAGTTTTTCACTGGTTTTATTTTATTTTATTTTTTTTTTTTAATTTTTTTTTTTTTTTCAACGTTTTTTTATTTATTTTTGGGACAGAGAGAGACAGAGCATGAACCGGGGAGGGGCAGAGAGAGAGGGAGACACAGAATCGGAAACAGGCTCCAGGCTCCGAGCCATCAGCCCAGAGCCTGATGCGGGGCTCGAGCTCACGGACCGCGAGATCGTGACCTGGCTGAAGTCGGACGCTTAACCGACTGCGCCACCCAGGCGCCCCACCACTGGTTTTATATTAGCAAGGGCTACTTTCAGGTTTTTCTTGGTACATTTTTATAAAGACAACATAATGCTGATTTCCCTTTCAGTGTGTAGTTTCTGAATCTCAAATTTAAGAAACCTTAGTTTATTCCCTGACATTCATGTGTGTGCCATATGGAAAGAATGTAGGCTAGATTCTTTTCCTTTTACTCTCTGCTTCCCCAAGATTAAGACTATACATTTCTTCTTTGGTAATTTATCCCCACTGTGGGCAACCAAAACTCTCTGAAAATAGGTTATTGTATATAACCTATATCTTCCCTTTGAATTTTAAGCACATTAACTCTTGTGGTCTCTCTAGCAGAGGCCCTCTGCTTTTTGTGGGGAAGTTTTCTGTTTGTTTCTCTGCCGGTCTCCAGACTGAGGAATCACAGCTTTCACAGCTTCCTCGGGTGTTGCCAGAGGTCTTAGTATTGAGCTTTTTAATTACCTCTAACTCCTATCTGAATGCACTCCAAGTTGTCTGGATCTGTCTCAAGCTGTGAGATCCAGATCTGAGAGTGATTGTCTAGTGAGAATATAACTGGTATTGAGCGTAATGAGGTGATGATCTCACTTCCGAGTTGTGTAACCGTGCTTTCTGGCATCACACTGGCTCTTTCAAGCGGTTGCTACTTTGCCGACTGGTTCTGCTTGTCATCTGTTATGACCTAATGATTTGATTTTTTTCCTAACAAATATCAATCTTAACTAGTCATTGATTTCTGACTGTAAAAAACCGGGGCAGTTTTTTAGAGCAAACACACTAAAACATATGCATTTAAATTCTTGGTTTTCTACAAAGTGGTGACCTTAGGAAATTACAACTCTTGGAATTACTTTCAGACTCAGAGCATACATACAGAATTAACCATCTTGAGTGTTACAATAAAGATAAGCATAAATAAACATAAAACATAAAGATATAAGTATAATAACTGATTTTCTTGTGGGAATACTTTTTTGTTAATTTTGATATGCCACTTATATATTTTAAACATGCTCTACATTCAGATGTATATATAGTACATATATTGTGCATGTTATATAGTCAAATAGTTTTAATTTGACTATATAGTCAAATAGTTTTAAAACAAATGAACGCTTTAAACCATCAAATATTTTATGGCTTTTAATAAAACGCAGAAGGACCTCTGCCTCACTCCTCTTCAGCGTAGAAACTGTTCTTCAGAAGGAACCACTTTTAACTCCTTCAGATGTTTAATCTCGTATTTTTAACATGCTTACAACTGTTCTTTCTGAATTTTCAATTTTAGATATTATCCTTCTACTTTTTATAATGGCAGATAGCAGTTAGCTTTATTTCCCCTTCCTTCCTTCCCCTGATCCTTTCAATATAGTGATATCACCATTTTAGTTAAATCGATATTTACATTAGTAGGACTCTGTAAGTGTGGTTTATAGCTGAGCCATCGCCTTTCTGTACCACTGTTTGTTTTCCTGAGGTTCATTCACCCATTTTTCTAAAGGTCTGTCATTATGCGCAAACTGGTCTATACAGCAGTGTTGTGTCTCAGCACATCTGAGCTCATCCAGATATCTCTGGAGCCCTCCGTCCCCGTGTTCCAGCCTGCCACACGGCTGTCAGCCTAGAACTTCATTCACCATCATCGTGGAGGTCCCTTCACCTTTGTCCTTTCTGGATGCCCTATTTCTTGTGTCCTGTGTCTTCCTCCTGGGATTATACCTTTATTTGAGTGAAACACTTTCTCTAGTAGCTTCCCAAGGAAGAGGGTGTGAGAGAAATCATTGAGACGTTCCTAAAATGTCTTTATTTTACTCACGCAGATTGCCCATTGGTTTGGCTGGGCTTAAAATTCCTGATTGAAAATCCTATTTCCTCAGAATTTTGAAGTTATTGTGCCTCTTGAGTTTCAGGTTTCTTTTGAGATTCTGATGCCATTCTTACTTTAGCTGGGGTTGTTTATTTTTTGTTTTTTAAATTTTTTTTAATGTTTTTATTTTTGAGACAGAGACAGAGCATGAGCAGGGGAGGGGCAGAGAGAGGGGGAGACACAGAATCTGAAACAGGCTTCAGGTTCTGAGCTGTCAGCACAGAGCCCGATGCGGGGCTCAAACTCACGGACTGTGAGATCATGACCTGAGCTGAAGTCGGATGCTTCACCTACTGAGCCACCCAGACGCCCCCACTTTAGCTGTTTTTGCATATGACTGTTTTTTCCTCTTTGGAAGCTTTAGAGATCTTTTCTTTGTTCCCAGTTTTCTGAAAAAATCATGGTTATGTACTCATGTAGATGATTTTTAATTTATTGATCATTCTGTTGACTTTCAGTCTGGAAATTCCTTCATTTCTATAGAATATTTTCTTGTCATATTTCATGGGTAATTCCCCTTCTTTGTTTTCTCTGTTGTCTTCTTGGAATTTTTCTTAGAAGGAAGTTAGAGGATTCTGCACTGACCCTCTTAACTTTCTTATATTTTTGCTCCAATCTACTTTTTGGGAAATTTCTTCAGCTTTATCTTACACCTCTTCTCTCACATTTTCACATTTCTGCTATTACATTCCCCCATTCTTTCTTGTTCTCTGAATGTGCCTTTCTAGAGCTTCCTGTCCTGCTTCATGGCCTCACTATATTCTCTGAGCTGGTATAGGTTACTTTCAAGTAATCCTCTGCTCTCTGCTTTCTTTTTTCCTCCCAGATTGCTTCTTTCTCTTTTGTTTTGGTCTCTGACTTTTCTTGTTAGAGGCTTTCTTTATGGGGCACTCACTCAAGTGTCCAACTTGGGCTCAGGTCATGATCTCACGATTTGTGGGTTCTATCCCCACATTGGGCTCTGTGCTGACAGCTCAGAGCCTGGAGCCTGCTTCACATTCTGTCTCTCTCTCTCTCTCTCTCTCTCTCTCTCTCTCTCTGCCCCTTTCCCACTTGCACTCTCTCTCTCTTTCTCTCAAAAGTAAATAAACATTAAAAAAAAAAAACCAAAAACTTGTGATCCTTGGCTGGCTATCCACAGGTGGGACATAGGCCCTGATCTACATGCTGGGAATACTGGATTCATGGGTGGGGCTTGTCGAGCACTGAGCTTCACTTTAGGGAGATAATAACTGCTGCATTAGGGATGCTTTCAGTGTCACTCCCAATGTCAGTATATGAGCTTCCGTAGGGTGGAATCTTCCAGATTCCAGACCTGGATATGGGTTTTTTTTTGCCAGCTTTCCATTAGCAGAGGAAGGGCAAGGATCTATCTCACTGTTCAGTACTGGACTTCCACTTCTGCTTTCCTCACTACAGTGCCTCACAGCTGTCTTCAGGGCCTCTTTAGATTATTCTCCTATCTCATTTTTTTTTTTTTTTTTTTTTTTTTTTGTGTGTCGTGTTATGTGGGAGAAGGGAGGGAAGGAGGTTTGGGCAGAGGGAGAAGTTGGGCTGTAGTGCAGTTACAGTAAGAAATTCACAGCTAGTAAGTGCTGTAAGCCTCTTGTCTTGTACAAGCTTCCTGACCCCACAGGAAGAGGATGAGGATTTGGGGTCTGACTGCTTCTGTTCTTAGTTACACTGGCCCTTAAATCATTTCCTATGTTGCCTGCTTTCTCCAGTCCCTGGGCCTTCCCAAGATTCCAGGGCTGTGGTTGGCTTCTTCTTTTGCAGATGTACGTGTCACCTTCTCTGGTTGGCTGTGTTACCACACCCACCTGCTTCCTATCTTCCAAAATTTTGTTGACCTCTCTCCAGTTGTATTTTCTTCTTTATTCTCTCTTTTTTTAAAAATTTTAATGTTTTATTTATTCTTGAGAGAGAGAGAGCATGAGTGAGGGAGGGACAGAGAGAGAGGGAGACACAGAATCCGAAGCAGGCTCCAGGCTCTGAGCTGTCAGCATAGAGCCTGACGCGGGGCTCAAACTCACAAGCAGTGTGAGATCATGACCTGAGCTGAAGTCGGACGCTTAACCGACTGAGCCACCCAGGCACCCCCCTTCTTTATTGTTCTTTTTGTCCTCAACTGTTTATGCCTTTTTTTTTTTTCCCCTTCACTATCATTTCAGTAGGATTTGGGGACAGAATAAATTCAATTCTCCATGCTTTACTGACTTGTGAACTATTTCTAAAAGACATTTTAGGAATGTTTTGATCAATACTACATTATTACATTGAAAATCTAGGATGTGAGAGCAATCTGGCTGTGACGTCTGTCACTGCATTGATTGCCAGAGTTGATACGGCTCATCTGGCTGGGTAGGCGGGCGTCCCCTTTTTCCCTTCCCTGCTCCATGTGTGTGTCCCTCCCAAAGCTGGCACTTGGTGGAAGAGGACGACCTTCCCCGATGGACTTTCTTCAGTCAAGGGTATACAGGTAGCTGTGCTCCCCTGCTAGAGCCTCCAGACAAGCTCTCAAGGTCCATTTGTAGGAGAACGTAGGGTAGTCAGGCTTCCAAGACTCCAGACATACCCAGATGAGGCGCTGCATGCGGCACCTTTAAAAAATAAAATCTAGTCCCATCTGGTGACTACTCTGAAGATCTATATTCACTTAGTATTATTGCTTTACGTACAGACCCAGGGCTTGGGGATTTCTTTTTTGTCTTCTAAAGTAAGTTAAATTAGGTTACCTATAAAATTAGTTGTTTGTGATCACTTCTCCAATCCGTGTCCAGTCTCTGGATGAGAAGGCCAGCTGCGTTCTCTTGAAGGCCAGAACCTCATGGGGTGCTTCTCTGTGCTCTCCCTTTCCCATGCTCTCCCCACTCCCCACTCTCCCTTCTAGCCTGGTATGGTTTCACTCTTGTTTGGTCATTTTGTTCACCTCTTGAACCTCAAGTGATCCTGAAGCTTCATCCCTTGTTTGCCAGAGACGGTGTGGCAAGAGTAGGGCTGGGCAAAGTGGGTGCTGGTGCCCAGTTGAATGGGGTTGCTTTGAAAGCTTCCCCGGGAAATTGGAACTAAGAGCCATCTCAAGAAGCTCACTTTTCCTATGCTTTATCAAGTGAAAAGGGAAGAAATATCTTCATATACTATTTTAAAATAGTAAAATAATACATTAAAGAGAAGGTGATTGCCAGGTGCAAATCTGGAGTGGACTGATGGCTGAGAACAAGCAGCTGGCAGCAGTCCCAGCATCTGGGGAATAAGGTCCTTGATCCTGAGGCTCATCTGGGTGACCCTGCACAACGTTCACTCATTCTCTCCCATGCAGTGTTCAGATCCATGGCTTCCTGTATGTTTGGGGTGTAGCTCCTCCAGGATTCTAGTGGGCCTCTTTTCCTAGGAAAGACTTCCTGGAAGACTGTTAGTGGGATGAATTACAGCCTCTGTGCTGCATGCAGCTGGTCTCATGGCCACAACTAATACTCCTTGCCTCCCTCCTCCAGCACTCCTTGTAGAGTCTCTTCACATTTGGCTAGCATGTGGCTCAGGGGGCTAACCTGATTGTGTGATCCAGACTCTCATCCTTGAGGGTTACAGGCCCTTAACCATGCTGTACTCTGGCCATGGCTGCTGTACATTTCTGTTTACCAGTACTGTTGGGCAAATGTGCACCAAAAGCACCGAGTTTCACCTCCTTGCCAAGCATTCCTCTCTTGCCTCCATTATATAATAGCAGTTCTACCTCTTTCTGCCGACTAGGTCAGTTGCCCCTGTCAGGAGGGGACTCCTCTTTTTTCCTGTTCGTTCTTTGACTGGAGGAAAGAACAGTCAGGCCCCTACAGAGGGCCTATGGCAGCCGTAACTTAAAGTTCAGTGGGATTCCTGCCGTGTTCCTAGTGGAAGTGTTTCTGCTTAGGAAACCGGGACTTCTAAACCTATAGAACCTACAATTGCAGGGGCAGGAAGCTCAGATTCGCCAAGTTGGTCGCTGGGAATGTTGGTCAGTAGGGTCACTCATATAATATAATCCACTTTGGTTCCTGGATGCAGGTATTCCACCTGTTAGGGACACAGCACCACATAGTGGTCACTGAGTTAGAATCTGTGCCTGGAGCTTAGCATCCCATCCTCACACCATCTCATCTCCAGGCTGATGCATCAGCTGTGCCTTCAGCCAGCTTGTCATTGTTGTGTCAAGCTGGCATCTTTTAGATGTTGCAGTGTATGGCATAGGACCAGGAGCCCCGTGGCCATGTGAGCACTGCTACATCTCTTTTGCTATAAAGTGGATCCCTTGGTCTGAGGAGATATTTTGTGTAATCAAATACTCTGTGGATTAAATACCTCCTATTGTTGTGCTAGCTAAGGCCTTGTGGGCAGGAAACGTGTACCCCGGTTATATGTTGATTTCTGTTAATGTGAACAGCTGCTCTTTCCAGGATGAAACGGTCTGTTGGAGTCACCTTGATACCAAATACCTAGTTAGTTTCTGTAAAAAGGCGATGCTATTTCAGGGACTCTGCATTGGTTTTTTTTAATGGCACAGCAGGCATTTGGCGATGGTAGTAGCCGGGTTGAGTAGGAGTCCCTTCTTCTGAATTTGCATTTTCTTCCTAGGAGTGAAGTTGAGTGTCTTTTCATGTGGTTGAGTCATTCACATTTTTTTCCATTGTGCACCATCATCAATTCATATTTCTAGCAGGTTCTTGGTCTTTTTCTTTTGTACTTTTAAAAGCTCTTTTTGTAATAGAGATATTGTCTCTTAGTAATATAAAGTAGAAATATTTCTCCTAATATTTAATTTTTTTCTTTGCCCATGTTTTTTCCATGTAAAGTTTAGAAAATATGTAGCTAGATTTATCACTCCTTTTGTTGCTTCTGATTTTGAATCATAGGAAAGTTTTCCCTATGCCCAGGTTATGGAGGAATTGACTAATTTTTTTCCTCCTAATTCTTATATGGTTTTATTTTCCACATTTAAATTTTTTTAATGTTTATTTATTTTATTATCATTATTTTTTAATGTTTATTTTTGAGACAGAGAAAGACAGAGCATGAACAGGGGAGGGTCAGAGAGAGGGAGACACAGAATCTGAAGCAGGCTCCAGGCTCGGAGCTGTCAGCACAGAGCCCGACGCGGGGCTCAAACCCACGGACCGGGAGATCATGACCCAGCTGAAGTCAGATGCTTAACCGACTGAGCTACCCAGGCGCCCCTAATGTTTATTTAATTTTGACAGAGAGAGAGAGAGAGAGAGAGAGAGAGAGAGAGCGCGAGCGCATGAGTGGGGGAGGGGCAGAGAGAGAGAGGGAGACACAGAATCAGAAGCAGGCTCCAGGCTCTGAGCAAGCTGTCAGCACAGAGCCCCACGCGGGGCTTGAACCCACAGACTGGGAGATCATGACCTGAGCCGAAGTCGGACGTTCAACCGACTGAGCCACCCAGGCGCCCCTATTTTCCACATTTAAATTTTTGACTCATTAGGAAGTTACTATGTGATGAATGAATCTAATTTTTCAATCTGACACAAGTATCTCAACCCAATTTGTAAAAAGTCCTTTCTCCCACAAATGACATAGCTTTTTTTTTTTTTTAACTTTATTTTTTAAAATTCACATCCAAATTAGTATATAGTGAAGCAATGATTTTGGGAGTAGATTCCTTAATTCCCCTTACCCATTTAGCCCATCCCCCCTCCCACAACCCCTCCAGCAACCATCAGTTTGTTCTCCATATTTAGGAGTCTCTTGTTTTGTCCCCCTCCCTGTTTTTATATTATTTTTGTTTCCTTTCCCTTATGTTGATCTATTTTGTCTCTTAAAGTCCTCATATGAGTGATGTCATATGATTTTTGTCTTTGACTAATTTCACTTAGCATAATACCCTCCAATTCTATCCATGTAGTTGCAAATGGCAAGATTTCATTCTTTTTGATTGCTGAGTAATACTCCATTGTGTATATATATACCATATCTTCTTTATCCATTCATCCATCGATGGACATTTGGGCTCTTTCCTTACTTTGGCTATTATTGATAGTGCTGCTATAAATGTGGGGTGCATGTGTCCCTTCGAAACAGCACACCTGTATCCCTTGGATGAATGCCTAGTAGTGCAATTGCTGGGTCGTAGGATAGTTCTGTTTTTAGTTTTTTAAGGAACCTCCATACTGTTTTCCAGAGTGGCTGCACCAGCTTGCATTCCCACCAACGATGCAAAAGAGATCCTCTTTCTCCGCATCCTTGCCAACATCTTTTGTTGCCTGAGTTGTTCATGTTAGCCATTCTGACAGGTGTGAGGTGGTATCGCATTGTGGTTTTGGTTTGTATTTCCCTGATGATGAGTGATGTTGAGCATTTTTCATGTGTCAGTTGGCCATCTGGATGTCTTCTTTGGAGAAGTGTCTCTTCACCAAATGACATAGCTTTTATTTCTTTATGCAATTGGTTTATTTCTAGAACTCCAGTTTCTAGAACTTTGACCTAGTATTAATCTTTGTTTTAGGCATTTTTTATAGGTTTTAATAACTGGTAGAGCTGTCTTCTTGCTTCTTTTCTTGGAGTTTTTCTGTTCTCATTTGTTCTTCCCAATGAACTTTCTAATCAGTTTGTTTAGCTCCAAAAAGTAACTTATCATTTCATTCCTTTTATTTTAAATTTACCAATTTACACAGGAAAAGCTAGTACCTTTATGATACTGAGTTTTATTATCCGAGAACAAGGTATGTATTTCTATTTGTTCAAGTCTATTTTCCTGTCTCTTAGGAATGAAAACACTCCTAGGTTTGGACATTTCTATCGCCTGATATAACTTTACCGTGATATTGTGGATCTTCTTTAGGTATTACACTTTTTCAATCTATGGCCTCATCCTTCTCAGGATGAAATTTCCCATTTATGGTTTCTGTCTTAATTTCTGTAATAGGGAAGACCTCTTGTGAGCCACACATAATCAAATTCTAGATTAGATAATCAGAAACCTCCTTAATTATGAGTACCTTTCCCCTGGTTGCTCAGGGACCATTTCAGTGAGTTAGCAGCCTCATGGTAACACTTGGATTCCTGCTGTTGCTCTCAGATACCATTATTTCCAGGTCTAGATTGTCCTTAACAGGTCAGGATGTTTTACTACCATGGGAAAGACATGAAAAGAGTGTATAACTTGGGGGTATCTACTGTTGATACTTAGGCATGCTATGTGAGGAAATGCATGAAACATTGGTACTTCTACAGAAGACACAAAACCGAAAAGTTACTTCTGTCAGAATCCCAAAAAGATAGTCATTAGAGAGAAATTGAGCCAGATTTGATGCCAGTAATAGTCTGTTTGAGAGAAGCTTTTGGATTTTTGTATGTAGTATATACAAAAAGTATACCTCTTTTCCTCTGTACTTTGTGAGGGAGAGTCTCTCTCACTCTCTCACAGACACACACACGAATGGTTCCCTGATTTTTGGCAAAATGATAGTGAAGATTAGTGTTAAGCTTTCTTATGTCTTCTACTTTTTGCTTGGTACCTGACACAGAAACCACTGAGATGAATCAGTGTGTTCAGAAAGTCTAATTTTTGTATATGTAAACTGACTTTTGACCATAAAGCTGATCTTATTTCTTTGCTTGTATTAAGTCCTTGCTTGAATGATTTTACATTTGTCTATCCTGTTTTCTCATTTGTCCTTCTTTCCTTTACCCCTCATCAGTGGTTACTCTATAGGGAGAAGGAGGCAATGGAAGGAAACGAAGGTTGGAGAATGAGTTGTGTAAAGTCTGGGAAAGAAAGTACAGGGGTTACCATTCCTTCTTGAGTTGATTCTTTGTGTGTGGCCGTCTTGTATAGATGGAGTTGTTTATGCCTGGGGCCACAATGGATATAGCCAGCTTGGGAATGGGACGACCAACCAAGGCATTGCTCCCATCCAAGTCTGTACCAATCTCTTGATCAAGCAAGTGGTTGAAGTAGCTTGTGGCTCACATCATTCAATGGCTCTGGCAGCTGATGGAGAGGTAAGTGCCCTGCTTTTATTCTTTTTTTTTTTTTAAACATTTATTCATTTTTTGATAGAGACAGAGCGTGAGTGGAGGAGGGGCAGAGAGAGAGGGAGACACAGAATCTGAAGCAGGCTCCCGGCTCTGAGCTATCAGCACAGAGCCCAACTCAGGGTTCAAACTCACGGACTGTGAGATCATGACCTGAGCTGAAGTCGGACGCTTAACCGACTGAGCCACCCAGGCGCCCCTATTCTTTATTTTTAAATTGTGGTAAAATACACATAATATAAAATTTGCTGTCCTAGCCATTTTTAAGAATTGTGGAAATCAGACCTCAGGATTTGTGAGGACTGCTTTCTGCAGTGGCTTTGTCATCTGCCTGGATTATTGCCATGGTCTCTTTAACCACTTAAATGGTTAGGATGGCAAATTATATATGTATATATTTTTATATCCATTGTGATTTATTGAATGTCAGTTCAGTAACATTAAGTACATTGTTATGTAGCCCTCACCACCAGCCATCTTCAGAACTCTTTATTTTGCAAAGCTGAAGCTGTACCTCCTGAATGGTGACTCTCGACTCCCAGCACCTTGTGACCACCGTTCTGTCTTCTGTCTCCATGAGTGACTACTCTAGGGACTTCATATGAGTGGAATCATACAGTGTTTGTCTGGTTATGACTGCCTTATTTCACTGGGCATAATGTCCTCAGGGTTCATCCATGTTGTAGCATGTGACAGAACTTCCTTCATTCTTAAGACTGAATAATATCCCATTGTGTGTATATGCCATATTTTGTTTGTTCATCCGTTGGATATTTGGGTTGTTACCAACTTCTGGCTATTGTGAAAGTGCCTTGCTTTTAAAAAAATAAAATCATGACCATATTTGTATTTGGTATAGTGTAAACATAGCAGCCCTGTGCACAGCTAAAAACATGTGGGGACACACTCTTTTTCTGTGTGATCAGGACCACTCTTTTGATAACAGATTTCAGCCTCAAGGCAGTTGAGTCCCCTGCTCTTCGCTAAGACGACAAATCAGATGTGTATGACAGTGTTCTGTACTTTTGTTTTTTTTTAATGACCCCCATCAGTTAAGGTCTGTTTTGTTTTCAGTAATAGTAATGATGTCATAGAAAATAACTTTACCAACATTCCAGTAGGTGCTGTACCCCACCAAGTTAAGGTTGCTCATCTTATTGATTCTACCTTCTAATCTTTCATCTCATTTTGCTTCTATTCATCTATGTAACCATAGGTCAGGTCTTGCTATCTGCCTGGGCTATTGCCATGGTCTCTTTTGTTCCATAGCATTTTATTTTTATCTTATTTTATTTTATATTTTAGTTCATTTCATTTCATTTATTTTTAGAGAAAGAGAGCATGAGCGGGGGAGAGGGGCAGAGGGAGAGGGAGACAGAGAGAGAGAGAGAGAATGAATGAATGAATGAATCTTAAGCAGGCTCCACGTTTAGCATGGAGCCCAATGTGGGGCTTGATCCCATGAACCATGAGATCATGACCTGAGCCAAAATCAAGAGCTGGACGCTCAACCGACTGAGCCACCCAGGCACACCATCTGTTTTATTCCATAGCTTTTTGGTTGGTCTACCTGTCAAGTATCACCTCTGTGCCCCCTGTGATTTCTGAAACAGAGATCATATTGTTCTCGTGTTTAGAATCCCTCAGTGTTAACAGTGATTTTACTATGTAGGACAGGGTATGGGTGAAGAAACCAGAGAAGTGGAGGGAGATAAAGGTTTCATGGCTAGGATGTGCTAGACCTACGCCTAGCACCCAGGTCTTAGGCCCCAAATCCACTGTTTGCTAGTCTGTTTTTAGTTAGTGGAACCCCAGTCCCCGTTTTTAAAATGAAAGGCAGCTGCATTACAAGGGAGCTTGGGATATTTGAGAAGTGCCAGAAAAATGGTTGGTTAAAATTAGAATTCCCTAATTTGTACAGCCTGGATTCCTTGTTTATTTTAACTGTAAGTATATGTTACTTTGGATAATTGTGCTAAATATTTGCATTATTATTCTAGATATTCCTGTGAATCCACTTTGAGGAAGTTTTGCAGTTATTTCTTTTTTTTTTTTTTTTTTTTTAATTTTTTTAACGTTTTATTTATTTTTGAGACAGGGAGAGACAGAGCATGAACAGGGGAGGGTCAGAGAGAGGGAGACACAGAATCTGAAACAGGCTCCGAGCTGTTAGCACAGAGCCCAACGCGGGGCTCGAACTCACGGACCGCGAGATGATGACCTGAGCCGAAGTCGGCCGCTTAACCGACTGAGCCACCCAGGCGCCCCTGCAGTTATTTCTTTGTTCCTGTGAAATGAACCTCTAGTGCATATGCTTTTAAACCCCAGCTGTAGGTTTTATTATTGTCGCCTGGGGCAGTATCAGACAGGTGAGGGGAGATAGGAAGTGCGACACAAGAAAGAATCATGGAAGCCACACCTCATGATGTGTGAGGACCACTTCCTGCAGACAAATGAAAGGGATGGGTCCTTAGAAATTCTTCTAGTCTTGGAGGAAGTAATTGCCTGGGCTGCCAGCAGCCCCTCCCCTAATTCTCTCTGGTCGTACTTTTGTTTGATAGGATCAGTTGGTAATTAACTTGAGGTGGTTTTTTGTTTTTCATCTCTGTTACTAGATTTTAAGAAGCTCAAAGCTCTATTTGTGTCTCTAGAATTCTGGTTTTCACACTATGGCAAATCACAGGCAGGATGCATTTGAAGAGGGGAGCTGCTTGGAGCTGACAGGCAGCAAATGAGAATTGAGAGACAATAGAACCGAGAATAAGCTAACAACCTGGTGTCATCTCCATAGGGACAAACATCTCTTTAGTACTTGTGAGCCTTACCGTATTATGACAGACACGTAACTGTGATTGATAATTTTAATTGTGATGGTTGTGACTCATCAGGAAAGGTTATATAATGTTCAGTATTGATGATTAGTGAGACAGGGAAAAAGCATCTTACAATTTTGAAAGCTTTTTGTGGAGGAAAAGAAAAAAAAGAACATCTGTGCCCAAAGAGTTAGGCACATTTTTCATATCACTGCTGCTTTGTGGTATGTACTTTATTTCCTGTTGATGGCAGATTACAAAATCATGTATGGCTGCTATAATTACAGAGGCAGTGTAGCATAGTGGTTAAGAGCATAGCTAGACCTTCTTGGGTTCGGATTCCACGTTTACTACTTATTGGTTGTAGAACCTGAAGCAAGTCACTTAACCTCTGTTTCTATTTCCATATATAAAATGGGGGTGAAATAGTATCTACCTCAGGGTCACCCTATGGGATTACTATAGGAATTAAATAAGCTAACACATGGAAAGCATTTAGAGCCATGTAGCACATTGTAAATATTCATTAAGTGGGTTTATTTTTATTTCATGATTACTTACGTGCGTCACAGCTAGAATTTTCACCCTAATGCTAATAATTCTTTCTTTTTCCCATGTCTTGTATAGGTATTTGCTTGGGGGTATAACAACTGTGGCCAGGTCGGATCAGGATCTACAACAAATCAACCAACTCCTCGAAAAGTTACAAACTGTTTACATATTAAGAGGGTGGTTGGCATTGCCTGTGGTCAGACCTCATCCATGGCTGTTCTGGACAATGGGGAGGTGAGCTGTCTCTGTACTCTCCCTTCTCCTCACCTCACCTGTCTCACTGAAGTACCTTTTCCTTCTTGAGCATGTATGAGATCATGGAAGGAAGAGTGCTTTGTTTCTAGAGTTTCATTGATAGTTAACTGGTTTCTGATGGAGGAATATCTGGAGAGTGTTTGCTTCTCACTGTGAATTTTCAGATGCCAAGATTGATCTGCAAGTAAGGATTCCAATGTGTCTAAAATTTATTTATTTATTTTTTGTGAGATCCAAATAGTCTAATGTTCGTAGGTATTTGTGATTTAATGTAATAAAGAGTTTGACACTAGTTCTTTCATCCAATGAAAAAATCAAGTGTGTAGTCTTTAAAGGTAACTGATGATTTTTAAAAAGTTTACTTTTTTGAGAGAGAGCGCATCGCAGGAGGGGCAAAGAGAGGGAAAGAGAATCTGAGTTTTTTCTTGTGATGGGAACTTTTAAGATTATTAGCAACTTTCAGATATGGAATACAGTATTACAACTGTAGTCATCATGCTGTACATTATGTCCCCATGATTTACTTATTTTATAACTGGAAGTCTGTACCTTTTGAGCCCTTTTACCCATTTTGTTCAACCCCCAGCCCCCACCTCTGGAAATCACCAATCCGTTCTCTGTATGTATGAGCTTGTTGTGTGTGTGTGTGTATGTGTGTGTGTGTTTAATTGAAATGCAGGATGCACAGTGTTCCATTAGTTTCCGTCATGTTTGTCATGCCATGTTTACCAGAGTGTTAACTGGCTTTTTTCATCAATCCTGTTGTCATCTTTGATGACTTTAGAATTTCTTGGGCTAGTCATCAGACATCCTCCATCCTGGTATTATTTACTTGTTTATTTTTAAAAATATACTTAATCCTAAAATTATTATCATGTGGTTATTTTCACAAAGGAAAGCAAATGAAGCATGTAAAATAAAAAGCGAATACCTTTTCTCCAGTCTTGTTAATAGTTTGATGTATATCCTTTTGAACTTTTCTCTATAAAACAACTATATATGGGTGAATATAATTATCTTTTATAAAAAATGGGATTATTATAGGTACTGCTTTTTTCCGCTATTCTGCACCTTTCCTGCTTAACAACACATACAGTTACCTGAATCTGTTATCAGACCATTTATAGCTGTTCTCCATTATAATGGCTCCTTACTTTTCCTTGTCTGGATCACCCACAGCCGAAACTCTACTGATGGAAATTTCTTGTTTCTAAATTTTTGCTGTTATAAACATTGCAGCACTGAGTTTCTGTGTTACTGTGTGTGTGTGTATCTTTTGTACATTTATGTAAGTAATCTATAGAATAAGTTCCCAAGAATAAGATTTCTGGGTTAGGGTGTATGCCATTAACTTTTTTGATAGCTGTAGTAAAATTTCTCTGCAGAAAGTTAAAACCTTTTGCACTTAACGACATGGAAAGTGCATTTCACCGTCTCTTGCTAGTACCCTAAATTCTATATCCCTCTTTCCCCTCTGTCACATTGCTCTGAAAAACCCCATCTTTGACTCCACGAGACACCTCAGTTTTCTCGTTTGACCAGACCTTTATTCTGTTCCTGCTCAGTGCTTTTTCCTGTGTCCCACACTTGCTTGTTCTAAACCTTCACCACCGCTGGCAAACCTCTGTCCAGCTCGACTACTTTCAGCTGATGACTCCCCTCTCCAGATATCTAAGACATTGTGTTATGTCTTCTTAACCTCTTTCCTGTCCATTCCCTCTCTCTTGGTCCCACTGTCACTGCCTTAGTTTCGACCCTTGTCTGAGCTCATTTGCTACTGAATGGCTGTCCTGCCTGTAGTCTCATCTAATCTGTTCACCTTTATGTGCTGCCAGCAGGAACTTTCCAAGATGTGAATATGAATCTGTTTTGAAATATTTCTGTGGGAGACCCTTACATGCATTCTACTTTTCCCTCGTGTGTGTTTTGGCACTTTATCCCTTTAGCCCTTACTTTTCCTTCTAGTCTTTTGTCCTGCCACTGTGCTGGATGTGTCCCAGCAGACCACCTCCTCATTTTCAGAACCTGCTTCCAGCGCATTCTCTGCCCTCTCCTTGGAATACTTTACTCCCATTTATTATCCTTCAGCCATGCTCAAATCTCTGCTCTCTGAAAAGTCTTTCCTAAACTTTCTTCCTGTAGCTAAGTCCTTTCTCTTCTCTGCTCCTGTAGTACCTTGATTGTATCTCTAGAATAGCACTCGCCTCCTGGCTGCAAAAAGTTTGCACGTGTCCATCTTTCCTGTTAAACTGCGACCAAAAACTTACTCCTAGTGCCTTTTATCATGTCCTGACATACAAAGGGTGCTTAATAATTGTTAAGCAGCATCAACTTCCTCGTGTATAAAGCAAGAATAAATGACTTGCCCAAGGCTATCCAACCAATAAGGTATGGAGGAGGAACTGATGCCAAATTCTGTTATCCCCCCCCCCAACAAAATAATCTTCCATTTGGAGATCCCCAGTAGGATCACATAGAGTAGGAATATGGGCGTTTGGAAGTGAAAAATTACTTGATTTGTTTAGGTGGACGGCATTTTTGTATCTTCCTTCTTACTAACTGTTTTAAAAGCCTCTTGTCTCCCTTTCTCTCTCTAAGGTGTATGGCTGGGGTTACAATGGCAATGGTCAGCTAGGCTTGGGAAACAATGGCAATCAGCTGACCCCTGTGAGAGTGGCAGCTTTGCACAGCGTGTGTGTGAACCAGGTACGTGTGGTGGGCTTCACTGCTGCTCCCGTGTAGCTCCCCTGCTCCGACTCGGAGAAACACTGGACGTTTACCCTTTAGTAGATCCTTTCAGACAATGCCATATGCCTTCATCCTTCACATTTGAAATTCTGTCTTTCCTAAATTCTCATGATGAGAAGGAACACCATGCTGGTGACACATCAGTGTTGGCAAGTAAAAAAAAAAAACTATTGGGGCGCCTGAGGGGCTCAGTCGGTTAAGCATCCGACTTCGGCTCAGGTCATGATCTCGCGGTCTGTGAGTTCGAGCCCCGCGTCGGGCTCTGTGCTGACTGCTCAGAGCCTGGAGCCTGCTTCAGATTCTGTGTCTCCCTCTCTCTCTGACCCTCCCCCTTCATGCTCTGTCTCTCTCTGTCTCAAAAATAAATAAACGTTAAAAAAAAAAAAATTAAAAAAACTATTGGAAAAGTCCAGTAGTCTCAATATTTGTTTTTGTTTTTGTTTTTTTTAATGTTTTGTTTATTTTTTTAAAAATTTTTCAACGTTTTTAAATTTATTTTGAGACAGGGAGAGACAGAGCATGAACAGGGGAGGGTCAGAGAGAGGGAGACACAGAATCTGAAACAGGCTCCAGGCTCTGAGCGGTCAGCACAGAGCCCGACGCGGGGCTCGAACTCACGGACGGCGAGATCATGACCTGAGCTGAAGTCGGCTGCTTAACCGACTGAGCCACCCAGGCGCCCCTGTTTTGTTTATTTTAGAGAGAGAGACATAGTGTGAGCAGGGGAGGAGCAAAGAGAGAGAGAGGGAGACACAGAATCCTAAGCAGGCTCTGGGCTCTGAGCTGTCAGCCCAGAGCCTGACGCAGGGCTCGAACTCACGGACCGTGAGATCATGAGCTGAGCCGAAGTCAGATGCTTAACCAACTGAGTCACCCAGATGCCTCAATTTTTGGCTCTTCTAATGCTTTTTTAATGTTCCAGAGAATGTCAGTCCACACCTGATGATGAGTTGACATTCTGCAGAAGCTGGCTGTAATCTTTAAGTAGATGTTTTCCCTGTCCTTCCTGTTTTCCTGTTTATGGTAACCATTTAAATTTACTTGCAGATTGTCTGCGGCTATGCACACACTCTAGCACTAACAGATGAGGGCTTGCTCTATGCCTGGGGAGCTAACACGTATGGGCAGCTGGGAACTGGCAATAAAAATAACCTGCTAAGCCCAGCACACATCATGGTGGAGAAAGAAAGGTAACTTGGCTGTACCATGTGTCGGGACTATGTGTGTGTTTTTGGATTTGGGATTCTGTGTGCTGGAGCTACGGTGTTTGGCTTTGTCACGCTTCTGTTTATTAATATTGTCATTTTGAACAAAAGAGTTTGAGTAGCAGCCAGAATGGACATGCGGTTGATAGGATTCTCATGTGGCTTCCTAAAATAACCTCCTGTGATTGATAGGCATTAATGCATCTTGATATAATTCTCACATTTCCTGTGGCTCATTTAGTAGGGAAGTAAAATGGGGTCTGTCGCCATGTAGAAATTGAGTGTAGTGTAGACTTTTCCTTTGAGCCAACTAAAACAACTTTTAAATCTGCTTTTGAAAGGAGATTTTCTGTTTAAATATTGATTTGATTTAATGTGTCTCACTGGAATAGATGCTTTGTTTGTTCAGCCAAATCTTGAGGTCTTACCCACTAAGCTTTAGAGTGTTGACTTGTGATTGCAGGACTGTGCCTAAGAAGCCTACTGAGAAATGTGTTTGGCTTGATGTCCATTTGGATAAGGGTGTGTAGAGTCCATTACCCCAAGGCCATCGCTTATTTAGAGGCTGTGAGAAGAAGTTGTGTCAAGGAGGTGGTATATTGAAGGCGGTGTTTTGTTCTTGTTTTTTTCATACTGTCTAAGCCCCCAGAACTGTCAAGACAGTTTCTCTCTGTCCACTTTCCTCATTTACTTTGGTTTTGAGTCCCTTTTTCCAAGTTTTCCTCAACAGTATGTATTATTTATCCTAATTCAGAATGAGGTCAGGATGAGAAGTGGGGTGACAAGCAAGGGAAAAACACAATACCCTTGCTGTGATCTTTTGGTTCTGTCCATATGACTTGAAGCTAATGTCCCTCAGTCCTGGGCTGTTTTTTGCAGCGTTGTAAGCATGGCCTTTTTATCTGCCTTGTGTCCTGTGCTGTAGGCTTCTATGATAAATAAATTACATGCATTTTTCTTAAAACATTTCAGGGTAGTAGAGATTGCGGCCTGCCACTCGGCCCACACGTCGGCTGCCAAGACCCAGGGCGGGCACGTGTACATGTGGGGCCAGTGCCGGGGCCAGTCCGTGATCCTGCCTCACCTCACGCACTTCTCCTGCACCGACGACGTGTTCGCCTGCTTCGCCACTCCTGCTGTCTCTTGGCGCCTCCTGTCTGTAGGTAAGAAAGCTCAGGGCTACTTTTTTTTTTTTTTTTTTTTATGTTTATTTATTTATTTGAAAGAGAACATGTGCAGGGGTAGGGCAGAGAGAGAGAGGGAGAGAGAGAATCCTCTGACAGCACAGAGCCCGATGCGGGGCTTGAACTCAAACCACGAGATCATGACCTGAGCTGAAGTCAAGAGTCAGACGCTTAACCGACTGAGCCGCCCAGGTGCCCCTTTCATTTTAATCGAGGTGAAATTTATGTTCATAAAATTCACCATTTGAGGGTGTACAATTCAGAGGCATTTAGTACGTTCATAGTGTTGTGCAGCCACCATTTGTATCAAGTTCTGAAACGTTTTCATCACTCTGAAAGAAAACCCTGTACCTGTTTTGCAGTCACTCCCCATTCTCCTTTCTCCAGCCCTGGCAATCACATACTTTGCTTTTACTTTCTATGGATTTACTTATCCTGGATATTTCATATAAAGGAAATCAGTGTGTTACCTTTTGTGTCTAGCTGCTTTTATGTAATGTTTTTGAGGCTTAACCATGTTGTAGTATATATATTAGTACTCCATTCCTTTTTATGGCTGAATAATATTCTGTTGTATGTATAGACCGCATTTTTTTAATCCATGTATCTGTTGATGGATGTTTGGATGGTTTCCACCTTTCGGCTATTAAGAATAGTGCCATAATAAACATTTGTGTACAGATATTTGAGTAACCTGTTTTTAAGTGCTTTTGTTATACTAAATTTATTACATAATTGAATATGAACCAGAATGAACTTAAAAAAATTAAAAACTCGTAATTTATTTATTTATTTTCAATATATGAAGTTTATTGTCAAATTGGTTTCCATACAACATCCAGTGCTCATCCCAACAGGTGCCCTCCTCAATGCCCATCACCCACCCACCCCTCCCTCCCACCCCCCATCAACCCTCAGTTGGTTCTCAGTTTTTAAGAGTCTTTTATGCTTTGGCTCTCTTCCACTCTAACCTCTCTTTTTTTTTTTTTTTTTTTTTCCTTTTTTTCCTTCCCCTCCTCCATGGGTAAAAACTCGTAATTTAAAGGGTGACATGTTAACTCCACTTTCTTTTTCTCACTTTGTCTTTCAACCAGTCTCAAATACTTTTATTTCAGAAGGGCACAAAAACCGAGCTATTGCAAAGGGTACTGGAATTTAGGGTGATCTTTGGTTACATAATCTGTCCCTTTTCTAAATATTGTCTTCAGGCGTCCATTGATGGAAAAATGGTAAGGTGTCAGAAAGTTGAGTAGCCATTAACAAGATGGGTTTAATCTCTTTTTCTTTTATTTCTTGTTCATTTCTGCATTTTTTGGGATGTATTTCTTCTAAGTTATTCTTTGTATGCAGAGGAAATAAGTGGATCATGATGGCCCCTGTGCTTGGAAATTAATGTAGCTCTTGTCAACTGTGGGGTTTGGGTTGCTTAGCAGTTGATATTAAAGACCAGTCTTGTAGTATGTGTCATGCTCAGGTGTATTAGCCAGCTGGCCAGGGCTGTCCCATCATCAGGTGACCAGTGTTTGTGCTCACGGGGGCAAAGAGTATGTTTAGGAAGAGTTAAGCTGCTGCTCAATTTAATGTGATATAAACGTTTCCAGGTTTTTTAACTATAATACAATATTTTTTTGCAGTGAATGTTGTGATTAGAAAATATTTAATTCACAGAATGGGACTGTTTAGCCATAACTACACATAGGTATAGCATGGACAGCCAAACACTATGTACATCTTCAGATTCCCAAGTGCTACTTAACCTGGACCCGTTCATAAAAGGCTTCTCCAGGTACTTGCCTCTCAGAAGTCTAATCCTGAGAAGACATCCTTTTCAGAAGAAAAGTTGTAACGTTTTTTAATGTTAAGTTTGGAAAAAATAAGATTCAGAATATCTCGTAGAGGACTTCTTACCACCTGCTAAAAGTCAGAAGGGTTTTCTCTTTCAGTTTATGATCTCAGCTGAGCGTTAGGAAGAAAGATGGTGAAATCACACCTCGGAAGAATACTTCTTCTCTAAAGGGAGTTGTTATACTTGTCAGAAACCAAAATGGGGAAAAGGGTTACTTCAACCCTCAGGACTGATGGCAGAAGTGGAGGCACCGATCAAAGCTGTTTTGCGGACGGGTGGGGTAGCAGTCTAGGTTCCTGGACTCCTTACCCATCTGAGTCATTTCCTTTCTTCTGTTTGCCAGAGATCCAGGTTACAGGGTGAGGGGAAAGCCTGACTTTTGAGAGATTGCCCACTTTCTGCCAGAGCCAAGAGAGCTCTGTGTTGTGGGAGTTCCAGGGAGGGCTTGGGTGAATGCTATTTCCTTGGGAGGTTCTCATAATAAAGCTCAGGGATGAGCTTACTTGTTAAGTTTCAGCCTAGGTTTTAACAGGTGTCCCTCTAAGAGCAGCAGGCTGCTGAGAGACACAGCTCAGTTCTTTGATGGAGTCCCGTTCTCATCTCATGGTAGAAACCTGTCTCCTGTGTTGACAGCACCTGCGTTCAGTGCCAGTGACCTCTGGAATTTTCTTTGTTTTCCTGTTAGCTGCCTTTTACTGGTTTTCCTTTGTCCACACATAGCACAGTAAGGTGTTACATAATTTGTACAAGTGCCTTTACTTTCCTTCATAAGGACATAGTTCTTCTTACATATAACAGTTCTTATCAGGCAATGTGATCGTGTTTTTGTAAAACTGTTCCCTTTGAGTATACATTGTTACTAAGTAAATTTGCTCTGTTTTTAGATAGCATGTAAGGATTATTTGTACATTAATATTTAGGGCTAATAGGGATGTTTAGATTCCACATACCTAGGAAAAAGGGTTTTTCTGCATAAGAACGTGACTGCTTAGCATTACTACTTTAGTGGTAAGTTTGTTTCTTGATGCTCCTGGAGCTGAATTTACCAACCCCTTGAAACTACCCCAAAGCAGAGCAAAGGTGTTTTCAGTGTTTCAGTCAAGGAGAATTGATAAATTCTTAGCCCTGGAAGAGAACCACTCAAGTTTTTTTTCTTTTTTTTTTTTTTTTTTTTTCAACGTTTTTTATTTATTTTTGGGACAGAGAGAGACAGAGCATGAACGGGGGAGGGGCAGAGAGAGAGGGAGACACAGAATCTGAAACAGGCTCCAGGCTCCGAGCCATCAGCCCAGAGCCCGACGCGGGGCTCGAACTCACGGACCGCGAGATCGTGACCTGGCTGAAGTCGGACGCTTAACCGACTGCGCCACCCAGGCGCCCCTCTTTTTTTTAAATTAATTTTTAAATTTACATCCAAGTTACTTGGCACATAGTGCAACAATGATTTCAGGAGTAGCTTTCAGGGATTCATCCCCTACATGTTAATACCCAGTGCTCATCCCAACAAGTGTCTTCCTTAATGCCCCTTGCCCATTTAGCTCATCCCCCAATCCACAACCCTCCAGCAAACCCTCTGTTCTCTGTATTTAAGAGTCTCTTATGTTTTATCCCACTCCCTGTTTTTGTATTACTTTTGCCTCCCTTCCCTTAATGTTCATCTGTTTTGTATCTTAAATTCCACATGAGTGAAGTTACATGATATTTGTCTTTCTTTGACAGACTAATTTCGCTTAGCATAATACCCTCCAGTTCCATCCACGTAGTTGCAAATGACAGGATTTCATTCTTTTTGATTGTTGAGTAATACTCCATTGTATATATATACCACATCTTCTTTTTTTTTTTTTTTTTTTTTTTTTTTTTTTTTTTTTTTTTTTTTTTATTTATTTTTGGGACAGAGAGAGACAGAGCATGAACGGGGGAGGGTCAGAGAGAGAGGGAGACACAGAATCGGAAACAGGCTCCAGGCTCCGAGCCATCAGCCCAGAGCCTGACGCGGGGCTCGAACTCACGGACCGCGAGATCGTGACCTGGGTGAAGTCGGACGCTTAACCAACTGCGCCTCCCAGGCGCCCCTACCACATCTTCTTTATCCATTCATCCGTCGATAGGCATTTGGGCTTTTTCCAGTTTGGCGATGCTGTAAACATTGGGAGAACCAATCAAGTTTTAAGTGAGCAGTGATACAATCATGGACTGCCTATAAATTTTTCTTTTCTTTTTTAAATATACATTTAAAAGTTTTTAAATGTTTTATTTTTGAGAGAGAGAGAGGGAGAGATTGGGGGAGGGGCAGAGAGAGAGAGACAGAATCTGAAGCAGGCTCCCACCTCCAAGCTGGCTCTCCCTGATGTGGGGCCTGAGCTCACAAACTGTGAGATCATGACCTGAGCCAAAGTCGGACACTCAGCTGACCAAGTCACCCAGGCACCCCTAAAAAATATACATTTTTAAATGTCTAACTTCATATATAAGACTGGTAATTGGCCTTTTCAACTACATACATATTTTTTGGTAGTTTATAGACTTAAGATACGTATTTTCATATGGTGAAATTGATTTGTCAAATAAGGCACAAACTTGAAAAAAATCTGAGTTATTCACCTTGCTAATGGTTATCTTTTAGAAGTCTTTTCTTATCTCTGGCACATTTCTTCAGATTTATGTACTAGTAATGGGTTTGTTGCTTTCAGAGCATGAAGACTTTTTAACAGTTGCTGAATCACTGAAGAAAGAATTTGATAGTCCGGAAACTGCTGATCTGAAGTTTAGAATTGATGGGAAATATATCCATGTCCATAAAGCTGTTTTGAAAATCAGGTATTTTTGCACGAGCTTAGAGACATTGATAACCTTACTTTCTTTTTGCAATCTCCTTTTGGTGACCGCTAAGAAATAGCCTTGGTAGTAGAGAGAAATGGCGCTACTTACTATATTTGTGGATAGTATCCATGCATTATCTGTGTGTGTGAGTGTGCACTCGTGTGCCTTTTTGAAAAAGCATAATGTGGTAGTAGAAGTATTTGTCTATATATATATATTTTTAATATATATATGTATATTATATACATATAAATATATATGTATACATATATATGTGTACATATATACATATATATATAATATATATATATTTAATAAAATATATGTTTATTTATTTTTGAGAGGGAGAGAGAGAGATGAAAAACACGAGAGGGAGAAGGGCAGAGAGAGAGGGAGACACAGAATCCGAAGCAGGCTCCAGGCTCTGAGCTGTCAGCACAGAGCCTGATGCGGGGCTTGAACTCATGAACCGCGAGATCATGATCTGAGCTGAAGTTGGACATTTAACCGATGGAGCCACTCAGGCTCCCTGTCTATATTGTTTTTTTAAATGAGGTTCTTATGAATTCTTATTTCTATCGACAAATTTACTTACGTGATTAAAAAAATACAAGAGATTAAAGTGTGTATGTCCTCTTAAAGATTCATTCCCCGCCCCATCAAGAAACTCTCATGGTCAGGAGTGATGGACCTCTGGCCCTGAGGGACATGTGATTCCCAATTAAAGGAATGATCTTTAGGGGCGCCTAGGTGGCTCAGTCGGTTAAGCAGCCGACTTCGGCTCAGGTCATGATCTCACAGCCCATGAGTTCAAGCCCCACGTTGGGCTCTGTGCTGACAGCTCAGAGCCTGGAGCCTGTTTCGGATTCTGTGTCTCCCTCTCTCTGACCCTCCCCCATTCATGCTCTGTCTCTCTCTGTCTCAAAAATAAATAAACATTAAAAAAAATTTTTTTAAATAAATAAAGGAACGATCTTTAGATATAGTAAATGGTGGGAGTTATTTGTATAAATGTGAGGGAACTTTGTATTTATTAATAACAGTTTGGACTCTTGCCCCCTAAGGCTGCCATCACTGAGAAGGAGGCACATGAAGTGAGACCATAGAGAGTTAAACTGGTCCTTTTTGAAATGTAGTTAAAAACCTCTTTACAAAATAACACGTTTTAAGGGAACCTAAAAGCCATATAGATCATTCATTACTAAGAGAGTAAATATCTGAACCAAAGGAATGAAATTATAGACTGGAAATGTTTCTTCTGGGAACCTGTGGTCAACTAGTCTGTTCCTTTCATGCATAGTTTTCTGACCCATTTGTCATTCCTTGCCTAGACAACTATTTCTTTTAACTTCTCAGATGAAGTAATTTCTTATGTAGATGGAGCCATTCTTTTGGTTGTGAATGGATTTTGAAAATATTCTGTTTATTTATACCATATCTCATTTTAAAAGGATTTGAAAAGATGATTTTTTAAAACTGAAATATGTAGAAAGCCCAGTTTTAGAAATCAATTTTGCATGAAGGTGGCTTTTTACATGCAAATATAACATAAAAAGACCCACTTTCCTAGTGAATGTTTTTTCTGAGTAAGGTAGTAACAGACTTGGGTGTATTGGAGAGGGAGCAGGTCAAAGCAGAGGAACAAAATAGGACTGATGGCTGTTTTGGAGATGAGTCAGAAAAGGAGGAAAATTGTCATGTGAGGTAATGTGATAATCATCAGCCTAAATGTGATCCAGTTAACATTGAAAGCGGTTTTAAGAACATGCTGATTACTTGAAAATTAAAAACCAAATGAGTTATTTGAATGATGTTGATGTATCGTCAAAGATTTGAACTCTCATTTCTGAATTTCCTTTAATTTCATTGTTTAAAATGCATTTCTGTATAATCCTCTTAAGAAAAACGAGGGAGCAAAATCCTTGATCTGGATGAGGACTGTCAAAGGCAAAGAGTGGTGCACCTGAAGGGCTGGGTACTTCTAGGCCCTACTTAGAATCCTTAGTATTTAATAGGAGATGCCCATCAGAAAATGCAAGTGAATCGATTCAGAAGGTGAATGTGAAAGCCTGTGCTAGCTGAAGATTCCTAAGCCTGTGAGTGTGGGCCTGAATATAGTGGTAGGTAGGGAGACCTATGAGAGTTGTTGGATTTCGTCAACTTCGTTAGATAACTTTGCTTGTTCTGTTTAGGTGTGAGCACTTTCGATCCATGTTCCAGTCTTACTGGAATGAGGATATGAAGGAGGTGATAGAAATAGACCAGTTTTCTTACCCAGTGTACCGTGCCTTCCTCCAGTACCTCTACACAGACACAGTGGACCTGCCACCTGAAGATGCCATAGGTACCTCAGCCACCGGGACGGGCCAGGCCTCACGAGCAAAAGTCTCTCCCTCCACGTTCTCATAGTACTGAAGTGTAAAGAGTTTCAGCTCAATTGGCTTTTACATGGTTTTTAGAAAATATTTGAAGTAAATGTCTTTAAAAATAGTATTGTATAAGTTGTTACGGTTCACAGTTATAGACCTAGTTTATTTATGGCTATGGACTTATTTTAATTTTAATAATTTTTAATTTTGTAATATTTTAATTTTTAATACGTTGCTAATGCATTTCGTGTATCCTCTTGGAAACAAAAGAAGGGGGGCAATTCCGTTTATTCCCCTTCTTTTGTACTGTAGAGGAAGTTGTATAAAGCGAGTGTAGGAGAGGTCTGTTCTGGGGTGGGGAGGGGAGTGAGAAAGAGGATCTATTTAATAACCTTTAGGGTAGCATTCATTAAGAAACTTTTGATTCATCTCCATAACTCTTTTCACCAAAATGAAATATATGTTTATAAATTAGGGGAAAGTATCATAAACTTGGGGTGAAATTCTTTTTTGTTTTTAGGTCTTTTGGACTTGGCCACGTCTTACTGTGAAAACCGGCTGAAAAAGCTCTGTCAGCACATTATCAAGCGTGGAATTACGGTGGAGAATGCCTTTTCATTATTCTCTGCTGCAGTCAGATACGATGCAGAGGTAACATAAACAGCAAACTGAAGCCAACCCCTCCAGCTCCCTGTGCTCTGCCTCCCACCCTTTTCTTGCATGAGACAAGGAACATGAATAATTTCATATCTGTGTATGCTCTGAAATTCTATCATTGTCTAATTGTAACTCATAATGATTCATGTGCGAAGAGCTTGCTCTGGACTCCTTTTTATTTGTGTGTTTGTTGTGGATGGTTGATTTTGCACTGGATTGAATTCTTAATCTGGGATTCATGGGTCTCTAAAGAATCTATGAATGAATGGCCTTTTGAGAGTCTGAAATTTTGCATTTGGTATGTTTTCTTGAAGTTAAGAATCAGAGCGTCATCATATTGTAGGCTTGTGAGCAGAACTGTTTCTTATTCTCTATTCTGTAGTGCGTGGCACATAGTAGGCACTGGATGATAAATGTTTGTTGAACTGAATGAATATGGTACCACCTGAAGGATACATTAAGGATAATTAGTGAACTAAAGTCTGGTACGGTTGGTTTTATAAATTTATAGAGAATATAAGGTAGAGAGCAACAGCCTTGGAGTCCAGCTAAGGCATACACCTTTAATGACACAATTAGCCCGTTCTTAGAGGTAGTATTTTGTCATCATTTGACAAGGCAGAGTACGCGGTATTGCGATTTACCAAACACCTGCAGGGATCTTCTCCTTTATCAAACTTAGGGATCCAAATGGACCATTACGTTTTGTATTTTCAAAGTGCATCCTATTTTTATTTGAAATTATATTATCATAAATATTTGCTAAGGTCAAATATAGTTGACTTTGTCTGTGGCCTGACAGCAGATTTGGTGATTAAATTATTTCTAATAGGAAATGGATGTCTAGATTTTTTTCTTGCCTTTTCTGTGACACCATGAACTTGTTTATTAGAAGTGCCCTTTTCTTTAGGTTGCATTTCTACCTAGTGATGTAACTTTAAATTGGTCAGTGCACTTTCTGTCCATTTGGTAATTCACTTTTAGCATCTTCTCTGGATCTCTCCCTTCTCCTTACTACTAACGAGTTCCATATTCTAGGGGTTAGGATATTGCTGATTAAAACCAGTTAGAACCACCTGGGCAGAGGCAAACATCTCAGCTCTAGTTGCTGGAAATTTCTCATTTTAAGTTAAAACCTATCCCATCAAGTTTCCAGGAAAAAACCTTATGGCACTTCTGCCTGTGCCAGCTAATCACTTTTTTAAATTAGCTTTCATTTTTCTCATGCTGAGTATAGACATTAGATACCATCTCTTGCTTGAGACTGCAAACGTGTTTCCCTGAGTCTGGCACAGTGTGGGCATATGGTTGGCACTCAAGAATGTATGCTGAGTTTAATGAATGAGTGAATATATGTGAAACACCTTGCCATGAAGGTGTCCTTTAAAAAATGAAGAAAACAATAAACTCCAAACCCCCCAAATATTAATACATTCAATGTAGAAAACTTGGAACGTAGAAGACAAAAACAGAAAGAATCACTTCTTTCTTTTTAGGCTGTATTTTTTTTGGGGGGGGGGGGGATTCTTCTAGGAGTTACCTTGTATTTCCCTTAATGCAATAGAATGTAGTAAGTAAATAAATGAAGTGTTTAGAATGTAAAAATAAAACCTACTAGCCGTATCTATAAGTTGATGCGAAGCTACCACTAAGATTGGAAATTTACCACCAAAATACTGACTTTCAGAAGCTCCGCTTAGGGAGACTAGATGACTTTGCCTTCATTCTGTGGTTGAAATGCTAGGAAGATGGAGACAACCTTCTCACATTTTTTCTGTTTCCTGTAAGTTCTTGTGGTTCCTCCATACCCCCTTTTGACAAGGTAATTTTGCAGCAAATGACACACATAAAAGCAACAAAAATGTATTGGCTCAGTAGTTAGGAAGATTTTTCTGGTTGTTGTGGAGCCCCGGCATTCTGAATGCACTGTCAGTCTTCCTCCAAGTTTTAAGTGAAGAACAACCCGGCAGAGGAGCCCTTCAGAATTCCTCCAGTACAAATCCAAATAAATGTTGCCATCAAGGGAGTAGATGTGAAAAAAACATTGTATCAAGATAGTTTGTATCTTATTACACAAATTTTGAAATGTTTCTATTTATACTGTTTCTTTTCAGGAAATGTTTGTTTTCTGTGTATTTTTGGGTTTTTTTGTTTGTTGGAAAGAGAAGGCGAGCTGGGAGAGGGGCAGAGGGAGGGAATCTTAAGCAGGCTCCACGCTCAGCACAGAGCCCAATGTGGGGCTTGATGCCACAACACTGGGATCATGACCTGATATGATCTGTTCAACCCACTGAGCCACTCAGGCACCCCCTAGTGTATCTGAACATCAGGAGAAATAGCTGGGAGGGAAGTATTATTTGTTGAACCAGAGTGGAGAGTTTTCCAGAAAATCCTCCTTGCTTAGCAATTTAAGTCCTAAGATTTTGCTCTTGGAAGTAATAAATATAAGGCCAGGAATCTAATTCCAGAATTAGTTTGGGATATGCGTGTTGAAAGTTTTGCGCTAAAACCAAATGGTCAGCATTTTTTCTTCTTTCCAAAATTAAAAGTTTTCTGTGATCAGTAAAGTATTTTTTGGTTAGTGAGAGTGCCTTTTCTTTATTTTGTCCTATTAAGACTTTAAGTACATTGTAGGGGCGCCTGGGTGGCTCAGTCGGTTGAGGGACCGACTTCCGCTCAGGTCATGATCACACGGTTTGTGAGTTCGAGCCCCGCGTTGGGCTCTGTGCTGACAGCTCGGAACCTGGAGCCTGCTTCTGATTCTGTGTCTCCCTCTCTCTGCCCCTCCCCTACTCATGCTCTCACGCTCTCTCTCTCTCTCTGTGTCTCAGAAATAAATAAACATTAAAAAAAAATTTAAAAAAACTTTAAGTACATTCTAAAAACCAGAGACCACTTTGATATGGAATATTTTGTACCTGATATACTAGGAAACAAATTCTAAACTTACAGTTTTGGGGTTTTGTTTTATTACTACTTTAACAATAATTTTGGGCAAAGTTAGGTGTGGTTCACAATTTCTTGCCATCCAGAATATGTCTCAAGGGGGGTTTGTAACACATAGGTAGCCTGTCTCATCCTGGCCAAGTAGCCTTCCATAGAAAAATTAGCATTCGACTATTTTAGCTTTGGAGGACTCAAGACTGGATAAGAACTCCATTTAGGCTGCAATAGCATTTTTTAAAATGTGGATATTTAGACCATCGATTGTGTTTTAAGAAGATCTGTGGAAAGGAAAAATGACTTATTCTCGGAATATATAAATTATTGGAATAATTTAAACATTGAAAAATTTGGAATGAGTTTATAAATTAGAGTAGCAATTTATTTTGATCTTCCTTGCTAATTACAACAAATCTGACATTTTATCTGATTTGCCTCAGAGCCACTTTATAATAATTTCACCACAAAATGTCATGAATATGGAATTACTTCTGATATACCAAAAATATTGTATTAGAGCCCCTGATTTTACACTCTTTCCCACTTTTATATTCCGTCGGCCTTAAGAAGATGCTTTCATTCTATTATGAACGTTTTTCATCTACGGGTCAAGTAATCCTTTTTATTCTTCTTGGAAATGTTTTATATAAACAGTTAAACATATATAAGCTTTTATACAAAGCCCAGCAGTTCTGTTACAGTTAACTTACAGTTGGGTAAGTGTTGTATTTTCTTTTCTGGATAATTGAAGATGTGATACATTTGCAGAGTGAGGTGAACAGATCATGTAGGTTCTCAAAATATTCAAGAATTATCAGGAAAATATTGATCTCGTTCACACATCAGAGGCAGGCTGGCTCAGGGCATTGGCTGCTAAGTGAGTTGCATGACTGTGCCACTCTGTTCATGCAGGTGAGCTTGCATATCCAGTTTCTCTCTCCAAGGGCACTCAGTGCTTCCTTTTCCATAGATCTGCCTTAAGCAAGTTAGTCAGTTATTAAATAAGTTCTTTAAACAGCCCAGCTTTAGGTTCTTTTCAGGATTCTCTAGTTAGATTTGTAATGTTTGAAACTGCTAAACATTTTTTGAATACTGAGCTATCTTACCAATTCAGACTCATTGGAGGGGAAGGGAAGACAGTTTGCTAGAGCTGTTTTCATAAATGTATGAAGTGATTTATAACTAGAGGTGCCGTCTGTGTACCTGTGCTATATAAAAAGTTCTTCAGAGTTTATACTCAAGATAGTCTTTGGATATACTCATTGTTTGACCTCTGAAGATCTTGAATTCCGGATCTGTAGACACTATAATAAGGTTTTACAGTGCCAGAATTTAGTGCAATCTTCTTTGAATTTGAAATTGTATAATTAAGAGTCAATATTTAAAGATCCTCATCTGATACATTAGATGGTTTGAGGGACTTTGTGTGCTTATGACTGGTTACTTCTTCCTAAAATATGTGTAGATAAACTAGTTGTCTCTTTTTGATAAATAAGATAAAAATGACTTTTCTCTCCTTGTGGAATATAATTTAGTCCCAAAGCTGTGTATTAATCATTGGGTTGTTATACCAGGAGTAGGACTTTTTCTTCAATAATTGAGAGGGAATGTTTAATATAGTTTAACATTATAGTTTATTATAACACACGGAACATTCAGCTGTACTTCAGCCCACTGGGAATCTCTTATTTAAAAACGTGGATGTGGAGATTGTGCTGATACTTTAAATGCATTGTGAATTGTCTGGAAAGCAAAACTCTGTCAGCAGCTGGCTGATACACATTAGATGTGGTTTATCTCTTACTGGTTATATGACTGGAAGGGGACATCATTCAGCTAGGGACAGAGGGACCCTCAGAATAGGGAAGTATTTGTTCGCAGGGGTCTGCAATGAGAGAGTAGAAAGGAGACGTGTCTCTGTGTTTGTGTGGGTCCTTCCCCATTCTGCCTGACATTCTCATTTCACGGTGGCTGGAAACATGAAGCCAGGATGCTGCAGTTTAAATGTTGTCCAGTTCCTGGTTTGATAGAACCCTGAGTATTGACCTTCAGTGTAGCTGGCAAAGTTACAAGAATCAAGGTGTTGGTGATAAGAGCTTTTAGTGTGATTTGCTGTTACATAGTTAGTCTTTGTATACGTTCCAGTACCTAATGGATTTAATAAATACGTGTTCCGTCGTTTCAAGGAACAAACATGGTAGTGTTTTGCTGGGGATGAAAGGCTCTGTTAGCATTGGCAGAAATGTTTAAGTTGTTCTGGTTTACCACTTGTATATGTTACTTCTGAATGTCGGTAGCTGATGACTTCTTTTCCTGAGTGAGAACTCCAGACTGAATATTTTCCTCTGGACCGACTATCTGAGAAATTAGTGTGTGGGAGTGGGAGTGTGTCTTCCTTTGTGGCTTTAACAATGAAGGCATTTTTATCTCGGAGAGCATGAAAGTGAATTTAAGGTCTGTGGATTTTTTTTTTTTTTTTTTAATGTGTCTCCTTAGGACATCTCTTCATCACTTTTGTATTTCTTAAGGTCTTCCTTAAGCTAAATAACCCACATCTTAATTCTTTTCTCTGACTTGACTGTGGTCAAACATACGTTGGAGTAAAGTTGCTTTCAGCTTTGTTTTTAATTATTATTGAAGAAGAATTGACGTATAATACTGTATTAGTTTCAGGTGTATGCGTTCAGCTCGTTAAAGTCTTTGCATGTGACCGGGCTGTGTGACAGCCATGCGGAGGCTGCCCCCCCATAGGCTCTGTGAATGGGTGTACGTTCTAGAGAGTCAGACTTGAGGTAGGGGAGCTGTTGGACTTACTGTGTTGTGACTAAATAGTACGTGCTTTTCTTTTTTTATTTAAAAGATTTTTTTAATGTTTATTTCTGTGTGTGTGAGAGACAGAGCATGAGCGGGGAAGGGGCAGAGACAGAGGGAGACACAGAATCCAAGGCAGGCTCCGAGCTGTCAGCACAGAGCCCGGCGGCGCAGGGCTCGAACTCACTCTCAGTGAGATCATGACCTGAGCTGAAGTCGGACACTCAGCCGACTACTGAGCCACTCAGGCGCCTCAATAGTACGTGCTTTTCTGATGCCTACCTATGTACAGTCACTTGTTTGCTTAGTTTGAGGTTTCTGGCCTCAAATATCTTTTCTAGGGGAGGGTGAGAGATTTGGGATGAGGGGTTTGGATAGAAGTAATTTGATCAAAGTTAATAAAAAAAAGCCTCTTTTTGTTTTTATTTTTGTTGTGTGTGTCCAGGATTTAGAAGAATTCTGCTTTAAGTTTTGCATCAATCATTTGACAGAAGTTACACAGACTGCAGCATTTTGGCAAATGGATGGCCCTCTGCTAAAGGAATTCATTGCTAAAGCCAGTAAATGTGGAGCCTTTAAGAACTGAAGCCCCAGGCTGCTGGGTTTTGTGAATGCTCTGGGGCACTGGCCATGGTGGCTGCTTTGTGCTCTGCGGGTGATGTAATTTTGCAGGTAAAAAACCCGTCAGCTTGTTTGTTTTTCACATCTTGAGACACCATTCTCCATGTAGGAATGTATGAAGGATGTACAGCTTTTCCTGAACCCGTTCTAAACAAGTCTTGTTTCCAGATATGTGCATTTTAAATGTGACCTTAATTTGGCTAGAACATTGTAAAGGGGTGAAAGTTTAGCTGGTCGTTTGTGTTTTGTTTTGTTTCGTTTTGTTTTGTTTTGTTTTTGATTAGAGGAACTGCTGAACTTGGAAAGGAGAAGTTTGCGGTAATTCTCCTGGCTCACATAGTAACAACCCTTTCCACCCCAGGACCTGGGATGGTTTGTGGATTGTGAGATAGACATAAGAGGCCCCACCTTGAATTAAAGATGCTGACTTTGGGGCTTGTTGAAATGCTGCATCAGTTGCTAGTTCACTAGCCGTACTGTGAAGGAGTAGTGAAGATAGTTTGAGGTTTTTGTGTGTGTTTGTACTACTGAGGACCTTTTTTAACTTCATCGCGTATCAAAAAACAATATTCAGTTTAATATGAGTTAAACCTATTACGATGATGATTATGCAAAGATAAACTTGTAGGCTAGCCAAGGTTTCTCTTAAGAATTAAGTCCATAAAGAGTAGTAATTTAGGACTACCTGTAAAAAGTTGATATTGAAAGAAACTTTGGACAGAGGTCAATATAGAGTATCCACAACTCTCCAACAGTGTTTTGTTTTATTAAGATACAGTCTAAGAGCTGAAGTTTAAATTTGATTCCCCACCGTTTCCCCCATAAACGCTAATCATGAGAAGAAAGTAATGGCATATTCAGCATACTCTTGCCTTCCTAAATTATGGCTGCTAGACGATCAGATCCACTACATCTGACTCACAAGGTGTTCTTAAAACCAGCTTTCTGGCAGGACTTCATAGAATTTCTCTCTTTTATCTATAGGCCAAGTGTCACACCTTTGCTTGTTTGCAACTTCAGCTTTCGTTTTTTATTTCCTCGTCTTTTGATTGTGTTAGGTATAATATTTAGCACAATATAACTTTGAAAAAGGATCAAAATTATGATTTCCCTGAAAAGATCCTTTTAAATAGGGTCCTTTTAAGTTCAAGTGTTTTGTTTTGTTTTGTTTTGTTTTTTTCCCCCGTTTCTTTTTTGGTCTGGTTATGAACATGACTTTTGGAGGAAGAGTGTTCAACTCTGAGTTTTATCGTGTGTGTCTGTTGAGCTTGCTGTAAGAACAAATCTTTGTTCTCTCTGGCTCACAGACTCATTTCCATTTGTGGGCATTCCCTTAGTGAACGGTTTCCTGTTTGGAAGGTCCCTCATCTGAACTTGGAGGCCAAATACATTTTCAGAGTCAAATTAACAAGAGAGTGAAGATATGCTGCAGCTACTATTTTTAGCAGTGTTTCTAAGTGTGTCTGAGGGTTTGGGTGGGAGTGAGGGCCCAAAGATAGGAATTCATTGATAAGTGAGATAAATTCAAACCTAGAAGTCCCAGCTCCCTTTTCTTGACCATGTTGCAAGTGATTGAAGCCCAGTCAGTTATTATTTAGGATTAGTTCTGCAACATGATAGAATTTTTCTTACTAGGTTGATGAATGCACATTAATTTGATTATTAGCTATGATGGGTAGTGTTCATAACAATCACTGTTCTATAGGCTTATGATCTGGACAAAACAAGAACTGCGGTATGTTTACTATTGCTCTTACTTGAAAAAAACTTAAAGCACAAATTAAAGTAGTAGATCCATTTCCATAGATTGTTCATTCATTCAACAAATATTTACTGAGGTTCCTTATATAGGTAAAGAACCACTTCTCAGATTACCGAGTAATTTGTATGAGTGTGTATGTAGTGAAGAAAATGGAAATATGTTCTTTGAGAAGTACTTGAGTATCTTTTTTTTTAATACACTCTTATTTTTCTACTTGGTTTCATTGTTAATCATAGCAGGAAATGAAAACTGTTCTTTGAGTTGTTTTTTTCATCTGATGTGATAATGAAAGCCAAAGTATTCATATTTCTTAAGATAACCCTAAATGTACTCTTGAACTTCTTACTGGAATAATATTTGATACTCTAGTATATAGGCTGTATTTATGTAATGTTTAGAATGACATATTAATAAATAATGTCAAGACATACATGCAGAGTTGTTTTTCCCTCTCAAAAATCAGTAATGTGCAGCCTTAAAACGGAAGGAAGTTCTTCTAACACATGCTGCAACCCGGATGAACCCCAAGGACATTATGCTGGGTAAAATATGCCAGTCACAGAAGGACAAATACTGCATGATCCCACCCACACAAGGTAACTAACATAATCAAATTCACAGAGACAGAAAGCAGAATGCTAGTTGCCAGAGGTTGGAGGTGGGAGAGAGGACTTAGGAGCTAATGTTTAATGGATACAGTTTCAGTTTTGCAAAATATAAAGAATTATGGAGGGGCGCCTGGGTGGCTCAGTCGGTTGAGCGGCCGACTTCGGCTCAGGTCATGATCTCACGGTCCGTGGGTTCGAGCCCCACGTCGGGCCCTGTGCTGACAGCTCAGAGCCTGGAGCCTGTTTTGGATTCTGTGTCTCCCTCTCTCTGACCCCCATTCATGCTCTGTCTCTCTCTGTCTCAAAAATAAATAAACGTTTAAAAAAAAAAAAAAAGAATTATGGAGATGGATGGTGGTGGTGACAACACAACAGTGTTGAATGTATGTAATGCACTGAACTGCACACGTAAAGGTGGTTAGCTTGATAAATTTCATGTTCTATGTATTTTTCCAGCATTAAAAAAAAACGGTACTATGATTCTTAGCAGGTATCAGGCTGAAAACAGGTACCACAGTGAACAGGTCACCTGTTTCTCAGTTGTATCCCCTACTCCCATAGAAATCTTTTGGTTTTGGGGCACCTGGGTGGCTCAGTCGGTTGAGCATCCGACTTCGGCTCAGGTCATGATCTCACAGCTTGTGAGTTTGAGCCCCGCGTCAGGCTCTGTGCTGACAGCTCGGATCCTGGAGCCTGCTTCGGATTCTGTGTCTCCCTCTCTCTCTGCCCCTAACCCACTCACATTCTGTCTCTGTCTCTCTCTCTCTCTCTCTGTCTCTCTCTCTGTCTCTCTCTCTCTCTCTCTCAAAAATAAACATTAAGAAAAAAATTAAAAAAAAAATATTTTGGTTTTATTCCTACTGAAAGATAATACGATTGAACTGTCACAGCAGAAAAATGCATCTGGATCCTTGTACCTATAAATGAAGGGAAGGACAGTCCCTATCCTCAAGGAGCGTGTAAGTTATTAGGAGAGGGGAGAGAGAAGTTGAGGAATTAACGTAAAAACATATTTATAAACAATTTTTCACAATAGGTGGTGCGAGAAAACTTGATAGCTTATTATGAGAAATAGATGCTCTGAAGATAATGTCCTTCTCACTCATTCCAAAACAGCAGGTAAGTGGCATAAGCAAAGGCTTAGAGGTGGTGGCTGATAAGCCTTCCAGAACTTACCATTAGCAAGTTTGGTTAGAATGGAGAACATAAGCCAGGGCCCATTAGGAGGAAACGTGGGCAAGGAGAGGGTGTGTGTGTGTGTGTGTGTGTGTGTGTGTGTGTGTGTGTGTTTGAGAACATTTGTTTCCCATGGTGCCAGACATTATGCCCTATGCTTCACATATTTTCTTCTTTAGTGTCCACGTTTTGTACCGTAAGGCATAAGGTATGTAGAGTTAAGCTCAGATAGATTAAGTAATTTGATTGAAGTTTTTCGGTAGTGAATGACATAGCACAAGTACAAACCCAGGTTTAATAGTTTGCCTAATATTTGCTTACTTAGTGACTGTCAAACACATGTTGCTCCATTGTGCCAAGTTGCCTCCCATGGTAGGAATGACAGATTAAATTTGAAGGTAAAGTGGGGGACAAAGGTTTTCTCTTAAGTAAAGATCATGACATCAAAACTCAGATAAGCTTTGCTATGGGATATAATAGCAGGAGAGTAAGTTACAGTCGTCACCTGGACCAGGAGAAGTCTTCGTTCAGTGCATCTGGACGGAGTCTTCTGTAGTTTTTTTTTATATTCAGAATTCTTATTTATTGTGGTAAAACATAAATGAATTTACCATTTTAACCATTTTTTATTTTAGAGCACATTCAAGGAGAGGGACAGAGGGAAAGAGAGAATCTCAAGCAGGTTCCACATTCATCATGGAGCCAGATAACGGCTCTGATCCCACAACCTGGGATCATGACCTAAGCTGAAATCAAGAGTCAGATGCTCAACTGACTGAGCCAACCAGGTGCCCCCCTTGTAACCGTTTTTAAGTGTACAATTCAGTGGTTTTAAAAATTGAAGCATAGTTGGGGCGCCTGGGTGGTTCGGTTGAGCATCTGACTTTGGCTCAAGTCATGATCTCATGGTCTGTGAGTTTGGGGCCCATGTCAGGCTCTGTGCTGACAGCTCAGTGCCTGGAGCCTGCTTCGGATTCTGTGTCTCCCTCTCCCTCTGCCCCTCTCCCACTCATGCTCTGTCTCTGTCTCTCAAAAATGAATAAATATTAAAAAAATTAAAAATTGAAGTATAATTGGCATATATCAGGTTTTCAGTAGGTAATTTGATAATTATGTACATTATGAAATGCTTACCATGGTAAGTGTATTTACCATCCCTTACCACATGGTTAATACAGTACTACTGACCGTATTTCCTATACTGTACTCTTCATCCCCATACTTAATTATTTTATAACTGGAAGTTTATACCTCTTAATCCTTGTCACCTATTTTGCCTGTCTCCCTGTCACCCTCCTCTCTGGCAGTCATCCTATATTAACGAGTTTGTTTCTCTTTTCTGTTGTTTGTTCATTTGTTCTGTTTTTTAGATTGTTTATATAAGTGTAGTCATACTTTGTCTTACTCTGACTTACTTCGCTTAGCATAATACCTCTAGTTCCATCCACATAGTTGCAAATGGCAAGATTTCATTCTTTTTTGATGGCCAAGTAATACTCCATTGTATATATACACCACATCTTCTTTATCCATTCATCCATCAATGGACAGTTGGGGCTCTTTCCATATTTTGGCTATTGTCAACAATGCTGCTATAAACATTGGGGTGCCTGTATCCCCTTCGAAACAGCATACCTGTATCCCTTGGATAAATACCTAGTAGTGCAATTGCTGGGTAATAGGGTAGTTCTATTTTTAATTTTTTGAGGAACCTCCATACTGTTTTCCAGAGTGGCTGCACCAGCTTGTGTTCCCACCAATGATGCAAAAGAGATCCTCTTTCTCCTCATCCTCACCAACATCTGTTGTTGCCTGAGTTGTTTATTTTAGCCATTCTGACTGGTGTGTTGAGTCTTCTTTTTTTCTTGATGAGTCTGGCTAAAAGTTTATCAGTTTGGTTTGTCTTTTCAAAGAACCAACTCTTAGTCTCATTGAACTTTTCTTTTCTTTTTTTCTTTTTTTGTCTCTTTCATTTATTTCTTCTCTGATCTTTATTATTTTCTTCCTTCTGCTAAGTTTTGGCTTTGTTCTCCTTTTTCTAGTTCCATTATGTGTAAAGTTAAATTGTTGATTTTCCTTGTTTCTTGAGGTAGACCTATATTGCTATAAACTTCCCTCTTAGAACTGCTTTTTCTGTGTCCCAAAGATTTTGGATTGCCATGTTTCCATTTTCATTTGCCTCCAGGTATATTTTCTCTTTGATTTTTTTTTGTTGATACATTGTTTAGTAACATGTTTGCCACATGTTTGTGTTTCTTCCACTTGTCTTGTAATTGATTTCTAGTCTCGTATGGTTGGATATAATTTGTGATACATCCTTGGTATAATTTCACTTGATACTTCACTTGATATGATTTCAGTCTTATTAAATTTATGAAGGCTTTTTTGTGACTAGTCATGTGCTGTGTCCTGGAAAATGTTCCATGTGCACTGGAATATGTATTCTGCAGTTTTAAATGGAATGTTATGTATATGTCTGTTACGTCCATCTGGTCTCATGTATCATTCAGAGCCACTGTTTCCTTACTGATTTTCTGTCTCAGTGAGCAAGGTATCCATTGGTCTAGGTGGGGTGTTAAAGTCCCCTACAGTTATTGTATTGCAGTCAACTTTTTCCTTTATGTCTGTTAGTATTTGCTTTATATATTCAGGTGTTTTTATGTTAGGTATATAAATACTTAAAATTGTTATATCCTCTTACGAGAGTGATCCCTTTATCCTTATGTAATGACCTTTTTGTCTCTTGTTACAGTCTTTGCTTTAAAGTCTATTTTATCATTAGGTGGCTTGGTGGAGCACTTGGGTGGCTGTCACTTAAGGATCCAGCTCTTGATTTTGGCTCACATCATGATGTCACTGTTGTGAGATTGATCCCCGCACTGGGCTCCATACTGAGTGTGGAGCTTGCTTGGGATTCTCTCTCTCCCTCTGTCTCGGTCCCTTCCCTGCTTATATGAGTATTGCTACCCCAGCCTTTTTACTTTCATTTGCAAGATAAATATTTTTTCATCCCTTCACCTTCAGTCTGTATGTGTCTTTAGGTCTGAAGTGAGTCTCTTGTAGGCAGCATATAGATGGGTCTTGTTTTTTGTTTTTTTTTTTTTTATCCATTCATTCACTCTTTTGATTGGAGCATTTAGTCTATTTACATTTAATTATTGATGGGTATGTACTCCTTGGCATTTTGTTAATTGTTCTCTAGTTGTTTTTGTAGTTCTGTTTCTTTCTTCTTCTCTTGCTCTTTTCCCATGGGGTTTGATGACTTTCTTTAGTGTCATTCTTGGATTCCAATCTATTTTTTGTGTATTTATTATAGGTTTTTGATTTGTGGTTACCCCAGGGGGTTCTCATGTAACATCCCATGTGTTTAGCAGTCTATACTGAGTTGATGGTCAGTTCAGACACACAACGGTGCTAAATTTTTACTGCCTCTTCCGTGTTTTATGTATATGATGTCCTACTTCACATGTTTTTATTTTGTGTACCCCTTGGCCAATTTTTACTAGTTATGTAAGTGAACAACACACTGCTGGATGTGGCAGTGCAGGTGTGCGTGGGGCAGGTGGGTTGGATGGATAGGTTCCTCAGGAGAACGTAGGGGCAGGGTACATGGTGATGGCAAGGTAGATGGAGAGTGTCAGAACTGACTCCTGAAAGCCTCTGGCTGTCTAGGGCTGGGGAAGGCAAGGAAAACACCAGCAAACACTTCTGTTCCTGGAGAAACAAATGAATTCTGCAGATCCCTGCCCCTCTGGCACATACCCTAAAGTCAGTCACTAAATCGTTAGCTGTATCCCAGGCATTTTCCAGACCACTGAATCTGTGCAGTGTCTTAGGTCGTCATTCAGTGTGCTGGCCATTTAAGGGCAGAGACTCCATTTCGTATAGCTCTCTGGCTCTCCCCAAGTTAAGCCCCATTGGTTTTTAAAGCTCCCAGAATTCAGCCCTGCTGATTTTCAAAGAGGAACCTGGCTTTACAGTGTGGATCCCCAGGGTGGGGGGTGCCCAATTTAGGGCCTGGGACCCCTGCTCCTTTGTGCCTAAGATGTCCCTACTATTTAGTGGGTAGTCATACCAGGGGTGTGGCTACTGACTGTGTCTCTCCCCCTCTTCCCCTTTTTTCTTTAATTCTTATTGATTTATTCTGAGAGTGTGTGTGTGTATGCGAGCAGGGGAGGGACAGAGAGAGGAGAGCGAGAATCCCAAGCAGGCTCCATACTGTCAATGTGGAGCCCAACACGGGGCTTGAACTTAGGAACTGTGAGATCTTGACCTGAGCGCAAATCAAGAGTCAGACACTTAACTGACTGAGCCAGGCAAGCACCCCTCCTCCTACCCTTTTCGATGTAGCTGCCTCTCTAGGTCTATCGGTGGAAGACCTGTTCTGCCAGTCTTCAGGTTGTTTTCACAGAGAGTTGTAGTACATATGCTTGTTGCCTTGGTGTGTCCCTGGGAGGTGAGCCCAGGATCTTTCCTAATCTGCTATCTTCCTTGACTCCCTCCTGTAGTTTCTTAAATGCTTGGGTGATTCTGATGTGCAGCTGAATTTAAAAGCCACTAGATTTAGATTTTTGTCAGGTAATTATGAATTCAGCTAGGGTTGCCCTTAAAACAGGAATGGACGTGTACTTTTCACCTATATCCTATTCTTCATTCAGTGGATATTTTTTGAGTACTTAAAACGTGTGAGACACCATGCTGGGGACTTGGATCAAACTCATTTTGCAATGTGGCATTATTGTGTATCAGAGTAGTGGTAAAAAGAAATATGAATGTCAGGTTTTCAGGGATCAGATTTGGTGCATAAAAATCCAAATTGTTTTGTCAGAGAAAAGTCTTAGTGATTGTTTTTCATTCTTGTGTATTCCAGCTGATGTTCTTTTGTGGTCATTTTAAATTGAAATACTTATTTTAAAGATGATATACCCCCATGTAGTGACTGCAGCCAAAAAGAAATTTAAAAAGCAGACTTTGTCGGGTCACCTGTGTGATTGTCAGTGAAGCGTCTGATTCTTGATTTTGGCTCAGGTCATGATCTCACGGTTCGTGAGTGTGAGCTCCACTTCTGGCTCTGTGCTGACAGCGTGGAGCTTGCTAGAGATTCTGTCTCATTCTTTCTCTGCCCCTCCCTTGCACGCGCACTCTCTCAAATAAACAAACTTAAAAAACCCAAAAATAAAAAGCAGACTTTGTGATGACAGGTAAATTTGGTATAAGTGGAGTAAAATATTCAAATTTACTTTATCTGAGTCATTATGAGCTGGAACTAGTCTCAAAGGATAATAACAGTTTATGCATTTATTGAGCATCATAGGTGCTGGGAATGTGTTGAGAGCAAATCACAGGAATAGTGAGATTTTGCCCTCAGAATTTATACCCTAATGGTGGGATGTAAGATACAATGGGTTACCTTGGGAAGTGATCTCAGAGGGAAGAAGGGGTAGAACTGGTGTAATGAGATCTGCAGGCAGAACAGGCAGAGAAAGGAAACAGAGTAGTTAAGGCTTCACAGCAGGACAAGCAAAGGCCCTGGGGGGAGCCTTTACTTCCAGGAGCATCTTGTATGTTATTGAAGTCAACTTAGATCACTGGAGTGGGGGAAGCATGGGAGGCAATGCACCAGCATGAAGCCACCATCAGACTTTCAGGGCAGAGGGTGGGAGAGATGGGAGGTATAATCTAATTTACTCAAGTAGAATCTGAGAAACATTTTGTTGGAGAACAGAAGTGAGATGATAAGAGGGAGGCAGTAAATACCCAGTCAGGCATGAAATGTAGGGACAGGTAAGAGTTGATGAGGATTGAAGTTTGAGGACCAGAGAGACCTGAGAGGTGTAGGTCTAAAGATGTGTGGCTTCCACAGGTTAGATCTTCCGTTGGCAGCCTGCTTGCAGCTGAGCCTCATTCCTGGCCCAGGAAATAGTAATCCTTAGAAGACCCGGAAGATACTGAAGTAGAACTTGACCTAAGTTCTCTATCTTCTTGAAGAGACCGCAAGGTTTTTTTTAAGTCCTGAAGTCCTTCAATCTCTTCCTTCAGTTGCTTCTGCCTTTCTTCACATTGATCAATTTTATTCTCTATTGCTGTGATAAGAAATGAAATGATTTCAGGTTGGTAGTTTTATAAACAATGGACTATTTCTAGCCCCTTTTACATGCAAGTGCACAGTAGTGCACAGTGCTGTGCAGAGGACCTGGTTCTTATATGCCTTTTCTTCCTCTTCTAATTCAGGATAGAATTCTAGTATTTATCACATACAGCTGGTCAGTACATCTTTAGAGCTTGACTCCCTATTGTATATCTTTGAGAACTCAAAAGCAGAGACTGTATTATCTTCATGCTACACTATATCTGTTAAGTGGAGAGAGCATGTGTGTAGAATAGCAAGGTTAAGGGCAAATCATTTATAAAATTGCATCCAATTTTTAATGTTACATAAAAGCTTTTGATTTTAGGAATAGGAAGGCTTTTATTGTGGAAACAGGCTCTGTAAATGACAATATTACTCAGTGACAATGTCATTTTTTGAAAACTTAGAAGTTGAAGAATATTAAAACGCACACATACATAATCTTTCTCTAGAATACCTGTAGTTAACTTTCTTGAACATTAGGCTAAATTAAGCAAGATGAGATGTCAAAAGTTAGGCCTTTTAAGTTCTAATGCAATTCCAAATAATGCCTCCTCTTGGTGCCCCACACCTCCCAAATACTACACTGTAATGTGTATACTCTCAACCTATGCAAGTAGTGACAGGTGCTAGAAATGTAACTTTTGTATGAAAGTCTCCTACAAAATTAGGCTTAAAAAATTTTTTTAAAGGCTGCTTTAAAAAATATATGGATACTCACATTAGCAGTATGCATTCTCAAGAGACTATTAAAGGATATGCTGGTTTTTCTGATTAAAAATGTAATACAGAATTTGAATGGAGTGTAGGGCACAGTGTACAACTTTAGGGGGAGCTATTTACACCAAATTCTGTGCGAATGTGTGTCTCCCACTCTGGCCAGGATGTGCAGTGCCCAGCCTGTCCAGCTGTGTGGGGCAGCTTGAGAGAGAGGTTGATCAGACTCATCAGTAAGTGGAAATTTAGTTTTGAAAGCATGTTTATGGTACAAGGACCTACTCAGTAAATGGTTGATGTATTATTAACATACAATGTCGTATCAGTTTCAGGTATACAATATAATGATTCAATAAAACCTTTCTGTAAAATAGCAACCATTTAAGTCTCTGCCCCCTCCAGGCTTTCTTCTTTTTCAAAAGTTTCTTGACTTTTTTCTTGCTCATCTTTTTTTCTTAAAACTTGAGAATAAATGAATTACAACCCTCCTTCCCTAGTTAGATTTGAAGATTAATACCAAGAGAATTAAAATTTGTACACATTAAGTCCAGGGAGGGAGTCAAGCAGCCATGGAGTTTATCACAGCCTTGCTGCCTCACCAGTTCCTGCTGAATCCTGAATAAGGGGACTGAATACCTCCCATTTTGGAATCATTTAAAAAAGTAGAAACAAAAAATGGAGTTTTTACTGATTACTAAGATACTGTGTATATGTGGAATATGTAATGTGGCACTGTCCAGCCACTTACAGAGAACGATGGTTTCCATTTGGGTGCACTGTTTTCTGTTGTGTGTGTGAGTGAGGGGTCATAATGCTTTGCAATGGGCTTTTTCATTTAATAAGACAAAATTCTTCTGAAATAGGATTTTTATCTGCTGCATAGTAGTGTATTACTTTAATATATATATTTACAAACTGTGCTGCTCAGTTATAACTCACGTACCTGTTTGAAAATTTACAAATGTGTCTTCAAACAATCTACTGTCAAAAAGTGAAGTACCAATTTCTTCATAGTCTGTAGGGAGAAAAACATTTTCAGTTTAAATAATTTATGTAGGCAGAAACACCTTACAAAGTAACCCCAAATAAGGAAAAGTAACCAGAGCAGCCAAGCACGGGGAACTGTGGTATCTGTCAGAATCAGACTGCTGAAGCAGCAGTATCCCCTGGGGACGTGTTAGAAATGCAAATTCGTGGCTGGGTGAGGCCCAGGTACGTGTTTTAACAAGCCCTGCAGGGATTCTGAGAGGCAAGTTCAAGTTTGAGAAGTGCTTGGTCTAAAGTAAAGAAATGAATGAAAGAATGTCATGAGTGAGCTTTTGGAAAGGTCTTCATAATTTCACTTTTTGATTTTGTCGTGTTGAAAATAATCCCTCTCAGATAATCATATACTTTACATTGTTGCCTAGAGTCTAGACTTGTCGAGCTTTTCCTTGTAAGATAACCCCATTTGTCATGAAGTTTAGAAGCTCACGGCGTAGGTTCTAAGAAGGCAAAGTGGCTATACACTGCGTATATAAATGGAACTTTGGCTTCCCAGACAGCTTTTTTACAAAAGGTCACATCTAACTAAATGAAACATCAAAGCCTTACTTTTCCTTCAGTGAATTTTGAGTTAACATTATAAACAGAGATGTAAGGAATAGAATTTGAGTCAAATCAAAACTAAATGCCATTTTCAGATGTTGGCAACAAGTTGTTGGCTGTATGACTGCGTGTGGTTCTGAACATACCTATCCCGTTGCGGGGGGCGGGGGGGGGTCACTCTCAGCTATGCACTTCTGGAAAGTACATTGAAACTTTCAGGGCATCAGGGTGCTTTTGACTGCATTAAGTTTCTGAATTACCCACATCCTACTGATTTATTATAAACAGGATCTCTAGAGATCTGAAGCATTGAATTGTATCAAAGAATGAGATAAGGCAAAGAAAAAGAAACCACACAGAAGGAAAAGGTGCACTTTTTGTTTTGTTTTACAGGTAGGTTTGTGGGAAGCCTCTACATGTAGAAATGTTGCTATTTCAATACCTGATTCGGAAGCAGTCTCATCCATGAGTCTTTCTTGAATCAAATGAAGTTTGTCTAATATTTCTTCAAATAAATCATCAAGAAGCCCCACTTTCTTACATTTCTTAAGAAAATCAGTTTTCACACTTGATCTAATTGCATCTAAAAATAAGAAACACATTTTAGAAGGAAATAGTCTCAGGGCTGCTATCATCAATCCCTATGTGGTCACTTCTGCAGACCTTGCCTAGTGATGGAGGAGCACAATTAGTAAGATAATAAATACAGCACCTTTGTCTTTTAATTGTAATTTTCACCATACCTCATTTTTTTCCCTAGCTGAAACAATGAATGTTACAACTAATTCTATGAATCAAGAGGATTTTCTAAAATTTAGTTTCAAAACTTTGATAGCCTCCTGTCATGATGGAATGTCTATGTTTCCTTGACAGGAACCTGTAATTACTGGCTTCAGCTTCCTGGGGGGAGTGGAGGGTACAGTGCAAGGGGCAGCGTGTCACTGGATTCTGAGCTCAGGTAACCCTGGCTTCTAGATCAGGAAGTATATCCTTTCTTTGTACTAAGAACAATGGACCATCCCTACCTAAGATTACTTTGATCTGCTGGCCTTATGATAGAGTGGACAGCTACGATAAAAGGTTCCTATTCTAACAATTACCACAAGTCCAGAAGAATAAAGTGGGATACCAATTTTGAAAAAAATGAGTCTTCATTGTTATAAGTATTGTAAGTCATATTTGTTACAAAATTTATAGCAAACCTGTGTGTCTGCTGTCCTCTTCCTTCATTTCTTGTATGAATCTATTGAGTGTCATTGTTTCAGATGGCTAGAGGGAGAGAAGAATCAAGATTACACTTACTGTTGGCATTTAATGTTGCGTAAAATGAAAACCAATGTTTTGTTGCATGTAATTCATCAATATGCCCATGGTGAAAATCATGCCCCATATTCATTGATAGTTTACTTGTAGACATCAAATGTATTTTTGTATAACAAAACATCAAGAGTTGTGACTAGTTCCTGTTGTATAAACAACAAGAGGTGAAAGGTTGCTAGCTTATATGAGCTGATACATAAACTTTCAAGTTCCCAAAATACTTCATACACTTTATACATAATAGTAATGCAGAAAATTATGAGTTATAAGTTAGGTCAAGTGTGGATCGTGCAACTGAGAAATACTTGGCTAGGTAAGGATGCTTTGCTGCACCTTGCCCACATTAAGACCATAAGTGCACGGTGCACTTAGACACTCTCACTGATGTGGTCCCAGGGCCTGTGTTACAGGAGCCATGGGACCTGTCACCTCCTGCAGGTCATGTGCTAGGATACCCAAGACACAGCCAACTTTTCTTTTACATTCACCTTATGTTTCTGGTACCATATCACCTGATATGCAGAACTGTTTTAGAACTGTTAAAACAAGGATTTTGTGTAAAGAAACTGAAAGCTATAATAAAATGAAGTCAAATTACCTGTACGGGAACGCCTGTTGAGAGGCGTTTCTTTCTTCCTCTTTTTCTTTTCAGTCCTGAAAAATCAGTTGAAAATATGAATCATGTAGAAACCAGAATCCAAAAAGGAAAAGATAGATGCTTGACTACATAAAATATAGAACTCCTGTATGCTAAAAGTTATTACAAAGTCGAAAGATATGGTGGACTTACACTAAATGTTTGCAACACATATGATAAAGTACCAATTTTTAAAATCTAAATATAAATCAATATAAAAAAAGCAGAAAAATGGGCAAAGGGGGGGACCCTCTAGGAAGAGTTCATTAAAGAGACTGGATCACAGGAAAACAAATATAATTGATGAAAAGATAGGGGGATACATTCACCTTTACTCCTAAGTGAAGACATGCAAAATATTTCTCCTACCAGACTGACAACGATGAAGGTGTTTAATATATGTTTGGAGGGATTGGGATAATGGTGTACTGCTGGTATTACAGCCTCTTTGGAAGGTAATTAGCCCATTGTTACCACAGCTTCATTGTTTATACTCTTGGACCCAGCAATCCACATGAAGTTTTCGAAATGGTATGGTTCATAAAGGCACAACGATGAATGGAAAAAAATGTTAACTACGTTATTTAATGTGATAGAAAATTATGGAAAAAAGGGTGCTTGGATGACCCAGTCTGTTGAGCGTCCAACTCTTGATTTTGGCTCAGGCCATGATATCAGGGTTGTGGGACTGAGCCTGGCATCAGGCTTGGCACTGAGCATGGAGCCTGCTTAAGATTCTCTGTCTCTGCCTCTCCCCTGCCCACATGTGTGCTCTAGCTCACTCTCAAAAGAAAATGGAAATAACCTAAGTGTCTATTCAGAAACTAGTTCAGTTGTAAGTCAGCTATGCAACTGATACACTGGAATAACATGCTGCCTTTTAAAACCAAGGTATGTGTATTTGTATGGACATGGAAGGATCTCTAAAATACAGTGGGTGAAAAGAAAATATAGTTACTACTATATTTCGTATATACAGGAAATTTTTAGAGGAATACAAATGAAACTGATAGTTTCCTCTGGGGAGAGGATTCATAACAGTGTTTTCATCTGCTTTTCAAAACTATTGATTTTTTAAATTTCTTTAAAAATAAAACTAATACATTGTTACCTTTCCCTATCAATAAACACTGATTGGGGCACCTGGGTGGCTCAGTTGGTTAGCCTCCCACTTCATCTCAGGACATGATCTCACGATTTGGGGGTTTGAGCCTCACACTGGTGTGGAGCCTGCTTGGGATTCTCTCTGCCCCTCCCCCACTTGTACTCTCTATCAAAATAAACTTTAAACGTTTTTTTAAAAATAAACATTGGTCAACAGCTATATTTTTAATAGTAATTTCTTAAAAAAAATTTTTTTTAATGTTTTATTTTTAAAACATTAAAGACAGAGACAGAGCATGAGCAAGGGAGGGGCAGAGAGAGAGGCAGACACAGAATCTGAAGCAGGCTCCAGGCTCTGAGCTGTCAGCACAGAGCCTGACGCAGGGCTCGAACTCACGAACTGCGAGATCATGACGTGAGCCAAAGTTGGACGCTTAACCAACTGAGCCACCCAAGTACCTGTAATTTTTTTTTTTTAATAATTATTTTGAGAGAGAACAAGCACACCTGCGTGAACAGGGAAGGGACAGAAAGGGAGGGAGAGAGAGAATCCCAAGCAGGTTCCTTGCTGTCAGTACAGAGCCCAACGTGGGGCTCAATCTCACTAACTTTAAGATCATGACCTCAGCCAAAATCACTGAGGCACTTAACCAACTGAGCCACCCAGGCACCCCTGATAGTACTTTCTGATAAAAGGGTAATGACTGAAAAATGAACATTGTTTAGAGAGTGTTGTTTACTACCAAAAAAAATGCAATTGCTATAACATGGAACTAAGCCTTTCCAAAGAGGTCCTGACTCTGGTCCACAGTGAGCATTCCAGATTTAGTGCTGATAAGACATTGCTGGTCAGGAGTACACAGAGGCCATTCATGAATGAATGTACATCCCATAACTTCAGTTAGCCAGGGCCCACTTTTCCTTAATTAGAACTGAAATGCTAACCACGAATCTTGAGAAAAATTCAGGGAACATGCAGCAATTTATCAATGTTATCTACTGAAAATTCTGATACTCGTTTAGAAGAGAAGCAGTCGCAAAAGTCAAAGCTTTTTACCATATCCTCGGTTGGTCTTCTGCTTGTAGTGAGAAGGGGAAATACCAGACAGAGACTTTCCTGAAAGGTGCACAGAAGAAAAGTCCATTAACATTGCACACTGCACAAAGAGACTGGCAATTTTATAAATAGGTAAAAATTTAACTCAAAAACTTATTTAATTCAGTGAGGCTAGTAAATCAGATTTCCATGTTTTACCTAAATGTATACCTTTCTTTAAACACACAGTACTAAATTTTAGAGACGTACCATCATGAGTGTCTTTCAGTGCAGCATGTTGTTGGCAGAACACTCTGAAAACAGGCAATTTCAAAGAATTAATATTTTTACTTACGCTTTTAAAATATGCCGATTTTCCTATGATTTTAAAAAGGAACTAACCTATTTTTCATGATGACTTTACCCTAAATATTTGTTACAGAAAAATACTGTCCACACCTGTGTAAGTTACTGACACTCATCAAGTGCAGACGGGGCCTCTGTCAGATGTCTTTTGCGTTCTCAGCCCTCGAGTACACTCTCCAAAGGGGCGTGTGTGAAATATTTTGAATAAGTAGTTCATATATAGTAGTCACTGGGATTTTACTGTATAAAGATATCTAGAGATCCCATGTCTAAGATAAATTTTCATCTGACTACACAAAGTTCTGATTTTCAACAAAAGCACAAAATTGCATGCGTTAATTTTGGGAAAAGTAGTTTTCTAACTCAACAGATCTCTCCCCCAGAACTCAGGGCTGAACTGCACGAATCTAGAATGGATCAATGCACTGGAAGAGAAGAAAGCAGCAGAGCACACTATGAAGAAGAAATGGAGTGAGTTTTGAGGAGCTGCTCAGGCCCCATTTTTTCTCCAGGCTTTCTTCCTCCTTAGCCTCCAGCTACGTCTCCCTTCCTTTCCTTATTGTGCTGACCCTCAGGAGGCAGGGTCCCTGTTGCCTAAGGGAACCTATGAATTCTTCTCGTCTTACACCAGTTTCCACCTCTTCCAAGCAATCTTCCTGGAAATCCACCATTTGCCCATGCAAAGTTAATCTCCTCACCCTTTGAATTCCAGTATCTGAGCACTTTCATTTCTTTTTTTATTATAAAGAATTTCAAACATGTATAAAAGTGTTAGAGAGATGATGAACGTCATGGCCCCCACCCCTCACCTAGTTTCAACAATTATCAACTCAAGGCCAAGCCAGTTTCATGTGAATCCCTTCCTGCTCCCATCATGCCACATGCTTCTAATCTGGCCTTTCTGGTCCTTCAACAAGGTGATAGGTTTTCTGAGGCTTAGTCCATGTCCTGTGTCTCTTCCTAGTCTTACTACACCTGACAAGATGTCTTATGTATGATAGGCACTCTAACAACTGAATGTTTAAATTCAAAAAATCCATAGAAATTCACCTGATACTTGATAATGACAAAAATGATTTTAGTGAGTCTCTATTCATTGGTTCTACTAATACAAGATCAGTATTTTTGCAAACTTTAAGATATAGCAGGAACTTGGGGTGCCTGGGTAGCTCGGTTGAGCCTCTGACTCTTGATTTTGGCTGAGGTCATGATCTCACAGTAATGTGATTAATAAACATAAAAAAAGGGTGGGGTGCCTGGGTGGCTCAGTCGGTTAAGCGTCCGACTTTGGCTCAGGGCAGGATCTCAGCTCCTGAGTTCGAGCCCAAGTCAGGCTCTGTGCTGACAGCTCGGAGCCTGGAGCCTGCTTCAGATTTTGTCTCTCTCTGCCCCTCCCCAGCTCATGCTCCATCTCTCTCTCTCTCTCTCAAAAATAAACATTAAAAAAAAAAAAATGCAGCAGGAACTTGACTCCTTTTTGTTCAGTCTTGTAGCTCTGCTAATAACAGTCTGTTTAGTGGTTATTTGAGGTCATTATGGAAGTCATAATTAAATGAACTCTTTAGGAAGGTAAAAACAAAGTGAAACTATTGCAGCCCATGAGTTTCACAAATCAAATATAAAAAGAAGATGGTACAAAAACATTTATATATTCCTTTCTAGTCTCAAACAATAAAATACCTATGGACCTTGCTCAAAATCAGATTTGAGAGAGCATGAGTAGGGGGCAGAGAGAAGGAGAGAGAGAGACTCCCAAGCAGGCTCCATACTGTCAGCACCAAGCCCAACTCGGGCCTTGATCTCACAAACTGTGATATCATGACCTCAGCCAAAATCAAGAGTCGGAGGCTTAACTGAGCTACCCAGGCACGTCTTTAACAAATTTCTTGTAATGGTAGGCTTGCCCCTATTGTTTTAGAATATATGGCCCCTAAGCCTTAAGAGGGTACTGTGGTGAGGAGCAAGCCCTATGAAGCCCTAAAGCCCAGCTCGAATACTCATCAGCTGTGTGAGCTGGACAAATTACTAAGTCTCACAGGGACTCAGTGTCTTTGAAAGCTGGGGTAATATCTACCTCACTGGGCTGTTAGGCAGATTAAAAGAGTTAGCATTTGTAAAGTACTTGGAAGTATTTATGGCACAAAGTAAATGATTATTAGATAAAATAATACAAAATGATAAAACTGGAGATATGTGCCCAAAGAGGAAAAAAATCTAGCCTATAAATGCAATTTTAAAATATAACTTAGGAGCTCACAAAAATCATATTAAAAACATAGTGCTCTCATTCAGAATATTATGAATAAAAATATATACTCCACTGAAATTTAAAATATTCTCAGAATGTATGCACAGGCCCTAAGGAAGTGAGAAGTGTCTGTCTGGCTCTTCAAGCCATCATTTTCTTTTTTATTCCATTCCATAACTTTAAAAAAAGTGAAAACTTCTTCTAGATATTTTCTTAACTTTATATGTCATGTTTTAGACTGCATCTACATACCAAAAAAGGGTAATCCATTGAATCAGTTCAGTTAACAACTGGCTTACCAATTCCATCTGACTAAATTGTCTTATATAACTGAACTGCCATCTTGCATCAGAAGGAAGATCAAGTTTCTTCATTGATAAAACAAATACAATTCTATTGGACTTGAAACATGCCATACTGGGTCCAAATTACCATTAAAGAATCACTGAAGGAAGAGAAGCAAGATTTAACAGCCAAAGACAATTCAAATAGAATTAATTTCTTCAAGGACTCAATGACTGATTACTGTATTTGCTGCATAGTTTATCATTTTTAAAAGCTGTTTATATGTAAGATGGCGGTGAGAGTGGTGGGAAAAAAGCATTCAGCAGACAAGATGGATAAACCATGGACTTGTGGCCAACAAGTAAGGCTCCTGTTAGGAGAAGAGGGCAATAGTCAACCGGTCTTGTGGCCACCCATTAGGTCACTCATGCCACTATGGCAACCAGCACTTTTTACCAGGAAGGAAAGGATGTAGGAAGAATAAAATCAAAACCGACCCTGCTTATTTTCTTTCTATTAGATTTAGGGAAGGTATCGTGAAGTCGGGTTCCCAAATGAGCATCCCCCAAACCATGTTCTTACTTGGAAACCATTTGCATGAAATTATCTTTGAAAATCTGTTTGTCTTAATCTAACCACTCCTTATTCCATTCCCCCAAATGTAGTTTTAAAATTGATTAAATACTTATAAATTCCTCGAGATCTATCGGTTTGTAGAACTGCGTGGGCATTCTTGGCACAGAAAAAGTGGTAACTCTTGAGACAGGCTTTTATATCACATCCCACGGTGGCTCCTCTTTTATTACAGAATGCGCACGTCTATAAAAGAACAGATTTTACTGAGTAAGCACCTGTTTTTCATAATCTTTTTTAAAATTTAAAGTTAAAGGTGTCATTAAATCTTTTTTAAAAAAAATTTTTTTTTCAACGTTTTTTATTTATTTTTGGGACAGAGAGAGACAGAGCATGAACGGGGGAGGGGCAGAGAGAGAGGGAGACACAGAATCGGAAACAGGCTCCAGGCTCCGAGCCATCAGCCCAGAGCCCGACGCGGGGCTCGAACTCACGGACCGCGAGATCGTGACCTGGCTGAAGTCGGACGCTTAACCGACTGCGCCACCCAGGCGCCCCTAAATCTTATTTTTAAAGTCAGCAGCCCTAATGTCCTCATCCACAAATGTTAGGTATTTACAGCTGGCTGCTCATTTTGAAATTTCAGCAAAACCTCTGCTAGGTAAAGTGTTTGGTTTGTACTGGCCTGTAATAATTTGACTAAAAGCAGAAAACCCTTTTTATTTCCCCCCCCAAAAAAAATTTTTTTTAAGTTTACTCATTTATTTTTGAGAGACAGAGTGAGCGGGAGAGGGGCAGCAAGAGGGGAGACAGAGAATCCCATGTAGGCTCTACCAGTATAGAGCCTGATGTGTGGCTCCAATTCATGAACTGTGAGATCATGAGCTGAAATCAAGAGTCGAATGCTTAACTGACTGAGCCACCCAGGTGCCCCCAAGGACTTTAAGAGAGATTTCTAAAAATAAATTTGTCCTGTTCTGGGCAAGGGGTCCTGTTAAGGACACTGGGGCCTATGACGAGGGTGGCTCCTGGCAGTGCCCCCAAGGACTGTGCAAGGCACCGGTCTCCCCTCTCTTAGACCCAGGTCCTTCCCTGGGCATAACACTGCCTGTCTTAGAGTTTCTACTGAGGACAATGTGACATAAAGTAAGTGAAACATCTCTGGAGTCTATGTAGTAGGGCCAAAAATTTTAAATTAAAAAACAAAACAAAGCCCTGAGTAGTAAATTTTTTTCTAAGTTCAATTTATTTGATCTCTTGCTTTTATATATTAGCCAACTGATCTTGAATTTTATATATGAAGGTGATGCAGAGATGGCTAGGAGGACAGTCTGTGGCCAAGGAAATCTAACTGGTTTAGGGGAGTCCAAGGCATGCCCAAAGCTTATCACGCTCTGTTCTGAATGAAAGGGAAGCACAATGAAACCACCTTGCAAAACAGGAGATAGCTCACACATCCCAAAGTCAGCACAAGCAACCATACGAACAAAATTCAAATATGGGTAAGAAGTTAGATTATGCTAAAGGTGGGATTTCAAATCAGAGCACAAAAGGATGATCATTTAATTTGGAGGGCTATCTGGCATTATATGTAGAAAAAAAACAAAGTTACGTCCTTACCTCACAATATATTACCAAATAAATTACACATGGATTAAGGCTCTAAGAAAAAAATTTTAATTAATAAAAAATGTATGGTATTAAGGTCAAGAAGGCTCAGCAAGGAAGGAAACTCAGAAGCTGCAGAGAAAAAGACTGACAGATCGGACTACACAAAAAATTTAAACTTCCATTTGTATGGTGACAGCTACCATTAGAAAAAAAATGAAAGAAAATGTATGAAAACAGAAACAGACTCATAAATACAAAGAAAAAACTGGTGGGTGAATAGGTGAAGGAGATTAAGAGGTATAAACTTCCAGTTATTAAAAAAAATCAGGGGATATAATGTAGAACATAGAGAATATAGTCAATAATACTGGAATATGGTGATCAACGGTAATTAGGCTTCTTATGATCATTTCATAATGTATATAAATGTCAAATCACTATGTTATACACCTAAAACCAATATTGTATGTCAACTATACCAATAAAAAAAAGAAAAAAAATGTTTTGCTGCTTATTTGATAAAGGGTTGAGACTCGGGGGGCACCTGGATGGCTTAGGTGGTTACGCATCTGACTTCAGCTCAGATCATGATCTCATGGTTCATGGGTTTGAGCCCCACCTCGGTCTGTCTGCTGTCAGCACAGAGCGGGCTTCAGATCCTTGGACTCCCTCTCTCTCTGCATGTCCCACATTTGCACTGTCTCTCACTCAAAAATAAACATTTTTTAAAAAGGCCTAAGACTCTGATAAACCCACAGAAAAATGGGAATGGGCAAATCACAGAAGAAATACAAATGGTTAATAAAATTTCATTCACATAACGACTGCTGAGTAAATGGGACGTGGCCAGCACTGTTCTAAGGTAGAGGGAAACAGTAGTGGACAAGATATCTGCCCTTGTAAAGTTAACATTCTAGTGGAGAGAGACCATGATCACATAAAGCAAACCTAATAACAGTGATACATGCTTTGTATAAATTAAAAGAAGGTGAAGCGACACAGTTGCTGGGTCCCTAATTCAGGTTGGAGGTCAGCAAAGGCCTCTCTGAGGAGGTGATATAGAAGTTCAGATTTGAATAATAGTAAGAGGTCCTAGCAGGCAAAAAAGCAAGGAGAAGGCTATTGTAGGCAGAAGGCCTTATGTTCTGGTGCAAGAATGTGCTTCCCACCCACTGGCAAGCTCACCAGAAGGACAACAGGGATGGGCTAATGTTGCTGGAGCAGAGATTTGAGAGTCAAAGATCCAAGGGGTGAGCAAGGGGTTGGATCATGTATGGGATGCAAACCAGAGTAAGGAGTTAGGGTTTTGTCTTCATGCAATGGGAACATGAAGTGATCAGTATTTTAAAGACACTGTTGTGGCTTGTGTGGAGGATGGGCTGGGGCAGGGATGCACAGGAGACAGTGCAGAAAAAGCATCAGTGATGTTTAGGGAGATCTGGGACTTCACTGTGGTAGGTTAGTGACAGAAAGAAGGGGAGGATGCAGGGTCTGCGGGTGGCACTGACGGGCTCCACACTGGGCTGGGAGGTTGATGAGAAGATGATGATGGACGAATGGTGGGCTGTTCACTGAGGTGAGGACCCAAAGGGTGTGGATGCAGTGTGTGTATGTTTGGAGGGGCTGGAATTGTGTCCTTTGGCCGGTTTAATATGAGATGCTATTAAATATTCACATAGGTATGTCAGGTTGGTGGTCAGGGCTAGAGGCACAGAGGCCCTGGCACAAGTAGGGTTCTGAAGCCATGGGGACTGGAGGAGGTCACACAGGAAAGACGTTCAGATGGAGGAAGGAGCCCGGGAAACCCCGGGGACTGCACACTTTAGAGGTTGAGCAGAGAGGGCAAAACAGCCATGGTGCCTGGGTGGCAGCAGCCAGAAAGGTCAGAGAAGTAGCAGCACAGCATGTGCAGGAAGTCAAAGGAAGAAAGGGCTTCAAGGTGCAGGGGCGTGGGCAACTGTGTAATGAATACTGCTCAAAGGTCAGCTAAGGACAGAAAAGTGACATTGTAATTGGCCAGGTTTTTTTGTGTACAAAGGTGGGTTTAAGATGACATGATCAGTTGATCAGACATACATATGCTGAAGGAAATAAGCTAGTACAAGCTGGGATACTGATGTGAATGGGGTAAAGGGAAATGCAAGAGATAGTCCTTAAGGAGGGGCAGGTGATGACTCCAAAGTCTAAGTGGAGGGTTGGCTTTGACAAGAGGGAGGTCCCAGAGTCTGGGGACAGAGGTGGATGGGCAGTGGTTTGGATAGGAGTTCCTGGCTAATGGCTTCCATTGCTAGGTAAAAATCAGACAAAAATATGTACACCACCAAGATAAACTCTAATGTAAACTATGGACTTTGGGTGTTTTGATGATGTGCTAATGTAGGTTCATCGGTTGTAACAATGCACCACTCTGGGTGGGGGATGTTGATAAAAAGGAGGCTGTGTGTGTGTGTGTGTGTGGAGCAGTGGGAGGTTTATGGGAAGTCTTTGTACTTTTCCCTCAAGTGTTCTGTGAACCTAAAACTGCTCTAAAAGCAAAAAAGTCTATCAAAAAGAAAAATGAAGTATAGTCATCAACTTGGGGATGGGCAGTTGGGGTGGGGAGAGGTTCTAAAAAGAAAGGAAATGAAACAATAAATGTAGAGGGTGGAGGGTGAAGTGTTGAGATTCCTTTTGAGATTTGTGGCCGTGAATCTAAGATCAGGCAACACATTTGTGGGTTTTTGTCCGGTTGTTCAAGTGCTCAAGTGCCAGTCTCTTCAGCACAAGCAGACAACAGACAGATGCATTTCACCAGGGGTGGGGGTTTTGATGGTGGGTAAGGAAATGGTGTGTGAGGGTGGTGAGGAGAGGGAGTCCAGAGTGTTCGCAGGAGAGTGCTGGCAGTGCTGGACTGTGGGACTGGGAAGAACTGCTGGGGCTGGGTGGGGGTGGGGCGGGTGGGAGGTGCCTGAGGAGAACTAAAGTTCAACCTCACCAGTGAGGGGAAACACAAGGTACCACTTCCTGTCAGGTGCAAAAATTAAGCAGATTCGTGATGCTCATTTTGTCAAGGGCTGGGAAAAGTGCTGTTTCATCCACAGAAGTATAAAATGGTACAGCCTTTCTGGGGGACGGTTTGTTAGCACGTTTCAAAATTATCAGAGGGAATTCTCTTTGACTCAGCCATTTCACTTCTAGGAATGTGCTCTACAGCAACGCTCAAACAAGTACACAGGATATGTGTACAAAGATGTTTACTGCAGCTTTAGTTGTCAAAGTGAGAAGCCAGGGTCGACTCATTATCTACGACAAGAGATGGTTTCCTGCATTCTGGTGTATCTTACAGAATCCCATAAAGTCAGGAGACAGGATGCCACACACAGTCATGTACTTTTAGTTTTGTAAACATGCCATCCTCCTTCCCCATCTTCCTTACCCTCACTCCTCCCCAGCCAGGAAGGCTTCCTGGTGCTCACCTGTGCTAAGGTTCTTGCTTGCTTGAGTGACCTGTGCTGATCCTTCTCAAAGCACATCAGGCTGTGCAGAAACTGCCTTCATATATGTGTCAGCCTTGCAAGGACTACATAAATGTTTGTTCCAGATCACAAACCTTACTGTAGTGGTGGGCATTAGGTGCTCACACCTGCTGTACTGCTTGCTAAGCCGTGAAGGGCTTTCCATAGAGGAAGTCTGCTGTAACAGAACCAGGAGGGTAACTACTCCTCACTCTACCTTCCCAGGGGGAGCTGACCCCAGATCCAAGGGGATAGATACTAATTAGTTATGGTCACCTCCAGCAACTGGTGCAGGAGGATGGGTGTGGCTTAATTAAATTTTCAGAAGGGTCTTACTCCATACTTGGGGATGAACTTTTTCTTTCACCAGATGGGAACAAGAAAGCCTGACCCTTCGGTTGTTGCCTATGGCCTACCCTATGACCACAGAAGGACCAACTGATGTGGACAGGATGACAGAAAGGATGATGGGGTCTTGATGACACCATTAAGCCACTAAATAAACCAACTCTGAAGCCAGCATTCCCTCTGGCTAAGTGAGAAAATAAGCATCCTTTTTTTAAAGCCAGTTTGAGTTGGGTTCCTTCTACTTACAGCCCAAAGCATTCTAACTCCTATATACTTTGCTGATGAAGCATGTTGTAGTTTATTTTAAAATATTAAATGATCAGTAAAATCTAGGTTTCTAATACAGACCCTACAGCTTTTTTTTTTTTTTCAACGTTTTTAATTTATTTTTGGGACAGAGAGAGACAGAGCATGAACAGGGGAGGGGCAGAGAGAGAGGGAGACACAGAATCGGAAACAGGCTCCAGGCTCCGAGCCATCAGCCCAGAGCCTGACGTGGGGCTCGAACTCACGGACTGCGAGATCATGACCTGGCTGAAGTCGGACGCTTAACCGACTGCACCACCCAGGCGCCCCTACATCTTTTTTTTAATATATGAAATTTATTGTCAAATTGGTTTCCATACAACACCCAGTGCTCATCCCAAAAGAAGCCCTCTTCAATACCCATCACCTACCCTACCCTCCCTCCCACCCCCTATCAACCCTCAGTTTGTTCTCAGTTTTTAGGAGTCTCTTATGCTTTGGCTCTCTCCCACTCTAAAGACCCTACATCTTTCAGCTCTACAAGATGTGTCTCTATCCCTGGTTTACCAATCAAGTAGACTTTCTTTTGGAAACATCCCCTTTAATATCTGTTCGTTTTGTCTGAGTAATAAAGTCATTTGTACTTACCAACCTCCTTCCTCTATGGATTTCTTTCTTTACTGACTCCACATCAAAACTTCTGTCGTCATTACTTGGATCATGGTCCTCACATTCCACAAGTGCTGAAGAATACAGCTGCAGATTGGGAAAAGAAAAAATTCAGAATATGCTCAAAGTACCGTTGAGAGCCACAAGTCATAAAATGGTATCGAAAGTACTCACTGGGGGTGGAAGATGGATTGGGGGTATAACAGTGACCATCTTTTGGGGTGTATAAGCAGATCACAAGCCACCCTGCTTTTCTTTGGAAGGATCCCCAGGCATGTTTTATACTGCATAACCCTGACCCCAATGTTTAAATGGACCTGGTTAGGGCCCTGACCTGAAGCTGGGCCAACTGGATTCCCTACCCTGAGAAAGTGGAATAGACTCTAAGCCACATGATAGAGAGTAAGCCAGTCTGCAAAGAGGAAAACAAAAATGAGGGCTAGAGAGGACATCATGGGTTCCTGATGGCTTTCTAGCTACTGTTTCTTAGACATGCTTGTGTGTCTGCCTTCAGGAGCCATGAAATGCCCCTGAAGTCTGATTAAAGAGTCACTTTTATATGGAATATTACTGGGCAATCAAAAAAGAATGATATCTTGACATTTGCAACAACATGGATGGAACTAGCGTGTATATTATGCAGTGAAGTAAGTCAGAGAAAGACAAATATCATATGATTTCACTTATATGTGGAATTTAAGAAACAAAACAGATAAACATAGGGGAAGGGAAGCAAAAATAAGATAAAAACAGAGAGGAGACAAACCATAAAAGACTCTTGAGTACAGAGAACAAACTGAGGATTGCTGGAGGGGTGTTGGGTAGGGGAGGGGCCATATGGGTGATGAGCATTAAGGAGGACACTTGTGATGAGCACTGGGTGTTATATATAAATGTTGAATCACAAAATTCTATTCCTGAAATCATTATTACATTATATGTTAACTAACTTGGATTTAAACTTTTAAACAAAATTTGAAAGGCAACTTTTATGTTTAGGTTGGCTCAAGTTTCTGTGTGTTACCTGAAAACAAAAGAATCTAACCTATCTCTCAATTGAAGATCAACATTACACAATGCAATCACAAAGCAATCTATAGATTCGATGCCTTCTCTATCAAAATACCAATAGCATTCTTCACAGAACTACAACAAATAATACTAACATTTGTATGGAACCAAAAAAGACCCCAATAGCCAAAGCAGTCTTGAGAAAGAAGAAGGAAGTAGCACAATCTCAGACTTAAAGACACATATAATAATCAGACAGTATGGTACCAGCACAAAAACAGACATATAGATCAATGGAACAGAAATAAACCAGGAGACCACAGAAATAAACCCATGATTATATGGCCAACTAATCTTCAACAAAGGAGATAAGAATATACAATGGGGAAAAGACAGTCTCTTCAATAAATGGTGTTGGGAAAACATGGCAGCTACATGGAGAAGGATAAAGCTGGACCACTTTCTTATACCATATGCAAAAATGAACTCAAAATGGATTAAAGACCTAAATGTGAGACTTGAAACAATAAAACTTCTAGAAGAAAACATAGGGAGTAATCTCTTAGACATCAGCCATAGTAACATGATATGTCTTCTTTCTAGATATGTCTTCTTAGGCAAGGGAAACAAAAGCAAAAATAAACTATTGGGACTACTCCAAAATAAAATGTTTTTACACAGCACAGGAAACTGTCAACAAAATGAAAAGGCAACCTACTGAATGGGAGAAGATATTTGCAAATGACATATCTGATAAAGGATTAATATCCCAAACAGATAAAGAATTCATATAACTCAACACCAAAAAAACAAATAATCTGATCAAAAATGGGCAGAAGACCTGTAGAGACATTTTTCCAAAGAAGACATACTGATGGCCAACAGACACATAAAAAGATGCTCAACATCACTCATCATCAGGGAAAAATAAATCAAAACCACAATGAGATATCACTTCACACCTGTCAGAATGGCTAGTATCAAAAAGACAAGAAATAACAAATGATGGCAAGAATGTGGGAACAAAGGAATGCACATGCACTGTTGGGAATCTAAATTGCAGAGCTACTATGGAAAACAGTATGAAGGTTCCTGAAACAACTGAAAACAGAAATACCATACGATCCAGTAATACAACTACTGGGTATTTATCCAAAGACAATGAAAACACTGATTCAAAAAGATATACTCACCCCATGTTTACTGCAGCATTATTTATAAGAGCCAATACATGGAAGCAACCATAAGCAGATGAATGTATAAAGAAGGTGGTGTGTTTGTGTGTGTGTGTGTGTGTGTGTGTGTGTGTAATGGAATATTACTTAGCCATAAAAAAGAATGAGATCTTGCCATTTTCAACAACATGGATGGACCTGGAGAGCATTATGCTAAGTGAAATATCAGACAGAGACAGACAAGTACTATATGATTTCAATGATATGTGGAAACTAAATAACAAATGAACAAACAAAAAATCAGAAAAAGACCCATAAAGAGAGAATAAACTGGTGGCTGCCAGAGAGGAAGGTGGAGAGGGCACAGGCAAAATGGGTGACGAGGAATGGGAGGTCTAGTCTTCCAGTCATGGAATGAGTAAATCCCAGGGATGAAAGGCACAGACTAGGGAATATATGTAGCTAATGGTATTGTAACAGATGGTAGCTACACTTGTGGTGAGCACAACATAATGTAGAGTAGTAGAATTACTCAATATGTTTACACCTGAAACACATAACACTGTGTGTCAACTACAATTTTTTTTATACTTCAATTTAACGAAAAAAAGCATTAGGAAAAGGTAATGAAACAAAAAACAAACAACAACAAAACCAAAGCCAGGAAAAAGATTAATCCAAAGTTCTAGACCTCTATATAAAAAAAAAAAATGTTTGAATATTTCTGAAATTCATAAAAAATGACCTGAATAGTTGGAGATACTCTGTTGATGGATAGAAACACTCATATAATTTTTCCCAAATTCAATGGAATTCCAGTTAAAATTCCAAAAGGAATTTGTGTGAAACTCATAAACTGACCCCAAAATTCAAAGCACTAAAAAAGAGCCATGGCTTATCATAAAATTATAGTAATTAAGACAATGTTGTACCAGCTGAGGGATAGGCAAAGTGACCAATGGAACAGACTAAAGAGCCAGAAACAGATATGTATACATATATTGTTAGCACACTGGATAAAAGTGGGGGTTCTAGAAGTAGGCCAGGTAAGAATCCTGGCTCAGTCACTTACAGCTGCATGACCTTGGGCAAGTGACTTAAACTCTCTGTGCCTCAGATGTCTCATCTTTAGTTTGGGCATAATAATGATACCTACCTCTTGGGGTTGTTGTAAGGATTAATAGTTTAATACAGGTTAAGCTTCCAGAATATTACCTTACACCTGGTGAACACTGAATAATAAGAGTTATCATTATTATCACTAAAATCAATGACAAAAGAACAGATTAGTCAAATAATGCTGGGAAAAGGGGTTAATCATATGACAAAAGAGGAGATCCCTACTTTACACAGTAGTCCAAATAAATTCCAGTTGGATTAAGAAACTAAATGAAAAAAGACAAAATTTAAAATTTGGGGGGGGAAATCTTAGTAAAGAAAAGAATTTCTTAGTGAAGAACTCCTACAAATTATAAAGGAAAACAATGATATATTTAACAAGAATACATTATAAGGCTCTGAAAGGAAACACCATAAATTAAAAGCTAACATATATAATAATGCATTAGCATCTATTTATATACATATAAAAATACACTTAAACAAAATCAATATCCCAAAGACAAAATGTGGTCCAGCAACACAAGTCACAGAAGTGACAAAAAGATCTGTGCATAAGCATAGCCAAATCTAGAAACTGCAAATGAAAACAAGAGACCATTTCACACCCATCAGAGAGGAAAAAATTAAAATTTCATAATATCATGTATGGCAAGGAAGACAAGAAATGAATTTGGTGTCATCCTTTTGGAAAGCAATTTGGTGCATGTAGTGAGGTGCAAAATGCACCCTCTGTGTCCACCATTTCTGGTTTTTGCTCTGTGCCCTACACCAGAGAAATTCTCCCGTGATTTAGGGGACTTATACAAGGATGTTCATGACAGCTGGTTAGTTATATGAAAAAAAGTGGAAAAACCTAAATGCTCATTCACATGAGAATAGTTTAATAGTGGCAGTCACAAAAGAATTCTCTAACATTTAAAATTAAAGACTTAAGAGTGAAATTTCTCACATGGATAAATCTCAATAGTTCACAGAAGCTGGCTGAAATTCTACAAAGTCCAAGAACATGTAAAACCTCATCATACCTTGTTATAAGCACTTAAATATACATGGTGAAAACAAAATCTGTGATGGCAATTATATCTCAAGAGGGATGGTGGGAGGGGAAGAGAGAGAATTAGAGAGTCCTTAACTATGTTTTATTTCTTAAAAAAAAAAAAAAATCCAAGCTAAAGCAAATACAGTATGATTTTTCAAATCTGGGTGAAATGTCTATGGGTATCTATTATATTTGAAATATCTCATTAAAATATCTTCAGAGAAGCTTATCATAATTGTGTTCGATCAGTTATAAATACAGCTAAAATGTAATCATAAGGTGGTAAGATCTGAAACAGTTTAAAAAGTTAGGAAATTTGCTTCCCAAATCCCCACTTAAAAGCCCAAACCATGGCCAACTCATCATTCTTTGTCTCCAAAGTACATTATCTATATTAGTACGTCCTTCCCTAAAAGGACTCATGTGTTTTCAAGTAACTTACCAAACAATTTTCATGAGCAGCTATAGTCTCTTTTTTTGCAATGTATAGGACACTATACTCGGAGTCTTTGGGGCAGAGTGCACATGTCCTTTTTTCCATCTTTTCTGCAACCTGAAAGACACCTATAAGTAACATCCTTGATGAGAAATGGAAAGGTAGAATTTCTTGGTCTCCATAACTCTTCCACCAGTCTTAAAAGTAGAAGGCAGGGCACTTGTTTTTATGAGAGGTCCTCAACTACTAGAGAGAGAAAAAAAATCGGGACCCAAGTGGAAAAGCAAGTTATTTTGTATTTTTTTTTAACAGCTTAATGAATGGAGGGACAATAGTTAATGTTCATTTAAAATGTCTAAACACGTGGAAAACTTTGTTCAAGAAACAACCAGAGGGTGCCTGGATGGCTCAGTCAGAAGACCATGCAATTCTTGATCCCAGGGTTGTTTGAAACTCAGGTTGGGTGCAGAGATTACTTAAACAAACAAACAAACTTAAAAAAAAAAAAAAAAAAAAAAAAAAAGGAAAGAAACACAACTAGGAATTTATTTTTTTTTAATTTTTTTTTTAATGTTTATTTATTTTTGAGACAGAGAGAGACAGAGCATGAATGGGGGAGGGGCAGAGAGAGAGAGAGACACAGAATCGGAAGCAGGCTCCAGGCTCTGAGCCATCAGCCCAGACCCCGACGCGGGGCTCGAACTCATGAACCGTGAGATCGTGACCTGAGCTGAAGTCGGACGCTCAACCGACTGAGCCACCCAGGCGCCCCACAACTAGGAATTTAAATACAAAGCTCTCAAAACACTGCCTTGCCAATACTAAGCTCTCAATAATTATTACTATTATCATTACAAATCAACAAGAACACAATGATATATTCAAGAAACAGTGCTCTGCTCAACTGCCTGTAAACAAAAATTTTAGATCCTGTGTCAGACTATACTCAAAAATAAATTTTGAGTGAATTAAAGATGTAAATGAGCAATGTGCTATAATTTAAATACACTTAAATCTAGCATTATAATAACTTAGGAGAGAAAGCTACATAAAGGTAGAAAATTGATTTTTTTTTTTAAAGAAAGGAATGGAAGAAAGGAGAGGAACTAAGAGAAGGAGAGCTAGGAAGAAAAGGGAAGAATAAACAGAGAGAGAAAGAAGCCATCTGTTCTCAAAACCCCACTGGCATGTCACTGAGAGGTAACCTTCCCATTTGTTTGCTATTCATTTGGCCACAAGCATCCATTTAACAATTTTTTTTTTTTTTTTTTTGCCCTTTCCAATGCTCATCCTCTTTTTGATTTGGTTTTCTGTATTAGAACACACTTGTGTTTTTAATCTTTCAACTTTTAGTTTTGAAACAAGGACTTACTTTACCATTTAATGATGAGTTTTAAATTTAGATGAGGTTGAGGTGCCTGGGTGGTTCAGTTGGTTAAGCCTCCAACTTCAGCTCAGGTCATGATCTTGCGGTTTGTGAGTTCAAGCCCTGCGTCAGGCTCTGTGCTGACAGCTCAGAGCCTGGAGCTTGCTTCAGATTCTGTGTCTTCTCCCTCTGCCCCTCCCCTGCTCATGCTCTGTCTCTGTCTCTCAATAATAAATAAATGTTAAAATTAAAAACAAAATAAATTTAGATGAGGTTAACCACTTAAGGGGTTCCTATAAGTTGTTCCTAAAAGTTGTTTTTGTTATTCAAAACAAAACAAAATCTCTGAAATTAGATCTTGCATTTCACAAAATCATAGGACAGCACTTTTTTTTAAAAAAGGTTATTTATCTATTTATTTTTATTTTAGATTGAGAGAGTGCAAGCGGGAGGCAGAATGAGAGAGAATCTCAAGCAGGCTCCACACCCAATGCAGAGCTCTATCTCACAACTATGAGATCGTGACCTGAGCCAAAATCTAGAGTCAGATGCTCAACTGACTAAGCCACCCAGGTGCCCTTAGAAGACTGTGCTTTGGAGCAGCATTTATCTCACAATCTTCCCCCCATCACCCCATGTTTATTTATTTATTTTGAGAGAGAGAGAGAAAGAGAGAGAGCGAACGAACACAGAAAGTGAGTGGGGAAGGGGCAGACAGAGAGAGAGATAGAATCCCAAGCAGGTTCAACGCTGTCAATGTGGAGCCAATGCAGGGCTCAATCCCATGAACCATGAGATGACAACCTGAGCTGAACTCAAGAGTCAGAAGCTTAACTGACTGAGCCACCCAGGTGCCCCTCAGATGAGTTTCTTCTTTAATTTCTGTTTCCTGGATTTGGGTCCTAACTACTGAGGATAAAAATATGTAGTCCCTCTGCTCCCCACCAATCAAGAAAAAGGGGTTGAGACTGAGAGAAAAACCTCAAATGACTGAGAGAAAACCTCATTTTCATTCATTTCAAACCACCACCAATTTGGGAGCACCTTTGGTAGGAGAGTCATTTTGCTGGGCACTCTAGATGGGTGCTAACAGAAACATAACGTGAGCCACAAATGTGACCTACAGCTAAAAAATTTCTAGGAGCATTGTAAAAAAAAGCATCAAGAAATGGGTGAAATTAATTTTACCCATTAAATAATGGGTTAATTAATAACAGGCTCTATTCAACTAAACGTATGCAAAATATTATCCTTTCAACCTTTAATTGACATAATTAATTCATTCTTTAGTACTGAGTTTTGAAGCTTGGTGTACTTTGTGCTGAGTGTGTCTTAACTAAATAAGCCACATTTTAAGTGCTCATAGCCATGTGTAGTGAGTGGCTACTGTGGAGAACTGCATAGCAGAGGACACAAAGAAACAGGAGACAGAACTGTTGCCTGAAAGAAGCTAACAAAATAAGGAGATGAAATGCTAATAAGGAAAATAAAATAACAGGATAAATGCCACAAAGGAATATGATTGCTGAGTGGAAAATACAATACATGCTATGGATCCAGGGGAGTACAGTGCTCCCCTGTGGGATGGGGGATGGGGTGTTGTCAAGGACATGGGCCTTGAGCTGGTGCAACCTGGAGACAGACAGAAAGGGGGGAGGCGGTGGGAGGGACACTGGAGACTATGTAGCGATGTGGGAAAAGGTCAAGAGGTTTGACCAGGGGCCAGAAAACCAGGATCCTGAAGGGGGAGGGAGTCTGTGCAGAGGAAGCTGGAAAAGAATTTGAGAAACAGATGTAGAAGACTGCCAGGAAGGATTTTTAAGCAGGGGAATGACATGATGAAAGCGTTGTTTTAATCAACTAAATTTCAATACAAAAACAAAAACACAACATGGCAGGGGGAAGGGTATTACAAAGTTGCCAAATGGAGAGACAATGTGTATGTTTTTCTTGGTCTAAAATAATTCACATTATGGGGGGAAAAAGTTTTAAGCTTGATCTCGATACATGGAGAGAAATACTGTGCTCCAGAGTAGGAAGACGGGACATTATAATCCTGTCAATTCTTTCACAAATTGTAGGTTTAATGTCATTTCAACTTAAATTCCAAGAAGGTTAAAGAACTTGGGGAAAAAAAAGTTTATTTGGAAGAATAAAAGGGCATGGATGGTGAAGGAAACCTTGAAAAGAAAATACAAGGGTATCTGGCTATCCCATCGAAAACCATACTATAAAGATACAACTAGGACAAAAGAGTAGATGACTATGTCAAAAGAAAGGATACAAAGCATAGAGAGAAGAATATAATCTATAATTATGAATTTAACATATCATAAGGCAATATGTGCATTTCTTCTCTGGCACTGATGTCCTCAGGACATTTTCTGTTGGGTTATTCACTATTTTCTTATTGATTTATGAGCCTGTTATGCATTCTTGTTAGTCATATGTGTGGTCTTTTTTGTTTATAAAATGGACATACAGAATGTTTAAACGTTTTATTTGATAAAAAGGAGATATGACTTAGAAAACACCTCCATAGCTCTATTTTCTTCTAAAATTTTATTTTTATATTAAAATATTAATGTGAAATTTATTGTATTATAAAGTACGAGATGGGGCTCTAACTTATTTTCATAGTGGTTAGCCAGTGATTTAAATCTCCTTTTCATACATTTAATGATTACATATGTTTGGGTTTGTTCACATACTTCTATTTTGTTCCATTGATCTGTCACTTTCTCTGCCAATACCACACTTTATAATTTTCAATGTTTTAGAATACATTTTAATATTTGACAACATAATATACCATCCTAGATGGAAAATAAGGAAAAAAAAACCCAATATTTTATTCACCTCAGGCCCCAAATATACTTTGTTAAATACTATATTCTTTTTAAAAGAACACACAAACTGGATATTAAATTTATAAAGCACAGGCTAAAAAAAAAAAAAGCATCAAATTATTAGTGACAAAATCTGGAATAAAAATCCCTAATAAAATAGTATGATAACATTTGATAGGCATGCAATGCTCCTTGTTGTATAAGAGCTAGGCATTTTCACACAGCATTACCCTTTCCTTGTGCAAAGCTGGACTTTTGGACAGGTGCACTGTGCAGGGCTGAGCTGTCAGGCTTTGGATACTAAGCATGGCCCCCTGTGTTTCCTTTGGGGACTGACCATCTGAGTTGCATTCCCAAGTCTGCAGGTTTTTGGGTTTTGGCACCTGGGAATATGGTGGTGGTAGCTACACCATTGCCTTCTGACCTAGAGTTTTGTCACTACAACCCCCAAAGTGGGACACGCAGGCTCCCCCTAATGGCCTTTTCTTGGTAAAACACGTCCTCCTCATAGTTTCTTATAAGATCTTGGCTTTTCTAACTTGTTCATTCTTCCAGACTAGAGGATGCATGTAACTCTGGAGTTGAGGGGAAATCACACTAGAGGCTCTTATATAGACAGGCATCTCTCACTATCTGAATGCTTGCTATGCATTATCCAAAACTCATGGACCAAATAAATACATTGGATAACTGATAGTCCTCACCTTCTGAATTCAGGAACTGTATAGGTTCAGACAGTGAGGGATAGGTGTATTATGGGAGCTGGGCATTTTAGGGAAAAGTCCATTGGTCTCCATCAGCAGCTGACACTAAGAACAATGAGGATCGGCAGGGCTCCCCATGGTCCTTCTATTGTGTCTAGCAGGCCTAAGGACTCACAGAGACTGATCTGACAACAATTCCCCCAAAATTAAACTGGTAGTCAAGAAAGGTTCTACAGAATGAAGCTGCAGAAAAATGACAAGCCAGGAACATATGAACTCTGACTAACTCAAACCAACAGAATGAATCTCTGTCTCTAGGCCCATCTCCATCTGGAAAGGGATTACTAATGTCACAGCCTCTGCAGGGATGTCAGGGGTGTCTTCCAAATGTTCCTTTTCCCAGATATGGTCTTAAAGCCCATTGGACAAGGGAAATCCAGCCAGAGGACAGAATCTGGGGTAGCCAGACTGGATAGCCAAGAAACACGTTTCACCACTAAATGAGTGGATGATGGAATGAGAGTCCCTAATCTTACAATTCCATTTACAAGCCCTTTTGTTATGATTTATGTTCTGGACTGGCAACCGATTTATGGTGCTGGCTTGGAAACTTATTCCTCTTTTCTTCTTTGATCAACTTATCTATTATTGCAGCTTTTTAAGTTCTTCCATTATACATAAGATATGTGGGAGAAGTCAACTTTACCACTGAGTCCCATGACTGCACACCTGTAATGGATAAAGACCAAAACAGAAGAGGAGTGGACATTACCTAGAGGCTTGGTAATGGACTTGGAAACATAAATGTATTTGGGAGAGCCAGAAAGCATTACTGGGGACAGCTTTAGAGTGTATAAACAGGGGGATGCCTGGGGGGCTCAGTCAGTTAAGCATCCAACTTTGGCTTAGGTCATGATCTCATGGTTTGTGAGTTCGAGGCCCACATCAGGTTAGCTTGAGCCCTGCTTCAGGCCCCACACTGACAGTGCAGAGCTGGTGTGGGATTCTCTCTCTCTCTCCCTCTGCCCCTCATGGGATTCTCTTTCTCCCTCACTCTCTGCCCCTTGCTTGCTTGTGCCCTCTCTCTTTCTCAAAAAAAAAAAAAAAAAAAAAAAGTATAAACTGGAATAAGAATGGGCATGTTGTGGGAAAGGGGTGGCGGACAGCCATGTTCAGTGGACTTCTTTAAGATATCTATCTCACAATCATACACAGGGATGACCCTCAGCAGGCACATTTGTATTATGTGACTCCATTTCCCTACGCACAGCTGACAGTCCCAGAGGACCTATCTGCCCAACTCTCAGATATACAGAATTCAGAACAGAAGACTTTAGTTCAAACTGGGCTGGTTTCCCTCCTTAGAAAGACATTCCCCATCAGCAACAGAATAGAAGCCAAGCTCAGTGGTACATACAAGCCCACTCATTCCTTCAATAAATTCTTAATAAGAACCTATTAGGCACTACAAATAAAACAGACAATGAGATGAGAGTTTCAACTCTCATGGAACTTTATTCTAGTAGTAGAGACAGACAAGTATTTTTTTTCCTGCTAGTGATAAGTGTTATGAAAAAAACAGAGCAGGGAAAGGAAGTAGAGAGTCATGAGGGAGGTGGGGTGTTCTCTTAAATAGCATGGGCAGGCAAAGCTATGGAGGGACACACTTGAGATTTGAATATGGTGGGGAAGTGAGAAATGTGATGCAAACAGAAAGACCCTGAGGCAGGGGCAGATCTGGGGGCTTGGAGGACCCACAAGGCAGTAAGGGGTAGCAAAGTCATCAAGATGAGCAGGTATGGGATCAGATCAGGACATGGGTTACACTGTAGGCCACGGTAAGAGATTGTTTGGAAGGTAATGAGACTGTTGAAGGGCTCTGTGTAGGAGAATCACATTCGCTTTTTTTTCTTAAAGATCATTTTGGCTGTTGTACAGTCTTGTCTGTATGAGAAGTTGGAGTAGGGGCCAGATCAGTAGTCCAGGCAGGAGATGATGGTGGATTGGGCTTGGATGGTAGCGAAGGTGCGAAGCGGTCAGGCTCAAGATCTATTCTGAAAACAGAACTGACTGGTCTGATGCATTACATGGGAGGTGAGGGAGAAAGAGAGGCATTGAGGGCAGTGCTAACAGATTTGGCCTGAGAAACTGGATGAATGGAATGCTGGTGGTTGAACAGGTTTGGAATACATGGATATACGCAGGGAAACAAAAATTCTCTTTGGGATATTCAGTTTGAAATCATTCTAAGCATTGATGAAGTTGGTTATACAAGTCTGGAGTTTGGGGAAAATGTCAGGATGGAATCTCATCTCTAGTAACATTCCATAGGTAACACTAGCTGAATGAAAATATTCAACCACTTGGTTTAGGGTTGCCATGTGAAGTTTTGAGGCTGGTGCCTCTTCCTGTCATCACCTTTGTATGGAACACCCTTTCAAACTTTCTACCTCTGGTTGCCTCTTGCCATTTAAAACTAAGGGCATCCTCACCTCCATAAAGCTTTCCCTGAACACCAAGTTGAGTTAGGAGCCCCTCATTTGGGCCTCTGTGGTGCTTACTTACCAGGTCATCTTCAAGTTGCCTATTCGATTCTCTAAGCTGGGGTCAGTTTAACTCATCTCTGTATTCCCCAAATCTAGCCCTGAGCCTGGCAGGTGGTAGGACCTCTACATCTGTTTAAGTGAAAGGAAGGCACAGACTCAGACTATTGCCTTATTCACAGAGAGGGTTGCTGAGGATCTGAACTACTGAATGAAAAGGAGGAGATGGTTCCAAAGAGTCACATTCTCTGCAAGAACCTTCCCAACCGCTTCCTGAGACCCAGCTAGCCACTTCTCTTCAGGAAGGGGTCCACTCCTGCCTACTTCTCCACTTCTCTGACAACATTGTTTTACAGGTGGGTGGAGCTTCGCGTGGAGAGTAAGCCCACCAGAATTTATGTCGGTTTCCTCTGATGCCTCCATTCCCAGTAGAGTAGGACAGTAGCATTGGGCTGTCCATCACTAGTGGGAGAAGAAAGCGGGACACAACTCTCCTAAGTGAAGCTCCGGGGCTGAGGTCTGGGCTCAGAGTCCCTGCGGAACTGCCCGAAGGTCTGTTGGAGGTGAACGTAGACAAGCCCAGCAAGTTCGGCAAGTTTGCCAGCGCTGCCTGAGGGGCTAGGATGTGGATCCGGGGGGCCCCCAAGCGGCCGCAACAGTGAGCAGACCCTGGGCCCCGCCCTGTGATTGTGGGACACTGCATCACCCCCCTCCTATCCACAACTCCATCCCCGCGTGTTCGCGCGCGCACATTACTCACCAGTGGGGTGGGGGAGCTGGTCCGGCGCGTCCTTGGCCAAGGAAGACAACGCTTGCTCCATGGCTGCACCCTCCGTGGCTGTCCAACGGCTGTGCTCCTTGCCTGCACTTCCGGAAGTTCACAGGCAGTTGCAGAGTTTCGTTTTCGTAAAAGCTGTGATGATCCATTTCCCCTGCATAGGGGGAAGTTCTGAGCAAGAGACGCGTAGAGTTTGCAGACGTAGTTATCATTCAAATAGGAGCTCGCATCTTATCCAGATCTGGTCTGAATCTGAACTTGCTTTGTTTTGTTTTTAAACTTGCAGGCGTTCCCCACCCTGCCCTGACTTTTCCTCTTCAAATTGGGAGGAAAGATGACCAAAACCTGAGATCAGCTGAAGTGACTGCTCTTCTGTTTCTTTAAAAATTGTGTAACACCAAGTCTGGCCTAAATAGTTATGTCATAAACGTAGGCGGAATTAACAGACTAATTCCAGTTGCAAGTCGCAAGTCTTTATTTAGCACCCATGGGGTACACAGCACCATACAAGACGAGGTTTTCAGTGCATGTGACAAATATACATGTAGAGAACACAAATGCATATAAATTACAGATAAAAAAAATTCTGGAAAAGAAGCATGTCATAGTCGGTGGTTTGCTGAGGAATTAAAGGAAAACTTCTGCAGGTCTTGCATTTTGAGGTTTTAAAGAGAAGAAAGGCAAAATTGGGGACAGCAGAAAAACAATATTTAAAAAGATAACTTGGGACAGTCTTGACAAATACAGAAATGGGTTACAGAAGAATGGGGCTCAAAGGGGAGATAAGAGCAGACTCTGGCAGCCAAGTTTTTGCCCTTAAATCAGGAGGAGAGACAAGTATTCCTTGGCAGGCCAAAAACAGTCCATAACAGACCATTGGAGACTTGGTAGCTCAGCTACCTCATGGTGTGGCACTTGAAGAGCCCTTTCCCCCAGTTTATAATCTCAGCCTTTTTAGTGTTCCACTCTTAAGTATGAGTAGACTGCCAAGATCACCAACTGAGGAAAGTCTATAACATGAAAGACAAAGACCAAAGGAAATATACAGTGAAAACAAATAAACCTTTGAGGTCACAAAATATGCAGGAAGAATATAGATATGAATGTGTGTGCACACACTTAAACCTATATACATGACACTTTCAAGAAGATTTGATACTGCAACCATGAACCAAAAATAGGATGCTATTAAAGAAAAATTCAGAGAAGAGAGCTCTAGAAATTAAAAATATGAGACCAGAAGGGGAGCCTGGGTGGCTCAGTCTGTTAAGCATCCGACTTCGGCTCAGGTCATGATCTCACGGTTTGTGAGTTCGAGCCCTGTGTCTGCCTCTGTACTAAAAGTTTGGAGCCTGCAGCCTGTTTCAGATTCTATGTCTCCCTCTCCCTCTCTACCCCTCCCTACTCATGTGCTTGCTCTCTGTCTCAAAAATAAATGAAACATTAAAAAAAAAAAAAAAGAGACCAGAAAAATAAAGCACAATACATCTATATTGGAAGATTCAGACTGAGGAAATCTCTCAGCAAGTTACAGCAAGAAGACAGCTGAAAATATATTTTGGGGAGCCTGGCTGGCTCAGTTGGAAGAGCATGTGACTCTTGGTCGCAAGTTTGAGTCACACACTGGGGGTAGAGATTACTTAAATAAATTAAAAAAAAAAAATGAAACTCTTAAAAAGAGAGAGAAAAGAAAATTAGAAGAGAGTCAATCCTGAAGGTCTAACATCTGAATAACAAGAATTCTAGAAATAAAGAACAGATTAGGAATCATTAAAGAAATGGTTCAAGATGATTTCCCTGAACTGAAGGACAAAGTTTTCAGATTGAAAGATCCCACCAAGCACCCAGGATGAAAGATGAAAATGGACTTCACCAGAAAGGAACACTGAGACAAAGATAATTCTATCAATTTCAAGAGAGATTAAAACTGGTCATATATATAAAAAATAAGGAACAGAATGACATCTGACTCCAGTAGTCACCCTGGAAGCCAGAAAGGAGACCATTTTAAGACTTCATAGCAGCAGCACTGGAAGCTAGCAGATGCCTTCAATATTGTGTATGGAGGCTACTCAAGAATTCTATACCCTGATAAAATAGCAATCAAGCATACAGGTCAAAATAACATAATCAAACATGCACAGTCTCAAAATATTTACCTCTCGATTTTCCTTTTCAAAAGCAACTAGGAAGAATATGTCCTTCACCGATATGTGGGAATAAACCAAGGAAAAGGGAAATAATGGAATTTAACTGGAAATAGATCTGACATAGACAAAGAGAATCTCTAGGACACTGATGGAAGATGAGAGCTGTGAAGCAGATCAAGATGTTAGGACTTCTGCACAAAAGTATTTCCCATACTGATTAAGTATCTTCACTTTCAGTGTACTACCTAAAACATCTTTACTGTGAATAAATGGACTTAACTTTCCTCATCTGTCTGGAGGCTGTTTGTTGGCTTGTAACTTTTGCTCCTCTTCCTAGTTCCTAGGTTTCTCACTCCATACAACAATTTCAAGTTAAATTTTCATCTAGTTTAATATTTTTAAGAAATTAAATTGGGTCCAAACTTTGAACAGGTTTTTTTTTTTTTTAATTTTTTTTAATGTTTATTTACTTTTGAGAGAGAGAGAGAGAGAGAGCAAGCGAGTGGGGGAGGTGCAGAGACAGAAGGAGACACAGAATCCGAAGCAGGCTCCAGGCTCTGAGTTGTCAGCACAGAGCCCTACGTGGGGCTCGAACTCAAGCTGTGAGATCATGACCTGAGCTGAAGTCGTACGCTCAACTGACTGAGCCACCCAGGTGCCCCGAACAGGTTTTTTTTTTTTTTTTTTAATATTTTTGAGAGAGAGAGCGAGAGAGAGAGAGAGCACGAGAGCACTGCAAACTGGGAAGGGGCAGAGAGACAGAGACAGGCTCATAGCACAGAGTCCAATGCAAACTTACTAAGCATGAGATCATGACCTGAGCTGAAGTCAGATGCTTAATGGACTGATCCACTAGGTGCCCCAAACTTCAAATAGGTTTTTATTTGAACAGTAACCAAACTAAACCCAGAATCAAGTACAAAAGAAAAGAAAAAAAAAGACATAAAACCTCTCAAAAGCCAGAACTACTTTTAATTACTACTTTTTGAGCTGGTATTCCTGTTCTGGTTCCAAGGGAGAAGTTCCTGGCAGTCAAATGTACATCTTTGTTATGGGTAAAATTAGTTTTGACTCTTGGAGATTCCCAGTCCTCTTTCTGCTCCATGATAAGGGCTGGGTAACCCATAGCAGAGTAACTCCCTTTTTCTCAACAAAAACAATTTGCACATCATACACAGGAGAATTCAAGCAGCTGTTCCAGACTTTACAATTGAGTAGAACTGCCTTGTTTTGTTGTTGCTGTTGGTTTTTTTTAAAGTGAAATTCTTGCCCAGCACAATCCCTTCTGGCTTAAGTAAGACACTAGTTTTCTAAGTTTTGCTAGTTTCTAAGTTTTGTTTTTCTTATGGCTCTCCTCTACTTAGAACAAAAATATTCCAATTCCTCCAGGTTTCTATTCCCTTTGTTTCTTGTCTGTGTTTGTACTGGAGAAGTAAAGAGAACCTATGGAAAAGAAGTTTCCTCTCAAAGTTTGTCAAAACCTTCTCCATCTTAGCACTCAAATGGTTTGATGGGGCAGAGTTGCAAGGAGCCAGACAGAGCTTCTCCAACTAGTGTTAAAATATTGGAAGTGATATGTATAAGTTAGTTCTTACATATTCCTCAGGCTCTGTTGCCCACCTTATGGCTTATAATGATAAATTATTTGCCAAGAATTAAACAAATTTTGTAAGTAACAATGTGAAATTTGGCCTTTTGGGGGCATAAACTCAATAATCACAAAAGTAAATACGATCAACTGAATTCTATTGTGACATTTGTTTCTCTTAATATATAATTTACAAATAAGTTACAAACTGTATAATGGTATTTCATATAAAATATACACTTCCATCCCACTCATGTAAAGTTGAACAGCAGAAAGAATAAAGAGATAGCCTATGTGTATGAAAATGTCCTTATTTTGTTTCTAGCATTTTAAGCCACACAAATGAATTCCTTGACAAGGGTAAACTGAGAGGAATTCTCTTGATGGATCACAACCTAAGTTAATTCCACTGATGACTGAAAGTTTCTTGCATGGCTCTAATTGCAGCGTGATATGCTAATTTCTTCAATAGGCATTAGCTACAAATTTATAATATTTTCTTTCTACATTTATTAACCCCACACTGGCAGAGGATTTCTTTCTCAGGCACAGTCCCAGCTTCATACCCATAATCCCATGTTAGTTCTGTTCTTGCTTTCACATACCTAGAAAGTAGAAATGAAAAAAGTAAACAAATTACTCTGAGTAACTACCAAATGAACCAAATTTATTATATCAATTTCTTAGTAACATTATTAAAAATCTTCAACCACCATCCACCAGTTAGGAATGCTCTTTTATTAAGAATAATCATTTGAGTTTTTTTTTAAGATTTTTTTAAAGTGTATTTATTTATTGAGAGAGTGTGTGAGAGTGCGCGCGAATCAGGGAGGGGCAGAGAGAGAGGGAGAGAGAGAATCCCAAGCAGGCTCTACACTGTGAGGGCAAAACCTGATGAGGGGGTCAAACTCATAAGCTGTGAGATCATGACCTGAGCCGAAGTCAGACACTTAACTGACTGAGCCACCAAGGCATCCTAATCATTCGAGTTTTATTTCAAATCTACTAAAATCCTAAGTAAGAAGAAACTTGTCAATATCCCAAGAAAGGAAGTGTTTTACAAACAGTGGAACCTAGTGACATGAGGAGGTCTGTGGTACAAGGCCTGTGGTGTGATAGTTGGGGGGTAGTTCTGACTTAAAGAACTAGTTAAAGATATTCTATATCACTTATTCCCTGAATTGAGCTGGACAAGACCTGCCATTGTCAGCCCTTTCAGGCATTAATTCTCAAAGGAAATAAGAACTGAAATTTTAGCTGTTTAAAATTTTATTGACTAGCAACAGTTTGGGATAAATGAATATTCTAGGGTACCAGATATTAGGGGCTTACTGTAAGCACATATTTTCTTTTATATTTTCCTATTGTTATTTTTTACAATTTCAAAATTAAATCACATAAAAGAAGTTTCAAACCTGTTGGTGAAGAATGCCACCAATGGAAAATTCCTGTCACGTGTTTCTACAAAAACATTCTGTACCAAAAGATTTGGGCAACAACTATGCTGTTAAAATAAATAAACACAGAGGTTAGATAAAGAGTTTGATACCTTGTTTTTGAAGCATTAGAATATCATTCTGTTTCTAGCACATCTCACTTATTTTCCTTTCTTTGTTTTTGCTAATATGCAAAATATCAGAGACTGTAATTTTGTTAATATTAGGAACCCAATCGGAAAAGCTCTGTTCTGACATTCTTATCCTGCTGGTAGAAATGCAAAATGGTACAAACTTCTATAGAAGATAATTTGTCAATTTTGTCAATATTATAAATGCATTTATCCTTTGATTCAGCAATCCCCTATCTGGGAGTGTATTCTACAGGTACATCTGTACATGTATCTATGTGTAAGATTATTCACTGAGCATTGTTTCTAAAAGTTTAGAAACCCAAATGTCTTATCTAAAGAGGATTGGTTACAAAATAAACTTTGGTATATCCATACAATGGAATCCTATGCAGCTATAAACAAAAACAAACAGAAAGAGAAGCTCAGTGTACTGATATGGAAAGGTCTCCAGAGTATATTGTTAATTAAAAAAAACAAGGCATAGGACAGTGAATATGCTGTTATGTAAGAAAGAGGGAAAATAAGAATATTTATATTTATTTGTATTTCCATAAAAAAACACTGTAAGAATACGTAAGAAAGTAATAAAAATGATTTTACATATAGAGGGTAGAGTAGGGACAAGGTTAAATGAATGGAGGCATAGTTATTTTTTAGGGTATTTTTTTTTAACAGGACAAAAAAGGTTAATACGAAGAATGTATGTGACCTGAGTTTTACATGATCATCAAACAGACCTTCTAGAAAGGGAACATATGTAAGCAACTGACATCTCTGCTGAATACAACCATTAGTTATCCTTGTTCAACGCTTCTAACATGATATTATTTTCTCTGATTACCACCATTCCAATATTGTTCTATTGTCCACTAGCTCCCATCTCCATACATTCATCTATTCCCAGATTCACAAAAAGACCAAATCCCAGCAATTTTCCTTGAATATGTCTGCCACCATTCAATTTCAATGATAACTTCCTGTCCACATTTTTTCAGTTGTGCCAGTAAGCTTTACTCATCGTGCATACATACAGGCTCAGAGTTACCCTGAAACAGAATTCTGTTTGGCTGTATGTATGTATTCTGTATGGCTTTTTATTTATTGATATATTTGCTTTAATTTTATTTCCATTTTAAAGTCACGAATGTATTTTCTTTTTCTTTTCTTTTTTTTTTTTAAGTTTATTTATTTATTTACTTAGAGAGACAGAGAGCAAACATGCACAAGCAGGGTAAGGGCAGAGAGAGAAGGAGAGAGAGAGCATCCCAAGCAGGCTTTGTACTCTGCACTGAGCCCAACATTGGGCTCAATCTCATGACCATGAGATGAAATCAAGAGTCAGATGCTCAACTGACTGAGCCACCCAGGTGCCCCACAAATGTATTTTCTATATTAAAAAAAAAAGGAAGGAAGGAAAGAGGGAAGAAAAAGGGGAGAGGAGAGGAGAGGAGAGGAAGACAGATTAATTCTATTTTTCCACAACAAGAGAGTTTTTCCAAAACTCAGGTTGTGTGCTAATTGGGAGAGGTAAAACCAACCATATGGTTCTGGTGCAGCCACTTTCAACACAGCTGACAGGAAATAAAGCCATGACAGTTCTTTGTTGGGGATCCTTCTTTAATGGCCCCTTAGTTATGTTTAATGGCATCTGACATGTTTGGCAACAGTAGAGAAGTAGTCAAAGTGGAATAAAGAACAGCAGTTGGGGACAGAGGAAGAGAAGAAAGGATTCTGTTCCTTGTTAACCAAGTATCCTCCTAACTAGGTGAAAAAGAAGCCAAATAAACAGATCACCTAGCAAGGAAAAGGCTATTTTTTTAATGTTTATTTATTTTTGCGAGAGAGAGAAACAGAGCATGAGTAGGGGAGGGGCAGAAAGAGAGGAAGACACAGCATCAAAACAGGCTCCAGGCTCTGAGCTGTCAGCACAGAGCCTGATGCAGGGTTTGAACTCATGAGTAGTGAAATCATGACCTGAGCTAAAGTAGGACGCTAAACAGACTGAGCCACCCAGGCGCCCCAAAAGCTGTTTGTTTTTAAAGATTTGCTGACTTTAGGTTGGGCAGGGGAAGGGGGGAGCGGATGGGAGGGTGGGGGAGGCTGGGTTGGGCCTGCAGGTCAGAGAGGTGCTGAGTATTAAGGAGGGCACTTGTGATGAGTACTGGGTGTTGTATGTCAGTGATGAATCACTAAATTCTACACTTGAGACTAATATTGCACCGTATGTTAATTGGAATTTAAATAAAAACTTGAAAAAGAAAAAAGATTTTCTGACTTCAGAATCTTATTCTCTTTTGATGGCAGGTCAATTACATATGACTGCACATAAATTTCAAACCATTCAAAAAAGCATAGAAAAAGAAGTTGTTTAGAAATGTGATCAGCCCATATACTCACATTAAGGAAGCGGCCCACATTTCCTTCTTTTGTGGCATCCAATAAAAACACATTCCCTTTATTGAACTTCTTTAGAGAATCAGGTGAAGTGTTCTTGGTTTCGCTTTGGAACTCTTTATCACAAAAGACCTGCTGGTTTTGAAATGCTGGAGATCTTTCCCCTTGGGGCTTTTGTATTTGAGACTTGAATTCCTTTATAATATTCTGATTATCCAGTGGGGTTGCTTGGTTACATCTTCCCCCTGATGGTATTTCTTCTCTACATTTGGTTATATCTATCACATCTGATTCAATCAGCAGACTGTTTTCAGTGTCTTTAACTTGGTAAGAGCTTGAATCCTCTAAGAAACATTTTAGAAGGAAGTGTCAGCAAATATACTTGGTTAAGCAACAGTCCTGAGATTAACATACTAATTAAATGCTGGCTGCTTTAATTATCTCTAATTCTTACAATGTATGAAGATAGATAGTACTCCAACTTTACAAATGAAACGTTGAGCCTCTGAGAGGGTAAGAGATTCACCTGACTGGCAATAACAATGAGAAATGGGGTAAGAAACCAAGAACTGTCTCAAATATTTGAGAAATTGTCTAGCTCCAAGTCTGCCTTCTTTATACTACCTTTTTATGAATGTACTGCTTGCCTCCTGTTACTATTACTGTATTTAATCTCTACTACTCATAAACTGACTTACCTCTCTTCAACTCTGGAATCTCTGTTTCCATATATTCTAAACACCTGTAACAGTGGGTGTTTAGGGAGTACTCTAGGCCTGTAGGACAACAATGAAAAGCCTGAGAAGACCTGCTGGCATTACCCTCTACAAGTCCCAAGAGCAATAACTGTATTGCTGGGGGTTGTGTACACATTAGTGTTTGGTGGTTCTGCTACATGACCACTCAATAGTTACAAATTTTTAAGCAATAATACCTTAGAGTAAGATACGCTGCCTTAATCATTTTTTATCCAATAAGGGAAATTTTTTTTAGAATATTCAAAAGTATGAATCCTTGTCAAACAGAATAAGTAAAATCATTTATTCTTTAAAAGTTACTGTGTCACCTAACTCAGTGGCACAAACAAATTGTTTCCTTTAATGGTTTTGATTTAATCATTACTGTTACTGGCTGCTGTTCCTACATGTTCTCGTATTTTAATCATAGGTTCCATGTGAACCATAATAGTACATAAATGATTTTTATAGTGCCTGCTATATATTAACACTATAGCAATCAATGAAAATAACAAAAGAACCAAAGCAGTAGTATTCATTATGGCTCACAGGCATGAAATGGTGAAGGAAACCAGAATATGCCATCCCAAAATATGCTTCTTTGACATAAGATTATTTTAGACTAACAGCGATTAAGCAGCATATGCAGGAAAAGCTCATCTCCCTCCCCTTATCTGTTTAAAAGCAGTACATAAATTTACAAAGGTGTCCCTCCTCCTACTAGGAAGGACAAAAGTTAGTGACAAGAGACAACTTTACACTTTCATGAGCCTGGAAACCAAACCAGTGGAATCTACGTAACAAACTTTACTAACTAGCCTTTATCCACTATTGGTTTCTCACATATTTACCTTCCCACAACTTGCTGCCACTAGAGACTCAAGGTCCTTTTCATTTGTCCTGTCACCCTTCTAAAAATTTATTGCTGTTGTTTTTTGAGAGAGAGAGAGAGAGAGAGAGAGAGACAGACAGACAGACAGACAGACAACACAACCAGGGGAGGGGCAGAGAGAGAGAATCTTCAGCAGGTTCCATGCCCAGCGTGGAGCCCAATGTGGGGCTCGGTCTCACAACCATGAGATAGATCATGACCTCAGCAGAAATCATGAGTCGGACGCTTGACTGAACCACCCAGGTGCCCCTAAAAATTTACTGTTCTTTGGCTAAGATGCTAGATAAGCCACAGTTCTAAGCTACTTCTTTGTTACTCATCTCTAAGTACTCCCAGGTGTTATATGTATGATACACATGGTAATAGTGATACATGGCAATGAATTTCTTTTTGCTTTTCTCTTGTCAATCTAATTTACAAGGCCTCACACAGCTAACCTAAAATGGGTAGAAGAGATTTTCCTCCCCTACAATTATAGAATAATTATAATACACAAATATCCTTTGTGATAGACCTTTTCTGTCAAGCAGCTGCCTCGCTCCCTACTCCCAATCTCCATCCTTTAAGACCAGGTTAGGAGTTGGAGATACAGATGCAAGGAAGCTCAAAGAGAGAAGAGGCAATGGCTGGTTATTTAAAAAGGGTCATCTTTCAGCAGTATCCCTCTGTGAGGGAGATAGTGAAATGCAAAAGTACCAAAATCCAGGTCTGTCAAGTTGTAACATGAAATCCAGCAAGAATGGTAACATTCAAAGACAAGCACTCAGAATAGCAGTATTTTTGCTCTGTGCTGAGCATCTCTGCAGCAGTGTTGGGTGGAGTACTGTAGAATGATGTATCTTTATTGTTAAAGAGTTAGGAAATGGCAGCTTTGGACAATGCTTCCAAAACCAAAGATAACACTGTGGACTACGTAACTCAGAGTTGTCTCTACCCCACTCCTTCCTGCCATGCCTCAGATCACTGTTGGCATACAGACTAGAGGATGGCACACTTCTTCTGCAAGGGGACAGAGAGCAAGTATTTTAGGCTTTGTGGACCATATGGTCTCTGTCCTGACTATTCAGCAATGCTGACATAAATCATCAGAGACAATATATAAATTAATGAGTGTGGCTATGCTCCCACAGAAGTCTTTATGGACTCCAAAATTATAATTCCATATATAATTTTTGAGTGTCACAAAGTATTATTCCTCTTCTCATTTTTTTCCAGTTACTTAAAAATGTAAAAATTATCATAGCTCATGGGCCATACATAAACAGATGGTGGGCCAGATTTGGTCCACAAATTGTAGTTTGCCAACCTCTGATATAGACAAGAAGTAACTTATATAATGAATGCAGCTTGTTTAAGTCTGAGAAAATGAGCCACAGGTATTGAGCAGGACAGACAAAACAGCAGAAGACGCAGGCAATCACAGAGTGAAACAAAGCCTACTTTTCATCTCCTTGGCTTTGGGGTTCAGATGTACTTGGGTCGGTTTAAATCCGTCATTATCTTCTGAGGTGACAGACTCTGAGGAAGTAAATCCCTTAAAAGAGAACAGGGAAGATGTCTTTACTTTCTAGCTCAGGAAAAAGAATTTAATTTAGCAGTTAGCCCACTTTCATCAAGTGTCAATCTTCATAGGCTGTAGCTACCAGATTAGTTTTGAAAGCCTCAAAGCTGATATCATAAGGAATCTCTGGAGTGATGGCACCCTTTTGGCCGTGTTCTGCTTCTAGGCACTTTAGTAAACCACAGCTATAAAGACTTTATCAAGACTGTCAAGACATTCTTTAGGCATTAAAATTTAAAATAAAATTCTAATACATCCATCTGTATCCCTCAATTCTGATACCAGATTTGGCTTCAACCGTAAGATGTGCAAAGACAAAAACACACTTTGGCTAGTTTTTACTTCAAAGAGAAGGTTAAGGGAGTTGCCTATCTTTATGAGTTGTAGACACTGCAATCACTTCATATGGTAAGGGTAGCTTTTAAAAAGGGCATATACTTAACACCATGCTTGGCACTGAACTAACTGTTCAATAAATGTTGACCATTATTAATTATTCAAGTTACTTAAAGGGTCAACATTTATTGAGCACTTGAGTGTCAGGCATTGTGCTACGCAAAGTATCTGATGTTTATCTCATTTAATCCTCTTAACTCTGAGATCATTTTACAAATAAAGGAACGCAGACTTGGAGAGATCACCCAGGTAGTAAGAAACAGAGCTGGAGGTCAAACCCAGGTCCATGTGGTCTGATGGCCCAACTTTTTCATAATTTTGTGATCCTGAGGAGGTATTTACTGTACATTACTAGGGCAGAAGATAAATATCTGCACACCACCTAGGGCGGAGTTTTTACTTTTCATCAACAAGCCCTACTATGACCTACCATTATGTCTTCCTGTTCTTTTTCCGGTATCTTTCTTTGCTTTCAGGTTATAGTCTCTGACTAGTTATTCTTCTCAGTACAGACTGAAAAGTGTACCTTTAGAGGCTATCATGTAAAATGGTGCTTTCTGGAAGATTCTTTTATTAGGCTGTGCCTCTTCTTTCTCTTACATCTTACAACCTTATCTCCTAAGCCTACTGTATCTTTTTTCTTATTATGTATCACTATCAACTCTGGAACACTTTAACTTTTCCTACAAATTCTCAGAACTGGATAGCTCTCAGTCTCAGTGGAATACACTGTCAGATCATGACCAATCCTCTCCTTATGTATCTAAGTTGGGAACATGCCAATCCACCATGGAGGACACTAATAAAGCACGGTCTTAACATTTCAAGAGTACGCCCGTTCCAAAATAATAAAAGAAATCCTACACATTGAATAACACAAACAATTGGAACTAAGTAAAAGACAGAAAGATGAGATAATAGTTAACGTTCTCAGAAGGGCCCCATCTACATTTTGCAGTTTTTACCATCTTTTTCCCATTGTGTTGAATAATGGCTGTCTTGGCTTTAGGACTTCTAATGACTGAATGATACTGAATTCTTGAAATATTGTTACATTTCATTTCTCTGAAAAGAAAAAAAAGTTATTCTATATATCACTAAAAATTCTCTTTATTGGACTTTGAAATACAGATATCACTGTTACATAAATATCCATTAGAAATTAATCTAATAACATCTACGGATAGCCCCCACTAAAGAAAGAAACATATTTTAAAGTCAATCATATTTGAAGTACATTAAAAAAAAGAATCCATGAAAAGCTTTGCACATAAGTTGACAGAAAATACAAAGGACTGCAAAAGTTATGACATCCATAAAGACTCCGATTAAAGTCATAAATTTTTTAAAGGTAAAACTCCAGAAATGGAACACTGAGGAAAAAAGTATGTTGGCTAGATTTTAAAATCTAAGTGTTCTAGATTTCTCTGTGTTAAACTTGTAACTGTGAAGCAAGTTGATATACAGGAGATACACAGGAGTAGGGGTAAAGTAAGACACAAAGAGAACCACGCTTGATCAATAATACAGATCAATCCTGATTAGGTTTCTAAGATTTTACTTACGTAACAGGTTCTTTTAAATTATTACGGAATGTAGGTGGACACTCCTCAGTCTCAGCACTTCCATGTGTTTCCAGGTCTAATGGGATAACTTCTACCTCACAATCTGCAACTTCTATTTTCCTCTTTTTTGAAAACATATTTTTCATAATATTCTCTTCCTTTCCATTTTCATCAGTAGGATCAGGTTTCCCAGTGCTAGATCTGCTTAGTAATCTTCCTAAAAGAAAAAAGGGTTTAATGAGACAAAAGATAATTGCTAAGCAACAAAAGAGCATCTTTATTCTGCTCCATTACTAAAGAACCCTGTGAAATATCCTTTATTTCTAGAATGAAAATAAACACATTAACTAATCCTAGAAAACTCTTGTAAGAAATAATAAACAAAAGACCAGTGAGAGATTTCTTATCTTCCAGGATATGAAAAAACATTGGCCATCTAAAAAAAGCATTGTCTGTTCTGGTATAACATGAAAGAGAATAGATTTAGCTACAATAATATAAAACAAAAATACAGATCAGAAAGCATTCTAGAAAATTAGAGAGGTGAACTCTAGTCTTAAGATTACAGCTTTTATGGGGCACCTGGGTGGCTCAGTTGGTTAAGCATCCAATGTCAGCTCAAGTCATGAGCTCATGATTAGTGGGTTTCAGGCCCACATGGGGCTCTCTGCTGTCACCACAGAGCCCTCTTTGCATCCTCTGTCCCCCTTTTTTCTCTGCCCCTCCCCACTCATTCTCTCTCCTTCTGTCTCTCTCAAAAACCAACATTTAAAGAAAAAGAGTATAGCTTCTGTGTCTAGTTAAAAATGCTGTATCAGCTAAAACGTCTATTCTTTTTATAAAGTGACCTATTTAAATCTGAGGTGATATGCACCTATTATTCTCATATTAAGTTCTAGTATACTATTAAAATCTTCAAGTTTATGCATTTTCTTGTAAGGGACTCAAAATTATACTTACCAAGTCAAAATTAGCAGCCGGATCAGAGAGATACCTTAGGTACATTTTCTAGTAATGCAGATAAAGCCAATGATACTTCCTGGACACCATGTGGCACCTTATAAGGCAGCTAACTTTCATCAGAGTTATTTTGAGAAATATGAGAGACAAATGTGTAGGTAAATTGTGTAGGATGTGTGTCTGTAAGTGGTATGTGACAGGGATCCAAGTGTGACTGTTATGAATTATAATAATTCTTGCCCTCACTGAAGTGAACCTGGAATTTCAGATGAGAAGGGCTGCTCTAGTCCCTGCTGCCTTACTGTCAAGACTCAGTCTAGGACATTTCCTTTAGACTGGCTCCAGAGTTATGTTCCCTCAACCTTTCTCATTTCATGGTACACATAGGAAGTGAGGATTTTTGCCTGATACTCTGGGGTAAATGGCTGACACTACCGGAGACTGGTGTTTCTGGCCTGGCGGCCGTGACCAGAAAGAATCAGTAACTGCACAGGTGTGCCCGGGTGGCTCAGTTGGTTAAGTGTCTGACTTCGGCTCAGGTCATAATCTTGCGGTTCATGAGCTCGAGTCCTGCGTCAGGCTCTGTGCTGAAAGCTTGGAGCCTGGGGCTTGCTTCAGATTCTGTGTCTCCCTCTCTCTCTGCCCCTCCCGTTTGTGTGCGCGCGCTCTCTCTCTCTCTCTCAAGAATAAATAAACATCAAAAAAAAAAATCATTAACTGAACAACTATGACACACCAGTTGGGAAGTTTTGCTCAGAGTGTGGGCAACTCTCTCGAGTCCCTGAAACGGAATGAGCTGCTTAAAGTCACTGCCTGAATCATCCTGTGCAAGTATTTATTACAGACTTAACTTGTTACATTCTAACAGCCCAAGTCATTGAGCAAGACAGTCTTTGATTGATAATCTTTACCTTAGCAAATCAGTTACAGTTTTTTTTTTTTTTTAATGTTTATTTATTTTGAGAGAGAACGGAAGAGGGGCAGAGAGAGGGAAAAAGAGAATCCCAAGTAAGCTCTGTAGTGTCAGCTCAGAGCCCAATGCAGGCTTATTCTCACAACGACAAGATCACAACCTGAGCCAGTATCAAGAGGTGGACGCTCAACTGACTGAGCCACCCAGGCACCCCCTCCCGAGTCATGTGGTTTTCTTTCTTTTTTTTTAAAGTTTATTTATTTATTTTGAGAGACAGAGACAGTGTGAGTGGGGGAGGGGCAGAGAGAGAGGGAGACAGAAGAGAATCCTAAGCAGGCTCCATGCTGTCAGCTCAGGGACTGACCTGGGGCTCGAACTCACAAAACTACGGGACCATGACCTGAGCCCAAACCAAGAGTCAGATGTTTAACCGACTGAGCAACTCAGGCACCCCTAGTTTTCTTATTCAAAAAGACTTCTAACCTTACCACAAAGCATCTGTAGCTATCATGGAGACCAAAAAAAAAAAAAAAGCCTCACACAATAACCCAAGTTTTATCTCTGAGCCTTTCTTTTCTGGAACATCCAGTGTTTCCTAGAACATGTCACCCCTTCAGTGCTCAATCTCCTAGTTACTTGTCCCCCTCTCTTATGCTCCTCCTATATATTGTTGCTCCTGTCCTTGCTATAAGATCTCAATGGCCCTGGCTAGTAAAAGAGATTCAGAAATGTGGACCTTACTATAATTTGAATAATTAACCTTTGCTTTACCTGAATAAATGCAAACAAATGTCCCTCTGTCAATGTCATCTAGGCAGCGTACTCCCCATCCCTTCTTTTCAGTTTTGAACACCTGTAGCCTCACTTGAGGTCCATGCTGCACAACTCGGTTTTGACACATTTGTCGATTACACTTGCACAACAGGCTGCATTCATAAATGCTGTCAATAAAATATGCAAGAGAAAATCAATCAGATATCCAAATTAAAAGCAAAAGCAGTTTATACCGCTACCTCACCAATAATTACCAAGGGAGGCAGACTAAGTGTGAAGGCTCCTAAAGCTAGACTGCCTGGATTCTCATCATAGCTCCAGCCATCTACTATACTAACTGTGTGGCTTGGATGAGTTATTTAACCTCTGTGCTTCAATTTTCCATTTTTAAAAGTGGGGATATATGATAGTACCTGTCTTATAGGGCTGTTTCATCATTTAATGGGTATTTACAAGGTGCTTAAGGCAATGTCTGGCACATAATAAATGTTAGCTTTTAAAAAACTGTCTAGAAATGTCTGGGAAGGGAATGTCTAGGAAGAAAGATTTTCTGTTTCTATGTATTTTTTAATAACATCATTCTTGAAAGTTTGAAAACTCCCAATTTTTAAATGAGCTTTGTAAGCTATACTTCTTAATGAAGAAATGGCTGCCCAAAGCAGGCTAACCCTAGAGGGGAACAGCCACCTCAAAGCAAACATTTAAGTATATTCTGTGTGGTACATGAGTGTTCTCTGCCTTCCATTTCCAAGAATATATAAATTTTTTATTCCTTAATATATAGATTTCTGCTATAAAAATTAATATTTAATGATATCTATAAGACTATAGACCACAATAGTAAAGTACCCACCTTCAAAAATACAAACACCCTGCAACAAATCCTCAAGGTATCTTACCCAGTAGGTATTTGTCTCTGTAGTCTTTTATATTTATATCCAGTGGTTATTTTATTACTCGATAAGGGGCAAGTCTTGGCATTCCTTGCTGTCAACTGAAGACATGCACATTTTGTTCTAAAAGGAAGGCAATGGATGGAGAAGTTAGAATAAAAAAGCACCAACTTGAGTAATGAGAGTCTTCTTAAAAGTGTAAATGATAGGGGTGCTGTGGTGGCTCAGTCAGTTGAGTGTCTAACTCTTGGTTTTAGCTCAGGTCATGATATCACGGTTCATGAGCAAGCCCCACATGGGGCTCTGTGCTGACAGTGCAGAGCCTGCTTGGGATTCTGTCTCCTTCTCTCTCTGCCCCTCCCCTGCTTGTGATCTCTCTCAAAAATAAACAAACATTAAAAACTGTAAATGACAGTAAAGGATGTAATTGTATTTAGAATAGTCATTTGGCTCATGGACAGCTGGACTTTTTCCCTAAACAGATTTCTTTAAAAGACAAAAACTAAGAGGAATTTATAAATAATTCTAAATAATATAAATAATTCTAAACTACCCTATCCCTGTATTTGTTCATGAAATACATACTTAACTATATGAGTTTTAGTTTTTTGTTTTTTTTTAATGTTTATTTATTTTTGAGACAGAGAGAGACAGAGCATGAATGGGGGAGGGTCAGAGAGAGGGAGACACAGAATGTGAAACAGGCTCCAGGCTCTGAGCTGTCAGCACAGAGCCTGACGCGGGGCTCGAACTCACGGACTGCGAGACTGTGACCTGAGCTGAAGTCGGCTGCTTAACCGACTGAGCCACCCAGGCACCCCATAGTTTTAGTTTTTTTAAATGAATTCCTTTCATTTCCTATTCAGCAGAAGCTAGTTTGTGAAAATTCTCCTAGCTCCCCTCTCCTACAATGGATAAACTTATGTGCGAAAGGGCATAGGTAGTTTTGCAGACATCTTAAATTATCTCTCCCTCGAATTACATGAAAACAATTGGGGAGATTGATGCTGGCCATCTGGCTACTACAATCTGCTTTTCATAATGTTGCTAAAGCAGACGACATACAACCATAGATTTCTCTCATGCAAGATGGCAATGTAGAAAGACCTCCTCCATAGACACACCAGATCTACCTATTTGTAAAGCAATGCTTCGGGAAGAACTGAAGGCTGACTGAACAGCTTCTTCACAACAAAAGATAGACCATGTACAGAATGGCAAAAGAGACAGAGACACTGTAATGAAGGGAACCCCCACCACCTCTGACACTGCAAACTGCAGTGGGGAAGGACTGGTGAGCAGATTTATCTGCCCTGGGGCACAGAAAAAAAGAAAGGACAACTAGAATACAAAGGAACTGGCCTTAGAACCCTGTTGATTGGCAGGGGAGCTGCTGCAACTCTCTGAGTTAGAGGGGCTGGCAAGTGCCCCATTTTACAGTTCCTCTGCACCTTAATAGCACAGATGAGAGTACAGTCTGGGAGCCCTAATTGGACTATCACCATACCAAGCCTCAGACGCCTTGAAGCACAGAAAAAAAGCTGCATTTTCAAAGAACAACTAGGACATAAAAGACTCAGCCCTAAAACTATGCAAAATGGCAGGGAAGCTGCTGAAACCCTCTCAGAGTCAGAGAGGCTGGTGAACACCACAGGTGATATTCCCCCTCCACCCTGACAGTGCAGACAGGACAAGGGTCCAGGTACCTTAGCGGACCTACCACTGCAGTGAGCCCTGGGACCCTACCCCACACCAGCCCTAGCCATCCCATTAAAGCGGCCCCAGTGCAGCACACACCAGATACCTCTGGTCAGCTTTCACTATAGCTGCAGACATCTCTTCAAGGTGACACAGGTGCAAAGTACCCTGGAAGACTCAAGGCTCACACTACTCTGGCTTCAGATGACATGTTAGCATATCCCTGGTACACAGTATCCTAGGACCTCCTGACCCATTTCCTGACTCAGCCCTAGCCCCCCCCGAATAAAGAACTATGGGACCTTTGGCCTAACACCCATTTAAGCTTCAGCTGTCTTCCCAAGGTACCCTCTCTGTGAAGAACCCTGGGACCATCCCAGACAATGTCCACTTCAGCATCAGCTGTCTGGCCAATGTGCAATCTATGCTGAGAGCCCTAGGACTGTTCCATCCCACACCAACTTCATCTCCAGGCATCCCACCAGGACAGTGTCAGCATGGAGTCCTCTGTCCCACAACCCACAAGAGCCACAGATCCAGCCAGTCAAAGTCACTTAGGCACACAGTCTCCACAGACACAATCACACACAAGATCATTACTTCCTGTTTAGGAGAAGTTAACGATTATACCTAATTCAACAAAAACAAAGACAGAAAGTCAAGTAAAATGAGGAGACAGGAATATGCTCCAAACAAAAAAACTACACAAAACCTCAGAAAATAAGCTAAATGAAATGGAGATAAACAATATGCTTGATAGAGAGTTCACAGTAATGATCATGAAGACATTTACCAAACTGTAGAAAAGATTGGATGAACTCAGTGAAAACTTCAACAAAGAAGATAGAAAATATGAAAAAGAACCAATCAGAGTTGATGACTATAACTGAAATGAAAAATATACTAGAGGGAATCAACAGATTCAAGGATGCAGAAGAACATATTAGCAATCTGAAAGACTGGGTAATAGAGTACCCAAGCTGAATAATGATAAGAAAACACAAGTTAAAAAAAAAATGAGGATAGGTTAAGGGATCTCTTGGACAATATCAAGTGAGCAAATGTTTGCATTACAGGGGTCCTGGAAGTAGAAGAGAGAGATAAAGGGGCAGAAAACTTATTTGAAGAAATAATAGCTGAATATTTCCCTAACCCAGGAAAGAAACAGACATCCAGGTTCAGGAAGCACAGAAAGTTTCAAACAAGATGAATCCACAGAGGTCCACACCATGATACATAATAATTAAAACGTTAAAGATTAAAGACAAGGATAGAATTTTAAAAGCAGCAAAAGAGAAGCAACTAGTAACATTTAAGGACAAACCCATAAAGCTATCAGCTGGTTTTTCAGCATAAACTTTGTAGGCCAGAAGGGAGTGGGCATGATATATTCAAACTACTGAAAGGAAAAAAAAAAAATCTACCACCAAGAATATTCTATTTGGCAAGATTATCATTCATAATTCAAGGAGACATAAAGACTTTCCCAGACAAACAAGTTAAAAGGTTCATCATTACCAGATTGTCCTTACAAGAAATGTTAAAGTAGAACACAAAAGGCCATAATTAGAAGAAAATTATGAAAGGGAAGAGGACTCACAAAATAAAAAGATATAAAATATGACAATATAGATATAACATGTGGGAGGGGGGAGTTAAAATGAAGAAGTTCCTTTAGACTGTGTTTAACCTTAAGTGACCATCAGCTTAATACAGACTACTCTATACTTAGGATGTTATATATAAACCTCACAGTAACCAAAAACCTGTAATAGAGATACAAAAGAAAGCCAAGCCTAATACTAAAGAAAGTAATCAATCTTAAGGAATGAGAACAAGAGAAGAAAGGAATGGAGAACTACAGATATGTCCAGAAAACAATTAACAAAATGGCAATCAGCACACACTTATCAATAATTATGTTAAATGTAAATGGACTAAATGCTTCAATCAAAAGACATAGGGTGACAGAATGGATTTAAAAACAAAAACAAAGACTCATCTATGTGCTGCTTACAAGAGACTCTCTTCAGACCTAAAGACACAGACTGAAAGTGAAAAGATGGGAAATGATATTCCATGCAAATGGAAGTGGGAAAAAAAAACCTGTGGTAGCAGTATTATATTGGACAAAATGGACTTCAAAACAAAGATTGTAACAAGACACAAAAAAGGGCAATATATAATGATACAGGGATCAATCCAAAGACAGGATACAGCATTGTAAATATTTAAGCACTCAACATGGCAGCCCCTAAATGCATAAGACAAGTTTTAACAGACATAAAGGGAGAAACTGACAGTAATACAATAATAGTAGGGGACTTTAATATCCTACTTACATCAGTGAACAGATCATCCAGGCAGAAAGTCAATAAGAAAACTGTCTTTTTTTTTTTTTAAATTTTTTTAACGTTTTATTCATTTTTGAGACAGAGAGAGACAGAGCATGAACGGGGGAGGGGCAGAGAGAGAGGGAGACACAGAATCTGAAGCAGGCTCCAGACTGAGCCATCAGCCCAGAGCCCGACGCGGGGCTCGAACTCACGGACCGCGAGATCGTGACCTGAGCCAAAGTCGGACGCCCAACCGACTGAGCCACCCAGGCGCCCCAAGAAAACTGTCTTTCAATAACACCAGACGAGATGGACTTAAGGGATATACATATACAGAACATTCAAGCCAAATACAACAGAATACACATTCTTTCCAAGTGCACACAGAACATTCTATAGGATAGATCACATATCCCAATAAACAAGTCTCAATAAATTTAAGAAGACTGAAATCCTATCAAACATCTTTTCTGACCACAATGGAATGAAATTAGAAATCAATTACAAAAAAAAAAAAGTGGAGAAACCATAAACATGTAGAGGCTAAACAATATGCTACTCAACAAGCAATGGCTCAATGAAAAACTCAAAGAAAAAATTTAAAAATACCTGCAAACAAATGAAACCCACTGGTCCAAAATCTTTGGGATGCAGCAAAAGAAATTTTAAAAGAGAAATGTATAGTGATCTCAAGAAACAAGAAAAATCTCAAACAATTTAAACTTACACCTCTAGAAATTAGAAAAAGAAGAACAAGACCCAAAATTAGTAGCAAATAATAAAGAATAGGGCAGAAATAAATGTAAAAGAGACTAAGAAAAAAAAATAGACAAGATCAATGAAACCAAGAGCTGAATCTTTGAAAAGAAAAACAAAATTGATAAACCTTTAGCCAGATTCATCATGAACAAAAAGAGGATCCAAATAAATAAAATCAGAAATGAAAGGGGTGAAGTAACAACTGACACGACAGAAATACAAAGGATGATAATAGATAAGAGACCACTATGAAAAATTACATGTCAACAAGTTAACAACCTAGAAGAAATGGGTAAGTTCACAGAAACATATAATTTTCCAAAACTATATCAAGAAAAAGAAAATCGGAATAGTCTGGTTACTAGTAACCAAACTAAACTGGAAATAAAAAAACTCCATTTAAAGAAGAGTTAATACATATTCTCAAACTATTCTAAAAAACAGAAGGGAAAGGAAAACTTCCAAATACATTCTATGAGGCCAGCATTATCTTGATACAAAAACCGAATAAGTATATTACAAAAAACTGAAACTGCAGGCCAAGATTCCTGATGCAAAAATCCTCAACAAAAGATTAGCAAACCAAATTCAACAATACATTAAAAAGATCATTTACTGTGATCAAGTGGGATTTATTCCTGGGATGCAAAGATGGTTCAATATATGCAAATAAATCAACATGATACTCAACATTAACAAAAGGATAAAAATCATAGATAGGATCATCTCAGTAGATTCACAAAAAGCATTTGACAAAATTCAACATTGTTCATGATAAAAAAAACTCTCAACAAAGTGGGATTAGAAGGAACATACCTCAACATAACAAAGGCCATAAATGACAAACTCAGAGCTAATATCATACTCAGTGGTGAAACCTGAGAGCTTTTCCTCTAAGATCAGGAATAAGACCAGGATGTCCACTCCCACGACTTTTATTCAACATAATACAGGAAGTCCTAGCCACAGCAATCAGACAAGAAAAAGAAATAAGAGGCATCCAAATTAGTAAGAAAGAAATAAAATTGTCACTATTTGCAGATGACATGATACTACATACAGAAAACCCTAAAGACTCCACCAAAAAAACTACTAGAACTGATAAATGAATTCAGTAAAATCAGAGGATACAAAATCGATGTACAGAAATCCATTGCATTTCTCTACATTAACTAATACAAAGAGAAATTAAGAAAGCAATCTCATTTACAATTGTACCAAAATAGGGATGCCTGGGTGGCTCAGTTGGTTAAGCATCTGTCTTTGGCTCAGGTCATGATCTCGTGATTTGTGAGTTTGAGCCCTGTGTCAGTCTCTGTGCTGACAGTTTAGAGCCTGGAGCCTGCTTCATATTCTGTGTCTCCCTCTCTCTGTGCCCCTCCCTCTTCCTCTCTGAGATAATAAACATTAAAAAAAAATTGTACCAAAATAATAAAATACCTAAGAATAAACTTAACCAAGGTGGGGGCGGGGGGTGCCTGGGTGGCTCAGTTGGTTAAATGTCTGACTTCAGCTCTGGTCATGATTTCACAGTTTGTGAGTTTAAGCCCTGCATTGGGTTCTGTGCCGACAGCTGTGCGGACAGCCTGCTTCAGATTCTGTGTCTCCCTCTCTCTCTCTGCCCCTCTTCTGCTTGCACCCTCTCTCTTTCAAAAGTAAATAAACATTAAACAAATTTTTTAAATGGGGTGCCTGAGTGGCTCAGTCAGTTAAGCATTCAAATTTGGCTCAGGTCATGATCTCCCAGTTGGTGGGTTCGAGCCCCGCATCGGGCTCTGTGCTGACAGCTGAGAGCCTGGAGCCTGCTTCGGATCCTGTGTCTCCTTCTCTCTCTGCCCCTCCCCTGCTCACACTCTTTCTCTCCCAAAAATAAACATTAAAAAAATTTTTTTAAAAACTTAACCAAAGTGAAAAACCTGTACTCTGAAAACGACGGATGAAAGAAATCAAAGACAAATGGAAAGATATTCCATGCTCATGGATTGGAAGAATATTGTTAAAATGTCTATACTACCCAAAGCAATCTACAGATTTAATGCAATCCCTGTTAAAATATCAACAGCATTCTTCACAGAACTAGAATAATCCTAAAATTTGTATGGAACCACACCCACACACCCACACACCCACACACACACACCAAAAAGCCAAAACAATCTTGAAAAAGAAAAACAAAGCTGGAAGCATCACAATTCCAGATTTTAAGTTATACTACAAAGCCGTAGTAACCAAAATAGTATGGTACTGGCACAAAAACAGACACACAGGTCAAAAGAACAGGATAGAAAGCCCTGAAACAAACCCATGATTATATGGTCAATTAACATGACAAAAGAGGCAAGAACATGCAATGGGAAAAAGACACTCTTTTCAACAAATAGTGTTGAGAAAACATGATAGCTACATGCAAAAGAATAAGACTGGACCACTTTCTCACATCATACATAAAAAAATAAAATCAAAATGGATTAAGGACCTAAATATGAGACCTGAAACCAAAAAAGTCTTAGAAGAGAGCACAGGCAGCAATTTCTCTGACATCAGTTGAAGCAATATTTTTCTATATATGCCTCCTAAGGCAAGAGAAATAAAAGCAAAAATAAACTATTGGGACTGCATCAAAATAAAAAGCTTCTATACAACAATGGAAACCATCAAGAAAACTAAAAGACAACCTATTGAATGAGAGAAGGTATTTGCACATGACATTATCTGATAAGGGGTTAGTATCCCCAATATATAAGAACTTACACAACTTAACACCCAAAGGACAAACGATCCAATTAAGAAATGGGCAGAAGATATGAACAGAGTTTCTCCAAAGAAGACATATGGCTAACAGACACATGAAAAGATGCTCAACATTACTCATCATCAGGGAAATGCATATCAAAACTACAGTAAGATATCATCTCACACCTTTCAAAATGGCTAAAATCAAAAACACAAGAAACAAGTTTTGGTGAAGATGTGGAGAAAAACGAACTCTCCTATACTGTTGATGTGAATGCACACTGGTGCAGCCACTGTGGAAAACCATATGGATGTTCTTCAGAAAGTTAAAAACTATGATCCAGTAATCGCAGTACTAGGTATTTACCCAAATAATAATAATAATAAAAATACTAATTCAAAAGGATATATGCACCCCTATGTTTATTACACCATTATATACAATAGCCAAATTATGGAAGCAGCCTAAGTGTCCACCAATAGATGAATGGATATAGAAGAGATGGTATACATATATATATGTGTCTGTGTGTGTGTGTATATATATATATATATATATATATGTGTGTGTGTATATATATATATATATATATATATATGTAATAGAATATTTTTCAGACATAAATACAAATGAAATCTTGCCATTTGCAACAACATGGATGGAGTTTGAGAGTATAATGCTAAGTGAGATAAGTCAGTTAGGTAAAGACAAATACCATATGATTTCAGTCATATGTGGAATTTAAGAAACAAAGTAAATGAGCAAAGGAATAAAAAAAAAAAGAGAGAGATGGGGTGCCTGGGTGGCTCAGTCAGTTAAGCACCTGATGCTTGGTTTTGGCTCAGGTCATGATCTCACCGTTAGTGGGTTTGAGGTGTGCATCAGGCTCTGTGCTGACAGCATGGAGCCTGCTTGGGATTCTCCTTCTGCCTCTCTCCCTCTCTGCCTTTCCCCCACTCACGTGTGCATGCACTCTCTATCTCTCAAAATAAATAAATAAAACTTAGCAGAGAGAGAGAGAGAAAAATCAAGAAACAAACTCTTAACTATAGAGAACAAACTGATGGTTATCAGAGGGGAGGTGGGTGGAGGAATAGGTTAAATAGCTGATGGGGATTAAGAGCACACATATCATGGGGTGCCTGGGTGGCTCAGTCGGTTAAGCGTCCGACTTCGGCTCAGGTCATGATCTCTCAGTTTGTGGGTTCGAGCCCCGCATCAGGCTCTGTGCTGACAGCTCAGAGCCTGGAGCCTGTTTCATATTCTGTGTCTCCCTCTCTCTGACCCACCCCTGTTCATGCTCTGTCTCTCTCTGTCTCAAAAATCAATAAACGTTAAAAAAAAAAATTAAAAAAAAAAAAGAGAACACGTATCATGATGAGCACTGAGTAATGTATAGAACTGTTGAATCGTTATAATGTACACCTCAAACTAACACTGTATGTTAAGTACATTGGAATTAAAATAAAAATCTTAATAAAAAATTAAAATTAAAATGCAAGACAAAAAGCCCCAGAAATCTGTTGCATTTCTACACACTATTAACAAAGTAGTAGAAAGAGAAATTAAGAAAAAAACAATCCCATTTATAATTGCACCAAAAGGAATAAAATATCTAGGAATAAGCTTAAGAGGGGGCGCCTGGGTGGCTCAGTCGGTTAAGTGTCCGACTTCAGCTCAGGTCATGATCTCGCGGTTCGTGAGTTCAAGCCCCACGTCAGGCTCTGTGCTGATGGCTCAGAGCCTGGAGCCTGTTTCAGATTCTGTGTCTCCCTCTCTCTCTGACCCTCCCCCGTTCATGCTCTGTCTCTCTCTGTCTCAAAAATAAATAAACGTTAAAAAAAAAAAAAAAACTTAAGAGATAAAAATCCTATATTCTGAAAACTATAAAACACTCATGAAAGAAACTGAAGAGGACAAAAACAAATGGAAAGATATTCCATATCCATGGACTGGAAGAATTAATATTGTTAAAATGTCCACATTACTCAAAGCAATCAATCTACAGATTCAATGCAATCCCTTTCAAAATACCAATAGTATCTTTCACATAGACAGAACAAATAATACTAGAAGTTGTATGAAACCACAAAAGACTCTAAATATCCAAAGCAATCTTGGGAAAGAAGAAAAAAGCTGGAGGTAACCCAATCTCAGATACCAAGATATACTACAAAGTTATAATAATCAAAATAGTATGGTACTGGCAAAAAAATAGACACTTAGATCAATGGAATAGATACAGAGCCCAGAAACAGATGTGCATTCACATGGTCAGTTAATCTTCAACAAAGGAGGCAAGAATATACTATGGGGGAAAGACAGTCTCTGCAATAAATGGTGCTGGGAAAACTGGACAGCTACATGGAAAAGAATGAAACTGGACCACTTCCCTACACCATACACAAAAATGAACTAAAAATGGGTTAAAGACCTAAATGTGAGAACTGAAACAATACAACTCCTAGAAGAAAAACATAGGCAGCCACTTCTTTGACATTGGCTGTAGAAACATTTTTCTAGATATGGCTCTTGAGGTAAAGGAATCAAAAGCAAAAATAAACTATTGGGACTACACCAAAACAAAAAGCTTTTGCACAGCATGGGAAACCATCAACAAAATGAAAAGGAACCTACTCAATGGGAGAACATATTTGTAAATGACATACCTAATAAGGGGTTAATATCCAAAATAGGCAAAAAACCTCACACAACTCAAAACCAAAAAACCAAATAATCTGATTAAAGAATAGGCAGAGGACCTGAATAGACATTTTTCCAAAGAAGACATACAGATGACCAACAGATGCATGAAAAGATGTTCAACATCACTAAGTATCAGGAAAATGAAAACCAAAACCACAATGAAAACAAACAAACAAAAACCACAGTGAGATACATCACTTCACACCTATCAGAATGTCTATGACCCCACAGAAATAACAGGTGTTGGTCAGGATGTAGAGAAAAACACTATATACACTGTATATATCATCTCTAAAACATTACATTTAAAAACTAAACTTTCAAAAGATTTGGTGCTACATCCTCTATACTTTTAAGTACATATATACCTACAAACAATATATTATACTGTTTTTAAAAATTCACTACAGTTATTATCCTACAACTTGCCTTTTTCATTCAAAATAGTGTTTTTGAGATTCATTTGTGTTATATACAAATGTAGTTAATTCCTTCTAATTTTCAGACAGCATTTAGACAAGCAATTAAGTTGCTTAGTATATAACAAAGTTGCTTCTAGCTTTCAATATTACGAACAATACTGCAGTGAACAGCTTATTCTTCTGCTTATGTGTAAGCACCTCTAGAATAGTATCTCTCAAATATTTTTGACTATGACCCACAGTAAAATACATGTTCTTCATGATCCTTTACAGGCATACATACTTCTCTGTGTATGTGTATAAACTGACACAGTGGCATGAAACTTTATCCTATGTATGATGCACTTGGTTTTTTTTTTTTTTTTCTTTTTAAAGATTTTAAGTAATCTGTAAACCCAACGCAGGGCTCAAACTTAACAACTCCAAGATCAAGAGTCATGCTCTACCAAATGAGTCAGTCAGGTGTCCCTTGGGTATTTTTATTTAATTTAAAAATGCTATTTACAACCGCTTTAATGATTTTACATCCCACTAAATCTGTAGGTTGGAAAACAATACTCTAGATATACTTAAAAGTACTATTGCTGGAAAGAACATATGCATATCTTCAATTGCTATGTAATTGTTTGAACAACCCCTTGTAAAAAAACTGGTCTGGCTTTGTACAGTATTCTAGTTTTACAGTTATTCTCCTTTGGGATTTTAAGCTAACATGCCTGTTTGTGTCTTCCTTTACTTCTGATGAGACGTGTGCTGTCAATCTTTTTTTCTGATAGTGTTTGAGATTTATTTGTACCTTAGAAACCTTTTAAGTTGCATCATGATGTATTTAGGTGTACATTTATCTTATTTTCCCTTCGTAGTACATTGTAGGCTTTTTTCACTCTGAGGACTGGCCTTTCTTCAGTTCTGGAAAACTTTCAGCTACCATCTCTTTAAATGTTGCTTTCTTCTTCTTCTCAGATATACTGGAGTTTCTCATTTTATCCTCCATAGTTTTTAATCTGTAAATTATCTTCCCCATGTCTTTATCTGTTTGTATTCTGGGAGAGCTCTTTCATTTTGCCTTGTAATTTACTAATGCTCTCTCCAGCTATATGAACTCTACCATTGAGTGTGTCTAGTTAGGGTGTTTTTTTTTTTTTTTTTTTTTTTAATGTTTATTTATTTTTGAGAGAGAGGGTGAGACCCAGAGTGCAAGCAGGGAGGGACAGAGACAGAGGGAGACACAGAATCTGAAGCAGGCTCCAGGCTCTGAGCTGTCAGCACAGAGCCCAAAATGCGGCTTAAACTCAGGAACTGCTAGATCATGACCTTGAGCTGAAGTCGGATGCTTAACTGACTGAGCCATTCAGGTGCCCCAATCTATTTAGTTTTTAATTTCATTGACCCCATGTTTTATTTCCCACATTTCCATTTTTTTTCCTGTATATACATATATATATATTTTTTTTCTCCCCCAATCTCCTTTTCTTGATGGATACTAACATTTTAATCTCTGTGAACATTTTAAACATACCTATTTTAAAGTCTCTTTTATTTTTTTAAATTTTTTAAACGTTTTATTTATTTTTGAGACGGGGAGAGACAGAGCATGAACAGGGGAGGGTCAGAGAGAGGGAGACACAGAATCTGAAACAGGCTCCAGGCTCTGAGCTGTCAGCATAGAGCGCGATGCGGGGCTCGAACTCACGGACTGTGAGATCATGACCTGAGCCGAAGTCGGCCGCTTAACCGACTAAGCCACCCAGGCGCCCCTTTTAAAGTCTCTTTTAATCAGATTCTGCATTTATCTCTGATTCTTCAGGTGTGAATTCTCTCATTTGTTGAGATTCACACTGTCTTTATGGTCCTAAACATCTCTGTATGCTCTGTATGAAATCATACCTTGGGGTACCTGAATGGCTCAGTCGGCTAAGCGTCTGACTTCGGCTCAGGTCATGATCTCACAGCTCGTGAGTTCAAGCCCTGCATCGGGCTCTGTGCTGACAGCTCAGAGCCTGGAGCCTGCTTTGGATTCTGTGTCTCCCCTCTCTCTCCTCCCTTCCTCTACTCGTATGCTCTCTCAAAAATAAATATTAAAAAATTAAAAAAAGAAATCATACCTTTCCATAAGGTTTACTCCTGGGTACTCCTTTATGTTGACTCCTTTCCCTGTTGCTCTGGCTATGACTATGGGTTTCATTGCTCTGCAACCAGTTATTGTTAATCTCATTCTAGGCTTTGTGAGATAATTAGCCTGTTCCCAGTCCTGTAGAGGTCCCTGTTTCCATTCCCAGGAGAACTCAGTGCCCACTCAATGCCATGCATGGGACATGTTTAATTCCCATTCCTGTAAGAGTTAGAAACCCTGGCCACAGTGCTTGTGTCCATTTCCAGATCCCAATGGGTTTCAGCCTTTGCTTTTGTGATTTCTCCTATAATTTCTGGCCAATAGATGCAAATATGTATACTGGTGGCACATTTTATATAAAGATTAGTGTCCATGGTATTAAAGCAAAAATTGCATATAGCCAAGATTCTTTTAAAAAATCTCAAAAACTGACCATTAGGTAACAGTGTCCAATAGTTTTTGTTTTTTTTTTTTGTCTCCAGCACTGAGAGATTGGGGCTTGGCCACATGTAGTTAGATTATACTTAGAGGCAACGTTAAGACAAAAAAACAACAACTTATTTTTAAACAAAATAAAACCTGGCACTGTAAGAGATTTCTCTCTCTAAAGAGATTTCTCTTTAGGCCTCTATGACAGGCCTAAAAAACTGAGCCAAACTGAGGTAACAGCAAATTCATGTATCTCATCTCACACTTCAACTAACAGAGAAAACGGTGAAACTACTATCTTTACTATTTAAATTATTTATTTCTCTCTCTCTTCTTCTTTTGCCAAGTACAGGTAGCTAAATTTGCATTAAATTAAATATGTATAATGCAACTCCACTCTATATATGCCTACCTACAAACACATGTATCTTACATTCCTTTAAAACAAAATTTTCAAATTCCTAATATATTGGAATATGTTTTAATTTTTTAATGGAATGCCAATGTTATGAGAATACTAATTATAACTATTTATAAGGGGTGCCTGGGTGGCTCAGTCGGTTGGGCAAATGACTTTGGCTCGGGTCATGATCTCACGGTTTGTGGGTTTGAGCCCCACATCGGGCTCTGTGCTGACAGCTGGGAGCCTGGAGCCTGCTTCGGATTCTTTGTCTCCCTCTCTCTGTCCCTCCCCCACTTGTGCTCTGTCTCTCTCTCTCAAAAATAAGTAAAATGTAAAAAAAAAAAAAAAAAAATTTAATAAAAAAATAAGTGTTTATAAAAAAGCAGCAAAGAAATATCTGTAAAAGTAAAATAAGACATAAAACATAATGATTAACAGCATGGGTTCCAATCCTGGCTTTTCAATTTGTTTGCACTATGATCTTAAAATTGGCTTCTCAACTTCCTCATTTGTAACACAGAAGTAACATTACCTACCTCAGAAGGTGTGTGAGGATTAAATAAAAAAGTGTATGTAAAGTGCTCGTCACAGTGTATGGCACTGTTACATGGCATTAGCTGGACTTGCTGCTATAATGATTGTGGTACCAAATTACAGGAAATACTCATCCTTGGGAGAAAGAATTTTTAATTTACTATATTGTATTTGGCAAGCAGTTTTCTTTTCTATTGCTGGTAAGAGTGTATCTTTCCATTTTAGATTCTTGGTAAACAGAGTTTAGACAGACAGACAAACTGATACACAGCAGGACTTCTTGACAAGTACCCTACATTCAGAAGACGTTTGGAAATGCCATGTTTCTCTACTCACATGTCTATGCAGCCCTCAGAACAGTCACATGAATCAGTAAACATGTTGGAAAAGCTGTTTAGATAATATGCTCGTGGCCACATAGTCCTTCTGTACTTAAACTGTGGAAGCTTTCTATTGTCAATTTCATTACAGAAAGAAATGGGTACCGATTCCACTCCATTGCTAATATCCACATCAGAAACAATTTCTTCTTGTTTTGGGTAATTCCGAGTCAACTGAACATAGGTATTGAAAGAAAAGTTATCTGTAAATAAAAAGTTACACTCTGTCTCAAGCAGGTAACGAAAAACTTCCTCCACGTTTCGTAGACTCCTTCCACAAGGGGTTCTATAACTCACGTGGAGTGCTGAAGAATGAGAGTTTGTCTTTGCGTGTCGTCTTTGGAAGTGGCATTTGATTGGTAGCTGCAGAGGGTTTTCTCCCTTGAAGGTTAGTGGCATTTTCATCAGACAAGTTCTAGAGCAGTCATGACTTTGGTAACGTAAATTCAAAGATGATTTCTTTTCTGTAATGTATGCAGCTTTATTTTCCAAAGGAGGAATTTCCTTATTTTTTGTAGATCTGTTTAAAATTAATTATTCATTAGTATCTCAAATATATAGCACAATTCCCCATTTTTAAAAAACATTGTACACTAAGGTGCAATTAGTTCCTATTATCTTCTTTTTAGACATAATACAATAAGCCAGACTCTGAAATACACATTTTACTTATTATGTTCTGTAGCCATATAGAAGTTACACCTTAGGGATTTTTTTCCTTTGGACACCAAATACATGGTGTCTACCTCTTCAACTGGGTGTCTAACAATTCGGTCCAATTCTGACACTATCTATCTACTTGGAGGCAGCATCAGCTCCCAGGTGTTAAAGAGCTCAGTCCCACAAGACTGTCCCCACTTCAGATGCCAAACACAAGTTCCAGGCCACTCAAACTTTTGACCAACCCAGGGGTTTCCACATGCTTTCCTCAAGTTTGGTAATTTGCTAGAAAGACTCACTTTAATTACTATTACCAGTTTATAATAAGATACAACTCAGGGACAGCCAAATGTAAGAAGTGCATGAGGCAAAAAGTGGGAACTGGCACGGAGTGTTCCTACCCTCTCTGTGTGCACCACCCTCCCAGCACCTCAAAGCATTTACCAACCAGGAAAGCTTCCAGAACCCTGTCCATTTAGAGGTTTTTATGGAGACTTTATTATGTAAGCATGACTGATCAAATCATTTGCCAATGGAGATTATCTCAACCTCCAACCCTTCACCCCTCCCTGGAGGTTGGGAGGTAGGAGTGAAGGTTTCCAGCTTCTAATCATAATGTTTAGTCTTTGGTTGACTAGCCCCCACCCTGAGGCTACTCAGGAGCCCCTCATTAAGAGTCATTTCATTAGCATGCCAAAGACATTCATTCTTCAGCCGACTCCAAAGGTTTTAGAGTCTACACAGGATCAGAACAAACACCAAGTATCTTTCCTATTATACAATAACCTAATTTCAGAATATTCCAGAAAGTTTGATTACAGGTGTAACTCCGTGCTACAGTACCTATCAAATTTAGAGTTTATTTAGAGCATGTACTTTGAGGAATGTTACTTCTTCAGGCATGCTTGGGTTCGCTTGTAAGAAAACCGGTAAAGGCTAGCTAAAAAAATTATGAATTCATCAGGAATCCTTCAACAATTGTACCAGTTTTTTTCTGTAATATGTATTACACCTAGCATCATACTGACATATTTTAAAATAATCAACTGACATGAGAAAATGGAGAGGTTACTGAATTTAAGAAAAAAAATCTGTGAAAAGACTCCATGTATATGGAACTTGGGTTTTAATCTTTCTTCAGATACCTGAAGAAACTAAGTTTTGCTTTACATAGTATTTTCTATCTTTAGGTATCTGTTATTTATTATAAAAGTTATATAGGTATTTTAGAGATATTTTTACAATTACCATATAAAGCAGCACTATCCAATAAAACTTTCTGCATTGATGGAAATGTTTCATATCTGTGCTGTTCAATTTGGGAGCCCCACTAGCCACATGTGGCGAATTATTCAGCACTTTTAAATGTGGCTAGCATGACCAAAAAAATTTTTTTTAATTTTGATCAATTCAAATTTAATTTTAATTCAAATGATTCAAATTTAAATAGGCACATGTAACTAATGGCTACTTACTGAAAGCAGAGATATGAAGTTCCCCATCCCCTTTCTAGTTATATAGCAATCCTTTGCATAAATTCCACAATTTATTTAACTAGTCTTCTGTTGTTTCCAATCTTTTGCTATTACAAATCATTATGCGGTGAATAACCTTGTGCATAACAATTTCATACATGTAAAGATTACCACTTCAGAATACGTTTCCAGAAGGGGCAGTACTAGGTCACAGGGTAAATGAATTAGTAATTTGTAAAGATTGCCTAATTGTTCTCCATGGGGTCAGCCCTTTGAGCAATTTATGAGAGTACCTGCTTTTGCAGAGCCTTATCAGACAATGGCTCTTGATGCTTTGGGATTTCTGACAATCTAATAGATGAAAGGATGTGCTAGAATGTATTTTTTTTTTTTTTTTAATTTTTTTTTCAACGTTTTTTATTTATTTTTGGGACAGAGAGAGACAGAGCGTGAACGGGGGAGGGGCAGAGAGAGAGGGAGACACAGAATCGGAAACAGGTTCCAGGCTCCGAGCCATCAGCCCAGAGCCCGACGCGGGGCTTGAACTCACGGACCGCGAGATCGTGACCTGGCTGAAGTCGGACGCTTAACCGACTGCGCCACCCAGGCGCCCCTGTGCTAGAATGTATTTAATACAAACCTTTTAATGTAGAAAACATTTGTTTCCAATTTTCCTGTATGTTACTACTTTGATCAACATCCTCATACATAAATCCTTAATCAATTCCTGATTATTACCTTAGGGTACATTCCTTTAAGAAGAGTTATTAGGTAACTAGAATACACATTTTAAAATAACCTCTTATTAATAAAACTTGCAAACTTAGATAACTGTGTATTTTCTCATTAAAAAACCTGATACATTGGGGGAACCTGGGTGGCACAGTCAGTTAAGCTTCTGACTTTGGCTCAGGTCTTGATCTCGCAGTCCATGAATTTGAGCCTTGAGTCAGGCTCTGCGCTGACAGCTCAGAGCCTGGAGCCTGCTTCAGAATCTGTGTCTCCCTCTCTCTCTCTGCCCCTCCCCCACTTGTACTCTGTCTCTCTCTCTCTCTCTCAAAAATAAACATTAAAAATTAAAAAAAAAAAAACAACAACACAAACCTGATATATTGGATCCCCATATACTTGTAAGAACTGTAGAACTCTTAGCACATGATGCCTCCATCTAAACCTGTGCACTACCACAACAAAACTCCGCAAGGCTTCTAGCAGCATAAGACCAAGTCTCTGGGATGACCCAAATCCCCCGCAGTAACGTGCCTGCCTAAGAAAGCTCAAGGCTGTCAAGACAGTTCATGGTTTCTTGTAGCCAAAACCTGAAGATAAGCTCCTGACCTTCCTTCCTTAGAACAGTTACTAAAAAGGGGCTTACAATTGTGAATCTTTCTTCCATTCCTCTAAGATGTGTATTTATCTCCTACAACTCAAGAGTGCCTTGGGGCGCCTGGGTGGCCCAATCGGTTGAGCGTCCGACTTCAGCTCAGGTCGCGATCTCACCGTTGGTGAGTTTGAGCCCCGCGTCAGGCTCTGGGCTGATGGCTCAGAGCCTGGAGCCTGCTTCCGATTCTGTGTCTCCCTCTCTCTCTGCCCCTCCCCCATTCATGTTCTGTCTCTCTCTGTCTCAAAAATAAATAAACATAAAAAAAAAAAAAAAAAAAAAAAAAGAGTGCCTTTCTCAAGGTCCTGAAGGGCCTTCCTTTGAAAGTTAATCATCAGGAAGGGTAAGGCCTCTGTCTTCCAGTCTCTGTGGGAGGAGAGATCCTAACATTGATGATCCCAGCTAGGACACATAGCTGGCCTCATAAACATTCACACTGACTCTTTGTAATTTTTCACTTGGGTTCCTCTCTTCTTCTATCTCTACTCCCTCATTTGCCTTTAAAACACTAGTCACCCCAGCATAAACTGGAATAGAGCTCAGCTTTTTTCCTTAATATCAGTAGTTACTGCACAAAATGTTTTCATCACTTCAATGTCTGGTTTTGTTTATCTTTGACACTTGTTACCAAACTTCAGTAGTTATCAACATGTTGCCTATTTTACTTCTATTTTCCCCCCTCTTGCCCCACACCCACAAAACATGGGGTATTCTAAAGCAAATCCTAGACATTACATCTTTTACCTGAAATAATTCAGTATGTATGTCTAATAAATAAGGTTTTTAGGGGCATCTGGGTGGTTCAGTCGGTTAAACATCTGACTTCAGCTCAGGTCATGATCTTACAGTTCGTGGGTTCAAGCCCCGCATTGGGCTCTGTGCTGACAGCTCAGGGCCTGGAGTCCACTTCAGATTCTGTGTCTCCCTCTCTCTCTACCTCTTGCCCACTCACACTCTCTCTCTCTCAAAAATAAACATTAAAAACAAAAAAAAAAATTTTTTAAAGTAAGGTTTTTAAAAGAACCTACAATCTCAGTGACCCATCTTCACATATCAGTGATTATCTTAAAATCTGAATCAGAATTCAAACAAGTCCCACACGTTGGATTTGATTCAGATGTCTTTTTGTCTCTAATCTTATAGCAGTGCCCCTCTCTCTTCATTTTATGACATTTATTTGTTGCAGTTGAGTAACTGTGTCATTTGTCCTGTAGCATTTCCCACATTCTAGAATTTGGTTGATGCTTCCCTTGTGGTGGTGTCATTTAACTCATCCCTCTATCCCTCTATTTGGTAAATCAGTAGTCAGTTTCAGAAGCTTGATTAGATTCAAGTTCAATTTAGGTGGTGGGGGGCAGGGAGGACAGTGCTATAAATCTTTCACTTAATAGTTTAGTTATTCACTCATTAACATTATCTAGGTCAATGCTACTCAAGGTATGGTGGTGCCATCCTACAGTGGTTGGCTACCAATTCATAAGTACAAAAATATAAAGTTGTAAAAGTTTAGGAACTTTTACAGCAATTTAACACTGCTGCAACATTTCATTGTATTTTATGAGTATTCATCCTCAATAAATTTGAAGTTTAAAACAAAACAAAACAAAACAAAACACCTGTTCTTACCACAATTAGTTTAACAGCACTGGCCTAAGGTCACTGTTTCTTTGGGAAAGGGGGGGGGGGAAGTTGTAAAAATAACAATCTTCTAATTCTACCATTTCTACTGCATTTTTTGGCTGGAATTCTTTGATAAGGAAGAAATTTTCCTCATCAACTCTTGGGTTATCTGAAATACAGTTAATATAGGAAAGGCAGGATAAATGCTTGATTACTAGTGTTCAGAATGGTGAGTTGTATCCTAGCAACTACCAAAGTGACTGATTTTTAAATTTTGTTTAATGTTTATTTATTTTTGAGAGAGAGAGAGAAAGAGAGAGCGTGAGCAGGTGAAGGGCAGAGAGAGAGGGAGACAGAATCCGAAGCAAGCGCCAGGCTTCAAGCTGCCAGCACAGAGCCCAACGTGGGGCTTGAACTCATGAACTGTAAGACCATGACCTGAGCCGGAAGTCGAACATTTAACCAACTGAGCCACCCAGGCACCCCCAGTGACTTTTAAAATGTTATTTTTAAAATTTAAAATGGGTTTTTAAGTATTTAATGTGTTTAAATCAATCACAGTGATTATTCCTTTTGATATCCAAATTGTGCCATTTTTTGGTCAGTGGGAGCTCTTTCAAGTTTGCTCCTATCTTTCTAACACACTTGGTAGTCTTTGATAGCCTTCTTGCTTTCTGTCACAAGATGCCCCACGTCTGGAGTTAGCCATTTCTCCAAAGGACTATGGTTCCACTTAATGAGCAATAACATTTAGAGACCACAATCATGGCACTAGGAGGTACACACATTTTAACCAATACAGGCTAACCAAACCGATTCTCAAAAAGGCCGGATCAATTTATACAGTATGAGTGTTGATCAATTGATTATTCTAAAAATTTTAACTGATTTGATAAATGAAAAACAGTACTTTATTACCTCCTTAATGTTTTTCTCTAGGAATAGAGAGATTGAACATAATTTCATGTTTACTGGTTTTTCCCTTATGGTTAACTGTCTGTTCATATGCTTTCTCCAATTTCCTATCAGGGGTTTGTTTGTTCATTCACTTATTCATTCTTCCATCAGATTTTTTGAGTGCCTGCTATGCACCAGGTGCTACAGAAGTAATGATGAAAAGCTCTGCGATCTCAAGGAGTTTACATTTTAGACAAAGAACTAAGTATATATAATAAAGTGTAAATAATGTAATGAGTAAATTGGTGATACATAATGTCATGGGAAGACATCTAATCTTTATTATTACTATGATTATTTTTTAGGATTCTCATTTTTAATTAATTAATTTTTCCATGAATTGGGAGTCCAGTTTCATCTGGAATTTATTCTGATGTGCCATGAAGATCTAACTTAAATTTTCTAAATAATATCCAATTGTTCAGAGTCATTTACTGTATAACAAGTCTTTCTTTTACTGGATGACTTCTGACTTACTGACTTAACAATACCCCACATTCTTACAAATACATAAAAATGTTATTTTTTTCTATGCTTATTCGGTCTCTTGATGCAATTGTTAATTCTTCTACCAATGTGGTTTTTTTTTTTCCTATAGGTTGACTCTTGATTTTGGCTCAGGTCATGATCTCAGTTTCGTGAATTAGAGCCTCTCAATGGGCTTTGCACTGACCTAGAGGAGCCTGCTTAGGATTCTCCCTCTCTCTCTCTCTCTCTCTCTCTCTCTCCCTGTCCCTGCCCCCACTTGCACTTGCTCTTGCTCTCTCTAAATAAATAAACTTAAACAAAATAAATAAATAAATAAATAAATAAATAAATCAATAAATAAATAAAAGAATAAACCAACTCTTGCATTTATGTTTGAAATAAAAATTTTAATGAAATAAATAGAAAATGAGAGAGTTTTGGTGGTAATTTATATGAAAAAGAATCTTGTATTTTAGTGATTTAAAGTGATTGAACTTGTTTTTACAAGGTAATGAAATTTTGTAGATCAGAAGACCAGAATTTCTGGCTTTCTCTGAGAGTATTTTTTTTTTTTTAATTTTTTTTTAACGTTTATTTATTTTTGAGACAGAGAGAGACAGAGCATGAACGGGGGAAGGGCAGAGAGAGAGGGACACAGAATCGGAAGCAGGCTGCAGGCTCTGAGCCATCAGCCAGAGCCCAACGCGGGGCTCGAACTCACAGACTGCGAGATCGTGACCTGAGCTGAAGTCGGATGCTTAACCCACCAAGCCACCCAGGCACCCCCTCTGAGAGTATTTTAAAATAAGTATCAAACGGGGCGCCTGGGTGGCTCAGTCGGTTGAGCATCCGACTTTAGCTCGGGTCATGATCTCACAGCTCATGAGTTCGAGCCCCGCATCAGGCTCTGTGCTGACAGCTCGGAGCCTGGAGCCTGCTTTGGATTCTGTGTCTCGCTCTCTCTCTGCCCCTAACCCACTCACATTCTATCTCTGTCTCTGTCAAAAATAAATAAACATTAAAAAATTTAAAAAATAGATAAATAAGTATCAAACTGTAATGACATCTCTAGTATTTGCAAATGCAAATCATATGCAAAATAGTCAATCTGTAACACTCATAAACCCTAAAAAAACAACAAAAAGAATTCTAGGGGAGCCTGGGTGGCTCAGCTGGTTAAGTGTCCAACTTCTGATTTTGACTCAAGTCACAATCTCATGGTTTGTGAGAGTGAACTCTGCACCAGGTTCTGTGCTGGCAGGGCAGCCTGTTTGGAATTCTCTCTACCTCACTCCCTCCCTCTCTGCTCCTCCCCTGCTCATGCTCTGTCTTTCCCTCTCAAAATAAATAAGCATAAAAAAAAAAAAAATTCTACACTGACAATTTTTTTTTTTTTGTCAATTTAATATGTAGCTGAAAAGACAAACAAAATAAGGCAATTAACTTAAGAACTTTCTTTATAAAGACACTTTTGTTTTTGAAATTGTTCCCTGGTGTAGCACAAAATACTTTCAGGAACTTCCTTTAAACTACTTCTTAAAGGTTTTAGTATAGGTGTTACCTCCTAAAAATAAAGATTATGTCTCACAATGTAGATTTCCTTTCATACGATTCTACTTTATGCTAAGGAATCTTTACTGAAATGGTAAAAGGAGAAAGAAACAGAAAAATTTAGCCTATTCTCCTAAGTAATTTAGAGCCATTTAAGTATTTGAAAAGCTGAATTGGTACTGAAAGAAATACTGTTTGGAGCACCTGGGTGGCTCAGGTGGTTGAGCATCTGACTCTTGATTTCAACTCAGGTCATGATTTCATGGTTCATGTATCCCTCTCTTTCTCAAAATAAATAAACTTAAAAAAAAATACTGTTACCCTCCACTTTAAAAGAAATAATCTAGGACTGCTGGTTCAGGCAGTAGTGCATGTGACTTTTGATCTCAGGGCTGAGTTTAAGCCCCACATTGGGAGTAGAGATTACTTAAAAATAAAATCCTTAAAAAAAAAAAATACTCCAGGAAAAATAATTTTTTAGTTAAAAAAATTGCCAACTTGGTAGCTTTTAGTATATTAATAACATACACAAAGACATCTTTTTTTTTTTTTTTTTTTTTTTAAAGTAGGCTTCAGGTCCAACACGGGGCTTGAACTCTTGATCCTGAGATCAAGACATGAACTGAGATGATTCGAGTCAGATGCTCAACCAACTGAGCCCCCACGTGCCCCTATATACAAAGACATCTTAAGCTAAATTTTATTCAAAGACTTGATTACCTAGGGATATTAACAAGTAAATACCTTGTTAAGAGACTCATGAACCTTTATCCTACATAAAATACTAAAATTTATGACTTTTCAAGTTGATGGGAAAAATTTTTTTTATATATTTTATCTATTCTTATGTCAAATTAGAAAGAATAATTCTCTTTCTGGAAATGAAAGCATTGACAACATAAAAAAAATTTAACCTATATACATACAGAAATGTACAGTCTTCTGGAAAGGAGTCTTCATATGATGTAGAAGGCAATGAACCTGATTTGTTTTCCTGTTCATTCTGGATCACCGATGTATGATCTACATGAAAAAAATACAAACATGAGTATTAAGTATATCAAGTTAAGAATCATCTACTCTAATATCTAAATAATATCTTTATTGATTAGAGATACATGGCGCCCTTAAATCTGCAAACATATGAAAATATCAAGATTAAATTAAAAAATCAGGTGTGAATATTTTCAAAAATATTGACAAAATAAGATATGATCAAGTAAAAGACTTAGGGTAGAAGATACTTCTACTGGAGAAAATCTAGTTTGCCCTGAACTTTATTTGAATTTTAATCAACCTTTAAGGTAAACATCGAGTATCCTTATTTCTGCCTGTATTTTATAGAAAAATAACATAGCTCGTACTATAAAAGGTCACAAAATGGAAAATTTATGTTATCTTTTGCTTTCTCATTGTTCCCACTGCTATCTATATTTTTGGAGGGTGGGGTATTTGGGTACCTCTTTTTGTACTTCCACTTGTCTTTTCATATTACTTAGTCTTTCCTATATCTTTCTTCACTTAATTTCTTTTTATTTAAAAAAAATTTTTTTTAACATTGACTCATTTTTGAGACAGAGTGTGAGTGGGGGAGGGGCAGAGAGAGAGAGAGAGAGAGAGACAGACAGACAGACAGAATCCGATGCAGGTTACAGGCTCAGAGCTGTCAGCACAGAGGCTTGAGTCCATGAACTGCAAGATCAGGACCTGAGCTTAAGCCGGATGCTTAACCAACTGAGCCACCCAGGTGCTCCTGCATTTAATTTCATCCTCTATCTTGTGTTTTTTCTACTTCATCTATATTTACTCTCTAACATGACTACAATAATAGAAGTAAGCTGTGTATTTAGTGAAAAAAGTTATGGATTCCCTGTTCTTATTTTGAAAAATGGTTATGTAGAAAATTCTATGTTTGGTTTAAAGATATTTTTTAAACATGTTTTTTCCTATGCATTGAGGACCTTTAAGAAAAAAAGGGATTCTCATCTTGCTTCAGGTTATTAACTTACATTGGTCTTTTACTGCAGATCAATCTTATTAAGAAGAAAAAGTTTGGGGCACCTGGGTGACTCAGTTGGTAAAGTGTCCAACTCTTGGTTTCAGCTCAGGTCATGAATTCACAGTTCATGGGCTCAAGTCCCTCATAGGGCTTTGTGCTGGCAGCAGGGAGCCTCCTTGGGATTCTCCCTCTCTCACTCTCTCTCTGCCTCTTCCTTGCTCACGCTGTCTCTCAAAATAAACAAACATTAAAAAAAGGAAAAAACTTTAAGTAAATAAAAGAATAGTTTAAGTTATAACATGAGGCCACTACTTGGCTATCTGGAAAACAATTATCCCTCTTTAATTATCAAGATAAAGAAAGGTTTAAAATCTGATAGTTGAAAAGAGCTATAATACCTGATTAAAATTAAGTTTTACAATTTAAGCATTTCTGATTTTTCCCAACTAATTTCTTTGCATAAATCATAAAAATCCATACTAACAAATATGAATAGAATAAATGTATATAAACATAATTAAAAATAAAACTTACTGAAACATGGAGATTTTATTTATTTTGAGAGAGAGAGAGAACAAACCAGCAAGGAGGGGCAGAGAGAGATGGGGACAGAGAATCTGAAGCGGGCTCTGTGTTAACAGCAGAAAACCTGATGCGGGGCTTGAACTCAAGTACCATGAGATCATGACCTGAGCCAAAATCAGATGCTTAACCGACTAAGCCACCCAGGAGCCCCCAAACGTGGAGATTTTAAAATTAATCATCAGATATGGTAGGAAAGGGGAAATAATAACTCCTCTCAAGAAAACAGTATCCAATCCTTTGTTTGGGGACATAGCACATATTTACAGTTAGACACAAACAAAGAAAATAAAGGTAATCTGTGGTTTGGGACTCAAGTTGGATATGGGATACCTTGTTTTGACCTTAACATGAAGTCCTTTTGTCTTTCCCAGTTTCAATGTTTTTTAAAAAGTAAATACTAACATGAAACTTTATTACTAGAAAGTTTTTAATCTTTGTTTTGCCAACAATGTCAATTACATAACTCCCCAATTCCTTACTTACAAATATTGCTCTATACCACTGGCAAATATATACTTTTGATAAATTCATTACATTTCAGAGGAACTATATAAAAATACAAAATTGTAATATTCAATATTTCTATTGATAAAATTATCACAAAAAAACCAAAACCCAATTTACTTTGTTAGTGAGAAATAAATTGTTTTAGAATTAGTTCCTCTTACCACCTCCTGCATTTAAAAGCCTCTTCTTGCAAAACTAGTGTGATCTCTCAAGTATGTTGATTCCAAGTGCTACTGAAAGATACTGAGTAAGGTTGTTTTCTTAAAGAAACTACTCTTGGGGCGCCTGGGTGGCTCAGTCGGTTAAGCGTCCGACTTCAGCTCAGGTCATTATCTTGCGGTTCATGGGTTCAAGCCCCACGTCGGGCTCTGTGCGGACAGCTCAGAGCCTGGAGCCTGCTTCAGATTCTGTGTCTCCCTCTCTCTCTGACCCTCCCCCGTTCATGCTCTGTCTCTCTCTGTCTCAAAAATAAATAAACATAAAAAAAAACTCTTCTAAAACTATACATTAGCTACTGAAATTGAGAATACTTTTGAATAAGAAAAAGGTTTCTTTAAAATAGACTCATGATGCTAGGCTATATTTTCAGAGATTTAAAACCTTAAGACCCCAAATTATGTAAGTTAAATTATAATTTGTTAATAATATTTAGCAGCATTAAAATCCAGTAAAGTACCTTCTCAATATTTTAGGAAATTTGAGATAGACTAAGACTTATAGGAGAGTGATTCTGATAAAACAACTTTTTAATTTTATATTCCTAGTTCTGGTACAGTATCTTTGATCAATTCCTCCGAAACCTAATTTGTTTAGAGTCTGCAAGACTAATGGTCTAATAATCTAGAAATAAAAAAATTTTACACTAACTTATCTATGCCAGAATATACCTTTCTAGTATTGTTTTTCACACAAGGTGGGTTTACAGTAGTCTGGGGTCTTAGAATTTTTTGAAGAAGAGATACATTTGTTCATTTCCTAAGAGGCTTAGAAGAGTGTGCATTTCCTATCGCTGGATGGGTAGGACTTTTTATTTAATAGGGACACTGATTTATATAATTTACCAGTATAGGTCTTACATTTTATATTAAATTATCTTTAGGTAATCTCACATAATCTGAACTCAATTAAGCCTGCATCAAGTCAAGAAAATAACAGAATACTCAAAATTGGGATTATTAATGCACATACCCTTTATCAATGTTGAATTGTTACTTATGGTTGCTTCATTCACTAGAATCATTGCTTGGATGTATTCTGTTAAGGAAAGGAAAAATGCATGAAAACCAGCAGCAGCAGCATCATTTTCACTGTGCCAGCTACTGTGCTAAATAATTTATGTACTTTATCTTAATCTTCATTAACTCCTCTGAGAGATTCTTATGATTACCTGCATTAGAAACAGAAATTGAAGCTTAGGAGTTAAACTATTTATTCCAGGTCATTCAGCTAGGAGTTGTTAGAACTGGATTCAAAACTAGATATATCTGACTCATGAAGGAATAAGAAGGAACATTAAAATGAAAAACAGTGCTACTGTTTGGACAAGCAAACAAAAGATTAATGTCATAAAAACATCCACAAAGTATTAAGAAGAGTCCAAATGAAAATTTGCTTGAATATCTTATGTCCTGAAGGAAAGAAGTAAATTTCTACCTAAAAGTCTTCTGTTCTACAACCAACCAGGGTTGAAAACAAAGAAACAGAAAAAATACAAACTTGGCTGACAGAACTGACTGCTGAAATAGAAGGCAAGTTCTGATTAAAGCAGGCAAAATATCGTTACATGTACTTTCGCATTCTTAAAAAACATTAGGTGTCTCTGAGTAATGGGGTGGTGGATAATTTTTGTTATATTTTTCTATTGGTACTAAACGTTGTACAATGAGCAGATATTACTTTTGCAATACCCATCACCCCTCAAAAAGAGATATAAAGAGAAAGCAAAGATAAAATCTGGGGAAAACAAGGGAGCCTGACAGAAAAAGAGATAAACTCAGTAGCTAACATTCAAAGTAATCATTTTCACCCACTTTTACAAAATGTCTATGGCATATGGCAAAAGCATGTTTTTGTCGAAGCAGAGTACAAACACACACAAAGCAAACAAAACTGATAGGCTCTTAGATAACAAAAGAAACATAGTGGAAACAGCACTGTATTATACTGCCAGTGGGTAACATTTAACATTAAATGTATTAAAAGTTTTTTGTGCTTCATACCTTTATTTGTGGCAGACCCATCTTTAATCTTTTGTTTCAGTGATTGTAACACATTTTGCACTTGTTCAAAGATGGAGTCCACTTTTCCATCATCTTCCAGCTCCATCCAGAAAGTTTTTGCATCACCTATAATAAAAGTGAATAGCTTAAGAGCTCAATAAAAATAGACTGTAATTTCCCCAAGGCATATGTTATAGAGAATCCACGTGGTTTCTAAATAACGTCAAGATTTAATTGGTCTATTTTTTTCCTTGAGGAAAAAGATTTTTATCACTGTTTCTTTATAAAGAATAGCAAAGAATATGACCTAAATATCTTACTCATTTCTGCTAACATAAAAATATGTTGAAAACTTTAATGGTACTATTTCTGGTGTCCCTGGAAAACAGAAGGAATGGCTTCATTCTAGGCTGGTGGTAGATGTATGTATAAGCATTTTAAAAGTTTCAGGGATATAACCTCCACTGAGTATGGAAATGGTTTTAGAATGAAACATCTCAAGAATTGGTGAAGTAACTAAATGTCTAACAATAACGTTTTTAAATGTCTTTTATAATTTTTAAATAATTATATGAAGCCAAAATAATGTTTATACTTTTTATAGATAGCTATATAGATGAACCAATATTTCATATGCCCAGCAAATGAACACCTTAGTCATAAATTCCTAGAGAGAGGTGCCTGGCTGGCTCAGTTGGTAGAGCATGCAACTCTTGATCATGGGGTTGTGAGTTCAAGCTGCATGTTGGGGGTAGAGTTTATATAAAAAAAAAAAAATTTCCTAGAGGAAATAATTCTTTGAAAGCTGAACACAGAAATATGAGAAATACAATTAAACTGGCAAAAGCCAAATCTCACACCCACACCACGTTTAAAAGTAACAAAAATACCTAAAATGTTAAAATTTATTTGTTAAAATGTTAAATGTAAAAACATATGAAATGTTCAAAATTAACAGGGCCTTAAAGAACAGAGAGACATGATTATTGCACTTTAGAAAGGTCACTTGAGAAGCCATTAGGAGGATTAATAAGCAGAGAGCCTAGTAAGCTTACAAAAAATATATTTTCCTTAATAAAAATTAAACCTACATCTCTAGGTTCAGCAGTGGGGTGAGAAGAGTCATAAAGGCTTAGGCCTCATAGTCCCAAATCTCCCTGGCAAAGTCACCTTACCCAAAGGGGATCTCTGGCTAATTAGGGATGCTGCCACCATCGCAGTCTCAGAAGGGGTGTTGTTTCCCTGTTGACACTTTGGCCTGATGCCTCCAAGACCAAGCCTCCTTTTAACTCCCCATAGGACAGCTGAGACAAGATTTTAAACAAATGCAATGTGAGAGGACACAAAGGATGAAGAAAGAGGTATTAGAGGCAGGAGAAGCCATGCCATGGAGAGCCTTTCACTTGAGTTTTATACAAAAGCCTATGGGAGCCACTCAAAAGGTTTAAGCATCTTATATGTGATTAGTTTCTTAAAAGGTCACTCAGGTGGCAGGGAAAAGAGGGAAGAGTCAAGAGTGATTTCTAAGTTTTTGACTTGGGCAACCATATGCACAGTAATAGTATTCATTGAGATAGGGAATAAAGACAGAAGACAAGTGAGAAATTTAAGTAGGGCAAGTACACTGGGTATACAGGCTCCAGAGTAAGATCTGGTCCAGTTATACAAATTCTGGAGTAAATGGTACACAAATGCTTGAGTAGATGTAATTAAGGACAATGTATACAATGAGGAGTGGTTTTTTTTTTTAATGTTTACTTATATTTGAGAGAGACAGAGAGACAGAACATGAGTGGGGGAGGGGCAGAGAGAGAGGGAGACACAGAATCCGAAGCAGGCTGCAGGCTCTGAGTTGTCAGGACAGAGCCTGACATGGGGCTCAAACCCACAAACCGTGAGATCATGACCTGTGCTGAAGTCAGACGCTTAACTGACTGAGCCACCCAGGCGCCCAGAGAAGAGGATTTTCTATATATAAGGCATAAGTATAAGAAAAAAGAATCAGGGAGATCAAGAAGGAGCAAGCAGGTGGAAGGAAAACCCAGGAGAATAGCATATCAGGAGTCAGTGGAAGAACAGAAGTGGTGATTAACAATCTGGGCTTTGGAGTTCAGATGCATTTGTGTTTGAATCCCAGCACTAGCAGCCATTAAGCTGTGTGACCACATCTATAAAATGGGAATAGTGATAGCATCTAGCTCACGGAGTTGATGTGCAGATAAGCATGTGGCCTTTATCGAGAAATTACTGTAATTTAACAGGGGACATAGTCTTAAGCACAAGAAATTAATCTCTACTTGTGGAACTTTAGATATCATTTAGCTAAGAGGGAAAAGTATCTTGTGAAGGACCTTCCCAGAATCCTTAAAATCATTTTTTCACTGAGAGATCACCAACAAAAATCACTGCTTTTAGACAAAACTATTCATGAAAGCACTTAATTGGTTACTATGTTTCTTTTCATGAATGAGTTAATACTCCACACTAGGGATTTATCTTTATCTGAGGTGGACATCTAGACGGAAAGGATTTTGAAAGATACTTAGAAATAGCTTCTAGTAGCATTATAATCTTCTGGAATCATCTACAACTCTCACCTGGCCTGAGAAAGCCAGCAGCATCACTGCTTAGTGATGTTGAAAAGACAACAATTAGGATTCATCTGAATTTGTTTTCCAGTGACTATCATTTAAAACTGTGTTCAAAATGTCAATTCAGGATACCAAGTTATTCTGATAGGAAATACTTAAAACAAATTATCTGAAAAGTGAACAGGGTAAATTATTAGTTTTAGAACGGATTAATGGACACTGGAAATATAATTTAAGAAAATAAAGCCAATCAGAAAATACTGAAACTGCTTGTATAATAAACGAAAGTAATTTAGAAATTCATATTTATTTATTCTGGGTTTTTGATATTGTTCTTTATGGTATCATTATTTCATATGGCTAGTTTTAATTCTCATTTAAATGGTTCTTATTCCTCATGTCTTCCCTCTTGATCATTTTTGTCTTCTCAGTATGGGAATTTTTAACCACAGTAATATTAAGAAAAAAAAGGTAACTGATTTATCTGAAAAATGAGATTAACAGATCCAGTTAATAACTTTTTTGAAGAGGCTAAATGAATATCACATGGAGAAATAATTGAGTCATTTCATTTCAACTGTATGCCATCTAGATGTTTACCACAATGTAAATAATTTTGGTTTCTTGCTCCTTTTCTTTGTACTGTATGTATGTTTGAGATTATAATCTAATACTGTAAATATTTCAGTATATTGCACTAGAAAACACTTACGAGGAATAAATCCTTGAATTGAAAATCAAATCAGTATACTAATATTGCTACTTGCCTGTAGAAATGAAGAATACCATCTCATTATTCTACTGTTGTCCTAACTTGCTCCCTTAGCTACATATGACTATTGCAGGGACATAATCACTAAGTGGGAAGTATAGTTGCTTTGGAAAGAAGAAAGACAAATTATATACTTACATTATATTGTGTCTCTCAATCTCCCTTGACATACACTGTCTATGTAAAAAGGCAATACTCAAGAATCACAGCTAGATGAGTTATTTGCTAGACACCTGTTTTTGGAGTACTAACGAAGTACACTGATAATAGGATATATATATATATATATATATATATACACACACACATATACATATATATATATCCATCCCTACACACACACACACACACACACACACACACACACACACACACACACACACACACACATATATCCCTGGAGGTGCTTCAGGGCATTGGTCTGGAGGATCTCTATGATGTCTCTGAGTCTGTGATTAGCAAAGTGTGATCTATGAGCCCTTGGGGTCCCCAAATCCTTTCAGAGAATATGCTAGGTCAAATTATTTTAATAGTAATACTAAGACATTATTTGTTCTTGGTCGGCCGCTTAACCGACTGAGCTACCCAGGCACCTCTGCAAGTACACTTTTTAATTTAGAGATAATTTTAAGTATCTTGTAGATGAAGTGCATACACTTACCCATTCTTTTTCAGACACTTCATGGCTTAAATTTTAGAGTCAGTTTAGAGTTCCCCATACTGGCGTTTTCTTTTCTTTTCTTTCCTTTTTTTTTTTAAGTTTATTTGTTTTGAGAGAAAGAAGGGTGCAAGCATGGGAGGGGCAGAGAGAGAGAGAGGGAGAGAGAGAATCCCAAGCATGCTTCGTGCCATCGGCATGAGCTTGAAGCGGGGCTGGACCTCATGAACCCTGAGATCACGACCTGAGCCGAAACCAAGAGATGACACTTAACTGACTGAGCCACCCGAGCACCCATGGAGCTTTATTTTCAAGTTGTGTTGAATATGTATATGAATTTTTATAACGTTGGCATTATTCCATTGAATCTTACAGTTAATCTTATTATATCTATTTATTGATATAGAATATTTACTTATATATTCTACAATGCTTTTCAATGGAGTTTTAAAGGATTTAAGGAGTTGGGGCACCTGCGTGGCCCAGCCAGTTGAGCATCTGCCTTCAGCTCAGGTCATGATCTCATGGTCTGTGGGTTCAAGCCCCATGTTAGGCTCTGTGTTGACAGCTCAGAGCCCAGAGCCTGCTTTGGATTCTGTGTCTCCCTCTCTCTCTGCCCCTCCCCTGCTCCCACTCTGTCTCTATCAAAAATGAATAGATGTTAAAAATTTAATGAATAAAAAAAAGACATTATTTGCTCTATTTTTTTTTCTAGAATGACTTTAACTGATGGTACAAAAGCATTGGTGAGTAAAAGTCAGTATGTCTTAGCATGAATCAAGGGGATGGCACCAAGCTACCAGCAAATTTTCTAGTATAGTACCAGTATATTTTTCACCATCAATTTCACTTAAGAATATCCTTAATAAAGCAATATAAATGGTTACCACAGTACAATGGCTGTCTCAAGCAAAAGCACTAGTGAGACTGTTTGAATTACAGGCCAAACCAGCTAATTTTTTTCATGGAAAACTATTTTTACTTAAAAGTACTAATAAAAATTATAGTATTTTTAGACTTGGGTGTTTAACACACATTTTCTTGAAAAAAAAAAAAAAAAAAAAAAAAAAAGTGAGCCTACCAGCTGAAGTTCAATATTGACAGCATTTGTTGCTAATGATAAAATTCACACTACCAAGTTAAAATTGGAAATTTGTAAACTTTACATGTGCCCTGGTAAGCCTGATAGCTTCTCAATAATTAATCACTTTTCAAGGAAATGGGTAGCAATATTAACAAATGTGATTTTTTTAATATTGTATGATGAAATGTGTCAATATCTGGAAAATCTGCATGATTCATTGAACCAATATTTTCCAAGTGGCCAATGCATATTATAAAATCATAAAACACCTATTCAATGTGCAATAGATTTTCTGTAACAGAGTGTTAAAAAACTCACAGATATGTGTTCAAATTTCACACTACAACTGACCTGGAAGGAGTAACTACTTGTTGAGTTTTATAGTTGTATCCAACAAAAAGTCCACAATTAGCTGAAAGGCTATTAATACTCTTCCTTTTTTCAACTTTTTGTCTGTGTGAAGCTTCATTTTCTTTATACATTTCAACCAAAGCAACATATCACAATAGACTGAATGCAGAAGTACCTGTGACTCTATACTGATATAAATAAATGACTGAATAAATACATAAATGGGAGAAAGGAGCTAAATCTCCCTTGGAGAAGAATTCCAAATAATTAATGTAGATATTCCATTCTCAAAGATGGGGAGCATAATCCCCATTCCTTGAATATGAACTATATATGGGGATTTCCTATCAAAAGTACAGCAGGGAAGCCAAGGGAGAGAAAAAAGTAATTTACAGTGGAGAAACATAACACTATGTCTGACATAACACTATGTCAGCCAGGTGATCAAGCTCAGTATCAATGAGAGAGAAAGCATGTTGATATCATGTACTCTTGGCATAATGTGGTAAAAATGGCACTTTACCACTATGGTCTTCTTCCCAAAACTCGTAACCCCAGTCTAATCATGAGAAAAATAAATAAAACAATAATTCCAATAGAGGGGTATCCTACAAAATACTTAGATACAAAATACTACAAAATAAAAAACAAGTCTGAGCAACTGTTATATCTAAGAGGGCCCTATGGAGATATGACAAGTAAATACAATGTGGGATACTGGAACAGAAAAAGACATCAAGTAAGAACTAAGGAAATATGAATAAACTATGGACCTCAGTTAATAATAATGGTTCATTAATTGTAACAAATGTACCAGACAAAAATAAGATGTTAATCATCAGTAAAAGTGGATGTAGAAGATATGGGAACTTTCTGTACTATCCTCTCAATTTTTCTTTAAAAAGTAAATCTAAAAGTGTTCTAAAAAGTAAAGAATAATTTTACAAAAGTACATTAAAGAACTGACTTAGCTTTACAGATACACAATTAATTATCGACTATCAAAATGTTGGCTACATGAGAATAAGTCCTAAATTCCTTCAAATGTAGAACCGTCACTTGCAGTGAAAAACCTTGAAAATTCCACAATTTGGCTAAATTAAGTAGTCTACATACTTTTAAACATAACGTTTAACAATGGTTTTCCAAACGTACCATTTTTTTCTCCCATCTTTTGGTGTTGTTTATAAACAAAAGTCTTCAAAATTAACTTTATCAATGGACTGAAATCACTTTGATAGGAGAATATAACTGGAATCCAACTGTGGCATCTATGAAATTTGTAGTTCTCAGAGAAAACACATCATTATGGCATTCTAAGCCCAATGTTCTTGGATACTTGAATTTTCAAATGTAACTGTGGTTGAAGAAACTTTGAAAAATGACCGCTAGTCCAACCTGATGACAAGTCCATGCAATTTCATCAAGCAAGTATTTATAGTCATATCAGATCATTGACAATATCTTTTTTAAAAACAAAAACCAACTCCATCTTTTGGTCCATGGATGCATGAAACATTCTGTAAAGAAAACAACAAAGATTGGTATATATTTGTAAAGAATAAAATATATATAAGAAAAAAAGACTGTTATAACAATGCCTGTATCTTTTAAAATAGCATAAACTATTATAGAAACAAGAATACATATTAACTGGAAAAATGTGTAAAATATCAAAATTATGAAATTACAGAGAAATTAAGTATCACCCATATTTAAAATACTGTCAGTTAACATAAACTATCCCCATTTTTTTACTTAACTTTTAACTTTTTTTTTAATGTTTATTTATTATTGAGAGACAGAGAGACAGAGCATAAGCATGGGAGGGGCAGAGACAGGAGACAGGAGACAGGAGAATCAGAAGCAGGCTCCAGGCTCTGAGCTGTCAGCACAGAGCCCGACACAGGGCTTGAACTCATAAACCACGAGATTGTGACTGGAGCCAAAGTCGGACACTTAACCAACTGAGCCACCCAGGTGCCCCATTTACTTTTTTAACTTTTTAAATTTTTAATAAATACTTTATAGAAACTTTTAAAATGGGGATAATAGCGCTAATTACCTCAAAGGCATGTTGTGAGGATAAGAGTTACTTAGAATGGTGCCTGGCACATACAAAGGACTCAATAAACACTAGCAATTATTATTATTCTTTCAGTATATATACTTTAAAAATAAATTTTGGATTTTAGTGTATACAATTTCTTAATAACCTTCTACTGGTAACATATCTTGCACTTTTCCCCCTCGTTAATATTTTTCTATAATATGACTTTTAAGTGGCTGTATAATGTACTTTGGTCAATAAACCACATATTATAGTACACTCAAAACTTTTAGTAATTAAATTTTAATAAATTATTAATTAGTACTGTAAATAAACCTCTATATTGGGGATTTAGATTATTTCCATTTTTTCAAAATGATAAATGCTGGAATATACTTTATGCATATCTCTGATTATTTCCTCAAGGAATACACTTAGAGATGGAACTAATAGGTCAAAAAGCGATCAATAATTCTCAGTCTCAAGATATTAATCAACATATGATAAATTCTGCTCCCACACCAAACCCAAATGTCAGATTTTTTAAAATTAAAAAATATAGTCATGCTAAAGACAAAGAGGGAATTTTCTATGGACCAAGTCTGTGAGACCTCCCTAGGGAAAAGAAACAGATGGGAAGCTGAAGAGATAATGCCAACCACCATCGTAACACAGCAAATCCTCTCAGAGAAGATGAATGCACAACTCAGAGTCATCAAATACCCAAGGAAAGCTACACCATCAAAAAGAGACTTAACCAGCCCACCGAAAGATGGGCTTATCGTCAAGAGGAAAACAGAGCATCCTGAAAATAATTTTAAAACAAATGCTATTAAGGCACCTGGGTGACTCAGTTTGTTAAGCATCATGATCTCATGGCTTGGGAGTTTGAGCCCCACTTCGGGTTCTGTGCAAACAGCTAAGAGCTTGGAGCCTGCTTCAGATTCTGTCTTGGTGTCTCTGTCTCTGTCTCTGTCTCTCTCTCTCAAAAATAAACACTAAAGGGGCACCTGGGAGGCCCAGTAAGTCAGTTGAGCGTCTGACTTCAGCTCAGGTCATGATCTCGTAGTTCTTGAGTTAAAGCCCTGCATCTGGCTCTGTGCTGACAGCTCAGAGCCTAGAGCCTGGAGCCTGCTTCGGATTCTGTGTCTCCCTCTCTCACTGCCCTTCCCCTGCTCACACTCTGTCTTTCTCTCTCAAAAATAAACACAAAACAACTTTTTTAAAAATGTTAAAAAAATTAAATGTTATTGCATTTAACGTCCTCAAAGAGCTAAAGAAGGAAATCTCATCCATGAAATAACACAATTTTGAAAAATAACCAATTAGGTATCTTGGATATAAAAATAGTTGTTGAATAAACTCAATAGATAATTGAATAACAGCATAAACTCAGATGAAGAGCCAGTAGTAAGCTGGAAGACTGAGTTGAGTAATTCACTCAGAACGCAGAGGAAATAAGAGGAATAAAACAGAGAGAAGAAAAGGCAATAATGACCAAGAATTTCTCAAAACTGGAAAACATATAAGCTCACTAAGGGTCCACTGGGTACCAAGCAGGATAAAATACACACTACTAGACAAACTGTGGATAAACTTTGAAATATCAAGAATAAAGACAAAGTCTTAGAAGCTTCCAGAAAATCTAGATTATCTAAAAGAAACACATATCATACTGGTAATCAGACTTCTTACCAGAAATGTCAGAGGCAGTAAGTTAAGGCAAAATAAGTCTGAGCCCAGAATGCCATTTCACCCAAGCTATACTTCAACAGAGAAGGTTAAAAAAAGAGACTTTTATAGACATTCAAAAAGCCAAATAGAGACTCTCTGAAAGAAATAAAGAAGTACCATAGTTGATTAAAAAAAACTAACCTAGACTGAGGTATAAGAAGCAATAATTAGCAAATGACTAAAACACATTAATGCTAAAGACAGATTAAAAATGGGTTTTAATAATAAGTGAAACAAAAATGATAGAAATAGCCATAGGAAGTTGTATTCTTTTATAGAAGGGGGGTGGGAGGGGATCACTGCAAAAGTAGAGAAAGTAAAGTAGAAGCATGTCAAGTTCTTCTTCATAGGGAGAATATTAATACTAATTAAATTTGGATCTTGTTAGGAAAATATAAATTTAAGAACTATGCTGAAAATATAAAGGTAATATATATTTTTTATTTTTTTTTAAATAAATTCAAGATGGGTCAAAGAATTAAATAAAAAAATTTTTTTAATGTTTATTTACTTTTGAGAGTGTGCACGCGCGTGTGAGTGTGTGTGTGTGTGTGTGTGTGTGTGTGTGTGTGTGTAAGCAGGGCAGGGGCAGACAGAGAGGGAGACACAGAATTTGAAGCAGGCTTCAGGCTCTGAGCTGGCAGCACAGAGCCCAATGCGGGGCTCGAACTCACAAACTGCAAGATCATGACCTGAGTCTAAGTTGGGCGCTCAACTGACTGAGCCACCCAGGCACCCCTAGAGGTAATAATATATTTTAAAAAACATGTAGAACATAGAAAACTTGGGGCCAACCTCAATTAGAAAATGGAAATGGGAGGGGTGCCTGGGTGGCTCAGTTGGTTGAGCATCCAACTTCAGCTCAGGTCATGATCTCATGATTCATTGGTTTGAGCCCCACGTTGGTCTCTGTGCTGACAGCTCAGAGCCTGGAGCCTGTTTCAGATTCTGTGTCTCCTTCTCTCTCTGCCCCTTCCTGGCTCTCCCTCTCTCTCTCAAAAATAGACAAACATTAAAAAAAAAAAAAAAAAAAAAAAAAAAAAAGAAATGGAGGGGCACCTGGGTGGCTCAGTTGGTTAAGCGTCTGACTTCAGCTCGGGTCATGATCTCCCAGTTTGTGGGTTCGAGTCCCACATCTGGCTCTGTGCAAATAGCTCAGAGCCTGGAGCCTGCTTCAGATTCTGTGTCTCCCTCTCTCTCCTCCTCCCCCACTCACGTGCGCTCTCTCAAAAATAAACATTAAAAAATTTTTTTTAAAATAGAAATGGAAAAATAAGATATAAAAGATACAAAGAGAAGTACGGTAAATAAGAGGACAAGAAAAAGGCCAAATTGTTAATCACAAAAAAGGTGACTGTGTTAATCTTACTTACTAAAGGACTCTCAAACTGGATTGCAAGCAAAGCCTAGTTATGATATTTTAAAATAAGAGACCCACTTAAATTACACAAAATGTCATCAAAAGCTTGAAATAACACTATGTGAAAAAAGATATACCAGCAAATTTAAGAAATATTCGTATCAAACAAAATAGAATTTAATATGAAAACCAATAGAAGAGACAAAGAGAAATATTTTACACTGACAGAACAATTCACATGTGTATCTAACTGAAATTACTGACTTAATACCAAATAGGCTCAAGAAGCAGAAATCCCAGTTAGAGGCAAAAGTATAAAAAAGCTAAAACAACAGTGAAAGATCTTACCAGAGCTACACACCACGTATTTCCACCTCATCCCCATTATACCAGGTCTGTTAAGTTTTATAGATGTATTCTACAAAACTTTCAAGGAATGAATAATTTCTATCATATACGAACTGTTCCAGGGCAGGAAATATATGGGAAGCCACTTAACTTTTTTTTTTTTTTTTTTTAACATTAGTATAACCTTGGCATGTAAGAAATTCAAAGTCAAAAGCACTTAGGGGTATAGAAGCAAATATAGTTAAGTAAAAATATACCCAGTAAAGTATATTACCAAAATAAAATTTATCCTAGGAATACCTAAAAAGTTTAACATTGGAAAGTTTATCAATGTAAATTCCTACATTATCATATGAATGGAAAAACCAACATCTGAGATGCAGAAAACAAAACAATTCAATGAAAGCCAGCAACTATTCTGGAGGCTGGGAGATGGGGGACTCTTAGCAAACTACCAATAAAAGAGAACTTCTTTAGGCCGATAAATACTCTCTACTAAAACCTAGCAAGGAACATCATACTTAATGATGAAACCTTAGAAGCATTTTTATTAAAGTTAGGCACAAGGATGAGGACACTTGCCACCACTGCTCTTATTCACTATTGTACTGATGTCTGTGACAAATGCATAAGATAAAAAAATACCTAAAGATTTTAAAGGAAAACAAGATCTACCTGTAGAATAAACAAAAACAAAATAAAGTTAAAAGACAAGGAAAGAGCTGAGAGAAAAGACTTGTAATCTATTTTAACAATAGTAACAAAAAGGGTACATAGCCAGAGACATTGAAGAAAATTTTATTTATTTTTTTAATGTTATTTATTTTTGAGAGAGAGAGAGAGTGTGTGAGAAGGCAAGTGGCAGAGAGAGAGAGGGAGACAGAATCCAAAGCAGGCTCCAGGCCCTGAGCTGGTCAGCACAGAGCCTGACGCAGGGCTCAAGCTCATGAACCGTGAGATCATGACCTGAGCCAAAGTCGGAAGCTTAGCCGACTGAGCCACTCAGGTGCTCTGACACCGAAGAAATTTTTTTTTTTTTTTTTTTTTTTTTTTTTTTTTTTAGAAATTTTTAAAAATTGTATAGGATACATGGTATCTAGGACACATAAAAAACTCTTTAAACCATTAAGAAAAAGATGACTCAACAGAAAAATGGGTAATTTTTAAAATAAATTATAGAAATTTACATAAATTATAGGTTAATAAACATGAATAGATACTGCAACCTTACTTAGTAATCAGAGAATGAAAACTTTTTTTTAAAAAATGACTATTAATTTCACCCATCACATGGACAAAAAGAAGACAGTATCTCGTGTTGTTCTAAAAAAAATTTTTTTTAATGTTTATTTTTGAGAGAGAGTGAGAAAAAGAGATGGAGTATGACCAGGGAAGGGGCAGAGAGAAAGAACAGAATCAGAAGCAGGCTCCAGGTTCTGAGCTGTCATCAGCACAGAGCCTGATGAGGGCCTCGAACCCACGAACCCTGAGATCATGACCTTAGCAGAAGTCAGACACTCAACCGACTGAGCCACCCAGGCACCCCATCGTGTTGGTCTAGACTGTAGGAAAATTGAACTTTCAAAACCTTTTTTGGGATGTGTAAATTAGTAGACGTATTTTGAAGGCAAATTTGTCAAGACCAATTAAAATTAAAAATGTTCATAACTTAAAACGAAGCAATCCCACTTTTAGGTATATATCCTTGAGAAATAGCACATGTACACAAGATAATACATACCAGGATTTCCCTGCAGCATTGTCTATAAGGTGAAAAACTGGGAACAACCAATGTCCATCAAAAAGAGAATGGCAAATAAAATGTGCTATATAGTACCTATCAAACAAGATATGACTTAATATAAAAAAACCAGTAAGAGACAAAAATAAATATTTTACATTAACAGAACAATTCAGCCATACACTAAAACACTACCCAGCATGCATAAAAAATGAGGCATAAATTATAAGCTATAAATAACGTGTATAGACTTCAAAAACACTGTCAAATGAATAAAGCTACAAAATGATAGAGTATGCCACTATCACCATTTTTGAAAAACTACAAATGCATACATGAACGTATAGAGAATATTAAGTATAAAAAAAGACTTGAAGGTTCTGCACCAAAGTGTTTAGTATGGGGTGGTGAAGGGAAACTCAGGGATTGTGCTATCTGTAAGGTTCTAATTTTGCAAAAGGAGAATGTTAATAGTGTACTTAATGTAAAACTTAAGTATTAAAAGTCCGTTTTACAGGCTTTTGGAGCACACTGCCAAACTCCTCTCTAAAAAGGTTCTACCAACTCCTATTTCCACCTACAGTACACAAGCAGACTAATAGTTTTTTAAAGAAAAGCTCTCACCGCTGTTGTTCATACCTTGTGAAATTTTAAAAATTACTGAACAGTAAAGCATGTTTAGTGAAGAAAATTTGCAAAATATAGAACATAAAGAAGAAAAGTTAAATCACTCTATTTCGCTTCAACTTATGGTTGCCTTGGTTTTGAAAAACAGGCTGTTTATGAAACTGTGACCATTTCTTCTCTACTTCTCATTTCTTAATTACGATGACAGTAATAAAGTTTATTGAGTATAAACCATGTGTCAGGCACACTTCTACATACTTGACTTAATAATCTGCATTAACAATCAGGAGAGAAAACCAGCATGCACGTTTTTGAAGAGGATGCTAAAGTGTGTCACACGGTGACAGTGACAAAAAATAAGGAACCGGGCAGGATGATTTCAGAGCCTGTTTTTTTTTTTTTTTTTGTTTGTTTGATTATTCCACTCTACCTTTTGGAAGTTACCTCTTGGCCTCATACAGAACTCACTGCAGGTTTCCACATAATGAGGAGCACAGTTCATTAGCCACTGTTCCTTATTTTACTTAATGGGTAATTACTTATTGGGTTGTGGTTGATGAGAGTCAGGTGCCTTTAGGATCCGATCTCAATTACGTGATCTTGGACAAATGATTTCTACTTATTTAGGGCTCGTGTAAGTCTTACCTGTGAAATGGGTCAGTGGTTAAACCTTCATATTCTGCTTCTGGATTTTATACTGCAGTCCATTTTTCTGCAGTCCCTTTTACAGCCTCTGGTTCCCAGCTGCTTAGGAGTCACCTCACATTAAGGTGTGCACTCGGAGACAGAAACTGAAATGGGGGTTGAGAACTCAAAATGCCCGCGGTCCCTCCTACAGCCTGGGACTGCAGGTGGGTAAAAGAAAAAAGGAGGTTGCAAGGGCTGGGGTCCACTCGGCCGAGGGTTCCGCCGCGTTCCCAGGTCTCAGGCCAAAGGAGCTGTCAGGGGGCCACCCAAGGCCGTGCCTCGGCTCCACTGGCTCCACTGCTTTATTCCGCCCTCCAGACCTGAAGGCTGCGCTGGGCCCGCTCCGTTGGCGAGGCTGGGTTTCCCCGCGGGTCGGGCTCTTCGCCGACTCCACGCCACCAAATCCCACGACCCCAGATGCTCCCAAGCCAGGAAGTACTTCACCATTTACTAGACTTCACCTCTGCAACAACTGTCCCGCCTCGCCTCAGGCGGGGAAGGAGGACCGCCCAATCTCTTTCGTCCAGGCCTTCCTAACGCTAATCCTAAAAGGGAGGAGTCGTTCACCGAAAGCTCCCCCTACTCGGCCAGGAGCCCATTGGTTGGACACCCTACTGGGTCCACACCTCTGAGGATCCGCGCGCTTATCGCCGGCAGCGCGGCGGCGCCGAATCGCGCCGCCTCCCGATTGGCTGTCAGTGCTCTCGGCTTGTCTCGCGCTCTCTGGCTGGGCCAATGGGGATATCTGCAGTCGAGAGGCCAGCATCGTTGGAGTGGTGGCGCAGCTGTTTCCTCCGGTAGGTGTTCCGCTGCCATCTTGTGTGTGGCTAGGACTGGGCTTCTTGGAGGTTGGAAACTTACTTAGCGGCTCCAGGTGTGGAGGGGTCCTGAGGGAGCAATGGAGGCGAAGAGGGGTCGGAGGGAATACACCTGGTGCCTTCCTCACTTATCTGAAAGGGAGAGGTTTTCTTGGGCTGAGTCTCAGCCCTGGCTAGAGAGAGTGATGAATGGTGGTTCTGGTGGGGCGGGGGAGATCCCAAGCTTTGGTTTCTTCGTCATTGTGAGGGCTCTGCTGCCTTAACACTGATTCCTTGGGTGCCAGAGAGCTACACCCATGATCTTTGTCTCGGAAGACTGACCATCAACTCTCCTAAGGAGGTTGTCTGATGGATTGATTCAGAAAGGAAGAAGGCTGGTTATTAATAGAAGGGGAAAGAGGGAGATGCCTCACCGCTACCCTCAGGTTAGCAAGAGACATCTTTATTGTATGTCGTTTGCGAGGGAGTGACTGCTAAAGTGTTGGTTCTTGTCATTAGTTACCCTCTGACTAAGGCCATCCTTTGGTAATAGTAGGCGTCTAGTTCTGCGTTTGGGCAGTTTTATATATTGGTATGCAGCCAGCATTCCTGCAGTGGTCTTTTTTTTTTAAATCTAGAAAGTGGTGGTCTTTGCAGAAACAGTGGAAGTGAAGGAAGAACTTTGGCAAATCTTTGTTTCGCTGGTTACGATCTGTTGAAGCTTTAGGAATTTCTTGGTCTGCCTTGACTTGCTTGGTTGCTTTGTCAGGGACAAGGAGGCGTTTGTAAGGAAAAGCACCTTCTGAGCTCTTTATGGGGTGGGAGGAAGAAAAGAATTACCTCCTTTTCCTGATCTTTTTTTTTTTTTTTTTTTAATCGAAGTAGAAAGCACGCATTAGCTTTCATTTTGGAGGAAAATTTATCAGATCTGAAAACCTAGCCGATAAAAGGCTAATATTTTTGATGAGAAGTTTTGACATGCATTAGACCAAAGCAGAGATACTTGCCTTATTGCCTTGGGTTTAGTTTTCCAGTTACCCAAGGTTAACTGATGACTCAACCTAGTCAACAGCAGTAAAACAATTGAATGATTAAAAACTAATTTTCTTTTTAAGATAATGCTTTTTAAATCTTAAGAAGCCTAAGTTTCAAGAGTTCAATAATTTAGTGTTGAGTTGATGGCTAAGGTACTTGTTAATACCAGCTATCATAAAGTAGCTAAGAAAGATCAGTGGCTAAAAAACATAAAGAGCACATAATGGCAGCTCAGTACTTGTTTGCTGAAATTTTTGTATAGCATTCTCATGTAATAGCATCTGGTATATGTTCAGAAGTATAATTGTTGAATGAATAAATAAAATAATGCAGTAATTGGAAGGTGTGGACATACATTTCTTTTTAGCCTAACTGAAAAATAATTTTTTAACCTGCTTTCTAGAATACTTGATTGTCAGTTCTCTGAACTAAATTTATTTGTTGCTTCCAGTTTATGCATACAAATAATGTTATGGAGAGGTTCATAATCCTTTTTTGTGAGGTCTTTTTATGAAATCTTAATTCAGAGAAATTAGAAATGAAGATGAGCCCTTAAGTAATAATGCTTTATTTGCCATTTTTTTTGAAAGCAGTTTCAGTAAATGAATACCAAACTTACCAGTGCTTTAGATCTCTTCTGCTTAAGAATTTCTAGTTTCTTTTTACCACTGCTTAAAGTCAAAATACTGCACCTGTAAGTTTACTTTATTGCTTGATATGTTCTGTAATTTTTAAATAATAAACTAGGTAAGTATGAGATTTTTCTTTGAAGAATACAGTTCTCTAAATTTCGTAATGTATAATTTGAAGATCCTTACAGATTTTTCTAAATAGTACTTTTGCATGAACAATGCTAAGTGATTTTAAGTACAAGTGATTTAACTTCCATTGGTATGTTAAGGATTATTTTTCGGGGCGCCTGGGTGGCTCAGTCGTCCGACTTCGGCTCAGGTCATGTCTTGCAGTTTGTGAGTTCCAGCCCTACGTTGGGCACTGTGCTGACAGCTCAGAGCCTGGAGCTTGCTTCGGATTCTGTGTCTCCCCCTCTTTCTGCCCCTCCCATGGTCATGCTCATGCTCTGTCTCTCTCGATAATAAATAAACATTAAAATTTTTTTTAAAAAAGGATTTTCATTGCAATCTCATAATATATATATACATATATATATACAAGTGTAGATTTTTTTCCCCATTATCAATTGATGCATGCTGTTTAATTAGAAAAAATGTAGTAACACCTTTGAAATGAATATGGTATTTTGTGGCAGAATATAGAGTAAATCTACTTATCTTCATAAAAAATCAATAAAAACTGCTCTCAACCTGTTTGGAGTTATTGCATTTGATATTTTAGAAATCTAAATGATTTTATTAGTGAAGTTTTTGGGGTGTAAGCACTTTTAAATAAAAATAACATTTAAAATATGATAGATTTTTCCACCTCATTAACTTAAAAACCAAATTTGCATGTAAGTCATCTCTGTTTAAAATTATTTTTGAAGTACTACTTGAAATACCTTTTTATGCTTTGCAGTAATTTTGATCATACAAATGTTACTTTGGGGGAACATTTTGAGATTAATTTTCAGAAATATTTCTATATTCCTCATTAATTGGTGCATTTTGCCATCACTTTTCTAGTCTTTAACAAAATGGTTCATTATGGGGATAAATGTGACTAAAAATAAAAAATGATTTAAAACCGTATGAAGATCAAAATCACCATTGAAGTCTGTGGTGTTCTGTTAATCAATGAAATGATTGAATGCCTGAGTCATGAGGATGACCGTTAACTACAAAAAAATGCTTGCGAGATAAAACATGTGGGACATTCAGATTATTTCATTTAAAGAGAAAATGTTTCTTTTTAAAAGGAAATATTTGAAGTATTATATATTTAGCCTTTTTTAAAAGAAATTGAAAAACTATAATTTTGCCTTTACTATGACTTCTCCCTTTGTAATAATCTCATTTGTTTTTGCTGTTTAAACTATAATTTTTGTGGGGGCACCTGGGTGGCTCAGTCGGTTGAGCGCCCAACTTCAGCTCAGGTCATGATCCCACGGTTTGTGAGTTCGAGCCCTGCGTCAGGCTCTTTGCTGATGGCTCAGAGCCTGGAGCCTGCTTCGGATTCTGTGTCTCCCTCTCTCTCTGCCCCTCCCCCACTTGGGCTCTGTCTCTGTCTCTCAAAAATGAATAAATGTAAAAAAATAAAAATAAATAAAAAACTATAATTTTTGTGCAGATAAGCCATAATTCTATGTCAAATTCTGTTCTTTTACGCTCTTAGCACTCATTTCTCATAGATTTTTGGACAGCTAGATCTACTCAACTTGTATGCAGCTCAACATCTTTTATGTTTCCTATCTTGATTAATGGTGTAGTTATCTTCTGAGTGGATCAGATTTAAAACTTCAAATTCTTGGGGCACCTGGGTGGCTCAGTCAGTTAAGTGTCCGACTTTGGCTCAGGTCATGATCTCACAGTTTGTGGGTTCAAGCCCCGCGTCGGGCTCTGTGCTGACAGCTCAGAGCCTAGAGCCTGCTTTGGATTCTGTGTCTCCTCTGTCTCTGTCCCCCCCGCCCCCCACATAAACATTAAATAAATAAATAAAACTTCAAATTCTTCCCTCTCCTCTTTGCCCAACTCTACAATCTGTAGCTTCAACCTCCAAAATCACTTTCCTCTTTTTTCTACTTTCATTGCCACTGCCTACTGTAGGTCCTCTTTTTCTTAACATTTTATATGCCACTGTATTTTTGACAAAGCCTTCACTTCTCAACTTGGAATTTGTATTAGTTAAGATGTACGTTTGTGACATTCTATATGTATGTACTGTGACAACCTAAAAAAATAATTGTGGCCCCTAAGTTTTTTAATAAAGTTATTTTATTTTAAAAAATTACAAATTTCTTTCATATCTAAAAAGATGAGCTAATTAGGTTGCTTTGGTGCAAAAAATTGTGGGGAGTCTCCAAGATCCTCCTGACCTGTTGCTCTGCCACTTCATCCTTCAGCTCCATCTTGTGGACCAAGATGGCTGCTTCACTTCCTGTCATTTTTATGCCACATACTTAGGTTAAAAGGCTGAAAGGTATAATGGTAGGAAACACAGAATATTTGCACATGGGGGTTGGAATAGGATTTTATCCTCTAATTTTTAAAAAGCTATATTGTCACAAATTTTTAAGTAACAATTTCAGTGAGAATGTCATGAACTTTTGATGATTCTGTTTGGTTCCTACAATTAGATTTGGGAGGAATAAGGTGTGTAGCTTGCGATCCTCAACTATCACTTGCAGACTTGGGGACTACTTTATACTTTCCTTTTCTCTGTAAAAACGGTTCTCACTGCCTTCAATTAACCTTTGAAAGTAATGGATGCCTAGCTCAACTTCCTCTTTGGAATATAGACAGGTTTAATTTAATCACAACCTCTTCTTGCCCTGTACTCAAAGTCTTCGTTCAAGCATGTTTTATATTACCTTGTTTCTCACAGGCTGTGACAAACAAAATAATTCCTTGGAAAGCAAGACTTGTTCCTGAGTCATGAACAAGTTTGCATGCAGTTGTTATTGGATGCATGTCTGCTCATTTGAAGTATATTTCATATTTCAAATAGGATAAAAAATTGGATGGGAAGGTCCATGGTGGGCCAAGCTTGCTTTACATGTCAAGTAGGATCTATACCTTTGGAGGATGTACTGGTCTCTTACCAATCAACAAATAAGAACATCAATACCCTGACAAAAGGAGCAAAAGACATGAACTCATGATCACAAAATAACAAGCACAGATGGCTTACGTGAAAAATATTTATCTTGTAATTAGGGAAATAAATACTTACGTAAGCAATTTGTAGGGCACCTGGGTAGCTCAGTTACGTGTCTGACTCTTGGTTTCTGCTCAGGTCATGATCTCGCAGTTTGAGTTCGAACCCCACATCTGGCTCTGTGCTGACAGTGCAGAGTCTGCTTGGGAGTCTCTCTCTCCCTCTCTCTCTGCCCCTCCCCTACTCACCCTCTCTCTCAAATAAATAAACTTTAAAAAAATTTAACAAGCAGTTTGTCAGAACGCATTGAGACAAAACTATATATGCTCTGACCCTTTGTGAGGAAACTTCTATGGAAATGGAGATGGGGTCAAAGCTTTACGAACACAGTGTAACTGTATTTGGGAATAACTGGAGGTAAGGAATAACTAATGGTAGAAGAATGGTTTTATAAATTATTACACATTCATCATGGTAGACTATATTTCAGCTTGTTAAAAGTATTTTCAAAAGGTGTTTAATGATACAGGGTACTTAATGATGTTGGAGAAAAGTCACCATTTTGTGTTAAATGAGAAAAGTATAGAATAGTAATTGAGGAAATGAAATGAGATACCACTATGCAGCCCATATAGAATGGCCAAAAAAAAAAGGAAGGAAGGAAAAAAAATAGCAAGTGCTGGCAAGGATGCAAGGCAACAGGATTCAAATCTTGCTGGTGGGACTGCAAATACCAGTCATTTGGAAGACAGTTTGGCAGTTTTTAGAAAATCAAACATGCCTTTATTATGAGACCTGGCAATCTCACTTCTAGGTTGAAGTCATCTAATTTCTGAGTTCTTTTTATTTTTGATTTGTTGGGTTCTTTCAAAGGTGTCATCTTTTCCTTAATGTAATGTTATATGGCTCATTTTTATTATTTTTTTTTCTTATAACAGTATGTATTTATAGCATAGTCAGTTTCCCTGTGTATTTATGTTATCCTGCACTAGGAAGAGGTTTGTTTCTGTATTACATTGCAAGGGTGTACTACTGCAGTTTTAAAAAACCCATTCCCCAATTAAGAGACATCTGGGTTATTTCCAGTGTTTAGTGATTACAAATACAACTGTTATAAATATCTGCAGAGAAGTGATTTTAGGTTTCATTTCACTTTTCTTGAGAAAAGCATAGAAGAGTTCTTGGGGAAATGCAAATTAAAATCATAATGAGATGCCATTACATACTCCATATAATGGCTAAAAACTAAAATGCACACATTTTCTATAAGTATTTGTATGTACAGATACTCAAAATGTATAAAACATGAAAAGTTACCAATAACACCAAAAATATCAGATGTATTAGTAAATATATGGGCTCAACTTAATGAAAAAGGTTTTCGGATTTGTGTATACAAAAGGTAGAGCTATACAAGTTATTAATAATAAAGGGAATTAATAAATGAAGAATTTAAAAAAACAATAATCAAGGGAAGACCAAAGATACATCAGATAAATGCAAATTTTAAAACAGGGTTTTCATCTTGGTATCAGACAAGGCAGGATTTAATTCAAAAAGCATTAAAATAAAGGATATTGTCCAAGTTAAGGGCTACATTCACAATTAAGATTTTTTTTAAATGCCTATTTATCAAATAATACATCAACAGCTTTTATGAAGTATAAACTATAAGAGATGTAAGGAGAATTAGAAATCTGCTAATACAGGACTTTCACACACCTTTCTAGTACCACTAAGTATACTGTAGGGTAAATCTCCTAGATTTATATCAAAGTTTGAGTCCACTAATGGAGAATACATCTTTTCAAGTGCACAGGAGACAGTTTAAAAAAATGTGCTATATTAGACCACAAAGAAAACCTCAGTCCCCCCCCCCCCCAAAAAGTCAAACTTTTGATCACATGCAATAAAACTGGAAGATAATTTTTAAAATAAAAAATAACACGTGACTAAAGGTGTCTGTAGGACTATGGTAACTTTCTAAATCCAGATCTCACCATACATTCTTTACAAACCATACAGATCTATAAAGAGAGCAAATAAAACCACCACCATCCTTGCCTAACTAATTTCAAATTATGGGTATGTACGGAAGTAAATGCTGAAATACAGCAGAGTGAGCTCTGGCACCCATGCTGAAGTGGTAAATGAGGTTGACACTGTTGAGAACAGGAGAAGGAAGCAAGATCTAGAATCAGTAGAATGCAGATAAAATAACTCCAGAAAGTGAAAGCCCTACCCTAAAGAAGGAAATACTAACAAATTTGAGACCTGTTGGATAAAAGGAAGGGACTTGAAAGCTCATGGGACCAAAGAGGCAGTCTGAGAAAGGTATTGCTTTTGAGATAAGAGGAGAGTTGGAAGGGACACTATATACCTGGAGACCTGGTGGTAAGAGTAAGAAAAGATAGTAGAAATTAGGGATCTTGATGAAAAAGAAGATACATCAACCACTCTCACCCAAAAAGGAATCATTGATTTTAAAAAACTGTACTTTATCAAACCAACAGAAGGTGCTGTTGAACTAGAAAATCTAGTAATTTTTCTGAATCCCTCACTCCTGTCTATATGCTATTGTTAATCTGGTTTAGGAAAATTAGAACATTTCAAAATGAAAAGATACTGGCACATAACATCCATATAAAGTTATTATAAGTAGAAAACATAAATTTTGAGTCAGAATATTTCAGCTGATGAAAAGTCTCTCCCAAAATATTCAACTATAAGAGCTAAAGAAAACCACAGCACAATACTCCTACCTGAATTAAATATCCACGGATAAGCATTTGCAGAGATAAAGTTCAAATACAAATTCAGAACCCCAAAACAAATGGACAAAAAGAGGAAGATGTGAAAAGTGAACTTTGCTGATGTGAAATTTGCTGAACTGAGGAAATAAAATGAAGAAAAATCATCTTTTAAAATGAAGCTAGGGGCGCCTGGGTGGCTCAGTCGGTTAAGCGGCCGACTTCGGCTCAGGTCATGATCTCGCGGTCCGCGAGTTCGAGCCCCGCGTCGGGCTCTGGGCTGATGGCTCAGAGCCTGGAGCCTGCTTCCGATTCTGTGTCTCCCTCTCTCTCTGCCCCTCCCCCATTCATGCTCTGTCTCTCTCTGTCCCAAAAATAAATAAACGTTAAAAAAAAAATTTTTTTTTTAAATAAAAAAATAAATAAAATGAAGCTAAAGTCCAAGATACCTAAGGGAGAATAGAGTTCCTGAATGTAAGAGGTATTGAGGAAAGACTTGAAGATAGCCAGAAGAAGGAAAATTAAATGAAGAAAGAGAAAGAGCAAATGATACAGACAATATGTAAAAATTAGAGTTCTTAGGAAGAGAAGAGCAATAGCAGAACTAATATTTAAACTTCAATCCATGAAAACATTCTGGAATGAACAGAAGACTCAAATTGAAAAGGCTCATTGTGTACTGAAAAAATTGATCTAGAATGGTCAACTCCAAAGCATATCCTAGTAAAACTATTGGACATTCAAGTAGTGAAAAATTCCTATAGGCTTCCAGGTAGACAGAAGACATTAGGAACAAATTTCTCAAGAGCAAGATACAAAGCAGAACAGGCACAGATTGTTAAAGTCTATGAAATTGTAAGACGGGGATTTTATAACTATGACTCCATCCCAGAAAAAGTGAAAACCATGATAAATTCCATACACTAAAAAAAAGTTACATGATGAAAAGTATCATAAGCAATGTAAAAAGACCAGTGACAAGGTAGGAAGAAATAATTAAATTTACATCACAAAGAGCTGATCTCCTAGCTAATCTCTTCTAATAACCTAGAAGTCAGAGCAAATGACTGGCAACCCAATAGAAAATTGGGCCGAAGATATGAGAGGTCACAGAAAAAGAAATGCAGCTGACAAACACACAAAAGATATTTAACTTCAGTCATACTAAGAGAAATATAAATAAAAGCTATACTAAGGGGTGCCTGGGTGGCTTAGTTGGTTAAGCGTCTGACTCTTGATTTCAACTCAGGTCATGATCTCATGCTCAGGCCCCAGGTCTGGCTCCTCTCCGAGCTTGGAGCCTATTTAAGGTTCTCTCTCTCCCTCTCTCTCTGCCCCTCCCCTGCTCGTGCGTCTCCCCCCCCCCCCCCACAAAGCTATACTAAAAATTATAGCTACACTCAAGCCTTTCTCACCAAAATCCAAAGTTATATAATATGTTCTGTGGATTGTGGGGAAACAGGCACTTTGATGAATTGCTGGTAGGGATACAAAAGCACAAATCTTGGGAGGGAATTTGGCAGTATCCAACCCGTGTGTATAATATACATATATTATATGTATACTAAATTACACGTGCATTTACTTTTTGACCCGGGCACCTAACTTCTAGGAATCTGTTCTAAAGACACAGTGACATAAAATATAAACTGGCATTTGTATGAAGTTACTCACAGCAGCGTTACTTGTATTAGCAAAAGATTAGAAACAACCAAAATGCCTGTTAATAGGGGACTAGGTAACTAAAGTACATTCAATAGTGGAATAATCTCCATTCCCCTTCCAAGTTGCTGTTTTCTCCAGAAGTCATAAAAGAGAGTGTAGAAAGTCTACATGTACCAACATTGAATGATCTGCAGAATATATTATGAAGTAGAAAAAACCCCAAAGGCATGAAACAATATATAATCTATAGGTAGAAGGAGGGAATGTGAAAGGTGCCAACAGCGGACGAGAGATTTCTCTGTTACTTATTTATATAGTTTTGACCTTTGAATCATGTATGTTTACATATTCAAAAATTAAATTAAAAAAGTAGAACTGAAGGCACCTGGATGGGTCAGTTAGTAAGTGTCTGACTTCAGCTAAGGTCATGATTTCATGGCTCGTGAGAGAGCCCTGAGTCCGGTTCTGTGCTATCAGCTCAGAGCCTGGAGCCTGGTTTGGATTCTGTCTCCCTCTCTCTGCCCCCCCCCCCCCCCCCGTCTCTCTCTCTCTCTCTCTGTCTCTCAAAAATAAACATTAAGAAAAAAAGAACTAAAAGAAAAATTTAAGAAGGAATGGAAATAAATTTACATAACTGTATAGCATTTTGGTGTCATAACCATACAAGAAAAGGAACAATTTCTAGTGACTTTAGGACCTAGATTTAGCATTTTTATTGTTATATTGTTATTTTTAAAGTATTTTATGTATATTATTGGGCAAAATAGATGTAAAATATCGATAATTGTTGAACAAAACCACAGAAGTTCGTTAAGGCTGTAAATTAAGAAAATGTAGTCTCAAAATTTCTTTGACAGATTGAGCAAAATGGAAGCGAAATACAAAAAAACACAGGACAGCTACATAACAGAGTACATGTTATATGGCACTGTGTCAGACACTATATATATATGATTTGACTCTTGCGTATACCTATGGAGAATCATGATATTTTATTCCTAAAAGGTTCAGAGAGGTTACATAATTTGCTTCAGATTAGACAGTTACAGAGTGGGAGGTTGAGATTTAAACCCAGATCAATGTGATTCCAAAGCCTGTGCTTTTTCTACTACATTATTGCAGGATTTCAAATATTGAGAAGAAAGAACATCAGGAGCTAAATGTTCTATTTAAACCAGTAGTTGCTGCTCAGAAAATACATTAATATGCAGACCCTAAGTCAGTGGTTTATATGTTCTTCATGCAAGAGCAATGCACTAAAGGAGAGAAGTGTAAGTTTTCTCTTATTTCTGATGGGGAAATGTAAACACACATACACATATATCCTTATATTGATGTCGAAGATAAAAATTTTGTGAAAGTTGCCATCAATGACTGAAGTTAATAAAAGATGCAAACGAAAAGTGTGGGAAGTAGGAAAGAAAAACTCTAGTAGGCATGGATTTTTATGATGCTGTTAAAAGCAAAAAAAACCCTGTGCTCGCTTCGGCAGCACATATACTAAAAGCAAAAAAACCCTTCAAAGCTTCTCTTTGTGATACTTAAAAGCTCTTTTAAGCTTTGCACAGCCTTTTTATAAAAATTGGCCTCTAGGGGCAACTGGGTGACTCAGTCAGTTAAGCGTCTGACTCTTGATTTTGGCTCAGGTCATGATCTCGTGGTCATGAGATTGAGACCAGTGTCAGTCTCCGCGCTGGACCCTGCAGGCATGGAGCCTGCTTAGGATTTCTCTCTCTCCTTTTTGTCTGCCCCTCCCCCCACTTGTATGCACATGTGTGCATTCTCTCTCAAAATAAATAAATAAAAACATTTCTAAAAATTGGCCTTTGAGATACTAGCTTAAGTAAGTTATGTTTCCTGTGGAAGATGAGGGCTAATGGATATATTTTGGGGGTGCTAGGGCTCCCCTTCTCTAAGCCACCCCCTCATACCACTACTGGTTTCCCCTGATGATAAAATATTTTCTCTTAGTTCAATGCTACTTTCTAAAAGTTCTGGCACTTGAAGTAATTGGGGTAGAGGGATTTTCCTGTTTTAATTGGTTTATCTATATATGATTATGGTGGGAATTTAATTTGTAATTCTATATACCTGATAACAGTAAGAAAATATATTGGATTTGCTATAAAAGTTTAAAAGTTAATTTTGAAGCTTTTCTTTTTGTCAGAAGCTGTGTTGATCAGTGACTTTGGTGAAGACAGAAAGTTGAAACCGATTTGCAGATGATATACAACTTCTAAGGTAAGCTAATATAATGACTCAGTCAAGAGTATAAATGTTCGTCACATACTTGAAGATTACAGTAACACACTAAAATAAAACTATACAGGAATATATATATATATATATATATATATATATATATATATAATATAAATTTCACAAAGCAATTATAGAAATATTAAATAGATTTCCCCTTTTGGCAGTATGATAGACAAGAGTTCTTGAATTCGGCCCCCCCACCAAAGATGAAAAACACTAGATTTAATATTTAAAAAACCTTCATTATGAGTGGATGAACCTATAAGAAAATAAGGGAAACTTTTTGTGGCTTGAAACAGAAGAAGTACATCCTGTGAGGTAAGCAAGTGCTGAAGTCACTGAATACTCTGGGGATATGCATGGGTTTCTGTTGGTATAGAAAGTTGTGTATGAAGAGGGATGGGGACAGGGAAAAATTCCTTGGGTTCTGCAGAGTGTAGGGGGCCTGATCAGACACCATCTTGGAGAGGCATAGAGTTCTGGGTGGAGTTAAAAATCTCTCCTACTGGGGCACCTGGCCGGCTCAGTTGGTAGAGCATGCAACTCTTGATCTTAGGGTTGTGAGTTTAAGCCCCACGGTGGGTGTAGAGATTACTGAAATAAAATAAATAAACTTTGAAAAAATCAAATCAAATCTCTCCTACTACTTCCTGGTTACCCGCTCACATTCACTTGGATTTGAGGCCTTACTTTCTACTATTTTCATGGTCCCTAAATACTTATTTTCACGGTCTCCCACAAATGGAGAATTTTAATTTGAAATGGACGTTGGTCTCTAACACTTTTCAGTACCTGACAGAAACAATGAAAAATCTTCCACAGAGGGAGTTATAAATGTTCTTGACAAACATTTGTTTGTCAGAGTATCATTATTAAAATTCTAACAAATAAGCTCTTACACATTTTTTTTTTTTAAGTTTATTTATTTTTGAGACAGAGAGAGACAGAGCATGAACGGGGGAGGGGCAGAGAGAGAGGGAGACACAGAATCGGAAACAGGCTCCAGGCTCCGAGCCATCAGCCCAGAGCCCGACGCGGGGCTCGAACTCACGGACCACGAGATTGTGACTTGAGCTGAAGTCAGATGCCCAACTGACTGAGACACCCAGGCGCCCCAGTCTTACACATTTTTTAAAATCACAAAACATGAAGGGAGAAAATCAAAATTCCATGAGCAAAGAGCAGAAACCACAAACAACCAAACAAATCTACACAGATTTTTGCTATTAGGAATATCCAAGGGGCACTTGGGTGACTCAGTCAGTTAAACATCGGACTCTTGATTTTCACTCAGGTCATGATTTCACAGTCATGAGAAACTGAACATGGAGCTGGCTTAAGATTCTGTCTTGGGCTCCTGGGTTGCTCTGTCGGTTAAGCATCCGACCTCGGCTCAGGTCATGATCTCACCATTTGTGAGTTTGAGCCCCATGTCAGGCTCAGAGCCTGGAGCCTGCCTCAGATTCTGTGTCTCCCTCTCTCTCTGCTCCTGACCCACTCATTCTCTGTCTGTCTCTCAAAAAAAAATAAACATTTAAAAAATTTTTTAAAGATTCTCTCTACCCCCTGCCTCTCTTGCATGTGCGTGCTCCCTCAAAAAAGAAATACCCAATACATAAAATAAATATTTAATATTTAATACGTAAAGGAGGGATGCTAAAACATAAAGAGTAATAGAATTAAAAAAAATTTTTTTTAATGTTTATTTTTGAAGGAGAGAGAGACAGCATGAGTGGGGGAGGGACAGAGAGAGAGGGAGACACAGAATCCGAAGCAGGCTCTGGCACAGAGCCTGATGCGGGGCTCAAACTCACGAACTGTGAGATCATGACCTGGGCCGAAGTTGGATGCTTAACCGACTGAGCCACCCAGGTGCCCCAAAGAGTAATAGAATTTAAAAGTGACCAGGCATATTAAAATAAGAGACAATTAGAATATCTGAAATGAAGGGCACCTGGGTGGTTCAATTGGTTAGGCTCCTGACTCTTTAAAAAAATTTTTTTATGTTTATTTTTGAGACAGGGAGAGACAGAGCATGAGCAGAGGAGGGTAGAGAGAGAGAGACACACACACACACACACACACACACACACACACACACACACACAGAATCTGAAGAAGGCTCCAGGCTCTGAGCTGTCAGCACAGAGCCTGACGCAGGGATTGAACTCACAAGCTCTGAGATCATGACCTGAGCTGAAGTTGGACACCCAACCAACTGAGCCACCCAGGTGCCCCAGGTGCCTGATTCTTGTTTTCAGCTCAGGCCATGACTCACGGTTCGTGGGCTTATGCCCCACATTGGGCTCCGTGCTGACAGTGCAGAGCCTGCTTGGGATTCTCTGTCTCCCTCTGTCTCTCTGCCCCCTCCACTGCTCACTCTCAAAATAAATAAACTTAAAAGAATATCAGAAATGAACAGTATAATAACAGAATTTAAAGATTAAATGGTATGTTAAATCAGCATATGAGGCACAGTTAGAAAGAAACTGCATGGAAGACCATACACAGAGAAAAAAGTTATAGAAAATGAAAGATTGTAAGGTGATCTAATCAAAAGTTCCAGAAAGAAAACATGAAAGGTTACAAGGAACATTAAAAATATTCTTTTTATCCCTGTATTTATCAACAGAAACAGAATTAATTTGGGTAGGAAAAATTTGTCAAAATGATTTTTTTAATGAAATATCCAAGGCTCTCTTTCCCCTTAATTGAATCAAAGATGTTGCTATCTTAGAAATACCATTTGCATCTAATTTGCTAAGTAGCTGAGAAAGAAAGTACATTTTAAGATATAAGAGAAAATAGACACTGGGCCACCTGCTCCCCATAGGTCTCGGCTCCCAGAGCTGGGCCAGACCTTGTGGCCATGGGGCTTCTCTCTCCTTTCTCCCCAGCAGAGACCAGTGACTTGAGAGCACTTTCTAAAACTTCCCGTCTCTCAGTGTGAAATGGAACCTCTGACACTCAGGTGTGGCATCAACAAAGTCAAATATAGCAGCACCAGTCAGAAATAACAGGAATACCTCTGTACTCTTCTTAACACAGGAAAAGACAAAAGAAAGAGAGGAGATGTGTTCATAAGAACAGACCCATGTGCTATGAAGAAAGAAAAGTATGCCAGAGAAATGAGGGAAATGATTGGCATTTCAGTTATTTTTCCTCTCCTTTACTGGAGAACCTGATTGGCTTTCATTCATTCCTCAACTACAAAGAATTCTCACAAGTGTCTCAAAGAAGCTTCTAGAAACCCAGAGGAGTCCAAACCGTTAGATTTCTGCTAGCATTTGTTGCTAGAAATGCTAGCTGGTTTGTGGTACTAAGAGGATCATGAAAGAATATGATAGTTAACAGGGTGTGGAGCCAATGCAGACTAACATCAAGCAATTCTGTAAAGGAGGCAGCTATAACTAAGGGAATTATTGAGTGATAACTATTATAAATGGAAAATGAAAAAATTTGTTAGACAATAGCAGCACCATTCAGTCCTGCCAGTCACCCAGCAAAAACATTCAGCCCACTTAGCAGTTGTGTGATATCACAGGATAAATTCCATGTATTTGCTATGAAAAGAAAAAAGACAAAATATATCCAAAATATGAAGAGTTGTGAGGATATCATTTGATAAAAATGTACGATTAGCAATATTGAGCAGATATGAACCTAGAATTAATGAACAACAATGAAAATAAAAAAGTCTAAATAAAGAACTTTGTGGGAGGCAAAGAATTCCTTTTTGTTGTCAGAGGAATGGTTAGTAAAAATAACTTTTAAACCAATATTTATGTCAAAATTCTTGATGATTCTTGATTGTGGGTGTTAGCCAGAAATGAATTAAAACTATTCATAAACTCATTTATTCAGAAAACATCTTTTGTGGTGCACGTATCTTCACAAAATAAGCTCTTCTGGTGAGGTGTTTTTAAGTATAAAAGATCAAAATTACAGTAATTTTGAAATCACAATTAACCAAATGTTGTTTCAAACCTAATGCTGTACCAAAGAGCGGATATTAGTAAAAATGCGGTAGGATTTGAACCCCGCTGATACCACTGACAAGTTGGCATCTAAGTCAAGCTTGCTATTTATTTTATTTATTTATTTATTTATTTATTTATTTACTTACTTATTTAGAGAGGATGCATACGAATGAGGAGCAGAGAGAGAGAATCCCACGGGGGGCAGAGAGCGAGAGAGAGACAGAGAGAGGGAGAGAGAGAGAGAGAGAGAGAGGGAGAGAGAGGGAGGAAGGGAGGGAGAGAGAGAGCGAGCGAGCTAGCTAGCCAGAAGCCGGGCTCACTCGGGAAGGGGGGAGGGGGGGCTCGTGCTGTTACCGAAAGAGGGACTGGAGCTCACAGAGGTGGATTCCGACTCGTGCTCAGCCAATATGGGACTTGAACTCACCAACTGTGAGATCACGACCTGAGCCAAAGTCAGATGCTTAACAGCTGAGTCTACCCAGGCGCCCTAAGTCAAGATTTTAACTTTCAGTTTCAATTTCCTTATCTGAATCTGCTATAGTAAAACCATTCACTTTGTATTTCTTATCTTTAAAGTGGAGCTACTAGAATCATATTTCCTTTATGTTCTTTTCAAGGCTTTTATAGAGAACATATATATGAACGCTCTTTGATATTATAAAATGCTGTATAAATAATGATGAGTGTTAAATATTTAGATGTTGTTTAAATTTGTATCCACTTAAAAACAACTTTGCAAATACTTTGAGGTAAGCCATTTAATTTCTGGAATTTAGGAATATAAACTCAAAAAGTATAGTTGTAATCACTAATTTATGTATCTTGATTGTGCTTTTTACTTAACTTTTGTGGCAGACTATTGACGGTCTATGCAAAAGTCATACCAAACCTCATATTTTCATGCCTTCTTCCCATGATTGAAGCTGCAAATGCCAGATGCTCATTTTTTTCTAGGTTCCTTTGCTCTTAGGGGTAGTCATTTTAGCCTTTTCAGACCAGTGATTTGTAGAAATTTTTTGGAAGATATCCTGAATGTATTTGTCCTCCTACATTTTTGATTCTGTATTGAAATGGAGAAACTGTCAATCTTTCGGTAGTTGGCATAAGAATGGCTTTTGTAGAAAACACTGGATTTGTTTGGAAGAAATGCCTTGATAATTCATTTGTGATGAATGTTGAGTCCACAAGGGGCTTGTCAACTGTCAGAAGATGATTGTTAAATTGCCTTAAGTGTGTCCTGTCAATTGGAAGTGACTGTTTTGTTGGTGTCTAGGATGAGTTATGTATATAGATTTGGAAGTAGACCCTGGGACAGAAATAATGAAAATAAAAATTTGAAGGGCACAGGGAAAATCCAGCAAGAAGGGAATAAGAACTCTGGAGAGATATTAGATGGGACTTTCTATATGAAATACTGTGTGTTATGTAACAGTGACTCTAACCCTGACCCCACAAATAAAAACTTCTGAAACAGGAAATCCTTGGTGTACCTGGATATGGGGCCAAAACATGTTTGACCAAGTGTGCGGTGAACAGCTAATATCTGGGTTTTCTCTGCCATCGAGGGGATCTCTCTAAATGCCTCACTATTTATCTTCACTTTTTCCCTTACCACTGGCTTTTTTTCTCATTAGGGTATTTCAGTTTTACCTCTCTACAGGTTTCTTCCTGACAACAAATGTATGCACCTAAAAAACCAACAACCTTCCCTGCTCACCATTCCATCTCAAAACCTTATCCCTATATGTTTCCCTTTTTCTATTCTTTTTTACATTTTATTTATTTTTATTTTTAATGTTTATTTTTGAGAGAGAGACAGAACCTAAGTGGGGGAGGGACAGAGAGAGAGGGAGACACAGAATCCTAATCAGGCTTCAGGGTCCAAGCTGTCAGCATAGAGCCCTATGCGGGGCTCGAACTCAACGAAGCTTGATATCATGACTTGAACTAAAGTCAGAAGCTTAACTGACTGAGCCACCCAGGCACCCTCTCCCTATGTTTCCCTCTTAGCCATGTTTTTTTTTTTTTTTTTCTCTCTCTCTCTTTCCTAGCTCTCTTTCCCTTTTCCTTTTATTTCTTCTTTCATTCCAGTCTTCAGATTTTTGCTAAAACATTTCCCCTTGCTGGAAATAATCTCCCCCCTCCTTTTTATTTTTTTTAAGTTTATTTCTTTATTTTGAGAGAGACAGAGAAAGTGTGAGCTGGGGAGGGGCAGAGGGAAGAAGAATCTCAAGCAGGCCCTGAGCTGACAATGGGGCTTGAACTCTCGAAACTGAGATCATGACCTGAGCTGAAATCATGAGTCACATGCTCAATGGACTGAGGCACCCAGGCACCTGCCTCCTTTCTATCTTACTATCCAAACCCTAGTAATTTTTCAAAGTGCCTCTAAATTCCCATTTCTTGCATTAACTCTTTACCTTTTCTCACTAGGTATGATCTATATTTTATCCTATGATTCTTGATCCCTTGATTATTTCCTCTTCCTTTTACATTTTCTTTAGTCTTTATATTTTGGTGCAATTATTTCATACAGATGACTATGTTTCGCCACCCCTTTCCCCCCAAATTGTAAGCTCCTTGAAGGCAGGTCCTTTGTCACAGACTTCTTTTGAATTCTTTAGAGAACTTGGTACTACAGTAGGCTTATAAAAATACCAATAAAGAGTTGTTAAATTTAATCAAGTAGTGGAGGATTAGGCTATAATGTGTAGTTACTTTGAAAACCAGTTGTGTGTCTAAGTCCTTAGACTTATTGATAACATTGTATTGAAAATGTGACAACTTTTGTTTGTGTTTATCAGCTATGAAAAGCCAAGATCTTTATTTAAGAAAAAAAGTTTATTACTATTAGATGATCATTTTATAGCTTCTTTCAAAGGACAACTAGCACCATGAGTTTTTAATCCTAATTCATGCTTACATTATCCCTGAACAAATTTTTAAAAGATTATAAGGGGACACCTGGGTGGCTCAGTTGGTTAAGCATCCTACTCTTGATTTCAGCTCAGGTCCTGATCTCACAGTTGTAAGATCAAGCCCTGCATCAAGCCTGTTTAAGATTCTCTTGCTCTCCCTCTACCACTCATGTGTCACTTGTTCTCTCTCTCTCAAAAAAAAAAAAAAAAAAATTATAAAATAGGGAAGGAAAAAAACAAAACAGCATCAACCTGACTGCATATGGAGAAATGGTTAAATAAATTGTGGTGCACGAATATTAAGAAGTGCCCTGTAGGGATGCCTGGATGGCTCAGCCCGTTGAACATCCAGCTTCAGCTCAGGTCATGATCTCACAGTTCATGAATTCAAGCCCCACATTGGGCTCTCTGCTGTCAGCACAGGGCCCACTTCGAATCTTCTGTCCCCTTCTCTCTCTGCCCCTCCCCTGCTTGTTCTTTCTCTCTTAAAATAAATAAATAAACCTAAAAAAAATACCATGTAGCATCTTGAAAAGAATGAAGTCTTTTTACTAAATCTGACATGTAAAGAAACCAGGATCTACTATTAAGAAACAAAAATAACTTACAAAGCAGAATATATGGTATGATACCATTTTTTTAAAACTGTATATATACTTAAACAAACAGATTATGTCTGGGAAAAAAATCAAAGAACAGAACTAAACTGTTAACAGTGGTTAACTTTGTAGAGTGGAATTAGAGAAAAGGAAGACAGGAGATCTTCAAGCAGTAGAGAGGCATGTGAAATAAAAAGGTTTTTTTTCTACAGGGAGCATTTATTTTGAAATCGAAATGCAAAATGAAAGATACATTTTAAAAGAGTCAATAAAGCAAGAAAACTACACTAGTTTGTTTTGTAAAACAAGGTGCAATTTTGTGTTTGCATTTATTAACCATATTCTTTTATAGTTATTAATAGATTGTAATAATTTTTCCTACTCTAAATCATGTTTTATAAGTCTTCAGTTATGGTAATGGAATCCAACTAGAATTACTGAACTAATTCTATAGATATTTTCCTGTTCAGGACATTACCTGAATATGTTTTACCACAAATGCTGTGTTTGTTTGCAATAAATGGCCATGTTTGAATCTGAAAATTAAATGTCTTGTTCAAGATTTTCTGTTACTTTACCCAGGCTACTTCTTTCTTTGTCTTTTCTGTGTTCTTTTTGGAGCCTGTTTTTCTTCTTGTGAGCACCAGCTCACAAATTGTACTTTTAAAGATTTGTAACAGTAATAATGTGATTTTCCAACATAACATTTTTGTGTAGTTCTGATTTCAGTAATTTGTAGAAAAGTGAGTTTGTAAAAGTTTGGAAAATTGGGAGATGATATACCTTATAAAAAGAGAATGTGTGTCAGTTCTCAATCGGATGGGAGTTGTTCTCTTATTATAAAGGTATATTGTGTTTTTAACTAATTCAAATAAGAACTTTTCACAGAAGTACCAACTATGGAAAAAAACAGATCAGCAAAGAAGGGCAGGAAGATATGAGAATTATTACCATTTAACTGGTTATAGCGCTAAGCCCATTTTTATTGCTTATGATGCTAGTTATCTATTGTATCTTAGGATTTCATCAATTCTTTCTTACCTCATCCTTTGTTATTCCCTAAATTGGGAAATTGGAAGAAAATCATAGCATGTATTTCACTTAGTGTGGTTATATTTTTTGGAAAGAAGAGGAATTGTAACTATTAAACTTAGAGTTTGGTGTACATGAATTATAACCTTTAGCTTTTATTCTTACTAGATATGTTTTTTTATAAGATCAATTTTTACTCTGCTCAAAAGCACATTCTATTATTCCACCTCATTCTCTTCAGATGAACTTGAGTCCTTTTCTGAGAAAATTAAAGCAAATGTGTGCTCCCTAACTTCATTCCTCTTTACCGTGACAGTTTCTTTATTGAAACGTTATCTTTCCTTCTTATTTTAGAAAAATATGTGTCATTCTTCTTGGATATTAAACTTTTCACTTATATTCTTGATCCTTTCTTTCATTGTGAGCTCAAGAATTTCATCCCATTGATTATCCCCCTCCTCTCCTGCATCTTCCTCATATCTGTCCCACTCAATCTACTGAGAATTCAAAGTAAGAAAAAAAAAAAAGGCAAATGAAACCCCCTTTCTTTAGCCCTTCAAGTTCTCCTTCCATTCTTCACCAAACACCTGGAAACAGTATTATGTGCTTGTGCCTTCAATCCTTAACCTCATATATTCCTGATTTTGTCCTTGACTGTTGTGTCAGGCACTATTAAGACTTCTGCCTCTCATCCAGTCTTCTAGGCAGGGTTGTTGGGCCATGCTACCTGGATCAGATGACCAGTTTCCCTGGAGGAGTGTCCTCTGCCTGCTTTATGCTGCAGTACGCTATGGTGGTCCCAGCCTGGCTTTGATGTCTCTATCAGCCTATGTCTTCAGGATTTTAGGGGAATATGAATGCTCTATAGCATCGTACTGTTGAATGCTTCACATTTTTGAAGTTCTCTTCTTTTTTTTATTATATGTTTATTTTTCATAGTGATTTTAACTTATAAAAGAAAAATATTCACTGTTTTAAATTTTATATGTTTTATTTTTTATATTTGAGAGAGAGAGAGAGAGAGAGAGACAAAGACAAAGCATGAGTAGGGGAAGGGCAGAGAGAGACAGAGGCAAAATCTGAAGTATGTTCCAGGCTCCACTCTGTTAGCACAGAGCCCTACACGGGGCTTGAAGTCACAAGCAGCGAGATCATGACCTGAGCCAAAGTCGGACGTTTAACCGACTAAGCCACCCAGGTGCCTCCAAGTATGCACTGTTTTAAAAAGCAAGTTTTAAAAAGCAAGTTCAAGGCTTCCAGTCCAGAAAAGATGATATAAAATCCATTTCTCCATATTAAGTACAGCTATACCCCTGGAAATAACATAAGAGGCAAATAAGAATTATGACAGACCAAAAAAATTTTTTTTGAAATTTAATGAGGGAAACAGTATGATTAGAAACCCTGGGGCTGGAAGAACAGTATAGTGGCAGGATGGCTTATGACCATCCCGCCCCACCTCCACTTAACAGAAAAAGATATTTTATACCCCACATTGTACTTTTTGTATCTTTACATGTAGGTGCTTCCTAAAGTTTTTTGTTTTTTGTTTTAAGTAGGCTTTGCACCCAGCGCAGAGCCCAGTGTGGGGCTTGAACCCTGAGATCAAGACCTGAGCAGATATCCAGAGTCGGATGCTTAACCAGCAGGGCCACCCAGGCGCCCCAGTGTTCTCTAAGGTTTTGTTTTTGTTTTTGGCTCTTTTTTTCATGTACTCCATTGGCAGAATGAGTGACTCTCAGGTGTATTGCTCTGGTTCTGCTTTCTCTCCCAAGTTCTAGTTTTGTATGTTCAAGTGCCCACAGGCATATATCCAGAAGTCTTGCTGGCACTTCAAACTTTTACATATCAAGCATTGGTTATTTTGTAAAAAAAATTTTCCTCCTGTGATCCTTATTGCTTTTGAGATATTACCAGCCTATTCTTTCAGGTAGAAAACAAGGAAACTCATTGTTATCTTGAGTGTTTTCTTAATTACAATTTGACATTTATTCAGTTGCCAAGCCTATTTCCTCTGATACTCACAATAGTCCTCTCATTCCCCTACTGAGTAACCTTCGCTGTCATTTAATTTCATCACCTACTGTTTCTCTTCTCTGCCCTTTTGGTTCTTATACACCCACCAAATTCATAATCGTGACATAGAGTTTTGATCACATTATGGTTGCCTTTTGCCCAGAAATTAACAGTTGAACTCATTACCCTACTCTTAAAGGCTCTCCATAATTTGGCTCAAACTTGCTTCTCCATTTTATTACTATCATTCACATAGCATTTGCTTCTGATAAACTAACTTCTTTGTTATTTACATTTTGCACTTCCTAAACCAAATCATACCCATCATTCAAGACTGAGTTCCAGGCTTACCGTCTCTGCGAAACATTCTCTGATTCCTCAAGATACACATATTTTTTTGTTCTTCTGAATTTTTATGGTATTTCATTGGTCTTTTCCTTTGTGATTCATAACTTTTTGCCTTACACTGTATTTTTGGTACATGTCTTATATCCCCAATTAGAATATAAATTCCTTATTCCAACCTGTATACCCGTAGAGCAGATTGCCTTCAGATGGCTGGATGAATGAATCCTGTACATTTTTTTAGTTTATTTATTCATTTAGACAATAAAGCATTATTATAGAGCATCTCCTTGATAATTTACTATTATTTTCAAATTCACACTTCCAGAACGTTTGAGCTTGTTTGTAACTTTTTACTGACATCATTTGGCTAATAGTCCCATTTCCCTTGCCCCCACTTCAAGTCTACCTTTTCGTTAGGGCAATCTGATATGAGGTAGACATTTTTTGCGTTGTTCCTTTAGCTCTGTTGTGGTGGAGCAAATGGTAGTGGCTTCTGGAAGTTTTTCTAGTTGATTTGAGGGTTAAGTCTAAGAAAAAAAAATATTCTTTAAACTCATTCCATTTTACTAGTTTTCTAGTTTACTAATTTGTCTCTAGTTATTTACTTATGTGTGCATAATCCTCTGAGATGGAGTGTTCCTACTTAAATATATAGAACAAAGCTTAATTCACTTGGGCACAAGGCAAGCAAATGATGAAGCTAGGCTGAAATCCAGGGTTTCTGTATTATCCCTATCCCATGCTTTTCTAAAATGTTGCATCCAGAATTCTTTTGGAGTTTTTTTGTTCTGGATAGTATATAAGGCAATTTAAAAAGTCCTTAAACACATAGTTACTGGCTTATTGGCATGTGGGTATGTGTATCTCTGGAGCACCCAGTATAGCCCTTTGTTTAATTGTTTTAATTGTTTAGTAAGGAAGTTGATTACACACTGCTTGTGAATCTTCCAGTGGATCTGCATCATTCCAGAGTAGTGACAGGGCAATAAGTGGACTGATATACTTTTAATATGTGCTAGAATTTGTTTTTTATTTTATGAGTGGAGAAATGTCTAACATTTAGCTCTTAACTGATTGCTAGGCCCATGTGCATATTATTTTACTTGATCCTCACAGCCAGTCCTGGCACCGTATTATCATCTCTGATTTAAAGTTATGTTACTTATATACAGTCAGTTTCCATTCAAATCTAGGTCTGCCTAATGCCAGAGACTACAGCCTATGAAACTAGCCGCTTGATAGCTGAAGAATATTCAGAACAGCTTATCACATACAGGCCTTCAGAGGCTATATATCTGTGTCTGTTTATTGCTAAATATGTTTAGCTGTACATTATACTATCTTAGCGTTAGGGAAGCAAAGCAATCAGTCATTCCTTGGACTGGCATAGGAGATCTTAATGCTGGGGCTGAATATTGTAGCTGCCACTGCAGCTCGGAACCAGCAGGGGGCCAGAGTAGTGCTGGAAAGAGAAAAACCCTGACTTTTCTCAGTTTGAAAGTCTGCCCTGGTGTTTTGGAAATACAGCCAATAGGAGTAAGAATGTCGCCTAATTTTTGTTATTCACCTTCCTCCCTCCTGAAACACACACACAAAAAAAGGAGATGGGAAGCAGAATAGAGTAAGAGAAAAACCAGAATAATTGAGCTTTGTTATCTTGTTCAAGTTAGTTATGAGACTTTTTAAAGATTTCCAGATTTGGCCAAGGATTAGCAATTAGTGGACAGCTGGAAATATGGTTTTTTTTTTAATTCTTTATTTTTGAAGTATGGTTGACATACAGGATTATATTAGTTTCAAGTGCACAACAGGAAATGTGTTTTTAATTCTGTCAGTTAAATTTTATTTCTGTGCAACTTGGATACCTCTAAATTATTTCTCCTATAACATTTCTTCTATATTCTGCTTTTATGAAAGCAATTTGAATATCTTTAAGCAACTTCCAAGGTCTCAGTGTTAATAATGTTTGAAATGGAAATTATGAGAAGGAAGAACTAGAGAAATCTATGTTTCTTGGGTAGAACCTATGGTTCTCAAGGTAGAATCTTGGTTCTTGGGTAGAATCTATGGTTCTCAAGACTTTATTGGCTTTTAAGGCTAATGGCTATCAAAAAATAAATTAAATGTTATTTCTGGGTTGCCTAAGATGTATATAGCTGTGATATTCTGGATTTACACTGTGGTCTTTAGGAATAGAGAAAAACAAACAAAAACGTGAATGAGAAGTAAAGAAGTGAGAATAAGAGAGAGGTAAATGCCACTAAAAAAGCCAAAGATCTGTAGTTACTCAAATTAGCAAAATTGCAATAATAGGTCTACAATATGTTTAGCCTACTCGAACACATACGTATGTATACATACATATATTTTATAATGGTAAATGTAATAGTCATTTCTGCTATACCACTTGTTTTGAAACAGATATGTTCCAACATGATTGATTGATATATTAGGGAACAGTGTGAGCATAATACACTTTCCTTGTTTACTTTTGGGTAGTTTCATTTCGGAGAAGCACTATGGGAATGCACAAACCACCTTGCTGAACCAAGCCACATAGAAATACACAAAATGTATACATGCACACACTTCAATTTTTTTAATGTTTATTTTTGAGAGAGAGAGAGAGAGAACACAAGCAGGGGAGAGGCAGACAGAGAGGGAGACACAGAATCCGAAGCAGGCTCCAGGCTCTGAGCTGTCAGCACAGAGCCCAATATGGGGCTTGAACTCACAAACCGTGATACCATGACTTGATCCGAAGTCAGACACGTAACCAACGGAGTCACCCAGGTGCCCCAACATGCACACACTTCAAATACCAACCAGCAATCTCAGTGTACCACATATTATGAGTCATATCCATGTACATTTGGTATTAAAACTTTCCAACTGATTTCAGATAACCCTATTACCACTATTTCAAAATAACTCACAAACTACAACTCTTTAACACCTACCTTCGTAAGCAAATGCCAGGTCTTTTTCAAAGTAAAGTGCCATATTTATTATTTATGTTTATGTTATTATTATTTATGTACTTTTAAACCATTTGGCATGTAAGACCATGCTGTTTTTATTAGGTTCCTACCTTTTCTTAAAAAAAAAATTGTCTGTGATGAAGTTTTTGAATATTGAGTTCCAACCCCACTGTACCTTGCTATTTGCCTCTTCAGTGTGATCACAGCCCTAAGCTAAATGAGTATGGGCAAAAGCAGGGAGGCAGAAAGTGTGAGAAACATATGAAAGAACCTAGGAGAAGATATGGTTAGAAAATATGAAAGATATGATGAGAAAGAAAAGATGTGTTCAGAACATAGGAGAAGCCTGAGGACCCAAGCATCTCTTCGCCCTTGGGCAAAGCTAACAGTCAACCTCAGAATACAACGTGATCTGTTGGGATGCATCCTGGGTGTAAGGGGGCAGGTTTACCCTCATTGGTTTGGAAGAAGCAGTGTAACCTGGGGGCTGGAGTAATGGACAGAGCAGTGAAGCCAGTAGAGACAAAAATCAGAGCAGCAAGTTCAGATTCAGGGATTTCTGACTTTGATTAGTAGAAAACACAAAGCCAAAGAGAATCTAAGAGAGTTGTATTGTCAAAGATATTTAAGTCTAAGAAGTAAAGACTTGTGATTTCCCATCCCCTGGAAACTCCCAGACTACTGAATGTGATTCCGAAACAAGTGGACTGCTTCAGCAGGAAACCTCCCAGTCAGGAGCCATCCACAGTGACCTTCTCAGTGTGATTTTGGGGGATGGCTGGTAGGGGAGATCTCCCAGAGGTTAGAGACTAGAATCAGGGGCAAACAATTTGGTAACTATGGAACTCATTTCCTTTCCCGGACAGGGAAGCTTGCTCTTCCTGTCCAACAAAATATCATATATATTATGGACTGATTTTTTTTATCTCCCTTTTTTCATGTAGGAGTAGTTATTGCTGGTGTCCTTTTTTTTTTTTTTTTTTTTTTTTTTTACTTTGCCATGGTTATTATTAGATGTCTTGGGGGCGCCTGGGTGGCTCAGTCGGTTGAGCGGCCGACTTCAGCTCAGGTCATGATCTCGCGGTCCGTGGGTTCGAGCCCCGCGTCGGGCTCTGTGCTGACAGCTCAGAGCCTGGAGCCTGTTTCAGATTCTGTGTCCCCCTCTCTGTGACCCTCCCCTGTTCATGCTCTGTCTCTCTCTGTCTCAAAAATAAATAAACGTTAAAAAAATTAAAAAAAAAAAAAAAAAAAAAAGATGTCTTGGTGTGGGGATGAGCCATAGGATGATAGACCATAAGGAGCCGCTTCAAACTTGATTGAGCATATAATCAACAGATATCGGAGCTGGAGGCAGTAAACAAGTTTGAGTAAGAGTGAGTGCACTGTTCGTCACGTGTGGAAACCTTGCCTAATGTTAGGCGGGGCCATTATTGAAAGTATAGGTGTAGGAAAAGGGTAGGTGTGGATGCTGGGCAACCAGTTGGAACTTCTTTATGGAATGGTTTTATGTACCGCATAAATGTAACTGAGTGAATCCAGCTACATATGCTTTGAAGTTCAATCTTACTGTAGATAATCTCACCCGACATTTCACTTGACTCTTGACTTGAAGTTGCTCTTTCATAGTGAGCCTCATAATTCACCTTTTCCTACCTCACAGGCCTGTCAATCTCTTTGCACTAATGCTAACACACTCAGCAGCCAAGCTGGTTAATAAGTGGGCCCTGTTCTTACGCATGCGGTTATTAACAATTGGTTACCTGAACTAGCAGGACCAAAATCATTTTTCACGTTTGATATGGCTATTGAAAGAGAGGATCAGGACCAGAGACCTCTTCTTTTGAGATTGTGGGGGCCAAGGCCTTGTGATCTGTTCTACCAGATAGGGAGAGCCCAACTATGAATGAAGGCCACACAAAAAAAAAAGCAATGCAAAAAGAGAGAGAAAGAGCTCTGGTGACCTTATTTAAGCTTTGGCAGAAGTTAGCTTTAATCCAGGGTCTCTCACCCTTGGTACTGTTGACATTTTGGGCTGGATAACTCTTTGTTGGGGGAGAGGATATTCTCTGATTTTAGGATGTTCAATAGCTTCTCTAGCCTCTCCCCACTAGATGCTTCCCCAGTTGAGAACCACTGCTCTAATCCTAGGCTTGTGGCTACATGATCCTTAATTTCCCTTTTTGCTGAACTTATTTGCATTGGGTCTGTCACTTGCAGTCCAATTGTTTTAGTTAACTTTCTCCTCCAGTTTTTATATGTAAAAAAAAATAAATGTACTCATTAAACATAAACAACCCTGAAACCAATAAGGTAAAATTAACAATAATTTAATTCAATAAATAGCACTAAATTGCCAATAAAACAATCATAAAAATATGTATTTGTGTGTTTTGTATTTTACATGCTAGAGTCTTGATTTTTTTTTAACATGACATCAGTTTTTGTGACAATTATTGTTACTGCTGACAGTAAACACTTTTTTTTAAAATGTTTGTTTATTTTTGAGAGAGAGAGAGAGACAGAGCATGATCGGGGAGGGGCCGAGAGAGAGGGAGACACAGAATCCGAAGCAGGCTCCAGTCTCCGAGCTGTCAGCACAGAGCCCGATGCAAGGCTCGAACCCACAAATCGCGAGATCATGACCTGAGCTGAAGTCAGACACTCAACCAACTGAGCCACTCAGGCACCCTGACAGTAAACACTTTTTTAACCACCAGTGTGTTATTTTGATGAACTAATCAATTTAATATTGTGCCTTTAAAAATTCTGTAACTAGTTATAAGACTTATGGCTAGTGAAGTAGATATGTATCAAAGATGGAATCTAAGTCTTACAATACTCAATAATGTGAATGTGACTACTAAGGTAGAGGAGGTATTGGAATTCTGCATAGTTACACTACCACATACAGTAATAACTTTTCCCACCATGTTTTTGTATTTGAATTACTGTAGAATCATTGCTTATTTTGTGAACCATGATGTCATTTGACCATAACTTGATCTATATGTATCATTTGCATTTTTAACTTTTCCTCTCTGCTATTCTCAATAGCTGATACAACTCCATGGCACTACATTATTTATAGGTTGTTAAAGTCTCTATCTAATAATAAACAATTAAAATCTCATTCTATGGAATTTTTTTCAATTGTGAATTAACAATGTAAAATAGAAGTTTTGATTTTGTATCAGGTAAACTAATCCAACATTTTGACATTGGAACTCTCTAATATAATGGTAGTTGTATATGCTTAAAAGTACATTACAAGTTAAATTAGAAGTTAACTTGAGGGACACCTGGGTGGCTCAGTTGGTTAAGCATCTAACTCTTGATTTCAGCTCAGGTCATCATCTCACAGTTCTTGAGATTGAGCCCTGCATCAGGCTCTGCACTGTCAGTGTAGAGCCTGCTTGGGATTCTCTCTCCCCCTCTCTCTCTCTTCCTCCCCAGCTTGCTCTCTCTCTCTCTCTCTGTCTCTCTCAATAAGTAAACATAAGAAATTAAAAAGAAGCTAACTGAGAAAAATTGATTTTTTATTTTTTTAAGTTTATTTATTTTGGGGGAGAGAGAGGGAAAGAGAGAGAGAAAAGAATGAGCAGGGGAGGAGGGGCAGAGAGCGAGGGAGAAAGAGAATCTCAAGTAGGATCCATGTGGAGTCCAACACTGAACTCAAACTCACACACCACTGTGAGATCATGACCTGAGCTGAAAACAAGTGTTGGACACTTAACCTATTGAGCCACCCAGGTGCTCCTGCAAAGAATTATTTAAACATCACTTATTAGTTTTATTGTTAGAAATTTGATAATGTTATTTTGAATCTATGTTAGGTATATTGAAAAATAACCACATCATTATGTTAATGTGTTTTGAACTAAGATTTTTATGTAAGAGAAGACAAATATAAAATTTAAAAAGTAGAGTTGAAACTCTGTAATGTTAGATATAAACTAATGACATTTTTTTAAACATATTTCCTAACTTTGATCACTGAAGGATCTAGAAGCGGTGACATCCCGGTAGCAATGAGTATGCCTGGTACCCAAACTTCGTTAAAAACACTGGAGCTCCCTGGAGAAATGGCTCATTCCAGATCTGTGACAGAGTAAATACAAAGTGAGGCTGGGACATTCTGGTGAACTAGAAAGCAATAAAAATTTGAGGAGTAATGGAATTGTATCAAAAGTATGCAGGAAGTATCTTGAAGTGGCTTCCACTGGACATATTTGGGGAAATTTGCACACTTATTATAAATACCTCTTCTATATCATTGCATATCCCCTAGGTTTCACTGGTCTCAGTTCAGCTCTGTGCAAACTCTAGTGTAGGTGGAACCATACATAGCTCTATATCCTGCTGTTCTGCAAGCCCCTGGCTTTTTGCCGTGTCCACAGGGAAGACTCACACATATGCACCCTGGAGGTACAGAGGAGTTAAACTCAAGTGTATGGCAGTTAATGCTCTTTTGGGAAAGCCTTTCTTTAACCGATGGAAAATGAAGCCAGTGAATAAATTGTATTCTTTCTCTTTTCTCCTCATACCTTAGCGGTGGTCCTGAAATGTGCTTATATGGCTCTTAAGAGGTTCAGTCTGACAAATTAAATAGGTGGCCTGCTTGATAATGCATATTGTCATAATTGGCTCTTCCTCCTTTATTTTATTCCTCTTGTCCCTCACTCCTGCTTATTGTGATTGGGTTACTTTTAAAACTAATATTACATAAGGCTTTTTCTTCAGACTCTTCTTTTTTGGGAAACCAAGCTAGAAAGATGGCATCAAAAAAACTAATGCATGTAACTTATTGAAGCACTGAATATATAAAGATTTATGAATGATTTTGAATGATACTCAAAAGAAGAGAAAGACTTACCTCACCAAAAACAATCTTTTATTTGCAACCATTGGAAGTGAATGTTACCAGCTTTTTACTCTCAGAATTGGTAATTAAAGGAAGAGAATTAAGCCATTATCATTCTTTTTCAATTAGAAATATAGTTGAGGAGAAGCTCTTTCCTACAAAACAGTGCCAGCCAATATAGCAGAAAGAAGAATAGAATTTTTTAAATGACCAGTTTTCAACCCCTGATGAAATGATTGATTTAGGTTAGGATCATCAGTGAAGACAAATTCTTGCAGAAAGTGTTAGTGGAGAACTGTATATTACTGCATGCATGTTACAAATGATCACTCTATACCTTGTTAGCTAGTTAAAAAGGACAGAAAGTCTTTTCAACAAATAAATTTGCTATTATTACCTTAACTCATAGTAGCACCTTAATTATTACTTAAGATTTTAAAGCCGTATTGTATTTTCCTGGTTTTTTGCATGCCTAGTAATTTTTGACTGGGTGCCAGACATTATAAATTGTATGCTGTGTGCTACATGTCTAAAAATTCCCTTAAATATTTTGACTCTACTCTAGGATGCAGTTAATTTATTTGGAAAGAATTTTAACCTTTCAGAATTTACCTACTTGTAAGCTCTATAAGGAAGCACCAGAACAACTTTTAACCTAGGGCAAATTTGGTCTCACTGCCAAGGCAGTATCCTTCAGAATATTCAACCCAACTTTACATATATTATGAGATTTCTTCATTCTGGCTGTTGGGAACAGAAACTATTTCCAGCCCTGTGTGAATACTGGGAATTCTTCAGCCTGATTCTTTCCATTGGTTCATCTCTTGGCCTTGGAGAGTTTTCTCACAGACGTGCTAATCAGTTCTCAGATGAAGATCTGAAGAGAATCCTCTGCAGATCTCTGGGACGGTCTTTGCAACTCTCTCCTCTCTGGTATTCTGCCCTGTGATTTTAGGCACATTGGCCTTTTTGAATTCGCAACCCTTGTCTCTTTAACTCAGGGAGACTGCCATGCTCTGTTTGGGTTCCCCTTCCTGTTCTGCTGCCTGGGGCTATTACCTTGTTTGTTTCCCTTCTCTCAGGGATTACTGGGCTGAGCTGCCTTGTGTCCAGTGTCTAAAAACCATTGGTTTATATATTTTGCCCAGTTTTTAAGTTATGTAAGACAAGAGTAAATTCAGTCCCTGTTACTTCATCATATCCTGAAACAAAAGTCACTGTAATTGTACTTTTTAATTATTCTGTTCAAATAATTTTTAGAAGACTGTACTTATAAGAAAAAGTTTTAAACATTTATTTTTGAGAGAGAGAGAGAGACAGAGTGCAATCAGGAGAGGGACAGAGAGAGAGGGAGACACAGAATCTGAAGCAGGCTCCAGGCTCTGAGCTATCAGCATGGAGCCTGATGCAGGGTTCAAACTCATGAACCGCGAGATCATGATCTGAGTCCAAGTCAGGCACTTAACCTATTGAGTCACCCAAGCACCCTAGAAGAATGTACTTAAAATTTTTTTCAAGTATTAATAGGATTAGTTAAAGAATATTTGCTTATCTGTTAAAATTTTTTTAAATAACTTACTTTTATCATCTTGTTTTCAGAGAATGAAGTTGTACCATTTTTCCTTTGGAAATTTATTGCCTTTTTTTGGTGACTTAATATATGGCCACTTTTTGTGATTTCTTTGTGTGCATTTTAAAAAATGGTGTTTGGTAGGAATCAAATGTAAACACATATATAATCATATGTAGTCAGTCTTACTATATACTTTAAATACCTTGTCTTTATTTTGTGCCTTAGAATCATAGATTGATATAATGTCTCTCAGTGCTAAAATGACTTAAAAAAATTTTACCTCGTAGTTATTCTAAGCACCATCCTTACAAATTCTGAATATCTTCAGGTATACCAGAACTTTTTGAGTATAATCTTGGACTCAGGAAGATACAAGGCACTTAATACCCTTTAGTGATAATATCCATTTAACACTTTATTTATTTTTATTTTTTAGACAGAGAGTGCAAGTGGGGGAGAGAGAGAGAATCTTAAGCAGGTACTGTGCTCAGCATGGAGGCTGACACAGGGCTCGATCCCAAGACCCTGGGATCATGACCTCAACTGAAATTAAGAGTTGGATGCTCAAATGACTGAGCCACGCAGGCACCCCTCCATTTAACATTTTTTAAAAGTAGGGAATAAAACTCTGTTTTACAAAACTACAAATTAAAGGAATAATTGACAGACTAATTTCTAGTCATCTTTGGTGCCTATTTCTTAGGTGTTAAGAATCAAATTACATTATAATATATTTAAGTTTAAAAGTCTACTTTAAATGAACCACCTTAAGAAATACATATTTTAGAATACAAATATATGTATATTAGGGTATATTTATTAAACATATGATATATAGATTAAGAAATAAAGCCAAGCTTTATTTGCTTTTTTCTTAAGGGTAATAAACAATTTAATCTATTTATAGATTTAAAAAAAATTTTAATAATTTTTAAAAAATGTTTATTTATTTATTTTTGGCAGGGGGAGGGGTAGAGAGATGGGGAGAGCAAGAATCCCAAGCATGCTCCACACTCTCAGTGCAGAGACTGCCACGGGGCTTAATCCGAAGAACCGTGAGATCATGACCTGAGCTGAAATCGAGTTGGATGCTTAAGTGACTGAGGCACCCAACTGTCCCTGTAGATTTTTGCTTTGCAGTTTATTTAAGCTCATATTCTTAGGGATGCTTTAGTTCTGCAGAGACTAAGATTAAAATACAGTAGGTCTACTGACTATTGTCAGTTCTGTAATTGAGAGGTCTGTCATCAGAAGAGGAGCCCTAGGGGTACCTGGGTGTCTCAGTCGGTTGAGCGTTCAACCCGACTTCAGCTCAGGTCATGATTTCATGGTTTGTGAGTTTGAGCCCCGTGTGAGGCTCTGAGTTCTCAGCACAACCTGTTTCTGATTCTGTGTCTCCCTCTCTCTCTGCCCCACCCTCCCGCACCAAAATAAATAAACATTAAAAATAAAATAAAAATAAAATAAAAAAAGAAGAGGAGCCCGAGAATTTTGATTGGAAATATAAACTGGGAGACAGAACCTGAAAGTCTTTGGGACTGAGGAACTAGAAGAGAAAACTCCAAAGCAGGCCCTGACTGGCATTCTCTCAAGGCCAGCATGTATTCCAAGCTGAGTACATTGCCTCTTTAATTCCAAAGAATCCTACAAATGTTGTCTAAGCCTGTCACCAGCCATTCCACTCAGTTTTCTACTTAATTCTTCATTCTCAATTTTTGCAGAGAGATGCATAATTTTAAGGTATTTTACCTTATAAATCTACATGTGTAATAATGAAAAAGTGGTATTATAATAGTCGTTAGCCTTATAAATTCTCATTGAAGAGATATTAATCATCCTGAGCAGTGTTTGTGTATGTATATGTGGAGGGACGGGGGCTTCTAAACAAAGTAATTGTATTTGGTTTACACATAAGTAGTATAAGCTGTTCTACTTAATATTTTCAGGGTCTGTATGTTTCTGTGTTCTTTGTAATTTTCCCCTTTGTAACTACAAATGTTGTTTCTAAGTTTCAAAATATGCCATATTTTAAAATACAGTAAACTTCCACAAAATTACACTTAAAATTAAATTATGAATACTCTAATTCTAAAATCTTCCTTGCTTTTTAAAATCTGAAGATTAAATTCATAATACTTGAGTATTTCCTTGCTACATTTTTATTATGATTAGGAATCAGCATCTTCCCCGAGAAGCTAACATATTAACAGATGAATCTGTTATTATCACTGTCAACACACCTTTATTAGAAACATTTTTAAACAGCATTGTCAGGCCAGTTTAATCTGTGGACAGAACCCCATACATGAACGACTATAGGACTTTAAAGGGAAAAGATGGGATGAGAAAAATATTTTGTTTATCCCTAGACTGTTTTGGGAGGAGGGAGCAAGATTTAAATTTGCCTCAGCTTTAATTGCTTTACACACATTCTTGTGACGCACAGTTGGGAGGGAGGAAGAAAAAGAGGGAGCTGTTACTGTGTGGTATGTATCTAAAAGAGTGCATTTGAAAGGGAGAGGAGAAAGCAGAAGCAAGCTGGTCTGACCAGAAACAGAACTGCCTGTGACAGATTAAGAGACAAGCGAGGCTTGGAATCTGAGAGCAAGCAAAGAGAGTGGAAATTTACAGCTGCCCTGTGTGAGTGTTCAAGTGATCATTTTCTGCTAACGTTTTCCGGTGGTAACTGTTACTCTTCAAAGAGAGAGAGAGAAAGTCAAGACGGGATTGTGGAAACTCTTTTCTCTGCAACGCTTTGGTAATAGGAGGCACCCTCTATTAAATGGAAGATAGAGCTACTTCATGTAAAGTGCTTTGAGCCCAAGAGAGAGCTGTCTTCAGCACCTCACCATGTGTCTACTTTTTGTTGCTTAGACAAGCCTGGACATTTCTGTAACATTTGGTGAGTATCAGCCAGGTTACCTATACTAGTTCATAGAAATGGAATTAATATGGTAAACTTTAGTTTTAGTAAACGTTTTACAGTTATTGCTTATACATTCATTTTAAATTGTGTTGTTACCTTGTTTCTTTGTGCATGATGAACTGCTGTTACTAGGAGAGGTTTAAAAAAACAGCAACTACAAAACAATACTTCTCTGTTGCCTAAGGCACTTGAACCATTACCAACTATTCTGTGTCCGTGGAATATCTTATTTTGGAAATGGGTTTTTATTTACAGAGGGTTACCAAAAATAAAATAGTGGCAGTATACCACTTTTCATGTTTCTTTTTCAACTGCATAAAAATTCAGGAGTTACCTCTTTCTGTGTATTGTCACTAAATTTAAAATTATCAATGTGATGTTTGGTATCTTCAATTATTATAAATTACACCCTTCTCTCATAATCCAAGTGGATGGAAGTGTTAATGATACCATTATTTACAAGGACATACAATTTAAATATTGAATGCTTCTGTTAGATCCAATAAGTGACACATGATTTTTTTCCCCAAATTCTGTAATGAATGTAAAAATTAGACAACGTACATATCAAATTTACCATTTGATACAAAATGGATGCACATGGATTTCAAATTAAGGATTAAAACAGTTATTTTCTTATAGCTGATACCAAGCTCTCACATAATATTTTTGTTCTGCTGAAGAACTGTTATAGCCAGATGCATATATGTATACAAGCAATACAGCAGAAAAAAGAAAAATAAACTCATAAAATATGTATTCACATTCCAAGAAAAACTTTAATTGTACAACCTTAACATAGGAGATTGTATACTCATTTTTTATATGTCTTTTTAAAGGCATCAGTGGAAGACACATAATCATTCTTCTGTGGGAGGAAGGAAATATACATTGTTAGCTGCTAAAGTGAGTCATTGCATAGAGGTGCACCATTCTAGGCAAAGTTTCTAATTTCCTCTCTGCCAGCATCAAAAAATATGTCCTTAGTGATTCAAGTGAGTCCTTTAAGGCAGAACAACTTAGCTGAAATGAAAACTTCAATAGAGTGTCAGTAAACATATCAAAAGGGTTTATACCCTAGACATAATATATAAAGTGGTGCATTTCCTCTATGTGTGCAGAAGCCTGTAGAACAGGTTTTGTTTTGTGGTTTCTTTTCTTTTTCTTTCTTTCTTTCTTTCTTTCTTTCTTTCTTTCTTTCTTTCTTTCTTTTTAATGCCTTTGACCTATGTATAAGAAGAAACTCAGCTGATCTTTGGAAACATTTTCTGGACCAGTATCTTGCACTTAAAGTCAAAAGTAAATAAAATAAAGATAATATCACAAACCAACTTTTCTTCTTTACTGAAGTTCCCATACTCGGTCCTTCTTAGACCAGTGGAAGGTTTGCATACAGCTTCACAATTGTCAGAATAATTTTTTATTTTAAGCTAGTAAGTCATTGGTATTACCTTGGTGGTGGCACCATTTCTTAGCCCATAGGAATGTAAATATAACAATAAAGATTAAGTCATTCTCAGTTTACAAATATTTTGTACTTCAGAAGTTTATTGTGAATGGGTTGTTGGGAATTTGGGACCCATCTTCCCTGGAAAATAATTCAATAAATGATTGACTTTTATTATAACCTGAGGACATATTACAGTCACAGTATAGAAAAACCATTGCCACCCTGAAAAATACTAGAAAAGCAAGTCTAGTAATGAAACTAAATGTAAAAACAATTCTATTGAATAAGACATTATTTTTATTTATCTTAGATATTAATGCTTGAAGAAAAGCAAATTTAATGAGATGAATGGGTTTTGGGAAAGATGCTTATAAATAGGATTTCTAGGTACTTTTGAGAGCTTCCATGGTTGATTGCATTCCCTTTATGAGACCTTATCCCATGTTAAGATTAGTGATTTTTGTTTCCCTTGCCATAGGCATATTTCTAGCCATTGCTTTTATCCTTATCACCCATTTCTAGAGTCTAGCTCAGTGGCACATAAGCAGATACCTAATAAATAGTTACTGGATGAGGCCTAAACTTTTTCTTTGGTTCACAGAAATGGAACTGACGAATTTTTCCAAGATACCCAAAAAAGGAAAGGGGTTTAGGGGCACATGGTTTTCATTATGAGAAAGATATGGCCTGATAAGAATCATTGAATTGTGAGACACAAAGCAATATTAGTACAGAATAGGCCTAACTATTCTGAGAAAAAGGGAAGACCTTGGTATAACTTAGTGGCAGCCCTGAATGAGTAGGGATGGTGATGGGGGAGGCAGTTTACAAGCTTGGTATCTTGAGTACATGGGACATTCTAAGGTAAGGTGTCACCTTTATGTATTTGCATAAGTGTACCAGGACTCATGAAGAAATGTGGCCTATTAGGAAAACTCAAATTAGGTCTATCTAAATTAAGTTTAGTGACACTGGTCCTAAGAGTTTCTCTAAAGTGCTGTAGTACGAAATTTAAAAGCTGGCAATGTAATAAACACATATAATGAAATAAACAACACGGTGAATGCAGATTGCACTTAGATGATTTTCAGTGGCAGAACAACTTTTCCATTTGATCAAGAAATACTTTCTTTGTTCTATTTGAAAAACTATAAACCTTGTCTTAATAATAACAATATGTAACCAAAACTTGATGATTGTTATGTATAATATGTGTGTGCTTACAGGAAAGACTAAAAAAAAGTCAATTTTGAGTTTCCCTTGATAATTCTGTTGTAAAGAGTAACCATTTGTGAATTTCAGTGAGATCTGATGCTTTGAATACAGGTACTAGTTTTTGAGAATACGGACCTAGCTTCAGACCTCTGCTATAAGTTGAGATTATGAAATTCTAATATAATATTCTCATTCATTGACAGTCATTAATCAGTAATAAATGTAGAAAATTTTAGCTCTGACAAATGCCTGGATCTGTCAACAGAAACATCACTATAAACCTAATGAATGAAGTTACTGGTTGTTTTTCCTGGAATAGTAGTCTAGTAGGTTATTATTTGTAATAACAAATACATTAGCTGTTGTGTGTCTTCCTACCTTCATGTACTAATTGTGTTTTTAAAATTATTTCACTGGTTACAGTACACTAGAATTAAGGAACAGTTCTCAAGGACATGGGTTTCTCTTAAAAAAGAGTTTTTATTCTGATGCAAGTCTGACCAAGGCTTCCAGATGAATGAGGATGCATAAGAAACTTCTCACAAGTTTTCCATTTCTGTGTAAATTGTCCACTTTTAGAAAAGCTCTCTCCTAAACTCTGTTAATAAAACTTATAAAAACAAAATCATTCTTAGTCATTTTGAACTGAGAAAAAGAATGATCAGTCAAAGTCCTTATTTATACTCTATTGCCTACAGTTTCACTCATTTCTATAGGTTTTCAAGTGAAAAATTTAATGGTAGTGCCTAATTACATTTAACATATGTATTTTAAAATAGAATCATTAAAGAAGCCATTGATTGGAAAACACTTTGACATATATCATATGCTCCATAATGGATTTGGTGTCATAATATGCATAACTAGAATGATATGCTTTGTAATTTATTATCTCTGTGAAGGCACTTCTAAATTATGACTTTGTCAGTGGGGGGAAAGGGGACTACTTGGATATGACAAATACAGCAGAACCATTGGGAATACTTAAAAATTTTTTAAATATACGTTAAATCAAATTTACCCATTTAAAGAGAACAGTTCAATGAATATTGACAGATGTATATACTCATGTATATACATTAAAAAAAATGAATCTTACTAGCCCAATTATCTGCCATAGATGCACTTTGATCATATCATGTCTGTGAGTTCTATTTGCAATACAGATAAAAGAATGCTCATTACTGAACTTTTGTGGTTTTTTTTTTTTTTAATGTGGGGCTAAGTTTTATTTTTTTTTTTTAGTTTAAGAGAAGGTAATTATGCCTTAAGTTTAAATTAGCAAGCTCTAAGAAAGAATTTTGGAAATGTTCCTCTCTCACTCATTGTTGATTGTAAAATAAACATGTGAAAGGAAAGAAGGCTCATTTTTGAGTTGGCTTTCTTTCAGTGAATAATTTAAATTAAATAGAATGATTTAAAAATAGAATTAGTACATGAAGTTAGGAAGATATATAACCACTAAGTTAGAAGTTTGGTTACTTTTTATGTTTTTATCTATGGAAATCTTGAGATTTTTCTTGGCTTCAGAGATGAATTTCTCACTTCCTTAAACTTTTACGGGAAACCTTTGAACTATTTTTGAACAGTATAATTGGAGGTTAAACATAAAGGCCTGGAAATGCTCATTAGCCCCTACAGATAGACATTTATTCCCCTTTAAATATTTTAAGGAATGAAAAACAAGGAAATTGAATGTCCCAAATGACCTTTTCTCCTAGCTTCCCCTTCTCATTCCCCTATAAACACTCCTCTCCACTTATATCACTGAACATGTTCAGATGACTCACTCGAGTGATTGACTCAGGGCCATCTTTAACAACACTCACATGTAAGTTAGGGATATGAAGCATTTTACCACGTATCAGAAAAGGGAATGCTGCCAAAATCTACTACAAAATCTACAGGGCCTGAGTTCTCTGGAAGTAGAGCTGAATAATTTTTTTTGGCTTTCTCTCCAGAATCTGAGCCAAGTTCTACTCTTTATGAAAATTTCATAGCCAAAGTAACAGAAATCATATTTGTTTGACTAATGCTTTGAAAAGACATGGTGACCAGATATTCCACAGTTTGAACTTTAAAACACAGTTAGTTGTTCACTTATTGAAAAATATCATTTATGAGAAGATGTTTCCATTATAAGAGCATTTGCATGGCCTGTTAAACAAAGTTTGGGAAAAAAACCCAAAATCTGAAGGAAAAAGAAAATTTAGCATACATAAACCGACTACCCAGAAACCATCACCATTAACTTTTGTAAATTATTTTTTCTATGTGTATGTTTTGTGTATTTGTGTTTTGTTTGCTTTTAAACAGTTCCATAATATGGAATGCTGTTTTTAACATTTCCATTTTATTTCACATTCTTTGCAAACATTTTCATAGCCATACAATGTACTGCATTTCATCAAATCTAAGAAGCCATTGGTTATAAGTCATATACTTTATATACCATTAAAAAAGAAGGAAAACAACCTACTATTTAGGGTAAAGTTTCCTCAGTTGTAAAAACACCTCAATTTCAGAGATGTTAAAATGTTTTTAATAATGTCTCAGAGAAAACCCTTAGTTTATCTTGCTAACATAGATTTCCAGAAACAGAAGTAAATCAGAGGTTGTGAACATTTAAGAGTTCTAGATCCATACTGCCAAATTACTGTCCAAGTAATATTCCCATCAGTGTGACCCGAAGGGGAATGGGATCAGGGAGATGTACCAAGGGGGTTGTTTAAGTTGTTTTGTATTTTTTAAGCTGGGTGGTAAATATACAGGAACTGGTTACATTGTTTTCTATTTCTTCTTCTATATGCCCCAAATATTTTATCTAAACCAAATTAAATTAAAATATCTAAGGTAAGGGGCATCTGGGTGAATCAGTTGGTTAAGCCTCCAACTCTTGATTTTGGCTCAGTTCATTATCTTATGGTTTGTGAGTTTGAACCCCGCATCGGGCCCTGCATGAAAGTGTGGAACCTGCTTGGGATTCTTTCTCTCTCCCTTTCTGTCTCTCTCTGCCACTCCTGTGTTTTCTCTGTCTCTCAAAATAAATAAAATAAACTCAAAAAAATTATTAAAAAAAATAAATAAGATATCTAAGGGGAAAAGTGCTGTTGAAGCATTTTGATTAGCTTAATGGTGTCACAATCCACTTGTGAGCCAACTGCTGTAGTCAAGGCAGTGGAAGGAATATTTTGGCCACGCCTGGGTCATGTTCTGCCCTTTGGGTAGGGTGGGGTGGGAAGTAGAGCAGACAGGTCTATCACCAGGAGAAACAGGGACCAAATAGCTACCAGAGATTTTCTTTTTCTTTTACTTTTCTGATTCAGTTGTTTCTGCTTCTATTGTTGCTATTTCTATCTCTCTCTTCTTGGAGATTTTTGGGGTGGTTTCCTTTTTAACTTGAATTCTTATTTATTTTTATTCCTGTATGAATTAATTATAATTGTAGATTCTTACCCTCCCACATGTCCTACCAACAATAACAAGGCATCCTTTCAAGAATTATTTCTGATTTTTAGCATTTATTTTGTTGAACCTTTGTGGGTTTGATTCCGTCTCGTCTCATACGATTTTTAGTAAGCATATACAATCTGTTCACACACAAATATGTTTGCTAGAGATTCAGTTATGAAGTTATAGACTTTCAGAACTCTGTAGGTTTTTGTCTATGTTCTTATGACATTTAGTTTTGTGGAAGTTCAAAGGCAACTTGACTTTTATCCTTTGTTTTTGTTAAGGTCATTTTATAGGAATGAGCTTTGAGAGCATAAATTTTGTTTCTTTTAAAAGCCACAAGACACGGAATTTGGGGTGTCATCATTAATCTCAACTAGAGAAGTTCTTTAGGGGAACAGAGGTTTTGATTTTTTTTTTTTTTTTTTTTTTTTTTTTGTCTGCTGAAGCTATTACATCTTTCTTGCCTCTGCTTCATTTTTTAGATTTTTTTGGTTCTTGTTGGCTTCCTCCACCTCCCCCCATTGTTGTAATACCTGTTTTTGTAGGATAACACTTTATCTTTTCCACATCTCTGTAATATACATATATAGGTGCTCAGTAAGTGTTTTTTTAATGAACAAATGTAGACTGACTAATTTTGTACCTTTCAGTTGTCCTCAGTCAATTTTCCATGGGGTCGTTTCTGCTCTGTGCAGGTTTGGATTACTAGACTGTATGTGTGTGTATGGATATGTGTTTTTGATCTTTCATCTTGGCTGGGTTTTAGCTGAAGTCCTTTTTTCTCTCTCTCTCTCTTTTTTTTTTTTTCCAGTTACGTTTGTTCTGTCTCCTACAGAGAACTGATTTGGGAGGCAACCTTTCCTGCCTAAGCCCATAGGGCATTTCTCCCCTTTCTTGGGCTGCATTTTCTTTTTTTTTTTTTTTAAATAGACCCTACACTATTTATTGTTTATTCTGTTTACTCACTCTTGAAAATGGAAAAGTACAACAGGGCCACTGTCAGTCCATAGACGTTTGTTTGCTGCATGGCCCGCTATCAGCACTACACTAGAGGGCATGTTGGTATGCGCGGCCTCCATAGTTTTCAGTGCTCAAGAGGCATTCCTCTAGTGTCAGTCTGTTGGACATAATCTGGCATCTTCTCCTGTCCCTGCTTCCTGCTTTGCTGAAATATAATGTATATTCTAACAACTCTGAGGTGGACTTTATGGAAAAATTACTACTACCCCTTTCTCCCCAGAAGGCACCATTTTCAGGACTCTGTCATTCCTTTTGTCTCTACCTGAAGCACTTTGTCTTTAGACATGATGGATAGATAGTAGGAGTCAAAGACAGAATGGATATGGACCAGTGATGAGCAACCTAGAGCTCACTGTATATAACCGGTCTAATTTCAAAATATGATGCTCTTTCTTTAAGAGCCCTCTCTTACAGTATGGCAGTTCCTCAAAAAGATTAAAAATAGAACTACCGTATGATCCAGCAGTTCCACTCCTGGATATTTATCAGAAAAAATGAAAATACTAATGTGAGAAGATATATGCACCCCCATGTTCATTGCAGCATTATTTTTTTAAAAATTTTTTTAATGTTTATTTATTTTTGAAGGAGAGAGAGACAGAGTGTGTGAGTGGGGGAGGGGCAGAGAGGGAGGGAGACACAGAATCTGAAGCAGGCTCCAGGCTCTGAGCTGTCAGCACAGAGCCGGACGCGGGGCTCGAACTCACAGACCGTGAGATCGTGACCTGCGCCGAAGTCAGACGCTCAACCGACTGAGCCACCCAGGCGCCCCCATTGCAGCATTATTTACAATGGCCAAGAAATGGAAACAACCTGAGTGCCAAGCAATAGATTAATGGATAAAGAAAATGTGCCTCCCTGCCCCTGTCCCTGTCCCTGTCCCTCTCTCTATATATAATTCACACATAAGTATGATTCACCCACAAAAAAGAATGAAATCTTGCCATTGATCAATATGGATGGACACTGAGGACATTGTGCTGGGAAAGTAAGACAGACGAAGAAAGACAAATATTGTATGAGTGTACTTATGTAAGTGGAATCTAAAAACAAAACAAAACAAAAAGAGCTCATAGATGCAGAGAGCATATTGGTGGTTGCCAAAGGTGGGGGGGTGGAAGTGGATGAAATGGGTGAGGGACAGTCAAAAAGTACAAAGTTCCAGTTACAAAAAGCAAATAAGTCATGGGGATGCAATAAGTAAAATAAAATAATTAAACTAGTGTTAACAAACAAATACAATGTATCTGGCCTTTCCCAAGGCATTTGGCAATTTTTTTCGATATCTTCATAAATGAAATGGAAAAATATGAGTTAGGGTGATATGACTAACTGAATTCACCGTTAAAGTTTTTGAAAATGAATGCCCTCATTTTATAGATAGAATAAATGACACACAGACAAGGGTGATAATTTCTGAATCATAGTGGATCAGTTACCAACCCAGACCAGATGAAGTTTTGTTTAGCAGGTAGTATTGAGTGCCGGTGGCTCATTTGTTAAATGACCAGTGGGGTAAAGGATGTGATGCACATGCAAGTGACCAGCGTGGCTGCCCAGAGTAGGAAGGGCAGTCAGGAGTTTGAGGGCGATACAGGAAGGTGTTCAGTCTAGAGGTGGGGTGGGTCTGGTTACGATCTGAAGAGAACAGAGCAGTTAGGAGAGTTTCATCTTAATTTGTGGAGGATCAGCGACTGGGGCTGCTTAGTTTGAGATACAGGTTTTGATTTCCCTCATGATATGGATCCCAGAACTGAAGAATAATGATCCTATGAAATTTAAAAATATTATTAAACTGATTTTATATATAGTGGTTATAGTAAGTAGATATACCTAAAATATGAAAATAGCGATTTCAAGAAAGGAATACTATATTGAGGGGCATTATACTGTGTCTTTCTTTCCCTCTGTTATATGATCTCATTGATCTTAAAATGTTTACTTTCTCCATTTAATAGTAAGTTCTAAAGAGCAAGGATTGTATTTTTCTTATGCATAGCTCTATCCTAAGTACTTAGCAAGATTCTTGTGCTTAGTACTTACTGATTGTTTGTTGAATGAAAAAGTAAATGAATAAATGAACAAACCAACACACAAATAAAAAGTTGGGAGACAGCAGATCAGGAAATGCTGGGTAACTACCATGTTAACATGGGAGTCCTGAAAACATTTGTAATTTTACCAGAATTCTCATTAGAATTAGCTCAATACAAGGAGAACTGAGCGGAGCAATAAGTAATGAACAAAAATCACGTCATATGATACCATATTCTAATTTGTATTTTGTTTTGATGTCAGGAAGCATTTAGTTGAAATTCCCACAGTCAATTATCTTTACCTTAGTGCAGAAGAACCACATGAGGAAAAAGAACAATTACACAAATGCATTTAGCTAAAAAAAACAACAACTTATAATGCTAAGTATTTTATCATTAAATATTTAACAATGAAAGAATAAATGTACATTTTTTAAAAGAAAAAGTGTGTGAGTCAAAGAGCCAGAAATATCTAGGGCACTTAAGACAATATCATATCTCAATTATGTCTCAATTATTATTATGTCTCAATTATTAAGACAATATCCCATCTCAACTATGTCTTTCTCTTTCATGAAATAATTTATTCATTATGATGTAGAACCTTTTGTAATAATAGCAGCTAAACATTATAGAGTACCTTACTTATACAAGGCCCTATGCAAGGTGCTCTACTTTTTAATCCTCATAATCCTAAGAGGGAGATGTTATCATCAAATTTACAATGAGAACAGAGCCTATAGAGGGATCACATCCTGTGCCCAAGATCACTCAGGTCGGAAGCAACAATTTGCTTGCTCTGCCCAACTCTGTAATGACTGTTTCAGCACCCACCCTACTTCCACACTACATATGCTTTTAAATTATATGCTACCTTCATTTATTTATGTGTAGGGCTGATTACTAAAGAAAAACCTAGTCTATCTTTATAATTTTATTCTTGAATTTTATTAAGGTGCATGATATAATATTCTTCTGATTCTCTCTTTTTTGCACCTGACACCATCCACTGAGAATCAGTGTGATCCTCACATGCTTTATCTTTGAATCCTCTGTCAACTTTCAGTATCCACTTTAGAGACTCCCTGGGGTCTCTTAACTTGCTTTTCAAACTTATCCTTGCCTTGAGGGTGGGCAAGTTCCCTTCCCACTGACTTTCCCCACACTGAAAAGCTGAGGCACCCGACTGAAAACAGCATCTCTTCTGAAAACAAGAATTGTTTTTTTAGGTCTTCTGTTTTATCATCAAAATCCACACTTACCACTTTGATTTCTACTTCATAACATATATATATCTCACTGGAATTCCTGATCACAAACAACACATACTGAAGGAATTTATTGGAAGGGTATAAAGTAGCTCATAGAATGGCAGAAATGCTAGAGAATCAGAATCGGGAAATAGGAATCTAGGGGGATTAGGGATTTAGGACCATAACCATGGTTTTGCTATAGGAATAGCTAGTTAGAATGCTGCTATCCACTGATGTGCGTGTTTGTGTATACACGTTTGCATGATACCCTGCATTGATTAACTGCATCATTGTTAGTAAGAAAAATATTAGAAAAAATGGAATTAACCCAAATGTCCATCAATAGGGTATTGGTAGAATAAATGATATAGTAATTTAAGAAGAAAATGGGGCACCTGGGTGGCTCAGTCGGTTAAGCATCCAACTGCAGCTCAAGTCATGGTCTCGTGGTTTGTGAGTTGGAGCCCTGCCTCAGGCTCTGTGCTGACAGAATAGTATATTGGATAAAAGTTATTGTAATAGAACTAACCATACACTCATAGAATGATATTCAAGATATTTTAAAAAATGGGAAAAAGTTACAAAATAATGTTTAATATTATTATATTTTTGTCTTAAAATATATTTATTTTGGAGGTACCTGGGTGGATCAGTCAGTTAAGTGTATGACTCTTGATTTCAGCCCAGGTCATGCTCTCACAGTCGTGAGATCAACAGCTAACAGCATGGAGCCTGCTTGGGATTCTCTCTCTCCCTCTCTCTCTCCCCTCCCCCACTCACGTGAGCATGCCCTCTCTCAAAATAAATAAATATTTAAAATACATATATATATATATATATACAGGGTGCCTGGGTGGCTCAGTTGGTTGAGCATCTGACTTTGCCTCAGGGCATGATCTCGTGATTTGTGAGTTTAAGCCCCAAGTCTGGCTCTGTGCTGACAGCTCAGAGCCTGGAACCTGCTTCAGATTCTGGGTCTCTCTCTCTCTGCCCCCTCCTCCACTCATGCTCTGTCTCTCTTCCTCTCTCTCAAAAATAAACATTAAAAAATTTAAAAAGTGTGTGTGTGTATATATATATATATATATATATATATACACACACACATATACATATATATGCGTATACGTATATATATATATATATTTAGGGGCACCTGGGTGGCTCAGTCGGTTAAGCAGCCGACTTCGTCTCAGGTCATCGTCTCGCGGTTCATGAATTCGAGCCCCGCGTCAAGCTCTGTGCTGACAGTTCAGATCCTGGAGCCTGCTTCAGATTCTGTGTTTCCATCTCTCTCTCTGCCCCTCCCCTGCTCACGCTCTGTCTCTCTGTCAAAAATAAATTAAAAAGGGGCGCCTGGGTGGCGCAGTCGGTTAAGCGTCCGACTTCAGCCAGGTCACGATCTCGCGGTCCGTGAGTTCGAGCCCCGCGTCAGGCTCTGGGCTGATGGCTCGGAGCCTGGAGCCTGTTTCCGATTCTGTGTCTCCCTCTCTCTCTGCCCCTCCCCCGTTCATGCTCTGTCTCTCTCTGTCCCAAAAATAAATAAAAAACGTTGGGAAAAAATTAAAAAAAAAAAAAAATAAATAAATAAATTAAAAAAAAACATTAAAAATATATATGTTTATTTCTATATGTATAAAAAATTTCAGGAGGAATATATACCAAAGTTTTTTTCTCTAGGTGGTTAATTAATGGAACACTTTGATTTATTATATCATATTTCTGAAGTGTTTGAAATGTTTTTGTTAATAACTATAAAGTACATGAATATGCCTCTCCTCACTGAAGCTTTCAATTATAATTTTCTCCCTAATACTTATATTTTTAGTGTAAGTAGGGCAATGACAGCCATATTTAGCTTTCTCTGCTCTACGTAAATAGATGTTCTCAAAAACAAGAATTAATACTCCCTTTTCCTCACTCTCCTCACCCTCCACTGTGGTAGGCCTCATTTCTTTAGTGAGTATGGCCAACTGAATATGGAAGAGTAAATACAGAACAGATTCTAAATAGTTTCACATTGCAATTTTGTGATTGTCATGGAGTAGCATTAAATATTGCTTTACCACAGTATGTAGATTCTAATCCCACTTTTGTTTTACATTTTTATTTTATCTATCACTGTTGTCATCACTCTCATCAGTTAAAATAAATAGTTTTAAATATCAGCTTATTCTCTAAAAGTACTCCTTTTCCCATTGGGATTTTTTCCCAATCATTGTATTGTAGAAAAAAATTTTAAACTCTGAGTAAAAACTATTAGGCAAAGTTTTTAAAATATGTCTTAAAATACTTACATGTATTTAAATTTGGTGTAAAACTTGATGAAACTCATTTTAGTTTGATCAATATTTAAAAAAATTGTTTTAAATGTTTTATTTATTTTTGAGCAAGAGAGCATGAGCTGGGGAGGGGTAGAGAGAGGGGAACAGAGGATCCAAAACAGGCTCTGTGCTGACAGCAGTGAGCTCAGTGCAGGGCTTGAACTCATGGACCTTGAGATCATGACCTGAGCTGACGTCAGACTCTCAAGCAACAGAGCCATCCGGGCACCCCTAATTTGATCGATATTAATGTTTCAAATTATTGAATTAAGATTATTAGAAACTTATAAGATATTTTGGTATAATAATTTAATCATGTTAAGAGTTAAAATAATTGCAAACTGGTGGAGCCACTCTGGAGACAGTATGGAGTTTCCTTACAAAGTTTGGAACTTGCAGCCCAACATTTATAGCAGGATTATCTACAATAGCCAAATTATGGAAACAGCCCAGGTGTCCATTGACTGATGAATGGATAAAGAAGATGTGGTTTATATATACACAGTGGGATATTACTCGGCCATAAAAAAGAATGAAATCTTGCCATCTGTAACAATATGGATGGACATGTAGGGCATTGTGCTAAGTGAAATGTCAGACAGAGAAAGACAAATACCATATGACTTCACTCATGTGGAATTTAAGAAACAAAACAAACAAGCAAAGGGAAGAAAAAAAGAGAGAGCAGCAAACCACGAAACAGACTCCTAACTATAGAGAAAAAACATGGTTACCAGAGAGGAGGTGGGTGGGAGGATGGGTGAAATAGGTGATGGGGATTAAGGAGGGCACTTGTGATGAGCACTGGGTGATGTATGAAATGTGGAACCACTTCATTTTATTTATTGAACACCTGAAAATAATATTACACTGTTAACTGACCAGAATTTGATTTAAAACTTTAGGAAAAAAATTAAAAAGAGTTAAATTCATGATTTTTGTTTGCTTATTTGTTTGTTTTTAGCATTCTGTATTGGAAGAAGAGATTTCTATAGATGAAAAAGATGCCTTTGTTTAGTAAATCACACAAAAGTCCAGCAGAAATCGTGAAAACTCTGAAAGACAATTTGGCCATTTTGGAAAAGCAAGACAAAAAAACAGACAAGGTATGAACTAAAACAATAATGTTATTTTTTAAATGCATATGTTCCAAAACCAAAAACCAGTATAAAAGCTTGATGAAGAATCCCAAATATGGTCTGTGATGCTCACATAAAGTTTCTATAAATACATTTAAGTGTGGCGGGGCACCTGGGTAGCTCAGTCGGTTAAGCATCCAACTTCAGCTCAGGTCATGATCTCACAGTTCATGGGTTTGAGCCCCATGTCGAGCCCCATGTCTGTGCTGTCAGCACAGAGCCTGGAGCCTGCTTCGGATTCTGTGTGTCTCTCTCTCCCTCTCCCCTGCTCACCCTCTGTCTGTCTGTCTCTCTCTCCCTCTCAAAAATAAATAAATATTAAAAAAATTTAAAAAAATAAATTTATTTCAGGTTTTATGCAATTGTTAAGTCTGTTGCCTTGAACTCTTAGTTCACTCTCTTGAGCCTCTGACCAAACTTGGATCCCTTTAGACTATAGAGCTTAAAAATCTAAGGGGTTACAATGGAATATAATGTTATACTGACATGAAGGATAAAACGGTTTTTGTTTTTTGGGTTTTGGTGGGGGTTTTTTTTGAGAGGGAGAGAGAGAGAGAGAGAGACAGGGCATGCACAAGTGGGAGAGGGTCCGAGAGAGAGGGAGAGAGAGAATCCTAAGCAGGCTCCATGCTGTCACTGTGGAACCTGATGTGGAGCTTGGTCTCATGACTGTGAGATCATGACCTGAGCTAAAATCAAGAGTCATATGTTTAACTGGGTGAGCCACCCCAGGTACCCCAAGACATTTTTATTTAAAGATCAACTGATAATTTCTACGACAGTGAACCTCATTTTAACATTTTTCAAATGTCCTACTAAGCAGGGTTTCCTCTTAGGAAGGATTGTTTTTATTATTTTATTCCTTCAAAGGGATGTTGGATCCTGCATATTCAATTTCTCTCTAAAGTGACTAGTATATGGCAAGACTTAAGAGATCTATAAAATAAATATTCTTCAGTTCACAGTATCTTTCTATCTCAATGTATAATACAATCTTGTATTCTTATAGGAATGTAGGAATCTATTTTCTATCTGACATCTTATAAGGGATGTAGAACTGTATTTTAAATTCTTGTGTAGTTGTATAATATTGAACCAAATATTGGCCCAATTAGAAGAAATGACCTCCATAAAAGAGTAAATATAAATGGCAGAAGACAGGAAAAAAAAAAACCATAAAAAGATACTCATTTCCATAGTAGTCAGGAAAAAACCAATTAAAACCATAGCACATTGCTATTATACACCCACTATCTTGGCAAAAATGGAAAATGTCTCATATTAAGTGTTGGCAGGGATGGAAAGCAAATGAGAACTTTCATCCAGTGTGAAGGATAAAGTACAAACTGGTGTTACTGCTTTGGAAACCAGCTTAGTATCATCAGTCGTATATGAAGATGTGCCTGTGCTAAAACCTGCAGTTCCACTCCTAGGTACAAACTCTAGAGATAGTCTTGCACTTAGGCACCAGGATGCATGTATAAGAGTGTTCATAGCATTGCTCTTCATAATAACCCCTCAGTGGAAACAGCCCAAATGTCCATCAAAGGTAGAACTGAAAAACTGTAGTCTCGCCATCAATGGAATACTTGAGAGCAATGAAGTTTAAGGCACTGCTGCCTACGTGCAACCGCACGGATGAATCTTGCATACATAATACTGAGTAAAAGAAGCACCTCATAAAAGGACACAGGTATTATATCAAAAAGTTCAAAATTGGCAGGACTAGACTATATTGTTTTGGAATGCAAACACAAGTAAGAAAACTATAAAGAAAACTAAAGAAATGATGGTCATCAAAGACATAAAAATATTTTCTTCTAGGTTGAAAAGGTTGCCTTCAGGTGACTTCAGGGTTTCTGAAAATACTGTGTTCTTGCCCTGTGTTATGGTCACATAGCTGTTTGCTTTATAATTATGTACAATATAAAGTATAACTATGTACAATATAAAGTACTCTTCTCTGAATAAATCTCACACTTTGAAGAGACTTCCAACCTTTAATAAATTAAGGATTGTTTCAGTCAGATCTTAAGATGTATCTAGAAATTATGTTTTTAAAGTAGTGTTATGCTGCTATGAATTACTTTTATTTAATTTGCCTTATTCTCTTAATTTCCTGCTTCAATTATAATGATTACAGTAGTACACTTGAAAGTATAAAACTATATTTCTTTTAAAATATTCAGCAAATTAAATTGTTAACTGATTGGCCTGTTCTCCTTTGCTTGCCTGCATTAATTAAAAAAGATTTATTGAGTAAATTCACATGCCATATAATTTGCTCCTTTAAAGGGCAAACTTTAAAATTTACAATTCAGTGATTTTTAGTATTCTCACAAGGTTCCACAATCATCACCAATATCAAATTCCAGAACATTTTCACCACCCCCAAAAGAAATCCTGTACTTGTTAGCAGTCATTCTTCATTCTCCCTTCCCCAAGCCTGAGCACCCACTAAATCTACTTTCTAATTCTATGGATTTTCCTATTATTCTTTAAAATATAGAGAATTTTTTTTTTAAGTTTCCTAGATAGCAAAAAAAGGCAATGATTATGTGGGAGAGATGAGTGGATTAACAAAATTTAATGGGTTTTGATAATTGATTGTGTGTTTGACAATTTTTTTTTTAATTTTTAAAATTTTTTCTTAAAAAAATTTTTTAATGTTTATTTTTGAGGGAGAGAGAGAGAGACAGAGTGTGAGCCCGGGAGGGGCAGAGAGAGGGGGAGACACAGAATCTGAAGCAGACTCCAAGCTCTGAGCTGTCAGTGCAGAGACCAACGTGTGGCTCAAACTCACAAACCATGATATCATGACCTGAACTGAAATCAAGAGTTGGATGCTTAACCGACTGAACCACCCAGATGCCCCAACAATTCAGTTTTATTACTTAGTCCGTTGAAAAATCAGAGTAATAGGAATTTGTTGAAAAACCTTAACAAATGCTTTGAATAAAGACGAGTAGCTACTCGTAGGATAGGTCTTCAAAACAGTCAATTTAATTTTTAAGAGTAAAATTTATAGTTAATTACTAGCAAAGTTGGACTATGAGTATGGTTTTAAAAGTTTTTTTTTTTTTTTTTTAAGTTTGAGAGAGAGAGAGAAAGAGAGAGAAAGAGAGAGGGAGGAGTGGGAGCAAGAGAGAGAGAGGGGAAAGAGAGAGAATCCCAAGCTGGCTCTGCACTGTCAGCATAGAGCCCAGTGTGGGGCTTGAACTCACGAACTGTGAGATCATGACCTGAGCCAAAATCAAGAGTCAGATGACTAACTGAGTGAGCCACCCAAGGACCCTGAATATGTTTTAAAAGAAGATTGTTTTTTAATTATGTTGACTAACTAGAAATACTAGAGATATTTTTTATGTGAATAAATTTTTGCAACATTTTCCAAAATAGAAAAAGAAATGTCTATGAAAAAGTGTTTTTTTGTTTGTAACTGTAGTGTTCTTTGATCATAAATAAACAGGATCCAGAAAGTAGATTTGTTCGTTTGTTTGTTGATAGCTTGAAAATATTCATTCCTCATAACTATGAGTGTATTTTTTGTTCACCAGGCTTCTGAGGAAGTGTCGAAATCACTGCAAGCAATGAAAGAAATTCTGTGTGGTACAAATGACAAGGAGCCTCCCACAGAAGCCGTGGCTCAGCTCGCACAAGAGCTCTATAACAGTGGCCTGCTGGTGACATTGATTGCTGACCTACAGCTGATAGACTTTGAGGTAAACTATCTGTAAAAGGATGACGCTTCTGTTTTTTAATTTTAGTGTATACAAGATCATAAATACTTGACTTTTTCTATTATTACCATTCATATATTATATAAAACCCCAGTATTTTTCTAAAACTTCTAAAATTTCTTTAATAAAGCAAAAATGTATCTTATAGTTAAGTTTTCTGCCGGTAGGTAGCAAGGTTGGTGGTCAATAATAATAGTAATAATAAGAGATAACTTTGAGTGCTTACACATGCCATACAGTTCTAAGCACTCATCTCCTTTAATCCCCCCCCCTTTTTTTTTTTAATTTTTATTCTCAAGTTAGTTAACATACAGTATAGTCCTGGATTCAGGAGTAGAACCCAGTGACTCATCTCTTACATATGACACCCAGTGCTCATTCAGAAGAGTGCCTCCTTAATGCCCATCACCCATTTAACTCACCCCTCACGCCCTCATCTCCTTTAATTCTTAAAACTACCTATGTGATTGCTACTATATGATTAGCCTCATTTTACTGATGAAGAACCTAAAGTTCAAAGATAATAAGTAATTTGTGCAGTCACTCAGGTACTTAAGAGCCTAAGCTGTATTCAAACTTAATGTCTCTCAGGCCTGTTCATTTAGTTATAAAGTATTATACCAATGATTTAAGAAGTTTGTTAAATGCTAGTAATATAGGATATTTATCTCATTTTGAAAGCAGTTATACCTCATTTATCTAGATAATAAGTGAGCTAAATAAAAAAAAAATTTAGAAATGTTAAATGGTGAATAAGTATAGGCATTTAATTACCTGTGGCCTGAGAGCAGTGTTTTTCAGTGAACAGGCTGTATGTAAGGCAAGTTTGGCCATTGGCTGTTTGAGTGATGGAAGTCAGCTTTGATTTGTTTGCTGTTTTGTTACCACCATTACTAAGTGCTTGGGTTTCTATTGATTTTCAGAGATAGAAGAAAATGCAAATTTCTGAAATAGCTTTTAGTTTTCTCACTGAGGAGATGAAAGGAAAACTAATTATGGTGATTACAGTGATTAGACCAAGATAAGGTCAGGGCTCTGGGGATCTTTGGAAATACTAGCTCACAGCTCTCTGGATGGCTTAGATAGGGGAAGATTTTTGGCTGAGGGCATGGGGAGGAGGAATGCAGAGCAAGACTGTTCTGGAGACATGAAGCCAGGTGTGTTGGCTGAACACTATACTGAGTGGAGGACCCCAAAGGGTCCAGACTTCAACTCATCCTTCCTTTCAGACACACCTGCCTTTTTCTTTCTTTCCTTCCCTTATCTATTCTTCTGTCTTTGACATTTCTGCTCAATAATCTCTTTTCCTACTTTCTCCTCTTGCCTAGCTCGCTCACTCGCGCTCCCCATCTTACTCTTCACTTTTTAAACTGGCCATATGTGGAATGAAGTGTAGTTTTATCATTGCATCTGTGTATTTTCATGTTTCTTTTATTTAGTTTCAAATGAGATATTATGAACATTTATAGGAGTCGTGCCTAGTGGAAAAATACTTGGAATTAAAATTGTTTAGAGTCCCTGCTGTGCCATTTGATAGTAATGTAACCTCTTTGAGACTAACTTTTGTCATCTCTAAAATAGGAAAAGTATGAACTTACAGCAGTTTTAAATATTAAACTGAATTTAAAAAATACATGTTGTATAAGAACAATAAATACATGTACAGACTATACACAAATGTCAGATAGTATATTCTTATTTCCTCTCTTAAACTGAAGTTAAATGTAAGCTGGTTTATTTTTGTTATAACCCTAGATTTTTTTTGTTTATTATTTTAATTTTAGATTTAGTTAATCAGTGACCATAAATGGGAAAAATACTCCCTACTCTTGGATTATGGTATTATATTTCTATAAATCTATTGTTTTGCAGATTTCCCTCAAAGCAGCAGTATATTAAGCCATTATCGTGATTAATTAATATGTTAGCTTGAGTTGGTTTATGAGATTAGCCCAATTTGCAGTTGGATGCTGGAAGAAATATGACCAAGGATGGTTATGTTTTGAAGAATGAGTCAGGGATGAGATGTCATGAGGTCCAGTGAACTAGGAAAGTCTTGAGCAGCCACAGAATAGTGTTGGTTCAAAGCACTACCCAAGAATTAGGGAGGTAAGAGTATATCAAGACAGACTTAGGGTATCTTGCAACTTTGCTTAGCGTTGGCTTAGATAACAAAAGAGGAACAATAAGAACTACTTATACAAGACTGTCAGTTAAGTGTCTGACTCTTGGTTTTGACTCAGGTCATGATCTCAAGGTTCGTGAGTTCGAGCCCCACATCAGGCTCCGTGCTGACAGTGGGGAGCCTGCTTGACGTTCTCTCTCTCTCTCTCTCTCTCTCTCTCTCTGTTTGCCTCCCATCTCTCAACAAATAAATAAACATTAAAAAAATATTTTTGGATTAAGACATCCAGTTGCCTAAAAGTTGACTTACACATTATCAAGTCAACTTTTACTGTCTGGAATCCTTAGGGAAAGAAGTATCTTTCTGAATATTTTCATTTTCCATGTAAGTGAAGATTAATTCTTCAAATAAAGGAAGTCAAACAAATTACTTTTGTGGATTACATTTTGTCTAAAATGCATTGTATACTTGCCCTTCTCCAAAGTAGTATTCTAGATATAATTTTTTACTGTTGACTCAGAACTAACATTATGAAGATCTATTGTTGTTAGCAATAAAACAGCAGACAGTTCTTTTTGTTTTCAACTTTACTAAGGTATAATTGACCTGACAGTTCTTTCTTGACCTTGTCCATTCAACTGATGTAAGATGATGCCTAGAACTCTGTTATAAATGAATGTGATATTCAGTAGGTGCAGCTGTCCTTCTCAAGACCATAAAAAAATAGACAGTTATAAGTACTTCTTGGTTGACTAAGTGAAAAGCAGTTAAAATTTAGGACAGTTCAATTTTAAGCATTCCACTGATGACATACAGTATTTTCAGGAAGGAGGCACCATTTGTAGCATTATTAGCTTACTTGCAGAAATATGCTATATATCTCTATGGACTGGAGGTACTAACCGTCAGCCTGCAAAGCAGCATCTTTCTATCTCAAGCCTAAAGTATCCATATAAGCTAGTGAGAGCTTGAAAAAATTCATCCTAACTTTAGAACTCAGTCTAATCACACAGAACTCTGCCCTCCTTGTCTCTTGGTTCATAGGTAGAACTGGTATAGTCCCTTCTGGATTGAAAGTATCTTGAGTACTAGAACCCTGTTTCCCACACCTAATGCTATACACACTGGTTGGTTGAGTGAATGAATGAATGAATGTAGGCATGAGAATGAGAGACTGAAGCAGAGGTAAGGGAATTAGACCAAAGGAAAGTGTTCTGAATGCAGCAATAAGCCAGTTTTCTTGAAGAATTAGTAAATTGTTTAGAAGATAATTCAAGAGCGATGATAACATTCTAGTAAGTGAATAGCCTCTCATGGGGTTTTTGGAGAGTACAATAGTCATCTGACTGCAAAATTTCTGGTATGTGTTTATAACAGGAAGAAAAAGATATTATTTAGGGATGGGCTATAGCTTTTGTCAGATAAACTAAAAGGATGGGACATTCCTTACAGAGAAAAGTGAACTTTTAGAAGACACCGAGATGGGTTTTTTTGTTAGTTGTAAAAGTTTAGGTCTCTAGGCAATGTCTGGAAGGAAAAGACTAAAAGGGAAGAGCTTAAATTTCCTTTTGCAGAGTAAAGTAACAGAAATTTGAGAAATGCCCTCTCTTTGGCTATGATTGATGGAAGTAGGGGAAAGTTTTGGAGTGAGGGAAAGAGATTCCAGAACCATGACAGAGAGAAGGGACTTAAGGAAAAAGATGATCAGGAATTCTGACAAACCTTTAAAAATAGCGATTCATAGAATTCAATTTGAAATTGTTTCTGCACTATGCTATAATTACCCTTTGTTACCTTTAAACCTTTGATAAAAGAACTATGTACTAACAGTATATGCTGAGTGAAGGAGAAAGGGTGGTTTTCTATACTTGGAGGCAACAGGGTGTTGAGGAAATAACTAGCTGCAGGAGGAAGGACCGGGAACAGGGTTGAGGGGAGCTTGGAGCAGGGGTTCAGAATCCAGAGCTGACAACAGTGATGGTGGCCATGGCAGTGGCTTAGATTGGGTAGCAGGCACTGCCTTGGGAAACTGTGTGACAAACCCATTTCTCCTTCAGGAATCCAGAGCAAAGTGGTCCACTGGGGAGGGGAAAGTACTGGAGTATCCTACTATTTTGTAAATAAGGGTAGTTAGGAGGCACACCTTCGAGTTAAAATTGTGGGTGGCTCAGTCAGTTAAGTGGCCGACTTCAGCTCAGGTCATGATCTCACAGTTTGTGAGTTCAAGCCCCACGCTGGGCTCTGTGCTGACAGCTCAGAGCCTGGGGCCTGCTTTGGATTCTGTGTCTCCCTCTCTCTCTGACCCTCCCCCACTCACACTCTGTGTCTCTCTCACTCTCAAAAATAAATATTAAAAAAAAAAAAATGGGGCGCCTGGGTGGCTCAGTTGGTTAAGCGCCCAACTTCAGCTCAGGTTGTGATCTCCCAGTTTGTGGGTTGGAGCCCCTCATTGGGCTCTGTGCTGACAGCTCAGAGCCTGGAGCCTGCTTCAGATTCTGTGTCTCCCTTTCTCTCTGCCCCTCCCTTGCTCATGCTCTGTCTCCGTCTCAAAAATAAATAAAACATTAAAAAAAAATTAAAAAAAAAAAAAGAAAGTCTCATTACTTTATAGCCATAAATTTTTAATCTAATCCTTTAGGCCTTAAAGTTGCTGACAGAAAGGAACTACTTCTGCATATTATTATGAGGTTAAAAAAAAAAAAGACTTGTGGCCGAGATTGCAAATCTTCAGATTTTATGGGCTCAGGATCAAACTCAGAGCTGTGTTTTTTGAGGTTTGGCCACTATTCAAGACACAGCTTCAGACTCTGATGTTTTGAAACACAATGTGATAGGAGATCAAAGGATGAAATTTATTGATGCATTCATTTTAAAGAAAGGCAGGTGTGCCTTGCAAAACTAGGGTGGATGCAAAGTCATCTGTTCGGGCTGAATTAGAAAGTAGTTCAAAGAAGCAGAAAACTTTCTGCTATGATAATTTAATCTCTAAGGCTTAATTCTTGCTACATTAAATAAAAGTCAGCAAAATGAGTACTTCAGTATCAGCTTCTCATTAACCCATTTTATGGTCCTAAATTTTTGAAGATTTCTGTCCCTTTTTAAAAATCCTTTTCTGTTCCCTGGCCTCCTCTTTAAAGTGGTCCTTCACCTTTGGTTTTATTACTATAAAAACGAAAAATCATAAAGCCTTAAGACATAAACTCTGACTATGCTTCATGCATAATTTGAAATGCTTACCATGTGTATAGGGCATTGATTCTACTTGGTCTTCATTCTGTTTGGTTGTTTATATATTTTGCACCTGCCATTAAACAAATTAAATTACAGAATTTACAATTACAGGTGAGGAAATACTATATCATATTAAATGGAATTTTATGTTATTGTTACCCTAATGCCCTCTTAAAATAATGAATATAAACTTTAGAAGCATTTATCCTATAAAGGTACATAATATGTAGGTGATTTAAAATGGTGTTGGAATCAGGCCCTTAATCAGAAGCATAACATGTTAATTGGTTGTATTCTCCCTATAAAGACAGTGACCATTTTACTTTGACCCTACTATACTTTTTAAGCAATGTAACCTGCCATAAAGATTAAGACTGCTCATGCCATGTATAATGTACAGAATGTTTTGTCCCCTCTGCTTTCTGGGGAACACTGGCTCCTTCCCCACCCACGTGGTTACAGTGGGAGCAGCCATTTTGCGTGGCTTGACACCCTGCCCCCCACACACAGCTGATTGGCTTAGTAGTGGATATCTGATCAAAGGGACAGGACCACAGTATTCTGCAGGATTCTGGAAGTAAAACTGAGGTAGAACCTCAGTCTCCAACCAGGAGCTAATGGTATTCCACGCGAGTTCTGTATCGATGGTCAGGTTTCCTACCATGTAAATGAAAAAAGTAGGAAGCCAGCCTGCAGAAAAGACAGAAAGAAGAATGATGATAGGGAGAGAAATAGAGGGTCAGAGAGAGATAGAGGGCCATCCTTGATGGGATTCGTGTCATAGGTAAATATAATTATACTGAAAAAAATTTGAGAGCAACTCATCCTGAGCTAGCCTGTGTTTGGGTTCTTCGAAACTTTCCCAGTACCTGTAAGTTAGTTTAGCTTGAATTTTAGTCCCCTGCAAAAGCGCTCATCCATGCAGTGAATACTCCCCACCCCCAGCTCTGCTTATCTAGTTCTGCTCCCGAAAGTCAGTACAAACATTTGCCCTACACACCTTAGCTCTCCCCGTCCCACTCCGCAAGGCCAACCTGTACAGGAGCAGAAGGGAGAAAGAAGCGAACAGAGGAGAGAAGTCAATGGCTACAATTATGTTTCATCTTTTTAAAAGTTAAGGTATAATTTACAAACAGTGACATTCTCTCTTTTTAATATGCAGTTCTGTGATATAGGAAAATTCCATCACCCCCCAAATTTTCCCTTGCCCCTTTGTAATCCTCTCCTTTTCCTACCATCAGCTGCTGGCAACCACTGGTCCATCTTCTGTCCCTGTATTGTTTGCCTTTGTAGGTGTGTAAATGGAATCGTGCAAAATGTAGCCTTTTGAGTCTGTCTTCTTGCATATAGTATAATGCATTTAGGATTCGTCCATGTTGTTCCTGTGTATCAGGAGTTTGTTCCTTTTCATCGCTGAGTAGTATTCCACTGCATGGATATACCACAGACCATTTATCCATTCTCCAGTTGAAGGATATTTGAGGAATTTCAAATTACAAATAAAACCTTTATAACCATTTATGTACAGTTGTATGTGCCAATGTAGGTTTTCATTTCACTTGGGTAAATACCTAGGAGTAGGATTATTGGGCAGTATTTGGATTTTTTGTTTGTTGGCTTTGGCTTTGGTTTTTAACTTCAGTCACTGATGTAAGTGTTGGTGGTATATCATTGTGATTTTAATTTGCAGCCTCCTAATGACTCATGTTGTTGAGCATCTTCTCATGTGTTCATTTGCCACCATATCTCTTCCTTTGTGAATTGTCTATATAGATCTTTTGCCCTCTTTTTATTTGGTTGTTGAATTTTGAGAATTCTTTATATATCTTGTATACAAGTCAATGGTTACAACTTTAAAGTGGGTGCCTGCTCTGTTTTACTCCTGTATTTGCCTTCTCTTACTTATGTTATCAGCGAAGGGTGCTCTTTATCATTAGTTACTTCTGATTGCTGTTTATTGCTTCTTTCTTCCTTCTTTTTCTTTTTCCTTATTTAACTCCGGTGATACTTCCATATGTATCATTCATTCTGCAAATAATCTTTGAGCATCTCCCGTCAGGGCTGACCTTTTTGATTTTGCCAGCTTAACGCAAGTGCTTCTTCAGGTTTGGTATCTGTTCACTTACATTATATGTTATTTTAGAATTACTGGCTAATTTAAGGCATTTTTGGTCATTTCTAGATGTTGTTTTATTATCATGAAACATTTTCTTGTCTTTTTTTTTCTGACCACTTCTAGATCTAGAACTTGAGACCTAGCAGTCTGATGGTTGGCTGAAGACTGGTTTTGAAATAGTTAAGGCTTTACTCTAGTTAGTGTGATGAATGGATATCTGCATAGGTTATGTGTTATGGAAAGACCATCATTAATCATCTTGTACCTGTTTAAGGTTTCTCTAATCCTTTCCATTCTGATCCTTTCCTCTGATGTGAGAAACTGTTCCTGGTATCAGAGCTTGTTTTTGTTATCCACAGGGGGCTTCCTTTGCCTTTGCACACTATTTGCTAATGAACCAGAAGAATGTTTTTCTCTGTGTAAAAGTTGGATAGAGTTCTGTGGAGCTTCATTTCTACTGTTCACTGGAATGCCGTATGGAAATGTTCTTGTGGCATTTCACTGGGAAGTATGAAAAACATGCTCTTATGACTTTTCAAAGAGGACTGATATTATGTAGTATTACTGTAGAGTCTAGAATGGTTTGAATAAAACATTTTATTTTTAATTTAAATTTCATTTTAAATTTTAAATTTTATTTATATTTACAGCTGTACCTCTTATACAAGTGTACTGCTTAACATCTATATAAATGAAATTGAGATAGCATGAAGTAGCATACTAGAACCTTTTTTAGTATTTTAAAATTATGAGAGCAACTGACCCTAAAGCATCCTTTTTTTTGTTTTTAAACATTTATTTATTTTGAGAGAGAGAGAGAGTGCGAGCAGGGGAGAGGCAGAGAGAGAGGGTGAGAGAGAATCCAAAGCAGGCTACGTGTTGGGTGTGGAGCCTGACTTGGGGCTCGATCCCACAATCCGGGGATCATGACCTGCACCAAAATCAAGAGCCAGACACCCAACCAGCTGGGACACTGGGTGCTCCATCTAATACATCCTTTTAAATTGAAGGCTCAGCTCTAATTTTCTAAATTTGGATTTTATGTAGTGTTTTTTCTTAAAGGAAGATATAATTTGCTTTCCCAAGTGCCTGTGTTTTTTTTGTTGTTTGTTTTTTTTATCTTTCTTACTCCTCTTTTCTTAAATTCTTCTTTCTTCTTCCCTGGCTCCCTTTCTTTTCTGCTTTCTTAATTCTCTCTCTCCCTTATTTCCACCCCTCTCTGTTTCTCTCCACGGAATAAAGTGAAAGCAATGGATAGCCATAGATTTTTCTTATATTTAATTATTACCAACATTTTGATATTATTTCTGTCAGTTACATATACCATAATTTATGTAAGCATGCCTAATTCTGGACATATTGTTTCTAACTCTATAGTATCACCACTATGATTAAGACCTCTGTGCCTGAAATTTTTTTTCTGTATTTAACATTGTTACTTAGGATTATTTCCTCAGGCTAGATTTCCCAGTTTGAGATTCTAGAACATCATTCAGATATTATTTAATTGCTTTATATCCTCACCAGCAATGTATGAGAACCAGCATCAAATTTTACCATTTAAAAAATTCTGGGATGGGGCACCTGGGTGGCCCAGTCAGTTAAGGATCTGACTTTAGCTTAGGTCATGATCTCACAGTTTATGAGTTTGAGCCCCACATCAGACTCTGTGCTCACAACTTGGAGCCTGGAGCCTGGAGCCTGGAGCCTGCTTCAGATTCTGTGTCTCCCTCTCTCTCTGCCCCTCCCCCACTCGTGCTCTCTCTCTCTCTCTCTCTCTCTCTCTCTCTCTCTCTCTCTCAAAAATAAATAAACATTAAAATATTAAAAAAAATTAATTCTGGGACTCTGGACTTAGATGACAACATAGGAGGCTCCTGAATTTCCCTCCTCCTATGGATAAACAGAATGTACAGTTATACATGTGGGAATTCCCTCTGAGAGAAACCCAGAAATTCAGCTAAGTGATCCCTACTCATTGAGCAACTGAGAAAATACCCACATCAAAATGAGTGGGAAAAGCTGAGACATACTCTGGCCATAGACCCTACCCACTGGCATAGCACCATGCTGTTGGGAGGGAATCCTAACACCCATCTTCTCTTTGAGGAGCAAAGGGTTTGAACCACACATCTAGTGCCCCTACTTTTAAGGCTGTCAGCTGAGGGATGGGCCCCCAAATCACCTATGTATGAAAGCTAAAAGGACTTGCATTCACGAGTCCCAAAGGACTCTAGCAAACAAAGGAGCAGTTCACGGGTGCATGAGCACTTGCTGTAACTATCCCTGACTCCCCCGGGCTAGGCACAGAGGAAGCCGACAGAAACAACCATCTCCCAGTCTTTCTCTGGAAGGGGGTTTGATGCATACTTTACAAGCTGCTGTGTGAGGTTCTGGCCTTTAATTAACATGGATCTACTTGCTGGCTACAGTCTTCCAAAGGGCCCAGAAGAGCTAGTGGGCGCTTCCCCTGCTTTCTTCCACCAGCTTGCTCCAATAAGAAAAGCAATAATAAATAATGCAGGGAAATCTCATGTACCTTGCCCAGTTTCCCTGATGGCAATATCCTGCAAAACTATAGGGCAGTAACGTGATGAGGATATTGATATTGATAAAGTCAAGATATAGAAATTTTCCATCACTACAAAGATCCCTCCACTTGCCCTTTTATAGCCACTCACCTCTGACCTCTAGAAACCACTAATCTGTTCTTCATTTCTGTAATTTTGTCAATTCAAGAATATCATGTAACTGGACAATGTGTAATCCTTTAAAAAAATTTTTTTGAGTTGACACACAATGTTACATTAGTTTCAGGTGTACAACATAGTGATTCCATAAGTTTATAATTTATGCTGTACTCACCACAAGTGTAGCTACCGTCTATTCCCATATATCACTATTACAATATCATTGACTATTTTCATTATGCTGTCTTGATTTATATATTCCATAACTGGAAGCCTGTTTTCCTACTCCCCTTCACCCATTTTACCAATACCCCCACTTTCCTCTCCTCTGGTAACCATGAATTCATTCTGTGTTTATAGGTCTATTACTGCATTTTACTTGTTTATTCATTTGTGGGTTTTTTTTTAGATTCCACATGAGTGAAATCATATGGTATTCATCTTCCTCAGTCTGACTTATTTCACTTAGAATAATACTCTTTATGTCCATCCATATTGTCTCAGATGGCACAATCTTACTCTTTTTTATAGCTGTGTGATATTACAGTGTATATATATCACATCTCTCTTAACCCATTTGTCTGTCGATGGACATTTAGATTGTGTAACCTTTTGTTGCTGGCACTTTTCACTCAGCATAATTCCTCAAGATTCATCCAGGCTGTTGCATGTATCAAAGTTCATTCCTTTTGGGGGCACCTGAGTGGCTCAGTCAGTTAAGCATCCGACTCTTGAATTCTGCTCAGATCATGATCTCAGAGTTTGTGAGATCCAACCCTGCATCGGGCTCCACACTAGTGGCACAGAGCCTGCTTGGGTTTCTCTCTCTCCCTTCCTTCTCTTTGCCCCTCACCCAAATAATAAATAAGTAAGCTTTAAAAAAAAAAAAAAGCATTCCTTTTTTATTCCTGAGCCCCTGGTATGGATGTAGCATAGTCTGTTTCACCATTTACCTGTGGAAGGATTTCTAGGTTGTTTCTAGCTTTTGGTTATCATAAATAAAGCTGCTATGAACATTCATGGCCAGGTTTCATTTCTCTGTGATAAATACTAGGAGTGCAACACCAATATAGCAGTTGCATGTTAAGTTTTTAAAGAAATTGCCAAATCGTTTTCCAGATTGACCATATATATTAGATCTCCCACCGGCAGTGTACAAGTGCAGTTTCTCTGCATCTCTGTCAGCATTTGCTGTTGTCACTTTTTTATTTTAGCCATTTTGATAGGTATATGTAGTAATTTCTCCTGGTGGTCTTAATTTGCATTTCCCTAATGGCTAATTATGTTGAACATCTTTTATGTGCTTGTAGTCATCTGTAGATCTTTGGTGAAATATCTCTTCATGTCTTTTGCCCATTTTCTAATTGGTTTGTATTTTGTACTGTTAAGTTCTGAGGGGAGCACCTGGGTGGCTCAGTCAGTTAAGCATCTGACTCTTGATTTCAGCTCAGAACATCAGTCATGGTCGTAAGATCGAGCCCCGTATCGGGCTCTGTGCTGAGTGTGGAGCCTGCTTGGGATTCTCTCTCTCCATCTCTGCAACTTCCCTGCTTGTTCTCTGTCTCTCTCTCAAAATAAATAAACATTCAAAAAAAAAGTTCTGAGGACTCTTTACATATTCTAGACACTAGGTTTTTGTCATATATATGTTATGAAGTTCTCCTAGTCTGTAGCTTGTCTTTTCATACTATTAACAAGATCTTTTGCAAAGCTTAAGTCCTGAATTTTGATGAAGTCTATTTAAGACTTGTCTTAAGTCTGTATTTGTTTTACAGATTGTGCTTTTAGTGTCAAGTTTAAGAATCATATGCCTAAATCTAGTTCCTGAGGATTTTCCTCTATTTTTTTCTAGAAGTTTTATAGTTCTACGTTTTATATTTAAGTCTGTGATCCATTTCGAGCCAGTTTTTTTTAAGTTTATTTATTTTCGAGAGAGAGAGAGAGAGAGCTCACACCCAGGTGCACACACGAGTAGGGAAGGGGCAGAGACAGAGGGAGAGAGAAAATCCCAATTAGGTTCCACGCTGTCAGCGCACAGCCTGATGTGGGGTTTGAACTCACAAACTGTAAGATCACGACCTGAGCCAAAATAAAGAGTCTGATGCTTAACTGACCGAGCCACCCAGGTGCCCTCAAGCCAATTTTTGACAAAGTTAATCCTTTAAGAATATTTTATCCTTTCAGATATTCTTTAAGAATATTTTTCTATGTTAGTATTCTTAATCAGTCCTTAGTGCACATTTCATATGTCTAATAGCTTTAAGATTGAGTAATTAATTGAATAATCTTATTGTCTTCTTTTCCTTTTGAGTCCTAGTTCTTTTATTATTAAAAAAGTGCCTCAATAATAGATAAGCGAGATTCAGTGGTCTCTGTTTGTGCTAAAGGGTTTACAAATGACTATGCCTCTAAAGTAGTAAGTCAGGACAGTCAATATTGAATGCTGCTATCTATTGGTCCCTACTATGGACATTGAAATATGGCTTTCCTTGGGAGCTAACAGTGTGATGAGGACTTTAGAGACGAAATTCATTAATTTCAGTGTTCTGTGCTCATTGTTGGAGTCAGCTTAGTATGATGGCTAAGAACCTAGACTCTGGATTCCATCAGTTTGGGATGGAGTTGTGGCTTTCTCACATGCCACCTGAGTAAGGTAACCTCACTAGTCCTTAATTTCCTTACTTATAAGATGTACATTATAAGGTTGTTATGAGGATTGGAAAATACATATAAAGTTCTTAGTATAAGTGCCTGGCACAGAGTAAGCACTTCTTAATAAGTTGACCGTGGTAGAGATGGAGGTAGTGGTAGACAGGAAAGAGGAGACCTACTGGTCTACGTAGGCAAAGATGTTGTTGTAATACAGAGAAGAACAGTTATCTCAGAGATGAGTACTCCTGAACTGAATCTGAAGGATTAAAAGAGGACTTCGACTACCTCCATTTTGACCTGTCTGTACTTTCGTATTGATTAAGTTGTTCTTTCCAGCTTATCTCTTAACTTAGGCAAAAGACCCCTGCAGGCAAAGCATCCCTTGGCGGGAACCACAACTATCCCCGCAAGCAATGAGGTCTGCTGTGACATCAGCAAGACCCCACGTGACTGACCCCAAGACAATGATCTTTATAGCTTACCCACATGTACCCACCAACCTTTGTCCCACATTCTCCTTATATAAACCTAGAAGTATTTTCAGCACTTTGGAAACTAGCAGACGCTAGTCTGCTGTCTTCCCAGTGTTGGCCTCACCAAAATAAATCCCTTTCTTGGGTCACCCTCACTCATCTCTCTACTTGTGTATTTTGTCAGTGGCACGTGGCTTAACCTGGTCTGTTTGGGACCCCCAGAACCAGGTGCTCTTGCACCCCTATGCCCCGATTACAGGATGACTAAGATTTAGCTAGGAAAAGAAAGGAAGGAAGAGCATTCAGGACAAATACAACATGAATAAAGGTACAGAAATGAAAGATTGTGTATAAGTGTATGCAATACAGCAATTTGTTATTAATAGAACTTGAAGTAGGAATTGAAAAGTAAGAGAAGTGGCTGGAAAGGTAGGCAAGGTTCAGATCATGGAAGGTACTGGACTTTTTCAAAGCAAAAGGGGGGCACTGAAGAGATTAAGAGAATAGAATGGTGGGGCGCCTTGGTGGCTCAGTCGGTTAAGTGTCCAACTCTTGATTTCAACTCAGATCATGATCTCACAGTTCATGGGATCGAGCCCCATGTCAGGCTCTGAGCTGACAGCATGGAGCCTGCTTGGTATTTTCTCTTTCCCTTTCTCTCTGCCCCTTTCCCACCTATGTGCTCTCTCTCTCTCTCTCTCTCTCTCTCTCTCAAAATAATAAACATTTTTAAAAAGAGAAGAGAATGGCATAGTTATTTGCATTTTTAGTAAGCTCACTCTGCAGAGTGAAGACTGCTTTGAAGTGGAGGGCATAACTGGAAGATGCTCTTTGACAGTTCAGTTGAGAGATTAAGGCCAGAATCAGGGCCATAGTAACTGAGAATGGAATGTCATTCTTGTCCTTATTTTCATATAAAAATCTCCTGTTCTGGGTACCTGGATGGCTCAGTCAGAAGAGCACACAACTCTTAATCCCTGGGTTGTGAGTTCAAGCCCCACATTGGGTGTAGAGATTAATTAAAAATAAAATCTTAAAAACAAAAAACAAAACAAAGAAACAAAACAAAACAGAAAACAACCTCCTATTCCATTCAGAGCTTCAGTTGGTGAAGCAGACTAGCCTGAGGTTGTAGGGTGTGTAAGACTGGAAGTCTGGTATATGAGGACTCTAAAAAGTTCTGTCTGAGACTGGCTATAGTTCTTCTGGCTTCAGCTACTAGGACTGAGTGGTCCCGTCTGTCTTCTAGGTTAAATATGATCTCTTAATATCACCTAAATCATATATATTCACCTAATAGAAAACTGATCTTTTTTTTTTTTATTATTTTTTTTTTTGGTAATACACCAACTTGGGAATGGATAAAGTGGAGGGAAGAAATTACTTAAAAGTACATGTAAGAAACAGGAATTTGATTCCACCCTACATTTCCTAAAATCTTTATTTTCCTTCACCATTTTCCCTCCTTGTTTATGAAGGCTTAAAAATGTTAATCTTAATTTCTTCTTATATAAAGCTAAATAGTAAAAAAGCATAAAGAATTCAATTCACTGCTGTTTTATATTCTTCTGTGCCATTTCATTTATGACAGTGAGAACAGACTTCTACTTATTCAAATTAACCACAGTGCAAATCCTTTGGAAAAGAGCTGCATCCATTTTGTAGACTGTTTGAATGTATGAAAGTACAGCTGACTAAAGATATATGACAAGAATAAGTTAATGTTTTTGGATATTACAAAGAAGAGTGCTATTTCTCTTGGTGTGTGTGTATGTGTGTATACACAGCTTTCGAGATAAAACTGACACTCCATAATTAAACTATTTCAAGTGTGCAATTTAATGGTTGGTTGTTTCTTTAACAGGGAAAAAAAGATGTGACCCAGATATTTAACAACATCCTGAGAAGACAGATAGGCACTCGGAGTCCTACTGTGGAGTACATTAGTGCTCATCCTCATATCCTGTTTATGCTCCTCAAAGGGTAGGTACATGGTTTCCTTTAAAGAAGTAGGTTTGATTATAGAATAGTTGTTAAAAGTATTATAGCATTAGCCTCATTTGAGATATGATGGGTTCTCATTTGGAATCACAGGAAAGCTATTTGCCATACTTGAGGTCAGCCCTCCAAATCTACATTTCTATGATTACATGGGTTACAGCAAAATCTTTTCTTTGTATGTTTCTAAATAGAGTTCCTTCCATTTACTGTTTCTTTTTCCTCTACTTTCCTGTTATCTCTGTCTCTTCTTATTATATTATTAACTGTGTTTCCCAATCTGCCCTTTTCTTAGCTATGCAGTTACCCTTTTCCTGTTTGCATGAGACCGAATCCCTTGACCCTGAACCTCAATACACACACACACACACACACACACACACACACCTTCCAGTGGCTGGCTAGCATCTGCCAAGGTGACATGCTTCCATGTGGGGAACCATATTTGCTTGTGCAGCATATATACACACACACACACACACACACACACACATATATATATATATGTGTGTGTGTGTGTGTGTGTGTGTGTGTATACATATATATACATATATATATACACATATACATATATATATGTGTGTATATATAGACATATACATATACATATATATATGCGTATATATATATGAGCCAAAAAACTAAAGTCTAGTCAGATAATAGAATCTCTATTATTTTTTTATATGTATACTCATTTAAAATGTTTCAAGGACATTCTGTGTCTACTCTAACTCCCAAAGACCAGAGATTTGGATGTAGCACGTCTTGGGGACAGCAGACTGTCTTCTTCTTCCTCTGCCCTATTTTTCTACCTCACAGTCTCAAACTTAGCATGCTGTTCCATACCTACCCCATCTCATCTCTGTTCAGTTCCCATTTCCTCCCTGGTACATTTAAAAATACTTAATTGGGGGGAGGACCCAAGATGGTGGAACAGCATGGAAGTTTTTTTTGTGTCTCGCGTCCATGAAATACAGCCAGATCAACACTAAAGCATCCTGCACACCTAGAAAACTGATTTGAGGATTAACACAACGATCTGTACAACCTTAACCACAGAACTCAGCAGGTATGCGATGTGGAGAGGTCAACTGGGGGAGAGAGAAGCCATGGAGGGCAGGGAGCAGTTTTTGCCTGTGGAGAGAGGACAGAGAGGAGGGGAGAGTATGGGAAAAGCACCCCCCCAAAATCAGCTGGAGAGAAAGTGGAAAAGTGGAAACAGCCAGAGGGACTGAACTAAAAAGGGAGAAAGGAGAAAGGAGAGGGCTTAAATTCCATTAGAACTCTATAAACAGGGGGAGCACAGAGTCTGAAACTCCACAGCTTGATACCTGGAGGTGCTCTGGTAAGAAGGGCAAATCCCCTGGAGCAAAGTGAAGTCCGGGGGTCTTCCGGCCACACAAGGAGAGGCGGTTCCCCTGCTGGGAGGACATCTGATAGAGGCTGTGTGGCCTCCCCCAGGGAAAGGCCCCAGTGGCCTCAGAAGAACACCCACATTACTGGTGCTAGAACAAGGTCGTTGGGGGTGAAGCCTGGTGCTAGATGTGTGTTGTGATTTTCCCTAATCCCTGAAACGCTGCTGCTACACCATCTCGGGAACTTTTTCTGGGGTGGGCTGGCACCCAGCCACAGTCTCTGGGCATCAGCAGGAGCACGTTCCCGTGAATGTTCCTGGGTGCGGCCAGCACCCAGCCATTGCTCAGTTAGGCCCTCCCGTAGAGAGGCAGAATGGGTCAAAGCCACAGTCCCTCAGAAGTAAGGGGTCAGGAAAAACAGCCACATTTGAGATAAAACTCAGGAGGGAGGAGCTGCCTGGGGTTTGGTCATGGACAGTGTAGGAGTGGGGAGTGGACAGAAGCCGGAGACAAAGGACAGGTGCACAATTATGGATGGGGAGAACAGGGTTCTGATACTAGAGACTGGGTAGCTGGGTGATGCCATTTTCACCCCTCCTGCTCATGGGCATACACACCTACAAACTCCACCACAATTCACACCAGTAAACTAAGCAGCGCCATCTAGTGGAGAACAGAGTTGTTACACTAAGCCCAGTCCAACTGGGCCAACCTCACTCTTCAGGAACACAAATCTCTCCACCTGCTTAGTTTATGGAATATAAAGCGATTCATAGTTTGACTTCTAGGCGAAAACGAAGTCATTTCAATCATATTTCAGTTTGTTCACTGGTCCATCTATTCAATATTCTTTTTCTCTTTCATTTCTTTTTCATGAATACAGAAAAATTTTCATTTTCAATTTTTATTAAAAATACCTTTAATTTTTTTCTACTATATTTTTTACTTTTGTGTAATTTTTTTCAAATTCTATTTTATTTCCATCATTTCATTTTATTCTATTTCAGTGTATTCAGTTTTTCAAATTTTCAAATGATTTCCTTTTTTTTTCCTTTCCCCTTTTTTCTCTAATCTATTAAGCCCCTTTAAACACCCAGACCAAAACACACCTAGGATCTAGCATCATTTATTTGATTTATATGTGTGTGTGTGTGTTGTTTTTAATTTTTTAATTTTATTTTTTTAATTTTAATATTTTTTTAACCTCATTAATGACTTTTCTCCCTTCAAAATGATGAAATGAAGGATTTCACCCCAAAAGAAAGAGCAGGAAGAAACGACTGCCAGGGACTTGACCAACACAGATGCAACAAGATGTCTGAAACAGAATTTAGAATCACGATAGTAAGAATACTAGCTGGAGTCGAAAACAGATTAGAATCCCTTTCTGCAGAGATAAAGGAAGTAAAAGCTAGTCAGGATCAAATAAAAAATGGTATAACTAAGCTGCAATCTCGAATGGATGCCATGATGACAAGGATGCATGAGGCAGAGCAGAGAATCAGAGATAGAGAGGACAAACTTATGGGGAATAATGAAGCAGAAAAAAAGAGGGAGACTAAGGCAAAAAAGCATGATTTAAGAATTAGAGAAATCAGTGACTCACTAAAAAGGAACAACATCAGAATCATAGGGGTCCCAGAAGATGAAGAGAGAGAAAAGTGGGTAGAAAGGTTATGTGAGCAAATCATAGCAGAGAACTTTGCTAACCTGGGGAAAGACACAGACATCAAAATCCAGGAAGCACAGAGGACTCACATTAGATTCAATACAAAACAGCCACCAACAAGACATACCATAGTCAAATTCACAAATTACTCTGGCAAGGAAAGAATCATGAAAGCAGGAAGGGAAAAAAAGGGTCCTTAACCTACAAGGGAATACAGATCAGGTTTGCAGCAGACCTATCCACAGAAATGTGGCAGGCCAGAAAGGAGGGGGAGGATATATTCAATGTGCTGAATCAGAAAAATATGCAGCCAGGAATTCTTTATCCAGCAAGGCTGTCATTCAAAATAGAAGGAGAAATAAAAAAGTTTCCCACACAAACAAAAATTAAAGGAGTTTGTGACCACTAAACCAGCCCTGGAAGAGATTTTAACAGGGACTCTCTTGGGGGAGAAAAGATATGCATACATACATACATACATACATACATACCAAAAGCATCAAAGACTAGAAATGACCAGAGAACACCACCAGAAACTCCCAACTCTAGAAGCAACATAATGTGAATAAATTCATATCTTTCAGTACTCACTCTAAATGTCAATGGACTAAATGCTCCCATCAAAAGACATAGGGTAACAGAATGGATAAGAAAACAAGATCCATCTATATGCTGTTTACAAGAGACCCACTTTAGACCGAAAGACATCTTCATATTGAAAGTAAGGGGATGGAGAACCATCTATCATGCTAATGGTCACCAAAAGAAAGCCAGAATAGCCATACTGATATCAGATAATCTAGACTTTAAAATAAAGAATGTAATAAGAGGTGAAGCAGGCATTATATCATAATTAAGGGGTCTATCCACCAAGAAGACTAACAACTGTAAACATTTATGCTCCAAATGTGGGAAAACCCAAATATATAAATGAATTAATCACAAACATAAAGAAACTTACTGATAATACCATAATAGTAGGGGATTCAATGCCACACTTACAGCAATGGACAGATCATCTAAACCAGAAAATCAACAAGAAAACAATGGCTTTGAATGACATACTGGACCAGATGGACTGAACAGATATATTCTGAACATTTCATCCTAAAGCAGCAGAATATACATTCTTCTCCAGTGCACATGGAACATCCTCCAGAATAGATCACATATTGGGACACAAATCCGCCATCAACAAGCACTAAAAGATCGAGATCATACCATGCATATTTTCAGACCACGATGCTATGAAACTCAAAATCAACCACAAGAAAAAATTCGGAAAGGTAACAAATACTTGGGAGACTAAAGAACATCCTACTAAAGAATTAATGGGCTAACCAAGAAGTTAAGGAAGAAATTAAAAAGTACATGGAAGCCAGTGAAAATCATAACACTACAGCCCAAAACCTCTGCAATGCAGGTTCCCATAAGAGGGAAGTATATAGCAATCCAGACCTTCCTAAAGAAGGAAGAAAGGTCTCAGATACACAACCTAACCTTACACCTTAAAGAGCTGGAAAAAGAATAGCAAATAAAACCCAAAACCAGCAGAAGACAGGAAATAATAAAGATTAGAGCAGAAATCAATGCCATCGAAACCAAAAAACAGTAGAGCAGATCAATGAAACCAGAAGCTGGTTCTTTGAACGAATTAACAAAACTGATAAACCACTAGCCAGTTTGACCAAAAAGAAAAAGAAAAAGGAAAGGACCCAAATAAATAAAATCAAGAACGAAAGAGGAGAGATCACAACCAACACAGCAAAATAAAAATAATAATAAGAGAATATTATGAGCAATTATACGCCAATAAAATGGGCAATCTGGAAGAAATGGACAAATTCCTAGAAACATATACACTACCAAAACTGAAACAGGAAGAAACAGAGAATTTGAACAGACCCATAACCAGTAAAGAAATCGAATTAGGAATCAAAAATCTCCCAAAAAAAACAAGAGTCCAGGGCCAACTGGCTTTCCAGGGGAATTCTACCAAACATTTAAGGAAGAGTTAACACGTACTCTCTTGAAGCTGTCCCAAAGAATAGAAATGGAAGGAAAACTTCCAAACTCTTTCTATGAAGCCAGCATGACCTTGATCCCAAAACCAGACAAAGACCCCCACTAAAAAGGAGAACTATAGACCAATTTCCCTGATGAACATGTATGCAAAAATCCTCAAGAAAATATTAGCCAACCAAATCCAACAATACATTAAAAAAATTTTTCACCATGACCAAGTGGGATTTATACCTGGGATGCAGGGCTGGTTCAATATCTGCAAAACAATCAATGTGATTCATCACATCAATTAAAAAAGGACAAGAACCATATGATCCTCTCAATAGACGCAGAGAAAGCATTTGACAAAATACAGCATCCTTTCTTGATAAAAACCCTCAAGAAAGTAGGGGTAGAAGGATCATATCTTGAGGTCATAAAAGCCATATATGAAAGACCCAATGCTAATATCATCCTCAATGGGGAAAAACTGAGAGCTTTCCCCCTAAGGTCAGGAACAAGACCTGACCACCCCCTGACCATGGGGATGTCCACTTTCACCACTGTTATTCAACATAGTATTGGAAGTCTTAGCCTCTGCAATCAGACAACACAAAGAAATAAAAGGCATCCAAATCGGCCAGGAGGAGGTCAAACTTTCACTCTTTGCAGATGACATGATACTCTATATGGAAAACCCAAAAGATTCCATGCTGATCCATGAATTCAGCAAAGTGGCAGGATATAAAATCAATGCACAGAAATCGGTTGCATTCCTATACACCAACAATGAAGCAACAGAAAGAGAAATCAAGGAATCGATCCCATTTACAATTGCACCAAAACCCATAAAATACCTAGGAATAAATCTAACCAAAGAGGTGAAAAGTCTATACACTGAAAACTATAGAAAGCTTATGAACGAAATTGAAGAAGACACAAAAACACGGAAAAATTTTCCATGCTCCTGGATAGGAAGAACAAATATTGTTAAAATGTAGCTACTACCCAAAGCAATCTACATATTGAATGCAATCCCTATCAAAAAAACACCAGCATTCTTCACAGAGCTAGAACAAACAATCCTAAAATTTGTATGGAACCAGAAAAGACCCTGAATAGCCAAGGCAATCTTGAAAAAGAAAACCAAAGCAGGAGGCATGACAATCCTCCTGAAGCAAGGATTGCCTCTTGAAGCAAGACTTCAAGCTGTATTACAAGGCTGTAATCATCAAGACAGTATGGTATTGGCACAAAAGCAGACACACAGATCAATGGAAGAGAATAGAGAACTGAGAAATGGACCCACAAACGTATGGCCAACTAATCTTTGACAAAGCAGGAAAGAATATCCAATGGAATAAAGACAGTCTCTTCAGTAAGTGGTGCTGGGAAAACTGGACAGCAACATGCAGAAAAATGAACCTGGACCACTTTCTTACACCATACCCCAAAACACACTCAAAATGGATGAAAGACCTAAATGTAAGACAGGAAGCCATCAAAATCCTCCAGGAGAAAGGAGGCAAACACCTCTTTGACCTTGGCCTCAGCAACTTCTTACTTAATGCATCTCTGGAGGCAAGGGAAACAAAAGCATAAATGAACTATTGGTACCTCATCAAAATAAAAAGCTTCTGCACAGGGAAGGAAACAATCAGCAAAACTAAAAGGCAACCGACGGAATGGGAGAAGATATTTGTAAACGACATATCAGGTAAAGGGTTAGTATCCAAAATCTATAAAGAACGTATCAAACTCAACACCCAAAAAACAAATAATCCAGTGAAGAAATGGGCAAAAGACATGAATAGACACTTCTCCAAAGTAGACATCCAGATGGCCAGCCGGTGCAAGAAAAAATGCTCCACATCACTCATCATCAGGGAAATACAAATCAAAACTGCAATGAGATACCACCTTACACTTGTCAGAATGGCTGACATTAACAACTCAGGCAACAACAGATGTTGGCAAGGATGTGGAGAAAGGATCTGTTTTGCACTGCTGGTAGGAATGAAAACTGGTGCAGCCACTCTGGAAAACAGTATGGAGCTTCCTCAAAAAATTAAAAATAGAACCACCCTATGATCCAGCAATTTATACAAGGGATACGCTGTTTCAAAGGGGCACATGTACCCCAATGTTTATAGCAGCATTATCGACACTAGCTAAAATATGGAAAGAACCCAAGTGTCCATTGACGGATGAATGGATGAAGAAGATGTGGTGTATATATATATACAATGCAGTATTACTCGGCAATCAAAAAGAATGAAATCTTGCCATTTGCAACTACGTGGATGGAACTAGAGGGTGTTATGCTAAGCAAAATTAGTCACAGAAAGACAAATATATGTCTTCACTCATATAAGGACTTTAAGACACAAAACAGATGAACACAAGGGAAGGGAAACAAAAATAATATAAAAACAAGGAGGGGGAAAACATAAGAGACAAATATGGAGAACAAACAGAGGCTTACTGGAGGGGTTGTGAGAGGGGGGATGGGCTAAATGGGTGAGGGGCATTAAGGAATCTACTCCTGAAACCATTGTTGCACTATATGATAACTAACTTGGATGCAAATTAAAAAAATACAAAAAAAGAAAAACCCATTTGTTTCAAGATAATACATAACATGTAGTTTAAAAATCAGATATATTAACATACAGCAGTTTAAAAAAATTTTTTTAACGTTCATTTATTTTTGAGAGAGAGAGACAGAGCATTAGCAGGGAATCGGCAGAGCGAGGAGACACAGAACCCAAAGCAGGCTCCAGGCTCTGAGCCACCAGCACAGAGCCTGACATGGGGCTCAAACCCACACACCCTGAGATCATGACCTAAGTTGAAGTTGGATGCTTAATTGACTTAGCCACCCAGGTGCCCCAACACATAGCCGCTTTTTGCTTCTCCCTCCTCCATTCCTCAGTCCCATTGTCCAGAGACAACCACTTTCATCTTTTTTATTTGTTCATCCGGTATTTACCTCTATATTTTAAATAGCTAGCTTATACTAATCTTTTGGTTTATCAATTTTAAAAATGTTCCTTTGACTTTCTATAGACTAGATGATAATTTAGTTTTTTCACTGCCACCATTATTTTATTTTCCTTCCTCGTATCCTCCCGATATACTTTATCACAACTTTTTATTTTATTAAAACTCACATTTAAATTATCATGGGTATGTAATTATTATTATTCGTTGTTGACCAAAGTAGTATACTATGATTATTTTGTTTTTTGGTAGAAAATATTGTTTTTACTGGAAAATCGTGTCTTTCAGTTCTGGAACGGGAAATACAGTTGTATCATAAATGAGAGTAGGCTAAACTCATAACAAACTTTAAACTTTATAAAAGGCCACAAAATGGAGTGGCTTCACTCCCAGATAAGTTTATTTGTCATATAATAGTGCAGAGCAGATGTTTTGGGTCAGCAGGGTCTTCTGCCTTCCTCACCATGTGATTCCTAAGATCATGTTGTTCACCTTTACCATTTTAGCTCACAGGAAGGTGAAAATACATGGAGACAATTTAACCCCGGCCTGGAAATGGCTCAACATTATTCCCATTTCCATTCCATTTGAGAGCACTTTGTCATTTGGCCCCTTAATTCTTAAAGAAGGAAATCTGAGAGATATTGACTAGTGCCCAGAAAGAAGACGACAGTGGGTTTTGGTGGACCACTATCATTCTCTGTCACATATTATTTCTTTGAAAATTTCTTCCCTTCCGTTTTCTCTGTTCTCACTTTCTAGATTTCCTATTAGTCAGAGTTTAATTTCCAGGATTGATTTCTTATCTCTTCTGTTTTCCATCTCTTATCTTTTTATGGGTTGGAAGGTGTTAATTATGTCTTTTTTTTTTTTTAAGTTTAGTTTATTTTGTGAGAGAGCACACACAGGAGGGGCAGAGAGAGAGGGAGAGAGAAAGGGAATCCTAAGCAGGCTCCACGCTGTGAGCATGGAGCCCAGTGTAGGGATTGAACTCATGAACTGTGAGATCATGACTTGAGCTGAAACCAAGACGTTGGATGCCTGACTAAGCCACCCAGGTGCCCCTAATATATGTTTTATTGAAGATAAACTGTATTGAATTTTCATTTCAACTATAAGAACTCTTTTTTGTTCCCTGATTATTCCTTTTTCTTGTCTCTTTCACTTCCTGGTTCTGTGACCTTAAGCAAGACACTGCACCTTTTTGAGCCTCAGTTTTCTTGTCTGTAAAATAAAAATAAAATTTGTAGTATTACCTTCACGCTAAAATAATGTTGCCTTTTGTGTCATTGACTCTGCATCATCAGAAAGATTTGTGTTTTCAGCCAGGGTTCTGCCACTTACTTACTGTAAGACCTTGGGCAAAGATATCTAACTTCCTTATGCATTGGTTTCCTCTTTGTAATATGGAGTCAATAATAATACCTACATCATTATGTCATTATGAGTCTTCAATGAGATAATGCTTATGAAGCACATCACCTAGCACATGGTATTCCATAACTACTAATCTGAGAAATTATTATCCCTATTCCTCTTAAGAGCTGCAATTCCCATAGAAACATATAAACAATTTTAAGCAAATATAATTAATTAAGGCCATATACAACTGCCAGAATAGTATTATAAAGAAAGTGCTCACTTGCAGCTGGAGTGGATCTGCAAGATTTAATGGACCCACAAATATGATTTGCACAGCTGGTCATTGATGATAATAAGGCCAAGGTGATCAATTTATACCCACTTCTGGAGATTCTAAAATTTAAGCTCTAAAGCATTTGACGGTATCCTGAAGACAATGGGGGAGCCATTGAAGAGTTTTGGAGAGAGGAAGCATATCAGATTTGTGTTTCAGGAAATGAGGATAAATTATTAGCAGTTAAAAAAGATTAGCTTGGGGGCGCCTGGGTGGCTCAGTCGGTTAAGCGTCCGACTTCGGCTCAGGTCATGATCTCGCAGTCTGTGGGTTTGAGCCCCGCCTCAGGCTCTGTGCTGACAGCTCAGAGCCTGGAGCCTGCTTCCGATTCTGTGTCTCCCTCTCTCTCTGACCCTCCCCCATTCATGCTCTGTCTCTCTCTGTCTCAAAAATAAATAAACATTAAAAAAAAAAAAAAAGATTAGCTTGTAAATAAATGATCTCTTGAGAATGCTGACATGACCTGGAGATCATGTTGGCTCATGGAGAAGAGAAGTGGTGTGGGTGATCTAAAACAGTATCTTCCATGGTGGGGTCACTCTGTGAAGGCATGCATGCAACTCCATTCTGCAGTGGGCATTATTGGTCTGGGGGATCTCCTATAGCTACTGTCACTGATTAACAGTCAGGTGACAGCAAGTACCTTACATTTATTTTGTGCAGAGAGCCATGCCAGATACGAGTGGCTATGTTAAAGACCTGGATTTGGGGGGCACCTGGGTGGCTCAGTCGGTTAAGCAGCTCTGTATCTCAGCTCAGGTTGTGATCTCACGGTTTTGTGAGTTTGAGCCCCACATTGGGCTCTGTGCTGACAGTGCAGAGCCTGCTTGAGATTTTCTCTCTCCTTTTCTTTCTCTGTGCCCCTCCCCCACTTGCACTGTCTCTCTCTTTCTCTCTCTCTCTCAAAATAAATAAACATTAAAAATTTTTTTTAATTAAAGAAAGACACGGATATGGTATCTTCTTACCAAGGAAATTATCAACAATAGAAAACTAATACTGTTAAGCTATAAGAATTCAGATTAATGAAGAAGAAAGGCAAGTCAATAAATTATAAAGTATGGTGGGTTATTTAAAATTAACTTCATTCTTTTTATAGATAGTAGAATGTATGTAAATTTGATACATATTAAATATGCTTTAAGGAAGATATGAAAATTTAGCATAATTGGATATTTATTTAGAAAATTAAGTCAGTGAAAAATTGTGAGTTACATTGAAGAAAACAACTTTTTTTCCCATTTCTAGAAATAATAAGACAGAAGATAAACAGCTAATTGCAAATGCTATTTATTAATAATTTAACTGCTGGAACATATCACAGATCTATAGTGAGCCTTTTATCTGTGTTGTGCACAGGATGCATTAAAGTGTAATTGTGCACCACGGCTCGCACCCTCCCTGTTCAGTTAGATGGAGCTGGGAAAAGAATTGGTACGGGGAAGCCAGGCAGGGGAACTAGCCTAAGCTAGATGTGATGTCCACTTTGCACAGACTAGAGGTGGAGATGAGAAGGACGGAATCAGGAGGAGACTCACCCATGTCAGGAAAGGGTTGGGAGGCTTAACAGCAGGAAGTTCCCAAGTAGCTGCAGAGTGGATGGGAGGAGGGAAGGGGGTTTGAGAAGTGATGTTGTGAGTTAGGAGTTGGTATTTTTGAGGACACATGTAATGATTGGAATCTCTTTGTTTTTCCTTTAAAAAAAATATTTATTTTGAGAGCGAGAGAGACATAGGGCACGTGCAAGCGGGGGAGGAGCAGAGAGAGGGAGAGAAAGAATCCCAATAGTGCACTGTCAGCGCTGAGCCCATCTTGGGGCTTGAACTCATGAACTGTGAGAGATCAAACCTGAACTGAAATCAGGAGTCAGACACTTAACTGACTGAGCCACCCAGGCGCCCCTGGAATCTCTTTTAATGACATTTTTTAATGACTTTTTACTATTGGCTACTGTTTCTGTGTGACTCTGTAAAACTTGTGGGACCTTGGTTTTTTAAAAATTAAGATTACATATAAGATTTACTGAGTATGAATAATCAGTGTATCTTTATATATCTTCATTATACCTTTAATTTTTTTGTCATTATTATAATTAACCTTTTTTGGCATTATTATAATTATCCTTTAATTTTTTTCCCTTTAATTATTTGAAAATGTTTTCATGTCCCATTTGATGGTGTGTTTTCTGATGAATTCAAATGACTGTTATTCTTATACAAATTATTTGATGTAACAAGTCATTCAGTCTATAAACAAATTCTTAAATTGATGTAAGTAAAAAATCTTCTCTATATTTGAAATATGAACTTTCTACTCATTACTCACCTGTATTTACCAGTGACCCTATTTTAATGTATAACTTGTAATAAGTAAGTGTATGCCATTTTTTTCTTGTATTTAAGAAAAAGCTTTCATTCATTTTTCTAATATGTGGAGAAAATAATTTTAATTGCTTACTTAAAAAGCCACTTTGTTAACGTACAGATTTCTATGACTCCATTTTCATGTAGTTATACAATAGAAAAATAGGAATTATTTATTTTTAAGAATAACTTCCTCAAATTTGAGGAATTTGAGTTGTATAAAATGTCTTTCCAGGGGCATCTGGGTGGCTCAGTCAGTTAAGGGTCCAACTTTGACTCAGGTCATACTCTCACGGTTCTCAGGTGTAAGCCCCACATGGGGCTCTCTGCTGTGAGCACGGAGCCCACTTCAGATCCTCTGTCCCCCTCCCTCTCCCTTGCTTGTGCACACACTCTTTCTCCGTCTCAAAAATAAACATTAAAAAAAAAAGTAAAATGTCTTTCCATTTCTTCTGAAAAGTTAATATTTAGTTTGGTTTATAAGGCTAAAACTGCTTATTCGTTCATTTATGAAGGGCCTATGATAATAACAGTACTACTACTAATAATACTAACAACAGTAAGTAATAGTAATGGTAGAGGTCAAGATGCTATTTACTAGATGTCAGACCCTGTGGATAGTTATTGCTGTTGTTGTTGTTATTGGTATACCTGTTTTATACATGAGAACACTGCAGCCCGGAGAGGTTAACTAACTTATCCAAAGTCACATAGCTAGTATGATTTAAACCCAATTAGTCTGGCTCCAGAGTCTGTGCTCTCAGAACACTATCCAGTTTTCCAGTCTTCAAGCAGTCATAGTCTACAATGAGAAGAGACAACTCATTACAACTCACTGTTGTTACTTTACCAGTATACTCTGTAGGAACTCAGATGAAGGTGCCATAATATCTGCCTGGGACATCAAGAATGAAGCAAGTCTTAAAGTAGAAAATTGCCAGAAAGGCACAAAGAGTTGAAGGATCAAGTACTTCCCGTGCAAAGGCACGGAGGCATCAAAATGCATAATGTGTTTGGAGGATGACAAGATTTCTGGTGTAACTGGAGTCCAGTGTGAATGAGAAGGAGGGGTGGGAGATAAAGCTGGAAAGACTGAGAACAGATTATGAAGAGCCTTCTATGCCCTGAACAAACCAACTATGGAAAATTTGAGGAGGGGGCAATCAAGGAAATTTGAATATGGAGTGGGTATTCGTTACTAAAGAATTACTGTTAATTTTTAAGTGTGATAATTACATGTGGCTATGTAAGATTTATCTTTTTGTTCAGTTAAGGATCCTAACAAAATCCAGTTGTTGTATTTGGATGTAATGTCACATAGGTCTTTTTTTAGTGTTTATTTATTTTTGAGAGAGAGAGAGAGAGGGGCAGAGAGAGAGGGAGACAGAATCTGTGCAGGCTCCACACTCTGAGCTGTCAGCACAGAGCCCATCGTAGGGCTCAAACCCAAAAACCACGAGATCATGACATGAGCCAAAGCCAGAAACTTAGCTGACTGAGCCACCTAGGTGCCCTCACATGGGTCTTTTAAAGTCTCTTTTCATTGACAGTAGCGTCTGTTCCCCTTTTTGTCATTGATTTTTTGAAAACCTGAGTTAATTATCCTACAGAATTTCCTCCATTCTGGATTTGTCAGATTGCTTCCTAATGATGTCATTTAACTTGTTCCACTATCTCCTGTATTGATATCCTGGAGGTTATATTTAAAGACTTGATTAGATTTAGATTAGGTTTTATTTTGGCAATCATATTTTGTAAGTGGTGTTGTGCAGTTCATATTACATCTCATCAGGAGACAAACATTTAGTAATGCTAAGATTGAGCAGTGGGTTCAGATGGAGACAGCTTAATCCATTGTAAAGTTCCTCATCAGCCTTATACTTAATTGTTTGACCATTCATTGATGAACACTGTATGATTCAGTCATTTCATTAGAGGTTACAAAAAGGTGATTTTCTAATCCTGTCATTCCTCGTGCATTTATTGGCTAGAGTAGTTTTAAGGAGAATAACTTTCTCTCATCTACCACAACAATTTAATTACTTTAAAATACAATTCATACCAGAGAGAGAGAATAAGTGCCTAATTCATTTCCTTCAGTTATCAATTTAGAGAGAAGTTGTTACCCCAGGAACTAACATTGGCATCTAATGAGTTTCTTTTATCTTTCTCTCTTTCTCTATTTCTCTCTCCCTCATCCCCCCCTCCCCCATCCCTTTATTAGCACTATGAACTTCTGTGTAACTTTTTTCCAATGTCTTATGTAGTTGCACACATTTTTCTTGTTGGTGCTCAATCGTCCATTCAAGTTGACCATGTCCTTTTTATATTACTCCCATTAGTATGTGAGAGATTCCCTGCCTTCTGGCACAAGATAGACCAGGCTCATCTTGTATATTTCCTAACACAGACTTGGAATCAGCCATTTCTACCAAAAACTCTTGTTCTTTTTAGTGAGGAATGGTTCTTAGAGACTATAATCTGGATGCTAGGGCTTCTCATTGACATTGGATTGTAATTGCTTCTGAGCTTTTTTAGTAGACAGAATTATATCTCATTATTTTCTAATTTTTTTTAATGTTTTATTTATTTTTGAGAGAGAGAGAGAACATGAGTGAGGAGGGGCAGAGAGAGAAGGAGACAGAGAATCCGAAGCAGGCTCCGTACTGTCAGTGCAAAGCCTGATGTGGGGCTCGAACCCATGAACTGTGAGATCATGACCTGAGCTGAATTATAAATAAATTATCAAATAAATAAATTATCAAAAGCCAATATCCTCAAGGGTAGTAAGGTTGAAATGACACTTAACCGACTGAGCCACCCAGGTGCCCCATCATTATTTTTAAAGTAAGCAAATATATCTAGATTAAAAGCAAAACTTCTTGCCTATATTGAGGAGGCCAAGTGTTTGTTGAATGACATTTTATAAAACTTTTCCAACTACTACCTGACATTGTTTGCTTCCAGCAAAAACAAAAGTCATTTTTGCCCTTATGTGATATGTGTTCTTGAGATATTCTTGCACAAGCTCTTCTAGCCGTTGTTTTTTTTTTTTTTTTTTTTTTTGGTATAATATTTACTGTAGCTCACTTCTAGATGAGACAACTGCTCTTACATTCTAGCTTTTATTAAATTTGAAAGTGATCTTAGATGCTGTGATTTTTTGAATAAGCATGCATCTATAGTAGTGTGCCTTCTCCAAACTAACATAGTTCTTTAGAGTCTAGACTGTATGATACAGACTACAAATCAAGGAAGGAAGATGTAATTCAATTCTATAAAATAGTGATTCAACATTTACTGGATTAATCTTTCCATTAGCAACCTGACATGAATTAGTCATTGTGGAGGCATAGTGATTCATTGTGGTCCCTGGCCTTGGGAACTTTTTTCTTAAGTGGAATAGGATAGATGAGATATTTATTCTGTACCAAGAATAAGGATATTAATGTTATTGAGATTTGAAACTTCAGATAGGCTTAATTTGTGGAGCACATTTGTATATAGTAGGCAATAAATTATCAAAAGCCAATATCCTCAAGGGTAGTAAGGTTGAAATGACATATGTGAATTATAGATCCCTTAAAGGGTACTGAGTAAAATTAAGGATTTCTCTGTCTATCCCAATGTATTGCTAACTTTAAGAAACTCATCTCAGAGAATGACATTTTCACTCTCAGGCACAAACTAGTGGGATGCAACCAGTGTTCTGACCAAGAGGAGTATTTTAAAAAATATTTTCTTAGTTCTCAAAAATAAATAGTATATCACAGATGGTTCCAATACACTTCACCCAATGAAAGGAAAAAGAGAACTAATTATACACAAAAGTTGGGAGTATAAACTTTTAGTAGATAGTCTCAGTTTGGAAATTGGATTAAGAAATGAGAAAATGTTGGCTGGAGATCATACAGCCTTTTGTGTAAGCCAGAGTTTGACTTTCATTAGAGTTCTAGTATTAAGAATTTCAGTCAGAGTTTGAAACTTATTACCTTCATTATATGCCTACTTTGTGCAAAATATTATGCTAATAACTCTTTGGAAATTGAGGTGGGGATGGAGAAAAGTAACAAGATACAGACACCATATGGAGATGGGGGTAGAGGAGGAGAGGAGAAGGTAACGAGAACAGGAAGGTAACAAGGAGAATGAAGTTGTTTGAAATGACGTGAAGAAAACAGATTTATAACAATTTATTGATGATGTCACCTAGTACAGATTGAAAAAAGTGCTAAATTGGTATTACAGATAAGCTGTTGTAAGAATACGAAGGGGAGAGAGAATAGTCCTGAGTGGTAGGTGATTGTGAAAGACTTCAAGGAGGAGGGGACATTAAACTAAAGCCTTGAAAGATGGGAGAGAATCTTAGAGGAAGAACCGTAAGAAGGACATTCTAGGTTGAGAGAATGGCGTCCTCCAAAGAGATAGGGAGTGGGATGAGAAATGAAACTGGGAAGTTAAGTTTAGGGCCAAATTACAAAAGTCCAGAAATATCTCAGTAATAATAAGTCTAGATTTTAATGATGTTTGCTCTTTATCTAGGCCAAGTCTTTATCTCATACTCTCCAGAGTACTCTACCAATAAACAAGTGTTCTCCTTCACACTTTAGAAAATACACACCTCTTGGGGGCGCCTGGGTGGCTCAGTGGGTTAAGCGTCGGACTCTTCGTTTCGGCTCAGGTCCTGATCTCACGATTTCGTTGAGTTCGAGCCCCATGTTAGTACGGAACCCACTTGGGATTCTTTCTCTCTCCCTCCTTGTCTGCGCCCTCCCTTGCCCCTGTCTCTGTCTCTCTCAAAATAAAGAAATAAACTTAAAAAAAAAAAGAAAGAAAATACACCCCTCTTTATGACATTTTAACATTTTTTCCATCTATAACTCTACTATGTGTACCAGCAGGCTGATTTTCAAGTTCTTTGGTAAGAGAAATTATTAACACTGTAAATAGGCATTTTTAAATATTCTTCAAATAATCATGCCTATCTGAATACATTAGCATTTAATGTTAATATGAATTATTCAGGGAATACTCAAAGGACATTTATAAATAGTATTCAGCATAAAACAGACAAAAATGAATAAATATTACCCTAGTTTACTGAATCCTCTCAAATATCCTTATTTACCATTTCCCCTATTGTATTTGTAGATTTGATTTTGCAAAGTATCCTGTTTCCTAAGTTGTGGGAGAGAGATTTTATTCTTGAATCTGAATTTCATGTAGATCTTACCTTATAAAAAACAGTGCATTATTTTTTATTGCTCAACAGATGTTATCACTTACATTTGGTGAGTTATATCTTGAAGTTTTGTGTAAGAGTGGTTTTGCTTTGATTTTCATCTATTCAGTTTTCTTATCCGTTCATTTCAGTTCTCATTTGTTCAGTGGTCTTTTTTGCTTCTTAAAAGTATTTTTTTTGTTAGAATTTTTCTAACTTGCAGAATTCATGGTAAATATGAAAGATTATGCAGGTCCTTCATGGATATCATTTTTCTTCTGTTCTCAACATTATAGGAAAGCACTTTTTCAAGAATTGAGATCATTTGAGTTTTTTCCCAGGGGGCTTTGTATTAGAACCACAAAAATTAATATTGTATTTAACTGAAGTGAAAGGATAGAAGTTTTTTATCCTACACTCTACTCACTTCCCAGTCTTCTACAATTGTGTCTGCCTTTGTTCTGTTCCTTTACTATTTATCACACAATTGTCAACTGTATTATTTAATACTGGACTTGTTTTACTTGAGCTACTGTTGTTCATTTTCTTGAAACCTTACAATACACTGGAATGTAACTCAAACCTAGATTTATTTCAGTGTTGAATTTGACACTTGAGGCATTGTTATTAGGAAAGGAACAGATGTAATGTGCCCATCCTGAACGGTTTCCTACAGTAGACATTGTGTTTTTCTAGTGCAGTTTTTGCTACGAGCAGTAATTCATGAGATCAGTGAGTCAGTCAGTGCACAGCTATTTATTATTGGTCATCTACAATATACAAATCAACTATATGTGCACGCAATATCTATCCTTACCTTCTTCCTGAACTCCAGATGCGCATATTCTACTGCCAAGGAGACATCTCTACTTAGATAGCAGGCATCTCAAAGTTAACACGGTTAGAAACAAACTTCCAGTTTTTTCACTGACCTGTACCTCTTCTAGTTTACTCATCTTAAAAATTGGCACCACCCTCTACCCAATTATTTGGGCCAAAATATTGGGAGCCGTTCTTGAATCCTTTGTTTCCTTCACCCCAAATTTGTTCCCTGCTCTACCCCACCACCTACAACATCAGCAAGGCCATTGACTCTTCCTACGGACAATATGCGTGATGTGCACACAGGCCTTTCCTGCACTCCTGCTACCCCAGTCCAGGCCACCGTCGTCTCCAGCTGGACTTCTGCTCCTGCTCCTAACTCCCCAGTTCATTTTTCCCTCTTTTATAATAGATTCTCCACAGATACCTAGAGTGATCTTTTTAAAGCATCTATTAGGCCGTGTTCATGTCTCACTTTAAACTCTCTAAAGGCTTCCTCCCACACTTCAACACCACACTCCTAACCTTAGCCTATAGAGCTGTATGTGATCTGGCCCCTGCCCTTTTCCACTCTTGCCTCATTTCACACCATTCCCTGCGTTTCCCCTACATTCCAGCCACACTGGCCTTACTTTTCTCTAACTCACCAAACTGGTTCTTGCCTTGGAACCTTTGCACAGTTAGTTCCCTTTACCTGGAATGCTTTGCTTCTTCCCTGACCACTCAGTCTAAAGTAAAGTAAATTAAGTTGTTGCACCCTGTAGTATACGTATTTTAATGTCTTCAGTTTCATAGCACTTCTCAGAATGCAAAACTTCTTTTCATTGTTTATAATCTGCTTCTTCCCCCCACTAAATAGTATTCCCACTAAAAAATACGACTTTAGGAAGGCAGTGACCTGTGTACTTACTAATGTATCCCCAGCATCTGGAACAGTGCCAGACACATCATAAATAGTCAGTGGGTATTGAATGAACAGTGTTTGAATGGACTGTGACAAATGTTACCTATGCGTCCCTTAACAGCAGTATTGAAATGGTTCTTTTGATACCATTAATATTATTTTATTAATAGGATAACAGAGCTCTCTATTTCTCTCTTGTTTATGCTTTAGATATGAAGCCCCACAGATCGCCTTACGTTGTGGGATTATGCTGAGAGAATGTATCCGACATGAACCACTTGCCAAAATCATCCTCTTTTCTAATCAGTTCCGAGATTTCTTTAAGTATGTGGAGTTGTCAACATTTGATATTGCTTCAGATGCCTTTGCTACTTTTAAGGTAATTTTTTTTTAATCAGCTAGTTCATGTCGTTTCAGCATTTAGTTAAAGTCAATTGGCCTCCAAAGAGACAGTTTAATTAAAACGCAGAAAAAGCTATTCCTGAGGCCTGAGTATAACCGACTGTGAATTACGACACAAACCGCAAGAGCATCGATAATGCATTCTATTAGACCGATCTATTATGCATTCTATTCACATTGTGGAAAAAAAACAACTCAAAATACTGGTCACACACTCATACAGAATGAATTGCAATATATAAATGTAGTATTCTATGCAAAGCATGCTTTCATTTATGTTAAAAACAAAGGGTATAAGCTGTCACTTAAGGTGCACTGAGTACCTCTGCAAGGTTATCAGGGAAGCAGGAACAGTGTTTACCTGCAGGGAAGGGAACTGGGTAGCAAAGGGAGCTGGAGAATGATATCTTTGAACATGAAGGACATCACATTACCTTATCAATGTAATTATAAATTCCCCTACAGTGAAACAAAATACTAAGAAATGATACTTTTTTTCCATAATCATCTATATTCTTATAAACTTATAATCTACTGTTACTTATAGGTAATAAATTTAATCTTAGTTTTTAAATTAAAAAATTTTTTAATTGTTATAAAATAACATACAACATGAAATTGCCATCTTACCGTTCTTTAGTGCACAGTTCAGTAGTGCTAAGTATATTCATATTATTTGTGCAACTAATATCTATTAGATAACAATGCTCCATTTCCCCCTCCTCCCAGTGTCTGGCAACCACCATCTACTTTTGGTTTCTGAGTTTGACCATCAAAAAGATGTTCAGAGAGCATATTAGAAATAATGTAGCTAATTTGCAAACTAAAATACTAGAACTTATACATCCAATGAATGATATCACCTTAAAGGTCCTATCTTAGAAAACGATTTCCTGTTTCTTATGATCCTGCCATTATTTAATATATTTTGAAACTGGTATCATTGTCTGTGGCATGTTCATTTTTCAGTAATGTCAAATGTTTATCCTTCGAGGGCAGATAAAGGTTTTGGAAACAGCACAAGGCTATTTGACATTCAGGTTCATGGGTCAAGTGGGTGATCTTGGTAGCTAGAACTGTTTTTGGTTTTGGTAATAATAATGAGATTGATAATAAAAATAAAATTTATTTTTAAAATAAATTTCTAAATAATAGTAAAATAATAAAATAATAAATAATAATAAAAATTCTAAAATAGAGTCTGATTTTCTTCAGCGCATACCAAATTGCCTCTGAAGATGATTTTAAAAGAGGAATTCTGAAAATATTTTAAGCTGACGATGTAACAGCATCATTGACCAAAAACAAAAAAAAAATCAATTACAAATAGATAAGACTCATTCAAATATATATATTCAGATTTGTTTCTATAAAAGCATTTTGGGGCGACTGGGTAACTCAGTTGGTTAAGTGACTGACTCTTGATTTCGGCTCAGGTCATGATCTCACAGTTCATGAGATCGAGCCCCATGTCAGCTCCACTCTGATGGCATAGAACCTGCTTGGGATTCTCATTCTCTCTCTCTCTCTCTCTCTCTCTGCCTCCCTTTCTCCCTCTCCCTCTCTCTGCCCCTCCCTGCCCAGCAATCACTCTATCTCAAAATAAATAAACTTCAAAAAAATAAAATAAAAAGCATTTCAGCAATTTACTTGCTCCATTTACATCATTCCAGATTTACTTCCACATTTTTTAGGATATAAATATATATTTTTACTTAATTGTAATACATGTATGGCTTTTTATTTTTATATATTACCTTAAATACTTATTTTAACAGTATTGACATAGTCCATATACCAATATTAGTAAATACTTTAATCTTATTACTTTATGTAAATGACTTGAAAGTTTTCTAGGACCTGGACGATAAATAGTATCTTTTTTTCTAATGTTTATCTATTTATTTCAAGAGGGAGAGAGAGTACACATTAACAGGCAAGGGAGGGGAGAGAGGGAGGAAGAGGTTGGGGCTGAACACTAAGGAGAGTTGCCTCGTGGGTGGAGGAAAGGGTAGCAAGGGCGACAAGCATGGGTGTGTGCTCAGAGTGCTGTCAGACCTGGAGCCTGTTCTGTTTGACAGGCTACTTGGTCTCACCCAGCAAAGCAAAAGTATGGTGGCTACAGATGAACCTCCCAAAGTATATCTAACAGCACATGGTGAGAGAGGCCTTGATGCATGAAATCTGTTGAATGACATTTAACACAAAAGATGATTCCATTCTTTCCTGGCAAAATGTCTGTGCCTAGATAACTAAGGAGATGTTTTCTATCAATAGCACAGTACCATTCTTTCCCCCTTTTCTATCTGATGACTCTGCTATCATGGAAACAAAGTTGACTCCTTTTTTGAAAGACTGTATGTAAGTGAAGCTTCACAAATAATTATAAACAAAGAACAAACTCTAACGGAGGGAAAAAGTAAATAGAAACGTATGTACTTTTCAAAATTTCCCCAAAGATTTTTCAACATTTAATAGAATAAACTATATTGATAATGTCTTGCTATCATATGTTCAACCCAGTTTAATTTTCAGTACAATTTGGATATCAAAAGTAAATTCATGTTTTAATTTGTACCTCAGCATATTTTCCATTGAACTTAAGTCAAGCGTCTGAAAATCTAAATAAGCATAAAAAGTTTTATAGTATGCTAACAATATTGGAAATGCCAACTTTATGTATTTTTCCAAAATGCTGTGGTTACTATAGTAGAACAGTGACCATAAGTCACTTTTTCTTTTTAGGCAGATGGCTGAGGGGTTTTGGTTGTTTGGTTGGTTTGGTGTTGGTCTGATTTTAATTTGGTTTTATATTTTGTTTTTAACCTCTTAGACTTACCTTTTTTGTTTTGAGCTCCAACAGCCCTCTGGCTGTTGCCCAGTCTAATCATTAATGTTTTAGCACTGTTTATATTTTTGTGGCAGTGTTGTCTACAGATTGTCCTTTCCCCAAAAGCACACCTAACAATCAGAATTTCTTTTATCCCTCCTTCCAAGAATTGACATGACAGAAGGGGTCTGAATTCCACCTCCCTCTGCCACCTGACTGGCACTATGTCCTTGAGCAAATAGTTAACCTTAGAGTTTCATTTTCTCATCCGTGAGATGAAGAAAATAATCCCTGCTTTGCAGAGTTGCTGTGAAGATTAGAAATAATGTGTGTAAAGTGCTCTGCATGCTCCTGGGCGCATAGTAAACCCTCCATAAATGGCAGCTGCTGCCTGGCCCATCAACTGCCATGTCCCTGCCATTGAGTGTGTCTCTGTCATTCCACCCCGTGTCGCCCAAGCTGTGCAGAAGTCACTCCCATATCAATATCAGATAATCTTTAGCATAATACCTAGACTATGCAAAGCTTAGTCTTGTCAAAACAGAATTGTGAAGAGGTGGGATGAAAGGGTACACTGTTTCAAATAATATTTAAAATTGTATTTTATTAAAAACATTTTTTTTAACGTTTATTTATTTTTGTGACAGAAAGAAAGACCGTGAGTCGGGGAGGGGCAGAGAGAAAGGGAGACACAGAATCAGAAACAGGCTCCAGGCCCCGAGCTGTATGCATAGAGCCCGAAAGGCAGATGCTGAACCTGACTGAGCCACCCAGGCACCCCAATAGTTTTTAAAATTTTGAATTATTTAAAATTTGAACTTTATTTTTCTTTGCAACTTTCTGCTTTTTCCTTTTTGGGTAGGATCCTGTTTTATTTTTCCCACTGTTCTATGATCTACAATGATGCAGCAATTATACTTAGTTTTGTATTATATGTATATATGCATGGGTGTATGTATAGACTGTTCCTCCAGTTGTGTGCACGTATTTATTATGAACAGAAATTTGAGGGTATAGCTATGAATATACACACATGAGTGTGAGAGAAAGTGTGTGTGTGTGTGTGTGTGTGTGTGAGAGAGAGAGAGAGAGAGAGAGAGAGAGAGATAGTCATTTACTGGCTGTACCCACCATGTACCTGTGCTAGAGGAATTCTACCCCACCTTATTTTATTTTTCTATTATTGGATATGCAAGTTATTTCAAGTTTTTCCCCCTTGGAATTTGAAGTTGCTGCTACTAACAGGACTCCCTCCTGATGCCTCTGTTTTTGGAGTACCACTAATGCACAGTGAACGGAAACCTTCCCACGCAGTGCGTATCTGCACAGCGCTCTGTCTGCTGCTGTGCAGACCTGTAGCCATGAGGGCACACAGTCCCCACGCTCAAGCCTTCCCACTGTTGTTACAGGCGGATCCAGTGTCTACGCAGCCCTTTCTAACTGGGGTCAGCTCTGAAAATCACTGATACTCTGAGGAGGTTAGGGAAGCGGGTGTCCGAAAACTAGGGACCCTAAAGAATGCCGTGGGACTACCTTATTCTTCTGGGGGCCCCGGATACAGGAACTCATTTGAATTTTGACCTCAGACAGACCAGGAATGAATTGCTGTGGAGGGGTTTCCCATTTTAAAATTCCAGTTCCAGAACAGCACTGAATGTTCTACTGGGAAAAAAAAGTACAGCTTTCCACTGATAGGCTCAGCGGTCACTCAATGTATGATGATAAGTAATGAAGTGAAATCAATAGCTAGTCTCATTGTTCTTGAACTTGAAAATTACAGTGCAAAATGCTTTAAATATTTTACTTGGTATTAAAATAGAAACAGGTGAGTTTTGCCATTGCTGCTACCTTCCTGTTCTCTGTGAATTTATGTTGTGGATCTTCTATATGCTTTTAGGTAGTTTTAATTAAATGTGTATTAAAGTATAAGAACTTATTTTGGAAAACTTTAAAATTCTTGTTATGTTTTTAATTAAATTCTACATTCTACCTAGACAGGGTATTTAGCCTGTAAGCGTATAAAAGGGATTAGGTGAGGTTTGTTTTCTTTCAACATTAAGGTGAATTAAGGATATAATTTAGGTGTGAGTTGAAGACAGTCAAACGTTCCTTTATGCTTTTGTTCAGTTTTCTGAGAGCTATGCCTGTCATAAGACCAGTCTGCTTGTCTTCAGCTTTGAAAGCGGGCATTGTGCTACTTAGTCACCGCAGTCCTTGCACAGCACCTCACAGCCCATCAACCCGGGGGCAGGTGGATCCTGGGATGGCACAGTTAAGTGTCATTCTTGTGCTTCTCAGCAGCCTAGGCACCTCCATTTTAAACGTGGTTAAGGAAAAAAAAACTAAAGGTTGACATTCCTGAAAATCTTTTAAGTTAACTAATGAGATACAGTTTTAAGACATTCAGAATTCTTAAAAAAAAAAAAAAGCTATCGGGGGCACCTGGGTGGCTCAGTCAGTTAAGCATCTGACTTTGGCTCAGGTCATGATCTTACAGTTTGTGGGTTCGAGCCCCATGTCGGGTTCTGTGCTGATGGCTCAGAGCCTGGAGCCTGCTTCAGATTCTGTGTCTCCCTCTCTCTGCCCCTACCCCACTCTCACTCTCTCTCTCAAAAATAAATAAACATTAAAAAAATTAATATATATATATATATATATATATAGCTATTAATATTTCAAAAAGATCATCGTACAGTTTATTTGGATTTTATTATATCATAATCACAGGGTAGCCATGGCCTGAAGAAATATACTGTAGACCCCCTTACATAGGTGCCATCTGTTTCACTAAATTATTCCTATCATAAATCTAACAATGATATGAACTAAAACACTTTATTGTTTTTAACATGAAACACATTTGCATTTCACATCTTAAACTAAGAATGGAAATAATTTTGTGGTATAAAGAAAATATTCTTCAGAAACTTTTATGTTTCAAGTGACTGGACTTACATAATTCTTAGAAGGAAATACCAGGTTTGTAAAATTTATTAGCTATAATAATTTTATTTCACTTAACTGTTCTTTTTCTAGGATTTACTAACGAGACATAAAGTGTTGGTTGCAGACTTCTTAGAACAAAATTATGACACTGTAAGTAGAAGTCCTTTTTAAGATTTTACCTCTTTCTCTCTTCTCCCCTCTCTCTCCTTCTTAGATCTATGGATACTGGTTCCTATTTATGATCCACAACAGACACTAACCATGGTCCACCATGCGCCCAATTCGTCCATTTACCTGGAAGCCAGGTCATCAGGAAACTGGAAAATTGAGGGCTTTCTTATTTTTCACACCTCTTCCTGTTGTATCAGCTCCAAAAAAAGACTGGTACCTGCTCACTTTGATCATGATTTAAGAGCATCCATGTTGCCCTTATGAGGCAGTAGGTAGGGGCACCTGGGTGGTTCAGTCAGTTGAGCATCTGATTTCAGCTCAGGTCATGATCTCACGGTTTGTGAGTTTGAGCCTCACATTGGGCTCGCCACTGTCAGCGCAGAGCCCACTTCAGATCCTCTGTCCCACCTCTCTGTCCTCCCCTGCTCATGTTCTCACTCAAAAATAAACAAACACTTAAAAAAAGAAGAGGCAGTAGGTAACCATAAATGGAAGAGCACTCCACCCTCACTAAAAAATAAATCATTTTACTTGCTTGACAATTAGTTTTACTTACTAGTAGAAATACCAGTTCCCTTCTCAAATGGTGAATCCAGCCCATCCTTTTGAGATTCAGCTGAAACATGACTTTTCTAGGAAGCTTTCCCTAATCCCACCTGTCCACATGCATGCATGCACAATTACCCTGCCCCCACTGTTCACGTGGTATTATTATGGAGTGTCTGTACCTTCCTGGCTGGTTCCTGAGCTCCCTGAGAAGCAGGAACCCTATCTGTCAAACACAGGGTTCAGAGCCTGCTTGCCTGGCTTCAAGACCCAGCTCTGCCTCTTATTAATTGTGTTACTTTGGGTAAGGTAATTTGGGTAATTTTGCACCTACTGCAAAATGAAGATATTAATAATACCTACCTCAATGGGTTGTTTGTAGGAATTTGTAAAGATTTGGAACAATTTTTTTAGGATAATACCATATTAATCCCTCAGTATTAATTTTTGTCGTTATTACTTATATCCCTAATACCTAACTCAATGCCGTACAATGGTGGTGTTCAACAAGTATTGGATAAATAGATATATCCAAGAACAGCTATGCTTTTGCTAAATACATAAGCAAGAGAAACAGCATGATTAAAGTGAACATGGCACAAACCTAAAAGAGAAATTGTAAATCTTGATCTAGTGTTGGTTCAGATGCTCTAGACCAGTGATGTCCCACTGAAATAAAAGCCACTGTATAATTTAAAAATTTGTAGTTAGCTACACAAATAGGTAAAAGGAAACACATGACTCTGTGAAGATACAGAATACCCTCCCTGTCACTTTCCTATAGCTTCACACATCCAAATCACAGAAATTCAACTATGTCTCTTTTATTCATATATTGTTTACGTATTTTCCTTTGAGATTAAGAATTAGCAGGGGCGCCTGGGTGGCTTAGTCGACTAAGTGCCCAATTTTGGCTCAGGTCATGATCTCATGGTCCGTGGGTTGGAGCCCTTCTGTCAGCTCTGGGCTGTCAGCTCAGAGCCTGGAGCCTACCTCAGATTCTGTGTCTGTCTCTCTGTGCCCCTCCCCCACTCATTCCCCCCCTCAAAAATAAACATTAAAAAAAATAATTAGCAATGTAATCATGAAGTCAAAATTGATTTTCATATCCTAAAATTATCAAGAAAATATTTGTGGGATCAACTGGAGTACTTAGATCTAAATGCAAAACATGAAGGGAGAATAATTTTTATTGCCAGCAGTATCCAAAAGCTTCTAGACCAAAAGAAAATGGCATATTTTTAAACTAAGGAAATGAGCTATTATTATAGTTTGGTTGATCAGAAACTGCAGATGCTAGATGGAATGTTAGAGACTCATTAGATGTACCTTATAATAAGTGAAAACGAGAGAGCTAAGATAGTTTATTACAAAACCCGTGGTATCAGCTACTGATCTTTTCTATAGAATGAGTGATGTACAAGTGTTGAGTAACACTGCTTTGCATTCAGGACATAGTACATAACAATTTGGGAGACTGTAAACTCATTCTCCTTGATCCCTTATTTACCTAATTTTTTTCTTTGTATCTATAGTCACTTCTTGTGTAATTTGGTAGCTTCGTAGACACGGAGGCTGCTGCACCAACCTGAACACCAGCTCTGAGAGCTCATGCCCCCTCAGATATTTCATACTTCCTGAGTTTCATATTTTTTTGGCAGTAAACCATGAGATGGGAGCACACTGATATATATGACTCTAAAATAATGAAACTGGCATCTTGGGGAATGTCATACCTTATACATGTGTTTGAAGTTTCTGGTTACATGTGATTTCACTCATATGTGGAATTTACAAAACAAAGGGAATGAGAAAAGAAAGAAAAATAGAGAGAGACAAACCAAGAAACATACTCTTACTTGTAGAGAACAAACTGATGGTTACCAGAGGGGAGTTAGGTGGGGAAATCGGGGAAATTGGAGTTGGGGATTAAGGAGGGCACCTGTCCTTACGAGCACCGAGTGATGTGTGGAAGTGTTGAATCACTATATTGTACACGTGAAACTAATATAACACTGTATGTTAACTAAATTGAAATTAAAATTTTTAAAAACTTACCACAAAGTTTGATAAATTTAATGTCCCACAAAATCCTCTTCAGTTTCATGACAGAATAAATTAAACTTACTGTTTAGTACAAACAATAAGCCCTTCATATAAAAGAGTCTAATTATTATGACTTTAATGTGAACTAGATGCTTTCTTTTTAATATTTATTTATTTTTGCGAGAGAGAGAGAGACAGAGGAGAGAGAGGAGGGGCAGAGAGACGGCGGGGGCAGCGGGGGGGGGGGTGGAGTGGGGGGGGTGGGGTCAGAGGACTGGAAGCAGGCCCTGTGCTGACAGCAGAAAGCCTGATACGGGACTCAGACTCAGGAACCGTGAGATCATGATTTGAGCTGAAGTCGAACACTTAGCTGACTGAGCCACCCAGGTACCCCCCAATGTTTTTACTTTCCACTTTCTTAATTCCCAGTTGGTAGTTATCATCTGTGTGCACTGCTTGCCCTCATTGCACACGTGCACACACACCTCACCCTCAACCCTCTGAGGACCAGGACTGTTTTGCACCTTCCTCAGCCCCTGGACTCTCCTGCTTCAGTTCTCTGTTGGGCTCACTCCTCCCACCTCAGTGGTCCCTGAAGCATGTCCTTGCCTGGTGGGAGGTTGATGCTGAGCTTCCTCCACCTGTGGCACTCTATGTGAAACTAAAGGGCCCAGTAGTAGAGAGTAGTTGACAGGCATACTGGGAAACGGGGGCCTCAAACACCAGCACCCTCCAGCTTCTGGGGACAGGGAAGTCCTCCAGAGAGGCCAGCTGGGATGAGATTAGCATGGCCATTGTGCAGCAAAAGTTGCCCCGTTTCTCTATGTGTCTGCTATGAACTTGACACTTTGATTCTTTATGGGGTACCAAGTGGAGCTCTAAGTATATTTAATCTTTTCCTAAATTATTCATGCACTAGTAGCTACCAGCAAGGCTACCTGAACAAATGACATGAAATGTGTTATTTTGCTACCCACTTAATAGATGAATTAGTAGATCTTTTATTCAAAAGGGTTTATTTGAGAGGACTCAAATACTCCATTTTTCTACTCAATTTTTAATTTTCAGAACTAAAGTAGCGAAGTACATCTGTTATTTCACTTGACCTCCGTATCCCGCTGTGTCTTTATGTGTAAAGGATGGTGAACTGGGAACCTCCCGGTGGACAGTGTGATCAGCATGGCGTTCAGCACATTGATGCAGAACACAGCACCTGGGCCGTGCTGGCCTAGTGAGCTGGGAATTTACTTTTGAAGCAAGAGAGTAATAAGCAAACCTAAAGCAGAGGAACCACTGCTGGTGTTACACTCTAATATTTGTTTTCTTTTCATTAGATTTTTGAAGACTATGAGAAATTGCTTCAGTCTGAGAATTATGTGACTAAGAGACAATCTTTAAAGGTAATATCAAATTGCTTAAGTTAGTCTGTGTTGGTTGATGTCTTGTCAGTAAATGATGGCCTCTTAGTGGACAAGTACATATGGGGAAAATTAAAGTGCCCCCCCCTTTATTTTTGTAACTTGAAAAGTATGCTTCATGTTATGACTGTACTTTGTAGCAAAACAATGTTGTGTCCTGCCTCGACTACTTTTTGGAAGTAATAACATAAAAATAGTAAGTGCATGATAAAGTAGGATTTCGTATATTTCAGCTCAGAAAGAAAGTTAAACCTAAGTTAATTTAAATAAAACCACAGTTCTCTCCTAGGGGATATTTTCTGGAGATGAAAAGAAATCACTCTTAGCTTGAAACTAAGATCTGAATTACTGTTTATAAGGAAGAAACGGCAAAATTCTCCTGTAGTTCTCTCTCTCTCTTTTTTTTTTTAATGTTTATTTATTATTTTTGAGAGAGAGAAACAGAGTGTGAGCTGGGGAGGGGCAGAGAGAGAGGGAGACACAGAATCCGAAGCAGGCTTCAGGAGCTGAGCTGTCAGCACAGAGCCCAACGCAGGGCTTGAATTCACAAACCCAGGGCTTGAACTCACAAACCGTGAGATCAAGATCTGAGCCAAAGTCCGACGCTTAACCGCTTAACTGACTGAGCCACGTGGACACCACTTCTGCAGTTCTCTTTCAGTGTATCTTGAAACAGAAACCAAAATGACCGTATTTTTCTTATACATCTATATAATGTAGACTTCGTAGGGTATTTTTCAGAGAAGGGAGAAGAAAAGGTGACATTGACAAAATATAACACATCAAATGCAAGATTAAAGTTTCCCTCTAAGTTTATGACATTACTGGAGAAATTCTGAATATATTTTCAATTGAGAGGGAAGACAACTTTCTACTATGAAATGGTGCTTATAGAACTGAAACGTTATGGGGCTCCTGGGAAGCACTTACCCCCAGATTTGTAACATATTTTTCTAAAGATTTTTTTTTAACTGCATTGCATTACTGGGTTCCATTCTCTGAGCATTCTTGTTAGTGTTTTACTACAGGTCATTTTTAGAGGTACCTCCACCATTTAACATGTTCAAATTGTATTTCCAACAAAGATGCTGAAATATGAAACATGCTTATTCTTTAAGAGTTAAAAGAATAATCTTTAATAAAGTGGCTGTAATAAACAGATATGTGAGAAGACTACATGATCAAGAACACAAAACTGTGCTTTTCTAAAAATTGCCAGTATTACACCAAAACAGACTCTGGAAAGAGGTCAAAAGATGATATCGCTAGCTGGAAAAGAAAGTAAAGTCAGTCCTCAATTATCTGCAAATAGCTTTAGTTGGATGAATTATTGGGGGTGATGAGAGGGGTAAAAGGGCACTCCATTTGGCCAACAAATAGTTATGTGCTCCTATTCCTGACATTACAGTGACAGCCAAGAACAAAATGAAGTCGCATCTCAATGGAGCTTACATTCTGCCAAGGAGAACAGACAATTGATAAATAAACAGATAAATATGTAATTTTCAGGTGATTTTAGAACAGTTATGCAGGGCAAAAGGGCAGGAAGTGATGACTGAAGGGATAAAAGTGTGTGTGTGTGTGTGTGTGTGTGTGTGTGTAAACAGTGGCATTTACTATTGGAGAGTATATCACCTATGAAATACCTGTGCAAGTTTGCTTTCCCTCATGAGGCAGGAAGCCCAGCAGAGTACAGCCGCCACGTAGTCGGTGAGTGGCCTTCCCTCCTTCAGTGAAACAGTGCCTGGAAGCAGCCATTTGGCCAGGAGGAGGTGGGGCTGCCCCTGTGGGAGTAGAACATCAGTTAGAGCTGTGTCCCTACCCTTCAGATCTCACTCAGATATTCCAAAGAATGTTTTTGGCAGATAATAATTGGTTGGTTTTGTCAAGCAGTTTGTATGATTTTGGGGCTTACTAAATATCACCTGTATTATGTTTACATGTTGGGATGACATTAACAGAACAATGTGTTTATTTCTAAATAGTGAATACAGTTTTGTTTTGTTTTGTTTTAATTTTTTTTTTAACGTTTATTTATTTTTGAGACAGAGAGAGACAGAGCATGAATGGGGGAGGGTCAGAGAGAGAGGGAGACACAGAATCTGAAACAGGCTCCAGGCTCTGAGTGGTCAGCACAGAGCCTGACGCGGGGCTCGAACTCACGGACTGCGAGATCATGACCTGAGCTGAAGTCGGACGCTCAACCGACTGAGCCACCCAGGTGCCCCTAGTGAATACAGTTTTAACTAAAGTGATGACATAAGCCCATTTTGTATCACATTTTTGTCAGTTCATTTTACCCATGATTTTGCCTTAGCTGTGACCTGCCTTCCCCTGTATTTGTGCCCTCGTTGCTCCAAGGGTACCCATTGATGGAGGGGTCAGTGAGCTATTTTCAGCCAGTCATTCAGCACCTTTTTATTGAGTTTCCCCTTGCATGGAAACCCGTACAAGCTGATCTGTGTAGAAAATATACCACGGTTTCACTGCTCTTTTTCTGGAGCCTGGACTGTTGAGATGGAGCTTCCGACAAAGGCAGTGACATTATGCCATGCTCTCCCAAGTCCAGAAAGCTTGTTAAAGCAGCTGAAGATAAGGCTGCATCCTGTTGGCATACCTGTGTAGTACCTAAAGAATAGAATTCCCTATTTGCTAAGGCTCCACAACGACAGCCAAAACAGAGGAGCTGCTGCTCTGTATTATAAGAGATCATCGCCCTCGGAGGGAAGTAGAAATTGAATAGGAAACAGAGACAACAGTGCTCTAAGGGGCCAGCATGTAAGAAATAGCTCATATGTTTTCCAAATCCTTCCTCTTTTTAGTGAGAATCTATGAGACCCTGAACCAAAGTAGCGACATTGGTATGAACTAAGGTGATGGGACTAAAGTGGGATCCAGAAAGCTGAGGGTCATAGACTTTAGAGTTTATCTTTGTGCCATTTTCAGCAGTGACAGGAATTCATGATAGAAATTTTTCTGTGATCGACGATCTCTAGAGCCTTTGGTGAAGTTATAAAGCTAACAGTTGTTCATCCAAACATCTGGGCCTTCTTCCTGTTTTTTCCGTCATGCTACCTTATCATCTCCTACCCATGGGCCCATTGCCCTCATTCTGTTCTCAAGCCCCACCTTGTCCTTTCCCCTTGTTAATAGACATAAAGTGGTTAGAGCAGAGCCTAGCTCATGTTAAGAAGTAGATATTTGTTCAATAAAGTAAAAATAAATTTTATAAGTAAATATTCCTCTCCTGTCCTCAGTGCTCAATCTCTAGGAGGTGGTCTATTCTAAACAAATAATTGAGACTAGGGTATGAATTAGACAGATAGCCTAGCAGGATGCATTTGCATTTGAAAACAGAAGCAGTGGATATGTGATTGGTACAATCTGTAATACAAATCTGGTGGGTAGCACAGGGGAGTGAGAAGGTTCATTCTTCACTGCTGTCTACTGCCCGCCCCCCTCCACTGTTCTGCCCCCTTCTCACGTGGCTCTGAGGCTAGACACCTCTACTCTATTTCCAGCGACATAGGCAAGGAGCAACCGAGTTTGTATCTGGTATTGAAACTCTCCCTTTTCCACTTGATTGTGCTTCCTACTTATTCACAGATGCCCCAGCCCATGCAGAAGGCCTCTCTCCTGTTCTTTATTAATCAGCCAGATGTACTACATTGGCTGCTACTCTTGCCTAAAATCTTTTATAGTGGAGTATCTCATAAATGTTTTGTTTACAGTGTGATAAAACTGAGCACTGGTTGGACACCAAAAAAACCAAACCAAAACAAAACAAAAACTAGTAATAAAAGACATATAAAGCAGGGTGCCTGGGTGGCTCACTTGGTTAAATGTCTGACTCTTGATTCCGGCTCAGGTCATGATCTCACAGTTGTGAGTTTGAGCCCTGCATTGGGCTCTGCCCTAAGTGTGGAGCCTGCTTAAGATTCTCTCTCTTCTTTCTGCACATGTAGGAAACTGATTTGAGGATTAACACAACAATCTGCACAACCTGAACCATAGAACTCAGTCGGTACACAGCGCAGAGAGGTGAACTGGGGGAGAGAGAAGCCGCAGAGGGCAGGGAGGTGTTTTTGCTTGTGGAGAGAGGATGGAGACGGGATGGGGGTGGGGTGGGGGGTATTATGGAAAAAGCACTCTCCCCCAAAAGCAGTTGGAGAAAAAGTGGGAAAATGGAAACGGCCACAGGGACTGAACTAAAAAGGGAGAAAGGAGAAAGGAGAGGGTTTAAATTCCATTAAGACTCTCTAAACAGGGGGGAGCGCAGACTCTGAAATTCTGCAGCTCAATACCTGGCAGTGCTCTGGTGAGAAGGGCGAATCCTCAGGAGCAGAGTGAAGTCAGGGGTCTTCGGGCCACACGGGGAAAGGTGGTTCCCCTGCTGAGGAGGCTGTGCGGCCACCCGGTCCCAGCAGACCCCAGAGAACAAACACATTCGCTACTCCAGGAACAAGGTCATTAAAGGTGAAGCATGGTGCCAGAGGTGTGTTGTGATTTTCCATAATCCCTGAAACGCTGCTGGCTACACTATTTCGTGAACTTTTTCTGGGGCGGGCTGGCACCTGGCCGCAGTCTCGGGGCACCAGCAGCAGCACAATTCCGCGAAAAGTTCCAGGGTGCAGCCGGCACCCAGCCATTGCTCGGTGAGATCCTCCCCCAGAGGGTCTGAGCGGGTTAAAAGCCGCAGTCCCTCAGAAGTGAAGAGTCGGGAAGCACAGCTGATCTGAGATAAAACTCAGGAGGGAGGTGCCGCCTGGCAGCCTGAAGGCTTGGTCACAGACAGTGTAAAGGCAGAGAGTGCTCCAGCTTCTGGAGACAAAGGACAGGTGCGCGATTGCTGGTCGGGTAGAGCAGAGTTCCGATCTGGAGATTCGGTTCCTGCTTGACGCCATTTTTGCCACTCCCGCGCATGGGCTTACACACCTACAGGCACCACAACACTCCACACCAGGAAGCTAAGCAGCGCCATCTAGTGGAGAATGGAGCCATTACACTAAGCCCCATCCAACTGGGCCAACCTCGCTCTTCAGAAACACAAGTCTCCACCTGCTTAGATTATGGACTATAAAGTGCTTCATAGTTTGAGTGCTAGGGTAAAATGAAGTAATTTGAATCCCATTTCAGTCTGTTCGCTGGCCCATCTATAAAATTTTCTTTTTTTCCTTTTTCTTCTTTTTCATTTCTTTTCTTTTTCTTGAATAAAGAGAAAGAAATATTTTTATTTTCAATTTTTATTAAAAATATTTTTCTTTAAAATTTGTTTGTATTAAATTTTATATTTTTTTGTAAATTTTTCAAATTCTATTTTACTTCTATCATTTCATTTTATTCTATTTCAGTGTATTCATTTTTTCAGATTTTCAAATGTTTTCCTTTTTTTCTTTTTCCCTTTTTTCTCTAATCTATCAAGCTCCTTTCAACAACCAGATAAAAACACACCTAGGATCAAACATCATTTATTGGACTTGGGTGTGTGTGTTGTTTTTAATTTTTTAATTTTAATTTTTTTTTGCCTTATTAATTCCTTTTCTTCCTTCAAAATGACAAAACAAAGGAATTCACCCCAAAAGAAAGAGCAGGAAGAAACAACAGCCAGAGACTTAATCAAGAGAGATACAAGCAAGATGTCTGAACCAGAATTTAGAATCACGATAATAAGAATACTAGCTGGGGTCGAAAATAGATTAGAATCCCTTTCTATGAAGATAAAAGAAGTAAAAGCTAGTCAGGATGAAATAAAAAATGCTATAACTGAGTTATAACAATCTCGAATGGATGCCACAGTGGCAAAAATGGATGAGGCAGAGCAGCCAATCAGTGATATAGAGAACAAACTTATGGAGAATAATGAAGGAGAAAAAAAGAGGGAGACCAAGTCAAAGAGCACAATTTAAGAATGAGAGATTTCAGTGACTCATTAAAAAGGAACAACATCAGAATCATAGGGGTCCCAGAAGATGAAGAGAGAGAAAAAGGGGTAGAAGGGTTATGTGAGCAAATCATAGTGGAAAACTTTCCTAACCTGGAGAAAAACACAGACATCAAAATCCAGGAAGCACAGAGGACTCCCATAAGATTCAACAGAAACTGACCATCAACAAGACATATCATAGTCAAATTCACAAATTACTCAGGCAAGGAAAGAATCATGAAAACAGCAAGGGAAAAAAAGTTCTTAACTTACAAGGGAATACAGGTCAGGTTTGCAGTAGAAACTTGGCAGGCCAGAAAGGAGTGGGAGGATATATTCAATGTGATGAATTGGAAAAATATGCAGCCAAGAATTCTTTATGCAGCAAGGCTATCATTTAAAATAGAAGGAGAGATTAAAAGTTTCCCAGACAAAAATTAAAGGAGTTCATGCCCACTAAACCAACGCTGCAAGAGATTTTAAGGGGGACTCTCTGAGGTGAGAAAAGATAAATAAATAAATAAATAAATACCAAAAGCAACAAATTTTAGAAAGGACCAGAGAACACCACCAGAAACTCCAACTCTACAAGAAACATAATTGCAATAAACTCATATCTTTCAGTACTCACTCTAAACGTCAATGGACTAAATACTCCCATCAAAAGACATACGGTAACAGAATGAATACAAAAACAAGAGCCATCTATATGCTGGAGATCCTCTTTAGACCTAAAGACACATTTATACTGAAATTAAGGGGATGGAGGACCATCTATCATGCTAATGGTCGACAAAAGAAAGCCAGAATAGCCATACTTATATCAGACAATCTAGACTTACAAATAAAGGCTGTGACAAGAGATGAAGAAGGGCATTATATCATATTAAGGGGTCTATCCACCAAGAAGACCTAATAATTGTAAACATTTATGCTCCAAATGTGGGAAAACCCAAATATATAAATCAATCACAAATATAAAGAAACGTATTGATAATAATACCGTAATAGTAGGGGACTTCAAAACCCCACTGACAGCAATGGACAGATCATCTAAATCAGAAAATCAAGAAAACAATGACTTTGAATGATACACTGGACCAGATAGACTTGACAGATATATTCAGAACATTGCATCCTAAAGCAGAATATGCATTCTTCTCCAGTGCACATGGAACATCCTCCAGAATAGATCACATACTGGGACACAAATCAGCCCTCAAGTGGTACAAAAAGATTGAGATTGTAACGTGCATATTTTCAAACCACAATGCTATGAAACTCAAAATCAACCACAAGAAAAAATTCGGAAAGGTAACAAATACTTGGAGACTAAAGAACATCCTACTAAAGAATTAATGGGCTAACCAAGAAGTTAAGGAAGAAATTAAAAAGTACATGGAAGCCAGTGAAAATCATAACAGCACAGCCTCAAACCTCTGCGACGCAGGTTCCCATAAGAGGGAAGTATATAGCAATCCAGACCTTCCTAAAGAAGAAAGAAAGGTCTCAGATACACAACCTAACCTTACACCTTAAAGAGCTGGAAAAAGAATAGCAAATAAAACCTGAAACCAGCAGAAGACAGGAAATAATAAAGATTAGAGCGGAAATCAATGCCATCGAAACCAAAAAACAGTAGAGCAGATCAATGAAACCAGAAGCTGGTTCTTTGAACAAATTAACAAAACTGATAAACCACTAGCCAGTTTGACCAAAAAGAAAAAGGAAAGGACCCAAATAAATAAAATCAAGAACGAAAGAGGAGAGATCATAACCAACACAGCAAAATAAAAATAATAATAAGAGAATATTATGAGCAATTAAACGCCAATAAAATGGGCAATCTGGAAGAAATGGACAAATTCCTAGAAACATATACACTACCAAAACTGAAACAGGAAGAAACAGAGAATTTGAACAGACCCATAACCAGTAAAGAAATCAAATTAGGAATCAAAAATCTCCCAAAAAAACAAGAGTCCAGGGCCAGATGACTTTCCAGGGGAATTCTACCAAACATTTAAGGAAGAGTTAACACGTACTCTCTTGAAGCTGTCCCAAAGAATAGAAATGGAAGGAAAACTTCCAAACTCTTTCTATGAAGCCAGCATGACCTTGATCCCAAAACCAGACAAAGACCCCCACTAAAAAGGAGAACTATAGACCAATTTCCCTGATGAACATGTATGCAAAAATTCTCAAGAAGATATTAGCCAACCAAATCCAACAATACATTAAACAATTTTTTCACCATGACCAAGTGGGATTTATACCTGGGATGCAGGGCTGGTTCAATATCTGCAAAACAATCAATGTGATTCATCACATCAATTAAAAAAAGGACAAGAACCATATGATCCTCTCAATAGATGCAGAGAAAGCATTTGACAAAATACAGCATCCGTTCTTGATAAAAACCCTCAAGAAAGTAGGGAGAGAAGGATCATACCTCGAGATCATAAAAGCCATATATGAAAGACCCAATGCTAATATCATCCTCAATGGGGAAAAACTGAGAGCTTTCCCCCTAAGGTCAGGAACAAGATGGGGATGTCCACTCTCACCACTGTTATTCAACATAGTATTGGAAGTCTTAGCCTCTGCAATCAGACAACACAAAGAAATAAAAGGCATCCAAATCGGCCAGGAGGAGGTCAAACTTTCACTCTTTGCAGATGACATGATACTCTATATGGAAAACCCAAAAGATTCCATGCTGATCCATGAATTCAGCAAAGTGGCAGGATATAAAATCAATGCACAGAAATCGGTTGCATTCCTATACACCAACAATGAAGCAACAGAAAGAGAAATCAAGGAATCGATCCCATTTACAATTGCACCAAAACCCATAAAATACCTAGGAATAAATCTAACCGAAGAGGTGAAAGTCTATACACTGAAAACTATAGAAAGCTTATGAAAGAAATTGAAGAAGACACAAAAACACGGAAAAATTTTCCATGCTCCTGGATAGGAAGAACAAATATTGTTAAAATGTAGCTACTACCCAAAGCAATCTACATATTGAATGCAATCCCTATCAAAAAAACACCAGCATTCTTCACAGAGCTAGAACAAACAATCCTAAAATTTGTATGGAACCAGAAAAGACCCTGAATAGCCAAAGCAATCTTGAAAAAGAAAACCAAAGCAGGAGGCATGACAATCCTCCTGAAGCAAGGATTGCCTCTTGAAGCAAGACTTCAAGCTGTGTTACAAGGCTGTAATCATCAAGACAGTATGGTATTGGCACAAAAGCAGACACACAGATCAATGGAAGAGAATAGAGAACTGAGAAATGGACCCACAAACCTATGGCCAACTAATCTTTGGCAAAGCAGGAAAGAATATCCACTGGAATAAAGACAGTCTCTTCAGTAAGTGGTGCTGGGAAAACTGGACAGCAACATGCAGAAAAATGAACCTGGACCACTTTCTTACACCATACTGCAAAACACACTCAAAATGGATGAAAGACCTAAATGTAAGACAGGAAACCATCAAAATCCTCCAGGAGAAAGCAGGCAAACACCTCTCTGACCTTGGCCTCAGCAACTTCTTAGTCAACACGTCTCCAGAGGCAAGGGAAACAAAAGCAAAAATGAACTACTGGGACCTCATCAAAATAAAAAGCTTCTGCACAGGGAAGGAAACAATCAGCAAAACTAAAAGGCAACCAACGGAATGGGAGAAGATATTTGTAAATGACATATCAGGTAAAGGGTTAGTATCCAAAATCTATAAAGAACGTATCAAACTCAACACCCAAAAAACAAATAATCCAGTGAAGAAATGGACAAAAGACATGAATAGACACTTCTCCAAAGAAGACATCCAAATGGCCAACCAACAAATGAAAAAAATGTTCAACATCACTCATCATCAGGGAAATACAAATCAAAACCACAATGAGATACCACCAGACACCTGTCAGAACGGCTAACATTAACAACTCAGGCAACAACAGATGTTGGCAAGGATGCGGAGAAAGAGGATCTCTTTTGCACTGCTGATAGGAATGAAAACTGGTGCAGCCACTCTGGAAAACAGTACGGAGGTTCCTCAAAAAATTAAAAAATAGAATGACCCTACAACCCAGCAATTGCACTACTAGGTATTTATCCAAGGGATATAGGTATGCTGTTTCGAAGGGACACACGCACCTCAATGTTTATAGCAGCACTATCAACAGTAGCCAAAGTATGGAAAGAGACCTAATGTCTATCGGTGGATGAATGGATAAAGAAGATGGGGTATATATACAATGGAGTATTACTCAGTGATCAAAAAGAATGAAATCCTGCCATTTGCAACTACGTGGATGGAACTAGAGGGTATTATGCTAAGCGAAATTAGTCAGAGAAAGGCAAATATCATATGACTTCACTCATATGAGGACTTTAAGACACAAAACAGATGAACATAAGGGAAGGGAAGCAAAAATAATGCAGAAACAGGGAGGGGGACAAAACCTAAGAGAGTCTTTAATATGGAGAATAAACAGAGGGTTACTGGAGGGCTTGTGGGAGGGGGGATGGGCTAAATGGGTAAGGGGCATTAAGGAATCTACTGAAATCATTGTTGCATGATATGCTAACTAACTTGGATGTAAATTAAAAAGATAGATTCTCTCTCTTCCTCTCTGTCTCTCCCCCACTCACTTTCTCTTAAGAAAAAAAAAGACAGATAAAGTGTATGTACAATATAGAAATTGTTGAAATGAATACTAAAGAGTTGGCTCTTTTGAATGCTAGACTGTAGGCAGACATCACTGTTCAAGGAGAGAGCCTGTCAAATACTGTGTATTTAGGAGAAAACTATTGTTTTGGAGAGCTCCACTGGTGCATTGTTGGTTTTTCTTTTTGAGAATTAGGTCTGGGGTAGCAGTATGTTCTGTTTTGACACAGCTGTTTATATCTCTGAATTCTGTAATATTTTGCACATAGATGTTTCATCATTTTAGAAATCAAGAGAGTTTAGGTTATTTTAAGAGTATACTTAGAGTATTCTTTAAGTGATAAACTGTCTTAAAGCTCGGCTATGTTCTAACTCCAAAGCTACCAACCGTCTTTTGTTAATCTTATTCTTAATTTTCGTGAGCTACCTTGAGATGCTTGGATTCCTGGTGTCAATAAAAAATAATTAACAGAGAAATTCCTTCCCCTCACATGACAGAGCTTAGGAATTTATTTCTTATCTTCTTCAGAGCCTGGTATTTAATTATTAGAGGGAAAGATTATAATTCAAAAGAAGCTTGGTAGAATTTGGGGGGTTGTTTTTGGCTCTGGTCAATTTCATTAAAACACTAAGTTAATAGAAACTCTTATTATTTCCACTTGCTTTGGTTCTACTTTGTAATATATAAGCCTATAAAATGAAATTTAGAGAACTAAAAACAGTTGTTTTCCATTTTACCTAGTATACTATTGTGTTAAATGCTTTGTATTATGATGAAATGCAGCATTTTGTCATTGTCAGTATTAATTAAAATAGATTAAATTTAATGACTAAAAGAGTCAGTGTAGTTGGTAAATAATTTAACACAATTGCTTGTTTCATAAAACTAGTGAAATTATATTAGCAGAGGCTAGGTTGGATAGAGTTTATATGTATGCATACCCATGGAATAAAAATTAAAGTGACTTAATCTGAATTTAACTCATAAATGTCACTTCAGCAAATTATTGAGTGTGTGTGTACATGCAAATTAGGGGTAAATTTTTTTAGTGAAATTTCTTTGTTGCTGAAAGGCCTTTTGATATGTGTATGTGTATATAGTAATATGTATATGTATTTGTGTATATATGATGTGTATTTTATTGGATTTTTATATATGTTTTATATAAATATATCTTTATATATCAATGTAGAAGCTGTATCAATATCTATCTATAGATGTAGAAAGCTCTGTAAAGAAGCCTATCTATATCTGTATATGCCCATGTATATCTTAGGTGGGTGTATCTTACATCCACATATATGTCTTGTCAGTTTTACAACCCAAAAGAGGTTTGTGGTTTGTTTTTTGTTTTTTGTTTTGTTTTTTGGGGTGTTTTGTTTGGTTTGGTTTGGTTTTTTGGTGGTTTTTTTTTTTTTTTTTTTTTTTTTTTTGAGAGTCTGGAAGCCATACTGCTGACCCATAAACATGCCAGAAGACAGCACGCCTATTGCCCTGTCACCAGGGAAATTAACCCTGGTACTTCTCTCCAAGCTGCAAGCATTTGCTTGTCAGAGAGATAAGAGTTTTATTTAATTCTCTGTATTAGTGGAATAAAGGCAATTAGTTAAAACGAATAGATACCTTAGTGGACAGGTGGGTTCAGAGTGAAATGTGAAGGGTGCACAGCAAAAGGCACTGTCAAGTCCCCTTACAGAGGACAGGTTACCTTTCATCTTGAGAAGATACACATGTAATGGGTTGCAGCTGCATGGCAGTATAAGTAAGGTGGAATTTTATGTGTCTTCGTGATGTCTTTTTCACACATTACCTACAATGATGTGCTGTGGATGTGCTTATTCAGTAATCAAACTGCTTGCTTTCTTTCCTACATTTTGTCAACTTTATTTCCCCAACAGTATCCATGCACATCACACAGTTAAGTTGTAAAGGGTACAAACACAAACATGATTTGATAGATGCCCTTACGTTCTAAAGAGGCAAGTAAGTCTGTACTGCAAGGCAGTGAGTACTGCTGAGGAAAAACAACGCAGAGCAACAGGGGAGAAAGTTGAGCTCTTAGAAACTGAATGTAGAATGGTGGTCCCCAGGCACTGGCGGGCAGGGGGATGAGAGGTGTTGGTCAATGGGTACAAACTTTCAGTTACGAGAAGACCAAGTCCTAGGATCCGATGTCCAGCATGGTGACTATAGTTAAGAATACTGTGTCGCGTACTTGAAACTTGCCGAGAGTGGATCTTAAGCATTCTCATCACACACCAAACCAAAGGGTAACTGTGAGGTGATGGATGTGTTAATTAACATTGTGGTAAATGTTTTACAGCGTATACGTATTTGAAATGATTGTGACGTACACTTCAAGTATAGACAGTTTTGTCAGTTATAGCTAAATAAAGCCAGGGGAAACATTGGGAGCAAAGAGAGTGCAGCCACAGGGGCAGAAGAATGAGGAGTAAGTGGGGCTCCAAGGAAAGGAAGTAGAAGTGACTCAGGAGCACAGAGGGCTTTGAATGCTATCCTAAGGAGTTTAATTTTTTCCCCCTAAACTTATTGGCATCCAGGGAATTTTTTATTCATTCACTCCTGAAGTGGAATTGGTAACATGAATGGGGCTGATCTTCAGGAAGATGTGTTTGACACTGCATGCAGGGTGGATTGGATTGGGTCTGCATTGAGGAAGGGACCACTCTGCGTGCTGCTGCAGGAGCCCAGCGAGAGGCCCTGAGGGCTGGAAAGAGGATGCTGGCAATAAAAGTAGAAGGAAAGATGTTCGAGACATTGATAAACAGAAAATTGGCAGACCGTGGATGTAGATTTGATGCAACGGCGGAGCGAAAGAAGAAGCCGAGGAGGACTTCAACTCTGCCCTAGGGACCTGGCTGGCAGTGGTGTCATTAACAAAGCGTGAAAGGAAGGGTTTCAGAGAAGCTGAGTGTGATTAGCTAGCCGAGTGTTCTACTGGGCCTCCAGGCAGGCAGTTAGAAACTTTGGTATATATATTAAAAAAAAAAAAAAAAAAAAGAAAGGGGGTGGGGGTTGCCTGGGTGGCTCAGTCAGTTGAGCATCCGACTCTTGATTTCAGCTCAGGTCATGATCCTAGGGTCGTGGCCTTGAGCCCTGTGTTGGGCTCTGTGCTGAGTGTGGAACCTGCTTGAGAATTTTTCTCTCTCTCTCCCTCTCTCTCCCAACACCCCCTCCCCCAACTCACGCTGTCTCTCTGTCTCTCAAATTAAAAAAAAGAAAAAGTAATGTTGTTATAGAGCTTAGGAAAGAAACTGGGACTTGAAATACAGGTTTGGGAGACATCTTCCTAGATATTACAGTTGAAGCCTTGGGTGTAGGTAAGACTGAAGAGGGAGAAAAGATCAGAGATTCAAGATACCGCTTGGAAAATTCCTACATAAGGAGGGCAGTAACACAGGAGCAAAGAAATAAGCTGCAAGAGTGTGGAGGTTCCTCAGAAAATTAAAAATAGACCTACCCTATGACCCAGCAATAGCACTGCTAGGAATTTATCCAAGGGATACAGGAGTACTGATGCATAGGGGCACCTGTACCCCAATGTTTATAGCGGCACTCTCAACAATAGCCAAATTATGGAAAGAGCCTAAATGTCCATCAACTGATGAATGGATAAAGAAATTGTGGTTTATATACACAATGGAATACTACGTGGCAATGAGAAAAAATGAAATATGGCCTTTTGTAGCAACATGGATGGAACTGGAGAGTGTGATGCTAAGTGAAATAAGCCATACAGAGAAAGACAGATACCATATGGTTTCACTCTTATGTGGATCCTGAGAAACATAACAGAAACCCATGGGGGAGGGGAAGGGAAAAAAAAAAAAAAGAGGTTAGAGTGGGAGAGAGCCAAAGCATTAGAGACTGTTAAAAACTGAGAACAAACTGAGGGTTGATGGGGGGTGGGAGGGAGGGCAGGGTGGGTGATGGGTATTGAGGAGGGCACCTTTTGGGATGAGCACTGGGTGTTGTATGGAAACCAATTTGACAGTAAATTTCATATATTAAAAAATAAAAAAAATAAAAAAAAAAAAGAAATAAGCTGCAAGAGATAAGGAGCCAGAAGAATTCAGTGGCCTTGAAACCAGGGGCAAAGAAAGTTTCCAAAGAGGGGCAGTTAGCTTTAGATGTGGCAGAGATATTAAGGAAAACGAAGATGAGCAGTTTGCACAACGGCTGTCCCATGTTTGGGAATACCCAGCTAACATCCATCACTGCCCATCATTTCCTTTTGTGCGCTAAAATAACTTTAAGGTGTGTAGTTCTTAGTTGTTAAATAGACAGCCAGATGCACACCCTCACACACTCACACACACACACACACACACACATCACTACACACACATGTCTGGGGTTCTGTTGCTAGACAGTATTGTGATAGACAGCCAGCTCAAAGTTTCATGTGCTTTCTCCTCCCATCCAGGATTTCTGTAACTATCTGTACAATAGATTACTATCCTGAGGCATCCAGAAAAGGTCTGGTGAATAGGAGAACTCAAAAATAATTATATCATGTATAAAGCTGTGTGAAGGGTACATTTCAGCTGCCTGGTTGCTGAAGCTTTAGGATCTCTACCACTACATGAGAATACAAAGTTGATGAGGTAGAGAACATTCAGCGATGCTACTAGAGGCTCTCCCACTATTCTCATTTTTGGTATTTTTATTTTGTTTTAAAGTGTCTTAGTCTGTTTGGGCTGCTACAACAAAAATACCACAGACTGGGAGGCTGGGCAGCCCAAGATCAAGGGGCCAGCAGCGAGAGAGCTCTCTGGGGTCTCTTTCATAAGAGCACCAGCCCCATTCATGCAATCCTACCTTCCCAAAGGCCCCACCTCCTAATACCATCACATTTGGGGTTAGGATTCCAACATACAGATTTTAGGGAGGCACAGACATTCAGTTCATAACATGGAATAATGCTGCATTTGGGGGGAACCATTAATTTGTTACAAGAAAATGTTTTGCTTTACTTTTTTATAAAAACTTGCTGTACATATTAAACTTCATGTGGATTCAGGGTCAATGATTTTTTTTTTTCTTGGCTATCTAGCGGGTTTTGTAATAAAAGTTAGGGGGAAGGTAAGATTCACTTAATGGAACCTATTTGCCCAGTAAGCTACTAGAGTACATTTATTCAGGGAAGGGAGGTATAACTGTAGAATCAATTTTGGTATTCTTTTTTCTAGCACAATGCCTAAGAAGCAATGTAGTACTGGGAAGCAAGATTAAAGTAAGAGAGGAAAATAATAAATTCATTTTGGGCTATCTCTGGATGAAAGCTACAGAGAGAGCTTTTTTAAGCTGCAGCAATGACTGGCTTTTAAAAAAGATGCAGAAATGCATTAATCACTGAGTTTAGCAAAACTGTGTGAAAAGCTTAAAATAGCTTAATAACCACTCCTTTCATGCCTGTGCTAAATGTAAGATGCATGTAATAAAGACTCTCAGTTTTTTTCATGTCAACATTCCTAACCACATTTATAGTTTGTTTTTCAGGGAAAAGTGCCATATATTTTGAATCAGATGGCTCTCAGATTATTGCTTTAATTTTGTGTTTGTTTGTTTGTTTGTTTTGTAGCTTCTAGGTGAACTGATCCTGGACCGACACAACTTTGCCATTATGACAAAGTACATCAGCAAGCCAGAGAACCTCAAACTGATGATGAACCTCCTTCGAGATAAAAGTCCCAACATTCAGTTTGAAGCCTTCCATGTCTTTAAGGTAAAGTGCAACAGAAATAACGTGGGCATTTGCTTTTCACTTTCAAATGGCTAACTCCCTGCTGTTTACTCTCCTTTATACTTGAGAGAAAATGAAATAGGCAGTTTTTCTGTTTTGTGTGACTTGGATGAAATTTTAGAGTTATTTTAATGAATGCCCATTTGTTTCTAATCCCTATCTCTAAATATTTTCATTTTTTCCACTGAGAAAATAGGTGGATACTGTTTCCCAAACGTTACTAAAATAATCAGCGATAGAGCCAGAACCCAAATCCCAAGGGTCGGAATTATTGAATGCTTTGCTTTCTGCCTTAAGTGTTTTTTTGAACCTTAAATGAAGCATTGAAGAAACAGTGGGGCACTACTCACTTTCATTACTTGTTTAGAAATTTTTTTTTAAATATGTTTTGCTATGAATGGAAACTAGTTCCCCATAACACCAGCTTCTTTCTAACATTTTTTCTTTGATGTAAGAGTGACAAAATGGCCTTCTAGTAATTTTAGACAATATACTTTTTTAAAGCATGGTAGGAGAAATCTGTAATCTGTAATCCCATACTTGTAATCAAACTGTTGTAAAGATTTTAGTTAACTTTATTTTCCTGTGCTCATATTTGAAGGTTTTTTTTTTCTGCAGCTGTATTCACATGGTACACAAAATTGATATCCCAATTTTATCACTTAGTGCTATGCCAGAAGACGTGAACATTAATTCATTGTTGTTATATGTGGGTTTTAGAGCCAGTAGTTTTATTAGCATTATAGTTTATCATTGGGTTTATTTACTCTAGTTTACTTGAATAGTCCTCTGTTATTTATATTTAGGTTGTTTCCATTTTCCCCACTGTAAGGAATGCTGTCATGAGCATTTTCTATATCCAGCCAGTTGTTTTTCCATATTTGGGATTATTTTCTTAGGATAGATTATCTGGAGGGGTGCCTGAGGGGCTCAGTTGGTTAAGTGTAGGATTCTTGGTTTCCTCTCAGGTCATGATCTCACGGTTTGTAGGTTAGAGCCCCACATCAGTTCTGCGCTGGCTGTGCAAAGCCTGCTTGGAATTCTCTCTCCCTCTCTCTGCCCCTCCCCCGCTTGCATGCTTACACATGTGCAAACTCTCTCTCAAAATTGTTTTAAAAAGGATTAAAAAAGGATAAATATCTCTGGAGTAAAATTAAGAGTCAAGGGGGTTCCAGGCTTTTTTTGGATCTTTATGATGTTTATTCGTGACTGAATTTATAAGTCTAAAAATGGGAGACATGACAGTTTATAAGGTATGTAGCTGTTGCTTTGAGAGGTTAAAAAAAAAAAAAAAGCTTAGTCCATCTTTCAGCCATCGGGTCTTTTTTGGCCAGAGAGCCGCTAGAGAAATTCAAATGCCAAATTAATTTATAAATTCCATTCAATTATGTTCAAAATCCCTACAGGACTTCTCATGGAACTTGGCAAGCTGATTCTGAAAGTTATGTGGTAGAACAATGGTCTAAGGTTAGCTATGGCAATTTTAAAAAAGAGCAAGGTAGGGGAATCCACTCTACCAGATACTGAGACTTAAGATTTATAGTAAATGAAGACAGTATTGTATTGGCATAGAGACAGATAAATAAAACAACAAAACCAGGGTAGAGGGCCCAGAAATAAACCTGTACAAACATGAAACGGTTTTGATAGTGGAAGAATTATAAATCAGTTGAGAATAGGTTAACTGTTTAATAAATGGTTCTAGAGTAATGGATTTCATCTATGGAGAGAAAACCCTATACTATACCCTCCACTATACTCAGAAATAAATTCTCGGTAAATATCTGCACTTGAAAAGCAAAACTTTTTAACTTTTAGAAGAGAAAATAAGAGACTGTCTTTATGATGTATAGGAGGGAAGAATTCTTTAAACAGAATGTAGAATCACAAAACATAATAGGAAGTATCTAATTAACTACATCAAAATAGACACCTTTCCAGCAAAAACATCCAGATGGCTAACACAAATGAAAAAATGCTCAACATCACTCATCACCAGGGAAATACAAACCAAAACCACAATGCGATACCACCTCACACCTGTCTGAATGGCTAACATTAACAACTCAAGCAACAACAGATGCTGGGAGGATGCAGAGAAAGAGGATCTCTTTTGCACTGCTGGTGGGAATGCAAGCTGGTGCAGACACTCTGGAAAACAGTATGGAAGCTCCTCAAAAAATTAAAAATAGAAATACCCTACGACCCAGCAATTGCACTAGTAGGTATTTATCCAAGGGATACAGGTGTGCTGTTTCGAAGGGGCACATGCATCCTCCTGTTTTACCAACAATAGCCAAAGTATGGAAAGAGCCCAAATGTCCATTGATGGATGAATGGATAAAGAAGATATGGTATATATATATACAATGGAGTATTACCCAGCAATCAAAAAGAATGAAATCCTGCCATTTGCAACTATGTGGATGGAATTGGAGGGTATTACGCTAAGCGAAATTAGTCAGTCAGAAAGACAAATATCATACGACTTCACTCATATGTGGAATTTAAGATACAAATTAGGTGAACATAAAGGAAGGGAAGCAATAATAATATAAAAACAGGCAGGGGGGACAAAACAGATGAGACTCCTAAAAACGGAGAACAAACTGAGGGTTGCTGGCGGTGTTGTGGGTGGGAAGATGGCTAAATGGGCAAGGAGCACTAAGGAGAACACTTGTTGGGATGAGCACTGGGTGTTATATATAGGGGATGAATCACTACATTCTACTCCAGAAATCATTATTGCACTATATGCTAACTAACATGGATATAAGTGAAAAATAAATAAATAAATAAATACATAAATACATAAATAAATAAATAAATTTTTAAAAAAAGACAGAATAAGCAAAGTGAAAAGATAGAATGTGACACATATAACTGGCAAATCATTTGGAAAGACAATTCAAAAGAAAAATGGGCAAAGGATGCAAGTTGGTAACTTACAGATGAGAAAGCCTGATTGGTCAATAAGTAGGTGAAGATGATCATCTTACTAAGTAACATTGGAAATGGCCATTGAAATATCAATGAGATATCATTTTACATTTTCATAATGGCAATATGTTGAAGTCTGACAATAGCAAATATTGGTAAGGTTGGACAGCAGTGGAAGCTGTCCTACACTGTAAGTTAGCACAACCACTTTGGAGAGCAATTTAGCAAATTAAAGAACTGAAAGTATGCGTATCTTTCAATCCTGAAATCTCATTTCTCAGCAATTGTTTTAAGTTTATTTATTTTTGAGAGAGAGAGAGTGTGTGTGCAAGGGAGAGAGAAGGGAGGGAGAGAATTCCAAGCAGGCTCCACAGTGTCAGCAGTAGCCCGACATGGGGCTGGATCCCACGAACTGTGAGATCATGACCTGAGCCGACATCAAGAGTTGGACACTGAACCAACGGAGCCTCTCAGGTGCCCTCTCAGCAAGTTTTTAGAGACATTCTTGCACATGTGCGTGAGGAATCATGTACAAAAATATTTATCACAACATTGTTTAGAATGGTGTAAAATGAGAGAAAAAACCCACAAATGGGCATCAACAGGAGATGGGGAAAATAAATCATGCTATATTCATACAGTAGGATATAGTAATGGGTTAAAATTAATTGAGTTATACCGATCAGCAGGGACAAATCCTAAACACTGAATCAAATAAGGAAATGTTAAAAGGATGTTATTTATTTAAAGGTTGAAACCATGCAAAACAGAACTGTATATGGATTCATACTACTGCAGCTATAGTCTGAAAACCTGTATGGGGATGATAAATACCAAATCCAGGATAGCAGTCACCTCAGTGGGGAGGGTTAGGGAGGAGAATGGTATCATGACGAGGTGACCAAGAGCCTCTAATTACATCTGTAATGTTTTAGGAAAAAATCTGCAGGCAAGTATGCCAAAAATCTTAGATTTTTTTTTCTTCTTACCCAATTCTTTCTTTCTTTCTTTCTTTCTTTCTTTCTTTCTTTCTTTCTTTCTTTCTTTTTCTTTCTTTTAATATATGAAATTTATTGTCAAATTGGTTTCCATACAACACCCAGTGCTCATCCCAAAAGGTGCCCTCCTCAATACCATCACCCACACTCCCCTCCCTCCCACCCCCCATCAACCCTCAGTTTGTTCTCAGTTTTTAAGAGTCCCTTATGCTTTGGCTCTCTCCCACTCTAACCTCTTTTTTTTTGTTTTCCTTCCCCTCCCCCATGGTCTTCTGTTAAGTTTCTCAGGATCCACATAACAGTGAAAACATATGGTATCTGTCTTTCTCTGTATGGCTTATTTCACTTAGCATCACACTCTCCAGTTTCATCCACATTGCTACAAAAGGCCATATTTCATTCTTTCTCACTGCCACGTAGTACTCCATTGTGTATATAAACCACAATTTCTTTATCCATTCATCAGTTGATGGACATTTAGGCTCTTTCCATACTTTGGCTATTGTTGAGAGTGCTGCTATAAACATTGGGGTACAAGTGCCCCTATGCATCAGCACTCCTGCATCCCTTGGGTAAATTCCTAGCAGTGCTACTGCTGGGTCATAGGGTAGGTCTATTTTTAATTTTTTGAGGAACCTCCACACTGTTTTCCAGAGCGGCTGCACCAGTTTGCATTCCCACCAACAGTGCAAGAGGGTTCCCGTTTCTCCACATCCTCTCCAGCATCTATAGTCTTCTGATTTGTTTGTTTTGGCCACTCTGACTGGCGTGAGGTGATCACTGAGTGATGGTTTTGATTTGTATTTCCCTGATGAGGAGCGACGTTCAGCATCTTTTCATGTGCCTGTTGACCATCCAGATGTCTTCTTTAGAGAAGTGTCTATTCATGTTTTCTGCCCATTTCTTCACTGGATTATTTGTTTTTTGGGTGTGGAGTTTGGTGAGCTCTTTATAGATTTTGGATACTAGCCCTTTGTCCAATATGTCATTTGCAAATATCTTTTCCCATTCCATTGGTTGCCTTTTAGTTTTGTTGGTTGTTTCCTTTGCTGTGCAGAAGCTTTTTATCTTCATAAGGTCCCAATAGTTCATTTTTGCTTTTAATTCCCTTGCCTTTGGGGATGTGAAGTAAGAAATTGCTACGGCTGAGGTCAGAGAGGTCTTTTCCTGCTTTCTCCTCTAGGGTTTTGATGGTTTCCTGTCTCACATTTAGGTCCTTTATCCATTTTGAGTTTATTTTTGTGAATGGTGTGAGAAAGTGGTCTAGTTTCAACCTTCTGCATGTTGCTGTCCAGTTCTCCCAGCACCATTTGTTAAAGAGACTGTCTTTTTTCCACTGGATGTTCTTTCCTGCTTTGTCAAAGATGAGTTGGCCATACGTTTGTGGGTCTAGTTCTGGGGTTTCTATTCTATTCCATTGGTCTATGTGTCTGTTTTTGTGCCAATATCATGCTGTCTTGATGATTACAGCTTTGTAGTAGAGGCTAAAGTCTGGGATTGTGATGCCTCCTGCTTTGGTCTTCTTCTTCAAAATTACTTTGGCTATTCAGGGTTTTGTGGTTCCATATGAATTTTAGAATTGCTTGTTCTAGCTTCGAGAAGAATGCTGGGGCAATTTTGATTGGGATTGCATTGAATGTGTAGATAGCTTTGGGTAGTATTGACATTTTGACAGTATTTATTCTTCCAATCCATGAGCATGGAATGTTTTTCCATTTCTTTATGTCTTCTTCAATTTCCTTCATAAGCTTTCTATAGTTTTCAGCATACAGATCTTTTACATCTTTGGTTAGATTTATCCCTAGGTATTTTATGCTTCTTGGTGCAGTTGTGAATGGGATCAGTTTCTTTATTTGTCTTTCTGTTGCTTCATTATTAGTGTATGAGAATGCAACTGATTTCTGTGCATTGATTTTGTATCCTGCAACTTTGCTAAATTCATGTATCAGTTCTAGCAGACTTTTGGTGGAGTCTATCGGATTTCCCATGTATAATATCATGTCATCTGCAAAACGCGAAAGCTTGACTTCATCTTTGCCAATTTTGATGCCTTTGATTTCCTTGTGTTGTCTGATTGCTGATGCTAGAACTTCCAACACTGTGTTAAACAACAGCGGTGAGAGTGGACATCCCTGTCGTGTTCCTGATCTCAGGGAAAAAGCTCTCAGTTTTTCCCCATTGAGGATGATGTTAGCTTTGGGCTTTTCATAAATGGCTTTTATGATGTTTAAGTATGTTCCTTCTATCCCGACTTTCTCGAGGGTTTTTATTAAGAAAGGATGCTGAATTTTGTCAAATGCTTTTTCTGCATCGATTGACAGGATCATATGGTTCTTATCTTTTCTTTTATTAATGTGATGTATCACGTTGATTGATTTGCGAATGTTGAACCAGCCCTGCATTCCAGGAATGAATCCCACTTGATCATGGTGAATAATTCTTTTTATATGCTGTTGAATTCGGTTCGCTAGTATCTTATTGAGAATTTTTGCATCCATATTCATCAGGGATATTGGCCTGTAGTTCTCTTTTTTTACTGGGTCTCTGTCTGGTTTAGGAATCAAAGTAATACTGGCTTCATAGAATGAGTCTGGAAGTTTTCCTTCCCTTTCTATTTTTTGGGATAGCTTGAGAAGGATAGGTATTATTTCTGCTTTAAACATCTGGTAGAACTCCCCTGGGAAGCCATCTGGTCCTGGACTCTTGTTTGTTGGGAGATTTTTGATAACTGATTCAATTTCTTCACTGGTTATGGGTCTGTTCAAGCTTTCTATTTCCTCCTGATTGAGTTTTGGAAGTGTGTGGGTGCTTAGGAATTTGTCCGTTTCTTCCAGGTTGTCCAGTTTGTTGGCATATAATTTTTCATAGTATCCCCTGATAATTGCTTGTATCTCTGAGGGATTGGTTGTAATAATTCCATTTTCATTCATGATTTTATCTATTTGGGTCATCTCCCTTTTCTTTTTGAGAAGCCTGGCTAGAGGTTCATCAATTTTGTTTATTTTTTCAAAAAACCAACTCTTGGTTTCGTTGATCTGCTCTACAGTTTTTTTAGGTTCCATGTTGTTTATTTCTGCTCTGATCTTTATTATTTCTCTTCTTCTGCTGGGTTTAGGCTGTCTTTGCTGTTCTGCTTCTATTTCCTTTAGGTGTGCTGTTAGATTTTGTATTTGGGATTTTTCTTGTTTCTTGAGATAGGCCTGGATTGCAGTGTATTTTCCTCTCAGGACTGCCTTTGCTGCATCCCAAAGCGTTTGGATTGTTGTATTTTCATTTTCATTTGTTTCCATATATTTTAAAATTTCTTCTCTAATTGCCTGGTTGACCCACTCATTCTTTAGTAGGGTGTTCTTTAACCTCCATGCCTTTGGAGGTTTTCCAGACTTTTTCCTGTGGTCGATTTCAAGCTTCATAGCATTGTGGTCTGAAGTATGCATGGTATGATTTCAATTCTTGTATACTTATGAAGGGCTGTTTTGTGACCCAGTATGTGATCTATCTTGAAGAATGTTCCATGTGCACTCGAGAAGAAAGTATATTCTGTTGCTTTGGGATGCAGCGTTCTAAATATATCTGTCAAGTCCATCTGATCCAATGTATCATTCAGGGCCCTTGTTTCTTTATTGACCGTGTGTCTAGATGATCTATCCATTTCTGTAAGTAGAATGTTAAAGTCGCCTGCAATTACCACATTCTTATCAAAAGGTTGCTTATGTTTGTGAGTAATTGTTTTATATATTTGGGGGCTCCTGTATTCGGCGAATAGACATTTATAATTGTTAGCTCTTCCTGATGGATAGACCCTGTAACTATTATATAATGCCCTTCTTCATCTCTTGTTACAGCCTTTAATTTAAAGTCTAGTTTGTCTGATATAAGTATGGCTACTCCAGCTTTCTTTTGACTTCCAGTAGCATGATAAATAGTTCTCCATCCCCTTACTTTCAATCTGAAAATGTCCTCAGGTCTAAAATGAGTCTCTTGTAGACAGCAAATAGATGGGTCTTGTTTTTTTATCCATTCTGATACCCTGTGTCTTTTGGTTGGCGCATTTAGTCCATTTACGTTCAGTGTTATTATAGAAAGATGTGTGTTTAGAGTCATTGTGATGTCTGTAGGTTTCATGTTTGTAGTGATGTCTCTGGTACTTTGTCTCACAGGATCCCCCTTAGGATCTCTTGTAGGGCTGGTTTAGTGGTGACGAATTCCTTCAGTTTTTGTTTGTTTGGGAATACCTTTATCTCTCCTTCTATTCTAAATGACAGACTTGCTGGATAAAGGATTCTCGGCTGCATCTTTTTTTCTGTTCATCACATTGAAGATTTCCTGCCATTCCTTTCTGGCCTGCCAACTTTCAGTAGAGAGATCCGTCATGAGTCTTCTCGGTCTCCCTTTATATGTTAGAGCACGTTTATCCCTAGCTGCTTTCAGAATTTTCTCTTTATCCTTGTATTTTGCCAGTTTCACTATGATATGTCGTGCAGAAGATCAATTCAAGTTACGTCTAAAGGGAGTTCTCTGTGCCTCTTGGATTTCATTGCCTTTTTCTTTCCCCAGATCAGGGAAGTTCTCAGCTATTATTTCTTCAAGTACACCTTCAGCACCTTTCCCTCTCTTCCTCCTCTGGAATACCAATTATACGTAGATTATTTCTCTTTACTGCATCACTTAGTTCTCTAATTTTCCCCTCATACTCCTGGATTTTTTCATCTCTCTTTTTCTCAGCTTCCTCTTTTTCCATAATTTTATCTTCTAGTTCCCCTATTCTCTCCTCTGCCTCTTCAATCCGAGCCGTGGTTGTTCCATTTTATTTTGCAGCTCATTTATAGCATTTTTTAGCTCCTCCTGGCTGTTCCTTAGTCCCTTGATCTCTGTAGCAATAGATTCTCTGCTGTCCTCTATACTGTTTTAAAGCCCAGTGATTAATTTTATGACTATTATTCTAAATTCACTTTCTGTTATATTGTTTAAATCGTTTTTGATCAGTTCATTAGCTGTCGTTATTTCCTGGAGATTCTTTTGAGGGGAATTCTTCTGTTTTGTCATTTTGGATAGTCCCTGGAGTGGTGCGGGACTTCGGGGCACTTCCCCTGTGCTGTCTTGAATAACTTGCGTTGGTGGGCGGGGCCACAGTCAGACCTGATGTCTGCCCCCAGCCCACCGCTGGGGCCACAGTCAGACTGGTGTGTGCCTTCTCTTCCCCTCTCCTAGGGTATTCACTGTGGGGTGGCGTGGCCCGTCTGGGCTACTTGGACACTGCCAGGCTTGTGGTGCTGGGGATCTGGCGTATTAGCTGGGGTGGATCGGCAAGGTGCACAGGGGTGGGAGAGGCAGGCTCAGCTTGCTTATCCTTTGGTGATCCACTTCAGGAGGGGCCCTGTGGCACTGGGCAGGAGTCAGACCCGCCGGAGGGATGGATCCGCAGAAGCACAGCGTTGGGTGTTTGTGCGGTGCAAGCAAGTTCAGTGACAGGAACCGGTTCCCTTTGGGATTTTGGCTGGGGGATGGGCGAGGGAGATGGCGCTGGCGAGCACCTTTGTTCCCCGCCAAGCTGCGCTCTGTCCTCCGGGGCTCAAGCCCCAACTCTCCCTCCCGTTGTCCTACAGCCCTCCCGTTCTCCGAGTAGAGCTGTTAGCTTATAACCTTCCAGATGTCAAGTCCCGCTTGCTGTCAGAACACACTCTGTCCGGCCCCTCCGCTTTTGCAAGCCAGACTCAGGGTCTCTGCTTGGCTGGCGGGCCGCCCCTCTGCCCTAGCTCCCTCCCACCAGTCCGTGGAGCGCGCACCGCCTTGCCGCCCTTCCTACCCTCTTCCGTGGGCCTCTCGTCTGCCCTTGGCTCTGGAGACTCCGTTCTGCTAGTCTTCTGGTGGTTTTCTGGGTTATTTAGGCAGGTGTAGGTGGAATCTAAGTGATCAGCAGGATGCACGGTGAGCCCAGCCTCCTCCTACGCCGCCATCTTCCTCCCCAATTCTTTATTCCATAGAGCCGAAAATCTTAGATTTTGATAGAGCAGCTCATGGGAACATGACATCTGATATGTTATTGTACTCTTTTTCTATGTCAGAATTATTTCATAAAAAAGTAAATGCAAATCAGAAGAGGCACAAATAGACTGCTGTAGCACTGGAAGCTGCCTACACAGTATAAATGATAGACCCTCTCAAGACCCTCCTGACTGAAGAAATTGTAGGAGGCCATGTGTCCTGTCACTCAGCTCCTGTGGAATTTTAACATCATCTTAGATGAGAACAAGCCACATAAAATTTTGTTCAAAAATGCAGGATTATGGAAGTATTCAGTGGGTGGCCAAAGAGAAATAACCTACTTCTGTCCTCAGAATTTGGATCATCTAATCATTGGACAGAGTGGGTGCATTTAAAAATAGCTGACCACTTCTTTACTTCTATGTGCCTACCCCGTACCCTGTGGTTTCCTCCACTGAAGTAAGAACTGAATTGTTCACTTGCCAAGTATAATATTTTGTTATTTAGAAAAAGCAACAGCTGAGTCCGAGAGTGGTTTTTTTTCACAGTTCTGTGTTAATAGTTTTTTCCCCAAAAGCACCTTCCATAAGGGGCAGAAAATGTGTAACAGACTACTACTAAAATGTCTTTACTAGATTATTTTCATTAGCTTGCTGCTAAGTTCAGAGAAGTGAATGAGATGCCATCTCATGTTTTTTTCTGTTGTTGACCAGCAGGATGGTATGGTGGGAAAGTGCTGGATGGAAGTCAAGAGACCTGGGTCTTTGTTCTGGCTTAATTGCCACCAGTGACTTTGGGCAAATCCATCTGGATCTGATTCCTCACTTGCCGAATGCAAGCGTTGAATTCATGTCAGTAGTCTAGTCAGTAGTCTGTTACTCGGTTCAGACCTTTGTCTCGTGATTCTGGCTGTCCCAGAGGGGTGCCCATTGTGAACTTAGGAATCAGCTATGAGTTGGCTCCCTTTCCTTTCCCCATTAATTTCCTTTATAGCAAAGGACCATGATACCACTTCCCACCAAACCAGGTAGGGGATGGGGGTGGTCGGTACCTTTTGGCCCACTTCTTAGAACAGCTGGAACTCAGGCATGGCCAGTGACGAAAATGTTCCTGAGTGTATTACTCTGTCACTCAGATCCTAGCAGTGGCTGCCATTGCTATTTCCATGAAAACAAGAAGCTCCACCCTCACTTCTTCCAAAATACAACGGCCAGCTTGACAATTCACCTAAAAAAAGTACAGAGAACAAGAAATATCCTAGTTGAGAAATCCTTTCCATGTGGTCTTACTGAAAAGAAGGCAGAATTGCAGATTAATTTGGTGAAAACCTGACCATGAATTACCTACTTCCTTCAGGACCTGTTCTTTTTAGCAGGCCAACCACTCTGGTCTTGACGTGCCAAATCTAAGTCTACTGATGGAGGAAACAATTCCGCTGAGTACATTTAGGAATCAGCTATGAGCTGATGTAATATTAATAATTTTTCTAAAAATGTTAACAGTACAGTAAAAAAGTGCTTATTTCAACTTAATGTTTCATCAACTGCTTTAAATTTTTTTTAATTTTTATTTATCGTAAAAGAGAGAGAGAGAGAGAGCTGGGGAGGGACAGAGAGAGGGGGAGAAAATCTCTAGCAGGCTGCACACTGTCAGTGCAGAGCGTGACATGGGGCTCGATCCTGGGAGATCATGACTTGAGCTGAAATCAAGAGTCCAACGCTTAACTGACTGAGCCATCCATACGCCCCCATCAACTATTTTAAATAGTGCAGAATGCTCGACTTTATCATGTCTTCATCTGAACTCAATGTGCCCTTTTTGCTTATTTAACCAAGTTGTGGAGAGAAAAAGTGAAAAGCTGTAATTAAGACCTCACCTCTCTTTTCTACTTTTTAAGAGACTCTCTTTAAAAATTCATAAAATAGTCCCCTCTATGTTTGTTTATAGAAAGGTTTATAAAGGGTATTTGTGACCAACTTTACCAATATCACCAAACATACTACTCATGTCTCATTGTGATAATCCTGGCGCTGAGTATTTATAATATTATTACCTACTTTAACAAATACAGTTGTGATAGTATATAAGGAAAACGAAGACTAGTGATATTTATAAGGAAATGTGAATATTATTAAAATAAGAAATTTTTTAAAGTTGCTTTTCCATGTAGTTTTGGAATAAGTATATAGTTTCTTACATAATTTCCACAATTGTGTGCAATTTGTAAATCCCAAAGACTTGGATTCCAAAATCCCAAAGCAGTTGTCAGAACAACAACGTCTCTTATTGTAGCCTTGACCGTACCTTAAATGGTGATTGGCTCACTTCAATGTAAGAAGAGGCTGTAAATATTAAAAACATAGTAAATGAGGAAGCGGTTTACAAACCACCATGTATAGAATGCAAGCCCAGTTTTGTCTAAACTATATTTATAGCTATATGCACAGAAAGAAATGCCGGAAGGACGTACACCAGATATTCACAGTGGTATCTTTAGGTGGAGAAATTATTTAAGAGGTTTTTTTTTTTTTTCCTTTCTTCTTTGTGTCTTTCTTTTTCTTTGTTTTCCTGGTTTTCCACACATATCACTTTCATAATCAGAATGATGATAAGGACAGTGGCAGTGAGGGGGATGATTTCAGGAGAATCTGGAGAGTTTTAAGCATCCTGAACTTCCAACCTGCTCTCTTCCTCCCTGCTCACTTCCCTCCCATGGTTTTGTTTCTCCCCGCACAGGTGGTAGGGCCCCGTCTGGTCCAGCTGTGGGCTCACTGGTGCTCACAGACATCAGCCAGCTTGCAGAGGCAGGGATCAGGTCCTTCTTTCTTAAATAGGAAAAAAGTTACTGTCTTTGATCAATAATGACAGGTATTGTGTCAAAATATTCTAAATATGATATCACTCAGATTTGTATTCACCTGAAGTGGGGAGCCTTTAGAATGAAGAGGCCTTATTTTATACTTCACTGGAATGGAATTTAGCTTTGAGTTACTTCCATGTAACTGTAACGGGAGCCCCGGTTTCAAATCCACGTACGAAGTACTCAGGGCTTCCGGCATGCCTCTCAGACAGTAAGGTTAGCAAAGCAGAATACTAGCCTTCCAATGCCTTGTTTAGTGCAAATCTCTCTTGGCAAAATAGGATTTGAATGCAATGAATGAATGTGTGTATAAGGCATGCTTTTTTTTTTAATCTTTCATAAAAAAGCATTCAGGTTTAAAATAGAGAGCAAAGTATTCTTAGTTTTCTGAGTTAAAAATATTTGTGTTGTGGTCATGATATTTGCCTTTCTCTACCCATGCTTGAGAACTCCATGAATCACAGTTCTGAAACGTGTGTAAATGCAGGGATACAGCCAATAAGACCACGCTATAAAAAGAGAAGCCACAGGTAGTTCCATTTGTCTGACTTGTTTGGGGTGGTTTGAAAATAGCATGTTAAAAAAATGGGTTCAGCAGAGAGAGAACCAAGAAACTGCCTATACTGGTCATAATATTCAGAAGGTTTGGCTCACCGTGCCTTGATTTAGAAGTGTGTTCCTGGGGTGCCTGGGTGGCTCAGTCAGTTAAGCGTCTGACTTTGGCTCAGGTCATGATCTCATGGTTTGTGAGTTCTGCTGTCAGCACAGAGCCTCCTTCGGATCCTCTGTCCCCGTCTCTCTCTCTGCCCCTCCCCTGCTTGCACTCTGTCTCTCTCAAAAATAAACATTTAAAAAAAGAAGTGCATTCCTTATGGTACTGGGTCATCTCCAGCCGCACTGGGGCCCTCAGTTCCTGGCCGCCTCAGAAGGATTGTGCACTGTTACCTCAGCTGCCTCTAAGCAGCAGCTACCTTTAGAGGCAGCAGAGTTCAAGAGTCATAAAAAATTAAACTAGGAAAAAATTTTAAACTTGAATGCAAAGTTAGCAATTTTTTGGTGTACAGTGTGGAGATTCAGTGTAGTTAATCCAGTGATGCCTGACTGCAAATTCCTCTACGTTTCACATTTATGTTGTATTGAAACAGAGAAGCTTAGTTTATCCAATATAATCTTTATTTTTTAGAAAGAAAGACTATTATGAGTTATTTACGGTAGTTGCCACAAAATGCCAGTTTCTACCTAAAACTTCACAGCAAGTACCTTGTAAATAAATGGTAACCACAGGAGCCACATATTTGGCTTTAGCACATGATTTTCTGACATACTAATAAGTATTGTATAAAGGTCAGGCATTCTGTATAAAACGTAAACCAGTTGGGGGTCCTTTTTAAAACAAAAATATTTATTTTGAGAGAGAGAGAGAGAGTGACTGTGTGTGTGTGTGTGTGTGTGCATGCATGCAGGGGAGGGGCAGAGACAGGAAGGGAGAGAATCCCAAGCGGGCTCCCGTCAGTCAGCACAGAGCCCAACGCGGGGCTCAATCCCAGGAACCATGAGATCATGACCTGAGCCAAAATCAAGAGTTGGATGCTTAACACACCGAACCACGCAGGCACCCCACCATTTAAGACATTTAGAATCGAAACAAAGTAAAATTTAAAATGTTTGTAGATGGTTCTAATGTGCTCCTGGCTAGCTGCCCAGAACACATATGAATGGGGAATTACTGACTTCCCTCAGTGGGGAAGCATAATCTGGGGCCTCTATATTTTACTAACACAAGTAGCACGAGGACCCCGAGTGGGGTCTACATTGTGGCTGCTGTGCGTTCCTTGTCCGAGGTGTTTCTTTACGTTTCAGGTGTTCGTGGCCAGTCCTCACAAAACACAGCCTATCGTGGAGATTCTATTAAAAAATCAACCCAAACTCATTGAGTTTCTGAGCAGCTTCCAAAAGGAAAGGACGGACGATGAGCAGTTCACCGATGAGAAGAACTACCTGATTAAACAGATCCGGGACTTGAAGAAAACCACCCCTTGAGGGGCTCACCCACCCTCCTGCCACAGTCACCGTGTCATTTGTTTGTACAGAAAATGTCATTTGAAAAAGTCATTGTTCTTGGGAAGGTTTTGGAGGTGCCTGTTTTTTCTCAATTCATTGTTCAGGGTAGATGGAATATAAACATTTGAATGAAAAATGATTAACCTAGAATAATGTATTCATTTGAATCAAGTCTGGGATGATTAATGTCAAATCAGAGCCATTGTATTAGATGTTGATAAACAAGTTTTAACCCTTTGTTGGCAAAAGGCAGCAGGGTCATGGGCTTGCAGATCTGAGCCCTGAGTCAGCACAGGCCACCGAGTAGAAGCCCAAAGCACGGGCATCACTGAGCCCTCAAAATTAAGTTCTCAGAGGAGAATTGGCTGTGGGGGCAAGAGGCGCAAAACCATCCCGCCTATCTGCACTTGGACACTCAGTTTTGTCAAGGCGCTGAGAGAGCTGGTGAAGTAACGTCCACGTTTTCAGTCGTCCTTGTTCCCTGCCCGTGTGCTCGGACTGTAGCTAACTTGCTAGGGAAGCACAGCCCCCCTCTCCCTCACTGTCCGAGCCCTGTCGCAGTGGCTCTCCTCAGCACCCGACTTCCTGGGGCACCCCCTGCAACCTCCAGCCTGGTTAGCGGTTAGTGGGGGACCCGCCTAGCAAAGGGAGGATGCATCAGCAAGAGTCACAGGGACTTGGGGACCCGTGGGTAGGACCTGCTCACAGATGGTGAGGCCGGGGGCACTGCTGTTTCACACAGGCTCCTGGAGGGTTAGGGAATGTTTGGAATAATTCGACTGTTCCTCATTGTCATTATGGGAAAATTTTTTTGTGGTGAAAGTTGTTTTAGAGTAGGAATCACGCACTGGGATGCCTGGCATGTACAAAACTGTGGGTCTAGAGGGTGAGACCCGCTTCTATAAAGAAGGGAACTTGCCATTGGAAGGGCAAATGATTAAATGTGTGCAAAAAACTCTTAAATGACCAAAAGTTATCTTTTTTTATCTTTATAATTATTTTCTAATTAGCTGCCACTCTGATTTCCCATTAAAGCTTTCGGCAACAAGGTAGAAACCCTACAAAATTTTGGTCTCAAATATTCTCTTGCATACCCGTATGATTAAGGGACTTAATTTGTGTTCTTTTTTAAAAAAGGCACGGGCCAACAACAAAAAAGGTTATGATTTGTTTTTAGACCTCAAGTGTATAGAATGAAATCTTAAAGCTATATTTGCAAGACATTAGGGGTATAATGATTAATGTATATTTTTCGTATCTTTCTAAATCGTGAGGGGTTGCCTTCCATCAGGACCCACAGTTTATACCACACCGTGTGCCGTGTTCTTCAGCGGGCATTTCTCCACCAGAGAGGGAAGGATGCCTCTCCAGGGATCCTCCTCTGGGCTCCGTGCCCTCTGTCGCTTTTATATGTGAAGGATTACCTGGCAGGGGTCCACCCTTCTTGGCAGGGGCGCAGGTCCGTGTGGTTCTGGGCCCAGCGTGGAGTCCTGAGGCCAACGGAGAGGGGCCTGTGGGACCTCTCACAGCAGCTCTGGCCAGTGCCGGTGCGGACGGCCACCCCCACCTGGTGGCGCATTCGAGGACCTTCGTTCTTTAGCTGACTGAAGTCAGCTTATTTTTATAACATTCCCAGACAGTCCAGGCTCTCTTAGAATTTGACTTTTCTGATTTTGCTTATTTGATTCAAAGAGAGGACTGTAAACATTCAAAAAGAGAGAGAGAGAGAAGCCCTATAATCGTTGGAAATTTATTTGGCTGCTAATACTGTTCTGCAACATCTTAGGACACATGTTTCCATTTGGAAAGCAATGCCTTGTTGTAATTCTTTTTTGATAAATAAAATGTTTTATTTCCTCTGGGCGTGAATTAGCTCTTGGCCAACAAATCCTTACCCTAGATCAGTACCTGTCCAACAGAAAACTAGAGCCTAAGAGGCCATGAATGAAGTAGATGGGGTTTTGTGTGAGACAAATTTGTAAATTATTAACGTGAAAGGGGGGAGCAAGAAGCTCACAGTCAAAATATGTTTGCACAAAATTCACTGTAAATATTGTGAGAATTGAACTTGGAGAAGGTCCTATTTAATAAGCTATTTCAAAACACACATTTAAATAAAGACTGACTAAATAAAAAGGTGCCACACACTCTGTGGTCAGTTTCCTTCCTCTGCATGTCCCCGGTTTGTGTTCCTGTCACTCCCAACAGGGAAATCCCCAGGTGGAGGGCGGGCTGGCCTCTAGGGGGCGCTCAATCTGCCCAGAGGCCCCACAGCATCTTCCCCTGCACTTGACTAACTGCACGGCCTTGTTGCTGTCCCACTGTCCAAGTGAGGCTGCCACTGACAGAGCACCGCCTGCCTGGCACTAAATACACATCTCAGCCAGAGCCACTCCCATTTCATACTTGAGGAAACTGAGGCTCTGAGCAGTTTAACTTTCCCAGACAGCACGGGCTAGCCCTGGGGTACAAGCCCCTGGTGGCCTGAGGCCAAACTCTGTTCCTCCTCCCTCTTTCATCCTCAAAGCTGGGAACCAGGAGAGGCTCAGGGTGTCAGGAAATACTCTGTGCCCTTCCCTGCTGCCGCCTGGGAGGCTCCTGGGGGGCCAAAGGCAGAGTGAGCCAGCAAGGATTGAGATCATGATGTTCTTGGACGAGGCTCTTGGCTAAAGCCAGGCATCTGCCCAAATGTTAGGATTACCCCTGGAGAAAAGGCCGAGTGCACACAGTCCTGGTGCAAGCTTTCTCAATCGCCGGCCTCCCTGGGTTCTCTTCCTTGGCGGCTCTGGGGGGGCATATCTGCCAGGGAGAGGGAGGAGCAGGTGAGCCTCTCAAAGCCTCGGTCACCAGCCAACTGGTCTGTGTGATACAAAGCTGCTTGGAGCCACAGTGCAGTCTGGAAATTACACAAGACCTGGAAGAGATCATAATAATGTAACAGAAAATGAAATAGGAGAGTCACACTTTTTTTTAATATGAAAAGACAGATGTTTCCAAATAGACTTACAGATCTTTCTAGTCTACTTATATGAGCCAAAACCAAGATTTTATATCTTTTTTTCCCCATTTTATCCAAAACATTACTGTACGTTTGGCATGAAATCGCCAACATTTTGTTCTTCCAGGAAGGTTTCGGATGCTGTAGTGAGGGCCTGTTGGTGGACAAAGGTCTGAAACATATGAAGCTAGATTTGGTCTTCCTAAGAAGACTGAAAAGATTGAAGATGGATGTGAACAAGGCTATCATTTTACTTTTGAAATCTGGAAAGTGCTTTTATGTCGCTACCATAACAAAAGCATAGTAAAACAACATGCTAAGCCTGGCTTGCACTAGGCCTCTACAGATATGTCACTTTGTGGAGGAGAACACAGTGACTGAAAGGGTAAGGAACGTGCTCCACGTTAGCCAGCAACTGAGCCGGGATTTAAGGCTAGGTCTGCTCCCAAAGGCTGTCTCTTTGGAAAGGAGGATGCATCACAAGGCAGACATGCTCTCTGGCTTTCCCAGGGTGGGGACAGATACTTCACTTCACGGCCCCCAAGGAAAAAGAGGGAATCCTGGATTCCAGAGCTGAAGGATAACTCAGTGGAAAGACTTCAAAAGCTAGATTCATTCAAGGGGGGAAAATTTGTTCCGCTTGGTCGTCTGATGTTTGGAAGGTCAAATGAGACCTACAGGATAGGGAATTCAATCTAGAATTTTGAACAACCCTTTGACTGCATGCAGGTATTAATTTCAGACTGTAATTCTGCACCTGCTTTTGTTCTCTTGGCTTGCTTTTTCAGTTGGACGTAACGTTGGCTTAGATTTCCTGACAGGAGTGGTTGCTGCCCAGCCGGCCATTCTTCCATCTCAGATTCCTCTGTGGCCCAGAGCCACAGGGCTGCCACAAGGCAGAAGTCTGATGGATGCACATCTGATTCCTGTGGGGATCACCTAGCCCCTCCCGTGGAGGAGGGTGTATGAGGACCAACACCCTAAAATAAAGTCACAAAACCACATAAAAATTCACAACCCCTTTACCATCAACTAACACGGATTGTGATTTAATCACTACACCGTGAGCCATCTATGTTACTTTAAAGAGCCGCGACCATGGGGGACTTTGGGGAGAACATGTTAAATGCGTTAATCTGTCCTTTAGGAGAGGTTGGAAAACATGACTTCCCTTAGTTTTAGTTCTCCTGTAATTTGAATTGCAAAGCAACCAAAACATTGATTTATTCAACCACTTGTTTACCCATGTAACCCAATGTCCATTGAACTAATTCTGGACCAACCACAGAGGGACACAGCAGGATTGCCAGAGGGGTTAGGCCTCGTATACTGTCCCTGAGTCAGCAGGGCAGGTCAAGGCCGACTGAAAGTGGGAACCCATGAGGAAGCACTGGAGTCCGTGGAGCCACTCCGAGCCCTCCATCTTCCAGAATGGCGGCTGACCACGGGACAGCGCAGTTCACTGGGGAGCTCCCCAGGCTGATCCCAGATTCAGAGAAACTTTGCCAGGGTACATGTGGCTGCCACTTGGCTTCTCCTCGCAGCTCTGACAACTTGAGACCCAAATTCATTAGTCCTGGAAACGTGTTTCGGCTTAGCTAAGTGGACACATTTCAAACCCACCACTGAGGGAATTGTTTCCACATCCTCTTCGTGTCCTCTCTCTCTCTCTCAAAGACCTCTAGTTTTTCCCCTTAAACGACATGAGAGGTTTGCACAGTCAGTGAAGCTACACAAACGGTGCGGAAGGCCACACACCTGGACTTCATTCCAGCTCCACGACCAGCTCTTGGAGCTGAAGAATCACTGAGCTGCAGTTTCCTGCCCAAAAAGCAAGGCAAAAAGAAGACCTGCCTCACAGCGAGGTTTTGCAAGTGAAGGCGCTAACGTGGGTGACCTGTGCGTCGCGAGCCAGCTCAGGAGGTGCTTCCCTGTCCTCTCCCTCAGTGGCCCTCAGGGGCTCACTGCCAGCCGGGGAAAAGGTTTGCTGTGTGCAATCCAGGCACAAGGAGCCACAGGGCCTGGAGCATGGCACGGTCAGAGAATGACGAAGTGCGTGCCCGGTGTGTCAGGTGTGGATGTGTGGAGGGGGCCGGGAGGGGAGTCTTGAATGCTGTCCTAAGGGTTTAATACCATCATCAAGGCAGCTATTGCTGACTTAGTGCCTGCTGCTTAGACACTTCAGGAGGTACAAAACTCAGTCCTCAAAACCACCCTGTGCTGATTACCCTGATTTTACAGATGCGGAAACAGAGGCAGAGCGAGGGGCACTTGCCCAAGATGGTACAGGGAGCACATGGCTGAGCGGGATTCAAACCCACAGCCCAGAGGCAGAAGCTACAGGACTTGTGAGACATTCAGGGCTTAACATCGACCACACCTAGTTCCGTGCCATTTCTGGAAGATAAGGGCGAGGACCAGGGCGCCTCACAGGCCTGTGGCTGTGGCCAGGTGCCCACCCGAGGGACCAAATCGTGTGAGAGAGATGGTGAGGGCAGCTCTGGATAGTTTGGTGTGGTATCTCCACATGGAGACTCTGGGCAGCAGGTGGACAAATGAATCTGGAGCTCAAGAAAAGTAGGGGCCAATCGCACTGGTTTGGGGGGGTTACGGAAGTCCACGTGCGGAGGAAGCCACCCGTTCCTTGCTGTAGTTGGGGCCTCAGAACACACCCAGTCCTTCACCCCATTTTCAGGTGTATTCTTATGTTACCTGTAGCTGTCTCTTCTCCTCTCTCCTACTGGAGGCTCAGGGGAAAACCACCATGTTCCTTCCCTTCAGCCTCCTCTGTTTGTTCAGTGAGGGTTGAGGGCTGCTGGGTGTGTACTCCTTCCTCCCTGACGGCCCCAAGTTCTTTCTAGGTGTCCACCAGACCCAGTCATGGCGACATCGATCCGAGTCTGTGTCTCATGCAGTAAGTAAGCTCTGTGGGCCAGAGCTGCTCACTAAGAGGCTTGGTATTTCCATTAAAGACCAGGCTGACATACCTTTGAAAAAGTGCCATCGGGACAAAAGGTGGTTGACCTCCCAGCTAGGCCTGGCTCTTTCCCCAGCCCCATCCTGGAGAGGCCCTGGTCTGGATGCCAGCTTCAGGAACAGAGGCAAGGCCCTAACTGCAGACTGCTGTTCCTGCTGTGGGGGAAGAAGCCTCTGCCGTTTTCTGGGGGCGATGCATGGCATTCACAGGGCCGTGACCTGGCCCATCTGTGTGAATGAGACTCTGTGCTGCCTGGGGTTTTGGGAGGAAGGAGGAGGGCGTGCCTGCAGCCACCTGGTGGCCTCTGGCAGCACCAGGCTGCCCTTCACCTTGACAGGGGACATTTCAAACAGACTGGCAGTTTTCAGTTGGCAGTTGGCTGTGCCCGTCTGTGTCCTCGAGTGGCACACAGCCTGAGCCACCAGGAAACCAGCGCCTGGAGGAGAGGGCCAGGGCAAGGAGGGCATGCAGGACTTCACCCAACGTCGCTGTCGGGAAAGGCTCAGGATCTGGCCCTGACCTCATGGAGAGGAGCTGGGATCTGGTGTGAGCTGCCTGTGGGAAGCCAGTGAGGAGCTGATGGGCCACCTCGCTGGAGACGATGCCCCAGTGTCCCTGCGGCTCCTCCCCAGGCTGGATGCTGCCCTCTCCTCAGAGCTCTTCTCTGCAGCCCCCAACAGTGCCAAGGAGAGGAGTCTGTGAGAGTCAATTCACCACAGAAAGGCCATCCAGGATGTGCCGAGGCTGCTGGCGGCCGGCCAGAACCCTCTCCACTGTCAGCCCTTCTCTCCCTCCACACTCCAGGACAGGGGAGACTGTGACCACTGTCCCTCCACCCCTCCTCTCTGACCACTCCTCTCCTGAATGGCCCCATATACCCTCCTCTACCTCTACACCCCCATGTGCATGCCCGTGACCCCCATCACTGCGGACCCAGACCCCTTGTCTGATCTCCAAGCGGCTAAGTTTTCCTTCTTCTGGATGGGCACTAGGACCCCGAGGCAGAGCCGGTGACTTCCCGAGCACCCCCCTCAATGTCCCACTTGTTCACACCAGCAGTCTACCAGGTCCTGAGTGACTCCTCTCACCCCCAGCCCATCCCTCTGTATTTCTACTCCCGAATCACTTGCCCGGCCTGAGCGCTTCTCTGCAGCCACGCCATGGCCCTGCCCCTGACCGCAGCTGCTGCTGCGGTGGGGGGGGGCGGGGGATTTCCTGCGGGGGGGGGGGGGGGGGGGGGAGGGGGCAGCTCTCCGCGCACTTCCCAGGGGAACTTCTCATAGTTCAGACAGGCCCCGGCGGCCCTCCCCTGTCCCATAACCTCTGATGGCTTCCCTGGACACTCAGAAGCACACCCAAGCCCTTGCCACTGTCCTCCAAGCACCGGGTGCCTGGTCTGGCTCCCAGGAGGTCCCAGCAAACCCCGCTGCTTGTCAGTTCCTGCCCTGGTCTTTCCCCTTCTAGGCTGTTACTTTCGCCTGGAGCTATTCTCCAGCATATACTCTGTCTGGCTGCCTCTTGACCCCATCCTCAAACCCCCAGCTTAAATATCTGCCCGGGTCTTCCCCAAGCACAGGAGCCTCCCACACCAGGTCGCAAACCTCCTGGAGCCAGGCAATGTCTGTCTTCTTCACAGACACATCCCCGGAGTCTAGCTCAGTGACTGGAATGTAGAAAGTGCTGACTTGATATGTACATTTTTTCAATCAGTGTTTTTGAATGAAAGACTGATTCATTCTTTATGAATCATAATTTCACTTGTGTCTTTCCCCTATTACTTCCTGTGGCACCACCTCTAGGCTGATCCTGCTAACTCCCTGCAACTCTGCCCTCTTTCTGCTCAATTCAGTCACATTCTCTCTCCCCTCTTCTCATTCCCTACAAATGTCACCTTTGCTCATATCCTCATCGTTTCTCATTTTGATCCAACCACCAGCCATCACTCCACACAGATGAATTCTCCACACTGATGCTGGAGTGATTGTTTAAGGGTACAAATATGATTGTGTTCTGTTACAACCTTCTATGGCTCCCTATTGCACCACAGAAGTGTTCCAAAAGCCCTTCTTGGTGTCATTCTCCCCTGCCAACCTCCTACTCCTTGCTGGCTGATGCTACAACCATATACAGTTCCAGTGAGTCATACTGTCCTTCCATGTCCCCACCATGCTCCTCTGCCCCACCCCCCAATTCCAAATCCCCAAACACCCAATAATACTCAAATTCTAGTTTCACTTACCAGCCACACCTGCATCAATTTCTGGGTCATGTAGCCATTTGGTAGCTAAAACAAATAACAGGTATTGTTGTATTCTTCCTGCCAGAACCTTTCTTTTCAGTGTTATCTGTACCTTGAGTAGGATACAAGTAACACATTGACCAAATGACTGATTGACATCGGTCCAGGAGGGATGCCTAATTAAGTGGGTATAATAGAATTAACAAGGAGTGTGACAGGTTGCAGTACTGGGCCAAAGCTAACCATGAATAGATTTAAGAAGGATAAATGTGAAGTCCTATACCTGAGTCCAAAAACAAAACTGCAGCTTTGCAGGAGGAAGCACAGGTGCTCAATCAAGGGTTTCTGGTGACTCTGACATCTGAGCCTGGCCACATCACCTCTTGCCTGGATTCTTGCAGTACCTTCTGGTCTGGAGTCCTGACCACTCATCTCTTCCTATGCCACTCCTCCTCCACTCCACCTGCAATAATTTCCTGTGTGAAACCATCAGCACCCCCTGCAGGAGCTGTCAAACAGACATGCACACACAGCTGGAATATTGAAGAGACATGGGGTTACAAACAGCTGTCAATACTTTTGTGGTCCTTGAAGTCATGAGAGAGGCTAGGGTCCCTGGGGAAAGAGAAGGAAAGCAAGAGGCAACAAGGGCAGAGAGGAGACTCCTGACAGGAGAAAAGAGAGATGAGAAACACAGGAAGTGTCATGAAAACCAAAGAAGGAGTTACAGAAGGGCAGGATGATTCAAGGCGCTAAAGGCTGTCAGGACCATGTAGTGTTTGGCCATTAGAAGTTGGGGGCCCCTTCTCACAGGGAGAGTGGAGCAGAAGGTAGCAGTGGTTTGTGAAACAAAAGATGAAGATGTTAAGAAAGCTAGTACAGGCTTTCAAGTAATGAGGGAAAGAAAAACAGTGGTTAAAGGGAAGTCTTTGTTTTCTGAAGGTTGAAGAAATGTATCAGTTAGCAACTGCTGCATAACAAATAATTCCAAACTCAATAAGTTAAATAAAACCAATTGTTTTTTTCTTGCAAGCCTCTGGGTTGGCTGGGAGTCAGCTAATCTAAATAGGACAGCTGAGGCAGCTCTGCTCCTTGTGTCTAATGAAGGCAGAAATGCAAAAGAACAAATGGGAACATACAAGGCTTCTTGAGGCCTAATATCAGAACTGGTATAATGACATTTTCACTTCATTCTATTGAACCCAAAATCAAGAGCTGAGAAATATATTCCACCTGTTGCTAGGAAGAAATGCAAAGCAATATGGTAAAGGATGCAAATACAAAAAGGGTAAAAAATTGGGCCATCATGCCTTCTATGGTGGGAGACAAGCAGAGGTGGAGATGGAAAGAAAGAAGGCATTGGAAAGGGAGAGACTGGACAAAATCTAGCGAACACTGGGAGAAGTGTGACAGGTACTGAATTTGCATAAGAACTAGATTCATGTTCCTGCTTGACCAATGACCAACAGTGCAGCCTTGGGTCAGTCATTGGGTCTGAAACTCCATTTCATTCCTTGTGAAGAGGAAATGATCACCCCTACATCATGGTGTGAAAATTAAATGAGGTAATATAAAAAGTGCTTTTCCATGAAGTGCAAAACCATGTACAATGACACAGTAAGTTTCCAGAAGGGGTGGGAGGTTGTCATGGGACAGCAGGAACACAATGGCTACTCTCAAAGACTGAAGGGCATTCATGTGGAAGAGGATGAGAAACAAAGAGGTCTGTGTTACAGACCAAAGGCTAATGATGGAAATGGGGGAGGGGGGAGTTATGTCGTAAAAAATAACATTTTAATAATGAGTAGAGTTCAAATGTGGCTTTAGGAGGTGGTGATTTCTTCATCACTGGAGGTGTGGGTGCATGGGAGAAGAGCCGGGCTGACCTGTTATCTTTAGAGGATGGTGGAAGGGGACCTGTGCAGCCCATTCATGGGTCATTGGATTGATCAGTGTTTCTCACCCAAGGGCAGTCCCCCATGGCACACCCCATTGTGGGCGTTTGTTGTCCAAATTTCTAGATGATTCAAGTGGCATTTGGTGCAGGTGGGCCAGGGGTACTAAATCCCCTGACAATGCTCAAGATAATCCTAAACAATGGAAAATGATCACACTCAATATGGCATCAGTGCCCCTGTTGATAATCACTGGATAAGGTGATTTCTGAGTTCCAACCTTGAGGGACCAAATAAACACATGTCCCATTTTTAGCAAATGTAACCTGGCAAGCCCCCCAGCCTATTTTGCCACAATGTTTCACTGTTCTAGCTGAAAAAGTATTTGACTTCAGAAGAATTTTAGATATGGTTAAACAAGCACAGTCACAATGGCAAAAAATTTATAATCCCTTTCAATAGTAAAATTATCCTCAAAGTTTTCTAAAACAGTCATAAATACACATGCTTGTGTAAAGGATTATGAAAAGATGGTCAGGTACATAAATCATTGATTATTCTAGCATGTAAAGAGAGCCAACCACCTTGCTTGGAGACACCACATTAACTATATAGTTAATGTGCCAGCTGAAATAAACAGTACACATTTAATTTACTACGATTTTGTTTATCCCTTAGAACATAAAATCTCTTTGGAGATGTCTGTTTTCTTAAAAAAAATAAAAGTCTAGGAAGTTTGAACTAGAACCTTCTTTCCCAGTGTTCACATTTCCTCAGTTTGGGCGCTTGGATCAAATTCAGTAAATATTTGTTTCTGAGGTTGATGGTGCTTCTGTCACTGAGGCATTTTAATTTTATCTTTAAAAATTTTTTTTTAAGTTTATTTATTTTTGAGAGACAGAGAGAGACAGCACGAGCAGGGGAGGGGCAGGGAGAGGGAGGGAGAGAGAGAGAATCCCAAGCAGGCTCTGCACTGTCAAGCAGAGAATCCCAAGCAGCTCAGCACAGAGCTTGATGCAGGGCTCGATTCACAAACCTCGAGATCATGACCTGAGCAGAAACCAAGAGTCAGACGCTTAACCGACTGAGCCACCCAGGAGCCCCATTGAGGCATTTTTAGAGAATGGTCTGACCGTGCATTCTGTGTCACCCTCCTGGTCCACCCAAACCACTACTGGGCCACTTACAACGACTTTGTTGGAGACGTTCCCAGAACGAACAGTCTGTGCAGAGGCCCATGATGGCATCTGATTCTGGACAATTCCCACAGATCAAATAGGCAGGAAGAACTGAAGTTTGTCACGTTGGTAGCAACCTTAGCCGAGAAAGGTGGAGCCTCCCTACCCTGTATTCATCCTATAATATATATCCATTAATTAGGGAATTGTTTGGGCATGATTATAGTAGTTTGAATGGTGTCTTTCCTCCGCATGTTTAATTATTATTATTTTTTCTTTAGAAAGAAAGCGAGTGATCAGGGGAGGGGCAGAGGAGGAGGAAGAGAGAATCTTAAGCAGACTCCAGGCCCGATGTGGCGCTCGATCTGATGAACTGGGAGATCTTGACCTGAGCCAAAATCAAGAGTGGGACCTTAACCAACTGAGCTACCCAGGGACCCCAACTTTGGCTTTTTTTATAAAAGAAAACACTTCTTTCCACCTAATACCCCAACAAGCATATGGGTTCTCCATTAGATGACACTAAAGTGTATAATTTCAGCCGAAACAGTGTCCTTTAATAAGGCTACTTCAGTGTCAGAATGAACCAGGTATGGCAAAATTTGTCAACAGAAACACTTGTATCTGAGAGTATAGTTATTTGCATTTTTAACATTACTTTTCTTCTGTTCTTCTGGATGCTTTCCAAAATATTTCCTTGTTCAGCATGGAGTATTTTTTAAGAACCTAAACCAATACAACCTTCTGGATCCACTGAGGTCAGCTGATAGTTCCCTGAGAAGCGTAATACCCGACATCTGGGTGGAGAGCTGGAGTCACGTGTGCTTATTTTTGTCAGACCACTAGTTCTTCTCGATGTACCTCTCTTTCATTTATCTTCATGGATATTTACGTCTGACTCCCAGCTGGACTATAAGTTCCACGAGGGCAGGGTGTGTCCCTGGGTTTGCTCAACAGAGTGCCAGGCACACAGTAAGCTCTCAGAAATATTGGTCAGTGGGATGATGAGTCATGGAGTGTTCAGATAAAGAGCCAGGAGAACTACCACTGGTTATCATCACGGATGAAACCAAGTTGGCCAGAGGTTGTGGTATGCTACACAGGAGCCTCACTGCTCATGGGCTTAACATTCTTGAGATTTAATGACATCAGGCACCCATAGTACCTTTGCATCTTCTAGCATAACTCTTGCTTTCTTTTTTTCAAACTCTGGAAATGGGCACATCGGACTCTACCAGGTACTTCATGCTGCTCAGACCCCACCCCCACCTCCACTCATTAGGAAGAGCCGTGTTCTCTACAGGCAAACAGCCTCCTTACTCCACCTCATGCCCTGGGGATACATCCCAGGCTGAGCACCTTTAGGTGTGGGTGTCAGCACTGGGATGGACCACAGCTTCTCCCGGTTCAACTTCGCCTGGACTCCAATTTCCGAAAACTGAAACTTGCAGAAACACAACTGCCTTCATATCTAGAGTGGCTGGGAGGGAGTTGGGGGAAGAGTTATTCCAGAAAAGTCCGGGCTCATGTCCTTCTGAAAGACATGTGCTTTCCCTAACAAATTGCTTTGTGCCATACTCAACAAAGCTATACTCAACAAAGCCTGCATGGATTCCCCTTATATCTTTCTCCTCCCCCAAAAGCTATATGCGTTTAGAAATAACATTCAGGAAAATGAGAAATACTCATGTACCTTAGTGTCACTAAAGATAGAATTCATGTTTATAAAGAAAAGTGTTGGCACAGAAATAAAGCGGACCAAACTGAAAAGATCTGGCAGACAATGGAAGTCAGGCGAGGTTTGCAGGAACAGTAACTTGCTGGGTTACAGTCATCCTTATGGAAATGAAAGCTGTAACTCTATGTGGTAAATTAAAATAAAAAATGATGACATATGGGCAGACATGTATACTTGCTAGTCTCTTGAGTTATTTCTATCATCACAAAGGAAACACAAGCTTGATGGTCCCTTTGTAAAAACAGGTAATATTTCACTGCTTTTCCATTGTGCATAATCATTACAAATCACGAAAATTCCATGAATGTGTTGCATACTGAAACTTCACTCGAATGTATCATAAAAATTTTTTTCATTGTTTTTTAAAATATTTTTGAGAGTGAGTGAGTGGGGGAGGGGCAGAGAGGGACACGAGGATCAGAAGTGGGTTCTACACTGATAGCAGAGAGCCCGACGTGGGGCTCAAACTCAGACTGTGAGATCATGACCTGAGCCCAAGTCAGCTTAACTGACTGAGCCACCCAGATACCCCTCATAATTTTTTTTTAATTTTGTAGAGTGAGTTATTATAAAAAATGATCATAAAGTAAATGCTCAGGCTTCAGGGGAAGCTCATCAGGGAGTACCCAGGGTGGATGTTTCAGAGGTACAGGGTGGGAGCCAGGGTCTGAACTGAACCGGAGCCTGAAGCCACCTAGTGGACCAATTCTAGCACAGGTCAGAGGTGAACACCAGAACCAAAAAAGAAATCAGAAATAACAAATGCAAACACATCCAGATGCTACAGTGATGGTGAACAAGATTTGACCCTATCCCCAAAGGTTGCTTTGAGAGGATCTTTCTCAGGTACTCCTCATCTCCATCAAGTCTTTAAAAAAGTCCTTGGTGGAAGAACATGCACTGCTCTAACACAATACCTTAGGGGCTTATCCCCAAGGAAAAGATGGATAATGGTATTATGGGGTGGCTATTTGTATCAAATATATTAGTGAAAATGTTTAAAATGACTGTGTGAGTTTGATGCTTAAAGCCAAAACATTACAGAAAATGCAAAAATGGAGATATGAATATATTAATTTACCTCTATTTTTCATCCTCAAAATCATTAAATGAAAGTAAAGGATTTTTGTTTTATTTTGAATATAAACTTACAGGACAAAGAGAATGGAGAAATCAACAGCAACGTTTTGGGAGGTGTGCCTACAAAAGCGAGGCCCTGAAGGCTGCTGTTCTGCATGATGCCATGTGCTCTGTTCTACACTGTTCCAGAATATCTGGTGAAGAACCCTAGTTTATTAGGGTTTCAACCCAAACCTCGAAACTTTCTCTAGTAGTGTAACAAGGATTATGAAACAATGCCTTCCAATTTCTGAGGGACAATGATTCCCAATCTACAATTCTATACCTAACCAAACCATCAATTAAATGTGAGGAATAAAGATATTGGCAGATACTCAGAGTATCAAAACTGCTCCACACCCAAAGTCTTATCTGACAGTCATCCTGCTACCATGTACCCATTCTCTGTATCCTTTCTCAGGAATCTTCTGAAAAATATGCCCCACCAAATAGAGAAAGACATGGGTCCCTGGAAACAGGGGATTCCCAAGACAGTTGTGAAGGGTGGGCCCCAAAATACACCTGTGCAGCATGTCTAGTGAGCAATCAGTCCAGACTGGAGGTGGACAGAAGGCCTTAGGAGGGATTTCTTCAAAAAGAATTTTTTTAGGATACCCAATATGCCTGACTGTATTGAGAGAAGGTTACATAACTGGGAGACCAGTTTGGCTATAGATTAGTACTAAAATAGAAAACCAAGCCAAAAAAAAAAAAAGGCAATTTTTAAATTCAGGAAAATAAATTCAATAAAGAAAGGAAAAGGAATGCTAGTACACATGACAAACTGTGATTAGCATTTACAGAGTCATAATGACAAACAGTGAATATTGATGCAACCAAAACAAAAGTGTAACAGTGCGGAGCATGGAGAGAGGAAGTATGTGGAGAGGGGAGTGAGGTGAAAGAAAGCTATTCCATTATGGAAATTCAAAAGACAATGGCTCAGGGGAGTACGGCTGGCTCAGTTGGTTAAGCATCAGACTTTGGCTCAGCTCATGATCTCACGAGTTCATGAGTTTGAGCCCCACATCTGGCTCTCTGCTGTCAGTGCAAATTTGGCTTCGGATCCTCTGTCTCCCTCTCTCTGCCCCTTCCCTGCTTTCTCTCTCTAAAAATAAACATCTTGATTCGAAGTAAGGTTTATAGAGCTATCTATCAATTCAAAGTAAGGTTTATAGAGCTATTTATCATTTAAAATATGTAGGTATAATTTTACTAAAAAATGACTAAATTGACAATAATGGAAGTCCTTGAATTTATTACTGTAACATACATATTAAAATCAGCCAACATGGCAAATGTGAGCTTACATTAGAAATAAAACTGAAAATGGGGGGAAGGGAGGCACAACCCTGACACTTCTTGATTAGGCCCTTGCAACATTGTGAACTAGTATTTACGAAATCATTTCATCTCCCAGACTCTCCTGTTTCCAGATTTATAGAAAGTGTGCTACAGTGGATGAAATCTGAGTTCCTTTGAAATCTATTTATTTATTTTTTTTTCAACGTTTTTTTATTTATTTTTGGGACAGAGAGAGACAGAGCATGAACGGGGGAGGGGCAGAGAGAGAGGGAGACACAGAATCGGAAACAGGCTCCAGGCTCCGAGCCATCAGCCCAGAGCCTGACGTGGGGCTCGAACTCACGGACCGCGAGATCGTGACCTGGCTGAAGTCGGACGCTTAACCGACTGCGCCACCCAGGCGCCCCGAAATCTGTCTATTTAAATGCAGTTCATTGTACATGGTAAATATATTTATGGACCAACTTCTACATACTTTAATGTAGGGTATTCCATTTTAAATGGGCCTCATTTTCAACTGGTACTTACTAATGGGGTTTGTTTTACTTGGAGACAGGATTTTCAAAACTCAGCCTAAATGATAGAAAAGTTCTGTACTTTTTGTATTAAGTAGGTCCATTGGATTTTTAATGGTCAACAGTAACTGTATTAAAAATATCAATGAGTCTAGGGGCACCTGGCTGGCTCAGTAGGTAGAGCATGTGACTCTTGATCCCAGGGTCATGAGTTCAAGCCCCACAAGGAGTGTGGAGCCTACTTAAAAAAAAAAAAGGAATAAAAAAATCAGTAACTTTAAGATACATGACAAATGCTGATACAAGAAAAGATAGGCCTACCTGGTCAACCGATAAGAGAAAATTTGATCAGACCCAACAATGTGCTCTATCCTTGCAAAATGAATCATAGCATGTATGATGACTCAGGCCATGGAACAGGTATGTCACTTTTCTGTGCTGGGAGGCAAATATAATAGACTCAATTCTATGCTCTTAAGAGAAGGAAATCAGGCTGTCTCTGTATGACATCCAGCTATGACCAAACCTCACCCAAGTTAAATTTTGATTGATTGATGTATAGCCCAGCTAGGTGTTAACTCTAGATTTTCCATTACCTTTTGGAAACAGGTGGAAAAAATTATTGCAGGTTGAGGGTATTTACAAAATGGTCTGGCTGATTCACATGTATCAGTAATCTGAAAAACGAACAAACAGAACCAAGCAAAGCTACAGGTTATCACCTCCCCCCCCACCTAAATTAAAATCAGAGATGTGAGATTTCAAACTGCTTTTGACTTACCCACCCTAAACCTAAGTTCTTTAAAAGATCTGAAAATTTATCAGTTCGATTTGTCATCTTCAAATCTGGGGACCTAGCCATAGAAAAGGCCTTAGGTGTCATTATACTACATGAAATGGCCTTACATCCAATACAGTAAGGCATGTATCGTAAAATACACTTACACTTGATGGTTTATGCCAGTGGCTTTCAGCTGGGGGTGACTTTGCCCCCTAAGGAACATTTTTGGCTGTCTTCTGGATGAGGAGTTGCTACTGACATCTAGTGGGTGGAGACAAGGGATGCAGCTAAATGTTCCACAATGCAGAGGACAACCCTCACAGCAGAGTCATCTGGCTCAAAATGCCAATCGTGCCAAGGTTTAGGGAACCTGATTTTCTACACTGATTTTCTGGTGTGATAAAAACTAAAGACAAAAATCTAGCAAAGCTAGTAAACTGCTCTAAAATCTCAATAAAAGGTTTTTTGGTACATCATTTAGTTAGGATTCTGAAAAACTCACAGCTTTAAACTTGTGCTTGGAGGTAAAGATACACGATCAACTCTGGAAAATAAACATTATGCATTCAGTCTGCTACTGGACAAATTTCTTAACTTCTCAAAATATAATTTTATTATTTTTGACAGCTAAAATTTAATTTCTTCTATTTTAAAAACGTGTCCAAAGCAAATTACACTGTCTCCATTTGGGATGGAGAGCGTTTAGCATGTAGGTGCTCAGGAGTTGAGTAAATGGTAGCAATACATCTACATGTTGGCCTGAAATAACAGATCCCTAGTTCCACACTCAGTAGGTTATAAACGTGGCCTGAGCTGTAACTCAGTCCCTTCTTGGGGTGACTGAGGTAGCCATCCATAACCCGTTAGCACACTTCCTTCACTGTGTCAGCACAATGAGCCACAGCATAACTGGAAGACCAATCTGCTCAACTACAGAGAAGTTAGAAAACCCACAAAGGTTCTGGACCAAAAAGCCTCCTCTACTAACCAGAACAGAGTCACCCAGGTTAGAGCAGCTAGTTATCTTTTCCCAATAGGAAAGGTATCACAGGCTAAGGAGAATGAAGAAATTTGACAAAGGGTAACAGAGTAAATTAAATGGATTGGCTGTAAGTCTCTCTTAGAAGTGGGCATAATCAGAGCTGACTTGGTAATGGTCCTGAGAGGCTCTCTGGTCGGCCTCTGAAACAGTGCTGGTCTGGCTGTAAGCATGAATGTTCTTCCAGGAACCCAGTATGTGGGGCGCGTGGGTGGCTCAGCTGGTTAAGCAGCCGGCTTTGCTCAGGTCATGATCTCACAGTTTGTGGGTTTGAGCCCCGAGTCAGGCTCTGTGCTGACAGCTCAGAGCCTGGAGCCTGCTTCGGATTCTGCGTCTCCCTCTCTCTGTCCCTCCCCTGCTCGTGCTCTGTCTCTGTCTCTCAAAAATGAATAAACATTAAAAAAAACAAACAAACAAACAAAAAACCAGCATGTGCCCTTGAAAGCAAATGTAAAAAAGATGTGTAAGGAAAGGAAAATTTTCCCTTCTTCCCTTCTAGATTCTTTGGCTGGCCTAAAAATTAAATTGATATAAGATAACTTATCAGGAGAAAAAAACAAATTTAATTCCATATATACACAAGCCATACAAATATGAGACTCAAAAGAAGTGACCAGGAAGGCAGCCTTTATACCTTTTAAAAAACCCAGAAACAAGTATTTGTGAAGAATTGATGAAGGAATTTGGGCTTGGGGTAGCAAATTAATGAAGAAGTAATGAAGCTGTTTTTACAGGCTTCTCAATCCTGAATCCCGTCTCCAGTGATGAGAATGCTTTCACCCGCCAGGTGCCGAGAGGGTGCCCTTCACACAGGAGTTTATTTCCTGCTTCCAGGGGAACAAAGGAGTGTCCTTCTTACAATGGCTATTTCTTAAATAATTTTAATTCAACATAATCCATATGCCAAAGTGGCATATTTTTTAGAGTGGCATACTTTGCTTCCCTTCAATCCCACCTTTGAAACTGCAAAAAGCTTCATAATCCAGAAGCTGAGTTGGTAGATTATTTTACTGTTTCATGGAATTAATCTCTTAGTCTTAAAAACAGCTCAGTTCAGTTAAATGGTTGTATCTAATATTAGGAGGTTGTGATATAACTGGGCTCCCACAATTGGGTCTATAATGTGTGAGAAATCAACTATTTATTAAGGCATTTTCTATGGAAACAAAAGAAAAACAAAGGTTAATGATTACAACAAATTATAAACCAGCTTCTAAGCCCAGGGGCAGCCAGTCAAGAAAATTTCTAGATGTCAGAATCAAAGCATCTTTTGCAGTTTGAATGTCTCTGACATCACCAGGTGTTCAAGTAAACTTTCTGAGAGGCACATAGAGCAGCAGGCATGATTGTTGAAACACGAGTTATTGTGGCCATTTCTCCGAAAGTTTATATCAAGTCATTCGCATTCAGTTTATAAGGCTTTGGGGGAAAGGTTAGTTTTGTTCTTAGTGATTCCAAGTCAAAACTGAGAGAAAATTGGAAAGGTTTATTTGCAGAGCTATAGCCAAATATTGGAGGAAACTAGAACTCAGGATCCAGTAACTTTAACAGGTGGAAAACAAAACCTCAAAGCTAATTAACAGCACTAGAATCTGATATTCATAAGGTTTCTTTTTTAAGTTTATTTATTTACTTTGAGAGAGACAAAGTGAGTGAGGGAGGGGCAGAGAGCAAGGGAGAGAGAGACTCTTAAGTAGGTTCTGCACTGCCAGCTCAGAGCCTGATGTAGGGCTTGAATTCACAAAACTGTGAGATCATGACCTGAGCCGAAATCAAGAGTGGGACACTTAACCAACTGAGCCACCCAGGCGCCCCTAGAATCTGATATTTATAAAGGTGTATTGCTGAAACATAATTTTTCCATCTACCAAAAATAATCACAGAAAGACTAATTTGTTTGCAAATTAAATCTAGTTTCAATAAAGTTGGCCTATTTACACAAGTGTAGCAAGAATAGTAACTGATCATATAGGCTCTTCTAACTCTGCTTTGCTACAATTTTTGGTAAGGAATCTCAGATTGAACTCTTAAAAGCCTCTTGAGGCTAGGAAGCCAAGCCAAGGACTTGCTATCACACTTCACCTGCAATACCTACAAATCTGGGTTAATTCCTCTCTTCTCAAGGTCTCCCAAATATTCTGAGGTTCCTGAGCCTGCCAGGAAGTGACCCTCCACATTCACCTAGTAAGGCTGCTGGGAACCCTATAAGCAAGGTACCAGGCCAACTTTTCCAAGGGGTTCTATTGTTTATTGGCTCCCTAAAGTCAACCGTAGTTTCTTAAAGCTGTCTGGTCATATCTAAGTCTATGTAGATCTCTCAGATATGACATTCCAGTCAAAGCCTCAGTAACCTAACCAATGTTTCCACTTATGCTCATTTTAAGAACAGATTCTTATTGAGCTTACTCAAATAACTGTATTGCCATGAAAATAAGAATACTCACTAACAGTTGTAAAATTCTGGAGGTATGAGGTAGGGAGAAAAAGCAATTGTTTCAATTCTGCTTATAAAGGAATAATTTAACAAACTGCTATAAATCATAGATAAATTAAGAGAAAAGAGAAAAAGGTTTTTCTTAAATCTGGAAAAACCAAACATTTAAAAAAAAAACAGCAATGTTTCAAACCAAAAAGTCATAAAAAATTATGATCATCCTCCTCAGTTCACTCACTCCCATGTTCATTCAACCCCATGTAATTAATGTTTGTTCTGTGTGAATTCAGTTTTTCGGTAGTTCTGGAAATTCTTACCCAGTTCAGTTGGACGACCTTAAAGTTATCAGAAACTTGTATTCAACAATACTCGTTAGAGTCCATTCATGAACCTCCTTGAAGATGAAGCACTTTTACAGGAAAACTTTTACAAAACATCAGAATAAAACAGTAACTGTCTGTAAAGGAGAAAGGACTTAAAAATGACCATGGTTAAAGATCTGATAAAGTTCATTACAGTGCAATTGGCAAGAAAATCTGATTATATCTGGGAATACAACATTTTAAGATAGTAACTGGAATTACAGTGATAACATTATCCTGGGACATCTGATTTCTAGGAATTTCATATAATTTCTGCAACACTTAAAACAGATACCTATACAGATACAATGTAAAGAAAGCTTGATATTTCTTATTTAACAACACTTCCCATGTAATTTAGCAATATCACATAAACCAATTCATTTAGCACCTCCCTTTTATAAAGAGAAAAAACAAATCTTTTGAGATGTTCCAGGGACCCTCTGGAAAACTCCAACTCACTTTCTAGGTCAAAAAATTGTGTTTAAAAATCGATTTTGGAAAGTTTGCAAAAAATATCAAAAGGTTTGGACACTTGACTAAATAGGATCACAGATAATACTTAATTATATTTTTAACCAAAGTGACGAAAGATTTTAAAAGCAAATATAGGAGATTACATTGTTTTAAGTAAAATTCAGCTCTTAGCGTTAAGACTCAGTTAAGTAATCAAAGATCTGCTAAAGACAACATGAAGCACAGGAAAGTATTTTAGTAAAACACAACATTTTTGCTTTTCAGGCAGATTACTCAAAAGGTAAAAAACAAAACAAAACAAAACAAAACATTCATAATATCTTATTAAGAGCAGACCAATAGTCCAAGAAAACTTTGCCCTTTCTGCAAATGAAAGAAAATTACATACGCAAACTATTAAAAAAGCAAGTGTATCATTTTTAAAAACCTTTATAACAATTCAATTTTTAGCCAATGTGACTACAAAACTAACTCCCTCCCTTCCTTCCTTCCATCCTCCCTCCCTCCCTCCCTTCCTTCTTTTCCTTCCTTTCTCTTTTTCTTTTCCTAAATGTCTATGTCCTTAGTTTGTCCTTTATTTTTCTCTTTTCATTCTGAAATAACCAGCTTTACTTTAGGACAAAATTTACTTTCTTTTCTCTTAACAAAAATACATCTCCATACCTCATACCTTTTCTTAGCTAAAAACACATCCTAGTTTCCTTGCAATACAGAGTTGTTTGTTATTATTTCTAGTAGTTTTAATTATATATATTATAAGCTTTCTATAGTTACATTCATAGGGTGGTTCTCAAACTCCAAGGTCATTAGGAGAGCTGTGAAAACAGAGATTGCTAGGTCCCACACACAGTATCTGATTCAATAGGTCTCAGCGGACCCCAATAATTTGCATTTCTAACAAGTCCCCAGGTGATGCTAAAGCAGCTTGTCCAGGGAACCCCCTCTGAGAATCATTCTCTCATGCTTCTGTCTTCCACTAGATTGTGAGCTTCTTGAGATGAGGGAGCATTTCTTACACATCTTATTTCCAGGATCTAGTCAGTGTCCTGTACTCATTCAATCAATCAACAAATACTTACTGAATGCCTATTATGTGCCAGGCACTATTGTAGGCACTGGATTCATCATTTAAAACATTTATATATTTATATACATAAATATATAAATTCATATATATATACACACACACACATATAAATTCATATATATATATGAATATATATATGAATATTCATATATATGAATATATATATGAATATACATATATATATGAATATATATATATATATATATATATATATATATATATATCGCTGCCCTCATAGAGCCTTCCTTCTGGTACTACATAGTAAATTCTCAATAAATGTTGAAAACTGAGTTGTAAAGTTTATAAGGTTGTAAAGAAGGAAATATGCATTATCATGAATATTTTAATAGTGCTTGTAAATATCCATTTTCTACTTCCTAAGCCTAGTTTTTCCCATTTTATGTTTCTCCCTTCTGATATCCCCCTCAACATCCAACACATGCATCCATAAACCTGGCAGTATACCAGGCTTTGGCGTCTTACAAAAATTTTGCTGATTGATTTATAAAATATTAAATGTGGATGACATATTAGTAAAAAAACAATTCTAACATGAATTTAAACATGTATAATTAATATATTGAAGCAACTGGGAGAATGTAAGCAAATCTCAGTATTTTCATATTGATAAATATTTTAAAATAGCTTCACTACTGGTTTTCAAATTCGCCTTAGTTATCTCTAAGGATATCTCTCCTCCCCTCTCTCAATATTTAAGGCATTTCTCAACTGGCTGGTATGATGACTTTGAACTCCCAGTGCACCTAAGCGGGCTGCTGTTCAAATAGGGGCATTGGTCAACATTTGGATTCTCCTGTGTAGAGTTCTGAGAGACTCTGTTAGGAGGCCTCATGAGGCCAAGTGGTGTCGTGGAAGGGAAGGGGTTGATCGCAGGGGCAAACCTGATTATCTCTGCACAGCCAAGGCAGATGTGCCTCATGATGTCACATCCAGGCCCCTGGGCCATGGGCTATGCACTCCCTCCCTAACTCTAGGAAAGTGCAAGACATGTACCTTCATCTTTGGACTAATTTCCTGAAAGTTTCTCAGCAAATAAAAGTTGAGAGGTTTCACAAAGAGCAATTTGGAATGCAACTGACCTGACTGGCCATAATTTTACTTTCAAGATTCCCAGTATTCTTAAGGTTTGCAAATAATTTTTTTAAAACCTTCCACTGAAAGCCATGAGACACTCTATTAATTGTATGGAGCGAAAAATGGGCAGCATTGGTGAATGGAATTCAAAAAAGGCTAGTTTCAATACTCCAGACTATTTCTTCACTGTTAACATCATAACCAAAGTTGGCAGTGTGAATGACTTCAAGAATCAGTGCTGCCTCAGAATAGTATTTTCTTCCTACTGCTATCCCAAATCAGTGATATAACACCCTAGTCCAACAAATCATTGTGATTTCTACATATTGGAAGAGTTTTAAAAGAAAATTAAGAATGTTGTCAGGAATATACTTTTATAATGGGGATCATGTATATCAACTTCATTTTTATGAACCTAATTACGATTTAATTAGGATTCAATCCTAATTAAATTCCGATTATTAAAAAGCTTTAGGTATAATAAATGTGAACTTTTGGTGAGCCATACACCGACTTAAAAATGGCCAGGTCATCATTTACTTCCCTGGAGCAGTTTACTAATTATCACCTTCATAATCTGAAGGAATTAATATTTTTTAAAAGGTGTAGAATTCTCTGCTGAGATGTGACCCCAGTGAACCAGCCCCTCTAAAAAAATTGGCTAATGTAAAGCTAAGACAAGGAGAAATTAACCTCAACAGGTGATTAAATTGATCTCATTAAATTATTGCTACCTCATTTAATGTAATAAAAGACCACACCGCTATATTCTGGAAAACAGACAAATCTAAAATAAAAATATTGTCATTAACATCATTCATATGGTGATAATAAAGTAGCTTCCTTAAATTTTTTTTCCAGTTATTCATAAAATCCATCCTTATTTTCTGAGTTAACAAGGCTAAAGTTTTAAAAGTGCAATAAAAGTTCTTGAGGCTTCACTGCAGTCTAGACAGGACTTCTTAGCGGTTCCCGAGACACAGCTTTTTGCTTTGGTGCTGATCTTCACCGGGAGGTATGGGTCTCAACACACCATCTGGCGTTCAAGAATAACTCAATGTCAGGAAAGTTTCACTTCAAATACGTGGGTATTTGTTAAAGTCATATAGGTTATAAGATCAAAATAATGCCTAAATTCAAAAGGAACACTCATTTTTATTTTACCTTAAAATTCTCAACTGTTGAAGAACAGACTCCAGAAAACTCACTCTGGTAGTACAGTATCTGCCCTACTGACGAGCGGGTTCACTAAACTCTGAAATCTGTACTTTAAAAGGGCAAACATATGATATACAAATTCTACCTCAATAATGCTGTTACAAAATTTAAAAAGAGACAGGAATATTATTTGTTGCTATCAAGCACTTGTTCAAAAATATATATAAAACATGAACTTGCAGTTCAGTGAACAGTCATAAAGTAAACCAACATGTGACCCTAACCCAGGTCAATAAATAAAACATTGCCAACAAAGCAGAAGCCTTGCTCTTGTCCCTCCCTATCGCAACCTCGCCTTTCAATCTCAGGACTGCTAGCCGCAGCATGTTTTCCTTTCCTTGGTGATCTAGGAATAATAAATCCTAGATACAAGCCCTTTATTGATGATTAAGTGGCAAATATCTCCTATCCTATGGCTTGCCTTTGTACTCTTTCAATGACATCGTTTGATGAACAGATGTTCTTAATTTTAACACAGATAAATAAATTCATCTTTTGTATGGTTAGTGCCAATTGTGTCCTTTCCCTAACAACAGGGAATTATTAATTGACCCCCTCAAACACTGTTATTGAATACACATTCTTTAATCAGATCCACATGTATTTTTCTTTGCATTTTTTTCTCTTTTTTTCCTGGTTAATTTTTTTAGAAGATGGAGTGGATAGGTCTTTTTTTTCCAGATTGCAAATAAAAAATACACTACTTGAATAAGTAAAGCTAATTCAGAACACAGAAAATCAAGATATTTGCACGGAAATTATAGAATAGGAATTCTTTTCACAAAGACCTTTATATTTCCTAACTTTTCAGGGTAATCAAATCATTGTTATTATCAAAAAATTTTTACTTATTATAATTAACTTCCATTTACCTAGAATCCAAACAGATAACATAGCTAATATTTAAAGAGAATACTGTATAGCAATAACTCATAGTCAAAATTATGTGGCTAAGGAATTACAAGATCTCCCAAAGATGACATTACATTAAAAATACCTGTGTTAATATGCAAATAATAAAGCTTTGAAGACTAGTAAGTAATTCATTTATGGTAGCTGAGATGACTTTAGTTAGATTATTCAAATAACCAGAGCATTTCCTTTGTCTGACCAATCTCTGCAAATGTGCCTTTACTCTAATAAAAAAGTATATATCCTCTAATTTGGCCTTAGAGCCATCTGTATTAATTATACACATTTGTCCTTTCTAACTGTCCAGCAAGCTTTTGTTTGGTATAGAAGAGCCTTGTTGTTTACTCTTTCATATAAATTTAATTTATATATTCAATTTGTGCATGATTATTTGTATTAAACTGCAGATTCTATGGGACTGATTATAAACCAGCACTTTCCATTGAATCTAGCATATAGTAGATACACAAATGTTTGTAAAACAACTTGAATGGCAAAAATCGAACTTGCAAAAAGAAAATGGTCTATCTACAACCACAATTTCAAACACCTGATCATTAAAACTCACTATGTATCCTTTCTTCTTAGCAACAAAGTTAAGCTTAATAAGAGACTTTTAAATACTTACTCTCTCTGCTTTCAGGCTCATTTTGTTCACCCACACAAGTTCTTGATGGATTCAGCTGCCACTGTAAAAGGGTACAAACCTTTTATTTGTATGTTTAAGAAGGATTTAATAAACAGCATTTCAGTACCCTGTTGTCAATATCAAAACATTTTTTTTAAATGTAAGGAAAAAAAAAAGCATGTTCATACCAACCAGTCCCTATAATGACCCTAAATGACCCTGAATGATATGACTTCTGGGATCAGAATCAATATTCTTAGGGAAGGAAGGAATTTTTTTTTAATATGGAATTTATTGTCCAATTGGTTTCCATACAGCACCCAGTGCTCATCCCAACAGGTGCCCTCCTCAATGCCCATCACCCACTTTCCCCTCCCTCCCACCCCCCATCAACCCTCAGTTTATTCTCAGTTTTTAAGAGTCTCTTATGGTTTGCCTCCCTCCTTCTCTAACTTTTTTTTTCCCTCCCTCTCCCCCGTGGTCTTCTGTTAAGTTTCTCAGGATCCACATAAGAGTGAAAACATATGGCATCTGTCTTTCTCTGTATGACTTATTTCACTTAGCATAACACTCTCCAGTTCATCCACGCTGCTACAAAAGGCCATATTTCATTCTTTCTCATTGCCAAGTAGTATTCCGTTGTGTATATAAACCACAATTTCTTTTTTTTTTTTAATTTTTTTTTTTAACGTTTATTTATTTTTGAGACAGAGAGAGACAGAGCATGAACGGGGGAGGGTCAGAGAGAGAGGGAGACACAGAATCTGAAACAGGCTCCAGGCTCTGAGCTGTCTGCACAGAGCCCGACGCAGGGCTCGAACTCACGGACCGCGAGATCATGACCTGAGCAGAGGTCAGACGCTCAACCGACTGAGCCACCCAGGCGCCCCTAAACCACAATTTCTTTAACCATTCGTCAGTTGATGGACATTTAGGCTCTTTCCATAATTTAGCTATTGTTGAGAGTGCTGCTATAAACATTGGGGTGCAAGAGCCCCTATGCATCAGCACTCCTGTATCCCTTGGGTAAATTCCTGGCAGTGCTATTGCTGGGTCATAGGGTAGATCTATTTTTAATGTTTTGAGGAACCTCCACACTGTTTTCCAGAGTGGCTGCACCAGTTTGCATTCCCAGGAAGGAAGGAACTTTAAAGATCCTTTACTTTCATTTTAAAGGTAAAGAAGCAGAAGACCAGAGAAGTGCAGTGACTTGCCCACTAAGGGCAGCAACAGAATTCGCATCTGAGTTTGCCCAACACTGTAGAGTTTCCACCACACCACATTCCATCTCTAGGTCCTATGGCATCTTATAACAGCCAGAGAAGGCTTAGATATAAAGAGAGAAAGTACGACCAAGATAATCTTGCCTTTTAGTATGGTTATATCACATCATATACCATATCTCCTCTGATTACAGTTTTCCATCTCAACCGTTCAAAAAGAAATAGGGAAGCCTGATTGTTCTCAGATAGTACCGAGAAGCGTGGGGCAGCTGAGAAGAAAAACTGAGTGTAATCAGTACGTCACGGCACAGCCCTTCCCTTCTCACTTGGCTAGAAATCCCCATCATCAGAATTACTAATGACTTGACCAAAAAGGCCTATTAGGGCACTATGTCTAGAAAGGCACAACTCAATGTGCCTTCTGTAAGCATCAATGAGTTCATCAAACTATCATGATCCTTGAGGGGGAATGAGATACAAGACAAACATTTTTCCATGGATAAAAAAGTCGTTGGAAAGGGAGGACATCTAGAACTGGTTGGTTGCCTATAGAAATGGGATGGTTGGGATTAGCACCAGGAAAAAGAGGACTGACATGGGGTGGAAAATTACATATGAACTTAAAAAAAAAAAAAAAAAAAAAAAGGCATGTTTCAAAACATGTCAAACTACTAAAATCTATTAATTTTGGAAAAGTAAAAACTAATAACACTGAATCTATATTTAAGGATAATCATAAAAAGACTATTTCTAACTTTAAGAAACTTAGGAGCCATTTAGGTGCCTCACAACAGGAGGATGGTTAAATAAGTTATATCTGTAAGTTAGAATATTGTATAACTATTAAACATTATTTTTGAAGAATTCTCAATGACACAGAAAATACAGCAACATGTTAACAGTAGTATCTATGAGCTGTAAGAAAATATCTGTTCTTCTTTACATCCTTGGTCCTCTAAAATGAGCATATATTACTTTCAAAATAAATAAATTTAAAATAAGTAATATGACCTAATAGAGAAAAATGTACATGTATTAAATAGAAAGAAAACAAAAGCTTTCTGAATAAGGACATGGGTCTACACTGGTAAAATCTATTCTTGAAAATACTGTTGCTCAGCCCTAGCCTAGTTTGCAACAATCCCACAGAACAGAATCACTCATCTCAAGGTATATGGTAACACCTCAAGGAGAAAAGCAAGTTTTCCAAACAAAATTAATTTCAATTTGCTTTAATCTTAAAAAAAATCAATTTTTTGGACATGCCTATACTACTGTTGACAATCTAAAAATAAGTATAACCATTATTGACATTCAAATTTAGAATGAATACTAGTTCATGTTAGTCTCTGGTATTTATAAAAAAAAAACAAAAAAACAAAACAAAAAAAACCCTAGGCATTTAGCTAACCAGGAAGTTTAAGTCATTTACATAATATTGCAAACCAGGCCAGATGAGGGAAAGGAGGAGAAGGAGGAAAAGGAGGAGAGAGTTAACCTTCACCAGAAGGAGCACAGAGAAGAATCGTGTGCACCTGAGTGGGGTACTCCTGTGGGTCTTGGCCCATCTCTGCCGAGGGGCCTCACACCCTCTGTCTTCCTGCCTCCCTCTGCTTCTCTCACCCTATATCTTACATTCTTCTGACCTCTTCATTGTCTTTACAGTGAGAAAGCTACTCAAATCCGCCAGTAAGCAAAATATTTCAGAATTCACTTAATCTGTCTGTCACAGTCCTGAAGAGCTAGGTCATTTAATCTTTATAGAGAGAATGTGAAACAACTATTTCCTTCTACTCCTCAGGAGGAATGAAGAGACAGAAAACAAAAACACAAAACCAGAGATTTCTCTTTGACTAGCTGGATGTAAGTTTTTGTTTGCTTTTACAAAAAAGGCATCTTGCTCATCTCTCCTTTCTTTCAGGGCCCTCCTTTTTTTAAAAAATCATGAACTTTAAATAAAACTGGAAATAAAAAAACAAAAATAAATGACAAAAATAAAAAGGGTAAATAGTTATGATACTTCATACACACAAAACCTAGGCAATATGCTGTTATAATTCCAAAATTTTTAATATAAATATATAAGTATATGTATACACATATATAGACAGTTTATTATTATTATTTTTTTAATGTTTTATTTATTTATTTTGAAAGAGAGCGAGCAGGAAAGGGGCAGAGAGGGAAGAAGAGAGAGAATCCCAAGTAGGCTTCACACTGCAAGCACAGAGTCTGATGCAGGGCTCAATTCCACGAACCATGAGATCATGACCTGAACCGAAACCAAGAGTCAGAGGCTTAAGCGACTGAGCCAGCCAGGTGCCCTAATAGACACTTTAAAACATATCTTTTTGGTGCCTTATATGTTCCAGGCACTCTGGACTCAAACAGGAATGTAAATTTGAAATTTATAAATAGTTATATGCCTTTTATATCTACCGCAAATTCTTGTATATAAGTGTTACATTAAATGCCAGAGTTATCATTAAAAATCAACATGATTCTGGAGAGGGGATCTTTTTGCTATATAGAACACTGGGACAACTGGTAAACTTTGGCTAGAATCTGTGGATGAAATTATCAATGATAATTTCCCAAGTTTTGTGGCTGTATCATGGTTTTGTAGGAGAATCTACCATTTGAGGAAATATGTAATAAACTATTTGAGAGTGATCTGGCTATCATTTTTTTTTAGTTTTTTTTTTTTCTTTTTTTTTGGGAGAGCATGAGCAGGGAAGGTGCAGAGAGAGGGGGACAGAGGATCCGAAGTGGGCTCTGCGCTGACAGTCTGACAGCAGAGAGCCCAATGTGGGGCTCGAACTCACCAACTGCAAGATCATGACCTGAGCCAAAGCTGGACGCTCCACCGACTGAGCCACCCAGGCGCCCCAAGAGTGATCTGGCCACCATGTCAACAAGTTACTCTCAAACGTTTCTGAAAAAAAAAAGTTCTTTGTAGTGGTTTTGTAACTTTTCTGTATGTTTGAGATTGTTTCTAAAAAGTTTTTTAGGGGCGCCTGGTGCTGGGTGGCCCAGTCAGTAGAGTGTCGGACTTCAGGTCAAGTCACGATCTCATGGTTTGTGAGTTTGAGCTCCACATTGGGCCCTCTGCTGTCAGCACAGAGCCTGCTTTGGATCTTCTGTCCCCCTCTCTCTCTGCACCTTCCCCTGCTTGCTCTCTCTCTCTCTCAAAAATAAATAAACCAGAAAAAAAAAGTTTTTTAAAAGACTAAATAGTAAAATAAAGTTCTATGTTTTCCATGAAGTATCTCAGTACTTTTTCTGAAACATCAAATATTAAATCCCTTCTATCTTTTCTAATTTTTCCCATGAGAAATGTGTCGTGAGTGCACGTGTGTGTGTGTGTGTGTGTGTGTGTGTATTTGTGTGGGTCCCTGTCTTTTGGGTAATCCTAAACTATTTTCATTTCTATTTACCACTCCAAACCAGAAGGGTGAGGAAGAGGCGGGTGAGGGATTTTCTTTTGTTAGCCACCAGGTGGCACTAAAGGGTCCACCAATTCAGGATCTGTAAGGTCAATAATGTGCAACTTGTTAAGGACATGTCGATTCATAAAACAGAGATCCTAAGCTGAAAATCTGTAATTAGATGAGTAGTTGCACATAAAAATAAACTCAGTGATAATAGTTTGTTGAAAGTCTTTAAAAGCATGGGAATCACTAACTAAAAATATTCAGCAGGGTAGGTAACAATATAATAGAAAGTATACTTGAAAAAAATGTGTATCTACTTACTGTAAATTTGCTAACACCCTCAAGTTCCCCAAATCTCATGTAAGAGATGTCTGCTTTCTTTTTTCCAACATCTACATCTCCTGCATAGATTTGTTTTATGCCTGCACCTTTAATTAAAGGTACACACTCATCACATGGGCACTTTGTGACAAAGATCATACTTCTTTCTTCTGGTTTTATTTCTTGACACCTACAAAAAATTTATAAGTATTAGGAAGGTAGCTTCCACAATGATAGTTATATTTTAGAGAAATCTTTAAATACTAAAACTGAGCTGCTTTTAAAACAAATTTACAGCATTATAAACAACAATAAACTTTATTCTTGCCAAATTAGTGAACATACAAAATATATAAACTCATAAAATGTTAATATACAATCTGAACATGACAATTATTATAATTAAAATTCATTTATTATTCTAAGCAATTGGTAAGATGTTCAGTATTAGATTACAAATAAAAACAGAAAAAGACACTGAAAGAGAGAGGGAGGAAGGGAGGGAGAGCAAGAACAATGGATAAGTAAGAACTTTGTAATACCAGAATGAGGGGCTAGAAACTCTCTTCTTTGAGAGTTTACCATGAGAGATTAGACATTAGCTCATCATGGTACCCAAAGGATCTAACCCTTATCTAGTATCGACTGGTTATTTAATAAATGCTTATTAAATTGATAAATTAATATTAAAATTCTGCTTTGAGTTATAGTTCCTTTATTCCCTCTCTGAGAAAGGATACTTTATTTTAATAAGCGTTTGGCTTTAACAGATTCATACCTCCGCATAAAGTAAGCAAGTAAACCCGTAATGAAGAGCACAAGGAAAAGAACAGAGCAACTGTTTGATGAGGGAGTTTAGGACCAAGAAATGCCCTCATCTGAAGCTACGGGGATTACACTTCCTGGTTCTGTGGTTTCCGCTGCTCTCAGTCAGCTGTCCTACACAACCATCCGCCCTCCATATTCACCTCCCCAGTTCAGACTCATTCTGTTTGCCTAGACTAGGGCAACAGAATGTTATGCATCTGGTCTATTTAAATAATATACCTGCAACCTAAGTGATTGGTAGGGTGGCTCTGTCAACGCCCTTCCAACTCCCCACTTTTAAATTCAAAGTCCTCCCTTGTCCAGCCCCAACCTACTCCCACATGCTCCACAGTCCCGCCCAACTGGAACACTCATGTTCCCAAACACACAAGCATTTTCCTACTTCTAGACCATTGCTATGCCTGAAGCAAGGATGGCTTCAGGTAAGCCTCTTCAATTGCCACAATCCTACCAGACGTTCAGAACCCAGCTCAAATGCCAGCTCCTCCTTAAAGCTTTCCCCTTTCACTTCCCCTCCATCTGTAGCAGTCCATGAATTTCCACAGGACTTTGTGTTGGCATTTCCCAGAGAACCGATCACCTTGGCTCAAAAGCACTTTTCTATCCTCCTGCCACATTATAAGCTCCTCAAAGACCAAAGCCATGTCTCGCTCAGTTTTGAACCCCCTAAGATCACTCCCTCAGTGGTAATGACTGAGAAATGTTTGTGGAAATGATCTAAATGAACACCAGAAGGAGGTGATGCCAGTTATAATCTCTCACCGAAACTATGTTAAAGCAATTTGGTTCATGATAAAATCTATATATTCCTAAGTATATGCGTTCTAGGTTTAGAAAACAAGGGACATCTTACAACTGAGAAAGTGGAAGACCCTAAGGACAAACACCAAGCAGTTTTATATTGGAGAGAGAAGGAAGACAAAAAAACAAAACAAAACAAAAAAAAAAAAAACAGGCTCGCTCAGCAAATTTGTTTTTTTTTTTTAAATATATGAAATTTATTGTCAAATTGGTTTCCATACAACACCCAATGCTCATCCCAACAGGTGCCCTCCTCAATACCATCACCCACCCTCCCCTCCCTCCCACCCCCCATCAACCCTCAGTTTGTTCTCAGTTTTTAACAGTCTCTTATGCTTTGGCTCTCTCCCACTCTAACCTCTTTTTTTTTTCCCCCTTCCCCTCCCCCATAGGTTTCTGTTAAGTTTCTCAGGATCCACATAAGAGTGAAACCATATGGCATCTGTCTTTCTCTGTATGGCTTATTTCACTTAGCATCACACTCTCCAGTTCCATCCATGTTGCTACAAAGGGCCATATTTCATTCTTTCTCACTGCCACGTAGTACTCCATTGTGTATATAAACCACAATTTCTTTATCCATTCATCAGTTGATGGACATTTAGGCTCTTTCCATAATTTGGCTATTGTTGAGAGTGCTGCTATAAACATTGGGGTACAAGTGCCCCTATGCCTCAGTACTCCTGTATCCCTTGGGTAAATTCCTAGCAGTGCTACTGCTGGGTCATAGGGTAGGTCTATTTTTAACTTTTTCAGGAACCTCCACACTGTTTTCCAGAGCGGCTGCACCAGTTTGCATTCCCACCAACAGTGCAAGAGGGTTCCCGTTTCTCCACATCCTCTCCAGCATCTACAGTCTCCTGATTTGTTCATTTTGGCCACTCTGACTCACTCAGCAAATTTGAAGGTGTGGAGGATCTCTGGCAATGGCCTCAGGTCAGACAGCCCAGACCAAGTATATCCAAAATTATACTTCTAGAAGAATATTTCTTAGAATTAAGAAAAGAAAAAGAAAGAAATTATAGCTAAAAGAAACTAATTTCAACTAACCCTTGCTACATTTTAAAGAAAAGACATGCAAACAAATTTCATACCTAAATGTCAAGGCATTCTGTTCCGCATGTACAATGTATCTGAATTTCCTTATTTCTCTGTCTTTCTGTTTATCATCCATGTGTGGGAAATCAGCATACTCGGACCCAACAGGAAAAGCATTATAACCGCATCCTATGAAGTACATGGCACCGGTTCCATCCCAACTCCTCTGTGAGAGCAAGCAAACCAACAAAGCTGAGCTGTCAACATAGAAGGGCATCTGGCAGTGTATTTAAAGCCTGACATCACACTTTATATAACCAATTCCATTTTCTGTCACCAAAAAAACAAAAACAAAAACAAAAACAAAAAAAACCATACGATCCTACACCCTCCTGCTGCAACATGGTTTTATCAAAGCTAAATTTTAAGAAGTCTGATCATTTCTAACGTATAATCTCAAGGCAGTCCTTGGTGTTAGCTATTAAACACCAGCTTGTTTAATTCACAAACTGTTTGACTCGATTCAGACATCTTTCCCCAAATAAATGATAAGATCCTGGAAAACAGAAACCATGCTTTATGCCTCTTTTTTATGCCTTAAAGTACACCTATTAGAGTGCTCCACACATAACAGGTACTCCATAAGTAATTGTTAATTTTGTATATGCTCTGTGCTGTTCTACTGGTTAGCAAACCAGAAACGCTGAAAATATTTTGAACAATTTCAACTATTAAACTAAAAATATGCTGTAGTGATATTGCTGGAAAATAAAAATGCACTTTCCTTTAACTTCATATTTATTGTGTATTTATTTATATTGTGTATATATATTATAAAATAATATATATACAAAATAATACATATTTAATGAATCTTTTTACTTAAGTGGCTTTTTTAATTTCTCATGGTCAATGGCATATTAGGTATAACATGAATGCTTTATCAGTTACTAGAGTGAAATATTTTATACAACATAAGTGTTTATAATCATTTAGAATATACTATAAACCACTAAATTTCAATATATTATAACTACTCATGTGATAATATCAACATACTCATTACTATGGCAGCTTGATAAAAATCATTGTTATGATGAGCCAATAAACACAAATAAAATGTTATCTCAATAATAATAAGAAGAAATTATTCTTGAGCATTTACTAAATGTCAAACATCATGCCAAGTTTTTCGTGTATTATTTCATTTAATCAATCCTCACAACAATCTAGGCAGTAGTACTATTACTTTTCCCATTTTACAGATAAGGAAACTGAGGCCCAGAGAGATTAAACTTGTCTGGGGTTATAAATGCTAGTGACATAGCCAGAATTCAAGCCCAGGTTGCTGGACCCCAAACCCATGTCTTTCCACTTTACCAGGCTACCTACCATAGATAACTTGACTGGAAACTTAAATTCTCTGCAAAGCACTTGAGAACCACATGTTAAGCCAAAAGGCTGCTGGGCATTCATATCAACACAAATGAGAGTTCCAGCCATAGGCCAGGCACTGTGCTGGGAATACAGCTGCAAGCAAGACAGGGTCTTCCTGCCCTCATAAACTGGAGATAAGAACCTGTGCACATAATTTCAACTGTGATGAGCATCATAAATTAGGTGCACAGAATGCTATGGGAGTTTGTGGCAGAGGAACCTATTCTATTAGGTGGTTAACAGGTAGGGCGAGTTAGGTAGAGTCAAGACATCTTTTGAAGGTGGAATTTATAGCACTTGGTGATTGATTATATATGTGTAGTAACAGGGAATGGTAATGGTGACCACTGATGAAGGATTAGGTTGGCAGGGAAGATACTGGATTATTGGCTAGGTTGAACGTGAGGGCCTTATGATACATCCAGGGAAATAGTCAAATTAGTTGCCATGAAGTCTACTGAAGAAGAATCTAGGCTCCCTACTCACCTCTCAGCTAGCCTTATAGTTACTAAGTATCTCTTGATCCCACACCTTTCCAACCCAACCCCACAACTCTGAGGCCTCATCATCTCCTTTTTCTTAACTCCCTATTTGCTGTCCAGCCCCACTTCATTCTTCTTATAATGTAAATCTGATCAAATTATTTTCCCACTTAAAATATTCTTGGATTGCACTGTCCAATACAGTAGCCATTAGCCACATGTGGTTAGTCTGAATTCAGAAGCACTAGAAGTGTAAAATACACACAGGACTGTGAAGACTTAATACTCTCCCCAGATGCAGAATATTTTATTAATAGCTTTTATGCCAATTACAGGTTGAAATAATATCTGGAAATATGATTAAATAAAATATATTACTGGGGGGCCTGGGTGGCTCAGTCGGTTAAGTGTCCGACTTCGGCTCAGGTCATAATCTCACAGTCTGTGGGTTCGAGCCCCACGTCGGGCTCTGTGCTGACAGCTCAGCTCAGAGCCTGGAGCCTGCTTCCAATTCTGTGTCTCCCTCTCTCTCTGCCCCTCCCCTGCTCATGCTCTGTCTCTCTCTGTCTCAAAAATAAATAAAACATTAAATATATATATATATATATTCTTAAAATTAATTCACCTGTTTCTTTTTTTCTTTTTTTTTTTTTAATGTGGCTCCTTGAAAATTTAAAATTATGTGTAACTTGCTTTTTATTTCTACTGGTTAGCACTAGAGTATCCCACTGTAGAAAGGATGAACTCTCTGCATGGTATGCAAAGTGCTTCATGGTCCGGTCTAATTTTTTGCTACACTAATATACAGATAGTGTGCACATACTCCACTATGCACACTACAGCACACACTACACACCAAATCACTTGAATTTTCTCAAATTCTGTCTCGTACCCTCTACCTTTGCCTCTTATTTTCCCAGTCACGCTAATTTGCTCTGCCTGATGCCTTCCTACGCATTATTCAAGACTAATAAATAGCACCCTACCTCCTGTAAGAATATTTTACTCATTTCTCCAAGCAGTGTAGAGATTTCTGCTCCCTGCACTCCTAGTGTCATGTTATAATTACAGTTATATACCAGCCCATTTTTCGTCCCCCGTCTCCATTAACAGACTATTTAAGGCCACCAAGGGCAGGAAACGTGGTCCTTACCTCCCCACTGTTCATTGTGGCACAGCGCCTACCCTGTGGAAAATGTTTAATAAATGTTTGCTAAATCAATTAATCTACCTAGACAATTGTTGGGGGAATGATCAAATATTTATCGAATTTAACAAATGCACCAAAATGAAATATTAACCCCAATGGATCAATAAAATATAATGCACTTAAGATTGAACTAGGTTTAAACAAAATCAAGGTTAAATGTTTAAAGAACTATCTTCATACTTACAGATTTTCCTTCTGCCCAAATGACTGCTCCAACTCCAGTTTTATGATCCTCTGAAAGATAAATGTCATTTAACACAGCAAAAATCAGTGATTTGTTAGTTTCAGAAATACAAGTTTCTAAAAACAGTACATAGTATTGAAACATAATTCACAATGTAGCAGCAATCCTTGATATCTTCACTAACTATAGAAATAAATAGCTTTTTATTACTAAATAAATTTGTGTAGTAAAAGTTTACCACTAAAGTAAATACTTTCAGGCATGGAATATGGGAACCAGGTACTAAATAACCATACAGTGTCATTACCAACCCAATCACACAGGATCTATATGCTGAGCTCATTACAATGGCAGTGCCCACAGTCAGATCACCGCAAAGCTGTAGCCAGAACCGAGGGTAATTTTATAGATTCTCCACCAACAAATCAGTCTCTAAAAGACTATTTCTAACAGATGAGGAAATTGACTTAAAAAGAAGTTTCTGAACTAATGAATTTAATGTAACAATAATTCACAACAATCAAATCTGTCTTCTAGCATTTTTTACACTCTAATCATGGAAAATACATTTTATGGAAATATTGTTGCTAAGAAATAAAGCTCAAACTTATAATACAAACAAAAGCAAGTTTTTATGGGCTTTCATATCTATATGAAAGTCCTTTTCCTGACCTTCAGAGTTTATCTCAATGGGAAAAGAATGCCAACTTAGTGAATGATGCTCATTTCTAAATCAAGTGGAAGTTATAAACATAAGGTTACAATTTCCCTGCAGAACCAAAACCTCTACAAAAAATAAAGCTGTAGTTTTTAAAACCATGAATCTGAAACAGAAAGTTTTAAAAAAACAAAATAGAAATGCTGCATATCAAGGATTTACTTTTTCCTTTTACTAATACAAAGATAAGTTTCAAATTTCTAAAGACAATTATAATTACGAAAACCACAGTATTTATCAAAATCTTAATAAGGGACTGATGTGGTTAAGCAGGTACATTTACACAGAAACAGTAACAATCTGGGAACTTACTCTAGGGCATTTTCATATTGGTAAGGATTAAATGAAACTGTAGTTTCACTCCACAATTTCCCAAAAGTTAATCCCTCCAATGATAACTTCATTCCATCTAGGTATTAAAAACTAGTTTGCCTTACAAATAAGTTAATTTTTAAAACTTACGATACTATAATAAAATTCCCCATCTTCAGTTCAAGCAAGCTCAAGTTTTCACAATTATATCACAAAGCATTTGTGTAATTTATTTTAAGCACTTTTTACCCATTATCTCATTTTTACCGTAAAGGTAAAGCAGATAAAATTTCCTTTTCTAGATGAGAAAACGGGCAAAGTAATCAAGTGACTAAAATTTAGCCCACTAAATGAAATCTACCCCTCCCTTTGACATTAAGAATTTAGTAACAAAGATTTCCCTTTATTGAACGCCCAAGTGAGACAATGCTGAAAAGTTCCTGTATTCATGAAATTTATAGTCTGAAGTGGGAGACAGACAGGAAGCACCCATGTGCTGTGCTTGTGCTAGAATGGAAATGAACCCCATGCTGAGGAATGGAGGGTATGGGAAGGCTTATTCTAGAGTGGAGATTCATGGAAGAGATTTTGCTGTAAACAAAACTTTGTTCCTTCCAAGATGTGCAGAACATAACATAAGGGTGGAAAATAATATGATTATGGCTTTATGCTCATTTCTAAGGCAAGTGGCAGAAGTTATAAATATAAACCAAAACCTTTAAGTAAAACTATCCTTAATACATGTACAAACCTGAAACAAAAAATGAGAGACTGAAATAGAAATTCTTCATATGAAGAGTCTATTTTTCCTACCATCAACACTAAGTATTTTTCATGTTATGTTTTTTTTTAGTCTCAGGAGCCACTTTTTCTGTTTCAGTCTGGGGACAGACTAAACCTTGTCAGGAGGGGAAAAATGTAATTTTCCCTCAGTATGTGGCTCTACTGCCTTTCTAAGTTTAGTTAAACCAACAGAATATTCTTTTCTATGTCTCTTAAAATCAGAATAAAATTTTATCCATGTTAGATGGAGTAGATTTCACACAGCTCCAAGGTCGGATGACAGATGAGGTAATTTCTCAAGAATCTTTTCATGTCTGCAATTTGTACAGACATTGCTCCCCATAATCTGCTCATTCACAGGTTTTCTTTCTCTGTATACCTTTGAAGGAAAAGGTCAACTTATTATATTCACTGAGCCAAATTTCTGAGACTCCAATCACCAAAAGTCAGAGAACTCTTCAGCCCACGATTCTGGAACACAGGTGTGGTTATTTTAGCTCCAGATTCTGTGGTCATATCAGCATTTGCCCAAGTGTGGTCCACAGCCACTTCATCAGAATCACTGGATGTTTGTTAAAAGGAAGACTCCTGGCTCCCAGGGAAATCCCCCGAAGTGACCTCTCCAAAGACTTCAGCCAGGGCTCAGGAACCCACATTTTTCATGAGCATCCCCTCTGATTCATAGGCACACTACACGTTGAGAACCACCAAGTTATGATCTGAAACAGTTAACTTTCATGGCTTCTCCAACCTACTTTCATCATCAATGTTGTGGTTCAGGAGGAAGGCATAATCCTCAGCTTTGAAAAACACTTAGTCTAAGGGAAAATGGGACCCCCAAAAAAGATTTAAAAATCACACTTAAATCAGGTAGACAAGATGCAATGACCTCCTCTTTTTTCCCCCCTCTAGAGTCTAATTGAATTTTGTCACGTTTTTGCTACCTCATAGCTTCTTTTAATGACACCTCTGTGGATCCTATTTATTCATCATTTAAAATACAATTATTAAGCACCAGCTTCTCAATTACTTTTAGAAGTCTGTTGTTAGAGGTTCTGGAATTCATTTCACTCATATTTTTAAATAAAGTGGTTTAATGAAATGGTGTCTTCACCTATGGAGTGAAATAAAATCAAAGTAAACTGAACAGTGTGAAATTAAAAGCCTCAGTTTTTAGGACACTCCATCAGGGGCTATCTAACTTGCTAGACTGCCCTCAGTGTTAAATAAGATACATATATAAATTGCCCGGCTCTGTGCCTGAAACATTCTAGGTGCTTAATAAATTGTTACTGTTATATAGGTCCAGTATTTCTCATCTGAAGTCTCTTTTATCAAGTTTTGTTTTTTTTTTTTTTTACAGCTTGATGTACTTATTTCATGGTCACACCTAACCAAATATTTAGTGCAAATATTCATACATTCTACTCCACATGTATGTGTTTGATTATAATGCACTGTGCCAGACCCCCTGGAATGCTGTGTCATATACAATACATGTACCATATTACCTTTCTAAAATCTGAAAAATTCTGAACTCCTTTTCATCTGGCTCCAAGAATTTTGGATAAGGGATTGTGGACCATTTAACTTTGGATATAAAAAGATTTCCTTTATCCACTCAGCACATCATGCTTAGTGCTAAGGAAAAACTGTCCCTTCCCTGGGAGAGCAGAGAGTGGAGTGGAGTGCGTGACAGAGAGTTGCATCCTATTCAAGATTTGGGCTCCAGGCAAAAAAGCCAACCACAATAAAAAAAAAAAAATTAACCTGTAAAAATCTTTCAAGTTACCCATCAAGAGCAGAAGCACAACTGCATGTATAAAACTCTGCACAGAAATAGTAGATACATTTATAGAGTATCTTATAAAGAACATAGATGCAAATTTCTATCTATGCATTACTGCACCTTTACACACTGGAATCCTACATGGCACGACGAGATGTTCTCCTATGAGAAGAGATACTGAAATCAACTAAAAGAACAGCAGATTCCGATCTCCCAGCTTACGCTCACCCTGGAATCAACTGAATTCTAATTAGCAAAGGAGAATTAATTAGTGAATTATAGCTGTAACAGCTGTTCCCATTTATGTTTCTGCCCTTCCAGTATGGTTTAGAGAAAAATTATTTACAAGGCTGGTTTTGGCAAAGAGACTAACGTGCAGCCCACAATACAACATAATTACATTAAATCAGTCTTTTACATAATTGTTTGGAGTCATATAGCTTGTGCCTGTAGTAGAACCACATTCTTTAATAAGAGTTGAGTGATTATTAACCCTGCTGAATGGCAGAATCCCTTGCAGAACTTTAAAAATTCATAAGCCTAGGCCACACCCTTAGGAACCTCTGTTCAGTAGGTCTGGGTTGGAATTTGAGCAATTGGACTTTTAATAAAAGATTAATTGTGATTCTGAAATGCGGTCATCGAAGATCTCCATTCTACTGAAAGTACTTTGATTGTGGTCTTTGTTTAGAATATACTGCAGACCAGTGGTATTTGTATGGACCTTTTCTTAAGATTTTCTTTCTTCTTCTTTCTTGGGATAAGCTAAAAAAATCCTCCATTCACCAAATCTTACTCTACTCCTCCTCCTACCTGTACTTTTCCTCCTTATTTCAAAGTCACATTTAAAAAAGTGATCGAGATTCTACTTTGAAAAATCTTACATCTGGTAAGATGTGAAAACATTGTTCTATAATTAGAAATACAGATGCCATCTTTTATCACAATAAAGAAAATTCCCAATAGTTTCCTTTTTCACATATACACTCATGCACAACTTAATAAAGTTAAAAATGTTTGATTTCTCAACTTGCTGATGGAAGACATACCAGCAATGGGAAGAATTTGTCAATATTCCTTTACTTTAATTCTGTTATTTTGAATTCATTTTTTATTATAAAGATTTTCAAAGTTTTTATTAAATACCGAATACATTGGGGCGCCTTGGTGGCTCAGTCGGTTAAACGTCCGACTTCAGCTCAGGTCATGATCTCGCAGTTTGTGAGTTCGAGCCCCACGTCGGACCCTATGCTGACAGCTCAGAGCCTGGAGCCTGCTTCGGATTCTGTGTTTCCCCCCTCTCTCTGCCCCTCCCACACTCATGCTCTGTCTCTCTCTCTCAATAATAAATAAACATTAAAAACATTTAAAAAAAAATACCAAATACATACAAAATACTGAAGAGTTAATTAAAAATGAATGATTTTTGGTTCTCTTTCTCTTTTTGTCCCATCTCTAGTGGAGAGCTCAATGAACAATGAGAACACAGAAGCAGGAAGCAGAAAGAAGGTCCTACATAATCAGGCCCTGATTTATAAATGTAGCACTGAATATAAGGCCGCAAGGAATCCTAAAACTGCTGAGTTGTCTACTCAAGGGTCTCGCTAACTTCTACACATATAGTGACCAACAAAACTTCAGTACTAAGAAAGAGTAAATGAACTCTACCATGGATGACATGAATACCATTTTACTTCTGAGACAAATACAACCCAATCAATCAGCCCCAATTTATGCACTAAGCATGTAACTCACCAGTTCGATATGCCAATAACCTGGCCTGAACCATGCAGTGCCTTGCAATTTCTTGTGGCAAACTTTGATTGTGAATTTCATTAATCTGTCCGGTATTACCACAATAAAATCCGTAGTGCTTAAAGTTGGGCACACTGGAAGCTACTGTGGCCAAAAGAAGGATAAGGTCTTTCATGTTTTGCCTTAGATTGCTAAAGTATGGATTTTCACAGAGGTTCTCCAAACCTATAGTCATCAGTATTTGCTTATGCATGTCTTCATTTGGAACCAAAAATAACATTTCAAATTCTTTTATTCTTTCTTGTTTACATTCAGAATAAAAGTCAACGTTAGCATCCGGCAGTGTTTTTGCAATTTTTTGAATAAAGTCACATTTGTAAGAGGTCTCCTCTACAAACTGCACCATATAACACACCAAAGGCTGAAGTAAGACACACACGTGGGCCCGACTGTTTGACTTCAATCTTTCCACTGCTTTGGCATCTAACTTCGCATCTTCAGAACTAGAAGCCTCAGTAAGCAAACTTATTTCTGGATCAGCAGGCCAGTATGAAATTCGGTTAACTCCAGCTGAAATACAAAATATGAAAGGTAGTTATCAGACACATGCTGAAGTTAAGGGTTTTCATGATAAATCCACCATATCACTGTGGTAGATCCAGAGGTCCCAATATGATAAATGCCCATTATGAAGTCAATTTTAATATAGACCGAAGGTTGGCAAACTATAGCCCATCGGCTAAATCTGTCCCATTGCCTGTTTTTGTACAGCTGGCAGGTTTAAGAATGGATTTTATAGTTTTAAATAATTGCAGAAGGTCAAAAGAATAGTATTTTATGACACATGAAAATTGTATGAAACTCAAAACTCGGTGTCTATAAATAAAGTTTTATTTGAAAACAGACTCACCCATTCATTGACCTAGTCTCTAGCTGCTTTTGCACAAAAATGGAGTAGCTCAGTTGAATATCTGTACAGACACCATATGGCCTGCAAAGCCTAAAATATTTACTATCTAGCCCTTTATAGGAAAAGATAGGTGATCCTTAACAAAGCTCATGGAAGATACTTGTGGAATCACTGGCTTTGCCAAAGTGTGGTCCCAAAGCCCAGTGCCAGGACTAAATACCAGAGTCCTACAAGTAATCAAGTGGCTGCTTTTAGAAATATCAGAGCCAACAATTGATACTGTCCAGAGTTTGTATTTGAAATAAACAATTCATCCATATGTGAAAAATGTACCTTTGCTCTGAATTCTTCCTCTGGGAAGCTACTCTAAAAAATTATTCTAAACAGAAACAGAAAAAATTCATGCATGCATATATTTAGTGCAGCACTGTTTAAAACAGTAAAAATATAGAAAAAATCTAAATGGCTAAAATAATGTGAGGGCAACAGTGTGTGTGCGTGCGTGTGCGCGTGCGTGTGTTGGGGGGATGGGGAAACAATATTAATTTTTTTAAGTCCACAAAATTAAAAACAAAACAATAAACTAGAATTTTCAATCAATGTGACAGTAGGTTAGTAATCTTTAATATACAGAGAAGATTTTAATTCATTAACAGCACATATGAATTGACAAGAACAATAAGGCCTCGAGAGAGGCAAAATGATATGATCAGACAATTTACAAAATAGAAAACAAAACTAGATTACAAACAGATGAAAAAAATATTTTGCATTTGAGAGGGAACAATGAGATGCCTTATACAGGGTACAGCATTAAGCATTCAAATGTTCATTAATTAATTAGTCGTTTACAAAGAGACCCCTTTGCTAATATCTCCTGCAATTTCAGCTAGGAAAGAGACTTTTTACAATTGTGCCCAGAAGCGAAAAGACAGATGGCCCATAGGGTGTCCTACATTCAAAGTAACAGATGAACTACAAAGTCTTAGTTGAACAAGCGCACATTTCTATCTACTCCCTGCTACTCCTGAGTCTTACTGTGGCTTGGGTTATAAATCAATTCTGAAGGCCTCGAAGCTAATATTAGAAGTTTCCGGTGGCTGCATTTCACCTTCCCTCTGTTGGAGTTCTCATAATCCATTTCCTACTCAGTAGTGATAGTCAATCTTTCATCTAAGCATCTGGTTGCTTCTAGTAATCCTGACTTAAGGAGAAGAGAGGATGACTAGTCTTTGGACAAATGGTCATGTACCAGTGGCAAATGCTACAGCAGAGGTTTTCAGATTTGTTGGTTTGTTTCAAACTCTGTTACACTCTTAAAATTAATGAGAACCCCAAAGAGCTTTGTTTATGTAGATTGTACCTACTGATATTTACTGTATCAGAAAATTCAAACAAATTTCAAAAAATATTTATTAATTCATTAAAGGAATAGAGAACCTACTATATATTAATATAAATAACAGTTTAATAAAAACAAAAACAACATATATTTCCCAAAACAGCAACAAAAACTAGTTGAAAAGAATGGCATTGTTTTAAATGTTTACAAATTTTTTATTTAGCTTAACAGAAGATAGCTGGGTTCTCAAATCTGCTCCTGCTTTCAATCTGTTGTCATAGGTTTTCACTGAAGTATATGAAAAATATCCAGCCTCACAAAGATGTGCAGTTGAAAAAGGAGTATTTTAACAGCCATTTAAGGTAAGTGAATATTCTTCTTTCATACTACATAAAAGTTTGACAAGGGATAATTTCTTAAAGGTTAGTTACAATGTGGAATCTGAAATATAACAACAAACTTTTTGTACAATTATGCTAAGGTCCATTGGTTTATTGAGCACTTAGAATGGCACTTTCGCTCATGCATGACTTTGTAGCATCATGCATTGGTCATTTGGAAATACTGGTTTACTGATTTTACAATATTAAAAAAAAAAGTTCTATTCATTAATATTATCATCACTGATATCACATCAGAAGAGTCTTCCAGTGTCGGGAAGCTACATGTTGCTCATGATGGTGGATATGAGTTTTTCAAAATTCTAATTTTCACTTGAAGACTCAACTTTTTTTTAAGTTTTATTTATTTTGAAAGAGTGCATGCACATGAGTGGGGGAGGGAGAGAGAGGGAGAATCCTAAGCAGGGCTCAAACGCATGAACTGTGAGATCATGACTTGAGCCGAAACCAAGAATTGGATGCTTAATCAACTGAGCCACCCAGGTGCCCCTTGAAGACTCAACTTTTATTATTGGCAACAAATACTATCCGTTGTTTTGAGAGAATGCTGCCAAACAGCCAAGTGTAAAGAATTACAGTTTGTTAGTTTACAGTGTTCAATGAAAAAAAGTGGACAATTCAGTTCATAACATAACCATAAAGAGTTAGGGGTCCCCAGAAAAAGAAAGAGAAGTCATTTTAGGCCCCTAGCTCTGCTCCTCAATCTATGCCTTACCAGCTCTAGACTCCCTAGCACACTTCTTGCAGAACTTCTAGGAAGTGTCAGAATTGCAAAGAAATGCAAAAGGATTTAAGGGGTGCCTGGGTGGCTCAGTTGGTTAAGAGATTAAGCCTCTGACTCGAGCTCAGGTCACGGATCTCACGGTTTGTGAGTTCAAGCCCCGTGTGGCGCTCTGTGCTGACAGCTCAGAGTATGGAGCCTGCTTGGGATTCTGTGTCTCCCTCTCTCTCTGCCTCTCCCCCACTCGCACTCTATCTCTCCCTCTCTCTCTCTCTTTCTCAAAAATAAACAAACATTAAACAATTTTTTTTAAAATGCAAACGATTTTAAGGGAACAAAGGGAATGCAAAAACTAACAATCTCTACCAAAATAGCCTAATCATTTCAGTCATAATAATTCAGTGGTAAAAACTCACAGTGCTGTTTCAGAAGTAAGCAAGGCCCTGCACTCCCTAACAGAGATAAGAAGCCCAAGACCCCATCCAGCTGATACCAGCTCTCAGTGCTTGCCCATAGCCCCTTATTTGTTGCAAAGAGTTTCCTTTGTGTGACAACTCCACCAAGGATCTGCCTCATAAACTCCAGTTAGTTTGGATACAATAACTCAAACAACTGCACCCAGCAAGTGGTTTTCCTTCAGGCAACCTTCAAACTCAGGTTTGTAGGGCAAGTGCTTTAGGCCCACCTCCTATTTTTTTCACACCGAATATTAAAAAGATGTGTACTCAAGGGTTGGGATTTAATAAAATTAATAATTTTTACTGTTTCATCACAGACATTCTTACATGAAACTCTCTTTTTTTTAAAGTTTATTTATTTATTTATTTATTTGAGAGAGAGAGAGAGAGAGAGAGAGAGAGAGAGAATGAACAAGCAGGGAAGGGGCAGAGAGAGAATCCCAAGCAGGCTCCATGCTGTCAGCACAGAGCCTGATGCAGGGCTCGATCTTACCAACTGTGAGATCATGACCCGAGCCGAAATTCATTCAGACACTTTACCAATTTGAGTCATTGAGGCACCGCATGAAACCCTCTTTTTTAACTCCAAGTTCGTGGCCTTGAAGAGTACAAGGACTACTATCAGCTTGATTCGTACTACGGCAACAGTAGTTTTACTCATCATTGTTTTGGTACTATTAGTATAAATGTAGTATCATTATGAAAACAATTTTATCTTGTGGACCATCAGGAATCCAAAAACCACATTTTGAGAACCACCATGCTTTGGAAACGTTTCCTTTAACTGACTTAATAGTATTTGTAATTAAAATAACTTCATTATAGCATGGGGCTAAACCATGACCCTTCCCAAGATAAAATATATAAGCCTACGATAACCGCAATTTTATTTATATATGGGCTTAATACTAACACGAAAGCATTTCCATGGTAGGTCCTTCCTGATTTTCCACACTTCATTTGTTTTGCCAGGTTCAAACGTCTTAAATCAAAGACATGAAGCAGTGGTGAGTTACTTGCACTCCCCTATCTTTCTAATTCTTTCCTTCTAATTCTGATTCTCTAACAGCTCTGAGGCTATTAAGAGTGCTTTCAGCATAGTCAGCTTAGCACAAAACACAACTATGTTTTATTCATTTTTCTCCCTTGACTCTAGGAGAGATCAGTCAACACATATTTTGTTTCTTTCTATATCAATGCCACCATCTCCACCTATTTAAACCACTTTTACACCCAGCCTAATGAGCTCTCAACCTCCTATCTTTCCGTGTTTCAATTCAGTAATAAAAAATTCAAAAGTAATAATAGAAATTTTAATCATGTTACATCCTGCTCAAGAAGGTTCAGTGGCTCCATATTATTAATAATAGGGTTATAGGTCAATTAACACAAGTGACCTAAGTAAAATGAATATCCAATCTGCACAATCAATTGGTAAAAAAAAAAACAAAACAGAAAAACTGTCCTCACCACTCTCACACCTATCTCTCTATTCATAACAGCAGGGAAAAGACTGTAGAATCCAGTGGTATCTGTGCTCTACCTGCTTGAATACTTGCTGCAGGCCAGTAGGCTCTAGCCATGTGACCATTTCTTCTGGAAGTGCTTCCACCTGTAGCTCAAGGGCACTGCCCATACTATGGATCTGGTCTTTAGTCTTAAGACTTTCATGTAAATAAAAATAGCTCTCCCTCAAAACAAGTGTAGGAACTCTGTTCTATAAGACAAAGCCGAAAGGCCATACAGTTTTTCAAAGTTCTCCACTAAAGTCCCAACCTATCATTTTAAACCATCTGCCACTATTCTTACCAATAATAATTCTCCATTTCAAACCACTGACTCCCAAAACCTTGCTTCTCACAAACTGATGACCTCACATGTGTTGTCCCCCTCACCAGGAATGTGTTCTTCCTCCTCTACATCTGACCCATCAAGATCCAGCTTAAGCCCCAGCCTTTCATCACATGCCAACCTGCATGGATCGCTATTTTGCTTCTGAGTTCAGGTATTACTTAACAGCCTCTATCACTCATTTGGTATTTGATGTGTTACATTAAATTGTAACACAAATAACCCAAACAGCAACTTGAAGAAGAGGATTAATAACTATGTAAGCCCTTTTATTTCTCCCCAGAAGCTCTCCAAACCCATCTTTTTGGGTTTTTAAGGAAGCCTCATTACAGAGGCACAACTGATTATTGACACTGGTAACTGAACTCAAATTCCAGTCCCTCTTTCCTTCTGAAGAGGTCTGAGGAGTGAGGTTGAGATTTCCAACGCTCTAGTCACCTGGTTAGCTCCCCTGGCAACCAGGCCCCCATCAGTGGAGTTTCCCAAAAGCCACTTCTCTAACAAAGTCAGGTGTGTCTGAAGGGGGCTTGTTAGGAATAACAAGACACCTCTATCACTCTCATTACTCCAGAAATTCCAAGGCTTTTAGTCGCTCTGTGCCAGGAATGGGATGAAAACCAAATATATAATTCATATTCTCAGTTAAAATATCTCAGTTAAAATATGTAAAAGATACAATATTATTTAAATGGGAGAATGCTCTGCATACTTACCTGGCTACAAAATAGAATCATAAGGGGCACCTGGGTGGCTCAGTTGGTTATTTTGGCTCAGGTCATAATCTCATGGTTCATGGGATTGAGGCATGCGTCGAGCTCCATGCTGAGCACAGAGCCTGCTTGGGATTCTCTTTCTTCCTCTCTCAGTCCCTCCCCTGCTTGTGTGCATGCACTCTCGCTCTTTCTCTCTCTCTCTCTCTCTCTCAAAATAAATAAATAAACTTAAAAAAAATAGAATCATAAGCATAAAGAGCTTTAGTGAGTGGTCTGATGTAGCAGAGATAGTTAAACATTAATCATCTGTGCTTCTCCTTCTGAAGTACAGAACAATCACTGGGAGACAGCCGCTCAGCCAGGAACTACAGAGCCCACAGTGGATGTGAACAGAAAGGCCAGCGTTTTTGGGGGGCAGGCATGCCTTCTCTATGCTCTGTCTCAGTCGGCCTCTGGATGCAGAGGACTCAAGGCTCTAGAAGACAACAGTAGCAATGTGACAGAAGATGCCAACACCCGTGAATCAGCCACACGGAGAAAAGCTGCCTGTTGTTCAGCAGCACCTATGTTGGACTATTACATGGGTGATAAAGGTCTAGTATATTAAGCCACTGAAATTTTGGTGTTTGTTATAGCAGCTAGCATTAGTTTACTAACACATGAAGAATCATCTAATTAGGTAGTAACAGGGCAGAGACCAGATTCATGTATTCTGACACTGTTTACAGTGTACCAACTATATTCTGATATGTATTTATAGTTCTAAATTCTCTCAGTGGTGTGAAAGTAATTTATCTTGATTATTCTTAGATAAATACTATTAATCCCCAACCAAGCCTTATCTACACTTACCATTTACAATCATTTTCAAACAAGCAGAACATGGTTTTCTGGAAAAATAAAGATCACAGTTTTTCAGCCTTGACCCATGTTTTATAAGAGCAATTTTCCCAGCATGTAAATCTTCACTAGAACAATGGAGACCAACAATTTTCGTGTTTTTCACCACCACAAGGCCAGTTCTCTTCACCTACATGAAGATAAAAAATAATAATGTATTAGTTTTAACATGTGTTAAAAAAGAGACAACAGGCTCCAAATGGAGTCACTTGTGCTAACCCCATGTCATCAGACTGAGGCTTAATACCTAATTGCAGTTTCATCCTCTCCCAGTAATACAATAACCGGTCAGACTTGAATTTCCTGGTCAGCTAGTGAGAAAATCCACCTGGTAGGCTCCCTCAGTCCCCCAAAGTAAGGTGACCTTGACTGAAACAATCTCCTTTTTTTGCTAGTAGCTTCTTTTTCCCACCCCTTCTGCTTGTAGAAGTCTTCCATTTTCACAGCTCTGCAGATTTCCTCTCTACTTACTAGATGGGATGCTGCCCAATTCATGAATCATTGAATAAAGCAAGTAGATCTTTAAATTTACGCAGTTGAATTTTTTTTTTTTTTTTTTTTTTTTTTAACAGATTTGGTGGGAGCATTTGGATCCAAAGGAAAACTTCCAATGGCTTCGGGGACAACAAGAAACACAAACGTGATACCCTCGAGCCCTTTGAGTTCTCTGTCCTTCTTGCCATTTCTAAGGGCCACACAGTAAGTTCCTCTTGGTTCTGAGCTCTGCTCTCTTGGCACTGAGCTCCTAATCTGATCGGCTTTCCAGTCCAAAATTCCCCATTTGACTGGAAATTCCAGCCCTTGATTAGCCCCCAGAGTCCACACTGGGAACTCCTGGTTCAATCTATAGCTTCCTGTTGTGTGGAATCCCAGGCTATGGTCCCCATTGGTTGAGATTTGGCCGTGGTGTGTACTGGCCCGTCTCTTGGCCAGGTTGGGGGAACACCTTTTGGTTCCTGCTGGTGCATTAAGGTGAAAATGTCTGTCTCATTTTGTGTCGATAAACTCTATTGCTGATTGGAACCCTGGAGACCAAAAGCTGCAAAATTGGTAGACATGGTTCAGCACTTAAAAGCTATTAGCTGACCACCTAACTCTAAGATCCCTGTGGTAGGATAAGACAGTTGTTGCAGTAACACTAGGTCGCCCACTAACCTCAGCAAATTTTGGTGCAACTAGGCACAGTGTATAACACCACACAATCCCCAACCCAGCAGCATGTCCTCTTAGGCATTAATCTGCCTCTGAGAAACCCACCTAGCTTAAAAAAGAAAAAGAGAGAAAGGGATCCTTAAATTCCAACTAGGCACAGTGTAAAACACCACACAATCCCCAACCCAGCGGCATGTCCTCTTAGGCATTAATCTGCCTCTGAGAAACCCACTTAGCTTAAAAAAGAAAAAGAGAGAAAGGGATCCTTAAATTCCAAAGCATACCACCTTCTGGCACACTTGCTTATTTTAAGTCTAAAAACTATAATCCTGGAAGCTATAAACATTTACAAAATGACAAAATCTTACTAAGCTTATTTCGTGTCCTTTAGAAGTTGGCTTGGTAACCATCAGTTTGGGGGCCCCAAAATATGGCCAGACAGAAATGTGGGTTGTACCCCATTTACCACTAGCTATGGCTGGACAGAAAATATGGGTTCAACTCCATTTTTGGGTAGGGTCCTAGCAAACTGCTATAAGCCCTCAGGTAAATTACAACCTAGAACACAATGGACATTATGAGGAATGGTCAAATTAGTTAAGATCATTCCAAAAGCAAGAGTTCCTAAATCAAACCAACAGGATGGTAAGCACCTGTTTTAACCTGCATGCAGAAGCCTTCAAAAGGCTTCAAAAATCCAAAATACCTTCATTGAAAGATTTGTTGCAAAAGGCTCATGAAAAATTAAAAACACAAAAGGTGCATAAAATAAGACTGTAAGACTGAGGTAACTCCTGCTGTTCCCCTCTATCCTCCCTTATTTGAGTACTCACTTCAGTAATCCTGAGTCATCTTTCCACTCGGAGAAGACTGCAGGACCATAAACAAAAGTCCACCAACTTGGTGGCTTACACACACCCTTGTCTCTACGCTTGAAGGAGAGGTGACACGACTCTGAGGGAGTGTCAGGTAAATTGCTACCTTATTCCCTTAAACAGCCAAGGGAAAGTGAAGTTAAAATTACTGGAAAACCCTGCCAAATTTTGGAAGATACCAAAGCTACACCCTACTTCACGCTCCACTAGGAGCCTGCAGATGTATCCTAGGAAAAACTGGCAGAAGCTGCCTCGGTGTGAGAACTCTTACCAGAGTCTGTTCTCCTGGATCTCTGTCCACAGTAACCAGTATGAGAAAATAAGATCTTTTGCACCCTCTTTGGGGATGCTCCTGGAGTCCAAGGAGTTATTTAAAACTGCTAGGAATATTTACTGTTTGTCTCAGCTAAAAATTGACAAGGTATTTAAAAGGATGTTTTTAAGTAGCTAGTCCTGTGGTCAGAAGTTGGACAGATTAAAAGCTGGTATTCAATGGTTGACAGGAGTTTTTCTTAAGTATTCTCCCCTAAGCTAAAATACAAACTATGAATACAGACGAAAAGAAAAAAAACCTTCCCAAGCTTTTGTGGAAGGGTTTACTAAAACATTACAAACAACTCGAAATCCAGAACATAGAAATCTCTTGAATTCCACCTTCGTTGGAAATATTTTCCCTGATATAAAAAGCATATTGAAAATAATGTGGTTGGATGGGTGGACCAACCTGTGATATCATTTAAGTTACAATCCAATTCCTTGAGAAATTAAAAGCACCTGTTCTTATCTTAACAGATCTTTGCAAAACCAGAAATGCAGCTCTAAAATCAATTCAAAGTCCACCTACCCTTTTTACCAGTCCCCAAATCTCCTGCATTTATCTCAAAAGCTTGTAAGTACTTTTGGAGGAACTTATGTTCTTTCCCTGTGTCTTTGACATGTACATGTTTTACCGGGTTTTCCCCAGGAACTCTGATCTAAACCATCCCCACTTCCTAAGACTGAAGAAAAAAAGCGGGGTGGAGGGAGGCTTTTTATCAATACAAACTGCCACAGAAGGTCCCTTGCCCAAAATCTAGTTGACAGCTTTCATAAAATTGCTTGTCAAGGTCAAATACAAATCTTCAATGTCATCTCCCCAAATATTACAGAAAAAGATTCAGCCATCTGAATAGGTAAATTTAACTTATTCAAACTGTTCTTTTATAAGCTAGTGAGTTTTGCATTACCATACCTGTCTCATGGCTACAATCTTAAAATGAAAGCTATAAGGTCTCTGTTTGGATCGGTCTATATATTTAAGTACATCTATGTATATGTATTGTAGATGTGTGGTATTTTCTACCTCTGGATAGTACTGACAAAATTAATTTGTTTTTTGTTTTTTTTTTTTAATTTTTTTTTTTTTAACGTTTATTTATTTTACAAAGCATGAACGGGGGAGGGTCAGAGAGAGGGAGACACAGAATCTGAAACAGGCTCCAGGCTCTGAGCTGTCAGCACAGAGCCCGACGCAGGGCTCGAACTCACGGACCGCGAGATCATGACCTGGGCCGAAGTCAGCTGCTTAACTGACTGAGCCACCCAGGCGCCCCGACAAAATTAATTTGTAAAAGAGCTCTATTTAACTGGCTTAAAGAAAATCAAGCATTTATATCGATTATTCACAAAATTCTCCAAAATATAATCGAAACTAAACCCAAATGCTTTTCAGGTTCATATGATCTGGGGAAACATTCAGTATTAAGGCTTATTTAAGCTTGTTGGTTTAATTAACATAGACATGTCTTTAGAGTTCTCAACACTGAATATAAAGCAGTCATACAACTTCATTCAGCCTGCTTATACTAGTCAAATAATTTCATGTCATCTCTGTTACAAAATCTGTCAGGTAGAAAAATAACTTGGAATGATGAAATTTTCCTAAGCAATCCAAAAATAATTGCTCAAAAGAAGTGAACTAAATAGATGTAAGTGAGATGAAAGTTTTTGGGTAAACTTTTTAAATAGTTTCCCCAAATCTTTTCGGTAACCTGAAACCTTGAAGTTTTGCTAAGTTAAATTAAACGATGGACAGTCATTGAATATCTAGATTATTTCCAAATAACATAAAACACTGGAACATTCATTACTAGACATAGGTTTATCTACTTTTTAGTTTCCTTTTATAGAGGAACTACAGATTTGGGGGGGTTTGTTAGTAAACACGTTTTGTGTCACACTGAAAAATTTACTATGAGAAGGTCTATGTTTTTAGAAATTATGAAAAGTACTTATAAATTTGCCAAGCCACAGAATGTTAATGTAAAAGATAGTTCACAATTGTTTACTTCTTTATTTTTATTAGAAATTAAGGTCTTTAAGGGTTTAAAAATTCTAATATATTTAATTAAAGCTACTAGAAATAATAAAAAAAAATCTCCATGTGCAAAGGAAAGTAGGATGTGTGTTTTCAGTAAAAGAAGGCGTGAGGAATGGACATGCATTTTTTGTTGAGGGAAAAGCAAGTAATTTTGTCCTAAAGTGAGACTAGTTATTTCAGAATGGGAAAGAGGAAAGATGGAGAACAAAATCTGAAGGGATACCAAAAAGGTTATAGAATATTTGTAGAAAAGGAGTCTTTGGAAAGGAATATTGTGTGTGATCAAGCTGGCTAAGATTAGAACAAGTTTAATGAAATTTTTTTTTTTAATTTTTTAATTAAAAAATTTCTTTTAAGTAGGCTTCATGTCTAGCACGGAGCCCAAAGGCTTGAACTCACGACCCTGAGATCAAGATCTGAGCTGAGATTAAGAGTTGGACACGTGGGGCGCCTGGGTGGCTCAGTCGGTTGAGCGCCGGACATTGGCTCAGGTCATGATCTCGCGTTCCGTGAGTTCCAGCCCCGCTGTGCTGACAGCTCAGAGCCTGGAGCCTGTTTCGGATTCTGTGTCTCCCTCTCTCTGACCCTCCCCCGTTCATGCTCTGTCTCTGTCTCAAAAATAAATAAACGTTAAAAAAAAATTAAAAAAAAAAAAAAAGAGTTGGACACTCAACGCACTGAACCACCCAGGCACCCCAAGTTTTTTTTTAAATGAATATATTTTAATATCAAAAGTAAACTGGTACAAAATTAAAATTTGGTTTTCTTTTTGTAAAAAGGATGAAGTTTTCTTGGACTATTGGTCTCTTGATGAGAGATGGTAAAAAGTTTTTCTTTACCTTTTATGTAATCTGCCCATAAAACAAAGATTTTGTGTCTTATCAAAATAATCTCGGGGCGCCTGGGGGGCTCAGTCGGTTAAGCGTCCGACTTCAGCTCAGGTCAAGATCTCACAGTCCGTGAGTTCGAGCCTCATGTCGGGCTCTGGGCTGACAGCTCAGAGCCTGGAGCCTGCTTCCAATTCTGTGTCTCCCTCTCTCTCTGCCCCTCCCCCATTCATGCTCTGTTTCTCTCTGTCTCAAAAATAAATAAACGTCAAAAAAAAAAATTTTTTTTAAATAAATAAATAAAAAATAATCTCCCATGTTTCAGTTGTCTCTACCAGGTCTTTGATTAATTAAAAAAAGTTGATTCTTTGCTATTAAAAGAGCTCATTTTTTTACAACTATTTAACTTCTGTATTTACCTTCGAAGTCTTTAATTATCACGGTGGTTAAAGTAGGTAAATAAGAGTTGTTTCACAGTGACTTATGATCCGATTTGACTAAGTGTTTTAAAACCTTTTGATATTTGTGACAAACTCCCCCCTAAAATAAAATAAAATAAAATAAAATAAAATAAAATAAAATAAAAATAAAAAATAAAATTCTAAATGAAGTCTTTTTTGGCCTAGAATTAACTCTGGGATTTTCCAGAAAGTCCCTGGAAAATCACAAAAGAATTGTTCTTTCTCCTTATTTAAAAAAAGAGAGAGAGAGAGAGAGAGAGAGAGAGAGAGATGTTAAACTAACTAGGATAATTAGGCTTACATGATATGCTGAATTTCATGGGAAGCACTGTCAAATGAGAAGTAACACGAAGCCTTTTTAATGTATTTGTGCAGGTATATGTTACAAGTGTTCCCCAAATTGTATAAAATTCCTGGCATCTGATATGTCCTGGTATAACTTTATCAGTCATAATTCCAGTTTTATCTTAAAATGTTGTAGGTCACAGAAATAACCAAATTTCTTTGCAACAACCCTGTAATGAGCTCTCATCAGATCATTAACAGGGAGGCATTTTTAAGTCTTCTGTCATTTACATTAGTTATTGTTTTACTCAGATGCTTTTGCAAAAGTGTTCCTGGAAAAGCTTCATCTTCAAGGAGATTCATGGAAAGCACTTTGACAAGCATAGGTTTCTGATAGCTTTAAGATCATAAAACTGAACTGGGTAGGGGCGCCTGGGTGGCTCAGTCAGCTAAGCATCTGACCTCAGCTCAGGTCATGATCTCATGATTTGTGGGTTTGAGCCCCACGTCGTGTTCTGTGCTGACAGCTCAGAGCCTGAAGCCTGCTTTGGATTCTGTGTCTCCCTCTCCCTTTGCCCCTCCCCTGTCTCTCTCTGTCTCTCAAAAATAAATAAACGTTAAAAATTTTTAAAAGATGTTAAAAATAAAATAAAAATGAACTGGGTAAAAATTTCTTGAACTAATGGAAAAACTGGAATCCAGCAGAACAAGTAGTTAATACATAGGACTGAATGAACTGACAAGGAGAATTATAATTTTTTACGACTTTTTGTTTAAAGCATTGCTGGTCCTGTTTTTCCAAATTTAAGGAAACCTTTCTTTTAAGTTATGTATGACTTAAAGCAATTTGATATAGTATACCATTGTATACAAAGATGAAACATTTTTCTCCTTATCTGACCCCTCCAGAATTTGGAAACTTAAGTATTCTTTCCATGGCAATTTAGTCAGTTATTTGCATAAATTCAATGAGAATCTGGTCTCCTTATAACACAATCGGAAAGATTAGACAGTATAGACTGAATATAAACTCAAGTATGACCAGACAGCTTTAAGGAACTACTTGGAAAGACCAGCCTGGTACCTTGCTTAAAGAGTTCCCAGCTGTCTTAACAGGTAAGTAAGGAAGGTTACTTCTTGGCAGGCCTGGGAACTTCAGGATATTTTGGGGGACCTGAGGAAAGAGAAATTCACCCAAACTATAGATACTGTAGATAAAATCTGATGGCAAGTCCTTGGCTTAGTTTCCTGGCCTCAGAGGTTTTTAAGAGCTCAATCTGAGATTCCTTATGAGAAGTTTCTGCAAAGCCATATGAAAAAAGAGCTTATATGGCCAATCACTATTTTTGCTGTACTTATGAAAATAAGGCCATGTTTAATGAAAACAAATTAATTTAAGGTAATTATCTTTTAAAATATGGGAGTAATAGTAGAGAGAAAAAGTATGTTTGCACCTTTGTCTGTATTAGATTCTAATCCTTTAGTCTTTGAGGTTTTGTTCTATACCTGTAAACTGGACTAGATCCCGATTCTAGTTACCTCAAATATCCGGCTATGACTCTCCAAAATAACATTCCCAATTTTCTCCTATGCTTCTGATTTGGAATTACTAAGAACAAAGACTGCCCTTGAATCTCCTTAGAAGAGACTATACTAGGTCCTCCTCACTCTCCAGATGGCAACCAAACATCAGGGACTTGACCCCTGGGTACATATGTCACAGCTGAAGAAGGCTGCACCTGACATATGGTCCTGTGCAAAGCTGAAGACATCAAAATCAAATTCACTAGGAAGAGAAGGAGCCAACATTGAGGTATACTGCCTTCTCCCAAGACATCAGATCCAAAACATTTCTTTTTATTCCTCCTCCCGTCTGATTCTCCTTTTACCTAATTCTTACAGATGAGGTCTTTATGAGTCTTTTGTCCACGTTTTGCCTTGCTTGGGCCTTGAAAGGTATCCCAGGCCATTACAAAGGGGTTAGTCCAACTTCCAAATGACTGTGGACTTGCCCTGATGCTGTCTGTACACTCTACATACCCTTAAATTGCATTGGCCTCCATGGCTCACCTTTCAGGTTCAAACCTTTCAGACTCAAACGGGAATTACCAGGAAGCACATGTGAGTCAAAATTAGCTCCCTTTGGCAGATCCACTTCCCTGGTTAGGAGTGAGTACAAATGAGGCTGTGATAAGGAATCTCCTTAACTCTTTAAAGTATTACAGAATCTGTTGCTAAAAAAAATCGCTACCCAAAAAAATCCTTAGACCTTCTGACTAAAGTCGTTCTTAGAAACAGGATTGCCCTTAATTATCTTTTGGCTGAACAAGGAGGTATCTGTGCTGTGAACAACACTACTTATGACACTTAACACTTCTGAAGAAGTTGAAACTCAGCTGCATAAAACCACTGAACAAGCCACTTGGCTTAAGAAAGTGTATCCTTGCAGGGTGCCTGGGTGGGTCAATCGGTTAAGCAAGCGTCTGACTCTTGATTTTGGCTCAGGTCATGATCTCATGGTTTGTGAGTTCAAGCCCTGCATTGGGCTCTGTGCTGACAGCATGGAACCTGCTTGGGATTCTCTCTCTTCTCTCTCTCTCTGCCTCTCCCCTACTCTCTGTCTTTCTCTTTCAAAGTAAAAAAATAAACTTGAAAAAAAATTTTTTAATTAAAAAAGAAAAGAAAGTATCTCCCTCAACACTCCTTTAACTTATTTAATTTTGGTTGATCTGGGTGCTGGGGAACCACAGCTCCAAAAACACTCCAGATTTGGGGGATTACCCTGCTTACAATCATAGTAGTCTCTCTGGCACACTGTATTCTCTCAAATACAGCTTTCAATGTGTGCTCACAGCCGCTAACCACCAAACAAATCATCTCCTTCAGACCAGAATATCAGAAAAGAAATGGAGACAATAACTGACTTTAAAAATGTGAACCCAAAGTCATGATCTGTGAATACCACACAGATTCAGCAAAAAAACCCACCAAAAACAGAAACAGAACCCATGGTGTGTGAATACCACACGGAGGACCAGCAAAACTGCAAGAATTTCAGAGCAATAGCTAGGGGTGGCGCTAATGCCTTGAGTTTTGATCACATCTCTCAGGTGGGGTGAGCGAGAGACAACAGGCCCCAAATGGGAGTCACTTGTGCCAAGTCCACATCACCAGACTGTCACCTAATGCCTAACCCAACTGCATTTTCGCCAGACTGGAATTTCCTGGTCAGTTAGTGAGAAAATCCACCTGGTAGACTCCTGTAGTCCCCCAACAGAATGTGACCTTGGCTGAAACAATCCACTTTTTGCTAGCAACTTCCTTTTCTCGCCCCTTCTGCCTGTAGAAGTCTCCTATTTTTACAGCTTTGCAGAGCTCCTCTCTATTATATGAGATGCTGCCGAATTCATGAGTCATTGAATAAAACAACTAGACCTTTACATTTTCTCAGTTGAGTTTTGGTTTTTAACATATGTAATAATCATATCATATAGTATACTTGATTTATTAATAAACTAAAAGTTTTGTTTAGTTCTTTATCTGGACACAGTTTGAACAAAAGCACATTTCTCATTAGGTCCAAAAACTTTTCTGAATGTTAGTTTTATACCAGAAATTTTCTAAATCTAGGCTTTCTTAACCGAACAATGAAGGATTTAATTATCATTAATTTGTCCTACTGAAAAATAAATACACTTGGGGCGCCTGGGTGGCTTGGTCAGTTAAGTGTCCGACTTCGGCTCAGGTCATGATCTCACGGTCCGTGAGTTCGAGCCCCGCGTCAGGCTCTGTGCTGACAGCTCAGAGCCTGGAGCCTGTTTCAGATTCTGTGACTCCCTCTCTCTCTGCCCCTCCCCTGTTCATGCTCTGTCTCTCTCTGTCTCAAAAATAAATAAACGTTTAAAAAAAAAAGAAAAGAAAAGAAAAATAAATACACTTTAACCTAGTAAAGGGCAAGAGCCAAGTCAATTTGCTTGCTTCTTATACCACCTAGTCCATAACTACTTAGTACTAAGCTTCTACATGGTAATAAGGAAAAATTTAGGTAACCCTATGATTTTATACATGGATAAGTGAAGCCCAGAGAAATTATGTGACTTTCTAAAAGATCCACAGGTGGTAAAAGGCAGAACTAAAGCAGAGGTCATCTTAACTGTTAAAAGTTAAGTCAGTTAAAATACTGACTAAATAAAGAAAATTCTCAACTTCTTTCTAAAAACTGGCTCTACCCATTTTTAGCACTATGGCAGTCTAGGCTAATGTGGTTAGGTCCCACCTCCTACAAACATATAGATTATTTACAATAAAAAAAAAAAAAAGGTTTTAAGTGTACAGTCAAGTTCAAAAGGAAGAAAGACTCACCCTGAGGTGTTACAAAGGAAGAGAGAACTCAAAGCCAGAGCCAGAGCCGGAAGCCTGAGCTACCTCAGCAGTATCCTACCCAAAGCTTAAAAGCTGACTCTGCTTTTAAGCCCTGGAGGCTGGGGATGGGCTGGGATTCTAAAGAGGTATGAAATTAAAGCTAAAGTGTCCTAATTTACACTGATACTAATCAAAAAAGCTGGTGCAACAATGATAGTATCAGATAAAACAGACTAAGTTAAAAATCAGTTCAATGTAAGGCACAAAATAGTTTTATGCCATTTTCACAGGAAAGGTCTCTGAGGTATAGAATGTTAACCTGAATGTTGGCTTTGAGACAGATTGTTACAACATGAGGGGAATTTAGACTGAGAATAGGGTACTCATTATTCCCTACTTCCTTTCAAAGGGATTTTACTCTACAGTTATCCCCAACAGGACACATTTGAAATTACTTTAAACATCTTAGAACAAAGCTATATTAACAGTCAAGTTTCAGGTTCAGCTATGAGTATAAATGTCTGCAACTATGGAGAATGATATTCTGTGAAATGCCTAAAAAGGAAAGAATAGAGAAAGTTTTATAGAATTCCCTTTCTGGGCTAAACGAACATTTCCTAAACTGTAAGGACATTTAAAAGGAATACAAAACTCTTTCTTTTACAAAATATATTTCCAAAAATATATCTAAAACATGAAAGATCTATATTGGCTTTTAAAATAAGCTTTACATTTATCTTGAATTTATGAGCTCTTTCCCCTTCCCATCCCCAAATTTCTTAATAGTTTTATGTCCTCTAAATACAAAGTGTATGTTAGTATCTGCTTCTGAATACTTCCAGTGAGTTTAACTTCGGAAAAGAGCTGCTAAGCCCTTATCAAAAGATCTCAGGATGCTAGAGCTCATTTTATTATACTGAACCAACTGTGACAAATGGAAATGGTTGCCATTAGATGATTTTAGATTTAGATTTTCTTAGTTAAGCAGACAGAAATAAAGCCAGACACCCTGACCAAAAAAGACTTAAAAAAAAAAAAAAAAAAAAAAAACAACCTATAGTAATAAGTTGGAAGTGTACTCATCAATTTATTATTAGAATAATCTTTTAGGCTAAGTTTATCACTCTTTTTGTCTAGAGTCGAGTTTTCACCTCAGAAAATCTCTTTTATTTTTCATTTTGTTTCCAGCTAAGGCCAAAATATCAAGTTTGAGACAAAGGCTTTTCCAATCCAAACTTAAAACAAAGCAAATAAAAGCCTAAGCTGCATTTCATTTTGCACTTCCATTTCCTGTAACTCCCAGAGGACGAAATCTTTTCAGTGGATCACTGTTCCGGATCTGAACTGCTTCACTTCACTGACGTCTTGGCAAGTCATCTACGTAATTTTAGTCACAGAGTTTTTACATAAAACATAAACGAAAGAGGAACACCTGGCTGGTTCAGTCGGTTAAGTGTCTGACTTCAACGCAGGTCATGATCTCAGGAGTTCAAACCCCCCATCCGGCACAGAGCCCACTTCGGATCCTCTGTCTCCCTCTCTCTCCGCCCCTCCCTCCCCTGTGAGCTCTCTTTCTCTCTCTCAACAAAACAAAACAAAACAAAAACAAACAAACAAAAAAAACACTTAAAAAAACATAAGCAAAAGAGGACAGTCTGTTTTGGTAAACAATATAGTATATTAAATGGTGAGTCACTTTTTTTTTTTTACCTTTGTCTTTCTTATAATTAAAAGTATCTAAATATTCAAAGACAAATTATTTCTATATTCTTGTTGGACAGGAAGAGTCAAGTCACTTTAGAGACTCACTCTCAGAACTAATCAGGAAATCTCCAGGAATGTATATTAGAGTCATCAAGGTAACTTTTCCCAAAATATAGGTGTTTTGTCTCTTCTAGACACCCAATAAATTAAAATCTCTTTGGAAAACTCAGAAGATTAAAATAAGAAGGAAATACTATGCAATATTAAAAAGAACAAAGTTCATCTTACCAGCTCTGGGCTTTCATTTTACCCTTCTTATGAGCCAGTGTATCAGCCTGCTGCTTTTCATGGATGCTGGCAGAAGACATGAAAACTCCTGGGTCATTCACAGCACACAAGCAGAATGAGCACAGTGTCTGTGATGGTTCCCTTGCCCACAAGTCCCATAGAGGCCATGCAGATGGGCCCAGATGGATTTCTGGACAGGAAACCCAGATGGGTTGTGTGATAGGAAAAGAACACCAACCCTGGGATTCTGTTGTTTTATCACAGACAGCAAGCAAATCTCCTCTCTGTCCCAGAGGGAGACATTACCTCAACCCTCAAGGTTGCTTGCTGCAAACACAACTCTAAGAAATGGTCTAAGTCAATAGTAATTAGGGCCTTGCGTTGTGTGAGAGGCCTTGTGTTCTTTAAACCAGCAAGATGTGTTGGAGTACGAGAGAACCAGATAAGAATGTTTCTCAATACATTTATATAAACTAATATGGAAATGTATCAAGAGTTAAGTGTGAAGATTAAAATAAAAAAGAAAGATGTAGGAGCATATTATAGAATAACCTATAATTATTTGTGTTTGTTTGGTTTTGTTATTTACAGGAGAGACATGTATAGTCTTGTAAATGCACAGAAAACTTTTAGAAGGGTATATATAAGAACCTGCCTTGGAAGTGGGAGTGGGAAACCTGAGTTATAAGAGGGACTTCTATTCTACTTTATACCATTCTTTTTGCTTTGTTATTACAAACACATGTCTTTTTAACAAATCATAAAAATTCACCTGTTTTTTATCAGTAGATATTCTGGCCACCTCCTCATTATCTCCTAAGGGTCCACGCTTTCCCTCTTCCTTTTCCTAATTAAAAGCAGATTAAGGGAGAAAAAAGATTAGTACACAAAACACAGAATTAACTCAGTATTTCTTATTTGAAGGTTGTTTTTCTTGGCTTTGGATCATTCATTTTTTTTCCTGATGAAAGTCTGCACTGACTTCACACATTGTTCCGGTTCAAGTTCAGACTACTTAATCTAGTAAGTAAGGCCTTTACAATCAGGCCCCTACATGCTTTTCTAAAATACAGAAGGATTGAAAGTTATGGTCAGAAAATAAAATTCTGTAGTTTAAGATTTCAGAGTCGGGACAGTTTTGAGGAATAGTCCAGAGTGTGGCCATGGCTAAGAAGGACTAAAGGACAATAGAAGTAAATTAACTGGTTCATGCCCACCCAAGGATGCCAAAAAAAAAAAAAAAAAAAAAAAAGAAGAAGAAATAAACTAATTGGAATTGGGAAGATAAGAAACTACACAGTAAAGGTATTAGATATGGATTGTGGTAGGCAGAATAATGGTCCCCCAAAGACGTGCCTGTCCCAATCTCTGGAGACTGTGACTCCATTACATGACCATGGCAAGACTGTAGATGGAATTAAGGCTGCTAATCATCCGACCTTGAGATGCAGGATTATCTGGTGGGCCCAATGTAATTACAAGCATCCTTACAAGTGAAAGAGAGAAGCAAGAGAGTTAGTGCCAGTGTGATGCAACATGAGAAAGACTCAGCCTGCCAGTGCTGGCTTTAAAGACGGAGGAAGAGATTCATGGTCCAAGACATGTGGGCAGCCTCTAGAAGCTGGAAAAGGCAAGGAAAGGGATTCTTCCCAGAGCCTCCAGAAGGAAAACAGCCCTGCTGACACTTTGATTTTAGCCTAGTGAGGCCCATTTCAGGATTCTGACTTCCACAACTGTAAGACAACTGTGTGTGTTAAGCCACCAACTTTGTGGTAATTTGTTATAGAAGCAATAGGACACTAACATAAGGATGTCCACGAGTAAAACTTGAAGTAGAAAGTTTTGAGCCAGGGACCAAACTCCTTCATTTATTAATTCAACAAATATTTATTGAATCCTTGCTCTGTGCTAGCCACAGACCTAGCTGCTTAGGATGTAGCCCTTACAGAGCTTATGACACAGGAAAGTGACTATGCAGTGAGTAGATAATTAAGACAGAGTGATACAGCAGAATTCTGTGAGCCCCGAAATAGGTGGGATACGTAATAAATTAGAGATGGTTTGAAAGTGCGAATGGCAAACTTGGTGAATGTTAACCTCTTAGTCTTAAAAAACAAAGGCTGGATGCTAGAAAAGGAATAACCTCTAAGAAGTTTATAAGAAAAGCCACATCCTGGGAATAAGGTTTCTATTCCAGCAGAACAGGAAGTGGGGAAAGTGATGATGTTGGTAGTGAAATGGTGGGGGTGTGGATGGTAGCAGTGGTGATGGTGATTACGTGAGTGATAATAATAACAATACCTAACAGTGAGTGTTTCCCAAGTAGCAAGCTCTAAATTATCTCTTTTAATCCTCACAACTTTACAGAGTTGCTCCTATATTGTTCCAATTTTACAAATGAGGAAATTGTGGCTGAGAGAGATTAAATAATTTGACCAAGGTCACACAGCTAATAAATGGGAGAGCCAGGATCTGAGCCCTAAATCCATCGTCTTAACCATGATGCTATCTGCTACTGTTCTGGAAAAGTACAGTGAGGACACAATGGGAAGAGCTGGAAGACAGGGATAATATATGATGTGTAGAGAAAAATGAAGCAATAATGCAGTTACTCCAATTCTTATACTAAAGTAATATTCAGGAAATTAGGTGTGTTTAAGTTAACTAAAATGAAAAGCCGAACCAATAGGAGAAATTATTATTTTAAAACAACAGCCATTTTCAATAGTGCTGATTTCTAGTCTAAAAGTTTTAATTAAATGTGCTTTTCCCTTGACAGCTCAGAGCCTGGAGCCTGCTTCAGATTCTGTGTCTCCCTCTCTCTCTGCCCCTCCCCTGCTCATGCTCTGTCTCTCTCTGTCTCAAAAATAAATAAAAACATTTAAAAAAATGTGCTTTTCCCAAGAAGTCTCATAAACAAGTAGTTTCTCTCCCACTCATTTATCTAGTTTTGGGCTGGATTCTTAAAACTTCTTAGGTCTTAAGGCATAAAATGTAAAAATGTATACTTGGCTGAACAATCCTCAAGGAACACCCATACAGTATAAATATTTGGCAACACAGAAAATCTCAGATACAGTCGTATTTAGAAGTGGTTGTAAGTTAGGGCACCTGGGTGGCTCAGTTGGTTAAGCATCTGACTTCAGCTCAGGTCATGATCTCATAGTTCGTGGGTTCAAGCCCCATGTCGGGCTCTGTGCTGACAGCTCAGAGCCTGGAGCCTGTTTTGGATTCTGTGTCTCCCTCTCTCTCTCTCTGCCCCTCCCCCACATGTGCTCTGTCTCTCTCTCTCAAAAAATTAAATAAACATTAAAAAAATTTAAAGGGGCACCTGGGTGGCTCGGTCACTTAAGCATCCGACTTCAGCTCAGGTCATGATCTCACGGTCCATCCATGAGTTCAAGCCCCATGCTGGGCTCTGTGCTGACAGCTCAGATTCTGTGTCTCCCTCTCTCTCTGCCCCTCCCCTGCTTGCACTCTGTCTCTTTCTCAAAAATAAACAAATATTAAAAAAAAAACCAAAACAACCAAATACCTTTAAAAAAATTAAAAGAAAAAAAAAAGAAGAGGTTGTAAGTTAAAATATACTGAAGCTGGTAAAAATAAATGACAATCTAAATGTCCAGTACTAAGGGAATACACATGGTACATCAATAAAATGGATTGTTATGCAAACATTAAAAAGATAATGGCAAACACATATGGCACATGGTATGTGCCAGTCACTATCTAAGAGCTTTATAAATACTAATTCAACCACTTTTCATAAAAGCCCCATATGGTATGTACCAGCTACATCCTGCTTTACAGATGAGGAAGTTGAGAGAGGTAAAGTTACTTACTCAAGATTACACAACTAGTAAGAAATGCAGCTCAGATGTGAACCCAGCTAGGCTAACTACAAAACCACTAGCTATTCTTAAACTATTAGACTAAGTTGCTGTTTCAATGTTTATAACAGTATTACAGCATAAGCATTTTCCTATGTTAAGTGAAAAAGGCTGGATCCAGATCCAGAATGAAATGAGAAATCAAAGCCATTAATAATATGTGGAGCCAGGCTGAGGGTTGAGGGAGTGATTAAGAAATAGGGAGTGGGGCACTTGGGTGGCTCAGTCGATTAAGCATCCGACTTCGGCTCAGGTCATGATGTCACGGTTGGTGAGTTTGAGCCCCACGTCGGGCTCTGTGCTGACAGCTCAGAGCCTGGAGCCTGCTTGGGATTCTGTGTCTCCCTCTCTCTCTCTCTCTGCCTCCCCCCCGTTTGTGCTCAGTCTCTCTCTCTCTCAAAAATAAATGAACATTTAAAAAATTTAAAAAAAAAAGAAAAAGAAATAGGGAGTAACAATGCATAACAGTTTTAATAATGTTAACATTTCACATAGGAATTGGAAGAGAAAACTACTCCAAGAGATACCATCTTATCAGGAAGAGTAAATACCGGTATACATACAGACTTTATACCCTCACAAAAATCAACTCAAAATGGATCATAGACCCAAATGTAAAACACAAAACTATAAAACTCCAATAAATAACATAGGAGAAAACCTAGATGACATTGGGTATGGCGATGACATTTTGGATGCACAAAGGCATGCTCCATGAAAGAAATCAGTGATAAACTGGACTTTATTAAAAGGAAAAACTTCTCCTCTATGAAAGACATTGTCAAGAGAATGAGAAGAGAAACCACAGACTGGGAGAAAATATTTGCAAAAGACACATCTGATATAAGACACTTATCCAAAATAACAAAGAACTCTTAAAACTTAACAATAAGAAAACAACCAGACTAAAATATGAGCCAAAGACCTTAACAGACACCTCACCAAAAAAAATATACAGACGACAAATAAGCATATGGAAAAATGCTCCACATCACTTGTCATGAGAGAAATGCAAATTAAAACAAGATACCACTACCTGCTTCTTGGAATGCCCCAAATCCAGAACACAGACAACACCAAATACTGGAGAGGATGTGAAGCAACAGGAACCCTCATTCATTGCTGGTGAGAATGCAAAATGGTACAGCTACTTTGGAAGACAGTTTGGTAGTTTCTGACAAAACTAAATACACTCTTTATCATACAATCCAGCAATCATGCTCCTTGGTATTTACCCAAAGGAAGTGAAAACTTATGTCCACACAAAAATTTGCATACAGATATTTATAGCAGCTTCATTCATAATTGCAATAACTTGGAAGCAACCAAGATCTCCTTCAGCAGGTAAATGGATAAATAAAGTGTGTACATGGGGCGCCTGGGTGGCGCAGTCGGTTAAGCGTCCAGCTTCAGCCAGGTCACGATCTCGCGGTCCGTGAGTTCGAGCCCCGCGTCAGGCTCTGGGCTGATGGCTCGGAGCCTGGAGCCTGTTTCCGATTCTGTGTCTCCCTCTCTCTCTGCCCCTCCCCCGTTCATGCTCTGTCTCTCTCTGTCCCAAAAAAAAAAAAAAAAAAAAAAGTGTGTACATCCAGACAATGGATCTTACTCAGCGCTAAAAAGAAGGAAGTGATCAAACCATGAAAAGGACATGTGGGAACCTTAATGCATATTGCTGAGTGAAAGAAATCAATCCGAAAAGGCTACATACTAATATAGGATTCCAACTATATGATGTTCTGGGAAAAGCAAAATTATGGAGACACTTTAAAAAAAAAAAAAAAAATCAGTGGTTTGCCAGGGTTGGGGGTGGAGGAAAGATAAATAGGTGAAGCACAGAGAATTTTTAGGGAAATGAAAATATTCTGTATGATACCATAATGATGGTTACATGCATTATACATTTGTCCAAACCCACAGAAGATACACCACCAAGACTGAACTATAAAGTAAAATGTAGACTTTGGGTGATCAGGGTGTGTCAATGTAGTAGGTTCATCAATTGTAGCAAATGAACCACTCTGGAGAGGATGTGGTTAATGGTGGATATCACGTGGGGATAGGGGGACAGGGAGTACACAGGAAATTTGTACACTTTCCCGGAAACTTTGCTGTGAACCTGTAAGTGCTTTAAAAAGATAAAGTTCTAATCGTCAATAAGTTAATTCCTTAATTCCCTGTTAAAATTCTTCAATGTGGTCCCTACTTATAAAATCTAAACTCCCTTGGAAGGCATACAATATTTTTTATTAGCTGATTCCTGTATACGTTTCCAAGTTCATCTTTAGTCTCTTCCCTCCACCTAACTTCACCCTCCTCCGTGAGGACCCCAAATTCTCTTACTCCTCCAGATGTTTCCATATGGAGTCCCTTGGCTTGGCAAATACCTACTCATTCTTCATGTCTCAGTGCAAATGCAGCCTTCCCAGTGCATCTTTCCCTCACTTCCCCATGTAGCACCTGGCCTGCAGTCTGAATTCAGTCGTGGTAGCATCTCTGCTTATACTTGGTACTTGACTCTGCCATCCAATTGCATCTTAATCGTTTAAATGCTTAATTTTAGTCTCCGTTAGAAAATGAGAACCAAATCTTTTCTTTTTGTATCTCCAGTGGCAAGCACATAGCCATATCCACCATAATGAAGACATCAAAAAGAAAACGAAAAAGAGATGGTTATGAATGACCTTGTAAGAGTACTGTGGGAATTTAAGGATTTATAAAAAATCATTTTGTGGAATATGTGAAACAACCTTTCAGCACAATTACTGACAAGTTGGAAACTTCCATAAACAGATGCAGAATACAAGTACAATTTTGCAAGAGAAGAAAAGCACAAATCCTGTGCTTAAAAAAAGATGGAAGGAAAGTACCAAAATATTAAAAGCGATGTTGTCAGAATGGTAAGAAGCCATGGGGTAATTTTCCCCCTTTCCTCTTTTTCAAACAATGTCTTAAATGCTTAAATAACCTAATACTACACTCCATATATGGCCTTGGTCCCCTAAAACATTGAGAACCTACCATCATGCCACTCAAAGCACAGAGGAAAATGATGAGACAGTAGCACCTTGCTGCCCAAGGGCTGGAGAAAGTAAAGCTGTAGAATGTACGTGCTTCAAACCCACTGGCTTCTAGGACTATCTTTTTATACATTCCTAATCTGTTTTGATCACCTCTTTGAGATCCAAAAAAGAGACTTATTTAGGAACAAGAAATCAATTAGCACTCACAGATCACCTATTACAAAAGTAGATGTTAAAGGGGTATAAATAAGACATGGAAAAATAAGGTAAAATAAGACATGATTTCAACCTTCAAGTAATTTAGTTTGGTGGGAGGAGGAAAACGACTCACATGAAACATCAACTGTATACAACTGAATGATAAATTATGTAATCTAATTGTCCAAACCAACATATAAATACCATTAATACCTGATAAACATGGCATAGTCTGAGATGGTTAACAATTCTTTTAGATTAGAAAGATGAGCTATTACAGCTATGAGTTACAAATACCACACTAAACCACAAAAGTACTTTGCAAATTTTAAGGTTTTTGAGTTTGTTTTTAAGTGTGACAGAAACTGAAACAATCAAATCTTAGACCACTGCTTTTCTAAGTGAGAAAAACTATGGAAACAAAATATACCTGAGATTTTTGTCTTTGGGCTGTATTTACTGTTGGGAAGAGCTCCATCCAGAGACTGAGCAGAGTGAAAAGGTTGACTTTAGAAAGCCTTGGTATTTGACCTACAAAAGAGAGGCAGACACTTTAAAATTTTACTAATGATGAAAATAGAAACTAATACTCAAGGCCGTTTGGGTGCTAACACCTTAACTCAGCTGCATTAGTAGGAGGCAGAAAAAAAGGATACGCGGACAAGACAATCAAGGGCAGGAGACTGGCTACAACCTCACTTTCAGCGACCTCCTCTGGCACTTTTCAAACTTGGGCCCTTTCTCCGGCCCTCACATGTCAAGGGTAAAAATGGCACAACTGATACAAGTAACTATGGGAACAATCCAAAGGAAGTTATGAGAAGTCCTTGCATCTGATGTCAACGTGGAGCGAGCTTTTCTTTAAATTGACGTGTTGCAAAAAGGGCAGTTGAGGTGACCTTTGCTGGCAAGGCATTGAAATACAGGAAAGCGTCACGTGTGGTTAATTTGGAAATCAAGTCAAAAGCACGGAATTTTCAAGCTCAATACTCGAGATCCCAGCTCTAGGTCCTGAGAGGAAAAGGAAAAGGAGAAGGAAAAGGGGCGGGGGGGGAGGGGTGGGCTGTGAGCGCGACTTCAAAAGCGGGTGCTGCCGGGCCAGGGGTTGGTTCCTCTGTGACAGAGGCAAGAAAGCGCCTAGGGCGGGAATGAGACGTCCCGGGGCAGAAGCTCAGGCGAAGAGGGGCAGGCAGGGAAAGCGGAGTTAGTCGGAGGCAGAGGCTCAGGGCAGAGCGAAGGCTGGGGTGGCAGCAGCAGGGTCCGGGGCACTCACCAGTCATGCTGCCAGTCTGGGTGCTGACTGACCGCCCGGCCCCCGCGCTCTCCAGATTTTGCATCTGCCCTGCTTCTTTCATCCCAAGCCTAGCGGCCTCTGCTGCCCAGAATACCTCTCGCTGTCCGGCATGATCTTGGCCCCAGCGGCTCCACCTCTAGCCTCCTCCCAGCAACTGTATGGTAACCGCCAACTCGGCGCAGCCAGCTGACGTCAGAGCTTGGCCGCCACTTCCGGGCGCCTTGTCTGTTGCGTTAGCCAGGCGTGGACGCGTTGACGAGAGGCTGCCCCTCTAGGGGCTGCCGGTTAGTTAAGAAGCGCTGCGCGATAAATCAGTTAAGGCCCGAATTTAGCTGTCTTCGCTGGTTTTGCTGAAGGCCAACTGAGGATGTTTTGGCCTGGAAGTCCCAGGGTGTACACACTCTAATAGAGTGATGAAGCCTGTGCAGACTTGAGAGTTTTGGTGAGCGAGTGAAGGGGAATTGAAATGGAAAGCTGCCCTATCGGTCACCGTCGAGATCTTAGAGAAGGGAGGAGGTGTTGGGGGGGGGGGGGGCGCGGAGCTGGGCGGCCCAGGTGGTTGCTACCATCAGTGATTGGCCAGTCCTTAGGAACTCAGTGCCAGGGACAGCCATAGGGACGTTCTGATTTTCATCAAACATAAGGTCTCAAGGGGTGCAACTGTGATTATGAAAAAGGTGTGGGGGGGGGGGGAGGGGGAGTACTTCTGGGAAATATGAGAAGTACCTGATATTGTAGATTTGTGACCAGTGCATTTTATTTGATTACTTCATAAGTGTCCCAGGCAGGAGTCAAATTGAAGCTCCACCCTTCCTCCCCAGTGACTCAGAGCCCAGTTTCCATAACCAACCTCTTATGTTATCATAACTTGAAATACTGACAAATAGCAAGACATAAAAACTGCTTTTTGAAAGCAAAAGCTGAACATTATTAAAATACATTATCTTGTGAAGGACTGAAGGGAATCTTCAGTGATGATGGGTATGGCTATGGTTCCTTAATTTTCACTACTGTATAGTATTTCATTTTAGCTATATACCACAATTTATTTATTTAGAATGGCTAAAATAAAAAGTGCTGACAAACCAAATATTGACAAGGATGCAGACAGCTGGCTATCTCATACATTGTTGGGAGGAATATAAAATGGCACAGATACTTTGGAACAGTTTGACAGTTTCTTATAAATATATGCTTGTCCTGTCACCCAGCAATCATACTCCTGGGTATTTATGCTAGAAAAATGAAAACTTAGGTTCACACAAAACTCTGTATATGAGTGTTCATAGAAAGCTTTATTTGTAATAGTCAAAAAGTGGAAAAAAGCCAAACAACCTTCAGTGAATGGACAACAAACTAGAGAACATCCTTGCCGTGGAATACTACTCAATAAAAAGGAAGGATACATGCATCAACTTGGATGGATCTCCAGGACATTGTGTTGAGTGAAAAGAAAAAAAAAAAAAACAGTCTTAAAGTGTTATGTACTGTATGATTATATACCATTCTCAAAGTGTGGTGATGGAGAACAGATCAGTGGTTGCCAGGTGTTATGGTTGGGAGAAGGGTACCACTAAGAGGTAACACAAGGTTGGGCACTGACTGGCACCGAAAATACTGTGTTAAAAACTAGTGAAATCCAAATAGGGTATATACCTGAATTAATAGTATTGTACCAATGTCAGTTCCCTGGTTTTCCCAATGTGCTATGATAATATATTATCATTGCAGAAGCTTAGAGAAAGGCACATAGGAACTCTCTATTATTTCTGCAACTTGTTTGAGTTTTAAACTCTTTCAAAATAAAAAGATATAGCATCTGTATCATATATATGTATATATATGTGATTATATATTAAATATATATTAAATATATTTATAATTAACATTTTAATATATTTAATATAATATATTTAATATACATTAAATATATAGTGTATATATACATATATATGTATATATACATATATATGTATATATACATATATACATTTTATATATATATATATATATAATCATTAATCTCTACAAGCCAAATCTACCCTTTGAACAACCATTAGCTTTGTTGCTCATGTCCTCTTTGGATTTCTGTTTTCATTACATTTTTAGTCTCATAGAATTTCAGAGTAATACTCTGAGTAAATACTCTGATTATTTCCTTTACTTTCTTGCTAGTTCAGCCATATTTTATTTAGCATTTTTTAGTACTTTGTCACAAATATTTTTGGGCTATCTTATCTACAATATTACTGGAAATAATGGTTCTGCTGCAAAGGAGAATAAGGACTAAAAAGGAGTACAAGACAAATGCTACCTCAGTGCTAAGAAATGGGACAAGCTCAGTTCAGGTGAGCACAACAAAACCCAGCTTAATCAATAAAATGGTTTTAAAATCAATAAATAATTCTTTATATCAAGTGGAAAGAGCATGGACTTTGATGTCAGACAGATAAACTATATTCACACTCTAACCACCCAAGTTATTTACTAGCTAATTTATGAGTTAGCCGAGACTAAGTTAGCTGTGGGTAATAAATAACCACCAAATCTCAGTGGCTTGCCACAACAAAGGTTTCTTTCTGGCTCACATATGCTGCAGCTCTGCTCCTGTGGATTGGCTCTGGGATCTAGGCTAAAGGAGCAGCCTTTGGATATTCTTTTTTCCTGGTGGAAGGAAAAGAGATGGCAGGACTACATGATGACTCTTAGAGCAAGTCTCATGTCAAGCCAGACTCCAGTGAGATGGGATGTGTAATCCTGTTTCAGGGACATGCTGAAAAGGCAGGTACAGCAAATACCCTGACAGTAATGCAATATTAATGAATTAACCTTACTAATCATAGATCCTTTGCCTGTTACTTCATATCTTGTCAGTAAAAAGAACTCCCATATCCCCCTTTCCCAGAATCTGCAGTTTTCAACCTTTTATCACATTTGTACCATTTTTTTTGTTATTCTGTTACATTTGCACACCTCCCCCACCCCATTCTTTTTCTGAATCACTTGAGAGTAGGTCACAGACGCCTGCCTTGCCCAATCCCCTCTTGAAAACTTCAGTATGCATTTCTACAAAACAAGGACACTCTAACACATGCTAATTCAGCAGTCCAAAACAGGAAATCAGCACTGATCGAACACTACTGTGCAATCCACAGACCCTATTCAAAATTTGAAAAGTGGTTCAACATGGGTCATTTCTATTCTGGTACAGCATCCCATTCAGATTCACTGAGTTTTGCCCTTCATTATTTTCCTTCAACCTGGGACATTTCCTCAGTCACTACTAAAGTCATTTTGCTTTCTGTAATTGATCAGTATTTTGTGAAGAGAAATTCCCCGAACTATGCTAACATCCTATACCAATCAAACCTCTACATACCAACTTTAGCATTTATTGGTGAATCCCACATGAATTAATCACCATTTTAAAAAAATTTTTTAAATGTTTATTTATTTTTGAGACAGAGAAAGACAGCGAACGGGGGAGGGTCAGAGAGAGGGAGACACAGAATCTGAAGCAGGCTCCAGGCTCTGAGCTGTCAGCACAGAGCTCAATGTGGGGCTCGAACTCACGGACTGTGAGATCATGACCTGAGCTGAAGTCAGATGCTTAACTGACTGAGCTACCCAGGTGCCCCAATTAACTACCATTTTAATGGCTGTCCAGTTGTGATTTCTTATTTCCATAATTCTTCCTACATATAGTAGTTGTCATTCTAAAATAAGGAAGAGCTTTTCCCTCTTCCTCATTCATTCATTCATTCATTCATTCATATCTATATGGACTTACGATTCCCATTTTGTTCAATGGGCTGTAATTTGCTATTTATTTTAGTGCTTAAATTGTCCCATATTTGATGAAATCCTCAAGTTGTGTCTTTTATCCTTTTGATACACCCTCATCGATCATTGAGCACTTCTTTACATTCTAGTACAACAAGATGCTCCAGACTCATCTTCTACATTCTCTGCACCAGACTTAGAGTCAACCATTTCCCCAAGGAGCCCTGGTTCCTTTTAGTGTTTAAAAATGAAGATCTAGGCAGTAAGTGTGCTCATTGCTACTGCTATGTTATTACTACTAGACCCTCTGAGACAATAGATCTAGAAAATATATTAGTATCTATATACGTATATACATATACTCATGTATCTCTTTCAGCAGCTATCTGTCTCTTTAAGAGTTCACAATGAGGGGCGCCTGGAGGGCTCAGGTCCTGATCTCGTAGTTTGTGGGTTTGGGTCGAGCCCCACATGGGGCTCTGTGCTGACAGAGCCTGGAGCCTGCTTTTGATTCGGGGTCTCCCTCTCTCTCTGCCTACTAACACTCTGTCTCTCAAAATTAAGTAAGTGTTTTAAAAAAGCAATGACCCCTTCAATTCTGGTCTAGCACATCAGGGTTATTTCTAGCCTCTCCCTTTGCCGTATTTGTAAACCTCTTCTTGAACAGCAAGAAACCTCATTCCCATTATCCTCAATGTAGTTTCTTCTCTTTCGCTTTCCTTCTACCCCACCCCAATTCCTGTAATCTAACTTCCTTAGCACATTGGTTGCTTCCTTGGCTTCACCACCCATGCTGCTGCTGCTGCTGTTGCTGCTGTCACAGCCCCTTTGGCCTCTAAGGGAAGGGAGGAGAGGGGAGGGGAGGTAATGGGAGGCTATAAAATAGCTTTTGAGTGAATTATTCAGAGAGGGAAGAAAGAAGACATGAAGGGAGGGAGGGATGTACAGTGGTAGTAGGTTTATCACAAATTTTCTTAAAGTCTAAATGGTCCCAAATAGCACAGTGCCTGGCAAAGCATAGGTGCTCAATATCATTAATTATTGTCCTTCCCTTCTTTGTCTTCCATTTGTTTATTCTCTATAGAAAACCCGAAACTTCTCCTTTTATTCTAGGTCCTATTGGTTGGGAATACTAGTCCCAGCAGTGTGTTTATTTGAACAGAAACTTCTCACAACAAAACAAGCAGAGGTGGCATGGAGCCCATCATAAAGACGTGGCATCGATACTGGACTTGTTCCTATGCTGGTCTGTGGCAGAGACCACATACCTTGTTAGTAGAGAAAGTGTACCTCCCACTCAGTCTTGCTCTCTTACATGGAAGGCACATCATGACCAGTGACTCTGTCTTCTGCAAGCCTGGAGATGAGGTGGCCACAAGACTGATAGGGACTGCTGGTGGCCAGTGCACCCTTGTGGACAGTATTGGCCCTAATTTGGTCATTTTAAGCAAGGATGTAACCATAAACACCACCCTGCGTCCAGAAATTAAGGTTTCCTAAACAATTCTCAGAAGGCAGTTCCTGGCAGCACTTAAACCCCAAGAAAGCAAAGAGAAGCCTGAAACAAAATCCAGATGCCTTTCACAGAACATTCGCTTTGTTATGGAGGGCAGTGCTGCCAAAGAGAAATGACCTCTCAGGCTTACCATACATTGTCCCAAACGGTGTCCTCAGAAAAGTAAACATAGTGCCACATAGATTAATGTGCTACAAAGTAAGAATGTCCAGGAACCTTGGGAATGTCTGTGCTCCCATGAGATGGAAAGGATCAGCAAGCCCACTTCCCGTATTGTCTGTCCTGAGGCACTCTGCCAGAAGGCCATCCAACAGGTGCCTGGGCATCACGGTCCATATCTCAGCAACTTTTGGGTCCTCATTTGTGTGGCACCCTCTGGAATGGTTTGGATCTTCCTTCCTTCCTTCCTTCCTTCCTTCCTTCCTTCCTTCCTTCCTTCCGTCCTTCCTTCCCCCCTTCCTTTTATTTTTGAGAGACAGAGAACCGTGAGTTCATGACCTGAGCAGAAGTCAGATGCTCAACCGACTGAACCACCCAGGTGCCCCTGGTTTGAGTATTTCTAAATCAGCATCCTTGAAGAAGTCCTGTAATTAGACATGTTAGAAATCAACAGAAGAGACTAGAGGGACATAAAGGGAGGGAATAGAGAGGGAGTTGATGGAATATCTACTATGCATCAGACACCTTATGTAACAAATAATGATAAGAGAAGAGTATCTTACTGAGTATTTACTGTGTTCCATTCTAGCTACTTTGCACATATTATTTACACCTTCCAACAAACTTGTGAAGTGGGTATCATTATTATTACCCCTACTTAGAGGAACGAAGACATTGAGTAACTTGCCCAAACACTATGGCTTGAAAGATGTGGGAGCAAGATATAAGTGTACGTTACTTTAATATAATTCTATGATATAGATGTTTATCATCTCCATTTTACAGATGAGGAAACTAAGGCCCCTGGAGCACCAACATCAGTATCACTCAGGAGCTTGTTAGAAATGCAGTCTTGGGCCCCAGTTTAGACCTATGGAGCCAGAAGCTGTACAGAACCACTGGACAGGACCAGAGGGCTCCAGCAGGTCTTAAACTTGCACATGGGTAAAAGTCACTTGGAGACTATGTTAAAACCCTGATTCCAGGGGCCAGCCACTAAAGACTCTGAGTCTCTGGTATTTAGCAGTAGTATTTTGGCGCTCTATAGAATTGCTTCTACCAAGTACCAAGATGATGTGTTTGGTATCCCATCATCTATCAACATTAGCTGATGTTAAAAATTAAGCAAAATGTTCATACTAGGTAAGGAATAGGTATCAATGTTTTATTTAGTTCAGGGGTTGGCATGCTTTCTGTAAAGGCCCAGAGAGTAAATATTTTAGGCTTTAGGGACCATTCAGTCTCTGTCATATATCATGAAAGCAGCCATAAGCAATATGTAAATGAATGAGCATGTAGATGTTTTCTAATACAACTCAATGAACACTTCCTTCATCTGGCTTATAACAGAAAATGTCCAGTGATATCAATGAGACCTAGTTCAGCATGCATTTGAGCATTGGAGCTTTAAATACTTGGAGAGGAAAGGACTCTAAGCAAAATAGCTGATACTATAGGGGAGGAAAACAATTTTACTCTACCCTTCTAGATTCTTGGCTGAGAACTCTCCCATCTCCATAATAAAGACAGATTAACAAGATAAAACGAAACATTTCAATTACATATGTAAGGGAGCCCCTCAAAGATATGAGACTCAAAGCTGGCCAGGCAGTTGAGACTTACATACTGTTCTGAGCTAAGGAAAAGGATAGAGGTTTGGGGCTTCAAAGAGGAGGAAGACAATTCTCAGGAAGATGAGAAGAGTAAATTAAATGTTTGGTAAGCAAATGTTTTTCCTGCCACACAGATAAGTCTCTCAGATGAAAAAGCTTTCTCTGATAATGGCTCTCTTCCTGGTATGGGTGCCCTTTCTAATATTTTTAGGCAGTTAAGAAGGAGATAAAAAGCTTTTCCTGAAACTACCAGGCTTTGATTATCTTCAGCTCAAAATAATCCACATGCCAAAGTAGCATATTTTGGGGTGGCTTATTCTGAACCTCCTCAATACAATATTCCCAGTTAACTTTCTTCAGCTGAATCATAACACTTTTTCCACTGGGCTAGAACATCCTAATCCTTTATCAGGTTCTTCAAGGTAACCTCTCACCTGCAGGGCTATAAATTGCCACTGCTTCTATCTAGTATGTTACAAATTAAAACAAACAAACTTGACAAGTAATCCTCATTTTATCATTTTCCAGGTGTGCAGTAATTTTTCTCATCGGCAGTAGAAGAAAAAGCCCTGTGAAGTTCAGTACTGTTTGCTGTAAAGATTATCGTTGAAGACACAGTTTTCTAGCTTATAGGATGTTACCTTGGAGTACCCACAGGATAAATTCTCCTGTCTGCACTAAGTCATGTAACCTCCCCAATCAGACACCGGGAATGAGTTTCGTGTCCTCACTCTCTCTGGTATAATCTTATTTTATCTACACTCATTTGTACTTACTTCCTACTTTCCCCATTAACTTAATTTTTATCTTATTTTTGGCATTTTTGTAAATTGCCTTATGTTCTTTTTGGAATACAAATTTATTTAAATGGAGAGGATGTTCAAATTTGAGGATTCCTTAGTTTCATGTGCCTTGAGAAGGAAGAGGAAATGAAGCTGATATTTGCATACTCAGAAAAATACATATGATGTCCTTTATAGCAAATGTAATACACTCATATTTACATCATCACTTATATGACAAAGGTTGTATGTTCTTAGTTCACATATCCATCACACATGCCTCACCTAAAGGGATCTAAATAATCTAGGCAGTTACTCTGCAGTGTTTCTTTTTTGTTTTGTTTTTCAAACTTATTTTATTAAAAATTGTTAACGTTTATTTATTATTGAGAGACAGAGAGAGACAGAGCATGAGCATGGGAGGGGGAGACACAGAATCTGAAGTAGGCTCCAGGCTCCGAGCTGTCAGCACAGAGCCCGATGTGGGGCTCGAACTCACCAACCGCGAGATCATGACCTGAGCGAAGTTGGATGCTTAACTGACTGAGCCAACCAGGCGCCCCACAAAATTCTTACTTTATTAGGTTGAAATAAGCTGAAAACTTTATTTTCCTCACAAAAAAGCAATATTTTCTGTATTATTCCTAGATAAACCACAAAACTTATTTTTGCAGTAAGACCAGTTTTTCCCGGTTATGTATATAAATCAACATGAGGCAATAGATATAGTCATGAAAAAAGAAAAAGAAAATAGGGAAAACCAGACAAATCAATTATTAGTGTCTGTAGACTCGGGTCCTGTCTTCTGTGCAAAATAATGCTTACCGTACATCTGCTAAAAAGCTGATGGCCCGGTTAGGCCATGGGCACAAGAGGATGCAAGCAGCAGCAAGTGTGGGGCAACAACGGCCCATTCTTCCCTTTTTTGCCTTTTTTTTTTTTTTTTTTTTTTTAATTTAGAGAGAGAGCAGGAGAGGGGCAGCAAAAGAGGGACAGAGACAATCTCAAGCAGGCTCTGCACTGTCAGCACGGAGCCCAACACAGGACTTGATTCCACAATCGTGAGACATGACCTGAGATGAAATCAAGAGTCAGATGCTTAACTGACTCAGTGCCCTGGCTCATTCTTCTATTTAATGGTAAAAGTAACTTATTTATTTACATCCCCTAGATAAACACTAAATCTACACAGAAATCCTCTGTAGGTGAGTGCTCGGTTTCTCACTTTCTATTAACCGCCATTACAGATTTTTAACAATACACTTGAAACACATTGTACTTAAGTCAGACGCTTTGTTGCATTTCATAAATTATTTTCCTCCTCCTTTATCCTCTGTGTCCTCAACATCTTTTTCTTCCAAGAACTGATAACTCAAATGCTGGTCATTAGATCACTGTCCCAAATGGCTTCAAACCCTCCATCGTGCCTCCCACAGGAATCACATACAAATGAAACTCTGCATTTTTAATACTATCTTCTTGGAGAACACAGAGCATGCATAAGTTCAGACCATGGCCATTTAAGAGATGAGTGGTCAGTGACTAGCAGGTGAGTGGGAGGCCTGTAGGCAAATTTGCCTTCAATGATTAAGGGGCCTGGATGCATCTTACAGCTTTACCTACTAATAACTGATAAGAGGCATCCTAAAGCATTCTCTGAGATATTTTCAGTGCTTTCCAAATTAGCTTTAGGAAGCTCTGACACATTTATATATATATATATATCATGAAATCCAGGTCATGTTTTGCACTGAGTTATAATTCCCAAACCTGCAAGATTTGACCTCTGTTCATTCCGTGTTTGGTGTATGTTTTGTGATGTTTACATCCATTCTCCTCCGTCTTCATCCTGGGAAGACTCCATAGGACTTTAAGCGAACAGAAACATTAGGAAAAATACATAAATATCAGGCAGATATAGAGCATCCTAAATTGTAGACAGAAGCTCTTTATCTTTCTCTCTGCACTTGAGCCTCTGACGGTGAAGGTCCACAGAGAATAAGTCACCCTCTACATGTTGGCTTGGTGCTTCTCTGACACGTTGAGGTGAAGATCCCACGTCTTCAGGTAAGGGCTTTGAGATGCTGACCTGGGAGTCTATCTTGAGTTACCGGATAATCTCTTCTTCCATGAGAACACTGAGTGTTTAGAATAACCTCAAAGGTTAGGAAATTCTACGTTAAGTTGGCAAGTCCTGCAGAACTTTCCAGAAAGTTTCACTTGACTTTCATGTTTAGTGGCCAAATTTGTGGCTTCCTCAAGTCAAAATCATAATAAAATTCACTATTTTTCATCACTTCATTTGTGAATGTGACACTGTAGTCAAGCTGCTGGCTGCCGTGAAGATGCCAGGCATTTGTTGCTGGATTTTTTCCCTCAAGGGCTCTTGTTAAGATAGGACATTTTTAAGAATGACAAATGAAACCAATGAAATAGAAATCTGTTAATATACTACAGAGCCAAATGCTTGACCTGCCATCAAACTATTCCATCTAGCACGTGTCATTCTTTATACCGTCTATATATAAAACAAAGGCTTGCAAGAGCTCCATTTAAATTTCAAAAGCATCCCATCTGCCCACCTATTGAGGAAGGCCCATTTCCTTCTGTTATTGTAACTTTCTTCACTTCTCTGAAAACAGGCAGACACTGTATCGTCAAATCCTAAAAGCAGTTGCAGTGACCCTTCGAAAAAAGAACAGTCTTCCCCAGCTGTTCTCAATGCAACAGACGCCCCACAGTAAGCCCTGACTTTCCAAGAAGAGTGGAATGTGTTGGTACCCTGGGAATATTCTCTAAAAGCCTGGTGCACAAGACTTTAATTTTACCAACTCACTGGACACAACGCGTACCTGACCACATCACTACTCCATAATCAGGCCTCACCTTGTGTGTATGGAGGACACCACACCTTTTGGACAGAGGGAAAGACTGATTCTAATAAGCGAAAGGTAGTAGGATATGAACTGAGGACAATAAGGCTAGTTCACGCTGACTAAAGATTACCACATGCCTGACAGTGTGCAAATGAAGCACACTACATTCTATTATTATATATTATATATACATTGTAATAATTAAATAATTAAACATTCTATTATAATACTGCAATGCACCAAGTTTTTAAGAAACCAGTCTCTGTCCTCGCCCCAAATGTAAAGTAGCCTCCAGACACACATAGGAACTGTTATCAAGCCCCAGGAAATGTGCTAGGTGCTTTACATATATTTAAATACTACTTCATTATCCTCTATGGTCTCAGTTATCACACAAAGTTACATTTCTTCAGAATGAGAATCTCCCTTATTGTGAAGTCATTGGTCACTTGACTGTTTTATTTCATTCAATCCCTTTTGCAGAAAGGGAAAATAAATAAAGCCTTACAAAATTGTCTGTGTCTACATACACCCAGGAACAGGTTATATATACATTAAACTTCTTCAGTTCAACACATTTTTATTGCCATGTTCCAGGAGGTTCTGAATCATATGCTTATTTCCTCAGTTTTGTGGTTTTAAAAAACCATCAGTGTGGGTTGCAAATACTCAGCAAATAGCTGGTACATGCTCTCCCACTGCGGCAAAACAGGCTGGCTTGTGGGCACCCTGTGTGTATTGTTCAGCAACCGTTTCCTCTATAACTTACCATTTTCTGGCTCTTGCCCCGACATTCTGTTGAAAGACTTTCCAGGTTCCTTCCTTTTGCCATGCCTGTGGCTTTTCCATTGCCCTTATTCTAGGGTTACCAGATTTAACAAATAAAAATACAGTGTCCAGTTAAATTTGAATTTCAGATAACGAATGATATTTTTAGTGTAAGTATATCATACTTATTAAACTTATACCAAAAAAAAAAAAAATCGTTGTTCATCCAAAATGCAAAGTGAAGTGGGAGTCCTGCATCGAATCTAACAACCCTACTTCCTTCTCTGTCATCTGTGGTGTGTGACCCTCTGGCCTCTGAGCCTCCTTGAAACGCTCTTCTTTTGGGTTGTATCACATTTGTTGCTTTCCCTTGTTCTGCTCCTTCTGCCTGGTTCAGTGACTCTTGTAGTCTGTGTTGGGATCATAAGCATGTATCTGTAGGCCTCTCCTTTTATCTCTATAAGCTTTCTCTTTGGTGAGGTCTTTGATTCCTATCACTTAGATCAGTGGATCTCAGAGTGTGATGCCAGACTAGGGACAGCACTGGCACCTGGAAACTGGACGGAAATGCATATTCTCAGCCTCCAACCCAGATCTACAGAATCAGGTCTGGGGTGGGGCCCAGCCATCTGTATTTTAAGAAGGCTTTCAGTTGTTTTTATTTTTTTTTAATTTTTTAACTTTTTACTTTATTTTTTGAGAGACAGAGACAGAGCGCGGGAAGGGGAGGGGCAGAGAGAGAGGGAGACACAGAATCCAAAGCAGGCTTCAGGTTCTGAGCTATCAGCACAGAGCCCAATGCAGGGCTCGAACCCATGAACGCAAAATCATGACCTGAGCTGAAGTTGAATGCTCAACTGACTGAGCCAGTCAGGAGCCCCCAGTTGTTTCTGATGCAAGCTAAGTTTTGAGAACCACTGGTATAAGTGATCACTTGTAGCCTCTGGACTCCCAAATCTTTACTATTAGCCTCGATTCCACACCTAAACTTTCACCTAGCATTTCAAATTGGAGTGTTCTGTGGAATGTTAATAAATGAAAGAAAAATAAATAAGTTGTATGGTCAAATGGGGTTTACGTGGTATTTCAGCATATCTTAAAGTTGTTTGACTATGGGGATCTATTACCAGGAGGTTGTGGAAAACACAACAGAGGGATGGCTTCATTGGAAACAGAGTAATCAAAATGGAATTCATTGTTGCCCCCGCTGAATCACCTCTACAACTCATTTCTTTCAAATAGCACCAACATTCTCCTAGTTAAGTAGGCTTAAAATATTGGATTTATGACTCATCTGCTCTCATACCCAATCAGCCTCTGACTGTTAAGACTCAGTCACGGTAGTACTGAAAGATAATAGACCTGGGTGACTTTTGAGGGTCGAGGAAGCTGCTGTTGCAGCTTATCAGAGTCAAGGCTCAGAAGGCGCCTCTTCACTGAGATGTGGAGACCAGCCCATCCACCCCAAAGGCAATTCTGGCTGATCTCAGTAACTAGCAGCAAGCTGTCCGGGGCAGCGGGTACACAGCTCCAGGGCTCCCCACAGAGCCACAGTGACATGAGGTCAAGCACTTAGGGACAGAACCCAAGAACCCAAGAGGGCCATGAAGAGCTGAGCAGTCCCGTCCTGGAGGAACTGAGCAAGAAGACAAGGTATTGAAGCAAAAGAAAATCAGAACATGCTTTGAAGAGCCGAAGACGCAGTAGATGACCCGGTTACTGAAATGAGCAGTCGTGGAGAGTCTGAGGCCCATCGTGGCCTACAAGTAGAAGGATCTCAGCATGGGGTGGCTGGGCCACACCCACACAGAGAGGTTCAGGGGACTGAAGGGCTGAGGAACCGGGGAATCACTACTGGACCACAGCCATGAGTTTTGGCCATAACATAAATGACTTTCACATGAATCCATCTCCCAAACCCACCTTTTGTTATCTTTATTTACTATCTTCGTATCTCTTCTTTTATCCAGGGGTAAATATAGGGAAAGGGAGGCAAAGGGCAGGCAAGGGGAGTGGGGTATGGTGAGAGTGGAAGAGATTGCTGTAAGGGAGATCTTACTGAAAGTGCACAGCCTTGTCTGCGCGTTGGAATCATTAGAATCACCTGGAGAGCTTTAAGAGCTACATCTGGGTCCAACCCCCAGAGAGCTTGGTGCCACTTTCTTGTCTCTGGGTTAATGCTCCTCAAATTTTAAAGTGCGTTGGAATCACCTGTGGATCTTGTTAAACTGCAGATTCTGATTTAGCAGGTTTGGAGTAAGGCCTGGAAATCTGTATTTTAGCAAGATCTCAAGTGATGCTAATACCACCGGTCTGTGGATCACATCTTCTGCAGCAAAATCCACAGCAGAGGTTCTCAGAGGGTGGTCCCCAGACCACCAGAATCAGTATCACCTGGGAACTTGAGAGAAATGCAAATTCTCAGGCCCCCACCCCAGACCCACTGAATCAGAAACTCTGGGGGTGGAGCCCAGCCACCTGTGCTTGAACACCCCCTCTGGTGATTCTGATGCAGGCTGAAGTTTGAGAACCACTCTCATAGAGAATTTGCACAGGGAATAAAAAGCCAGAGGGAAGGGAGCTGATATTTGCTCTAAGGACAAAGTAATGAATTATCATGCAGGTAAGACAGAAACAAAGATCAGGTTTTGTTCTATTTACATTACAGTTAGTAACAAGCATAACCATTACGATAAAATTAAGACATCATAACTTTGAAAACTGCATGTATGTATTCACTTAAAAAAAAAGCTTTTTAAGGGGCGCCTGGATGGCTCAGTCGATTGGGTGTCCGACTTCAGCTCAGGTCACGATCTCACGGTCTGTGAGTTTGAGCCCCACGTCGGGCTCTGTGTCGGGCTCTGTGCCAACAGCTCAGAGCCTGGAGCCTGTTTCAGATTCTGTGTCTCCCTCTCTGACCCTCCCCCGTTCATGCTCTGTCTCAAATAAATAAATAAAGGTTAAAAAAAATTAAAACAAAAAAGTTTTTTAAAATCCCCATATCATCACAAGTAGTAGAAATTATCTGGGACATTTTCGAGACTAGCACACTCACTACAAAGATGAGAGGGAAGGAGATATCAAACTGTGGCCTTTTCTGCAGAGGGCTGCTTGGCCCCCCCAGGGCATAGCTGGTACAGATGCAGGAAGACAAGGCAGGAAGGCTTGGCCCTGGCGATTAGGAATGGGGAAGGGGATGCCAGCTGCTCTGCGGCCACAACATTGCTGGGGCCTTTGGCCAAAGGAAGTGCTGAACCCGGTAATGTTACTGCTCCGGTGTCACACTTACCCCACAAGTGTGCTTTGCCTGGGTTACAGTAAATAACTGACCCCAACCGGGCTCCCAGGCTCAGCTCCGCCAGTTGGTTTGGCAGGCTCCAGCTCCTGGGTACGTCAGTGCCCTTACCTCACCCTCTCGTCTTCCTCAGGGGCCCTTCCTTGACTCCCTTCAGCTCTGCTCCTCACTTGTGCCCTTTCGCTGCTGTTTTGTGTCTTCTGTGTTGTCCCAGTCATCTATTCACCCAACCTGCGTCTTTGCCCCTCCACTGGGGTGAGGTTCTCTGACTCCTCCCTTGTTTCCCCCAAGTTGACTTCAACACATGTTGTCCACCTCCAAGAGATGCCGAGGGGAATAAAACATGGTTTGTCCTTAGGGAACCGGTGTTACAAACTCTGGGAACCAGTCACCGGCAAGGTAACATGCTAAGTGCCGGGAAAGAGAGTCACACCAAGCATTGCAAAATTGCCTGTGTACACTCAGCTCTCCTGGTCTGGCTGCCACTTTTTAGCCCTTAGTTGCACAGGCATCCATTCTTCTTCTTCTTTTTTTGGTAATGCTTATTTACTTTTAAGAGAGAGAGGGAGCAAGCACAAGGAGCGGCAGAGAGAGAGAGAGGGGTATAGAGGACCTCAAGCAGGCTCTGCACTGTCAGCACAGAGCCTGATGTGGGGCTTGAACTCATGAACCATGAGATCACAACCTGAGCCGAAGTCGGATACTTCACCGACTGAGCCACCCAGCACCCCATGTCCATTATTCTGTAAAAAGTATGGGTTGTTTTCCTGAGGAGGCAACAAGTAGCATCTGCCTCTGTCACTTCCTTATAGTTACACAGAGCAAGGGACGTGCTGAGCGCCAGGCCACAAAGCATGCCTGTGGAGTACATGCTTGCTTAATGACAAATGCTCCTGTGCTCCCAGAAGAAGACGGGGATTTTTGGAGGCTGCTCAGAGCTCATCCCCATTTATATAATATTTAAGAGTTCAGAATCTTTAGAAGGTTGTCTCACAATGAAAAATCGCCTCAAGTCTATGTTTAAGGAAAGTCTTTATTTATTTATTTAGAGAGAGACAGCATGCACAGCGGAGGGGCAGAGAGAGAGAGGGAGACAGAGAACCCCAAACAGGCTCCACGCTGTCAGGACCCTCATGTGGGGCTTGATCCCATGACCCTAGGATCATGACCTGAGCCGAAATCAAGAGATGGATGCCTAACTGACTAAGCCACTCAAGTGCCCCTAAGAAAAGTCTTTTTAAAGCTCCACTTATAACACTTGACCTGCCCAACCATCCACACTTGTATCCGAAAAGCTTCCGCATACTGGCAAATGTTACTATTATACGTGTAGAAACTGTCAGGAGGGACCGTGTTCAAACATCTAACATGCTGCTCCCATGTCCCCTTGAAGACTTGTACAAGGGACTCTAGGTTCCCAGGATGTGCTGTGCAATAGCTTCTTTGAACATTTCTTCAGAAGTGGAAATGTCTCATACAGAAAAGGAAGGAATGGGGCACCTGGGTGGTTCACGGTTTGTGGGTTCAGGCCCTGCATCAGGCTCTGGGCCAACAGTATGGAGCCTGTTTGGGATTCTCTCTCTCTCTCTCTCTCTCTCTCTCTCTCTCTCTCAAAATAAATGAATACACTTTAAAAATTTTTTTAAAAAAGGGAGGAATGTCTCTGTGGGTAACACTAATGTGATACTCTGCAGGCCCATCTGATGTAAGGGATTTTGTTACCCTGTGAGCTAAACCTGGGTTAGTCTTGATGACACATGTACACATTTCAAACAAAAAATGCCATTAAAAGGGTGATTGATTTGGACGCCATCATTACGTGGATTTCTCTTTCTAGTGTGTTCTGTCATACGCTAAGTCCAGGCTGTCATATACACTTAGCATCTTAGTAAATATTTCCTGAGTGAATGAATGAAACACAAACCCTTCCCCAAGGCTGATGCCTCACCTAACAAAAGCACTGTGGCTTGCAGACAGCAGAGAGGGTTCGAGGGAACCTGGCAGGGACACCAGCACGTGTAGGGTGTGGGGAGTGGCCCTGGGGAACAGCCTCCAGGGAGGGTCCAGGAGCGAAAACCACACTCTGCAATGATCCCTGACCCAGCCACCCTGGGTCTTTCTAGGACTCCCCTCTCTTGTTACAGTCAATTGTCAATACACAAGGACACTCTTTGCTGGGATAGAGAACAATTTTAGATCTTAGAACAACTTTTCATATTTTTTTACCACAACCCACAGTAAAAACACATTTTATTTTCTGAACCAGGAATGACACCAGCCACTATATGATTGAAACAAGTTTCACAAGATGATAATTACCTTTACTACAAGTGATGGCCTGATTCCTCTATTCTCTTCTTGCCCCACTACTTCTTACAAAAAAAAAAAAAAAAGAAAAGAAAAGAAAAGAAAAGAAAAGAAAAGAAAAGAAAGTGACACAGTCCAGTGATTTCACAGTCTAGTGATGGGTGAGACCAGCATTTCAAAAACAAGCAAACAGTGGTCTGCAGGAGAGATGGGCCTCAGACATTCCATCCCAGGGTCCACGCGACAAAAGAAGGGGGATCATCCTCGCTCCCATGCCTGGGAACACACTTGGGTCACAGGAAAGTGTGATGTAAATCCCTCATCTCTCTAATCTGACCAAAAAAGCTCAAAGGAGAGGCCTTTGCTTCCATATCTGTAACATTTTACACTTAAAATATCAGTAAGGTTCTTAACCATGATCTTCCATAGGGAAGAGGCCTGGTCTGACTGCCCCAAAGCGACACTCACATGCGCGGAAAGACTGTGTGGCAGGAGCTCCGGCACGTCCCTACTTAGTGCTCCCAAGCAGAGGCAGTGGCATAAGGCTGGCACCTCCACTGTGAGAGCCCTGCTGTCTCAACAGTGTGGCTCAGGCCACCAGATTTCGCAAGAGTTCCTGAGGGAGGATGGGGAGTTGGCTCTGTGGTAAGTCCAGGAAATGCTGGGTGAAACAACAATCTGGGGCTTCTGGTGTGATATGTGCTGTGGTGACTCTCAAGGAGGGGGCAGCTATGCAGTGCTTTCGCACCATATTTGACCACAGGGTCCTTTTTGCAAATAATCACCAAAAACTGCAGAATACAGTTTAGGGCCTGCTGCCCCCAGTGGCCACTATGTGCTTCTGCCTTTAGCTCAGAGAAACAGTGTAGAAGAGACACTTCTCTGCTGTACCAATTGAGGGCAGGGCCAGGGTGTTAGCATCCTTTATGGGGACTTGAAGGCACCCCTGTGTTTGCACGTTGAGCAGAGTCTTGTTTTCCCCTTTACCATTTGTAGTTTACAACTCAGCACTCTGCGCCCTGCCCACCTCCAGGGGGCGCCATTCATATAGACTGTGGTGTGAACGAGGCCCCCTGGAGCTGGGTGAGGCAGCAACCGCAGCCCTCTGAAGACAGTTCTGTGTTTTAAACTAAAACACAAAACAGTTACAGAGCTGTTGGTCAGAATGCCCAAGACATTCTCCTTCACCCTTGATGGCATCCGTGGACCCTTGTGTTTTTTCACTAAGAGCAGTTTCTCAGGGTGGGAGTGGGTAAGAATCTTAAAGATTGGAGTTTGGACTCAGACCCTCCAGTTCCTGTCTGGGAAATGTAAGATTCCGTTCCATTACCAATAAAACAGGAATGATGACAACTCTTATCCCACCAAGCCGAGGCAAATCAGATCTTCATAAATGTCATTAGTAGTCACTCTGTCAAGAAGCCAAGTCCTGCTGCAGCTCCCTGCTCTCAGGCTTCCGTGCCCAGGTTTGTTACCTCACGGCAATGGTGCCCGGCAAGCCCCATGGGCAGTGTTGGGGACAAGTGGGTTGCAACACAGTGCATATGAACAGCAGTTCTGAAAGACAGTGTTGTCCCTAAACTCTATGATTTGTTCTGAGCCAGGAGTGAGGCGGCTGCACATTGGCTTTTACCCAGAATTCCTTTCACTTACTTCTAAACAATTTTGCTACCTTATATAGACATTAAGTAATTTCTTGAATAAAAACTCTTATTATCCTGGGTTCCTTGTATAGGCACCATTACGTGTATATCCAAAACATAAAAACAAAATACACCCCTGATCTCAGAGGTGACAATTTTCATGGCAGCATCTTTCTTATTACCCAGAAAATGAGCAATCCTATTTCCAAAGTCTAGGAGAATGAAGACTTAGAAAACCTCCCAGAGCACATTTTGTGATGTGGGATTTCGTGAGTCTGAAATGAACATCCTTGAGGGGGGAAAATGGAAGGCGGTTAAATTGCATACCTTGGTTTTAAAAACGAACATCATGCTGACATCTTGTTGACATGATGTTGACATGTTGACCAAATGCAGAATGTTGACCACTCTTCCCAACTCTTCCTGAGGGCATCAGTACCGCCCCCCACCCCCTGCCCCCTTCAGTCCTGATTTCCCTACAGACCTGTCTTCCCTGAAGTCTCAGCATTGTGGGACAAGGCGACTTGCTTGGCGGTACTGGTTGACGACGTCTGTACATTGGCGCTGGTCTCTGTGTAGCCAGCAGCGTCTCCTCCCATGTCCCCCTCGGTGTCCCTGCTTCGGCAGAAACTTCTCTGTCTGGACTGTGTAGCCAGCAGCAGTTTCCAGGCCGCTGCTCTGTACTTCTTTGAAATGAGGTTGTAGAGGATCGGGTTGATGGATGCACTCAGATAGAAAAGTTGCAAAGCAACAATGTTAAAGTACTGAGAGAAGTTCATCATCCGGGAATCTTCCGTATTTATGTAAATGATCCTGCCAACGTGGAAAGGCAACCAGCACACTATAAATGCCAGAACCACCACCACTGCAAAACAAGACATGGGCACCAGAATTAGCTAAAGCAACCGAAAACAAATGAGGGTCCCCAAGATTCCATCTCAAGTAATAAGTAACAGCAAAACAAATTAGATACAACTTGTGCCTAGCCAAATCCCTACCCCGGAAAAATTACCAGGCTGCAGACAGCATCGATATTTGCTTTAAAACTGCATATATGTGTTATCAAGGCTGGACATAAACCAGAAGGAGAAATTTCTACTAACAAGCTGTTCTGGCAGCCTTCCTTCCACAAACCTACTTCAGAGACATGTTCTCTGCACTCCTTTGGAAAGAATTCTGCAACAGGTCTGCACAATCTTTGGTTTTTTGATATGGGTATGGTTCACTTTAGCCTTCAGGATAACTGAACGTTAAGTTTAAAAAAATTAGCTTAATGTGATCTGCCTCGTCTCCTCAAGGGTACTGTGAATAATTCACATCTGCGGCATCTAACAGAGGCCGGCAGTTGGTTTACCCATCCTGATCAACGAAGCTCACTGATCCAGCGGCTTTGGAAAATCATTTCGGCTTAGCTGACCCAGGCATCCCACCCTCAGGGGCATCCTGGGGTTACCCAGAGCTCTTGGAGGACTGGAGACGGTTTTCTCTGGAGACGGGAATGACACAAGGAATTGTAACTACAAGAGGAGCTGGGAGACCAGGGGAAGGGGACGCAGCCCGGACCGTGGGTTGGTGTGTTTGGAACAGACGTGGCGCCACTTACGCAGGACGCGGACCGTCTGCCGGTTGCCCTTCTCGCGCCCGGAAGCGGCCGGGCCTCGTAGCGGCCCCCGGCTCCTCCACAGCTCCCGGCCAATGAGCCCGTAGAGGACGCTGAGGCACAGAAAGGGCAGGAAGAAGTAGGCGGTGGTGACCCAAAGCATGACGCGAAGCGCGCCTAGCTGAGCCGGGCTGGGCCGGCACTCGCGGCTGAACAGAGCCGCGGCCGCCGCGGCCTCGAGCCCCGACGGGGGGGACAGCGGTGGCGCTCGCGAGGACCCGGGGTGCGACGGTGGCGGCGAGGTGCGGGGCGAGGGCGTGAGCGGGGCGCTGCCGTTTAGGTCCGGGACCGCGTCGAGGCCGGGGTCCTGCTCGACGCCCACCAGGAAGAAGAAGGGCCCGGCGGAGAGCAGCGCCACCGCCCAGAGCGCGGCGATGAGGGCGCGGACGCGGCGCCGGGTGACGAGGACGCGGGCACGGAGCGGGCGGCAGATGGCGAGGTAGCGCTCGACGCTGAGCGCCGTCATGTGCAGCAGCGTGGCGTAGGTGCAGCCCTCGCCCAGGTAGAGCGAGAGGCGGCAGAGCAGCTGCCCGAACACCCAGGGCCGCGAGCGCCAGAGGCGGTACAGGTCGAAGGGGAGCCCGAGCAGGATGAGCAGGTCGGATACGGCCATGCTGCCCAGGTACAGGTTGGTGGTGGTCCGCATGTCCCGGTAGCGCCCGATCAGCAGCACCGTCACCACGTTGCCGCTCACCCCGACGGCGAACAGGCCCAGGCACACGGCGGTCACAGGCACCAGCGCCTCCAGGGGGAAGGGCGAGCAGAGGCGCTCGTCGCACGGCAGCAGCGCGCCGTCCGCGCCGGCGCTACTGTTCCAGGGGCTGCCCATGGACGCGCCGCGCCGGCAGGGCGCTCGGACGCGCTCGGCGCCCTTCTGCGCCGCCGCACCTCCGGCTGCCCCGGGGGCTCGCCGCAGGGCCCCGCTGGCGAGGCGCTTCCTCGCGCAGCCCGCACGCAGCGGCTCACCCGCCCCTGCCCGCGCTGCCCGAGCTCTGCGGCCTCGCGCGCGGGGCCGCGACTTTGCAGGGTCCGCTTTGAGGCCCTCCCTAGCGGGCGGCGCGCAGTCTCCGCCCCCGGCGACCGCCCGCCCCACTCCCGCCCCCCGCCGGCTCCCTCTCTGCCCGACGCGTGCCAGGGAGCTTCCCTCCCCACCGACTGGAACACGGGAGTCGGCCACGGCGCACGAGTCCTGTCCCATCCGGGGAAGCGGTTGCGGAACCCCGGTGAGGTGGGTTACTGACCCCAGCGGAACGCGGGCGCTTTGGTCACTCGAGTACAGAGGGGGACCTTCTTAGGGCCCTCGGCTGGTGGCTGTGTTCAGGCGGTTAGGAAAGGCTGCCTCAATACTAAGTAACAGGAGAGGAGTTTAGAACAGAACCTAGAGTCCCTCCTGGGTTCTAGTTGTGCGCCTACAACCGGATGATCTTGGGCCAGTCCCAGCCTCGTTCAGCCCAGGTCTCCTATTCTCTAAGTGTTCGAGTAGGGATGGAGGGAGTTGACCAGATCACTTCACCCATCCCTTAAAACCCTGAAATTGGTGGGCGTGACCATGTCTACTGGTTTCAAAGAACAAGGGTTAAGTATTACATGTATATTTGAATGCTTAAATGCGTTGTGTTGTTCCTATGTAGAAAATATTTTATAAACCAAAAAGCAGAGTATTTGCCAACACTAGGAAGAATTAAAATTCTGGGGAAGAGCCTATACAGCTGATGCACGAGTCGGTGCGTGGTGGTATTAATGACAATAGCTGATGCGCATTGAGTGTTTAGGATGTGTTTGGCCCCTTGCTTTCTATTTAACCCTCATGTCTGTGGGAGCTCATTTTATCCCTGAGCAAAGTGGGACTCACTGAGATCACACAGGTAGCAAGAGGCAGGATGGGGATTTGGACTGTGGTCAGCCTGATTCCAGAGCCTGCGGGCCTGATGTGCCACCAAATCAGCTCTACCCCTGTCCAGCTCCACCCCCTAGGGTCTTTGGAACCCTTTAGTCCCCAAAGCATCACAGATTGCTCTGGACCTTTTCTGCTGAGTTCTGCATCTCTGTGTGGATGGATACATGGCTAGCAGTTTTCCCACCCATCCTTCTGTGGTTTTAAATCTTCAATTTCTTCTCCCAAGGTTTACTTCCCCTTTCTGGAACTTGGAACTTCACTTCAACTGGAACTTGGCTTTGCCCTAGGGACACGTTTCCCCCGCTGGCTTAGAGGAGGGGAACCTGTCACCTTGTGCATCACTGCTGTTCCCAGCCGCCCTGACACCTGGCTCTATATCTAACTTTCTCTGACTCTGCCTTTTCCAGCCCCCTCCCCCATCGCTCACCCTCATTCTTGAAGATTTTGGTGCCTGACCCTCACTCTCAAGCACTCCTCCTGATAAAAATCACACCACACACAGGAGTCTTGCAATGCGTCTGTCACTCCCTACTATGGATGAGCTGGTCTTCTAGTGCATTCCAGGCAGTGGCTCCTGTGGACATCCCTCACACCCGAGCATCACCAGGACCTCCTCCATCTCAGTGTCAGTCATCCGCTTTCTGAACTCCACCCCTGGCTTTCTAGCTTTCTGGCTTTCTGGCTTTCTCCCTTTCTCCGATACCTCAACTCTTGGAATCCTCCAGCCACACTGGGACCTCCAGTAGGTTGCCCCTCCTACCCTTTCCTTGTCCCCCACTTGCCTCAAGTCCTCACTTCCCTCCTTGACCCAATTTAGACTCCACGAGCAATCCTAATCACTCGCAGGCTTACACCCTCAACTCCTGTGCTCTCTTCCCTGTTGTCGTGCACGTCTCCGTGACAAGAACACAACCACAGTCCTGGTTAAATCGAATCCTCTGCCTACTCCATGCCCACCCCCAAAGAGCCGTTGAGTTGTTTCACTTGAAAGTCACCACCCCTGACGGGGCTCTTCATGTTTCCTTGGCCATCCTCATTTCTCTTGACACAGCAGGGACATGGCAGGGCACATGGAAGCGTGACTTTGTGGGCTGCACACATTCCTATCATGCTGTGACTGTTGCTGTAGCCATTTTCTCTTGGTCCTTGTTTCTCAAGAGAGACAGGCTCACCATGGTGATGATTATCAAGGGCGGTGGTGGAGAGGGAGCGAGTCCCTGTGAAGGGTGACTAGGAAGAAGGTATAGGACTTGGGGAAAACCCTCCTGGAGATTCCAGTACCCCTTTCTCAGCCCCAGTCGACAGTCCCTGGTCAAGAATGACCATTCTGGCTCCCATGATGCAGCAGCTCCCTCTGGGCCCAGTTAGACGCCCCTTGCCATGCTCTGTCTGCCATGCTGTGGCTGGTGGCATTTTCTGCATCCATCAGCCACAGGAGCACACCTAGCTGTCTCAACGATGCCACATCCGGACTTAGAGAGCTAAGCAGCCCCTACTTGAAGTGTCGTACTACCCTCAAAGCTAAGGAGGTGGTGACACATAAGCCACGTGTCTCTGTCTCTGGCCCACATAATAGCAAAAACCTCAACATGTTAAGGGGAAACTGTAAACATTGTTTATGGTGCAACTGCTTTGAATTGCAACATCTGGGAAGACCTACAAGTACTACCTCTGAGTACTCTTCTCCTGCCTTCCCGTCTTCCAATTTTTTCAAAACACCAGCTGCCCTTCACGCTTCAGTTGGGCCCAGTCAGAATGCCCCACGGTGGCCATGTCCTACAATAAGGAATACTCACCTAAAGTAACAAGGAAACATTTCTGGGCACCCTCATCCCTATATTCATCTTCTAGGGGGACGGAGTTGTTATCGCTGGCTGTTTTTACCTCTTGGGGGGCTGAAGAGGCATAACTTTCTGTCTTAGGAATTAGGAATATGAATGTTCTTACTCTGTTTCCAGGGGATGGGATAGAGATAGAAGGAAGTCTATCTTTGGGGAAGATATTCTGTGCAGGGGGCAGTAGGAGGGCTTTCCTCAGGGAACCTTGCTGAGAGATGGAGGGTGTGCAAATAGGGTCAGAGCTCACCACTCGGTGGGTAGAGACCACCACCCAGAGGGTGAAGCGGGGCAAGTTACTTAATATCTCTGAGCCTCCGACTCCTCACCTGTAAACAGGGGTGCCAGTACTGGGACCACTTCATTGAGTTGTTCCAGCAAGAAAATATAAAGCCTTAGCCCAGTGTCTGGCATGTTGCAATCTCTCTATAACCATTGGTTATTATTAATCACAGTAATAACGAAAGAGGATTCCCTTGGATCCAGATGAGCCCCTATCTTCTTCTTTCTTTGGTCAAATCGCATGCTTTCTGACGCCACACCTGTGCCCCTGCTCTTAGTTCTCCTTCCATCGCTTTCTGTTGAAAGTCTAATCCATTTGCCTTTCCAGGGCAAAATGTTGCTATTTCTAGGTCAGGTTTCCCAAGCCCTTCAGTGGGATGTGTGTGTGGTCTCTGATGCCCTCAGAACTCTTGTTAGCTCCCTGAGACCCCGACATATCGGGTTGAGGCATAGTGAGCAAGCAGACTGTTGCCTCACGGGAGACCTGTCCCCCTGCTACAGCCTCTTGCGCCAGCGCAGGTGGCTGGGGGTGGGCCCACTATAAAGGGGCAGGTATGCAGGTGGGGTGCGTGGTCAGTGCAGGACACGTTATGCTGCCTGAATTAACAGCCTCCAAAGACCAGTGCCCTGACATCTCACACATTTGTTTCTTGCTCTCCAAGAGCCTGTCTCGAGTGTGGGGGACAGTCTAGAGGTGTTACCTCTATTTGGTGGCTCACTGTTCTAGGCTGCTTCAGTCATATGGCCTCTCCATATGATGCTCCCATCGTCTCTAAGGCAGGGGAAGAGAGAAAATGAAATGCTTCTGCCTGAAAGTGACTGTGCCAGCTGTAAGCTGCAGTGTCCGGGCTCCAAATCCACCCTCCTGGGGTCCCGTAAACTAGTCATCTCCTTGGCCCACCTGCTCCCTGTTAGGCTTGTCAGCAGAGGGGCCGGAGGGCAGGGGGAGAAGACACTTGCTCCTTCCTGTTCCAGTTTCTTTCAGTGTCATCGCACAATGGCTCTGTGTCCTGCCAGCAGCACTGGCTTCAGTCTCCAGCTCCTTTGGACACAAGCAGAAGCCCCTCCAGCAGCAGTCAGGCAGCCGCTCCTCCTCAGAGGTCTGGCTCCCACTTCCTGGGGGCTCCTCCTCTAACCTCGTAGGTTCTGATACCCTCAACATCTTTCCTTTGTCTCCAGCCTAAAGAGTGGCAGCTTTTCCCAGCAGTTATTACCTCTGTGTCACCTGTTTGCTTTTACAGTCCTCTAACACTTGTTACACGGATGCCCAATGTTAAATGATCCTTATTAAATACCTAGTGCAGCATCTGTTCTCCTGACTGAACCCTGATGAATACAGAGGTGAATGTCTTTTCTGCTTCTGTTTCATTGGCCAAAGTCACCTGGCCTCTTCCAACCTCAGCGGTATGGGGGTGGGGGTGGGGGCGTGCCCTGAAGGAGGAGAACCAATATTTGGCCAAGGATTTTGTTTTGGCATTCAAACTATGTGGTCCAGTAACTATTACCACATAACAAAATTTCTGACCACTCAGTGGCTTTGGACAACCATTTTATCGTGCTAATTCTGTGGGTCAGGAATTCAGGGATGGCTTGTCTTTGTTCCATGATGTCTGAGACCTCAGCTGCAAAGATCCAAAAGCTGGGAGTGGCTTGACAGCTAGGGGCTGGCATCTCCTGAAGTCTTATTCAGTCACCTGTCTGGTGCCTGGACACAGGAGACTTGAAGAGTGGGACCCCTGACTGGAATGCTTGCATTATTCTGCACTTTGCTTTTTAACTTAATTGTATTTTTCTCTCCTTTAAGAGTGTCAGGGAGAGAATGATCCATGAGTAGATAAAGGGATACTCTTGAGGGTATGTACATTATTTTAAAAAGTGTACATGAAAACAGAATATTTGAAAAGCTCTTAAAAATATGAGGCATTCTCATCACCTGTACTGATGGTAAATGGTTAGGTTACAGAATGACTGGTTTTAGGTTTTGGAGAATCATTTCTTCTGTAATCTGTCTGATTAAGCCACCACACACAGGAGATCTTCCTATAGAGAATGTTCATGGTGAGGACCATCATGTGACCCATGGAGTTCGAACATGATGTATAAAATTCCTTTTCCAAACCACAGGGAAAAAAAAAAAAACATGCAACACTGTTAATCGGTATCAGTCTTCTCAAGGCTGGATTCATACTTAGTTGCCTTTGTGAAGTGATGTCCCTATATTCAAAATCGCTCTTCCCCAGCCTAACATTTTAAACTTGTGGTACCTGCAAAGATGAGAAAAAAAAGGGAGGCAAACCAAGACAGACTCTCAACTAGAGAACAAACTGATGGTTACCAGAGTTAGACAGATGATACGGATTAAGGAGTGCACATGTGAGCACCAGGTGATGTATGGAAGTGTTGAATCCCTGTGTTGTCTACCTGAAACTAGTATTACACTGCATGTTAACTAATTGAAATTAATTTTTTAAAAAAATATTTGAGGCAGAGTGCGAGTCGGGGAGGGGCAGAGAGAGAGGGAGACACAGAATCCAAAGCAGACTCCAGGCTCTGAGCTGTCAGCACAGAGCCCGATGTGGGGCTCGAACCCATGAACCGTGAGATCATGACCTGAGCCAAAGTCAGATCTCAATCGACTGAGCCACCCAGGCAACCCTGAAATTTAAATAAAAGCTTAAAAAAAGGTTCATCCCCACTTGAGATTTATGGATGGAAATTTTAACAGGGGATAAGTAAGAGGGTACACAGAACTTTCAGGCACGTGCAAGAATTCTCAGGCATGAGTTGAGCTTTCTGGCATGGTATTGTAGGTGGGCATGTTGAACTCCCTGGTGGAGGAAGACCTGGGGGCAGATGACAGTGCCAGTATGAGGAAGGTGCTAGGCCCCTGGAGGTGGGAGAAAGAAGGTACTAGGAAATAGACAAAGAATGCAGGAACGGCATGGAGAGGTCAGAGATTTCCTTTCCAATGAGAACTTTACCTGAGAGCCAGCTTTACTTATATATGTAAAGGAAGCAAGATATCTAGAGATTTGCACAAAATCAAGTCACTAGGATAAAGCTTCTAATTTTATTCTTTAATCTACTGGATGTTACCTTCTTGAATATGGGGGTTTTCTCATGCTGAAGAGTTGAATACTGCTAAAAACAAAACAAAACAAAACAAAACAAAACAAAACAAAACAAAACAAAAAACCTGTTGTAAGACCATTGCAAGAAGGGAGAACTTAACATTTCTTTCTCTGAAAGCAGCGAGTGGCAAGTAATGAGTGTTTATGAATACAATAAACATATCTCAAAAAAGAATGATACAACTTTTATTTTCCATGGATTTTAAAGACACTTTTGCTACATAGTTATGTATTTTTATGAGATTATACTTTTTCATTTGTATGAAGTTCAACCTTATACAATTTTAAGGTGATATGTTTGGTAGTGTATCTATAATCTTTAAAAAGTTTAGAGTTTTTGGAATGTACAGTATATGAGGTAAAATCAAGATTACATTAAAAATTGTTTTCTCCTCTGCACTGATTTTGCAGCGAGGCTCAAATGGCAAGTACACTATTAAATGACATTTACTATCAAAAATAGGAGTTCATTTGAGTTGCTATGAAAAACATAAGCCACTGTAACTGCCACAGTGGCATATTTTACCATTTTAGACATTCAACTATATAGAAATCTCTGGGCTATTACACTCAAACTCATTTGTACTGCCAAATGTGGCACTTTTAAGAAGTTTCTAGAAAATAATCGCAATCACTGTTGTTTTGGGGGAAAGTTAGCCTATACATGAAATTAAATTTAAATAAAATGTAAACATACAGTATATTATAGTGACAGATCATTCTTAACACTTGGAAAGGCCAAGTTTATCCATTTCTTTTTTGAACAAAGGTTAATGTTTTTTCTACAGCACAGATCATTTGACATAAAACAATTACAATACATGCCCATTTCTAATATAAGAGAAATTCTTCAGAGATCTTCAAAGCACAAAACATAGGTCCTGTTTTCAAAGACTGACAGAAGTGCTTAGTAATCACTAAAATGCTACCCTCAGCAACTAAAAATTAGTGATTCACTATCCTAAAATTCAAATAATAAATTAAAAAGGCTAGTTACAAGTGTTTTACAGATAACAGATGTGATAAAACAAGAATTTTAGATAGTTTCATTACAAACTATTATTACTGGCAGTCATTGACATCTATGCAAGATGTACAATGTGATACTTGACAAAATTCAATCTGATCATCCAATAACTCACAAATGCAAGCTCACAAAACATTAATGAATTATGTAATTGCAAAGTGCTCTAATGCAACATTAACCACATGCAATCAACAATTTGGAACAGTATCCAGACAGACATTACATTAAACATTAGTTTTTCAAGAAAGAAAGCAGCTTGAAGTTTACTGGTGCAAATTAATTTTGTCTTCAGATTTGGTGCCCCAAACAAAAAGGTTAGGTTTGATTATGAATTCTGATGGTGATGGCAGTAGTTATGGGAGAAGCAGCAAAACTTATGGGAGTTCTTCAAAATTAGCCTGTACCAGATACATGGAGTGAGTGTGTGTGTGTGTGTGTGTTTATACTTGGTATGTATAGTTTATATATATGCCGTATATGTTCGTGCGTATGTCCTTATACACACACATATAGTTCAAAGGCTCACAAAAACCAAATTAAGTAGGTTTGAAATTCAGAGTTGAGTATGATTACTTTTTAAAAAGTATCTATAAGCCCTCTGTTCTCTTCCATGTTCTCAAGACTTGAAGAGGTGCTTTTTAAGTAAACATTAAAATATTTTTAGGCCAAGTAAACTGTCTGTGCTTTCTTTAAGTGACTTATCTGTGAATTCATGAATATATACTTGTAATGAAGAACTCCACATTTATCAAACAAGAAGTTTCTTTTTTTCATGCATATTCTTTCATCCAGTTTTTGTCTGCTAAGCCCCTCCAGTTATTCATCATAATCCCACTTACCAAATAATTAAGACAAATGAGGAGGTAGAAATATAGCACTAGATTGCTTTCACAGCATCAGACTTTAACATTTTTTTTTTTTTATAGCATGTTAGTGTAAATTTTCATCATTTTGAATTTTTCACTAGGTAATATCTTTAAAACAAACAGATCAGGTTGTCACTGTTACACTCATGCTGACTGGTCAATATACCAATTATATATTGTTGCCTCTTAGAAAATATGTTTTACAAGAAGGCATGTAAAAAAAAAAAAAAAAGAAAAGAAAAAAAAGGAAAGAAAAAAGTCCCAACCAAAAAACCAAAAATTGCTATTTCTGTGGCTTGCATTCTAATAAGGTGCCAGCCTCTACCTAATGATATAAGCATTGAAAATGGCAAAAAATGATGTATTATAGTCTCAATGCCAGTGCTAAATGCCACTGTTTTTGTAAAAGCAATACAGAAATAATTTTAGTACATGACAAAATAAAATGTAATACAGTATTAAAAAATAAAGTTATATTTTCACTTGATTACAAAGTACTGAATGATAAAGGCAATCAAAATGGAAAAGAAAGCAAACAGCACGAGGATGACTGCGGCACACTGCTCATCACTCAGCGCCCGCCGGGTCCTCGTGCTCTCCACAGTGTCTCTGTCGGTGCTGGCTGGTGGGTCAGTCCTCTGAGAGGTGAAGAGCACTGTTGTGCTGTAGGGACCTACTAGGTCCTGATGCCCCACAGGGTCTTGGCACTGGCGAATGGCACACACACGGAAACGATATTCACAGTTCAGCTGAAGGCTTGAATACCGGAATGAAGAGTCGGGACCTTTGTAAATCTGTTAATAAGATGGTAAAGAAGGATTATGTGTGAAGGCTAGCAGAAAACCTATTTTACAACTGGCTAGTTTTAGAAGTATTTCTGACATGAAAGCTAGTGGAATGCCACTCCTTTAAACTTTTTAATGACATTTAAAAAATACCTAACTTTACATTAAAGAGCTTATCCACCGTTTAAGGGCAAGAGAAACTGGAAAAGTGAGGATGTGACATCCATCCTCACAGAACTTACAGACCAGTTAAGGAGAGATTTGCCTCCAAAGTAGCTACAGAACAAGCTAATTCAGCCCACGGGCATTTCCCTAGTTTCTTCAACTGTAAGAAGTCAAACTTTTGTGAAACCATTCCATGAGAAGAGAAACCATGCTCCTTCATTATATCTTTGCAAAAGTGGTTTCTGTCAATTTCAAACATTTGCTGAAACAATGAATGAATGAATAAGGGGAACTTTCTATAGGTGTCTATGGCAAATTGTTTCATAAACTTTAAGAAATCACTTACAAACACAGAATTGGATGTTAAAATTCAACTCCTCTGACCATCTCTTAGAAAGGAAAGAACAAGAATAGAATGCCATGGATTTTCAAGAGAGTGTGCTAATGATTCAGTGTTATCTACTGGAACTGATCACCCCTGGGTCCAAGCACTGTTTTGCTACTTCACACTCCATGTGATCTTAGACCAGTTACCTTAGTACAGTAAGCATATTATCTTGTATGGTAATTATAAGAATGAAACAAGTATTTGTGAAAGCACTTAGCACAGTGCCCAGCACATAGCACATGTTCAATATATGGAAACTATCGGGGTTCCCTGGGTGGCTCAGTTGGTTAAGCATCTGACTTCAGCTCAGCTCAGGTCAGAATAGGATCTCACAGCTCGTGAGTTTGAGCCCTGTGTCAGGCATTCTTTCTGCCCCTCCCCTGCTTGCATTCTGTCTCTCTCAAAAATAAGCATTAAAAAAAAAAGAACTATATGGAAGCTATCATTTCTACTAATGAGTTCCTTCCCTCATTCTATCAATGAGAAAACCAAGGCTCATTAGTGACTGCCCAACTGAGTTTTTCCAGCTAGTTGGTGGGCTGTAAGTTGGATCAACCCAAACCTGAGGTAGCATTCTTTCAAGCAATTTTAGCTGCCTTATTTGTATCTATGTTGTAAATCTAATTTTTACGTATTGATTTGCTTCCGAAGGAGCAAGGTAAGAGCTTTGTCTCATTTTGTGTCTTTGGAATCCAGCACATAATAGGTAAAGGACGCTAGATTAGTGAATTATTGACCATGTATACGTCAAAATGTATCAGTGGATGCTGCGAATATATAAAGGAGCTTTTACTGAAGGAAGTAAGACTTAGATGATGAAGCAAAGAAAATGATAAATATACATTAGTTCTGAGGATGCAGATGAGCAATACAAGGGGTGTAAATGTAGTAATGTTCATGTCTGGACCGCGGTAAAAGGAGTAACGTCAGTAAATCAGAAGACAGTATTAGAAAGCAGTGTCAAAAAGTACACATACGATGAGCCCAAAATAGTAAAGATAAAAAATATGTATTTGTCATATGTATATAATGGGTGGCATTTATTTGTCTTTAAAATTTTCTTTACTTTCCATTTGTCTCCAAATGGGCATGGTAATACAGTTACAGGAAAAAATTCAACAAATGGTATGAGGGTGATAGGTGAACAGATTTGACAAACAGGAGGAATATGTTCAGAACACTAGTTGGAAACCGTGGTATTTGTCTGTCTGTCTATCTATCTATCTATGTGATATTTAAACAGTGTTTGAGGACTCTTAATCATAAAGCTGAATGAGGGATTGAAGGAGCTGGGCAGGATAGGGGCTCTTGTATGAAAACACAGGGATATGAGGTTTTAGTATAGTTTTATGGATCACTTTTAGAAATGATTTTTATTTGAATAAGTTGGCAGGCAAAAAAAAAAATTCTTTCAAGGGTTCAAAAAAGCTTGGGGACCAAAACTATGTTAGTATTTTTGACAATGATGAAGTGAAGAGTTTGGAGAGGAGAGATTGGGAGGGAAGATAATGAGGTCAAGTTTTCAATTTTGTGTTTCAGATGTTAGAAGGATATCTAAACAAAGAGCCATCTTATAGGTGACTGCAGATACAGGACTGAAGAAAACAGATAAACTTGCTAAAGCTAATTTATAAAAATGTTCATATATCTAAGTGAAGCTATTCAAAACAAGACTGAAGCTTGAGATAAGGAGGGTTAGTTAGGTCTGAGACTGAGAAATAAAAATTACAGTGAAAAACACCATTTCCAGTTCCCCAGTTCCTACTGACAAGGGAAGATTGTTGTGATCTTAGTAAACAGAAAAGGGCAAGTAAAACTCAAAAATTCGTAATTTTTGGCCTGTAGCTATTACTCACAGATGACTTATAATTACATATAGTTAAAATAAAACAAAAAAAGAGTTCTTTATATTTGCTATCAATAAACTATCCATTTTATAGGATAAGTATGGCAAATATTAATGCAGATTTACAGTTAAAATGGCAGGTAAGAGATTATGGTTTTCACTTTGCATTTTAATCGAGAAATGCATACTAAATTTAAGCTTATGATGTTTGTGCATGTTTAGCTGGCTAAGAACTTTGAAACAGTATGCCAATTGCAACAGAATTTTACAGGAAAATTTTTAAAGAAAGTTTAGATTTTCATAAATTGGTATTTGTCCTTATTTTAGCTTTGTGAATATGTCACAGCATGAAGAAAATAACAATTGTAGAACAGGGGCCAATTAAAAATGAAACCGGTTTCTCTCCGTATCTACATTCTAAAAGCCTATTTGGTTGGCTAGATGAATTCACCAAGTACTCATACAAAAATATAAAATAGTCCTTTGTTATTTTTTTAATTTTTTAATGTTTATTTTTGAGACAGGAGAGACAGAGCATAGCAGGGGAGGGGCAGAGAGAGAGAGGGAGACACAGAATCTGAAGCAGGCTCCATGCTCTGAGCTGTTAGTACAGAGCCTGACGCGCGGCTCGAACTCACAAGCTGTGAGATCATGACCTGGGCCAAAGTCGGACGCTCAACCAACTAAGCCACCCAGGTACCCCAGTCCTTTGTTATCTTTTAAGGATGAGTGAACATTTTTACTATCAAAGATAACCACTTCTGAAGTTATCATTATAAAGGAACAATCTTGTTTAACTATTTCAACTTTCTGTGGATGTTACACATCCACAATCTGATTTTATCCTGAGTAATATGCACAGTATATATTATTTATAGCAGTTAGTATTAGACAATGATTTTAACAATACATTGTTTTTAGGCCGAGTACAGATTTGTTTAAACCTTTCCTTAAGGTTATTATGCATTTGATTACATTTAAAAGTAATTATTCCTTATGACACATAGTAAGGCATATGTTGCCATGTAATTTGTTACATATTGTCATGTCACCCTCTGTAATCTGTGAATATACTATTGCAGATACTTATTTCGTAGTGATCAATACATAAAGAGAACAGTAAAAACCCCTTAAAACTAATGAATGTAGACAGCCACATAGCTCTTGTCTGTATCCTTCCCAACTCTCTTATTGCTGAGGGAGTTATAAGTGAACTTGGAGATTCCAGAGCAGTTAAGTTTATTGTGCATAAGTACCACTTAGAACTTAAACAAACAAACAACAACAAAAAAGGAAAACAATCATGGTCCCAGCTCTTATGACATTCAGGTTCATGAGGTCTGTATGCCACTTGAGGAGCAGTTTTTGGGAATGTAAGTTCAGAAGTTAAAGAATAAAAGAAGTTGTACAGAATCCAACAGGCCACTGTCACAGCATCCATTCTCCCAACACTACCAACATTTTTGATGGGGTATCAAACTCTCCCTTATCCAATCCATGTATTGGGAGAAGCTGGCCTCATTAACTCCAGAGGAGGCCTCTGGTTGGCTTAAACCCTGAAACAGTCATTCATTCAGGAATGGCTTTGCAATCTAAGTGCTTTCTTTTCCCTGAATGTGAATGAGGGACAGTAAGTTCCTTATGGCTACAGGCAGCCACTGAAGACTATGAGAAAAACCATGCCCCTGACAACTTCATTGAGCTTCTGAATCACAGAATCCTGAAGCCTGCTTACCTTCAGGCATCTCCCTCAGAGGATTTATACTTGATTGCACCAGTCTGAGTTGGTTTTCCTGGTACTTGCAACATAATGAGCTGTGACACAAAAGTGTCTTAGGTACAGACTCCCAGGTTGGTTGATCTGTTGTGAAAGTGACTCTATTGTCCCCCAGTATTTTTACATCATCTGTTATACTATTCGAAATGTCATTTTGGTAAAAGAGCACTTACTTGCTTTTAAAAATGTATACACCTCTGAGGGGATTACAGAACCCGTAGATACTTGCCTTTGGTATGAATCTTCCCAAGCAAATAGTCTTTCTCCTAATGCCACTAAGGTCAGCTATCCTGTGTATATGGGAGTTATGATGTGTGTCAGACATGGAGGCACGAGTCAGAGGGACAGTGTATTGTAGAGAAAGGGGCAGTTTTAGGTGAGGTCCTACAGAAAGGGGCACGGAGTAGCAAGAAGGCAGCAAAGGGTTTTCTTAAAGCTGATCAAAGAGGGATGAAGAAAGGGAAGAATACAACAAAATCAATGTGTTTCTATTCTTCCCTTCTTTGTCCCAAACTTTTAAGTTTAGCCCAGCGTCATAAGTACTTGCTGCCAGGTGAAATTTGCTTCTAGACCCCCAATCCCAGCAATATTATAGGTTAAACAGATTTTTTATAGGCTCGTTTAGAAACTCAACCCCCAACTTATAAATAATAATCCCTTCTTAAAAACATCAGCTGTTCCTACTGCTGTGGAATAAGACCCACCAGGACCTGGCCTCTTTAGCCACATACTCCATTCTTGAGTCTTACTCAAGTCACACTTAAGTTCATGGTTCCTTCTAAGCTCACCAGTGCCACCATGCCTCCTCTTACTTAAATGGCACTCCTTTTAGAAAATATTCCAGAAATCCAGGTGGAATAAATCATTCCTTTTTGTAAAATAGGTTTTATCTTTATCATGACCTTTTATTTGTTTGGCTATGTAAAATGTCATGACTATAAAATTTTTGCTTGCTTGTTATATTCTAAACAACTTTCTTAAAATCAAAATAGTAACCTATTAATACCATAACCACCCCCCATAATTCTTTAAACATAGTATTTAATTCATACGTATTGATTATCAAATAAATTTTATGTAAAATATTAAATTCCATGAATGAACGTGAATTCTTAAAAAACCCTTCAAACTTTTGGAGTATAACTTGTCAATCAACATTTAAGAGATTCAGATAAGCATATATATGATGATGTTCTAAGGAAATCAGTATTTTAAGTTTTATAGCATGCTTACAATCTAAAGTAAGTGAAAGTGATGACAGGATTAATTTAGCTTTTAAGTAAAATTAGAATTAGCATTGCTGTTTCATGTAGTGGTATGTTTATTAAAATTCATATACTACTCAAATCTGGGGTCCCTATTTCCTTTAAACATATAATGCAATTACATTTTTGTAATATTAATTTTGCTTCCTCCTTGGAAGGAAACCTGCTTATCTGTAAATTATATTCAAATCTGATTATAATGTCAATTGCAGATGGCTTAATAAAGAAAAACAATCACATGCCAAATTTAATCTGACTCTTTGTGGAGCCTTTTGTAATTTCACTTAAGAAACTGCACTTCTAAGGGCACGTGGGTAGCTCAGTCAATTAAGCGCTGGACTTCGGCCCAGGTCGTGATCTCACGGCTTGTTGAGTTCGAGCCCCACGTTGGGCTCTGTGCTGATAGCTCAGAGCCTGGAGCCTGCTTCAGATTCTGTGTCTCCCTTTCTCTCTCTGCCCCTCCCCTGCTCACACTTTCTCTCTCAAAAATAAACATTAAAAAATAAAAATAAAAAAAATAAAAAAAATAAAAAAAAGAAATTGCACTTCTATACTTACAACTTGAAAGAAAAAATTAGATCTATATTGAAAAAATATTATGGGGTGCCTGGGTGGCTCAGTTGGTTAAGTGCCTGACTCTTGATTTCAGTTCAGGTCATGATCTCAGGGTTTGTGAGTTTGAGCCCCATGTTGGGTTCTGCATTGACAGCATGGAGCCTACTTGGAATTCTCTCTCTGCCCCTCCGCTTCTCGTGCTCTTTCTCAAAATAAATAAAATAAACTTTAAAGAAAAAAAGATAAATATTCTATTACTAATAGCTATAACAGTATGAGACAAATAAAACTGATGAATGACTGATTTTCTAGTGGGAAAAGAAAATACGAGATACTCAAAACAACCTCACTTTTAAGAGCACTAAAAATAAAGAAGGTTGACACAGAAAACGGAGAATCAGATGCAGTGTTTATAGAAATTAGGCTTTTGAGTTGCATGAAAACAACTTCTTTATAAAAGTTACAGTGAACACTGGCAGCTTCCTACTTCATCTCATCGCTATTCATCATCTACCAGGAAGACATCTTTGAAATTTCTCAGCCATGTAGGTGACACTTCTGCTAGGCTTCCATAATGACTGAATATTGCCATATTTACAACACTGCATTATAATAATAATAATAGTAGTAGTAGTAATATGATGATGATGATGATGACGGAAGCCTCCCTAATGTCCTCTGCTTCTACCTGTGTCCCATTCTAGCCAAAATGACCTCGTGACTGATCATGTGACCACTCTGGTCAAAATCCTCCACTGGTTTCTCACTTTACATGGAGTGAAAGTCACAGTATGGCCTATAATGCCCTATGTGATCTTTATACCACTCACAGACCCCCTTTACCATTAACTACTTGACTTCATCTATTATTTTTCCCATTGCTCACACAACCCCACATTGGCCTCCTTGTTCATTAAATTAACAAGCATGTTTTTGCACACCTACTGCTTCCTCTTCTTGGAACACTGTTCTCCCCATATTCACCTCCTCTGGGTCTCTGTTCCATTGTCACCTGATTGCCCTGTATGAAATAGTACTAGCTGTCTCTACCTGCAATGACAGCCTATTCCTGTTACCCAGTTTTATTTTTTCTCCACTGTACTTATCACTCTCTAAGATATATTGATATAGATTATATCTAATATAAGATACATTTGCTTTTAGTATCTCTTTTTCTACTGAATGTAAGCTCCACAGAGGCAAGAACTTTTGTACAGCGTTATATACCCTGAGTGCCTGGCATACAGTTAAATACATTCTTGCCAAATCAATGAATAATCTGTTAAATATGTAGTTCACACTTAAAATATTTTGAATCCTGAGATACTGTGTAGTTACTAATCTTTGGAACACAGTAAGTACTAAATAAATGTTTTTAAATTAGAAGGGAAAGACAGTCAAATCTTGCATTGCCAAGTGCATTAAAATGAGAAATAAAAATAAGTATGCACAGAATTACATTTTAGCACATACCTGTTTAAATTCTGAATCTTTTCCCAGCATAACTTGAAGACTGTAAATAACTGGATCACCTTTCATTGGCTGTAAACACTCCCATGTAAGTTCACAAATGTGATCATTTACTTTCTCTATTTTGGGAGCTGTAGAGAACAAATACAAATAAAATCCACTCTACTTGATTTTTAATTTGGCACATCACACAGACACTTGTTTTAATCAAAATCAACAAACATTTAAAACCCAGTTATATACTTGAAATAAATATCAATGAATTTTTGAAATTTGCAGAGAAATGGTTAATGTTCCATTCTTATTATCTCCAGGCCATATAATCTACGGGTGCCACAATGGCCAGACTGACTAAAGGATCTGTCAAGGGAAGCACTGTTTTCATTGAGCTAAAAGGCCAATAGAGAGGTTATGGCAATTCTAAAACAACGTCAATGATGCTCCTAAGGGCATAACTAGAACATGACATTTTGTAATTTAAGAAATCTCCTAAGAGGGTAAGTTGAAAAATACTCCTAGCTGCTTGACATAAGACTGTCTCTTATATGTTGGGATATAGAGGGTTAAAATCAGCAATCTTCTTAAGGCTAGTACACACTAAACTGGATGAGAGAACAGAAAAATGACTCAGTAAAACTCCATCAACATTATTAGAAAGTTTGTCAAGAACAGTCCTGCTAACTATGGATCTGCTTAATAAATGACATATTTCAAGTACATGATCCAGGAAACTGTACTAGAAATCTGTGTGATTTGTCCTCCGTGTGAGGAATGTTAGCGATTGTGGCTAAATACACAAAGTGTAATCCTTGCCAGGGTCATTTTATTTTTTAAAGGTTTATTTTGAGAGAGAGACAGAGAATATGAATGAGCAAGCAGGGGAGGGGCAGACAGAGGGAGAGAGAAAACCATGCAGGCTCCATGCTGTCAGTGCAGAGCCGGAGACTGGGCTTGATCCCACAAATGGTGAGATCGTGACCTGAGCTGAAATCAAGAGTTGGATGCTCAACTGACGGAGCCACCCAGACGCCCCAGTCAGGGTCGTTTTAAAATAAGAACCCTTCTAGGGGTGCCTGGGTGGCTTAGTCAGTTGAGTGTCTGACTCTTGATTTCAGCTCAGGTCATGATCCCAGGGTCACAGGATCAAGCACCCTGTTGAACTCTGCACTGAGTGTGGAACCTGCTTAAGATCCTCTCCCCTGCTCGCTCGCTCTCTCTCAAAAAAAAAAAAAAAAAAAAAAAAAAAGAACCCATCTAAAAATTAATTTTAAAGATATTTGTACATACAACTGAAAGTGTGTAAATTAAGATTTAAAAGTTCAAGTTAACTAGGGGCACCTGGGTGGCTCAGTCAGTTGAGTGTCCGACTTCAGCTCAGGTCGTGATCTTGCAGTTTATGGGTTCAAGCTCTGTATCGAGCTCTGTGCCAACAGCTTGGAGCCTGCTTCAGATTCTGTGTTTCCCTCTCACTCTTTACCCTTCTCCTGCTTGTGCTGTCTCTCTCTCAAAAATGAATAAGCATTAAAAAAATAATTCAATTTAACTAAGAATGTATTTATGTTATGCTTAACAGACAACCTGGCTCTCTCCCCGAAATATGAACGAATGAAACAGTAACAACTCAAAACAATTTGAGTTTGTGATTTTTTTTTCTTTAAAAAATTTTTTTTGTTTTAATATTTTTATTTGAGAGAGAGAGAGAGAGAGAAAGAGACAGTGCACAAGTGGTGGACGGGCAGAGACAGAAGGAGACACAGAATCTGAAGTAGGCTCTAGGCTGCAAGTTGTTGGCACAGAGCATGATGCGGGGCTTGAACTCACGAGTTGTGAGATCTCGACCAGAGCTGAAGTCAGACACTTAACCGACTCGACTGAGCCACCCAGGTGCCCCTGTGACTTTTTTCCTTAGTAACAACAGCAGAAACATTAAATGACCCTATTAGAAAACCAGTATATCTATTCAATTTAGTATTTTTATGCTAGATTATTAAAAATAGTGACAAAACCCAGTGCTCATCTGAGTATCAATGTGCTAGATAAAAGAGCTTCTATTTTGAGTAAAACTCTCAGTAGATAGGCTTGTCTATATAATTTCTTTTTTATAATTTATGTTGGACACATATTGGACAATAAAATGTAATAATAGCACATAAAATTGTTTATGAACATCCATTTAAAATTTATTACTAAAAAAAATAACGATGTATAACTTACCTTTCAAGGCAGCTGGGACAGATTTTGGAGTAGTAAAAATATATTCTTGAGAGAGAGGACCTTCCCCTGCTTCATTACAAGCTTGAATACAGAATTTATAGGATGTTGACTCATTAAGTCTTTGTACTTTGTATGTATGACATGGACCTCTATATAAGGATACAAACCTAAAATGGAAATGACTCTTATTAAAAATAAACCTTGACTACACTACAAAAAAATTTTAAAAACTACTAAAAAAGTAGAGCTGGGACACTATTCAGAAGTATAAACTGCTCCTAGACTTTAATGTCACTCCAAATAAATATTTTTTTCATCAGATGATGAAAATCATACGATTGGTAAATTTCCTAATTTTGACATGGTTCCCTGAAAATGTATTGTTAAGTTTTGTATCCAATCATTGTTAACTTTTCAGGCTTCTGGTACAATTTCATTTCTGATTGCCATTTTTTAAAGATACATTTTTAAAGATACTCAGAACACGACAATTTTCATTACAGTCTTAGGCATATAATTTATTATAAAAAAGAAAATCTTCAATTTCCAGGTATAATTTTAGATGACTGGTGATGTTTTCTAGAGATTTACATAGCAGTATGAAAGAATATAAAATTAGCCATGAATTATCCACCTGGACTGTTTGATGGGAAAGTTTAACATCATATATGTCACCTATAAGTTCAATGTTCCCCAATATTTTTGATTGGCTGTTTAAAAATTTTTGGAAATTGGGGAATGAATAATGGAATGCTCACATAGTTCTAAAGAGTCTGAAAACTGCAGTCAAGGTTAAAAATGAAGAAATAGTTAATGACCTGAAGTAACAGTATTTCTAAGAAGCAGTAATTAGATAAGCCTGGCCTTTTTAGTCTCCCAATTTTTTTTTAAAGGATAGGGGAAAAAAAAAGAGTTGCAACCACTATTGGAAAAGTGAAACAATGATAAAACCTGTAGTCAGGAAACAGCTGAAATAGCATTCTGATATTATCCCACAGCAAATGTAAGTAGTTGTGAGAAATCAAAGGTAAAGAGTATAACTAAAGATATTAAATTGATTTAATTTATTAAATTTATATAGTAAACTTACAACACCATAAAAGGTTTCTTAAATATATTTTCCACAGCCAACAGCCATATTCACACCCTACAACTCTCCAGATGCTAAATATTAACTAAGCTTAACATTCTGTAATAGAATACAGCCTAATAATAATGGAAATCTTTATTCTACTCCATTTCCAACAAACATTAATTAGATCCATTTCCAGGAAACCTTCTTGCATTACACTAATGCATTGTAAATGCTAGAAAGGGGATGAAACTAATTTAAAGAATTCACCCAATGATAATAACATACATTAAAGATAAATGGCTACACAGAAAATCTGTGGCAAAGAACCTCCTTCTAGAGATAGGGCTTTACAAATGTACATAAAATTCTGCCAAGAACAAAGGCTGACTAACATTCATAGAGGCATAGAAAATGATCAGTACTGTTGGCTCTGTGTAATGCTCTTACTGGATATACAGTATGTTTAATTCTGTATGTTATTTTAAATGTAGAAGTCTTTCTGAGAGTACTTATGTACAATTACCATGAATATTCCATTAATGAATGTCTGATTAAGATACAAACACGTACAATACAAAAAACAAAGTGGGAAAACCTTGGGAAAAACTACTTCTAGTACTCTGACTCCATCAGGTATGCAAATTGTTGCTTATAAACTGAGTGAAAAGCAAAATTTGAATTCTTAAAATATTACAGTAACACCTTTGGAGGATATATGGCATTATTTACATGGGATATAATGTCAGTAAACAGCCTCAGATTTGCATTTGAATAATTTATACTACAAATATTTTGAGTAACATTATAATTCAAATGCATGATTTAGTAGGACAGTATATGGCATGGATATAATGAAAATATAAAGGATGGCAGCATAGACAAGAACCTGAGTAGCGAGGTGACAGGCTAATAATCTGAGTCTAACCAAGATCTGACACTGAGGAAATGAACTATACTGACTCAGTGTGAAGGTCCTGTGACGGGTGCGGAAGAAAGTGAGACATAACCTGTGCCCGCAAAGATCTCAGAGGCCTTACACCAATTAATCATGTACTGTTAAAACTGCCTCTGCTGGAAATAAGTGTTGAAGAGCTGGTTTTGTAGCAAAGATTATGTTTCTTTTACATGAAAGAGTAAATGGGTTAGAGAGCCAAAGAATAGCCAATTTAATTTTTCTCTCAGCATCCCGCTCACAAGCTACAAACGGGAAATCTTCATTATATCTTCTGGTGTTTTGAAAATAGCACACTTAAAATTATTTCTTATGAAAATTCTAACCTTGCTTTTGAAAATTTATTTTGTTTACCTCTACTTTTTATTGAAGTTTATACACTTAAGACCTAAGAAACTATATGAAGAACCAATTACAAACACCTACCTTCCATTCTTGTCCTCCATCTGAAGGTGGTACTGAATAGAATCTGTTGACAGTGATTTTGGGGTTCCTTCTCCCCACTTCAGCTTAAGGTTCTGGTGGCTGAAGGCAACACATTCCAGACGAGGTGGGTCAGGAGGGAGGGGCTTTGTTTTTAATTTTATCATGTGGCTGAAAGGACCAGCTCCAAGGCTATTCAAGGCTTGAATCCGTATTCTAAGTGCCACATTAAGGAAAAAAAAATTCGGTTATGATTATTCTATTTAGAGTTTCTCTCTGGTCTAGGCAAAAATTAACATAGTTTTTAGAGTGTACCTGTATGTTGTATCTGGTTGCAAATTGTCTATAATATAGCTTGTAACCTTTCCCACTGCCAAGGGCTGTTTATCTCCAAAGTCAATGCTGTAGGCAAGGATTTCTGAACCATGGTCACAAGGCTTTTCCCAGCTTATTGCAAGGCATGTAGAAGGTGAATAATGAGGATTTTCTATATCATCATCACTTATTTCTTGAAGACAAGTCACAACAGCAGGAACTGATGGTGGAGTCACACAGGCTACTACTTCACTGAAAGGGCCTGCACCCACAACACTCAGAGCCTACAAATTAACAGAGCCCGTAAGTTAAAAAAACATGACCATCAAAATGCTCACAGAACACAAAAATCTGGCTAGAGTAACAAAGCCCGGACCACCTTTACCTGGACTCTGCAATAATAGGTGGTTGCTGGTGAAAGTCCTTTTAATTCATAACTGAGACCAGGCCCACAGTAACACATCTGCATACTTCCTTCAACGCCTCCCCACTCCAATCGATATTCAGTGACATCTGTTCCGTTACTCAAAGGGATCTTTAAATTAAAAAGAGGAAAAGGTCTTAAGTCTTGACACTGATTAGTTTTTAGGCACAAATGTTCTTTACTTGCACATATCAAACTGAATTGCTTTTGAATTTCTTTGAAATGTTCAAGTGGGATTAAAACTGTTTAATATTACATTTTTATTCATTAAGGTCACCTGAATTTAAGACTGATCAAAAAATATAACTTTGTTTTCAATTATAAGTAGAAATATGACTAAATCACTTTAGAAAGAGAATTTTAAGGTAAATATACTTCAATATAATTCTCTTAAGTAATATAAATGTTAAATCATGTAAGGACATTTTCTTTGTTAAATTTCAAAGGAAACTGAAAATTTAATTATCATTACTGATTATTACTGTACATAATAAAACACAGTGGAAATAATAAATACAAGAGAAATAGTATTATACTAATCCCTATGAATGTTTGTTCTGAACATTAAGCTCACCAGTGGCTAAGTATCTTGGTAATGAGACAAACCCTTTGAAAAAATACAAAGCACATCATGAACAAGAAACCATATACTTGTAATGCAAATATACCTTACTTAAATGCTTCAAAGCAAAAATTTCACTTTATAACACATGAACTTAAGTAGGCCTTACTGTTTGCATGATTTAGGAGGTTAAATGAATAGTATCTCGGGGCCCCTGGGTGGCTCAGTCAGCTCAGATCATGATCTCATGGTTTGTGGGTTCTAGCCCCACATTGGGCTCTGCACTGACAATGAGGAGCCTGCTTGGGATTCTCTCTCCCTGCCTCTCTCTCTCTCCCTCTCAAAATAAATGAATAAACTTAAAAAAAATGAATAGTATCTCTATTCTTTTATATGAACTATTCTAATTATTTAAGAGAGTAAGTCAATGGGAATTACAGTACCTCCCAATTCACTTGTGCACAAGTTGCAGATCTGCATGTAACTTGAGGGGGCTTGCACTGATCTGGTGGTCCAGGGGCTGTAGTAATATCACATTTTTCTGAAAATGGTCCAAACTAGAAAAACAAACATAACCAGGATTTTCATTTTTCACCCACAGATTGCACAGTTCTCCATAAATATTCACATACATAAATAAGTGCATACATAATCCTTCTCCTTCAAGACTGACTGGTCATAATAGAACTCTAAAAGCATTCGTAGAAAGGAAAAAGATTTAATGATTATGGAAGTTACTATGTCAGGTATTTTTAAGTTTCATTTACTGTACTTTTTTCTCTTGTTCCTTTTCCTTTTTCCTTCATGACTGATTTTGTAAGAAGGGCAGGGCATTAGGGAATTAGGTACATGGAACAAGTCAGGAGAAATTATATGAGGAGTGAAGGAAAGGATACCAATTAAAGGCATGAAAAATGGTAGGCATAAATTATATCTTAAAATTTAGAATAGCTTTAAAAAGGGTATAAAATGTATACTCTCTGGAAGTGCAGAAAGCAAATTATTTACAATGATTGTCACAAATTATCAGAATCCTGAAAATACAGATTAAGTAAGTATTAAAGATGCTATCCCAGTGTACTGCAGCCTTGTGGGGCTGACAAGATGATAACTTCAGACAGAACACTATGACTTATGTAAGAACTGCCAAAAAGGACTGACATAAGAAATTTTAAGATAAGTTTAGAGATACAGATACTGAACTTAGTTGGAGAATGGGACATAAAATAGTAAAGTTCACTAACATATGAAGTAATGGGAGGGGAGAGACTTGGCAGTTTAATTTTGTGAAATTATAGAGTAAGGAAACATAATGTTATTCAACTAAGACAAGAAATTACTGCTTTGTCCTGAGAGAATCTGTTTTAATGCAGAGATGAGAAATGTCCTGGTTGAGTGGAAAGGGCTTTGGCTCTGGAGTCTGACAGCCCTGAATCTGTGGCTTATCTCTGTCACTTCTTATTTGGGTGACTGTGGACAAGATGTTTAGTTTTTCTGAGCCCCAGCCTCCTCAGCTGTACAATGGAGATATCACCTGTTTTGTCCATTTTATGGAACTGTACAGATACACAGAGAATACTTTTTAAAAAGTCACATAAAGCCAGAAATGCTTAAAATAGAAGTTATCTTCTCCTTAGGCAAAAAATGAATCACAATTAGTAGCCAAATGAAATAAATGCTGTATATAACCAGCCTCAAAAAACTTAATTATCCAAAGTATTTCATCTAATAGTTTTGTTCTTACTCTTTAACTTATTAAGTAAACCCTATTAGCATCACCTGAAAGGCAAACTTCAACCCAGCTAAAGTTCCGAGTGTCACAAATTATAAATGGGGTTTGAAAATACTGAGATTCTATAATAACTATCATATATATAGACCTCTCTCTTATTTATCAATATAGGCTTATTAAAAACTGTAAAATTTGAAGGGGCGCCTGGGTGGCGCAGTCGGTTGGGCGTCCGACTTCAGCTCAGGTCACGATCTCGCGGTCCGTGAATTCGAGCCCCGCGTCGGGCTCTGGGCTGATGGCTCAGAGCCTGGAGCCTGCTTCCGATTCTGTGTCTCCCTCTCTCTCTGCCCCTCCCCCGTTCATGCTCTGTCTCTCTCTGTCTCAAAAATAAATAAACGTTAAAAAAAAAATTTTTTTTTAAATAAAAACTGTAAAATTTGGAGTCACATGTTGAAAGCAAAATGGCTAACTAATGGATGCAATTATGTATGTTCTGTGAACTACCACTGTGATTATAATTCAATCAGCAGAGTCTTCCTACCCCCATTTTGTTAGCTGCATGCAGTCTGAAGCTGTAAGTCTTTCCAGGAAGAAGGTTGCTCACTGTACATTCTACTTCAGAACCTTGGTAAACTTCTCTGGGTTCATCTTTTTCTACAGGAGACATCTCCACACCATAGCAGAAAATGGGTGATCCACCATCGACCAGAGGGGGTCCTAAAGGTGGAAAGATTTATTCAATTTAACAAAAGGAATATATTTAGTACTAACTCAATTATAATTTATTACCAAAATGAAAATTACCCCATCGTAACTGTATTTCTTTTGCTTTGGGTCTACCCTGTAATCTGGGAGGGAGGCATGGGCCAGGAGGCACAGCTGGAGTCTGCACAAGTAAAGATTCAGATACCTGCCAAAACAAAAGCAATAACAAAACAAAAATGCCCCAACCGGAATGCTTTTGTTAAAGAAAAATAACACGAACACAAAGACTGCATCAATAATTTGAAATTCTACTTGACTATCAATTGAAAAGGAATAAAGTTCTAAATAAAATAAGAACCCAATTAAATCATTAAAACTCTGATTTTATATTAACAAATAAAGACACATATTATGTGACTACTATATACAAAGAAAGTTACCAGAAAAAAAGAACAAAAAACTCATCATCTTTCCATAATTGAAAAACAACAAAAAAATAACCTTCAACAAAACCTACTGGACTAATAAAGATTATTTTTGATCTCATCCAAATGGATCCACAAATCTCTTCTAAGGATGTTTTCATATTCTGTAAATACTGTTTGCCATGTTTTCAGAAGGTTTAGACTATTTTCGTTACTTTAACTGTATATTGTATTTTTAACCTAAATATTAATATACATATATGCATATAAAATCTTTCCTTTTTCTTTTCCACCTAAAAATAATTCAGAAATCAGGTTAACTTTTTCAAGTGCTTGGTATCTTTCCAGGTATTTGGTATTATCTTGGTTTCGATGTTATTTAAAAAATGTGTATCGTTTAGTTTTATTTTAAAAGACTTCTTTTACAAACACTGACATGCACTCAGTACCATATCCTTAACTGCACTGTATTAAGGTTTACACTTAATATTCTTTACAAACATAAATATTTGGTCATCATCTTATTTAGAAAGGTATCCTATATGAGAATGCTATATCACTGTATTAGAAAATTAGGGTTGTTTTTGGGGTGGGATCTGTTCTTTCTAATCCTGGAAGATGTTCTTATTAGATACAGTGAAGCAATTGGATCCCAAGCCTGTTGGGTAGGACTTGCATGCAGTTTCCTAATACTTCCATTTTCAACAAAATGCTTATAAATTCATTTTTAAAAAAGGTAACTTCATTGCATTAAATTCCATTTGAAAAATAATGACAGTTATTAATGCTCCACGAAACCATTCTTAAACTCATTAAAAAAATACCACTCCTATTAAAAAAATTACCTCTCTAGAACATTACAAATATCTCATATATAATCAATGGCACACTTTAAGTCCATTTAGGTTAGTGATAAATTCTCTAGTAATAAAAATAATTGCCAACTTTCCTGAAATAAGTAATTACTAGAATCTGTGTTTAAACAGTAAATGATTATGGTTTGTCCTGATACACATAATTTATAGAGCAATCAGTCTACAATTATTTTATTTTTATTTCTGTTAGGTATGGCTATTGAACATCATCCTAAAATTTACCTTTATAAATTTTTCTGCAGTATTTTTGTATATTTGTTGTTGCAAAGCTAAACAACAACCAGACAATAGATATTCACTGAATACTGATTATAAGCCATGTACTATTTTAGAATATTTTGATCACTATAAATTACAGAATATTCTGATCACTATAAATTAATCACCTAAATTACAGAAATTACTTTGGATACATTTCAACATTTGAGGTGGCATCTGGTGATTCCATCTTATTTGACCCAAACTTGAAAAAAAAAATCTAGATGTAAGTATTACCGCACTCTGTCCTCCATCACTGATGCAGTAAACTCGTAAACGATAGAAACAGCCTGGATTTAGTCGATCACAAAGATGTTCCCTAGTAGCTCCACTGTATATCATATCCCATTTGTTTCCTGGAAGGTGAAGAATTATGTTCAATCAGCTACGAGGTAATGTTTAACATTTGGGTATCATGGACACGGCAGGTATCCTAGCTTCACTAAGTAAGTGTTTATGTAATTTGTCAGAAACAATTTAAGCTTGTTTTGAGTTTCCTGGAAATGACCTAATTTTCTTTATGTGTGCAGCTTCCTAGATGAATCTGCATGGCTTTATTGAAATGAAATATCTCTGTAACTCTGTTACAGACTTTGGCTTACATTGATAATTTGCTTTTAATTAAGCATTTTAAATGTGTTTACTGGTCCAGTAATAACATTATAACACACAAAGAGTAGAAAGAACCAATACCACAGGAAGTTTAGTCTTAATTAAAAGACATTATTTTGCAGGAAGCAGTTCAATTCACAGAAATATGGATTGTTACATGTGTTATTCAAAAATTAAGTTCATGAGGCACAGAAAATATTACTAAAACTAGTATAATGTAAGTTAAATTTTAGAAGTTAATTTTTCTCTGACATGTCTGGTTATATATCTAACTGAAAGTTTAGAAAACTTTAGATATACTGGAACTGAGCAAGGCAAACTCATGAGAAAGAAATAAACTAAAAAAATAAAAGTAATAATATAGGTATACAGCATTCTTACATTTGATTCACTCTATTTCTAGAGATTAGAACTTAAAGTGGATCATAACAGGCAAAATTCTAACTGCTATAAACAAAGGGAAAACATTAAGAGTGAAAGAAAACAGATCACATAAAATGTACAGTCATGAAGAGTAGGGGCATACTGGTATAAATCTATTAATTTTTAATAGTTATTCTTACCATTAGAACCTTCTGCCATCTCCACTACATACTTATTAATGGCTGCACCTCCATTGTCTTTTGGTGGGTCTATCCAAAGAAGTAAAAGTGGTATTAGGCAAAATACATAGGTTAAAAATGACAGAAAATCCTAGTAAGTGGAATACCAAACCTAAGATTGCTTAAAAAATAAAAAGAATCACCCGCAGTGCTTTTTTTATTAATACCAGCATCTCATTAATCTATCGATTTTGCAACAAATAGTATATAAGGTGTTTAATAATAATTATTATTTTTTCAAGTTTTACTTATTTAAGGTTAGGTTTTCTCCATACCTAACATGGGGCTTGAATTGATGACCCCAAGATGAAAAGTCACACGCTCTTCTGCCCGCCAGGCACCCTAACAAATGTTTGTTTTAAATGAGTAAAAGTGATTTTCATTTCTCAGGAGAGCCAGGATGACCCAGGTGACTTTAGCTACAATTTCAGTAATCATTCACTTCACACAGTGCTGTCTCTGCTCACAGTCCTACCACAGATTCCAAGTTCTTCTGTATCAAATATGAACTTTGTATTTGTGTGAGTGTAAAGTTTTCTACAAAAGAGATCCTCAAACAATGAATGATTCTCACATTTCCAATTAAACTTGCTTCAGCTAACAACTGTACTCAACTATCTTAAAAATTATCCTAATATTCAAATCATTACAATCAAATATAAAAGTAATGATGTACAAATACACATATCTTACCCCAAGTTATTTTAAAACTGTGTGAATGTATCTTTCCTTTAACTGATGGCTTCACAGGTACACCTGGTTTATCAGGGCATGTAGTAAATTCTACTACTTCACTTGGGTTACTTTTACCTTCTGAGTTGTAAGCAATAACCTGTGATGAAAACACAAAGACATAAAATAATTGATATTTGATACCTAATGATATTGGCTTAATGAACAAAGTGATGAGAGATAAGCTCAATCAAATGATAAAGTAAAAGTTTTCAGACTGTGATGGCTTGTTTATATGAGAATGTCTACAACAGGGACTCAGCATATATGAAGAATATTCAGGTATAATCAATCCCCTTTGAGAGCCAGTTCTGGGGATACAGGTGTAAGTCTGTAACAGTTTGATATTAAACTAGAGTCATTACAGGAACAAGCTATAATCTGATGATACTTGATGAGCTTGATTTACGTATTCTTTTACTATTCTTTGGGTTTTAAAAAGATGTCCACAAATTCTTCGAATTTCCTTTATTCAAAAGATAAAGGCTAATTCCTCTTCCCTTTGAATTGCACTTAATGACTTGCCTCTAATACAATGTAGCAGAAATCACAGTGTGTAGCTTTGCTACAGAGAAGCCCATTTGGTGAGGAACTGAAGCCTCTGACCAACAGTCAGAGAGGAAATGAAGGCTACCAACACTTGAGTGAACTTGGGAGCAAATCCTTCAACCCCAGACAAACCTTCAAGTGACTGCAGCCCTAGCTGGCATCTTGACTGCAACCTCACATAAACCCTCTATCAGAACCACCCAGCTAAGCTGGTCTTGAATTCCTGACCCCCAGGAACTGTGAGAAAATAAATGCCTGTTTTTTCAAGTTACTAAATTGTACAGCAATATAATTCATAAGTATTTTTATATTTGACTTTAGAACTGTTAAGGTCTTTATAATTGGTAAATTATTAAAATTCTTAGAATTCTACTATCATGTAACACACACACAAAACCAAATTACATTTATACATACATATAGTTCCTAGCTCTGTCCATTGAGAGGATGCCCAGGAGTAGCAAAACCGTATAGCATTAAGTATACTTAGTACTCAGATATTGGCTTCTAAATACCACGGTCCACTAAAGGGACCCAGGTGCTTTGAGAAATGACCAATTCTGACATTGAAGGATTGGAGACTGGAATATCATGTGCCAGAAAGGAAAGGCTCAAAAGAATGATGGGGGGGGGGGGGGGCACATTTCAAAAGAATCTGAAAGGCAGCTCAAAGGAGCTCCCAAATCTGAAACAATGTGAGCCTCATAAATGATAATCATAGTAACAAAATATAACTCACTCAATTAACAGGAATTCATGAGTTCATACTGACATATATGATAAGAGAAAGCTTTTCTTTATAGTATGATGCCAACTGATAGATGTAGAAGGAATGATAAAATTAAAATCACACTTGGCAACCATTAATCATAGTAATAACTGATTCAGGCAAAAATTATCAATGGGTGTTAGAACTAGTAGATGAAAGTGATGAAAAACAAAGTGTTCACACAGTATTTACAAAACACTTGTTAATTACAAAGGGAAACAGAACAGCTTTACAGTGAAGAAACATAGTAGATGTAATCTTTGACTACCACTAACAGGACAAATGGAAACTGTGCACCGCTTGATATAATGTACCAAGAAAATAACAGCATTACTTTTTCTGATATCCCCTGACAAAAAAAGCATATTTTGAATGTTTAACAACATCCACGTTAAAAAATTTTTTTTTAATGTTTATTTTTGAGAGAGAGAGAGGGAGAGAGAAAAAGAGAGAGGAGAGAGAAAGGGGAGGAGCAGAGAGAGATGGAGACACAGGGGCAGAGACGGAGACACAGAATCTGAAGCAGGCTCCAGGCTCTGAGATGTCAGCACAGAGCCCGATGTAAGGTTCGAACTCACGAGCTGTAAGATCATGACCTGAATCAGAGTCAGATGCTTAACCAACTGAGCCAAGCAGGTGCCCAACATCCACATTTAGATGTTTGTTCCCATTATACAAATAAAAGTCCCATAAAACATTAAAATTGTTTTGAATTTAAATATATATACAGTTTGATAGCCAATGTTACATAGTAAGAAAGTAAAGCAGTAATGCTCATTATTTTAGATTAAAACCAAAGGAGTGAGGTATGTACTTGGCTTTAGAACAACAGGAACAATAAGAACAAACAAATATTTTAAAGGCTTTCAAAGCTTACCTTAAATTTATACTTTGTACTACGTCTGAGATTCTTCACTGTGTAAGCAAGATCTTCTCCATCATATTTAGGCTTAAAACCATATCCCTGGAAAGGGAAAATAAGCCTCCCTTAGATATCTAACAGCAGAAATATGGGGAATAACAAACATGTAAAAAGATCTAGGTCTTCTTCATCTTCTGTGTACAATGTGATTAACACTGAGTTAAGTGTATTCCTCACTTTGGTACTTTTATCTTCAATGGACAAATCCAGAAATGCTAGTGAATGTTTGTAGCATGAAGGAGACCTCATTTCGAGTAAATACAGTAACCAAGAGACAATCTTCATGCTGAGGGTAAAGTCAGAGCCAATGGTGACTTCACCATAAGTAAGCATATGCCTAGAACTAACAGAATTTCCTAGACAGATGTTGCAAGAGCTAAAAAGAACTATATTTAAACTTGACCTAAACACATAGGTGTGTTTAAGTAAATAAATGAATGGTTGGTTGTGCTGGCAGGTAGGGATGTCACTTAGGTTTTGGAATGCTATTTATAGCTTCAGTAACAATCCCTTACTACTTTTCCAATGTTATTTAAAATTTTTTAAGTTGATATATAGTTCACATGCTACAAAATTCCCATTTTGAAGTATGAAATTCAATCATTTATAGTATATTCACAAGGTTGTGCAACCATCATTAAATTCTTAATCCCACAATAAAGCCTGCGCTTTATTTATTGGTTAGCAGTCACTTCCCTTCTTTTCTCATCCATTAGTATACTTTCTGTCTCTATGGATTTGCCTATATCCATAATAAATGGAATCACACAATATATGGTCTATGTGACTAGGTTCTTTTACTTAACATAATGTTTTCAAGGTTCATTCATGTTGTGGCATGTGTCAGTACTCCATTCCTTTATATGGCTAATTGATATTCCATTGTATGGATATATCACATTTCTGCTTATCCATTCATCAGTTGATAGACATTTGGGTTGTTTCCACTTTTTGGCTATTATGAATAATGCTGCTGTGAACATTCATGTACAAATTTCTGTATAAACACTTGTTTTCAATTCTCTTGGGTATATAGCTGGGAGTGGATCAATGCTATTTTTGACTCATACTGCTTTAAAGTAGCTCTGAGAAGCTATGAAACTATGTAGAACTAATAGAAGACATCCTAACTCATGTTCAGCTTTGTTCTAGCTCATAAGAGACAAATCACCGGAAACTACATTCTGGCTGCACTATATAATCTTATAATCTCTCTTCAAATCTTCTCTGGCATTTGGGAAAGCAATGTATGAAAACAGCTGGAAAAGATGGACACGTTATTTCCTTATTTTTTAGAGCTGCTTAGGCTAAAAGGCTGTGGTGATCTTTTCCTCTATTTTCCCTAAACATATATATTTAAAATGTAGTCTGTGCTGTTCCTAGGCACAAACGTACATACATACGTAAAAAACAAAATCCGCTCCTATACATCAACAAAACAAAAGACTGAATTCTTCCTCACTCCTCAATATTCCTCCTCAACAATAACCAACCAAGGATTCAAAGGATTTAGAGAAAGATCGAACTATTGTGGCACTATTTACTTACAAGTATTAATGCCACACTGAAATATGTTTTAAACACTCTTACTTAAAATACATATTCGTACTTACTGAAGTTTCTTCTTCCATCTCTAAAATGTAAGAAATTCCTTCATCTGATGGTGTTCCTGAGGGCTTACTCCATTGTAAGGATAACCAAGTAACACCAGCCTTAGTTAATACAGGACTTGCTGGCATAGAAGGGGCACAGCCTGAAGTGTAATAGAAGACTTCTTCACTAAAACCACTGTTGAAACAAATGGTTTTTAAAAATGAATGAATAAAAGTTTTTATAGCTAAAGAACTCATTTCTGATAAATGGAATTTTTTTTTTGAAAGTGACAGTTTTTGATAACTAATTATAATACAAGTAATATATCTTGGATCTGATAATATTTTTATGGTAACCAGATCAGATACCTAAAAGGTGAGTTAACATTCTTTTAAAACTGCAATTTATGTAACTAACATATTCTCTTACAGCTTTTGCTAAGCTAGTAACAGATCTTTACCAACAGAGTGATAAACTAAAGCATAATTTTTAGTGGATAATTTGGACTCCGAATAATTTATGTAAGTTGACTAAATAATATATTTACATTAATATGTATCTTACCTTGTGCCATATTCATTTTTGGCTGACAGTCTAAATTTACAACCCATTGCTGGTGACAGTTTAGTAATTTTAAATTGCTTCTGTAAGCCCATGTAACATTGACAAAATTCTCCATTTCCTTTTCCCTAAAAAAAAAAAAAAAGGCTGATTATTATATATTTAAAAAATGGCTGATTATTATATATCATGTATATTATTGTAAAAAGACAAATCCACATCAATTTGTCCTTGATGGACAGTAACATCAGCTAGTGTACATGATAAATCATCTTTGTTACATGACCATCATGGATCTCAAGAGAAAGTTGAGATAACACATATCTTTTTTTAATAAGTCTTTTTTTTTTTTTTTTTTTTTTTAGTTTTAGAGAGAGCAAAAGCATGAATGGGAGAGAGGAAAGTATGCAGCTCAGGACAACTATAGAGTTTCAGAAATTTAGGATGCTACATAAAATGGACAAATTTCTTATTCTCTACCCATTTTTCTTCATTGTGTTGGTAGATTTAAAGGGTGGTTTTAGGGTGATTTCTGCTTCAAAGAAAACCTTCAGTCTGTATTTGGCTGCTTTACTACACTCTCCTGTTTTAATGGTGTACAGTTGATTCTATTAAGCTGTCTAAATAGAAAATTGTACCATCTGTAAATAATGATAATTTTGAACCCCCCCCCCCAGCCCTGCCACTATATGGCTGTACTTCTTGTTTTAGTTCTAAATCATACTGCATTAATACTAAATAAAGGAGGGAACCAGCAACTTTTGACTTGTTTCTGCTTTGACTGAAATGCTTTAAAAAAATTTTTTTTAAATGTCTATTTTAGAGACAGAAAGAGTGCGTGTGCGAGCATGAGCGGGGGTGGGGCAGAGAGAGAGGGAACCACAGAATCAGAAGCAGGCTCCAGGATCTGAGCTGTCAGCACAGAGCCTGGCATGGGGCTCAAACTCATGAACCATGAGTCCATGACCTGAGCCAAAATCAGATGTTCAACTGACTGAGCCACACAGGTGCCCCTGAAATGCTTTTATTGTTTAGTGATGGTATTTCACTTGATACAAAAATAATTGTCAGTTAAGGAATTATCTTTCTATTCCTAATTTGAGTTTTAACTGAGGTAAGTGCTAAATTTTATCAAATACCTTTTCATAATTTATCCACATATGTATTTTCTTCTGAATTACTATGATGCAGTAATAGATTTCCTAATTCTAAATTCTTTTAAAACTTCTGGAATAAAAAACCTTTTAAAATGTAAAAATAAAACTTGTTTGTGCCTCATTACTCTTATAATACAGGCATATTATTTTAGTGCACCTCACTTTATTGAGCTTCACAGATACTGTGTTTTTACAAAATCTGGCTTGTGGCAACCCTGCATCCAACAAGTCTATTGGTGTCATTTTTCTAATAGCACTTGCTCACTTTGTGTCTCTGTGTCACATTTTGGTAATTCTTATAATATTTCAAATTTTCTCATTATTATTTGTTATAGTGATTTATAGGAAGAAGTCCAACTATAGACATTGACAGGAGTTCGGCAGAAGTTGATCCCAACCCTTGTGGACGACTTTGAGGTTTTAAGACTTCAGTGGAGGAAGTAACAGTAGGTGTGGTGGAAGCAGCAAGAGAACGAGAATTAGAAGTATGGAGCCTGAAGATGTGACTCAATTGCTGCAATCTCATGATAAAACTTGAGCAGATGAAGTGTTGCTTTGTATGGATGAGCAAAGTAAGTAGTTTCTTGAGATATAATGTACTCCTGCTGAAGATGCTGTGAAGACTGTTGAAATGACAACAAAGGATTTAGAATCTTACATAAACTTAGTTGATAGAGCAGCAACAGGGTTTGAAGGGACTGACTCCAGTTGTGAAAGTTTTAGTGTTGGTAAAATGTTATCAAATGGCATCACATGCTACAGAGAAATCATTCATGAAAGGAAGAGTCAATCTTTGCAGCAAAACACATTGTTTTTTTTTTTTTTTTTTTGTTTAAAGAAATTGTGAAGGCCACCCTAACCTTTAGCAACCACTACTCTGATCAGTCGGGAGCCATTGACATGGGGGCAAGACCCTCCAGCAGCAAACAGACTGACTCACTGAAAGCTCAGATGACCGTTAGCAATTTTCAGCAATAGAGTTCATTTATTTATTTGAGAGTGAGTGAGCACATGAGTGGTAGAGGGAGAGAGAGAATCTTAAGCAGGCTCAATGCCCAGTGCCAGAGCCCAATCCAGGGTTTTATCTCATGACTCTAAGATCATGATGGGAGGTGAAATCAAGAGTCGGACGCTTAACCTACTGAGCCATCCAGGTGCCCCAGCAATAAAGTATTTTTACTTTTTTAGTTTATTTATTGTGAGAGACAGAGCGTGTGTGAGCAAGGGAGGGGCAGAGAGAGAGAGGGGGGAGAGAGAGAATCCCAAGCAGGCTCTGTGCTCTCAGTGGAGAGCCTGATGCGGGGCTCAATCCCATGAACTGTGAGATATGACCTGAGCCTAAACCAAGAGTCAGTTTAACCAAATGAGCCACCCAGGCGCCCCTTTAAATTATGTATATTGTTTTTGAAAGACATAATGCCACTGCACATTTAATAGACTACAATACAGTGTATATATAACTTTAAAAAAAAAATTTTTTTTTTAACGTTTATTTATTTTTGAGACAGAGAGAGACAGAGCATGAACAGGGGAGGAGCAGAGAGAGAGGGAGACACAGAATCTGAAACAGGCTCCAGGCTCTGAGCTGTCAGCACAGAGCCCGACACGGGGCTTGAACTCACGGACCGTGAGATCATGACCTGAGCCGAAGTCGGATGCTTAACCGAGCAAGCCACCCAGGCACCCCTTGTATGTATAACTTTTATATACACTAGAAAACCAAAATATTCATGTGACTTGCTTTATTGAGATATTTGCTTTATTGTGGTTGGCTGGAACCAAAACTGCAATATCTCCAAGGTATACCTGTATACTGCTGAAAATACCAAATCATCAACGGAATTTCTTCTATTCCCTCTGGCCACTCAGCTGCAGAAAAGCAGCAGGGCAAGAGAGAACATGATAAATGACAGTAAAACAAAATACTAAATAATAAAGCTCAGTATGTTTGCTGTGGTAGGCTGAATAATGGCTTCCCAAAATATCCACGTCCTAAACCCTGGAACCTATGAATGTTCAGGGACTGTACAGATGTTATTTAGTTAAAACTCTTGAGATAGAAAGATCATCCTGGATCATCTAGGTGGACTCTAAATGGAATTACAAGTGTCTTTTTTAGAGGGAAAAGGCCATGTGATAATGGCAGCAGGGGTAGAAAAGGCTATCTATCAGATGTAGCCATGGATTCATGGTAATGACCCAGTAATGAAGAGAGTCTCCAGAAGCTGGTAAAGTCAAGAAAATGGATTCTTCTCTAGAATTCCTGGGAGAAGCATGGCTATAGTGACACCTTGATTTTAACCTCAGAGAGAGCCGTTTTGGATTTCTGGCTTCCAGAATTATAAGAGAATAAATGTATTTTGTTTTAAACCCTTGGGTTTGTGGTAATTTGTTAAACTAGTCACAGTAAATGAGTACACTTGCCTTTAAGGCTGATGTGAAAAAAAAAATTCCTTCGTCAAGGTAATTACCCAACTGACAACTTTGAGGGGTTTGAGTCAAAAACAAAAAACAAAATAAAACATGGGGGTGGGGGGTCCAGTCAGTAATGCTGTCTAAGAACACCATTAATTCAGTCATGTACTACCCAAATCATTCATAATGTTTTAAAAGAGGAAAAAACTATTATAACAAATTATTTCTGCTTGAGGATATACACATAATTTTCACCTAATTTAAAAAGATTCAATTTACTCACCTCATCCCATTCTAAAATAAAGCTTTGGATTTTAGAACCATTGTCACTAGGTGCCTAAAAGAAACACCAAAAAACAAAATGAGTACAAATTAGTACGTTTGTAAAAGATACTGTGATGATCTAATTTGAGGAACTGATTGTGTTACAGATGTTCTCTGTGACTTAACTCCAGAAAAACTGCACAGAGAATAGATACACATGTATTTATAACCTCACAATCCTTTTAAATACAAGGAAAGAAACAAAGCAAGAGGCTACTCAAGTTTTTCTGAACGGCAATCTCTTGTAGCAAGAACGAACTTAACTTTTATGATCCATTATAAAAAAAAAAATCACTTTGCCTTTTATCAGAAGGTTTTTATCAGCTTTAAGTTCCTAGGATTGATCCTGTCATTTTCATTAAAACTCATTTTACAATCTAAAAGTATACTATGTAATACACCAGAGTGAAAGAACCAGAGGGCAGGGAAGAACTCCAAGGGGCACACTGTCTGGATCTTTGCTTCTAGACACAATGTGCCGTTACCTAAGATAAGACTGCTCATTCATCAATCTGCTAATCTTCAGTGGTGAAAATTTCAGTCTCCCTTAGCATTTTATTCTATTTAATCACTCTAGAACTCAAGAGTTTCAACCTTGTTTCTACTTGAATTTTCTTTCTACAATTTCAACTTGTTTCCTCTCTTTAGTCCTCACTTTAGATGCAGAACAACCGATCACTACTCTCCTTGTAACTTCATCCATTTGAAGACAAGTGACTCTAAAACTCCTGTTATAAAAATTAAAAAACCTTAGTTTTAAAAAAATGTTTATTTATTTATTTTGAGAGGGAGAAGGGGCAGATGGGGGGGAGGGGTGGAGAAAATCCCATACAGGCTCCTCATTGTTGGCACAGAGCCCAACACAGGGGGTTGATCTCACAAACCTGTGAGACCATAACCTGAGCTGGTATCAAGAGTTGGATGCCTAAGTGATGGAACCACCCACGTACCCCAAATAAGCTTGACTTTTGAAAAAGTTCTCCAGAGAACTGTAATTCTCTGGACTCTATCTAGTTTTCATATAATATTGGCAACCATGTTAATAGCAATCAAAGATGGTCAAATTTTTAATGAAGAGTCTTTTCTAACATGGAGGTCCCAATTATCTGTGAAACATCAATACAGATCTTATGTTTCAAAATTAAACAATTTTTTTAATGTTTATTTATTTTTGAGAGAGAGAATGTAAGCAGGGAAGGGGCAGAAAGAGAGGGAGACACAGAATCTGAAGCAGGCTCCAGGCTCTGAGCTGTCAGCACAGAGCCTGAGGCGGGGCTTGAACTCACGAGCAGTGAGATCATGACCTGAGCTGAAGTTGGATGCTTAACTGACTGAGCCACCCAGGTGCCCCTTATGTCTCAAAATTTTAAAAAAACTGTATAATTTTTAACTGGTTAACATGACCAGAATTTGCTATGTAAGTTACAGGAATAGCTCACTGATTGGCACAGCAATGGCACTTATAAATGATTACAGCAGGGATGGGGCAGAACTGAAACCCTGGGAAATTCAACTCTTACACAGCAGAGGAAGAAAATCCCAAGATAAAGACTGCAAGTCTCAGCAACAAGTGTGTGATATAAAAATATACTTCCCCAGAGTTAATGCCGCCAGATTGTTCTAGTCTAGTTGCTAAGTTTGCACATGTATTTTCCTTAATTTCTTCTACTTTATTTTGTGAAGCTTTTCAAGTCAAGGAAATGGATTCTCCTTGAGTCCTTGGGAGAAGCATGCCTATAGTAACACCTTGAATAACCTGTGACCATTTCTCCAAGATAGAGGGGAAACTATTAAGTGTAAAGTGTTTTACATTATCTCATTTAATCCTTATATCAGCTCTTTACAACTGTTATCCAAACTATACAGAAGAGGAAATGGAGGTTTTAAACAACCCAAATAAGTAGCCCCAACCATGCTGATTACCATGCATATATAGGGCCATTTCTGAAGAGTACAAGCCTGGGTAACCTGTGTGGGCCACAAAGAGGTAGCACTGTTTATATCCTACACAGACCTGCTAGGATACTGTTAAAGACAAATTTCAAAATTCAATTTTATCTTTAGAATAAAGAGCAGTGCCCTACAGAAATCCCAACCTACATGAAGGTCACTGGGCTGCTACCCTAACTGTCCTACCAAAAGGAAAGAACCTTAGCATACTGACAAACAAAATGCTACTCTGACATGAAATAAAATTAGTCATACTTAATCACACATGAAAATGTATGTAGAACATACTTGTCTGATTTATGTGTGCTAACAGCACTTGAGTACTTCTTCCTACATAAAGCATCTAATATCCTCAAAAGAACTAAGGACTAACAAGCCCCAAACAAGTAGTAAGCTCCAAATTTTCAAAATCTTTCAGAAAGAAAGCTATCCCTGAGTTTTACTCTTTGGGTATAAGCAGATAATTAAATAAAGACTAGCAGTTATTTTTCTCTTTGCAAATCAATGGTTGCTATGGTATTCCCTTCTGGGGGATGTTTATACATTTTGTTGGGGGTGTTTCTGACTATCACAGTAAGGGCAGAGGGAGGAAAGGCTGACTTTTAGGACTGGGGATCAAGGATGCTAATGGTTCTGCACAGCATGGGGCAATACACACAATGAAAAATTGTTCTCTTTCTCTAGGACTTCTCTGAATGTCTTCCTGGACATCCACGTAGGTGAAATATCTGTTTATAATTATCAGAGCCTAGAACCTAATTTCATTTTACAAGGTATTTTTTTTCTATAGTTTTAAGTTACTGGATTTTGCCAAAATATAACTACTCTGCAATTTGAGAAAGACTACTTAATTTTGTTCAAAAATTTACTAACACTCGTGTATCATTTCAGCAAATCATGTCTCCAATGACAATGCTATATGTGGTATTTGAGTTACCAGTTCTATCTGTGGTATATGTTTACTTCATTATATCTCCTTGTGCAGGTGGACCTAAACATTTATATGTTAACATATATATTATTCTATTAAAATGCAGAGTATTTAATGGAATATTCCTTTAAGCCATCATATTGATATTTTTAAAACTCTGAGTCTAGTTATTATAAACCCCATTTTAGGATAAAATTCAGGATAAAGACATTGGGATGAGCTTGAGAAGCACTGCTGAGACTCTTAATGTTATCCCATGTCCAGTACAATAAGGACTGATAATTATATATGAATCTTTTCTGCTATATTTACATATAGTGAAGAAAAGCCATTAGGAGTATTACTTAAAGATATAACAAATGCCCATATACTATATGTAAAGAAGAAGAGCAAGTTAGCTTAGAGTTCTTTTTGTATCCAAAAAAAAAAAAAACCCCAAACAACAACTGAAATTTAATATTAGTGGGGGTGGGAGGAGTAAACGTCCAGTTGGAAATACTCTAAAGAATATTGTTACCTTCCATTGCAAAGTGAGTGAATTTTTGGTCCGATTGGCTATCCTTGGTGGATTAGGTACATCAGGTTCACAGCTTAAGGTGGTAAAGCTTTCAGCTTCTGAAGGAGTTCCCTTTATAGAATTATATTCTGCCTGGACTCTATGGTGATAAAATATATAGTTTTAACCAGCAGAATCACTGTATCCTACCTTCAACAGCCATCAACCTTTAAGTACTTGGAAATTAGTAAGGTGCCCTCTAAATATTCTATCTAATTCTATCTAAGAAAACATGGGTGGAGTTTCTGGCCGGCTCAGTTGGTAGCTTGATCTTGGTGGTTGTGAGTTGAGGGCCCATGTTGGGTATAGAGATTACTTAATTTTTTTTATTTTTATTTTTTAATGTTTATTTATTTTTGAGAGACAGACAGACACAGAGCACGAGCAGGGGAGGGGCAGAGAGAGGGAGACACAGAATCTGAAACAGGCTCGAGGCTCTAAGCTGTCAGCACAGAGCCCAATGCGGGGCTTGATCTCACAAACCGTGAGATCATGACCTGAGCTGAAGTCAGTGCTTAACCGACAGAGCCACCCAGGAGCCCCTTTAATTTTTTTTTTAATGTTTGTTTATCTTTGAGAGACACACACACACACACACACACACACACACACACACACACACACAGAATGCGAGCAAGGAAGGGGCAGAGAGAGAGGGAGACACAGAATTCAAGGCAGGCTCCAGGCTGAGTTGTCAGCACAGAGCCTGATGTGGGGCTCAAACCCATGAATGGTGAGATCATAACCTGAGCTGAAGTTGGATGCTTAACCAACTCAGCCACCCACGCGCCCTGAGATTACTTAAATAAAGTCTTTAAAAAAAAGAAAACACATGCATTAGAAGTAAAGGATGGCCCTTAAAAAAAAGAAAGACAGGATAGACCCTTGGCTTTCATCTTTTTTTTAATGCAACCCAAAGTAAGAAACACATTTTAATTTTTTTTATTTTTTTATTTTTTTATTTTTTTTATTTTTGGGACAGAGAGAGACAGAGCATGAACGGGGGAGGGGCAGAGAGAGAGGGAGACACAGAATCGGAAACAGGCTCCAGGCTCCGAGCCATCAGCCCAGAGCCCGACGCGGGGCTCGAACTCACGGACCGCGAGATCGTGACCTGGCTGAAGTCGGACGCTTAACCGACTGCGCCACCCAGGCGCCCCAAGAAACACATTTTAAATTGTGACAAAACTGTATGTGTGATTATGTACTTTCTCATACACATACTTGAAAGGAAAGAGTCCTGAAACAATATCCCTAAGGGTAATATACAGATACTTTCCATTCTATTTGATTATTTCTTTTAAATAATGCTGAATCTAATCCACAAAATTTCATGATTCAATATGGGTTGCAATCTACAGTTTGAAAAGTACTCAGATGGACAATACTTAGGGTTCACCCACAGAAAGTCTAATTAAAGATTTAATTTTATAGTTTAATAGGAATAATCTTAACCACAAATACTTTTTTTTTTTTTTAAACAGAGGTGACTAACCAAGTACACATTAATGACTCACAGCTGGGAAGGCTGAAAATGTTGGTAATTTATAATAGAACTACGCAGAATAAAACAGTATCTAAGTTACTTCTTAGTTAAATGTTGTGATTTTTTTTTTTTTTTTTAAGATTTTAAGTAATCTCTATACCCAACGCAAGGCTCGAACTTAACAACCCCTCCATCAAGAGTCACACACTCCACTCACTGACTGAGCCAGTCAGGCGCCCCTAAATGTTGTGAAATTTTAAGAGTTTTAATATCCCAAACTCTTTCTGGAACAGGATGTAGTAAAAATACATTAAGTACAAGCCAAATATTATTTATGTTTCTGTTTAGTAAAAATTTCAAAAGCTGGGAGTTTTCCATGTGATAAATTAGATATGTAGACATATTATTATCTATATATTCATTCCAATCCAAAAATCTTACAAACAGGATGATTAACCCTTCAATATAACATTTCAATGCAATGTTTTTGGTTTTTGTTTTTTTTTTTGGAATGTATTAATAATTATACCAAAAGAAAAACCAAAGCCAACATATTCCATGTTTTAAATCCAAAATTAGTACTTAAATTATATGCTACGCTTTTAATGAAATCATTTTAAAAAACTACCTACACTATATCATATTAGAGCAATACACAGGAGTTCCTTACTTTGCATGGTAATCTGTAGCTGGCTTGAGATCATTTAAAGTGACACTTGTTTCTTCTCCTCTGGGGGAAAAAAAGGAACATTTCACTGTCTGATAAATAAGCATTTCCAGAAGATTTACATTATGTGCTACCGTTTGTGGTAGTTTATGAAATTATACAGCTTTTTACTTTACCAACTATAACCATGTTCAGATTCCACTAGTACAGAATTTGTGTAATAAGGATATGTGCCAAACTTATGTATTTGCATATCACTTTAAAACAAAAAGGTGTCCTAGGCAAATCAATTGTGTAAGCCAAACTTTTTTTTTTGAAGTGTAGTCAGGAAAGATATTTAGTTTATTAAAAAAATTAAAATCAGTACAGTTTCAATTATTTAAAAATCCATTTTGCCCAATTAAAATGTGAAATACCACGTGTGCTCCTGAAAGCAAAACCACTAAATTTTTACAAGGAGTGTGCCACTACTGCATTTTATTAGAATGTAACATGGAACCTTATTTAAAAATTTATAGTTTAATGAGATTAGAAAAAAAGTGAATAATCTGAAGTATAGCATTTTACTCATGGCCACTATTACACTTTCAGGTTTTCAAACATAATGGCACACATCTTTTTAAAATAATAATTTGATACGATTACTTGTATATGTGGTCAAAAACCCAGACCATTTTCCATCTTTTTGTAAAAATCACTATTCTCTGTTCCATTTCCTTCAGCCAAATTTCTCTCCTCTCATTTTATGACACCCTCCTCCATCTTTTCTCAAATCAAAACCAGGAAATATGAGAAAGAAAACCTTTCCCATTGAGGGAAGAACACTTAATGAATTGGGCAGTTTCAGTAGAATCTTCGGAGAGAGACCTTAATTGGTGCAGAGTAAAGAAGGTGACTAATGTCTCTCTTCTGCTCTCTGATCAGGCTGCAAATGGAAATAAATGCTTCATCTTAGCAGACAGCTATAACTAACTAGAAACAGCCATTAACATAAAAAGAAACCTTGATGTTGATGGTCTTTTATCTCTTATTTACCCCATAGGTAACTCTGTCTCCTTTAAGACATATGAATAGAATAAACACAAGGAAGTCTCAATAGAGAGAAGGAGACAGGACATTTTTCTAACCGTACGTTACTAGATGATAGATACTGGAGCAGTTTCACTTTCCTTTCTTCCTTACATTAGCTATTTTTTGAAAAGATACCAAGAAGGCTATGTGTCCAGTGTTGTATGCTAATTATCATCATTCAAATGACTAACCCTTTTGCAATCTTCCCAGTGCTTAAATTATAATAATCAACTTCACTCTTTACTTTTCCATTAGAATAAGCAATATAAACCATTTCTATTTGACAAACGAAAAAAACTATTTTACAACTGTCAGTCATAAATGTCACATTTTTAGCCAGTGACTCTAAGGCTTCTTGGTGTGTAATGAAACTTTTGACCCAAGGAAATAAAACTTTTGAACCAATCAAAATATGATTATTAACATACTAACATACAAATAAGGAACAATGATACTAACTTCATTTTACAATAGGGCATTAGCTTGACATGTAAGAATTAAAGCCAACTCCTTGGAGGAGAATTACCTGATTTCACAAGTTCACAATCTAAGAGTTCTCCATTTCTGATCTGGGCTTCTACTGCTACGATTTATACTTATATCTCAGGAATATGTGAACAGTGAAACATTTATTAGGGAGCCTACTGAAAACTACTAAAGCTGAATGTGGCCAATGAAAGCAATTATTCCAAGGGAGTGTAGACAGATGTGTACCAGCTGGCATTGGGATTACATACACTGAAATCAGTATCAATTATCAATTAATAGATTCAAAATGAAAGCATCAAGAGGGAAAAACAGAACAAAATTAGTATTAAGCTCTTTATATAAACCCCTGGCTTATATAATGGGAGGGAGTGAAACATAACAAATACTTACGCATACACACTTTTATATTTCCCATCTTTCCCAGTACTTGAGACCAGAATATCGTAACTATAGAGCTCTGGCACGGTAGTCTCATCTGTTTCACCATTTATGAAGCTGGAAGGAGGTGACCAGGTTAGTACTACTGTCCTTGACTGGATGTCTGAGGCCTGCAAAAACATAATATTTAGAGCTGTCTGAAACAACTGTAATGAGCACAAGGAACAATGAAAATCTAATGAGGTTTCAAGATTAAACAAAATATATCTGTATCTACTTATACAAAATGGCTCACAAACAGAAGCCTATCCATTTGTAGAAGAGATATAATTTATTGTGAAAGGGCAAATGGGTTCAATAAAAAAATCCAAGGACCATTATGGGCCACTTAAAACTATTAGTGTAAACACCATACACAAAAAAGAATGGGGGAAAAAAGTCCACTTATAACGTATTTGAAAAGGTTCATTTCCTCAATTTAGAAAGTATCTTATGGGGTACCTGTTTCAGTCTAGTGTCTAACTCTTGATTGTGGCTCAGATCATGATCCAATGGTAGTGGGACTTAGTCTTCTGTCAGGCTCTGTGTGAGCATGGAACTTGAGATCTCTTTCTCTCTCTCTTTCCCTCTCTCTCCCCCCTGGCCTCCCCCTCTCTCTTTCTGCCCCTCTCCTCTGCTTGTGCTCTCTGCTTTTAATTAAAAAAATAAAACTAAAGTGTCTTACAGTAAGAAAACAACTCGAGAAAAATGAGCAAAGGATATAAACTGACTAAAGAAATATAAATTGATAATCTAACAAATGATGTGTAAATGCAGTCACAATTAAATAAATGTAAATTAAAACAAGATACCACTTTTCATCCAACAGACTAGGAAGATTAAAAAGTTAGTAATGTGTCCACTGTGTTAAGGTTTATAGAAATGAGTTGAAGTATATATACAACGTTGTATTAGTTTCAGGTGTATAATACAGTGAGACTGAACAATTCTATACATTTCTTAGTGCTCACCATGGTAAGTGTATACTTTTCTTTTTTTTTTAAGATTTTATTTTTAAGTAAACTCTAAACCCATTGTGGGGCTTGAATTCACAACCCCAAGATCAAGAGTCACATGCTCCATTGAACTGAGCCAGCCAAGCACCCCTGATAATGTATTCTTAATCCCCTTTATCTTTTTCACCCATCCCCACATTAATTTCCCCTCTGGCAACCACCAGTTTGTTCTCTGTATTTAAGAGTCTGTTTTTTGGTCTCTTTTCTTGTTTGTTCATCTGTTTTGCCTCTTAAATTCCACATAGGAGTGAAATCATATGATATTTGTCTTTCTCTGACTCATTTCACTTAGCATTATACTCTCTAGGTCCATCCATGTTGTTGCAAATGGTGAGATTTCATTCTTTTTTATGGCTGAGTAATATTCCATTGTATATATGTTACCTATATACCACATCTTTATTCATTCATCTATGAATGGATGCTTGGGATTGCTTCCATACTTAGCTATTGTAAGTAGTGCTGTAACATAAGAGTGCATAGATCTTTTTGAATTAGTGTTGAATTAGTGTTTTTGTTTTCTTTGGGTAAAAACCCAGTAATCGAATTACTGGATCATATAATAGTTATGTTTTTGACTTTTTGAGGAACCTCCACATTGTTTTTCATAGTGGCTACACCAATTTGCATTCCCATTAAAGTGTATGAAGGTTCCTTTTTCTCCACATCCTTGCCAACATTTGTTATATTCTTTTTGATTTTAGCCATTCTGACAGGTGTAAAGTGGTATCTCATACTGGTGTAGTCCCAATAGTTTAATTTTGCTTTTGTTTCCTTGCCTAAGGAGACATATATAGAAAAATGTTCTATAGCTGATGTCAAACAAATTGTTGCCCATGTTTTTTTCTAGGAGTTTTATGTTTTCAGGTCTCAAATTTAGACCTTTAATCCATTTTTAGTTTATTTTCATGTAATTGCATTCATAATTAAATAAATGCAAATTAAGACAAGGTACCAATTTTCTTCCAACACATTGGGAAGATTAAAAAGCTAGTAATAACCATTGTGTTCAGGGTTTGGAGAAATGCACACTCTCTTAAATGTAGGTAAGACTATATATTAGAGTATGTATTGGTATGATCTTTGTGTAGAGCTACTTGGGAACTATCATAAAAATTTACTTTATAGTTCAAGAATTCCATTCCTGGTAACTTTTTTCAGTAAAATATCCTATGAACTTACATAAGTACATAAATATATGGAAATCATCTGAAATGAGTCTTCTATTTGTATGCTACTTTAGAGGTAAAATTTGCTTTTATATTCATCTCATTTGATTCTTGCAATTACCCTCTAAGACAAAAAAGATACATTTTACAGAAGAAACGTATTCAGAAAGATTAGGTGACTTCTTTGAAGTCACTCAACTAGTAGTGAGTAGGACCTGAATAAATCAGTTCTTTTCCCATTACACAATGCCTCCATACTGAACTCACTTCTAGGTAGCAGCTGTTTTCAGCTAAAACAGTAGTTAGGAAGCTACTGAAATGACAATCCCCTTGTATGGATACTGGGATCAGGAAGTGAGAGAATTATTCTGAAGATAACTCAAAGGTCGAGTCTAAGGAAACCTGGAGTCATCAGACGTTTCAGTGAACATTAAAAGGAAAAGGAGAGGATAAAAATTCTGAAAGTAAAAAGGTACTGAATAAAAGGCAATCGATGTCTAATTTTAAGCATTATTAAAATAGGGGGTGGGAGGGAGGAAAAAAGAAAAAAAAAAAGATGTCAGTAGATTTTGACAGAATGAGACTTAAAACAGTTTCAAAGAAGCCCGATAATAAAGACAAATACTTTCATCTATACAGTTAATTATTTCTAGCATGTGAGGAAATACAATACCATTATACTCCATTTTATGGAAGAAGTAGTTTCAGAAAGGTTAAGTGACTTGTAGGTCACTCAACCACTGAATGTGTAGCTGAGGCTGAGATTAGCACCATGTTCTCCCCTACACACTGCACCTGAGTCACACTGAGTGAGCTTTTTTTTGGGGGGGGGGGTTCTCAAATGTGCCATGTTCAGTATTTTTCAAACATTGGTCACTTTGCACTACTCTCCCCACACTAATTCCCACCCCCACCCATAGCCCACAACATCCAATTACTACTTTTTCTTTAAATTTCAGTTCAATTATTCTTCCTTAGGGAAATTTATTTTGACACCCTGTCAAGGCCTAGCCCCCCTATTATTGTATTTTCTTATAGCACTGTATCTCTTTGTTCTGGCACTTCACAGATAGAATTTTATATTTACTGCATGATTTATTCTACTAACTGAAGCTCTGAGGGCAGGGGCCATACCTATCCTTTGCTTTTCATCCTATCTCCAGCTTTTAGCACAGCATGTGGGATTTTATTACTGGTCAAATATTTATGGAATAAGTGAAAACTCATTTAGTTTGATGCTCTAAATGAACCAGAGCATGTGAAAACAACTACACACACACACACACACACACACATACACACACACTCTCCTGACCTACACTTCACAAGTAATTTAGTAAAGGAGTTATAGCTACCCAAACTATAAAAACAAACTAAAATAAAACAAAGCAAAACAAAACAATCAGCATTACTTTGTTTATGACACAGGACTTATTTTACAAAATTACATCTTCCTCATAATGCTGGGCAAGAAATTCTTTAAAAGAATTATTCCACAATTTATGGCCTGAAAAATTACACTTTTAATATTATATACTATAACAAGTAAATACTGCTGGTATTAGCCAGTATGTCATTCAAATACCAATCCTATTAAGGCTTGCAAATTTCTTTTTTTAGTAAATCTAGTGATATACATAGATCTTGGAAGGACATTGACTGAATTTCAATACTACTTATTAAACCCGCTCTTGCTTCAGATTCCTTTTCTGTAAAATAGGGAAAATAGTACACAGAAGGTTGTTCTGGAATTAAAGAAAATAATGGATATGTTTTCGAAGTACTTTGAATAGAATCTGACACTAGTAAACTTGCATTAGCTATTACTATGGAATAATTTTGCTCATGTTTCTATAATTTACATGTATAAACTCAGTTCTGTTTTGAGAGAGAGAGCGAGTGAGCAGAGGAGGGGCAGAGAGAGATGGAGACACAACAGATTCTGCACTGTCAGAGTGGAGCTCGTTTTTTAATGGGCTTAAAAAATTCAATTTGTATGAGCATTTAAAATTAATCTTATGTCAAATCTGATGTAAATATATTTCCTATTAGGAATGATAGCCTTTACTTAGGCTATTTAAAAAACAAGCAGAAAATTTTACGTAGCCAGTTTTACTGCCATACCTTTTGCTGATTTTCTGATTTCTGCCGTTACATCTATACTTATAAAGGGCTAGGGAATATTAACTTTCTTCTATAGTTTAATTCTTTTTACATCTAGAGTTAACTGAATACATTTCACATGGAAATAGTATAAACAGATTTTTAAAAAACTGATGATCAGTGGTACTCACATTATTTATTACATCCTTGTCTCTTCCAATGATTTTCAATGTCATTGCTTAATGACATATGAAGCATATATTAAATCCTAGTTTAAAAAATGAATTCTTGGGGGTGCCTGGGTGGCTTAGTCAGTTGAGGGTCCGACTTCGGCTCAGGTCGTGATCTCACGGCTCTCGTGAGTTTGAGCCCTGCATTGGGCTTGCTGGTGTCAGCCTGTCAGCAACAGAGCCTGCTTCGGATCCTCTCTCTGACCCTCCCCTGCTCACGCTCTCTCAAAAAATAAAAAAAAAAACATAAAAGAAATGAATTCTTGACTGACTATTCTGCTTCACTGATCAACAGATCTCTCCTTATATGAGATCTACACTGATCCATTATTGATATCACATTACTTATAATACAGCTTTTTTAAAAAAAATATTAAATTTATTTACTTATTTTTGAGAGATTGAGAGAGAGCGAGCAAGCAGGGGAGGGGCAGGAAGAGAGGGAGACAGAATCCCAGGCAGGGTCTGCACTGTCTGCATGGAGCTGCATGTGGGGCTCGAACTCATGAACTGTGAGATCATGACCTGAGTCAAAACCAAGAGTCAGACGCTTAAGCAACTGAGCCACCCAGGCACCCTAAATTTTTATTTAAGTAATTTCTATACCCAATGTGGGGCTCGAACTCATGGCCCCACGATCAAGAGTCACGTGTACCTCTAATATGGTTTTAAGAAAGGACTTAATTAAAATATACCAAAATCCTATGTGAATAATACTGAATATAAATGTCAAGAGAATACATACAATACTTACCACTGGTTTGACAATGTTGGAAAGAAGTGCTTCAAAAGCTTTAGTTTCTTCATCTTTCTCTTAAAAAAAAAAAAAAAAGAATATTAAAAAATGAACTAAATACATTCATCCCTCTCCCTCCACAATGTGTCTTCTGAAACTATGTTTGTAATCTGAGATTTTTATTTCCTAGTTTTTACTTTAGTTCATATTCAGCAGTTTGTGGCTCTTCAGGATTCTTCACTTCAGTTTCTATTTCCATTTTAACTGTGATCACTAATTATAATACCATTATATATATATATCTGAACCAGTCACTAAGTTTTTCTAATATAAAGTATATTGTTTTTCATAGTTAAAAAAAAATACTCTCTGAAATTCTCATTTCCCAATCTCCTACCTCTTAACAGTTACAAGTTAACTATTTGTTTCTTAAAAGGTCTTAACTATGGTTCCCAAAATATAAATGACTTGACCAGAACTTGTATTCATAACTGATATATCTGAAACTTTAGCTTAACTCTTCTGAAATATCATTCATTCTGATTTCAGAATGATCAGAAGGTCTCAAAATTATGGGGAAATATTTTTGTTAATATAACAGTTATGAGGTTGTTAAAGCATTAAAATGTGTTGGTGAGGAATGGAAATCATAAAGAAAAGGAAGTAGTGCTCAGAGTTCATATAGTAGAAATTACTCACAAGCTGGGGAAGGTTCCTAAGGAAATATGGGGATTTTAAGAGAAAAAACTTCTGAATAAAGTAATGGAGACTACTCAATCCTAACTACAGAGTATATAGATAGACTGGTAAATGACACAATGAGTTGCTTTCAAGGACTTACATATAAAGAAGTTGGGAGAAATAAAAAACTGAAGTTGATAAAAACCAGAACAGCCATGTCAAAGGCACAGAAAGAGAGGAAAATGAATATGAATGAACTTTATTAGGGTTTTTCTTTCAGACAGAAATTTCTCTTGGCTAGTAAAATTTACAATATAAGGGAAATTACTAATTGAGCTTTCCCAAATTGTAAAAAGAAGTACCCTAGCAACAATTTGGGTTCTAAAACTTTTTCTCACATTTAGAAGTGTTATTAATCTACAGCTTATCTGGAGCATGATGAAATAACTGAAAGAATATACTTTTGGTTGATTAAATAATGATGAAAAGCACCAACAGGAATAGATGAGTGTTTTAAATAGTTACCTTCTATTTCTGTATCAATTTGTGCACCACCTTTCCCTTTCCCGGACTTGTTCTTTGTTGATCCTATGTTTACACCACTAGCATTTTGCGCTTTTATAAGCCCATTATGTTCATTTATGGGAGAAGGGCATTTCTGGGGTGATGATGGTGGACTGCTCATTTTATCCTTCTGTGTTCCTTGGCGATCCTTTAATTTTTTCTGCAAACGTTCATATGTTTTGCTAGATCTTTCATCTCTAAAGTTGGACCTTCCATGTGTAGAGTGAGCATCTAAGAAGAAATAAAAATAGAAGGAATGGGAAGTAAATTTATCATTACATTATATAAAAATTATTATGAAACATTACAAAGAATAATTCTGCAAAACAAAGCTATTTCTATTTATCCATCAACTGACAGAACCAAGCTTTTTGATTATAATTATATATATCAAATAAATTTAGAGATATTTCTCTTCTTCATCTTTTCCCAATTAACTATTAATCTCCACAGAAGCAGCTTGGTGGTACGTTATGATAATCATAGGTGGGGAATAAGATCTGAATTGAAATGTGTACAGTTCTTTTTTTCTTCTGCTCTTTTGTAGCCATCATTTTTAGCATCTCTTTCAACTTCAAACATATAAAATACGTAAACAGAAAACCACCACCTGCCTAAATTCCCTGACGACTAAAACAAAACAAAAAACAAAACACCACAAACCAAATCATTACTGAAAAATAAAGTTTTAGGAATTAAGGAAAAAAAGTGGGATTGTTTACTAAGAACAGAATCCAGGTACAAAATACTGCATCTCTGTATATCATAAACTCAAGGGTGTGATTCAGAAGAACATATTTATTTTACTAAAAGTCACATAACACTATAATAAAATCAATAAACTCCAAAAATATTGTTAAATTAATTGTCTTCAGAGTTTTTTAGTTTTAATTTAAAATCTGTAATGAGAAAAATATTTTTTAAAAAGCCTCAAAAATCTTAGTAAAGTTTTCATTTATCAGTGTTTTAAGAAAATTAGTACAATACTCTTGAAATGAGTATCACAAGGATAGGTACATAAAACATTAGCATAAAAAAAAATAGGCATTTGGTTATCTACATGTAAAAGAATGAGTCTGGACACCTACCTCACACCATATACAAAAATTAAAATGAGTCAAAGACCTAAATGTAGGAAGTAAAACTATTAAACTCATAGAAGGAAACACAGCTGTAAATCTGTATGACTTTGGGTTAGATAATAGTTTCTTTGATATGACACCAAAAGCACAAGCAATCCAAGAAAAATAAATCAGATTCACCAAAATTTTCTTTTCTGCATTAAAGGATACCACTGAGAAAGTGAAAAGACAATACGGGAGAAAATACCTGCATATCATAAATCTGATAAGGACTTGTATCCAGAATACATCAAAACTATTACAGCTCAACAATAAAAAGACAAATAACCCAAATTAAAAAAATGAGTGCAGGATTTGAATGGAGATCTCTTGAAAAAAGATAAACAAATGGCCACTAAAGCAAATGAAAAGATGTTCAATATCAGTAATGAGACAAGCAAATCAAAACCACAATGAGACAAAAGTTCATACTTACCAGAATGGCTAGAATCAAGTTTTAACAAGGATATGGAGAAATTAGAACCCTCACACATTGCTGATAGAAATGTAAAATAGTGCAAACACTAAGGAAAAGTTTTGCAGGTTCTCAATATAAGCCAGCAATTCCACTCTTAGATATATACCCAGAAGTGAAAACCTGTCTACTTGTTTACAACTGTCAAGGCATCATTATTCATAATAGACAAAAAGTGGAAACAACTCAAATGCCCATCAGTTAATAAATGAGTAAACAATGTTATATCCACATAATGTAGTACTTTTCAGCCATAAGCTGGGAGTATCATCATGCTACACTCTTGAACTAAGCCTTAAATAGCCCAAATGAAAAAATGCTAGACATAAAAACAACATATTGATTGAACATTTATATCAAATATACATATTGTGCATATATTTATATGAAGGAGCTAGAATTTCCTTTTCATGGAGGCAGCTACTGGTTATAAAACTGTTATTTGGATCCAGTGGCGGATGCTTTGGCTTATAATCTTAAATACAATACGACTCTTGTCTTCCATCACCGGGTAGCTAGTTTTTAAATTTGTACCCTTTAATGGGTTTGTATTTTTCACTTTCCTTCACAACATTATGAATCATATCCATGTATTCTAATATCCCCTCTGAACAACAATGGGTTCTAACAATGTGAAATAGCAATAATTATCACATCTAGTTTTTTATTGTAATTTTCTCAAACACCTTTTTAAAAATAAGTCATAATAGAAGAATGAGACTGATTTGTAGTATAAACTCTTACTACTCAAGTTTTCACTGGACCACTGCATGAGCCTTACCTGGGAGTTTGTTAGAGATGCAGAAACCCAAACTCCACCCAGACCCACAGAATCAATATGCATTACTTGGGCAACAGAAGTTAAGTTTGAAAAGTATATATGATACATGACATAACATATAAGATACTGCTTATAGGCTATGCTGTGTATTTAAAGTTCTATATTTAGAGTTGTTTACTCTGTAAATTTACTAAACATTAATGATAGATACTACTAAGTGCAGGTGACAAATAAAAAAGATTTAGTTCTCAGGGGGTTTACTGTCAAACAACGAAGACAGACATACAAATTAAAACAAAATCAAATTGTGTTAAGTTCTGTGAAGGAAACAGGTTTCAGTGTGAGTGACTGATAAGATCACAGAGGGTCTCTATGAAAGCTGAAATCTATCGGGAAAAAAACAGAGCCTTCTACAGAAAAGGGAAAAGAGCATTCCTGGTGGAGAGAACATGGTGTTCTCAAAAAGAGCTTGGAGGTTTTGAAAAGCTGAAGGGGGTGGGATGGGGACAAGTGGAACAAAGCAGTCAGAGGCCACAGGGCAGGGCCTTATCCAGGCCAGTGGTTTGCAACCAGGGCCAATTTTGGCCCATAGGGTTCATTCAGCAATGTGTGGAGATAATTTTAGTTGTCACAACTGGGTGAGGATAGGGGAGGGTGGGTTGATATGCTACTGTCATCTGGTAGGTAGACAGCATGGCTTCTCCTGAATATCCTACAATGCAGTTTTGTGCTCCAAAACAAAGACTCATCCATTCCCAAATATCAAGAGTACAGAGGTTGAGAAATCCTGGTCGAAGGCAAGGTTCAGGATTTTATTCTAAATAAAATGAAAAGTTTAAATAAAAATAGAAATCAGATTTATATTTTAAAATGATCACTCTGGCTGAGCTTGGATGGCTGGGGGCAAGAATGACAGCAGAGAACCAACTGGAAAACTGCTCTTGCAGTTGTTCTGACAAGAGCTGACAGTGGACTAGATTTGAGAAGAAGTGGGGAAAAAAGATAAAACTGGGAAACTTCTGAAAGTAAAGCTGGTAACAATTGATGCAGGGGTTAAAGAAGTAACAATCAAATTTGACTATATGCCTTTCACTTGAGCAAACTGAGTGGCAGTGGTATCACGTATCAAGACAAAGACGACAGAAAAAGCAGGCTACATAATTGAGATTTATGTTTAGAAACAATATAACTGAGATGCATGAGACATTTAAGTGGAGGTATCAAGAAGAAATTAAGCCTTCCGAAGCTTAGAGGCCAGGTTTTGGCTGGAGATACAAACCTGAGAGGAATTAGTATATGGTATTTAAACCCATAGGAAAGAATAAGATTACTTCTTTGTGGATGTGTGTGTGGTTGTCTATTCTTCCCAATAATTTGTCAACTCCCCGGGGGCCAATGTTGTATCTTATTTTGTTTTTTCAGTCCTTTACATAACCTAGCAACTTTGGTAAGTGGCATCACAGCTTTAAGGATTTAACAACAGTATGATTACTCCTGGCTGAAAACTTTCCTCAGAGCCTAGTTGGCAAGACAGAAGAAAAGCTCTGGTTTGAACATATCCTCACTAAATATTGCTGCATGATAGAAGTTATTTTACCTTTTTGATTTTGTTTACTTTTTGCTTTGAAGGGTGATCATGAGGATGAAATACTTAACACAGTGCTTGGGCAAGAGAACATGAGTATGACACTAGGTTGGTCATTTCTTTTATATAATAGGAGGATAGACAGCATCTGTTCTATCCAAGTAAAGAAGAACTAATTCCATAAAATAGGAATATTTTTTATCTTACCTACATCTCCATATACTTGAGAAGATTGATACTGTGGCATATACTGTGTTGCCATGTCTCCAGCTCCGGTCACTGGTGAGTACATATGGCGTGGTGGAGGGGGCATCATGGTTGGGACAGGAATGAAACCAGGCAGAGGAGGAGGATGTGGAGAACGGTGTATAACTGTGTGACCACCAGGATGAAACTCTGGTGCCTGAGGAACCACAACAACTCTCCGAACACCATTGTCTTCAATAACCTACAAATTGAACATTAAACATTTCTTCCATAAGATATAAGCAATTCTTTTGTAAAAGGTTAGAGTAGGAATTTTTATAGCATTAGAAGTTCATTAGAAGTTCATATTAAATACACTAAGTACACATGAATTAGTAGTGAACAAGATGAGGTAGTTTTTATTATACAATGCAATATAAATCTTAAAACACTGATGAGATTAGCTAAATAATAATAGAAATAATGAACTACAATATCAGGTATTTATTCCTATGTGTTATGTGCATTTAGTGATGCGTTAACAACAAAAGGAGACCCAAGGAAATTTTTGGGTCAAATAACAACAGGATTAGGAATTAATTTCCTTTTCCATATTATGGGTAGGAATAAGCTGTGGAAAGAACACAAACTGTGAAATAGATATGGGGAAAAAAACTGGATCCAGGTATCTAAAATCAACCATATATTGCATTTAGGTACAAAATTCTTATGACCATGACCAGGATAATTTTAACAGTTGAGGATCTTTTCAAGGGAGACAAACACCTAATATATTATTAACTCCCAGTTAAGCAAAGTATCTGTGGCTTTCAGTTTTAGAAATTACATATTTTCTTAAAGTTTTTATTTTAATTCCAGTTGGTTAACATACAGTGTCAAATTAGATTCTGGTGCACAATATAGTGAGTTAACACTTCCATACAACCCTGGATGCTCCTCACAAGTGCACTCCTTATTCTCCATCACCTATTTAACGCCAACTCCCCACACCCCACCGCCCCCGCTCTTGTAACCATCTGTGTGTTATCTATAGTTAAGTGTCTATTTCTTGGTTTGCCTCTCTGCTCCTTTTTTTTTTTTTTTCCATCTGCTCATTTGTTTTGTTTCTTAAAATTCCACATATGTGTGAAGTCATCTAGTATTTGTTTTTCTCTGACTTATTCTGCTTGGCATAATAAATACTCTCTAGCTTCATCTGTGTTGTTGCAAATGGCAAGATTTCATTCATTTTTATGGCTGAGTAATATTCCATTTTATATATACACCAAATCTTTTTTTCCCCTCAGATCTAGTATTAGGGTTCGGTTTAGTGACAGAAGAATGGTTAGAGTTAGGGTTGGGGCGGTGTGAGGGTATGTGCCTAACTCTAACCTCTAACCTTAACCATGAAGTTATCCTTCTGGAGAGGTCTCTGAAGTACTGGATAATAGGCACATATCCTCACACTGTCCCTAACCCTAACCATTATTCTGGCCCTAACCCATACCCTAATCTTAGAAATCATACCTTTTTGAAATGGGGTTTAAACTGTAGGAAAGGAGTTTTTAAAATGACAGATTTATTCCCTTTGAACCTCATTGGAGCTACAAGGAAAGCCTTCTGGATATAGGATTTTATCCCAAAATTAGGAATTCTTCTACCAAAACAGGGCCCCTACCTTTTTATTTTTATTTATTTTTTAATTGTTTTTAAACTTTTATTTATTTTTGAGAGAGACAGAGAGTAAGCGGGGAAGGGGCAGATAGAGAGGGAGACACAGAATCCAAAGGAGGCTCCAGGCTCTGAGCTGTCAGCACAGAGCCTGACGCAGGGTCAAACCCACATACAGATCATGACCTGAGCCGAAGTCTGATGCTTAACCGACTGAGCTACCCAGGTGCCCCAAGGGCCCTTACCTTTTTAGACTTACAAGATTACTATCAAGGTATAAGAAATCAATAATAATACTTTTCCCCTTCCTAAAGAAACAGAAAATTATTGAAATGCAAAGCGCTAACTTAAAGGCAAATCCTGATATTTTCAGGAAGAACAAGTTTTACTATTCTTTTTATTTATTTATTAAAAGCTTTTTTTTTAAAGAAAATGTTTATTTATTTTTGAGAGAGAGAGCGAGCGAGCACAAGTGGGAGAGAGGCAGAGAGAGGGAGACACAGAATCTGAAGCAGACTCCAGGCTGAGCTGTCAGCACAGAGCCTGACGCAGGGCTAGAATTTAGAAACTACGAAATCATGACCTGAGCCAAAGTCAGATGCTTAACCGACTGAGCCACCAAGGCACCCCAAGTTTTCTTAAGAATAGCAAATTTTGGGGGTGCATGGTTGTCTCAATAGGAAAAGCATGCAACTCTTGACCCTGGGGTTATGAGTTTGAGCCCCATGCTGGGGGTAGAGATTACATAAATAAACTTAAAAAAAAAAAAAGTAGCAATTTTTGTATTATAAATATATACATGCTTGGTAGATATATTAGAAAACACACTTGTTTAGGTATAGATAAGCTTAAATTACAAATAAATAATTATTGCTTTAGAAAAATTATAGTTACAATTAAAACAGCCTATTAAACTACCCTTACCTGTTGGAGTAGGAGAGGACTTGTAACATAGGACTAGAAGACCAAATGACTTCGCTGTTTTTTACATACTAACTCTAGAACTATAAATGCCTTGCTTCCAGCAAAATAAATGTCACATATCCTGCTTTTCTCCCTATTTTAACTCAGTTTTGAATTTAAAGCCTCAGACAAGTGTATGTAATTGGTAGAAATGAAATATCTGGATCCCTAGCTGGAGAATCTGGAAACCATAGCTTTTCACCCTCTAACCCACAGGAAGGGACATTAGGAGTCTGGAGTGGATTTTGAATAAGCCAAACCAGTGTCTGTTGCAATACACTACTTTCACCATTATCAACTCTCCAACTCACAAATATTACATGACTCCCGTTGTTGATAGGATTACAGTCCATATTCTCTGACACTGTTCAGTCTTGCTCCAACCTACCTTCCTAGATGTATTTTTCTTCTACACCAAATCCTGAACCCTTAACTCCAGCCAGGCTGGTATACTAAAAACCTATCTTCATACAGACCTATACATTTCTGTATCTTGGACTTTTGTTTGTGCCATCTTTCTTCTACTCTTTGCCTCCCCTTAATCTATAACTACACAAATCCCATCCATCCTTCCATATCTAGCTCTAACTTTACCTTCTCCATTCATTTTAAAAGCATTTTTTAAAGTTTATTTATTTTTATTTTGAGAGAGAGCTTGAGCAGGGGGAGGGGCAGAGAGCGAGAGAGAGACAGAATCCCAAGCAGGCTCTGCACTGACAGCAGGGCTCGATCTCACAAACTGGGAGATCGTGACCTGAGCCAAAATCAAGAGCTGGATGCTTAACTGACCAGGCACCCCTAAAAAATAATTTGTTTTTGACCACAACAAAGACATTGGTAATAATTAAGGCAAGAAACTAATGTGAGTAATGTCTTCGTAGGGTCACATACACTAATAGGGAGGATAAACACAAAAACAGAAGTAAATCATTTATATAATTTTGCAAGGTGATAAATATTATGGGGGGAAAAACAGGTAAGTGAGACCAGAAGTATTGTGGGAGTAGGACAGATTGCAGATAAGATAGAGTGACTAGGATACGCCTTATTGGCAAAATGAAATTTGAGCAGAACTGAAGGAATTAGCCATGGAGAAATCTGGAAGTGTGTTCTGGGCAGAGAAAACAGAACAAAGCCCCTAATAGATATAAGTAGCTTTAGTAGGAAGTCAGTGCAACTGGCTCAGTGTAAGAAGGAAGGGTAGAAGCAGGTAAGGTCAAAGAGTTAAAGGGAGTGGCCAGGTCAGGTAGGGCCATATGAGCTATTAAATACATGGACTTCAGTATTTACTCTCAGTGAAAGGGAAAACAATCACAAAGTTTTGGGCAGAAGGGTGATATAAGCCACTGGTGCCCAGCCAGAGGTGATTTTGTCCCCCTAAAGGGCATTTGGCAGTATCTGGAGACATTTTTGGCTGTCACAACTGGGGGCAGATACTACCAGAATCTAGTAGGTAGAACGGTCAGAGATGCTGCTCAATACCCTACAACACAGCAGACAATTCCCTATAACAAAAATTATTGGGCCTAATAAAATGTTTGTAGTGTCAAAGTTGAGAAATCTTGATATAACCTTACAATTAATAGGATTACTCTCTGGCTACTGAGTTGAGAATAGATTGTAGGGCAAGGGAAAAAAACAGGGAAACCAAGGAAAACAGGAAGCTATTGCAGTATCTAGGCAAGAAATGGTGGTGGGTTGGAGCAGGTGGTAAAAAGACATCCACATTCTGCATATATTTGAAGGCAGAACAACAAGATGAGCTGATGACACCACTGGAGAAGTGAGAACAAGAAGTTATGGAAGGGTGGTGTTCCATCAACTGTGAAGGGGAAGGCTGTAGGGTAGAATAAATTATTTTGGGGGGTGAGATTTGGAGTTTTAGGTTTTGGACACATGAATTTGCTTATGTCTATGAGACATCTAAGTGGAAATGTTGAGTATGTAGTTAGATATACTAGTCTGTAGTTCTGAAAAGACTGCAAAAGGGCAACCAAGCAAGGTAGGAAGAGGACTGTGGAGTCTGGAAGTTTGGTGAAGTGTATTAAGGAGGAAAGATCAACTTTGCTGCTGAAAGGTCAAGTAAAATGAAGACTAAAAGCTGACCACTGGATTTGGCAATGTGAAAGTCACTGTGACTTGGATGAGGACAGTTTTGGTCCTCATCCCCTAATCACAGGGGCAGACCCTGACTGGAGTGGGTAAGAGACAAAGTGGGGAGCAGAATTAGAGAGATAAAAGCCCAATTTTGGGAACTATTCCTGCAGAGGGGAACATAGAAATAGAGTGGTGGCTAGTAGTAGTAGAATCAAATATCTTAAAATTTGTTTTTAGGGAGAGCAATTACAACATGCCAATATACTAATCAGAATGACCCATCAGAGAATAAGAAATTGATGATGTGGAAGAGAGAGGAGAAAATGCAGGCAAAAGGGAATGGGATCCAAGACTCCAATGGGGGCACTGGGTCTAGACAGGAGCAGGAAAGTCTGTCTCTGTTCTAGGTGAAAAGGAAGAGTGTTAGTTGAGATGAGAGGGCAGAACACGTAACCCCAAATGTTGGTAGAGATGCGGGGCTAGGGGTCTGCAGAAGGTTTATTTTGATTGATTTCCATGAACCCTATCCCGACACCACAATCTCAATGACCTCTCCCTCTTATCATTTCTATTACATTTATTCTGTATCACTTGGTAGGTATTTATAACACTGCAGTGTTTGTAACTTTCCAAATGCATGTGTTTTATAACTTAACTGTAAGTTCCTCAAGGGACACGTATTAACTATTTAATGCTTGTAACAATATTACAAATAGGTACTATTATCTCCATTTTTCAGATGGGGAAACTGAGGCATACAGATGCTAAGTAACTCACTAAGATCACACAGGCAGTAAGTGGAGGAGCCAGTATTTGAACTCTTGCAATTTGGCTTTAATTCCATGTCATATCCATTTTGTAGACACAGAATCCACAGGTACCTGTCCTCCAAGGTCTTTTTAAATTTCACAACACAAGTGAGATATCTCACTGGTTAAATAGAAATGGCTAAATTACTTATGAAATTAAAAACCACTTTTCTTCTGAAAACGAACATTTAAAATACAAAGATAAGCTGTGGGAAAGAAGAATGGGAAGCTATTGTTTATTTGGTACAGTTTCAGTTCTGCAACTGAAGAGTTCAGAAACAGATGGTAGTGAAGGGAGTACAACACAGAATATACTTAATACCACTGAACTGTACATTTAAAGTTATAATGGTAAATTTTGTTATGTATATTTTAACACAATTTTAAAAAAGAAAGCTAAGAAACAGAAAAAAAAAAAAAAAAAAACAAAACCAAAAAATAAACACAACCAGGCAGACTAGGACCAAGAAAGTGTAGAGAACTGTTCCACTTCAAGTAACCATCTGAACAGCCAGTAGCTTTAGGGTGAGGCTGGGGGCACAAAACTATCCGCTAAGTCCAGCTGCTGACAAAAAACCAACCATGTAGACACTGAATTTTATATTAACAGGGTATACCAATGGTGATGATTAAAATAAAATCAACAAATTGTGGGGAAAAAAAGATAAAATACAATACAAATTAGTCTTTGTTAAAAAAAATTAAAACAAAGATAAGACAATGAAATAGAATTAAATAGGGCTATCCGCAGAGATCTGACCATCTAACCACATATGCCACACAATTTCTAGTGAGACAAAGCTTTGTTTCCCCCCCTTTATTGAACACAAACATAATTAAAAGGGGCTGCAGAAAAAGGAGGTTGTATTTACTATCTGTGTTCTCCACCAGAATATATGATAAATGACAAATCTGTTCTGCTTACCATCTTCTTCCTAACACCTGGAACAAGTCCTAGATATGGCAGATGCTCAAAGAAATTTGCTGAATCAATGATATGATCAGAAATAATGTATTCCATTAGTTCTACTAGAATGCCACATTACCTTCTCCCCCCTCTTAACACCACCATGCTATTAGAATTCTGTAACTTCCTCAACTCTTACAACCTTTGCCTATGCTTAATTTTTAGCAACCTACTTCTATGGCTTCACCCTGAACCTAAAACTATTCCCACTTTAAGTTATTAAATAATAATATAGGTATTTCTGGCCACTCATTCAACAGATATTTATTTATATACCTAACTATACATACATACACAATAATGTCAGTAAGTAACCACAACCTTTATCTCCAACTCCTATTATAACTCTTTATCCGCACCTAAACATCTAAGTCCCACTACCTTGCAGTCCCTTACACTGCTGCTCATGGCTTTTAGCTGTTCTCCCAAGGAGAGACAGAGAAGACAGAGATCAGACAGGTACGTAAAATCTTTGAAAAAAGTAGGCCTCACTGCTGTGTGCTGACATAAAAGCAAAGTGAAATCCCAAGTCCAGCTCAAAGGAGTAATCTGAAATTTTCCTGAAGTTGACACAGCCCCTTTCCCCACATTATGAGATCTACAATCCCCTTCCTGTCAGGTACTCTCTCATCACCATAACACACATTCCATAAAAAAACAGGGGGGTCATTAAAGAAAGGCAGGAGAGAACTTTTGATGCTGCTTTTCAGGCATCCCATTCAGGTAGTCTATAATCTTTTCTTGATAAATCATCAATTTCATCACTAAAATATCAAGTGTTATTCTGTGCTGCAATGCTCTTCAGGTCTCTAAGTTAGTATAATTTGCCAGTAAATTAAGTTCCTTCTACTCCTATCACCATCTGTTTTCTGTGTCTGAGTTTGCTTTGTGTTTTGAGTTTTATAGTTTTTGTTTCCCCATTTGATATCTTAGTTCAGTTGGCACATATTTCTGCTTCTGCTGAAGCAGGTCAGTCTCTCACAAGCTTCCCTTTCTTGTTAAACTATAAAGCTCATTAAGGTTATGTCTAAAATTATGTTTGTAATTTTGTAATTCATCAAAAGGCTAAAGGGAAATACATGTTTACAGAGTGTGACTCTAGGTTATAACATTCAGTGCAATTCTTTTTCCTGCCCTATTCTTACCCTTTCCAAGTTTTCTACATAATCATGATCAGAAAAATATATATTTAAAATATACAACTATACTTATGCATTATCACTGAATACATTTTCTATTTTCTATTAGCTTGTTCGTAAAATTAATGTTCCTTTATATTTAAGAATCTAGTGAACAATTTTTCTTTCTGCATATCATTTTAACTAGTTTTAGGTCTCTCATATTGGACAGTATCTTATATAGTTTCATGGTTAATAAAAAATGCTTTTTAAAAAGTAATGATTTCTAAAAATGAGGATTCATTTTCTGACCCAACAATATAAGTTATGTAACTAAAAATTAAGTGACTATTTTAAGAACTATTTTTGTTCACTAGTGGCAAAGGGGGAAAACTGTCTTTAGGAACTCTATGCCTCTCAAGGCAAGGGCATTTTACATTTTTATAATAGCAACCTTCTTTTCAAAACTTAAGGTAAACAGAATAAATGCAGGTTCCCATTACTTTTGAGTAGAATGCTGAAGTATAGAGCAATAAAGTACAAAGATTATAAAATAAACAATAATATAGAAGTCTTGAATAAGAATACAGAGGAAATACAGTACAATATTAGCAACTTTAACATTAATAGGTTTGGGTTTTGCAAATATCAAATGAGAAAAACAGAACCAATTATTCCTTAAGTTACTGATACCCTAATGTTGTTAAAAATGAAGTTAAAATATACGTATGAGTAAATGATGAGTTAATATCTGAAGTGCTTCTAAACTTAATAGGGGCATGCCATTGGTGCAAACATCACAAATTTAAAGGCTGATATATCCTAGGTAAATCATAATTTCTTCATATGTTTTTCCCGTAAGTACTTTTGTTTAATCTTGATCTTAATCTTGCGTAGCTCAGGCAGTTAAGCGTCTGACTTTGACTCAGGTCATGATCTCCTGGTTCGTGGGTTCGAACCCTGTGTTGGGCTCTGTGCTTGACAGCTCAGAGCCTGGAGCCTGCTTTGGATTCTGTTGTCTCCCTCTCTGTCTGCCCCTCCCTTGCTTGTGCTCTCTCTCTCCCAAAAGTAAGTATTAAAAAATTTAAAAAAAAATCTTGATCTTAATCTTAAATTAAGATCTATGTACCTTTGGGACCTTTTACTTTTCTGCCCCAATATGCTCTAAGGTATCTAATATTATTATTTCCTCAGCAAAAGAGCTAAACAATCCCAACACTGGATTTTTATTTCTGTAGTCCTTACTTGCTTGACCTAACTTTTTAGGATGCATAAATTTGCTGAATCCTATTAGTATGTACTTTAATTATATGATAACACAGCAAACATACATTTTTGGCCCTCTTTAGATCACTGCCTTTCACCAAAAGATACACATACATATAGCAGGGATTAGAGGCAATGAAACCTGTTGCAAAAAAAGAAGATAACTGCATAAAAGTCTAAAAGAAGGCCATAGATGACAAATATTAATGCATTTAAATTTAAAAAATTATGTTTATTTATATTTATTTATTTATTTATTTATTTATTTTTATATTTATTTTTGAGACAGCGCATATGTGAGTAGGAGAGGGGCAGAAAGAGAGGAAGGCATAGAATAAGCAGGTTCCAGGCTCTGAGCTGTCAGCACAGAGCCCGATGCAGAGCACGAACCCAGGAACCATGAGATCATGTCCTGAGTTGAAGCTGGACGTTTAACCAACTGAGCCACCCAGGTGAGGTGCTCCGGGATTCACGCATTTAGCATGTGTGCCATTTGGTTCCTGCTGAGCCACATGCAACCTATACTTATTATAGCTATTTATGTGTCTTAACATTTGGCTCAACTCCCAGGTTCCATATTTGCTAAGAAAATTATGTTTCCTTATGTGTCAAATTTTGGACAATTACTAAGTGCTTAGCTGTGCCCAGAACCTGGCTCGTAATAACTATTTTCTAACTTTAGAAATCGTGGATGCTAGGAAATGGGGGGTTATTTTGACAGTGATGTCAAAATGCTAGAATCCAGTTTTGCATAGTGAGTACTTAGATTATTTCCATAATGATGAGATTATAGATTTTTGTCTCTTGATTAGCCCTGTGTACTTGAAAATGATACATTTCCTAGAGACAGTCTTAATCTTAAATTAAGGTAGATAATAGTAGCCCCACTAGCCTCATATAATCCTTCCAGTAAGATTATTGTTAAGTTTATTCACTTATTTGACAAATATTTATGAAATATCAACCGCATCTGAGTTATTCCTAGAACAAAAGTAGTTAAAAGGAAGCTCCTATCCTGAAGGAATGTAAAATCCCATAAAATCCCACAATTATAATACTGGTGGCATGTAATATATAACTAAGAGGTGGTACAAATAATTTGACCTAGGTCCTCAAGCATGGGTAGATTTTCTATAGGCAGAAATGAGCAAATGAGTAGCATTCCTCAGACAATAGCTTTAACAAAACCATGGAGAAAGGAAAATATCAGGTGAGCATGTGAATATAGGCATACCTTGTTTTATCGTGCTGTGCTTTACTGAGCTTTGCAAATAAACACTGCATTTTTTCAAAAACTGGAAGCCTGTGGCAACCATATGGCAAATAAGTCTATTGGTGCCATTCTTCCAACAGCATTTGCTCATTTGGAGTTTCTGTGTCACATTTTGGTAATTCTCACAATATTTCAAACATTTTCTTTTCTTTTCTTTCTTTTAAAGTAGGCTCCACACCCAATGTGGAGCTTGAACTCATGACCCTAAGAACAAGAGTTGCGTGCTCTACTGACAGAGACAGCCAGGCACCTCTTAAGCGTTTTGATTATTATTATATTTGCTAAGGTGATCAGTGATATTACTACTGTATTGTCTGGGGTGCTATGAACTGCACTGCATCCACGTAATATGGCAGATTTAACTAATAAATGTTGTGAGTTCTGACTGCTCCATCAAACGGCTGTTCCCCTATCTGCTATCTCCATCTCCTCAGGTCTCCCTATTTCCCAAGACACAACAATATTGAAATTAGGCCAATTATAACCCTAAAATGGCCTCTAAGTGTTCAAGTGAAAGGAAGAGTCACATGTTTCTCACTTTAAATAAAAAGATAGAAACGATTAAGTTCAGGAAGGAAGTCCTGTTGAAAGCCAACCTAGGCCAAAAGCTAGGCCTCTTGTACTAAACGGTTAGCAAAGTTGTGAATGCAAAGGAAAAGTTCTTGAATGAAATTAAAAGTGCTACTGCAGTGAACACACAAATGGTAAGAAAGCGAACAGCCTTATTGCTGCTATGAAGAAGTTTTAGTGGTCTGAATAAAGGATCAGACTAGCCACGACATTTCCTTTAATCAAACTTAATCCAGGGTACAGCCCTCTCTTCAATTCTAAGAAGGCTGAGAGGAATGAGGAAGCTGCAGAAGAAACGTCTGAAGCTAGGAGAGGTTAGGTCATGTGGTTTAAGTAAAGAAGCCATCTCTATTACACAAAAGTACAAAGGGAAGCAGAAGTGCCATACAGAAGCTGCAAGTTATTCAGAGTATCTAGCTAAAGATAATTAATGAAGGTGGCTAATAAAACAACAGATTTTCAACATAGATGAAACAGCCATCTATTGGAAGAAAATGCCATCTAGGACTTCCACAGCTAGAGAGAAGTTGATGCCCGTCTTTAAGGCTTCAAAGGACAGGCTGACTCTCCTGTTGGGGGCTAATGCAGCTGGTGACTTTAAGTTGAAGCCAATGCTCATTGACCATTCCAAAAATCCTAGGGCTCTTAAGAATTATGCTAAATCTACTGTGCTCTATAAGTGGAACAATAAAGCCTGGATAATAGCACATCTGTTTACAACATGGTTTACTGAATTATTTTAAGTCCACTGTTGAGAACTTACTGCTCAGAAAAAAATTCCTTTTAAAATATTACTGCTCACTGTCAATGCACCTGGTCAGCCAAGAGCTCTGATGGAGATGTACAATGAGATTAATGTTGTTTTCATGTGTGCTAACACAACATCCATTCTGCAGCCCGTGGATCAAGGAGTAATTTTGACTTTCAAGTCTTATTATTTAAGAAATACTTTTTGTAAGGCTATAGCTGCCATAGATAGTGATTCCTCTAATGGATCTGGAAAAAGTAAATTGAAAACCTTCAAGAAAGGATTCACCATTCTAGATGCCATGAAGAATGTTCATGATTAAAAAAAAAGAACAACATTCATGATTCATGGGAAGAGGTCAAAATATCAACATTAACAGGAGTTTGGAAGAAGGTGATTTCAACCCTCATGGATGACTTTCAAGGGTTCAAGACATTAGCGGAGAAGTAACTGCAGAGGTGGGAGAAACAGCAGGAGAACCACAACTAGAAGTGGAGCCTGAAGATGGGACTGAAATGCTGCAATCCCACCACAAAGTTTTAATGGACAAGAAGCTGCTTTTTATGGATGAACAAAAATAAGTGAGTTCGTGAGATGGAATCTACTCCTGATGAAGATGCTGTAAAGACTGTTAAAATGACAACAAAAGATTCAGAATTTTACATAAACTTAGTTTATGAAGCAAGCAGTGGTAGAGTTTAAGAGAAATGACTGATTTTGAAAGAAGTTCTACTGTGGGTAAAATATACTATCAAACAGCATCACATACTACAGACAAATTGTTAGTGGAAAAAAAAGAGTCCATCAATGTGGTAAACTTCACTGTTGTCATATTTTAAGAAATTGCCATAGCTACCCCAACCTTCAGGAAGCAACACCCTGATCAGTTAGGAGCCATCAACATCAAGGCAAGACCCTCCACCAGCAAAATGATTATAATTGACTGAAAGCTCAGATGATAGCATTTTCTAACAAAATATTTTTAAATAAAAATATGTACACTTTTTAAGACAAAATGCTATTGTGCACTTAACAGACTACAATATAGTGTAAACATAATTTTTTTTTTTTTATTTTAGAAAGAGGTGAGGGGAGAGGGGCAGAAGGAGAGAAAGAGAAAGAGAGAGAGAGAGAGAGAGAGAATATCTTAAGTAGGCTCCACCCTCAGTGCAGAGCATGAAGCAGGGCTCAATCCCATGAGCCTGGGCTCATGACCTGAGTGCAAATCAACAGTCAAAGGTTCAAAACCTAGGCGCTCCATAAATGTAACTTTTATGTGCACTGGGAAATCAAAGAATTCATTTGACTCCCTTTATTGCAATATTTGCTTTATTGGGGTGATTTGGATACTTGCCTGCAAAAATGGATATGCAATTAGACATACCAAGAGAAGGGTACAAACACATACTAAAACAGAACTGTGTAAGACCTTATTTATGTCAAGAAATCTAGACTTCATTGAGTGAACAAGCTAACTAAAGGTACTTTATAGGTACAGAAATGAGAAGATAAAAGAAATAATACAAGAAAATTATTTTAGTGGCTCTTGGCCTAAATAAAGCTAAAGAACCTCAATTTGGATGATTATTTGATTGATTTACAAATATGTATTGGGTCCCTACTATACGACTGATGCTGTTCTCAGCATGGAGGAAATAAAGTTATGAGTCCTATATGATTTGGTCCTGTTCCCTCCCTGACCTCATTACTTACTATACTACTTTGAGGACTCAGTAGTGCCAGAGTGACCAGCTTGCCATTTCCAGGCATGTTCTCATCTTGGGCCATTTGCACTGGTTATTTCTCAGAATCCTCTTCTTCCACCCCACCAAAATACATGGCTAACTCCTACCTGTCCTTCAACACTTGGTTCAAATGTCACCTTTCCCATGATGCCTATTCTGATTACCCTATTTTAAAATGTAACCAGCTCTGTTTTCTTTCCTTGTCTAACCCCATCACTTACCACCAAACACATGACATAATTTATCCATGTATTATGCTTATTGTTTTCTTCTCTCCACAAGAATGTTAACTACACAGAGACAGAGATCTGTGTCTCTTATTCATGGGTATTTCATAATTATCTAGAAGACTGCCTGACATATATGAGCACTCAATATATATTTGTTGAACACTGCTAAGTACAGAAACTGTTAAGAGTTCATGATCTTCTCAGGAGAGAAAAATAATTAAGCAGTGTGAGAAATTCATCAAAAGAGGGATATACATAGTCTGCCATGAAACCCAAAAGGAGAGGCACCTGGAAACATTCAAGGAAATCAACTTTTAGAAGGTCATGATTAAATGAAATGAGAAGGGTAGGAATTTGCCATAAAAATAAAAGGTATTGTTACTGGAGAGAACAGCAGGATACTCTTTAGTTGCACCAAAATAAATTGTCAGTAGCACCAAATACATCTTTATATCACTAGCACCAAATACGGAGCTTAGTACATGGTGCATTCAATACATGCTTGTTGAACTTAACTACACCAGAGAGAAAAGACCAGATATGGTCTTTATGTAAGTAGAGAAAGGTCTGAGAAGGAACAATTAGAAAAGCAGAAAGAATCAGGACAGCATTATGTCAAGGAAATCCAGGGTAAATCCTAACAATGGTGTCAAATGTTTAGGGGTCAAAGAGGATTATGTTGGAAAAAAGGCTTTGAGTTTGGTACGTATCAGAGAGCAGATTTAGCAGGATACTATAGACAGAATGCAGACTACAATAAATTAAAGAGTCAATATGTCAAACAAAAATAGAGACAGCTCCTGAAAAGCTTACAAATACTATTCAAATGTTATCTCATATATGTTATCATGTCATCTTACAGTTAGGGCACAGGGACTTCAGGAAGTTGATTTGTCTAAGGCTATGCAGCCAGCAAAGTCTGAAATAAGATATGGATCCAGCTTTTCTGACTCTAACTCTCATACTACTTCCATTCTCTTCACCAGAATTGTCTTCTTATGCTGCCATTTATAGTATGGGGCTTCACAGAAAGGACAGTGAATCCACCACAATATCCTACCAATATTCTGACATAATTAGGGAGGAAGTAAGAGAGGGCCTGAAGAAAATTTCAAGTGTAAATTCTAGTGCGAAAAAAAGAAACTGAGTATTTCCAAAAAGTATTTGAGACAATGAGTACAGACTACACAGAATCTCAGGAGAAGATACTGAACACCTGAGACCTTACAATTTAATTTGGTTTGCCTGTGCAAATAAGTTAGCTGTATCTTATTCTTTAAGTCAGAGCTTCCCAAGTGATGCATACATAGGACAGGATTATTAGGTGTGTGATGATACTAATTCCCTTAGTCCTTACAGCTGTAGGTCTATAGGTCTAAATTTTCTTCTATGTACCACAATGTGCCACACAATTATGATGGGTGTCTGTGAGACATGAATAAGGATGGAACACTGTCTAGGATTACTTCTAAACAAATGATTAATTTAAAACAATGTTACTGTAGGCCCTTTAAACCTTAAGATATTACTTACATTATTCACATTTTCAGGGAAATAAAGTTCTAGAATTAATTTCCTATTATAATTCCACACCCAAAGACAAGACCAAATGATGATGCTGTCAACTTAATTTTTCCTCTTGTCCAAATATACTAAACATACTAAAATACTTGAAATACGAACACCTGGATGGTTCAGTGTGTTAAGTGTCTGACTCTTGATTTTGGCTCAGGTCACAATCTCACAGTTCATGGGATTGAGCACTGTATCTGGCTCTGCGTTAACGGTGCAGAGCCTACTTGGTATTCTCTCTCTCCATCTCTTTCTGCCCCTACCTCTCATGCACTCTCTCTCTCAAAAATAAATAAATACATGTTAAAAAAAAAAAAAAAAAAAGAAATATAAAAAAAAAAATACTTGAAATAGGCTTACCAAAGATATACTGTACTGGGTTAAGCTTCAGTACTGAAATGGTATTTTTTATCTGAATTAAAGTCAAAACAATAACATTATGATCCCTATTATGTAGATATAACAAGAACATAAAAACATACCTGTGGGGCGTATCCAGGAGGCACATAAATAGGAGGCACAGAACCGTTTGGGGACATCATTGGAACCTGAGCAGGACCTGAACGGATCACAGAAATGATGTGTTAATCCAGGATTACTTAGCAAGCTAAAGTTGAAAACAATTTGAGTTAGACTTTGAATACTTCATCTAAACTAAACACTCAAATTAACAGTAACTGTGTTACTATGAAAAGAAATTCAGATGATTCACCTGCTATAAAACATAAAAGTTTATCCTATAAAGTACAATGAGTATTATTTACCTGCAGTTGTATTTCTCACCAGAAACCCTTCTGGTGATCACAACAGCCACTTGGGGAGCTTTCTAAAACATCAATTTCCAGGTTCTTCTAGAGATTCCCATTTATTATACTTACAGTGGGGTCTTGAGTCAGTGTATTTACTCTACAAATATACCTAGTGAATCTTACGATTGTGCAAATTCAGAAACACTGACCAGAATCAAACTAAACTGTGCATATAAATCAGTGAAAAATATAAAAAGTAATATTTTGAAAAACAATAGAAAAAAAAGTCAAGAGGGAAAAGCAGTAAAAGGAAGAAGATATTTGGGATTTGCTTTGTTAATGTTCAACGCCTCTTGTGTAATGTGTAAGTCAGGTCTGTGGAGGTTTGAGAACAGTTAGAAAAATCCTATACATGCATATTTAGCCAAGGAACAATTTTTGTTTCTTACAGTCAAAAGTTCTGGGGGAAAAAAAAAAAAGGAAAATTCAGTTTGTCTCATTCTATATTTTATTTCATTTTTACTGTTATCCTTTCCAGATAACTTTCATAAAGATTATCTTATTTATCTCCTCTCTTAATGTTTGTGGGATAAAACAGGCACATTTGTAAAATGTGTTTATTTTTTCTAGTAACTCAAATATTGTTTTATGCGACTTTTTGAAAGAAGCATCTCACTTTCAGATCCTTTTCTCCTTGTAACTTTAGACTGCATTGTCCCCTCACCCACTAGTTTTTAATAACTTGAGATTAAACATTATCAAAGAGCCTCACTCATTTCTTAGGAATAAAGGTACCCAAGAATCTAATGAAGAATGTAATGGGGGAAGAGTTCTTTTTATATGTGGAATTTCAACCTGCAGAGTACATATAATGGGTATCAATTATTTTTAAAAAAAAAAGGGAGAAAAAACTTAATCATAGGGCAGAAAAGAAATAAATTTCACTGGTAACATTACACATACTTCAGGAAAACAGAATGAAGAGCATGGAGGTTACAGCAAATCCAGATTACAACCACTCTCCTCTCTTAGGCAAGGAGGGGAGTAACAACCAAACAACAAAGTGGTTCGTGGTGGGGACAGGGGAAAGGAAGTGAGTGGTAAGAAGGAAAGAGAAAAGAGAATGCAGGAAAAGGGGGGGGGGTACATGAGGGTAAATGCTAAGGGGAGGGAGGAGAAAAGAAGGGATGGAGGAGAAATACAGGCATAAGAGGAGGGGAGGGGGCAAAGAAGGAAGAGATAACAGGAGAAAGGGAAGGGTAAAGAAGAAGACAAGAGAGTGAAGAGAGCTGGAATGGGGTGGGGGCGCGGGGAAAGAAAGAGGTGGAAGATGGAAGAGAGAGACAAAAGAAAGAAGAGGAAGGGAGAGAAAAGGTTAAAGACTCAAGTGGTTAGGAGGAAGTAAGGAGTGTATAGGTACGTGCCTGTGCGGGGGGCAGACTACCAAATTATGTTCTATGACTATAAAAATAACTTTTTCAACAAAATAATCTTCCCATCCAAGACAAGCCCACCAAATATATGAAGTTGTTCAGAATATTTTCTTAGAATAGCTAATTATACATAGCTAAAACTAATTGACTATGTGTTAAGTGTTTTTTGTTTTTTCTCCTTACAATCATTCTATTCCCATTTTCCAGATGTGGAAATTAAGGCAGAGAGGTTAAGCTTGCCCTAATGGTAGTATAAAGATCGAAAACCAGGCAGTTTCATTTAAGGATATATCTGTACAACATATTTAGTGAACATTTAAATACTATGCATTAGTGCAACTGATGTAATTTGAGACTTAAGAACTATGCTCCAATGTTTCTAAGGAAAATAAAGTTCTTCATTATCTTAAAAAAATAAAGAGTAAGAAAGAACAAAATTTTCCTACATTTAAGCCAAAATTAACCAATTAATTTACAAAATAAAACTTGTGAGGGGCTTTATACCTCTAGGCCAGAAAGGCTTCATCCAAAACTTACCTTTTAACTTCTCTATGGGGGACTCAACAGAAAATGAGAATAGGTTTAAAATAATGCTGGTTTACATCTATTGGCTAATTCATATAAAACTACAGTAAACTAGTTTTTTGAAACCTGAGTACTGGCGTAGGTATTATTTATAGCATGTGAAATTTAGCTGGGAACTAGGACAATTCACTGAAAATTCTATTTGCAATTTTAGTAAAGGAAATTAGTATTTTTTGAGCTTCTACCAAATGTGCCAGGGGCTGTGGTTCCTTTCACATGTCAAATTTAATTTTTTTTAACGTTTATTCATTTTTTTGAGAAAAAGAGAGAGAGCACAAGTGGTGGTTGGAGGGTGCGGGGGTGGCATAGAGAGAGGGATACACAGAATCTGAAGCAGGCTACAGGCTCTGAGCTGTCAGTAGAGCCCCACGCAGGGCTTGAACCCATGAACTGTGAGATCATGACCTGAACCAAAGCCAGATGCTTAACTGACTGAGCCACCCAGGCATCCCTGTCAAATTAATTCTTTAAAAAAAAAAAATTTTTTTTTAATGTTTATTTATTTTTGAGACAGAGAGAGACAGAGCATGAATGGGGAGGGTCAGAGAGAGGGAGACACAGAATCTGAAGCAGGCTCCAGGCTCCGAGCTGTCAGCACAGAGCCCGACGCGGGGCTCGAACTCACGGACTGTGAGATCATGACCTGAGCCGAAGTCAGATGCTTAACCAACTGAGCCACCCAGGAGGCCCTCAAATTAATTCTTAAATCAAGTCATTAGAATAAGTTTTTGTTGCTGTTTTTTAGCCCCCAGAGTAAAAAATAAGTTATTGCTGATTACATTTAAAACTGCAGAACTACATAGTTGCTTTGGGTTGCCCTTTTTTACTAAAAATATTAATATATAAATACTACACAGTTACAGTTCAAACCATATACTTTGAAAACTACTTCATACTTATATTTTAGTAGTACAAAATTCTACTTTATTCTTTAATTATATTTAAGTCTGATAGTGAAAACAACAAAACAAACCGAACCTAAAATAAACCAGCAGAAAACACGTTACTAGCTGCAGTCCAGGAATAATGATTAACTCATTTCTCTATGAAGTAATCATTTCACTCTAGCAAGTAAATAATCTTATCCTGAGGCAGAAATGTTACATGGTTAATTTTTTTAAGACAATTCATGAATACCCTATTTAGTATCTAAAATACTGGTGTGAAACAACATTCAACAATGAACACATTAAGTCCCATTATATAAACATAGTAAATATAAATTTAGAACTACAATATTTACAGCACCACTTCAGTTGCTATTCCTATCTACGGACAGGAATATTCCTGTCTAAACCCCTAAAACCTTGCATGCTTACTAATGCAAGTGTTTGTTTACCTCTTTAGTTTCAACAATACTTTTGAAAGAACTATTGGAATAAAATATCGAAAGTACTAAAAGATTAACTACAAACCCTTATTAAATGCAGTGAGGGGGTATTCTGTTCCAATAAAGAAGCCAAGTCTGTTACAGATTGTACCATTAAATGAACATCTGGTAGAAGAGAAGCTATATCTGAACAACTGTAGATACACCCAGCAGCTCCTTAATAATCTATATGACCTAAGCAAAATCTACCTCAAATCATAGAGCTATTAATCATTTTTAGGGGCATATTACCTATTCCAAAACCTAAAAGAGGAAACAATTCTATTCACCAATTGTCTTAAGAAATTTGAGAAGCCCTCACCTCCATTTCTTAAAAAGTGCCATCAATGATTTAATAAAGGCGATATTTCATCTACGTCAAGTTTAATTCTTATTTTTTTATTAGCATACATTCACATTTAAGAGGGCTTTTTTTTTTTTGATGAAACTGCAAATTTGAATTTAAATTCTTAAAATGCAACGGGCTGCTGACGTGCTACACATTCTCTTTATAAAGAGCTTCCAAGCTTTCACAATGGCTTCCAAATAATCTGAAGCCAATATTCAGATTTTAGCGGTAAAAAGAAAACCTAGTGAAATAAAGGCGCTGGAAAATAATATTCTGTGGAATGCAAAATCATTCTATCTCCAAACAGAGTCTAATCTTTTTGTAACTACATGGCCACAATTTAAAATATTTGCACTGCGATACATTTGGCATCTATTGAAAACACACACACACACACACACACACACACACACACACACACACACGGCATGACTTCAGATTAATGCAATGCTTTCTATGTTTAAAATGAAAGAAGAATGTTCAAAAACAGTCAGCAAATCTTACCACTCATTTTGTTTTTACAGTAGCAGCAGAGAACAAGAAAATCCAACAAGGAAACAGCGTAGTACACGTTAACAGCTTTAATTGGAGAACGGTTCTGCTTTTTTTTTTCCCCCAAGCAGCGAGAGGAAAAGATCCTTTGACCGAGTCATGTGATACTCATCACGTGACTTGCAGTGACCCGCGGAAAAGGAAGAGGAGAAAAAAAAAAAAAAAAAGCAAACATTCCTGCCGCCAGCGTTTGGGCTATAGTAAATGATTAAATGGTTTTTACTGCTGCCACCGAATTTGAGGATCTTTCAGACTTCCTCCTGAAGTAACTCAAAAGCTCATTAAAATACACATACAGAAATACATATCTGATGTAAAACAGTACTCTGTTTTCATTTATCTCCTGTTAACATCACAGGCATTTGTTTTCATTTATCTCCTGTAACATCACAGGCATTACCTTCTAATTGTTTTTATTATCCAGACCGCTACCTCCATTTAGAAAGTTTAAGATACATATAACATTTAGTAATTTAGCGGGTTTGCTCTGAAATGTCCTTCTGTAACTTGATCCACTCTCCATGCTCAACCCTTAATGCCCACAGCACACAATGGTCTATAGAATATAGGCTTGATCAATGTGTTCCTCAAACATGGGATTCATGTTTCAGATTGGCATTTGCCTCTCAAGTTAATAAAGGGTATCACTTTAAGTGTTGGTTTCATTTTATTTCTGATTTTGTTTTGTTGTTTGTATGTTTATTTTAAGACTTAACCTGGACATTAATACAGATGCCTGATGGATGGCATTGTCACTCATGTTGATGAAATCTTCAAAGACAGGCCGTGATTCAGGCTCAGAACACCCTACCCAACCTCCCATAGAGACCAAAGATGTTGTTACAAGAGAGGAGAAGACTGTAAGAACTTTTGGAGGTCTTTTCATTACTTATGGTACTATGTAAGCTAAGGAAATGTGTTAATAGTTAATATAAATGTGTAAGTAATGATAATGATTGCGATTTGTTTACAAGTTGCCCAGTGGAAAGAAAATATATTTAGTAACAGAAGATTTAAGTTTTAATAAAAGCTTCAATATTTTTTAGCAAGGCAATTTATTGCTCTTCGAGTCTGTTTCCTTCCATAAAAAGGTTAAAATTATCAACCTTGTAGCACTGTTGTGAGATTCAAATTAGGTGTATTTAAAGTACTGAGTACTTCTTTCTCATAACGATTTCTCTTTCCTCGACAAATGATAGCTATTATTTGTTTGTTATATTATTATAAATAAAATTATGATTACTACATGTTTTCAAAAACAATTATATATTGCAGAGTATGTGCCAGGTATCATTCAGAGTGTTTTACATGTGTTAACTCAATCCTCACAATAACTGAAGTAGGCATCATTTATAGGTATGGAAACTGAAGCAGAATGCAGTTAAGTATCTTGCCAAGGTCACACAATGAGGCAAAGTCAGGGTTATCTAATAAGAAGGCTATATTTAAAAAAATTATGTACACCACATTCAAAGCCTCCTCTCCCAAGAAGATGGAAAAGAACTAGCAAGGGGTTATTGGAGAAATAGGTTTCAATAAATACATGCCAGGGACTCCAGAGGAGATACAATACTAACAGACTATTCTCAAAAGTGGCAAAGAGTAGTTGTTAATTTCAAAGTTCCTACTAAAAGGCAAGGCTGCCTTGAAGAACTAGGCCTGAGAGTAGAGAGTCCTGGTCTCAACAGAATCTGCTTGTAAATTAGCCTCTCAGCAAATCTAACCATACCTCTGATTTTCAGTCCTTAAACAAAAGGCAAGCCCCTCAGCCCACTTCCTCATTTTTGCTCATGTTCTCACACAGCTATGTTTCCATTTCTTGACTTTTTCTTTGACTGATGATCTTTTCAGGTCTTTCCACTGTGTTCATTCGAACCTCCCCCCCCCCCCCATTATAAGTAAATTCCCCTATATTCTCAACTATTTCACAGAACACCTATTAATGTGTTTCTTTGAAATGAAACCTGGCTCCCCCCCAGGACAGCTTTGCCAGCAGTCCCTGGGAGTAGAGGCTTCCTATTCTCTCCTGAGGCAGTCTCCAGATACTCCAAGGCTGCTTCCCATTACCACTGTTGTTCCAGTTTCAGGCTCAAGTTTCTTCTTCCTTGAGATCATGTCATATAAATATAGGACATGAAGTTCTACCACTTCTCATTGCTGTTCTCATTTATTGAGAACTATGGCAGCACCATGTTCACAGTTTTTTCCCTTCTATCCTACTCTAGCTCATCAGCACAATGACTTTAATGTCCAAAAATCTTAGCCTCAAATTTTCATGAACTCTTCCATTCTGTTTTTAGTAACCCATCTTCAAAGATACATCTTGGAACTTATCACTTAAAATTCTACAATCTCATCTTTGAAATCCCAACTTTCATGTTTCAGTATCTGGCCACCACATCTATCTTTCATCTCTCCAGTTTTCTCTTTGTTCTACAATATTTGTTCTTTCTTATAATGATTTCCCTTTCCTCCTGATTGAACACTACCTTCATTGCCTGATTTCCTTTCCCATCGATGTCTTTCTTTTACATCCCCTCCCTCCAAATCCCTAATTTTAATGAAATAATTAACTTCTCTTCTCTTAGATCTGAACTGTAGAAATCAAATGACATTCAGACTGTCATGTTTATAAACATAGTTATCTCCAACCTTAACTTAGCCATCAGCATTGCTCAGGAATCCTTTTAGGAATTTATCCCTGGTTAATCGCCTATCCTGTTTTTTAGAGTGATTATCAGAGATCTCCACCACCCTTTAAGGACTTCCCCCAACCTCACCTCAACCATGTATGTCAACATGAAATTGACTATTTCAATGTTACTTATAAACTTTTCTCACCTCTTTCTTCTATTTTCAGCAGAATCACTGTCCCTTCACGAGGTCGAAGTTACCACTCCACTTCCATTTTTTTTTTTAATTTAGAAGTTTTTAATGTTTATTTATTTTTGAGAGAGAGAGAGAGAGAGAGGGACAGAGAAAGAGCATGAGTGGAGTAGAGGCAGAGAGAGGGAGACACAGAATCCAAAGCAGGCTCCAGGCTCTGAGCTGTCAGCACAGAGCCCCATGTGGGGCTTGAACTCATGAACTGGGAGATCATGACCGGAGCTGAAGTCGGATGCTTAACCGACTGAGCCACCCAGGCGCCCCCGTCCACTGCTATTCTTGATCTAATTTCCATTCCATACTCCACTAGCTCTTTGCTGTACTGGTTATTTCTGTCCCGTTCAGTATTTTCAACTGTCTTCATTATTTCTAATGCTTCTAACAAGACTTAGCTCTCCATCTTAATTATTCTCAACTATCCACACAGTTGCCATAAAGTTTTAATGCCTAGGATTGATTAGTGGCATGGTCCATACTTTCAAGAACTTTACAGTTATAATAAGGACAATGCAAGATATACATATTTTATGTGTCCTAAATACCTTGTTAATTCATGAATGTGCACCAAACAATTTTCCTAGAGGAATAAACAAACAGGATGCATCAAGAACACTACAATTACAGGAATGCATTATGCAGTGATGACCATATTCTTCATTTTCCCTTTCTTAGCTGATTATATGACAATTCCAGCAAATTTAAAATGCACCTTTTATTTTCAAAACACTCTCCAACATTTTGCAGACGGTTCTCTTAAATCAATAGCATGACATGTCACAGCAATTGTTTGTACTTTTTGATAACGTTTTAACATATTAACTATTAGCATTCTTGTAGGTTTGTCAATACAAGCACTAGGTGACACGTGGATGACTTTGTTTATAAGCACTTATTAGGTACCAGGCACTGGTCTAAGTGCTTTACAGATATTAACTCATTTAATCTGCATAATATCCATCTGATATGGAATAAGTATTATTTCCATTTTATAGGTAAGGAAACTAAGATACAAAGAGATTAAGTAGCTTGCAAGGTCTCACATCTAGTAAGCTGTCAATAGAATTAGGTGGTCTAGCTTTGAAATTTATGTTCTTCACCATTACATTATATTGTCTCTTGTTTAGGACATAACAAAAATATTACAAATTATAAAATAAATGAGAAAATTGCAGCATAATTATACCAAGATTCACTTGAAGATAAATTACAAATTGAAAAGCACTGAATATTTGGATGGAAGACCCCATGTAACACACCCCAAATATCTGCTAGTTACAGAATAAAAACAAAGCAAAATGTACCTGAATGTATCTCACTGAAACTGCTGTGAAGAAGTTTCTAGTAAGTGAGTGATATCTCATATGGAAAACAGTGAATTACTTAATAGCCAAACCTGTTCCAAAAGTAATTTAAGGAGATTTAAGAGAAACAAAAACAAAAGCTAAAAACAAAAAACAAAACCCACTGAAAATAACAAAACAAAACCCAAAACAAAATAGCTGACAAACTGAAGAAAAGGGAAAATTTAGAAAAAAATAATATAAATAGGGAGTGAAGCTGGTCTTATGTCTTCCCTAGAGCTGGGCCATAAAATCTCTTTGGTTTGTATGAACTGAAATATGATTAAAATTAAGACACCAAGAACCACATTGTCAAGCTAGCTAATGCAGATAAAGCATGTCTCATACTGCCATAGAGCATAGCAATGATTTGGCTTGAAAAAACTAAAGTAGGTATAACCCCATGCTGACTTCTCTCATATATAAAATTCAGTAATGCATCAATAAATGTCTAACTTTAAACAATGTACCCTCAAAAATGGTTGCAAAATAAACAGCTAAGATAGCAAGACAGCTGAATCAGTGGACTTGCAGAAAGGGATTGCTAGTTAAAGGCAAATTAAAGTTGACTTTCATTTTATAAAATTTTTTCTGCCAACAAATAACCAAGATCAGGTGCTTATTAAGGCTGCTTTTAGACTGTAATATGTCTGGGTCATTGCATGTTAGAAAACTTAAGAGCCAGACTCATTCAACCCAGTGGTTTCAAATCATTAAGACATGAATTTAAGAGTGGGGATGTGAGATATATCTCATTCTACTCTACGAATATATATCTAATCCTTCAAAAGACTGACTCTGACCATGACAGTAATCCTGATTCTTGTGGTAGTATTAAGGTACAGGTTCTCAATGAACATCTAAGTAACATGTGTTAAGCTCATGCAGCTTAGATTATAACTGATGCATGTCCACGCAGACAAGGAAACTAGGAAAGGTCAATGATATCTGCAACTAATCAGGTCCTCTAGAGGAGGAGTCTCTTGCTCAGCAGTAACTAACACTGACATATGCAAATAATCTCAGGAAGATAAGGGGGGCAAAGAATTAGAACCTGTAACTTTACTCTTGGCCACAAGTCAAACTTTCTTTTATATCTCTCTTATTTGCTTGTCCATATTTTTCCTCTTTCCCCTTTTAGGGGCCTTAGTCACCTTGCAGATCTGGCCACACAGTAGCATTTTCTTTCTCTAATAATTTCCCTCTTTATTTATATTAAATTAAGGTATCAATTTAATAAAAGTTTTACTTTACACAGTTCATGCCAATGGTAAGCAAATGTGAGGATCATCCAAAAACCAGGTATGTTTTGGACTGACTGGGGTTGAGGGCAGCTGGATGAAGTTAGGAGGCGAGATATTAGACAAAGATTGATCAATAGAACAGAGATATCTATAGCTATATTTATGTTCTAATACAGTATTTCCCAAGTAGTTTGATTTATGTGCGAGTAAAATTTTAAAACAAATTCTGGGGACTCATTAAGGTAATTAGCTTTTAAAATTTTTAATTTTTAGGGTGACTGGGTGGCTCAGTTGGTTAAGTGTTCGATTTCAGCTCAGGTCATGATCTCTCCATTCCCGAGTTTGAGTCCCCGCATCAGGCTCTGTGCTGACAGCTCAGAGCCTGGAGGCTGTTTCAGATTCTGTCTCCCTCTCTCTCTCTCTGCCCCTTCCTCACTTGCACTCTGTCTCTCTCTCTCCCAAAAATAAACATTTAAAATTTTTTTAAAAATAAAATTTTTAATTTTTTATATTTTTACATTTGAGAGAGACAATAAGCGAGGAGGGGGCAGAGAAAGAGAGAAAAAGAGAGAGAGAGAGAAAGAGAGAGAGAGAAAGAGAGAGAGAGAGAGAGAGAGAGAGAGAGAGAAAATCTTAAGCAGGCTCCACGCTCAGCACAGAGCCCTACACGGAGAGACAGAAAGAGAGAGAGAGAGAGAGAGAGAGAGAGAGAGAAAATCTGAAGCAGGCTCCACGCTCAGCACAGAGCCCTACACGGAGCTCAAAGTCACTACATGACCTGAGCCAAAATTAAGAGTTGGATGCTTAACTGACCAAGCCACCCAGGTGCCTCAGTAATCAGCTTTTTATTAAACCAAATTATGACCTTAAAAGGAAAGAAGAAAGAAATTAAGAACAGAAGGAAGTCTATTCTATATTACCACATCATTCATAAAGAAAGTATGTTTTAACCTCAAAACTGAAGGGATTTAACTTCAATAAATTTAGTTTAATGAAAAACCACTATATTATCCTTATTTTTCCCATTTCTCAGACTGGTGAAATTTCCCCAAATCTATGGACAAGGATTTGGGAATAACTCTTAATAGTAAGAGAGATAAGGATTTGTTTTCGAGGCTGGCTAAGTTCTGGTAATGCAAGAGGGAGAATACAGTAGAGGTAGGATAACCGTATTATCATCATCCAAATGAGGACACTTGTGAAAGTGAAAGAGGGGCCTAAAAATTATTAAAATTATGTAGCTCTTTATTGATTGACAAATTGCTTTTATTACATTGAAGGGCATGAAAAGCTCTATTAAAAACGTTAAAAAATAAAATGCTTAATTAAAAACATGCAAGTACATTAAAGAATCTTTTACAGACTTCTTTATATTGAATATCTGGATATTAAAATAGTGTTAGAACAGTTATTTTTAGTACATATCCATGTAGTTTAGTAAATCTGTTAGCTATATGTGTCTCTAATTCCATATCCCTGGTCTTTAACAGAAAAATTTTTTTCAGTATAGTCTCATTTTTAATTTTTTCATAAAACTGCAAGTATTATATTTTATGGTTAATAACTTTGAAACTGTTGACACATTTAATTGACTCTTTTCCATAATATTTTAATTTAAGACTACAATATTTATATTCAGGGAATACTCTTGATTCTTAGGTGCCATCTGGTAAGATCTGAGCAAATTCTGCTAAATAGATGCTATTCATAATTCTATTTTTTTCTTATTGAAATGTATAAATATCTCAGTCCAATTATGTTCACTGGACCACAATTACCTCCAAATTTCAACAAACAAACCTCACTGAATTGCCTCCATTTATGGTTCTTTTAAATATTTAACCAAATTTAGATTTTTTTTTAGCTCACTGTTGCTGAAAGGGTTTACTTCAAAATAAAAAAAAAAAGCACTACCAATAATAAGTAGTTATAGATTTATACAATAAATGACAAAACCATTCAGACTTTTTTCCATATATATATATTCAGTGGCAGGGAGATTTAGATTTTATTTCCTGCATGTACTTTACATTCATCTAACCTATACGCTTCCCAATGGTTACCTCATGACGCCAAGTGGCCAGTAGGGGCAGCAGCATCACATACTTCTTCAGCAGCCACCACTATGAGGAGACTGAAAGGAGTCAGCTGACCCTAGCCCTCTAGATCTAAGTACTTTGCTTTACTTCTAAGTACCTTAACTGCCGTCCTGGACTTGCTTCTGGTAAGGGTTAGAAAAAAAGAAACAATTTACTCTAGTTGCCTTTAAGATTTAATCATAGGTTAAAGTGAAAACAAGAGATGGATATACTGCTTACTAGAGGGGGTCATGGCAGAAGCCAGAAATACAAAATGGTAGATGACCAGATGCATTACAGATTTTTTTTTAAAGTTTATTTTTATTTATTTTGAGAGAGAGAGAGGGAGAAAGAGAGAGAAGGGGAGGGGCAGAGACAGGGAGAGAGAATTCCAAGCAGGCTCTGTGCTGTCAGCACAGAGCCTGATGTGGGGCTCGAACTCATGAACACTGTGAGATCATGACCTGAGCAGAAACCAGAAGTCATACTCTTAACCGACTGAGGCACCCAGGGATCCCGCATTACAGTTTATTTTAATGAAACACTAAATTATACTCTGTTAAACAATGAAAACCCTGGAGCAAATGTTGAGCTGGTTGGACACCAAGATGAGAGTTATATATGTACTGGAACTGTCCTAGACAAACTGGGACCAAATAAAATCACCCTATTAATAGTAGATGCTTATTTGATAAGTCTACAAAACACTTGGCAACATTCACTCACTTGAGGCAGGCAATTAGAACAGGCCTTGAGTCCAGGAATTTAATAAGTTGGTGATTATAATTTGGGAACAGTAATGCTGAGAGTTACAGAAGAAAAAGAAAAGATTAAAGGTCATTATTCACTGTTTAGATGTTTAAGGGCTTTTTCCTTGAAAATACATTATTCTTTTTTAAGGTTAGATAAAGTGGATTGCTTAAATGAGGGGCCTAAGTGTAATTCAGAATTATGGGTAATTTCATATATCTGTCTACAGCTAATTAAAAATTTATATAATTAGATTTGCTACTAAGCATTTAGATTTATCAGTGATAAGCACACTAAGTAGAAAAAAGTTTGAAGGACTATCATATCATGGGTACAATTTAGTTAGCACTAAATTGAACTGTATATAGATAAAAAACTTGAAGTAGGAGATGTATTTGTCAAGTACCTGTTTCTAAAGAAGTTATTTTTAATGTTCTTGTTTAGAAAGCAACAAAGGCTGTGATATTAACATGCATGGATGCAGCAGGTTGTGAACACTACTATTTTTAGTATCAGTCTAATGTGAACAATGATGAATCATTCTTTGTTATTCTAGTAGGAAATAGTGCTTGAGATTTTACTGCAGCACATTAGATTAACTATCTCTCAGTAACTGCACACCCACATGCTGACATCACACTGGCAGTGATATGGATCAGTGACGCAAATCCTGTCAGGATCAAACATTAAGGCCACAGAGGTTGAAAAAAAAGTGCCTACATAACAGGGCAGACCAGTCATTGAACATGCACAGACTGCATTAAATCACTACTGCTAATGTTAAAAAGGGTTATGATATTCTTTTTACATAATAGCTGAGCTTTATAATTTTAATTACAGATTTCCCACATAACCCACTGTATATATTTATCTTTAAATTTCCTTACATCTTCTGTGCTTTAAGGTCTAGATCTTTTAAAACCTGTCTTAAGGTTCTACCAGCCACTGCGTTATCCGGAAAATGGCTTCTGTAGCCACACTGTAGACAGATCTTTTGAAGAATATGCCACATTTATTTTTTTATATAAAATGCTGTGCCTGACAAATAACATTTACATTGAGATTTGGAGCAATACATTCCATGGCCTCACAATTCATAGCTACCTCAGAGTCTTTTTTCCACTACCATTTCTTCTTTGGGCTTTCCCTATTTTTAGTTTTATTGACATGAAAATATTGATTTTTTTTATAGTTACAGATGGATTGGAGAAGATGGTTTACCACGAGTAACTATATAGAAGTTTTCAAAATATCTTCGCCCTGAATTAACCCTCTTAGAATTAGAGATCTTCACTTCTCTAACAGGAACAGAACCTATCTCTGGAGGCTTGCCACAGAATGTTCACATTCTCCTTGTAGGGTCTTCTGAGAAGAAATTAGGTGTCTACACTTAAACATTAACATTCCTTTTCCTCAAAGACTATCACTTCCCAGGAGAACTGGAAAGCTGATGGGAGATGAGAACTGAAGGTAAATTTAACAACCTTTTTGTTCTATCATCATTAATCTGACATAATCAGACTAACTTGAAAATATGCCAAGGATCCTTTCCCATGCTCTCAGGCATTTACTTTCATGTCATTTCCTATGAGAAATTGTTTTTAAAAAAAGAGAGGAAAAGTAAGGGCTCTCCTTCATTCTAAGGTTGTTGTTGTTGTTTTTTTAAAACTAGTAATCATCTGAAAGAAACATTTGGAAGACATAAAAATTACTGAGATAGTTGTGTTTCTGGTTCTTTTTGAAGGGTAATCTTTAAATCTAGATTTTTCACAGCAGGAACCAAATGCTATTTCACAATTGAAAACATTGTTATACTTTTCCACTACACATCAACTTTCATCAGGAGAAGACTGGACTATAAGCTCTTATTTTTCTGTCATGATTTATGTATTTTGATCATTTGCCATTGGCCACTATTATATCCTCCTCATCCCATCCTTCTCAGGGCAAGTCCTTACCAGCTAACATGATCTTAAATGGAAAAATCAGGAGATTAAAAACTCACTGTGTTGATGGCTTGCTAAAGACTATGAAGGGAAGAAAAAACTCCCACGAAAGGAAAGACACAGATAGAGGCTTCATATCCCTTTCATTCTCTTCAAACATTACCAGACTGGGAAATACAGAGTAGATCATTTATGATGAGATTAAGGTGAGAAAGGGAGGAGGCGTGGCTCTTCCCAGGCTCTTTGCTTGTGGCCATAAAACACTTTGGAAATATTTAGATTGCAAGTTTGAGATTCCTTTTCAACCTTGTCCCCCAACCATACAGTTTGTCTCCCAAAGCAACCATTCTTTGCTTCTTGTAAATCTTTTCAGAGATATTCTATGCATGTAAAAGCAATTATATGTATATTCTTTTAAAAATACAAATGATAGTATACTATACACACTGTTTTGCACCTAATGATAGAGCTTAGAGATCTTTCCAAATGGTACATGTAGGGCCGCTTCACTTAATAGCTGCACAGTATTTCACTGTTACAATGTATCATAATTTATTTTACTCCCCTATTGATAGACATTCAAGTTATTTTCAACCTTTTACTATTACAAACAATGCTGTAATGAACATCTCTGTACAAACATCATTTCATAAATGTGTAAGTGTATCTGTAGGATAAATTATTAGAAGTGGAATTGCTTCAGAGAAATTTACATTTTTGACATTACCAGATATCAGTTTATACTAATGTATTTCTCATTAACACACCCTTCCCAGTAGTTACCACACTTTTTGATATTTGCCAATCTGAAAGGTGAAGACAGCATCTCGATATAGTTTATTTTGCATTTTCTTATGAGTAAGGTTGAATATCCGTATTAAACTTTTAAGAAAGAACTATTTATTTTTCCTTTTCTGTGATCGGTCTGCTCCTAGCCTTTGCCTATTTCTCTACTGGATTTTCAAGGGTTCCTTATACATTTAAGAAGTTAGCTCTTTTTGATAGGCGGCAAATATTTCTATTTCTTTGTCTTTTACCTCTCTTTATGTTGTTTCCCTCCCCTCCCAAGAGGGTGGGTTAGGGTGGCATTGGGGATGAGTATCCAAACATTAGAAGTTGAAAGCCGAAGCTTAGAGTTCGCTCAAAGAGAGTTGTTTCTGAAATGTGATTCTACAAAATCTGGTTTCATAAGGTACTTATTTTTTTTTAATTTTTAAAATTTATTTTTTTAATGTTTGTTTATTTTTGAGAGAAAGCAAGAGAACGAGTAGGGGAGGGGTAGCGAAAGAGAGAGAGAATCCCAAGCAGGCTCCCCGCTGTCAGCACAGAGCCCAACACAGGCTCAATCCCAGGACCAGTGAGATCATATGACCTGAACCAAAATCAGGAGTTGGATGCTTAACTTACTGAGGCATCCAGGTGCCCTTATTTTTTTCATTTTAGAGAAATAAAGTGCAAGCAGGGGAGGAGGCATTGGGAGAGAGAGAGAGAATCTCAAGCAGGCTCCATGCTCAGAGTGGAGTAGGATACAGGGCTCAATCCCACAATCCCAAGACCATGACCTGAGTCAAAATCAAGTCAGAAGCTCAATCGACTGAGCCACCCTGGCGTCCCCATAAGGTACTTCTAAAAAAGGATTCTATTGTCAAAAGAGTTTAGAAGATGCTACAAATGACAAACACATCTTGAAAATTGATGATGAATGGCCTGTTAAAGGTGTTGGTAAGGTCTACAGCAAATCAATTTTATTTCCTTAAACAACTCAAATGTACTGGCTTTTTTTTACCTCCTATAATACTTACTAACAATCTTACAGTACCTGTTATACTGCTCTAACCTTGAAGGGAATAGATAGAAGAGACCTGTAGTATGTTTCTTTGTATGTTACCTTATTCATTCTTTTTTTACCAATCCCATAAATGTTACAGGTCTCTCATGCTTCCAATTTCAATCTTTTTCTCCTTACTTTGCATACTTTACTTAAAAAAATTTTTTTTTTAATGTTTATTTTTGAGAGAGAGAGAGAGAAAGAGTGCAAGTGGGGGAGGGGCAGAGAGAGGGAGTCACAGAATCTGAAGCAGGCTCCAGGCTCTGAGCTGTCAGCACAGAGCACGACACAGAGCTCGAACTCACAAACTGAAGCTCGAACTCACAAACTGTGAGATCATGACCTGAGCGGAAGTTGGACACTTAACCAAGACACCCAGGTGCCCCCACTTTGCATACTTTTCTTGAAGAACACATTCAAACTCATTGCTTCAAATTACATATTGACAAATTCACAATTTCTATTCTGTGATGGTTAATTTTATGTGTCAACTGGACTGAACTAAGAGATGCCCAGATAGCTGGTAAAACATTAATCCTGGGTGTGTCTATGAGGGTGTTTCCAAGAGAGATTAGCATCAATTGGTGAACTGAGAAAAGCAGATGGCCCTTCCCAGTGTGGGTGGGCAGCATCCAATCTACTGAAGGCCAGAAAAGAACAAGAAAGTGGAGGAAGAACAAATTCACTCTCTCTGCTGCCCCTGAACATCAGTAATCCTGGTTCTCATGCCTACCATCAGCCCACTGATTCTTAGGCCTTTGGATTTGGACTGAATTTTATCACTAACTTTTCTGGTTCTCCAACTTGCAGAAGGCAGATCATGAAACTTCCTGGCCTTTAAAATCATGTAAACTAATTGCTAAAATAACTCTCTTCTGATACATATCTATGTATATCCTATTGGATCTGTTTCTCTGGATAATCCTGACTAGTACACACTCCAAGCCTTTCTTATGAGCAAGATCTATAAAACCAAAAGGTACTTTGAGCCTACCATGCTCATCGTTTCCATCTTTTTACCCAAACCAATCCTTTTTTCCTTCTACATTATTTAGCATAGTAAAAGGTGCTCTCCTCCTTTATCTTTCTGCTCAACTGACTGAAAATTATACATCAGCCTAGTCTCTTCTTACCCCCCACACTGAGCTCCCCATATTTCATCATTATTACTACTCTTTTGGTTATTTTCCTGTTTAAAACCCTCAGTGGCTCCCCGTTCCCTTCAGGATAAAATCCAAAATTTTTGGAGTTACATATGAAGGGATTTGTTACATAGCCTGTTTCCATTTTTAGTCTCCTTTTCAGATACCTCTCCATGTACAATGTTCTCCAATCTATCTAATTAATCACACCTTTTCAGTCTCCTCTGATGTCCGTGCAGTATGCCTTTGCACAGGTGATTCCTTCCGCCTCTAAGATATTTCTCTTTTTTTTCCCCTTATGGCTAAACATCTGTTTCTTTGAGCATCAACTTTTCCTGGAAGCACTCAACAGCTATTCCAAGCTGTGTTAGGTATTCCTTCTCTGGCCTCCCACAGATATTTGGGCATACCTAACTCCATCATAATATATATTCTACTGCATTTTAACTGTGGGTTACTTGCCTGTTTCCCGTAGTAGGCTGTGAGCCAGGGTCTAGGTTTCTCAAATGGCTGTCAAGAATTGAGCTTTCCTTTAGGACAGCACAAAAGATTTATGGCAAATTGTCTTTCCAGGAAAAGAGCATGGCTTTAGTTATTCTGTTTTGTGTTCTGGCGAGTGCCTGAGTATGGGAGACTGAGTACAAAAGGGTAAGGAATTCCAACATATTAAGATTTTAAAGAATGTTACAATATTGAAATGAAGATCTTTCATTGTAATGATAAAAGGATTTTCCAAAAATGGTGAAAGATTATATGATAAAATAAAGCACAAGGGGATGTTAAAGACAGAGAACTTTGTTGATCCACAGAAAATAAAAGCAGGATTTAATTAAAATCTCTAAAAATGAATCAACATTTTCAAATAATGTTAGTGCATAGGTTTTGGGATCAGAATTCTATGTTTAAATTATGACTCTGGCCAAGAGTTACTTAACCACTGGAGCTTTAGAGCAATTAATACACAACTGCAAGAAAACTGTTTACCACCACAATTACTATGTTATTGTATGACTCTTATGGTTACTGGTGACATGTCTATATGTGCCTTAATATAATACCATAGTCACAAGACACAAGCCATACTTCTATAGACATAAAAAGGGTCTAAGAAATGAAACTATGTTGGTTGCTATGATAGAGGAAATGAGAATTGTGAGATGAGTCCTAGATAAGTTGGAAGAAGAGAATGATATTTTCCTCTTTCTATTTCTAGGTAAGTAGTAAAAATTACATTCAACATGTTGTCACATAACAAAAGGAACCAGGAAAGATCTTTTCTGTTTCCTGGGACAATTTCTGCAGATGGTATAAGGGTATGTGAATCAGTTTATGTAAATTCATGGTAATCTCTATAACTTTATATAAATGTTCTCTGAACAACCTAGGCTTGCCTTATCATAGCTATATACTTTGGGGAAAAAATAGAAAGGTTTATACCTGAGTTAGAATGTTTAATTAACACTTCTTTGAGTCCAAAATTGTGGTTGTAGTTACTACAAGGTTAAACTAAGGTAAATCTATGTATTTGTAATTGTTGCCCTTCTCACCAGATCTTTCTACTGAACTTAGAGAGTCTGGTTTTTATTTAATAAGGAAGGTAATTTTTCTAAGACATTCTTTCATAGGGTTAGGCAAATGTATGTAGAACACAAAATAGGTCTGCAGTAATACTGGTTTCTTTCTTTAGCATCTCTTCACAGAATGGTTTAGCTAAAAAGAGAGGATCCAAACAAATATATCTTCTTCCATAAATATAGTCTGGCTTATACAGATAACTTTTTTGGCGTTGGACAAAATCCTCAACATCTAAAGGTTTTTTTTGCCCTGGGTTTCTTATATGTCCCCTTGTGTGTCAGAATTCTTTAAATCAGTTCTATACTATGGTATCAAATTTATACATTTCTTTTCTTCCACCCCCTTAATTTTCAAAAATCGTCAGACTATTATGTACTTAATAAGCTTAGTATGTCCCATTATTTAGTTTTTAGTAGTTAAAACATCCATTTATTTGTACCAAAATACATTATATGGTTCACCATTTTCCTTAATGAGCCTTACAAGGCCTCAGCTTTAAAGAAAATAATCTATACATTTTTAAAAATGAAAGTTGGACTAAATAATTTAAAAGGGGCTAAAACTTCATATCTGTTATTTAAGCAATTAATATTGTAATCAATATTGTAACTGATAACCAAAATTATCACATTATATAGAAAACGTAAAGAAGAAAGAAACTCCTACCTATGGTAATCCTACCATACAGGGACAGGCACTGGAAGGAAATGTGCCCCCAATTTTTTTGATGCATATATATTCATTAAAGTCATAGTTTTCCTAATTACAAAAGAAAGCTAATTCTGTTTATATCCTTAATGTCCTTCAAGATTCAAGTTCTAATTAAATAAAACCACTAATTAATAAGAATTTTTAATGTTCTATTTGAAGAGGTAAAAAGTAGAGAACAGAACTCATCGTTTGAGTGTCCTAACCCCAAAACTTGTTTGGATGATCCTACTGTGAGCACCCTTCCTGTTCTTTTCCATCATAGCACTTCTCTCACTCTAATGAATTCCTTAACTGTTTGTCGTCCCTAGGAAACTATAAACTTCATGATGGGCAGGGATAATGTCTATTTTATACATCACTATGTCTTCAGTTTTGCAATGGTGACTGTACATAATAAGTTCATAATTTGCTAAATGAAAGAATGAATTAAAAAAAACCCTCTAGGCTATACTTCAATCTAGACTAAGCAATTTATCAACTCAATTTTCTAAATAATAACAGTACATAATAATGTTTATAATGATTCTGAATTGTTTTCTGTATATTCTGTTTACCAAGGTTGACTATAAGTGTTTATTTTGTAAACATTTTCAGTAAAATGACTTGGAAAAGGGCTTTCTGCTTTTCAGTTGATAGGAAAGGTATTTTACAAGAACACTCTGTGCTAGGTTAAAGTTTAAAGCATACACTTTTATGTCTAGAGTTATTAAATCTACTAACATCATCTTCAGTGAAAATATCTTAAAACCAACTGATGAAGATTTCTTGCCCAAAAGATGAGCAGGTAGAAATGTGTGTGCACACTCCTGTGTGATTTTTCTAAGATGACGCAACGTGAACAAAGGTATGAAGGGGGTATTGGCAAGAAATATGTAGAGATTAGGGGACCTACAAATCTTGCAATATTTGGACCGGAAGATTTCTGAAGTAAAGCTGGAAAGAAAGATTGGAACCAGGGATGGAGTGCCTAGAAGATTAGGCTAAGGGTTCCATACTATACAAAATGGGAGAAGGCAAGGTTTTTCTGGTTTTTAGCACAGTGATTAAAAAAAAAAATAAAAAATAAAAAAAATAAATAAATAAAAAGTAGTGTTTTAAGAAGGCCAATCCCTGGAGTTGTAAAATAAATAAGCAAAAGTGACACAGACTTTTCTGTAAATAGATTTGGGTCCTAATCAATGTGGGACTAATGTTTTTAAAAGGCCATAAAACTACTCAGGTGTAATACATGGCTAAATGGATTTTTGTGACAAGTTTTAATCAAATCTGGTTAGAAAAGTACAGCTCTCTAACGTGGCTATTTGTGGAAATTTCCCCAATTTATACATCTAGTTAGGCAGATTTGATCGAATCACATTATCTCTATATCACTTAAGAAGAAGTAATTGCTTCATATAGATATAAGTTCTTAACTTATTTCCAAGTGAATTGTCCAGAAGGGTATTTCAAGTCCAGAATGTACTGACTACTCTCTCAACTTTATGAATGATAGTATGGTTCTGCTATAAACAGTCACCAGTGAAAACTGATATGGCCTAAAATGAAGTTAAAATACTGTGCACATGCAATAACAAGAAAAGTGGAATGACCTTTTATTATTAATTACTGTAGAATATATCTGAATGTATCAAACATTTAAAAATGTCTAATGTAACTTAATCCTATGTATATATCTATATACATTTACCTGACAAACATATCTGACATGGCTTCCTTTGGGCCAAGATCACTGACTAAAAAGCTCAAAAATCCAATTCTGCTGGTGGACAAAGAATAAGAATAGAGAGAAAATTCCAAAGGGACAAGTGAAAAGTTGCTGGGGAAAGGTAAATAAATATTTTTTGGGTAAAGAGAAAGAAGGGAAAAAAAAGGGGGGGGGAGAAGAAAGAAGGGAGGTGCAAGTTTCTTACTTACAGCACTTGTTTTATTTACTTAAAATGCTATTTTTATTTTTTTATTAATTTTTTTTAACATTTATTTTTTGAGAGACAGAGAGAGAGAGAGTGTGAGCAGGTGAGTGGCAGAGAGAGAGGGAGTCACAGAATCTGAAGCAGGCTCCAGGGTCTGAGCTGTCAGCACAGAGCCCAACACGGGGCTTGAACTCATGAACCACGAGATCATGACTTGAGCTGAAGTCAGGTGCTTAACCAACTGAGCCACCCAGGTGCCCCGGAATAAAATGCTATTTTTAATAGGAAGTACATTTACAAGATTCAAAAATGAAAAATGTAAAAAAGTATAGAGAGAAAATCTTCATTCTATCCTTGTTCCCCACTTCATGCACTACCACCCCATAGGTAAACACTGTACTTACTTTTAGAGGATCTTTCAAGATTTATTATTATTCTGTACTCTGTGGCATTTATTCATTACTTTCCAAAATTGTTTGCAACTAAGCTATGGTCAATTAGAATGTGAGAAGCGATCTGCATAATCTCCAGGGTATGTCTTTAAAGAAGAGGGTGTATCTTAAATCTCTTTTTCTCTTCCCCTTTTGCATTTAGTCCGGGACACAGACATGGTGGTGAGCCAGCTTGGTTCATGCAGATGAGCACAATATCCTAGGGATGGCAGACCAAGACAGAAGTAACTTGGGTCCCTGTGTCACCTTTGGGGCAGACAACTCCACACAAGCACTAATTGCCTATCTTTGAACTATAATTCGAAAGAGAAAAAAGTTTGTATTATTTCTCTTAGTTTTCAATTGCTGTGTAACATTAGCACAAACTTAGTGGTTTTAAAAACATCCATTTATTAGTTCACAGTTCTGTAGTTCAGAAGTCTGGGCACAGTATGACTAAGTTCCCTGTTCAAGATACATAAGGTGAAAATCAAAGTGTTGGTTAGGGTGTGTTCTCATATGGGGGTTGTGGAAGAATTCAGATTTTTACGGTTGTAGGACCAAGACCCTCATTTCATTGCTGGCCATTGGCTTTCTGGAAGCCACTCTCAGCTAGAGGCCACATTCTTTGCCACATGGTCCTTTCCTGAATCTCTTACTTCTAGAAGAGTCCAGTCCCTTTTTTAAAGGTTGACCTGATTAGTTGAGGTTCACCCCAGATCATCTCTCTTAAGTCAGCTGCACTGTATAATATAACCTAATTATGGAAGTAAAATTCATCATATTCATGGTCCCAGGTGTGTACAATAGGGGGCAATGACCTTGAGGGCTATCTTACAATTCTATCTATCACATCTTTTAAATTTTTTTATTTTACATTTATTTATTTTTAAGAGATAGAGTGAGACAAAGTGAGAGTAGAGGTGGGGAAGAGAGAGGGAGACACAGAATCCGAAGCAGGCTCCAGGCTCTGAGCTGTCAGTACACAGCCTGACGCGGGACTCGAACCCACAAACCGTGAGATCATGACCTGAGCCGAAGTCAGACGCTTAATCGACTGAGCCACCCAGGCGTCCCTCTACCACATCATTTAAATTCTGGCTTCAGGTATCTTACATACTTTTTTTTTTTTTTTTTTTTTTTTTTTGGTAAAAATGAAAGTTTTTAAAATTTATTTTTGAAATTTGTGGCTAAAATATGGATAAAATTAACCATTTTAACTATTTTCAAGTGTACAACTTAGGGCATTAAGAAGACTGTTGTACAATAATTATCACCATCAAAAAAATTACTATCATCCATCTCCAGACCTTTGTTATCTTTAAAACTGAAACTCTGTACCCATTAAACAGTAATTCCTCATCTCTCTCCCTTGCCCCCCTAGAAACCACCATTCTACTTTCAGCCTCTATGAATCTGACTAAGAGGAATCTTAAGTATTTGCCCTTTTGTGACTGGCTTATTTTACTTATATGCTACATATTTTTGAACTCCTATCTTAATATACACCAAAAAAGATTGAGGAGGGGGCACCTGGGTGGCTCAGCTGGCTGAGCATCTGACTTTGGCTCAGGTCGTGATCTTGCGGCTCATGAATTTGAGCCCCACATCAGACTCACTGCTGTCAGCTCAGAGCCCACTTCAGATCCTCTGTCCCCCTCTCTCTGCTCCTCTCCCACTCGCACTCTCTCTCTCTCTCAAAAATAAACACAACAAAACAAAAAGACTGAAGAGGGGTTGCCAGGAAGATAGGAGAAAAACCAGGAGAATATGTAAACTATAAAAGGAAAAGTCAAGAGAATAATGTTCCAAGGGGGGAATAAATAATACACAGTGTGAAATCCTGCTAGAGAGGTTAAGTATGATGAGAACCAAGACCACTCATATTAGTAATAGAGAGGTTACCAGTGACCTTCACAAAAGTGTAGCAGTAATTCTCTAGCAGTACTAGTATTATACAATCACTGTGGTTACTACCTATTGTTGATTATTTCCCCATGCTAGGAGAATTCTGAGTCAAGCTGTGATATACAAAGCTAAATAAAATCAATATAGCCCAAAAACAATCCCTTTGGCCTCAGTTTCCAAGTTATTTCATGATGAAATGGGATTTTAAACAAGTATTTCAGGGGAAAACACAGGTAGTACAAAAAAATAAGAGATAACCTATATGTTGTACATAATTATCTACTGAGATCATTTATTCAATTAAATATTTACTGAGTGCCTACACAGTGCCAGGAATAGACTTCATTATAACTGCACATTTCCTCAGTTGTTTCATATATAAAAGGCTAAAAATGTTCAGTAAAGACAGTATGTTTATTGGGCTAATCTTAACCTAAGCAAACAAATAATGATGCTAATTTTAATCAAAGACCAATGGATATTTGATCCTAATAAAAATCCAATCATAATAATCTAGGGAGAAGCAAATATCTGAGAAATTAGGAACAGATAGCAAAATTTCTTCTATAGAAAGTGTATTATTTCTATTTTTCTATTTCCTAAATATAACTACTTTTAAACAAAAATAACTGACCACATAGTCATTAATTTTTAAAAACCATAGCAACCTCTCCCTCATGAAAGCACGTTACCATTTTCTTTAACTTAGACATACATTTTTTAACAAGCATTTAGAATTATATATTCAAAAGGCAGCTTTAAAAATCAAACTAAACAGACACTGTTTCACATATGTAGTTCTTAAGAGTTAAAAATCTGCTTAAAGATCTTTTAGCTCTTCTTCTACTTCTGACTCTAATTAATTAAAGTAGCTATATTCATTTTTCATTCTTTCCTTTAAAATTGTCTAATCTTTCCATACTTTCCATTGTAAGTCAATCTGTTCTTATCTTCTTCATTTCCCACCTTGTAATCTACCTTTAATAAGTGGCTTCTTTCCTAAAAGGGAAAACAGGGTCACTTGAAGGGGAGAGAGAATTCTACCCAAAATAAACATTTTATATTCATATTTGTCTATTTAATAAAACATCATTTTGTGAGGCCAGCTCAGAGAAGGCATAGATCCCAAAAGGCTCATTTTAGTCACTAACCAATATAAAAAGTATCAGAATGCAACAGGCTTATAAATACTTATTGAGAAGTTAATACAAGCTATTGCACATATCTGTATTTCTGGGTCTTAATTTCCTTTTGCCATTATTCATTAGATTTTTTTTAATCAAGATTTTTGTCACTTATTTTAAAAGAACTTACTAAACTGGTTTAGATTTTCTATTTCCAGAAGAATAACTTTAACAGTGATATTTTATTCATTAGGAACATAAAGAACTGAGGACAACTGAATTTGCCTATATTTTCCTTTTTGGCATCAATGTTGCAATTTTCTCTTCACTAAGTCATATATAATATGGCTTCTCTCAAAAAGTAGCACTTAGTAGCTTTTAGGGACAACCTGGGACTATTACACAATGTACTCAGGATGAGTCATAGTCATTCACTTAACCTAAAATGGGCTGGATTTATGAATGGATGATCTGCTATGATTCATTTTTACAAACAAGACTCATTAATGTTTCAAAACTAGTATTTTAAGACTCTCTACTAGAACTGCTGTTTTTATCTTGGGAGAGGAATTGTAAGTGGTAAAGTCTTTAATAAAATAATGTTACTTTCTACCAGTATGAAAATAGTTGCCTTTGAAAATAAAATGCTTTATTTTCTAAGGGTGGTTAGGATTTTGTAAGTAATATATAAAGGACCTAACTTTTCCATGGTTTAGTTTGCTAAATTGTAAAATAATGCCTACTTATATAGGAATAAGAATCTACTACACATGGTTTCTACTTGAGTTATAGTTTCTGTAGAACCTAAAGAACTTGGTTAAATTCAGTCAGATTTGTAGTGATAGAAAGTCAGTAGGCCAAAGAAAATCAGTGGTCTTATAAAAAAACTCATAGAATATTGATCTCCCTATTATTAAAATATATTTAAGATACAGCATAAGATACTGGCATAGTTACATATGCCTAAAAACTTGAACAGTGGAAACTTAATCAAATTTGCACTTGCCCACCCTTATTTCACATACGTGTAAAATAATGACCAGAATTTAAGTAATCTACCCAAAGCTACAGAATCATAAAATTTTAGACTCATGAAGAACCTTAAAGGGCATCAACTCCAACCATCCACTCAAAAGAAATTAAACCTCCTCTCTAATAGCCCCATCACATGAAGAGCCAGCATATGTATTACCACCTACAAAGATGGATGGAAACTGATCACTCCTGGGCCTTTTGGGCAGTTCTGTTTATTACAAAGATCTTTCTCATACTGAGCTAAATCTGTTTTCCTAGAATTGTGCCCATTGGTCCTAGAACCCAGGTGGACTTACTCTCAGACCTGTACCTGTAACAATGAACCATTAATTCGTTCACATACCTTATTATTTCTTTGAAGTTCTATTGTGAATTTAGGAAGAAAAGTTATAGGTACAGTTATTTCATGCTGCTAGTTATAGTAACTGTACAATGATATATAAAACAATAGACATTTAACTTCTAATAAATTTCAGAGGTACTTTTAATATCAAACCCTGACATATCTAACAAGAGTCAAGGGGGCTGAGGTATAGTTTGTATACATGTCTTGGGAATTCCAGGATATCACAGCAGATCAACTAGGAGTTCCACTTGCATGAGAACTCCATCTTCCTCTTCCTTCCCTGACAAAGACATTCTGAGAGAAAAGGGCTTTGATTAGATCTGATGGGCATAAGGGATTCTGACAAGAACACAGCGAAGAACAAGTCCAGGAATTCCAACTTTTGGAGGGCAGAGAACTCACTCTTAGGTAACAGAGTTGGGATTAATGGAATACAGGGCTTATCAGTATTTAATAAAATACTGTATTTATTAAGGACCCCAAAAGTCATCTGGCTCAGTTCAGGAGAACTTGCTAAAAAATGCTCTGCAAAGGAGATCACAAATATGAAAGAGCAGACTAACTGTAAGGAAGGCAGATATTTGGTTATACTCACCATGATCCCAGAGCACACAGAGAAGAACAAAGTAGTACCTACTAGTTGGGACAAACCTCTTAACTTCAAAAACCCCTCTAATGGCAGGAAGAGTCAGGATGAGGGACATAAGAAGACAAGGTGAGAATAGAAAAGCAGTGATGAACAGCAGCAACAGTGAAGAGAACAAAAAAGAGAACGGAAGTGTCAATAATAACTGCAGCAGGAGCAACAGTATTAGTCACTTCTTGAATGAGGTGACAGCAGAAGAAACAAGAGTCAAATAATCCCCTACTGGGGTTTCCCATGTAGAATGGAAAGCAACATCAGCAGCAACAATGGTGAGAAAACATCAGTAACTGCTGAGAAGTTGCACACAGTCACTTGGAAGAAAAAGGAAAACAGCAGGACTTGGGAGGTGGAGCTTGACGTCACACTAACTCTAGTGGTAAAGGGGCTCAGAATCAACGTATTCTTAGATTGTTATGTTATTGGCTTCCCTTATATCTCATAAGCTAAGATATGAGAAAGCAAAGGTTAATACTTCTCAACAAACTTGAATTCACCTTGACATTTTTTCTACACACAGGAATCAAATCGTAAGAAAATAAGCAGAAATCCAGGATGGTCAAATGATCAACATCCTGGCATTATCTTTGGTTCACTTTTTACGTATTTAAGTTAACATGTCCACATTACTTTATAATCTTAACTGGTGCTCATGTTGAAGACTCTGATAAACTAAAATACCCCTAAGTATAAAAGTGTATTTTTGGTTGATAGTACTTAGCAAGGCAAACAAGTATACTGATATACTTAAAAATATTTTAGCAGTTAATTTCAATAAATATTGACAGCATGCCCACTAAGTTAAAGGCATTATTTCAGCACAGAAAATCAGAGATGAAAAAGAGCCAATTTCTATCATTAAGGAAACCAAACAGAAGGAAGCTAATAATCCTTGAACACTTCAATGTTTTATGTACCAAGATAAAGACAGCATCATTGTTCCTGCCCCTATAAGCTTCAGAAGGTTAGTGAAAGTTTCTCCCTCAAGTGTTTATTTCATTAGGAATGAGGATTATTAATACATTACAAGTTGGCATCCTGTTCACAGGTCTGCTTTGAGCAATAACCATTCACTAGCTCAACTACTTTATGAAATATGCCCAGGCACAGATATACTTGTTAAATTTCAGGCTCCCCGTCAGTGTGCTCGTTCCCAAAATTAAAGAGATCTCAGTTTAACTAAGAGGTAATTTTGGAATCAAAGAATCTTTAGTTAAATACTGGAGTTTACCCAATCAAACTTCTTTTCTATGTAAGAATTACTTTCATAATACCACCCAACCCAATGCATGAGCACATACAATGATGGGAGTCAGGTGTGACAAAGCAATGACTCCATTTTTATAGAACCATAATTTTTGGACAGTTCTTCCCTGTCAAAATTTGCTTCCCTGCAACTCTCATCTGTTAGTCTAAAATTTTCCCTCTAAAAGTGCTGAGAACAAGGTCTTCAAGTCACAGCTCTCTTCTAGGTTAAACATCCTTCAAGTATTTTTATAGTCTTTTACAAGAATAATTTCTTGACTGTATGCTCTCCTGGCTGCCTTCCTGGGTTCAATCTCAGTTTGTCAATACTTCTTTCAAAATATGTTAAAAGGATACCATCTAACCAGAGTAATATGCCAACTGTTTTGAACTTGCCTGCATCAGGGGAGCTGATGCCCTGCTTCAGGTGAGCATGCACCTCGCTCCAGGTAAGCATGAGCCCCACTTCAGGTGAGCCCCACTCTCCCCACTCCTCCACCCCCTCATGGGATTCTCTGTGTCCCTTGCTCACTTGGACCCTCTCTCTAAAAAAACAAAACAAAACAAAAAACCAAAAAAACCCATCTAAGTCCTAGAGGCACCTGGGTGGCTCACTCAGTTAAGTCTCTCTCTTTTTTTTTTTTTAAGTTCATTTATTTATCTTGAGAGACAGAAAGCGCACACGAGCAGGGGAAGGGCAGAGATGGGGGGGTGGGTGGTGGGGAGAGAGAGAGAATCCCAAGCAGGCTCTGTTCTGGTAGTGTGGAGCTTGAACCCATTAACTGTGACCTGAGCTCAAACCAAGAGTCAGACACTTGGGGCATCTGGGTGTCTCAGTCAGTTAAGCGTCTGACTCTTGGTTTTGGTTCAGGTCATGGTCTTACAGGTTCCTGAGATCGAGCCCTGCATTGGGCTCTACAATGACAGTGCTCCCCTGCTTGCATACACACACTCTCTCTCTCTCAAAAAATAAATAAATAAGCTTAAAAATTTTCTTTAAAATAATCAAGTTCTATTCATAATGTTAAGTCTTCCTTTCTGGATAAGTCTTTCTTTCTGGATAAATCTATCCAGTAGTGGATACTGTCATTTGTTTTGGTGCACAGACTCTGAAACCCCTTTGTAGGTTGAAGGAGTTGACTTGGTGCAAGGTAAAGACCACACTGGTCCTATGGGTGCTGATAACCTAGAAGGCAGTGGTTGGTAGCACAAGATTCCTGTGGCAGAAGTGGCATCTGTACTACAAGCAAGTAATATTGAGTTCTTAGTGAAGAAAGGGCACTCTTGGCACTGATGAGGACTTCTTAATCAGACCAGTTTTGTAGTATAGTTTTGGGGCATTGTTCCTGAAGATCAGCCTTGAGTCTGGTTCTCTAGTCCTCCCATAAATTCTCTGAGACACAGAATATCATTTTCTTGGGCCGCCTGGATGGCTCAGTCAAGTTAAGTGTCCAACTCTTGACTTTGGTTCAGGCCTGCTTGGGATTCTCTCTTTCCCTCTCTCTCTGCCCCTCTCCCACTTGCATGTGCACCTCTCTCTCTCTCTCTCTCCCCACCAAAATAAACACTAAAAAAAAAAAAAGGAAAAAAAAGTATCATTTTCTTAATCATTCTCAAAAAATTTGAAACAGTAAGTTCTGCCAAAAAAATTGCATGTCTAGCTGGTACAAAGAACTTTCTTCCCTGACCATTTGAAAGGAAAATGCTGACATGATGGCCCATCACCTATGGAATACTTTCATATGCATTTCGTATAAGGACATTCTCTGATATAACACAACCATCAAAACCAGAAAATTAACACTGATACCTCATTACTATCTGTTACAGATTGAACTGTGTTTCCTAAAAAAGATATGCTTCTGTACCAGCACCTCAGAATGCAATTTTATTTGGGAATGAGGTCATTGCAAATAAAATTGGTTAAGATGAGGTCATGTTGGAGTAGAATGGAACCCCAATCCAATATGGTATCCTTATAAGAAGACAGCCATGTGAAGACACAGAGACACAGGGAGAATGCCATGTGAAGATTGAAACAGATTAAAATGATGCCTTTAAAGCCAAGAAGCCCCAAGGATTGCTGGCCGTCACCAGCAAGTAGAAGAGAGGCATGAATTCTCCCTCAGAAAGAATCGATTCTGCTGACATCTTGATCTTGCACTTCTAGCCTCTACAACTATGGGACATTAAACTTCTGTTGTTTTAAGTCACCCAGTTTGTGTTACTTTGTTATGGCAGCCCTAAGAAACTAATAAACCATCTAATTTTCAAATCCCATTCAAGATTCACCAATTGTCCTAATAATGTGCTTTCTAGCAAAAGCATCTAGTTCAGGTTCACATGTTGTATTTAGTTGGCATGTCCCTTCAGTCTATCAGTCTGAACAGTTCCTCAGTCTTTCCTGGACTTTCACAGTCTTCACCTGTGAAGATTAAGGGTTATTTTACAGAATGTCTCTTGATTTGGGTTTGTCTATTATTTCCTTGTGTTTAGATTCAGATTATGCATTTGTGGCAGAAATATCACAGAAGAGACATCATGTTCCTCTTAATGTATCATTATCAGGTAGCACACAATTTTGATTCCTGCCATTACTGAAGACATACAATTTCATCACTTGATTAATATGGTGCCTGCCAGGCTTCTCCATATCCTTCAAGTCGGTCACTATATCCTTTTGACATGTCTCCATCCATTTTGCAATCTTCCCTCTCTCTGGGGTAACAATATGTTCCATTCTCATCTTGTACTTTCTCTGCCCCAGACCCAGAATCAGGAATGTCTGATTTTTCCGATTCAACTGCCAGCAGGATTCATTCTAGTTTCTTCCCTTTCCATACCTAAAATTCTTTCTTAGATAGTTAAGAAACCCAGGTCTCTCATCATTCTTAACAGAACTGTTTCTTTAATTAGTCCCCCTGTGTGTGTCATCAATCTTCCATCTCTGCCACCACTCCCGCCCTCCACTGTCCCCCGGCATGTATGGCCTTATCCTACTCAGGGTCTAACGCCCCACACTGAGCCCACCCCACCCTCTAACAACCCTCTATGTAGGTGTCCTTCGCTCCTTGGTTCCATGTCACCACGCACAAGCTCTAACAACCTGTGCTGGAGTACCCACTCCACTTTTGTGTATATTCTCTTTTTACCACATTTGGGCTCTGATTCTCCACACTAGGCCATTCTACCCCTCAGCCCATCATGTGGACTACTTCTTTCCTCTGCTTGGGCTCTGATACACCAGGTTATTCCTCTATGGGGATGCCCTCCTCACCTCACTCAGGTTCTCATTTCCTATGTTAGGCCGTCCCCCATGTGTGGATGGGTGCTTCCTGGGGTTTGATATCTCCTGCCATGCCAAAGAGATACCCTCCTCACTACACCCAGGATCTGATTCTCCTTGCTGGATTCTACCCTCTACCTCCCATGTAGACATTTTCCTCACCTCATTTGGGCTCTGACACCTCAAACCAAGTCACCTCCTATCCCACGAATGCCCTCACACTGTTTGGGCTCTGACTCTTCTTGATGAGTACCTCCAATGTATGGACACTTTCATTACCCTGCTGGGGCTGGGACACCCCATGCCAGGCCATCCCTCTGTGGAGGCCCTCCACACCGTCCTCTATGTGGATGTCTTTTTTACGTGACTTGGGCTTTGTCTACTAAGGACCACCTCCATCGTGTGAATGGTCTGACTCTACCGGGGCTCTGACAACACATGTCAGGCTACCCTTCCAAACAGATGACCTCCTCATTCTCAGCTCTGACTCCCTACATCAGGTTGCCTTCACCTGTAGGTACTCTCACTTTATTCTGGCATTGATTCTCTATGCTGGGCTGCTTCACTGTATTGATGACTTCTTTATCCTGCTGAGATTCTTACATCCCACACCAGGCCACCCCTTCTTGATGATACGCTCATCAGCCTGCTTAGACTCTGAGTCCCTGTATCACGACACTTTGCTGTGTGAATTCTCTCCTCACTCTGGGCTCTAACTCTCTGCACTTGGCTGTTCTCATATGGATGAACTCTTCACCCAATTTAGGCTCTGACACCCCACTTGGGCACTGCAGCTCATCTCTGCCACTCCTATCAATGCAGTGCTGCTGAAAACTAAATATATTCCCCCCAAAATTCATATGTTGAAATCCTAACCCCAATGCGACGGTATTAGGAAGTAGGGTCATTGGGAGGTGATGAAATCATGAGAGTGGAGCCCTCATAAATGGGATCAGGCACCCTCACAAATGGGATTAAGCCAAATGTTTATTAATTTACACTGGAAATAATCCCAGTTTTTTAGGTTTCATTACAGAGGTTTTCTTTTATTGGTCTAGTGACTGTGAAGAGAAAAGTTTTCCTAACCTGATGGCCTTAGAGCCAAGGATCCTAATTTACTCTGAGCTTCACTGGCATATGATTTTTCTCCCTTAAGGCTTTCTTCTTTGTTATCTGTTGCCTCCACACTGAATTCTACTCTTACCTTTTACCTAGCTCTAGAACTATACAGGAAGATGTCTGTTACATAATAAAAACTAGTGATAGCAAAGGGGAAGAAAAGGAGATGAGCTCCCAGTAGTCCTTAGTCTTTTCTTGTCCTGTCTTCTCTTGCTTGGAGCGAGAGCATGATGGTCTTTAGAAAAACTTCACCCCAGGCCCTCGTTCACTATCAGTCCTTCCACATTCATCCTGTCTTTTAATTTTGAAAAACAAAAACATGAAAAGGGGAAAGCTTTTTACCTTCTTTACGGTTCCCCTTTTTCTATCCTGTGTTTTTAAAAACTCTGCCCAGTAATTTTAAAACAAAGAGTCCACTCTTATAATCTGTCATACAGGGAGGAGTCTCGCTTTTCTACTGAAGCAAAGAAATTTATCTCTGCATAAAAGTATCTTCACATGGTAGTCAGTTCCTACTATTAAGAGACTATTGGAATGCCTGGGTGCTCAGTTGGTTGAGTGTCTGACTTAGGCTCAGGTCATGATCTTGTGGTTTGCAAGTTTTGGGCCCTATGTCGGGCTCTGTGCTGATAGCTCAGAGCCTGGAGCCTGCTTCCAATTCTGTGTCTCCCACTCTCTCTCTCTCCCCTTCCCCTGTTCATGCTCTGTCTCTCAATAATAAATAAACGTTAAAAAAAAAAAAATTAAAAAAACAGACTATTAATACTACAGGCACATTATAAATTAAATAGGCTATTCGGGTCCTGCCAGTCTTTACCTACCAGTTAGGATTTTATAAAAATAATTCTATTTTTATACTGGCTAACTCTTAGAATGTAAGTTTCTAATAGAGCTATGTCTTAGGTTTATTTGTATATTTCTTCAACTTGTTTTCAATAAATATTGTTTATGATGGAAGCATTTTAACTAATACAACATCTTTTCAAACACACCTGCAAATGAGGATACTCATTACTATTATAGTGTGACTTAAAATACAAAAACTGCTAAACACAGTTAGATAACCAGACTTTGAATTTTAAATAACTTTTATTTATTTATTTATTTTTAATGTTTATTTTATTTTGAGAGACAGAGCACAAGCAGGGGAGGAGCAGAGAGATGGAGAGAGAGAGAGAATTTCAAGCAGGCTCCGCACTGCCAGCACAGAGCCTGAATGCAGCACTTGAACTCACAAGCCATAAGATCATGACCTGAGCCAAAATCGGGAGTTGGACGCTTAACCATTTGAGCCACCCAGGCACCCCAAGTAACTTCTATTTTAAAAGTTAATTTATAACTATAATTTGTGAATTTCTTTCCTTATAAAATCAATTAAACTGCAATGTGCTGATAGAGATTAAATGACATGCAAAAGTTCTATATAGCTAGTAAGTTAGCAGAGTTGGGATTTAAACCCAGGTTCTCTAATACCAAAGTCAGTGATCTTTTTACTGCTCTTCTCTTTAGAGTGGTGGTTCTTCAGTATGCCTCCCCTGGAACATATGGTAATATCTGGAGACGTTTTAGTTTGTCATAAATGTGGTGTGTGGCAGGGTGGCTAGTGACTTTACAAAAAAAAATTCTTTTAAAGATAAGATCTGAACTTGGTATTGAAGCACTGGTAGGATTTGGATAGGCTAGAGATGGTGGAGATAAGGGCCGATTCTAGATAAGAAGAGTATAGAAAGTACAAGACAGGTTCAAGAAGACAATGAATAAGCCAACTTAGCAAGATAAAGGGAAACAATATTAAAGGGAAAGGGAAAGCAACACTAGAAACATGAAATAATCTTTTAGAAAGACTAATAAGGAACGTGAACTGGGTTCAATGAAGATTTTTGAGAAGGGGAATGTAAGACTAATCAAGAAACCAGGGAAAAGAGACTGATTAGGATACTACTGCAATACCATAAGGTATTCAGAGTTTGTGAGCTGGTGTGGTAGTGGTAGTGAGAAAGAAAGGAAGAAACCATAAGCATATACACCTTTATGTATTATAAATTTCTGTCATCTCAAATGATAACAAATTACCATTCTTACCTGTAATGCATTGAAACTGTCCATCTTCTCTTCTTATTGTAAATGCTTCCCCTGGGTTAACTTGTACCAGAATAACCTTTAAATGAGGGAAAGAAGTATTAATCAGAACAAAATAATCAAATAATAGGGCAAATAATAACAATCAAGATTATATATAAAACAGTATTACATATTTGCCAGGACAGCAGATGTGAGCTATTTAACCTTATGACACTGGGAGGAAAAATGGGATTACACATTTCACACATTTGTTAAAGTATTACTTCAGTTTTCTGGAGACTTAAGCCAAAAGTAAGGGAATAAACAAATACAGTGGCACACTTTTATTGGAAAGGCAATAAACTTTACTCTGAAACACAGAGGGAGTCAAACCACAGGATATTTGGCTCATCTATCCTTAGTTCATTAGTTGCTAAGTATTTCATTTTTTAAAAGATAAAGTATTAAAGTGATAAGCAGAGCTTGAGATGAGCATACTTGACTTAGTAGGACATCTCAAGTTATATTTTGGAATTTGTTAAATTAATCTCACCTTTTTTTTTTCATTATAAAGATTATACACCCTAATTTTATGACATTCGAAAAACAGAAAACTGGGAAAAAAAATCTGAAGTCCTTCTATCTTACAATAAACACTGTTAACATTTTGATAAATTTCTTAATCTTGTTCCCTATGCATAGGCTTAGTTTCCCCCCTTAACATACATACATACGTATATACATATTTATATATATGTATACATGTAAGAACTCCAATTTGGTATCTTTTTAATGTTTAATACTTTAAAAAGATTTTTCCATGCTATTAACCACTCCAATGACCACGCCATAAACTACTTAACCATTTTCTTTATGTAAGGAATTTGGGTAGCTTTCAATTTTTCCATTATTAAAAAAACAACACTGAAGTGAACATTTTGGTATGTAGTTTTCCCCTCTTTAATCCATTTCCGGTTAATTTTTGTGAATGGTGTACAGTACGGGTCTAGTTTCATTCTTTTACATGTAAACATTCCAATTTTCCCAGCATCGTTTATTGAAGAGACTGTCTTTTCTGCACTGAGTATTCTTGGCTTCCTTTTCAAATGTTAGCTGACCATACATGCATAGGTTTATTTATGGGCTTTCAATTCTCTTCCTTTGGTCCTTTCTGTTTTACGCCAGAACTTTTAATTACTATAGCTTTACAATACAACTGGAATTCAGGAAGTATGATGCCTCCTACTTTGTCCTTCTTTTTCAGGATTGTTTCGGATATTCATGGGTCTCTTGTGGTTCCATATAAATTTTAGCAGTGTTTTCTCTACTTCCGTAAAAAAAATTCCATTGGAATTTTGATGGGGATTACCCTGAATCTAAAGATGGCTGTAGATAGTATGGACATTTTAACAATACTAATTCTTCCAATCCACGAACATGGGATACCTTTCCATTTATTTGTGTCTTCTTCGATTTCTTTCATCAAAGTTTTATAGTTTTCAGTGTAGAGATCTTTCACCTTCTTGGTTAATATTTCAGGCAAAGATTGAAAGACCCTCATTTCAAGGGAAGTAGGTAAGAAGAAAAGTAGGGTGAATGGAAAACAAAATAAATTGTTAGAAATAATCCAAATATATTAATAAAATAAATATAAATGGACTAAGTTTGTCTATTAAGAAGAGTAAATAAGTTAGATTAAAAGAAGTTAGAGAGAAAATGCCAAACCTACTATTTTGGTGGTCTATTTTAATACTTTTCTCAGTGATTAACAGAACAGGTAGATGATAATCATCAAGGATATGGAAGACCTTAACAACACCATTCATAATCTTGATTTGGTGGCCATGTAAAGAATATTGCACCTAACAATTAGAAAATATATATTCTTTCCAAGCACATATGGAATTGAAATGAAAATTACAAGACTGGACTATAGACAACATCACAAATCAAGTGTCACAAATTGCAAAGAATTAATATTGTATATCCTCTATTTGCAATTAAGTTAGAAATTTAAAAATACATTTGCAAATTTTAAAAAGCTTCAATAATTTGTGGGTTAGGGGAAGAAATCATAATGAAAAATAGTAAATCAACAGCAGTGAAATGTAACAAAAACATGTTAAGTTAAAGCCCTGAAATAAAGGCAAAATTGTATTATCAAAAAACACAGGCCTTTAAATACTTAGAACAGACTGAAAATTAGTAAGCACCCAAGTCAATAAGTGAGAAAAGGCATAGTTAACTCAAAGAAAGTTAAAAAAAAAAAAAAAAAAAAAAAAAAAAAAAAAAAAAAAAAGGAAACAAAAATAAGAAGAGAAATAATGAATCAGAATAAAAAGAAATGCTGGAGGATGAGAAAATAGCTTTAACAGAAATCAGAGTGAAGGATAACCAAGAGAAAAAAAAAGCAAGAGGAAAAAGTAGTCAGTCACGTTTTCTGGGCAGGGATTTTTTTCCCCTAAGGAGATTCTTGAACCTTGGGAGATTTTATGCAAGTAGATGGCTTTAAAATGCATTTTATAAAATCTAGGAACTTCTCTCTGTACACAGGTTTTATTTAGGGGGCCTGCTTCTTATTACTCCATTATCTCAAATGTTATCTCTTCAGAAAGGCCTCCCCTGACCATCAAATTCTAGGGTATGTTTATTTATTTATTTTGAGAGAGAGAGAGAGAGAGAGAGAATGAGAATGAGCAAGGGAGGGGCAGAGAGAGAGGAAGAAAGAGGGTCCCAAGCAGGCCCCATGCTGCCAGCACAGAGCCCAACACGTGGCTTGAACTCACAAACTGTGAGACCATGACCTGAGCTGAAACCAAGAGTCAGACACGTAACCAACTGAGTCACCCAAGTGACCCTAGAATCCTACGTCACTTTATATTCATCTGCATAAATGCAGAACAATTTTTCATAACCTTATTATAAACAATAGTACAATGTGATAAGGAGAAAGGAGAGGAACTGTGAATGATGAACTAGTTATTCTACCTGAGGTTAATTATTGCCACAAAACTGTATAATCATAATGACACAGCTTCTTAACATGTATTATCTAATTTAGTGACCACAGAAATCTTATAAACAAAGTAATTCTCAGAAGTGTGACAGGTGAGGAATCCTGATAAATTATCCATCATTTTGTAATGTATGTCATGGATGCCTCTATTTGCAAAATTAGCAAATTTCACAAATAGAGTATCATAAAATGATTAGTACTTCATTGGGCTATAAAAATGAAATTCCTCAGTATCTTCAAATTTCACAAAAACAAATGATTGTGCTCTTAGGTTTGTACTTATCTCAAAGGTACTGCTGGCTTCCAATCCCTAATCCCTTTATGAAATCAGAGTTCAGCCCTGACAGTTTCACTACACTCTTTCTTCCCCAGGTTCTTTCACTTCTTACATCCCTAATAACAGAGCTGTTGCCATGTTCAAGACTCCCCTGACACAATATATCAGCCAGCCAGTTCTCTATCATTCTTTAGTGCAAATGTTGGGAACTTCTAATGCCTGGTTTGAGTTAACAGAGTCAACAGTGGGTGAAGAATTGATAAAAGCAATTATTTGAATGTCCACCAACAGTTCAACTTCTCACATTCTGAAGAGACATGCAGAACTAGTGAACATTTTAAGTGTATTCTAAACTTAAATATTAAGTACTAATATTTACGTTACTTAAGTAGTAAACAAACATATGCTTGAAACATGTTTTGGGTAAGATACCTAACCCAAAGGGCAGATTAACATTGACAATGACTATAGATAATACTATAAATTATTCTCACAAATAGGCTATGATGATACATGGAAATAGTTATTCAAAAATGTTATATTAAAAACATAACACAAAGGATATAATGAAAATGTCACTCATTAAAGGTCTAAATATGCTGAGTATATTCAATAATAAAGCATGTAAAAATCTCTAAGAACATAATAAAAATTTAATGCTCCCTGAACTCTTTGATAGTAAAAAGATACAAAGGCTTAGAGAAGTTATGGAAGACTGACGAAATTTTAAGGGATCAAATATAAAAATATTGGGGTGTCTGGTGGCTCGGTGGGGTAAGGGGGATGACTCTTGATTTTGGCTCAGGTCATGATCTCACAGTTTATGGGATCAAGCCCCAAGTCAGGCTGTGCACTGACAGTTCGGAGCCGGCTTGGGATTCTCTCTCTCTCTCTCTCTCTCTCTCTCTCTGTCCCATCCTCGCTCACACTATCTCTCAAAATAAATAAAAAATAAACTTAAAAAAATAAAAAATAATTTTAAATATAATATTATTTACTTAGGGAAGGAAGTAAGTTTCAAAAAAAAGCAGAATAGCAGAAAAGACATCTCTGGAGTGAGGAAGGAAAGAAAAGGACAAAGGGGCATAGACACCAGAGACTGGAAAGTCTGACATGAATACCTCTAAACAAACCGAGCATACAGCTTTGGAAAAGTTGGAAGCTGAAGGAGACCTGAGATATCATTTAGTTTAAACCAGATTTACTTTTAAAAAGTAAACTAAGAGGTGATCATTAGTATTATTGAAAAAGTTCTTCATTTTACAAAACCATTCAACCAACTGTTCTATTATATAGTAAACTCCCAGTGCATTTACTCAATTTACATCAATTAGCCACTTACAGTGAGGCAAATTCAAATGAACATTTATAATAAAAAATATAGAACTGAGGTACCACCCCAGAATCTGAACTAATGAATAAAAGTGCCAAAATTTATTTATTTATGCTTTGTCTACACAAATAAATTTTATTTAAATGTCAGGAATAATCACTACTTAATAATATCTGTGTATATTCTAAAGGAAAAACAATAGTAAGTGTGCAATATTTTTAAAATACAATCCATATGTATAAATTATATCTTACTATCTTAATTTTCAACTGTTACTAATCACTGCTAGATACAACTTTAAAAATACTATTTTGCATTTCAAAGATAATAAAGAACTCCTTTGTCATCTGTTTCAATTTTACCTAACTGCTGTTGGTCTAAGTTTCTTACATGTACAATGAGAATAAGAAAGTATCAATCTTATACCTGCTTCACAGCACGATTAAAGAGTATTAGATGAAAAGATGTACACTAGATGAAAGGAAAGATAACTTGCAATCACCCTGGGAACTTTTCAAACACTGTATAGATATTTAGGTCTGTCTCCAAAGGGTGAGGAGTCTGGGATTTTCTCCCTAGTTTGAACCCCAGGGAAATAATCAATCTTTCTAATGTAATTAGTCATAAACTGCTAAGATGGCCATCTGGAAAACCATGGTATTATTTATTACTCCAGAAAGTTTCACTACTTTAAAACCTAAAGGATCAGTTAAGGTTGGTGGGGTGCTTCGCTGGCTCAATAGGTAGAGCATGTGACTCTTGATCTCGGGGTCATGAGATCAAGCCCCATGAAGGTGTGGAGGTTGCTCCTAATATTCTATAATCTCTAAAGGAAAAGACAAAAACTCCCAAGATGTTATAAGATGCTATAAGTGATTTGTTCTGTGCAGTTAACAAAAATTGAACCTTCTGAATTTAGGGAGTACTTAAGTTTAATTCTATAAAACTCTAATAGTTTAAATTGTTTATTTTGAAGAATATATACCTCATATGAAATGTTTAAGGTTATATTAATTTCTAAAAATATTCACCTATATTTTCATAAAAAATAACTTACAAAACCAAATATAATCATGAAAAAATAAAGAGGAAAATGTTTATGGATGGAATCAATCTTGCAGATGTAATTTAATTTTCTCCTTTCTACAAGGACATGGAACTTGCATTCTTCATTATACATTAAGACTGACATTAAGTCAGGTCTGAGAACAAAGTACCTCACATTTCTATTTCTGAAACCCAGCAGAGGTTTTAGCAGACAGAGCCAAAAAATCAACCCAAAAATCAAAAACATATATTCATGCTCTTCAGTATTTACAAATGTATTATTTTGGCTATCATCTTAGTTTGCTTAGCTGCCATAACAAAGTTCCACAGACTGGGGGGTGCTTAAACAGAAATTTGTTCTCTCATAATTCTGGAAGCTAGAAGTTTGAGATCAAGTTGTTGGCATGGTTGGTTTCTTCTGAAGGCTCTCTCCTTGGCTTGCAGATGGTCACATTCCTCCTATGTTTTCACATGGTCTTCCCTCTATGTGTCTTTGTCCTAATATTCTCTTACAAGACACTGGTAAAAAGGAAAAATCTATTGGATTAGGGCCTTCCCTAATGACCTCATTTTAGCTTAATTACCTTTTTCAAGACCCTATCTCCAAATACAGTCACACTCTGCAGTACTGAGGGTTAGGACTTCAACATATGAATTTCGGGGTGGGGTAAGAAAAACACAATTCAGCACAAACAGCAACCCTCAGATTACACAAAGCACGTGAACAAAATTCTCTGTAGCATCTAATCCTTGTCCTGTTTTTTTATTCACCTGCTTCTTCAGGCTTGCTCAAGGGTGCCAACTTAATGAGGTTGTGAGTAATAATAAAATGGAAAATCCTTTGGGCCTTGTACCCTTGAATAATAGTTAACATACCTTGAGCAATGTAATTTCCCAATCCATGACTGAAGGCTTTCAAATTAACTCAATACTCACAGGGTTATTTTGATGACTGAGTTAACATATGTCAAGTGCTTAAGACAGTGAATGGTATACAGTAAACACTATTTGTACATGTTAGCTATTGTTACTATAAGCACCATATATTTAAGTCTTAGTATTATTATTTTTATCAGTGTAGACCTGTTACTTTAAGGATCTGCCCCCAGCCTAGAAGAAGTTGATCGATTGTGACATAAGAAAGATAATATACCCAGAACACAATGTTTAAGAGATTTCTCCTGAACTGGTCTGGGACCGGCCTGCCTCTGACTTTCCATATTTTCTTGTACTGATCCTTTAGCTTTCTAGTCATCAACCTACTCTATTCCTCTCACTCCAGGGTTCCACGGTCAATAGCTTCATTCTCATTTACTGTCCTGTGACTGACTTACTATTCTCTAGCACGACTACTGATTCAGACTTGACTTCTGCTAACCAATGTTTCCTATGCTGAACCTCCATGCCTGAGGACTTAGTCTGTAAACAAAAAATTTCTTCTTCAGGTAATTCTACTTATTCCTTCAAGATGCTGACATCCTAAAGCAGAGTTAAATTATTCCTGTAATAGGGCCCACAGCACTTTGTATATCCTCCAGTATAACACTTAGCACATAACTATATTGTTTACATGTGTCACCTCCACTACATTCGCCCTTCATAAGATGTCAATCTATTTATTTTACAGTTTTAGAGGCTACAAAAGTTGAACAAATGTTTGCTGAATTAACTACTATCCATCTCTAAATAACTCCTAAATCTTTTCCTCTGGCTTTGAGACCAAGGCTAGCTGATAAAACTTTCTGTGATGATGGAAATATTCTATATGCTGTCTGGTATATAGCCCCCTGCTACATGTACCTATACATACGGTCTGTGTGTGTACATAAGTGCTACTGAACTTTTAAAATGCAACTAGTGAAAATGACAGCCTGAATCTGCAAACTTATTTACCTTTAATTTAATTAATTTAAATTAGTAGTTACTGGCTACCATATCAGATGGTATAATGTTAGATTTGCCAAGCTCCAAAAGGACTTTTCAAACTACCTTTTCTGTATTTATTTGCCTTGATAAACTGCAGGCACCTCAACTTTCTAAATTTGAATTGATTACCTGACTTTCCTAGGAAATTAAGCTGAGAAATACATTTCATCTAAATATACTATCAACTCACAAAAAAGTCTGAATTACTTACACATCAAAGTGTAAACTGATTTGATTATAAAAACTTTAAATCAAATTTTATTTGCATTTCACTAGACCCTGTCAATCTATAGATACAATGGCTGATGTAACATATTTCAACAAACGTTTAAATAAAGATTAATCTTTGGAAATAAAAGAAAAGGACAATTATCAAATTACTAAACATGAGTTTAGTTTTTAGTTCTATGAAGGATAATAACTTGCAAACTTAGTTAAGAATATATGCTTGACACCAGCATGTAGACAACTGAGATCTGTCAACCATCTATCCATTTAATGCATTTTTTGGCAAATAATAAATGAGCAACTAGTATATGTTAGTTTGTGGAGATGGGTATACAAGTATGAATCCATACGGGAGACAGTTACAACAATTATAATGCTAATATAGAAGAGTACAGGGTACCCTGCAAATTTTATTGACTACCTATTGCTTATTATCTCAAACTCAAAACTTACAGCATTTAAGACTCTTTAAAAAAAAAATGTTTATTTTAAGAGACAGCACATGCAAGTGCAAGTGGGGGAAGGGCAGAAGGAGAGGGAGAGACTCTCCCAAGCAGGCTCCAAGTCCAGTGTGGAGGCTATGCAGGGCTCAATCCCACGACTGTGAGATCATGACCTGAGCCCAAATCAAGAGTCAGACACTTAACCGACTGAGGAACCCAAGCCCCCTCCCCCACTTTTAAAAGTTTTTATTTATTTATTTTGAGACAGAGAGAAAGCACAAGCAAGGGAGGGGCAGAGAGAGAGAGGAGCGAGTGAGAATCCCAAACAGGCTCCGTACTGTCAGCATGGAGCCTGACATGTCGCTCCAACTCATGAACCATGAGACCTGAGCCGAAGTCAATGTTTAACCAACTGAGCCACTCAGGCACCCCCCAAGCACCCCTTGAAACTTTATCAACTATCCTATCTGTAATGTCTAAGGTAATGTCTTTCATTTCAAACATACAGAAAAGTAGAGAGTATGTATCTATCAGTGTCTGGAAGCAACCAGATTTACCATGTTGCCAAATTTGTCTCAAATGGTCTTCTGAAAGAGACATGTAAGTTTACAGATCTTTCTGAATTTGGGATATCTTTCTTATCCTTAATACTCTTAATGTGCATGCTTGCATACATCCACTATTAGTATATACCGTCATTTTGTGAGTTTGTTTCTTAGTTTATATCAGCGGCATCATGTTTTACATATTTCTAATTTGCTATTTAATACTGTAATTGAGATTTATCCATAGTATAAATTCAGGCAAAGAAGTATATAGTATTCCATTGTATTAATCCTCCAAATTCTATTCATTTCTCTCATGGATATTTAGATTGTGTCCACATCTTTCATTATTACAACACAGTGCAATGAATAATCTTGCACATGTACTCTTATACACATGCGTAAGATTTTCTGCAGGATAAATATCTACAAGTATGTATGTTAGATTTTAGATATGCACCTTTTCAGCTTTATTAAATATTGCCAGATCATTCCCCCCAAAAAGGCTGCACCAGCAGTGTATAAGGGATTACACTGATCTACAGCCTTTCTATATTGTCAGATTTCTTAATATTTTACATCCTCATTGAGGTTTTAATTTGAATTTCCCTCCTTCAAAACACAGTTCCAACCTACTTTCTTCCCCCAAATCTTTCATTAGTCCCATGAATTACCCCCAAGAAGATAGGGTGCTTTGTCTGTATATAGCTAGTATGTGGCCAACTTTGTAGCTAACATGAAATTCTTTTCCTTAAGCACTCATTAATGTGCCACTTAAGTTTGTCAGCTGTTTTAACTTTAAAATGCCAATTTCAATATTATGTAAGTATGAAGACTATTAAGTGGCCAATAATATGCCAATTTCAATATTATATAGGTATAAAGACTATTAAGTGCTCAATAATATGTGTATAGACACATATGAGACATTGGGATTGATGCTTTATAAGTATTTTATTCAGACATTTCCTAAAAAAGAAGGCATAATGGATAATTTAGAGCCATGTTGAAATAAAAAAGAAAATACTTTCTTCAAGTGTAACTAAGTATTTCTAAGGCAATACTTGATGAGAAAAGCCTTTTATATCACTTTCAGTCCTTACCCATATACTGGGTTATAATACTGTATATGTATGGGGGAGGCAGGAATATAACAATTGTGAATCAATAGGGGCAGACACTGTGTGTTGTACTTAGTATTTCTTACATGACATAATCTAGTAGTGGTTACCTTAGTTAATGCTTGTGAAATTGAACTGTATTTAAGTTCCTAAAAATATATGATATGTGAAATGACCATCATATGTAACCAATTTTAAATCTAAAGATTTACAATTTGTCATGATTACAATACAATCATGATTCCTACCTACCCATGTGAAGCAGGCAAGAGGAAAATATTTAAGAGACAATTTAAAATATGGAAGAAAATATCAATGGTGGCCAAAAAATATTTTTTTCTGATAACATTTTAAGGAAGGCAGAAAATGAGGGAAACATGAACTATGAGATGACTCTCCTCATGTACCCCACCAAAAATCAAAAACCAAAACCAAAAAGCCAAAACTTAGGAAATGTTCAAGAATGTTTTTGAAGAATTATTTGTGACAGTAAAAACTGGAAACAATCCAAGCTTCCATTAGTACTAGAATGAAGCAATTGATGTATATTCGTGTAATGGAATATTATGTAGCAAATACCTATAAGTGGTAACTTATAAGTGGATGAATCTCATACATGAACTATTGAACAAAAACCCAAAGACAAAATAATACATATTGTGTAATTCTATTTATATACAATTCAGAAACAGGCTAAATTAATCTTTGGTTTGAGGAGGAAAAAGGGGATACTGCTTAAGAGAGAGGAAGTACTTCCTGGGAAGGGATACAAGGAAGCAGCTGCACAAAAATGATTTATGCACTCTTCTGATTATGTTGGCCTTAAATAAAAGCATTCTTAAAACTTTAAACAGTTCAGGGGTGCTTGGTGGCTCAGTTGGTTAAGTGTCCGACTTTGGCTCAGGTCGGCTCAGGTCATGGTTCGTGAGTTTGAGCCCCACATGGGGCTCTCTGCTGTCAGCATAGCTGTCTGTGCCCCCCCCCAAAACACCCCCCCCCCAGCTCGTTCTCTCTCTGAAAATAAATTAATTTAACAAAAACTTTAAGCAGTTCAGATAAAGCATAATTTGCCTTTCCACCTCTTTCAACCAATCCCTTTCTCCTAAGAACCACTGAACAGATGGGTGTGTATCTGTTCAGACCTTTTTTCCCTGTGAGATATATATATACATATACATATATATATGTATATATACATGTACATTTTAAATTGCATGTTCTCTTTTTCTGTTTCTCAATTGATAGAACTTTTTTTTATTGAAAATGTAATAAATTCACATTAAAAAATATTCAAATAGTACCAAAGGGTGTATGGCAAAATTTAGACTCTTCTTTCTGGGGTGGGTCCCTGTTTATAATATCTTGTATATTTTCTGTCATGTGTTTAGACGTATATGTATATTTTTCCCATTTTCAATTATTATTTTTTAAAAAATCACACAAATGAAGCATTTTAGGAATACGAACCTTGAGCATTCTATCTGGTGATAGATTATATATAGGAGTACCCTGAATATATAATCACTACAGTTTATTAATGAAAGGGAAATGTTACAAATTGAAAATGCACACTACAACTTTTATTTGTACCTATTTATAATTTCTGACAAGAAAAAGATCTTGCCTTAAAAAAATCTTGCTTTATATTAAGCGAATACATACAAGAAAAATCATGAGAAAAATAATCCTTGTAAGCAGGCTTCTCATTTAATATCTCCTGTTACAGAAGAGCAAAGAATTTTTAGAATTCTGTGGATAGTTTTCATTTGAATGTCCCTATTTACTCAGAGCTGCTTATAAGCTATTCTTTATTTCCTCCTCATGTCAGCCCAAATTATATTTCTTTTTTTTAAAATGTATTTATTTTTGACAGAGATTGACAGATCATGAGTGGGGGAGGGGCAGAGAGAGAGGGAGACACAGAATCCGAAGCAGGCTCCAGGCTCTGAGCTGTCAGCACAGAGCCCGATGTGGGGCTCGAACTCACGGACCTTGAGATCATGACCTGAGCCAAAGTCGGACGCTCAGCGGACTGAGCCACCCATGTGCCCCCAACATTATATTTCTTAAAAGTCAACATTTCCTACAGGATTATAGGGCACAAGGGTTGATTAACTATAGTCACTTAATTAGAGGGTTAGGAATTATTCTAACTACACCAGAATATCTAGTAGTTAATCTAACAGAAAATCAATTGTTTTTAGAGTAGAAACCGTCAAAATTCCATGACCATTATATTTCATTTAAGATATCGTTTCCTTAAAATCTGATGACCTTTCACAATAGAATTAAATATATACATATGTATTTCACTAAAATACTATAAAATATTTAATATTTTAACTTATAATTTTGCTGTATTAGCTTTAATTATATGAAAGCATGTTGCTATTCACTTCTCAGATGAAATAATTTGCCAATTTTTACTTTCTTGAAAACAGGAAGAGATACATACTTTAAAAATGAACAAATGAGGGGCGCCTGAGTGGCTCTGTCTGTTAAGCGTCCGACTTCGGCTCAGGTCATGATCTCGCGGTTTGTGAGCTCGAGACGTCCGTCCGGCTCTGTGCTAACAGCTTAGAGCCTGGAACCTGCCTCGAATTCTGTGTCTCCCTCTCTCTCTGCCCCTCCCCTGCGCACGCTCTGTCTCTCAATAACAAATAAACGTTTAAAAAAAAAAATGAACAAATGAAATGATATTGGTCCCAGTAAGAATACTGTGATACAGTGCCAAATTTTATGCCAAATATAAATTCTAGTTTGTTTACACCCTTTGTAACTTTTTTTTAAATGATATTTTAGGAAGCTTTTTTTCTTTAGACTACCTTAAAATTTACACCCAATTTATAAATCTTATTTTGTTATTTCTTACAACAAGAACCAGCACAATAATTTGCACATAGATAGTACGTGAATAAGTGAGATGATTTTTTTTCAATGCAGCATGGCTTAATGTCAGAATTTTTAAAATTATGTGTTCATAAAAAAGGTGATAATATAAGCAGATTTTCATATCTGTATCTATGTGTGTATCTCTAGGGAAAAGTTAATAGTTAATATTGACATTTTCAAAAAATATTTGACTTTCTTATGTAACATCATAGAAAGTGGCATGGTGTAGACATTCTGGAGAGACAAACTCTAATGGGAAAGAAGAGATTGATTTAATGTTTAAATTCTAACCTTTCTAAAAACTTTTAAGAATGAGACAATTAACAAACAGCTATTTTGTTTGCCAGGCAAAGCTACAGAGCAATTAGAAGACTAATTTGGGCCATGAAATTTCTAGGATTAAAGGTCTGGATTAGAATTCTGAGGCCAAAAATTACTGTCACAAAGGTGTGAGCTATTATTTTAGAGTCTCAGTAATCTCACCCCTAAGATTTACTAAATGTTTACAGTTTGGTCAGTAAAGAACTTGACTCAATATGTAACACAATGCAAGAGCTCAAATGGTAGCTATTATTTTTATTATTTCTACTTATATATTTCCCAAACACCTCAAATTCAATTGAAGATCTCTCATACTCTCTCAAATCTGCTCCTTCTGTTTGCCTTATTCTAGAAGATTTTATTATTTTCCCAAATATTTGTGGCTTCTCCCTTGGGCAAGATTATCCTTCCCCACTTACTGATCGCATGTTTTGCCATGTGATTTGCACTGGATAATGAAACATGGGTGGAGGTCAGCATGTAGGTCACCATTATCTTTGCCATGATACCATCAACATTCTACATATAGGCTGGAGCACAGCCACAAATGACCTCTTAAAGATGTGTAGTGTAAGCAATAAGCCTTTTGGTAAACTTGGGATTTACAGGATGTTTCTAACCATGAAGGAACCTTGCCTATCCTGACTGATTAGATTTATCTTAGTGAACATGGCCTTGACATCCACCTAAATGTTCAAAGAAGGAGTCTGGGAAAATTTTTACCCTCTCTCAGTTTTGTTCTTTGGCCAGTTGTTCAATTCGGGTCAATTCTACCTCCCTAATATTTCTCAAATTGTGCATCATTAACATGACCTTAATCCAAGTTTTCTTTTTTATCTATTACTACAATATTTTCTTTCTCCAGGTTTGCTCCCCTTAAGCATTTTAATCTGCATTAGTAAGATTAATGCATTTATTTTCTCTTAAATACTTCAAATGCGTGTCACAATTGTAAGAGCTTAAACAGTTATAAATTCATAAATGTCATAAAACTGAAATTTTCTTAAACACTTAAATTTTTTTTAATGTTTATTTATTATTAAGAGACAGAGGGAGACAGGGCATGAGCATCAGAGGGGTAGAGAGAGGGGGAGACACAGAATCAGAAGCAGGCTCCAGGATCTAAGCAAGCTGTCAGCACAGAGCCCGATGTGGGGCTCAAACTCAGAAACCACGAGATCATGACCTGAGCCGAAGTCGGACGCTTAACTGACTGGGCCACCCAGGTGCCCCTCTTAAACACTTTAATTGCTTAAATACCAAATACATACAGATTATCTCAGTAATATTGATTATCTCAGTAATGACACTCATTTATAAACTTAACACAAAAGTATTAATAGCATGAGTCTGATTTACTTCATCATTTCTATGCTTAAGTCAAAGAAAACTCTAGGTCCAAAGGGCTTCACTGAACAAGTTCTACCAAATACTTAAGGAAGGTATCCAAGGTTTTTTTTGTTTTTTGTTTTTTTTTAAATAGATTCCCCATATAAGTGAGATAATACAGTATTTGTCTTTCTCTGTTTGACTTACTTCACTTAGTATAATGACCTCAAGGTCTATCCACATTGTGGCAAATGGCAGGATTTTTCTTCTTTTTTATGACCTAGTAATATTTCATGTATGTATGTATGTGTGTGTGTGTATACAAACACATATACCACAACTTCTTTACACATTTCATCCATTGATGGATACTTAGGATTGTTTCCATATCTTGGTTTCCATACATGATGGTGCAGACAGCTTTTTGTTAGTGATTATTTCCTTCAGATGAATACCCAGAAGAAGAATTGCTGGAACATATGGTAGCTATATTTTTAATTTTTTGAGGAACCTCCATACTATTTTCCATAGTGGCTGCACCAATTTATATTCCCACCAACAATGCACAAGAGTTTCTTTTTCCCTGTATCCTCACCAACATTTATTATTTCTTGTTTGCCACAGTTATTAAAACTAGCCAATCCTAAACTGTTACTCTACCCTGATTTACCTTTCTTGCAGAAACACCAATAATGGCTTTCGCCTAGCCTTTCCTCTTGCTCTTGTTTCTGCCTCCTGACCAAAACCTGAAGCTTTCTCCATGCCCTGGTGTGCCCCCTTCTTTCAGGAAATAGAAGTAAAAAAATTTCTTTCAATAGCATTAGCCTCTCCATGTTATTACTCAGTCATCTCCATAAATTAAAAGCCTGCAGGTACAAATGAGACAACTATAAAATAACAATAACAAAAAGATTAATAAAATGGAGAAGATCCTGGGGGAAAAAAAGCCAGATAAGCTGAGTTTTGACAGATCTTAACCCAAAGTTTAAATGCACTCAATCATTTTAGAAGATACATAAATAGAAATTAGAGAAGGTAAAGTTAAATAAGGAATCTGCTGAGCCACATAAGAAACCAAAATACCTGAACTTTTCTTTTGATGGTGGCAACAGTGAACATTGCATGGTGCTTGATGCAAATGCAGATTTGGAGGTGCTAACAGGACAGCACAAGCACTCACATATGCTTTACCTCCTCTATCAGGAAAGGATATAATCTCAAATCAAGCACAAGCTTGGGAACGAGCAATGGTGCAGCCATTTTGGAAAATAAGCTGGCAATATCTAATAAAGTTAAACATAGGCTTACCATACAATACAGCAATTATGTTCTTAGGTATTCACCCAATTGAGTTGAAAACTTATGTCCATCCAAAACCTGCAAGTGAATTTTTTTTATAGTTTATTTATTTTATTTTGAGAGACAGAACATGCTTGAGCAGGGTAGGGGCAGAGAGATAGGGAGAGAGAGAATCCCAAGCAGGCTCCACGCAGAGCCCTGACATGGGCTGTGAGATTATGATCTCGGCCAAAATCAAGAGTGGGATGCTCAACTGACTGAGTCACCCAGGTGCTCCAGACCTGCATATGAATGTTTAAAGCAGCTTTACTTACAGTTGCTAAAAACTGGAAAGAATCAAGCTGTCCTTCAATAGGTGAATGGATCAACAAACTGGTACATTCATCAATGAAGTATTATCCAATAATAAAAATAAAAGTTATTAAGCCACAAAAAGAAACTGTCTAGACCATATTGCTAAATGAAAAGAAGATGGTCTGAAAAGGCTACATACTCTATGAATCCAACTAAATGACATTCTGGAAAAGATAAAAGTATAGGAACAGTAAAAATATTAGTGTTACCAGGGGTGGATGGGGTGGGGGAAAGTGGGATGGAGAAAGGAATGAATTGATAGAGCATAGGGGGAATTTTTAGGGCAGTGGAACTATTTGTTATGATAATGGTGATATATGATATTATACATTTGTCAAAACCCATACAATTGTATTATACCAAGAGTGAACCTTCATGTAAACTGTGGAACTTTAACAATATTGGCTTGTTAATTGTACCAAATGTAGCACACTAATATAAAATGTTAACAATAGGGAAAACTATGTGGAAGAGGTGGTATGAAAGAAGTTCTTTGCTCAATTTTTCTGTAAAACTCAAACTACTATAAAAATAAAAGTCTATTAATAAAAAGGGGGGAAGAATGAGGAGTCTACAAACACAAAAAACAGCTCAGATGTTGCCACTCAGAATGAATGATAAATGTCTATTATACCTTCCCTAAAAATAATACTAGTAGCAATGATGTTAAGGTGGGATTCCTTCTAGTATGATTCATGAGCCAAAAGGCCTACTTTGTAACATGACATACTACCAAATACAGAAGCAGAAAATATTGATGAAGTGATAATCTGAAGGGCCAACTACAAAATTAATTTGCTCTCAAGAGGTGGGACAGAAATCATCCTATTATATATTCCCAAGAAATAGTGTAATATTCCCCCCAAAAAGTCAAGACAAGGGATACTCTGTTATTGTGAATTTTTAACATCATGCATATACACGACATTTCCCTCTGTCAAGAACTGTCTTTTAGTTTGCTTCTGTACCACAGGCACGAACCGGGTGGTATCACATATCCATAGGTAAGCTCTAACTTGGCCATGCTTGGCACACCAATCAGTTCCTGAGTTAAGACAAAGAAATGCCTGTTGTCAACTTTATTAAACTCCCACCTCTGTTACCTACTTTTGTTCAGTTTCTTACATTCTACCACAGCTATTAGTCCACTCTCTTTAGTATATATCTTTCATAACTGTCCCTTAGTTTTTTGATCCACTGCTCACTATAACTATCTCTATTGATTTAAGTCCAGACTGGCATGTCTACGGAGTTTCCTCAGTCTTTTAAACATTTATTGAGTGCTTCAATTCAGATTCAGCAAACATTTACTGAGCTCCTTCAGGCTCATTTCACCCTCATAGTTACAGCCACTCTAAGAAGCAATCTATTATTACCTCCACTTTATAGAGAAGCAAACACACCCAGAGAAGTTAAATAACTTGTCTTAGGTCACCCAAATCTAAATCTATCAGTCAAGTACAGTGCTCCTTCTACTCATCTCTTTCTCCCTAGCAAATTACAATACTCTGTTAGTTTGAATTTAAGGCTTAACTCTAACTCCTGAAACCTATTTTTCAAACCCTCCCTAAAAACACATCCCCTAGATCCACTAATCCCCAAACCAACCCTTCAAGTCCTGCTCTAGTTGATTCTTCTATTCCCAGCTCCTTTCTCTATACCCAACTACACCACTACTGTAACAGGCTAGATAGTGCCCTCAAGATTCCAAGAAAAATTCTACCAATAGAATCTCCTTTTTGGATAAGTCAAGAGCATCATAGTCTTGTTTCGGCCTATTGTCTTCCCCTTTACAGACTATACACTATAGCAACTATGTCAATGAATTGTAATTAACTGCTTAATAGATTCTTTTATACATTAAGTTATAAAAAACTTGAAACCAATGACTGGCCTGAAGAAATACTGATAACTGAAGATACTCTCAAAGCCCCAAATCCAAAAAATGGATATCTGCCACATCCATTATTTTTGCAGGAAAAAAAAAAATATCTTAACAGACTTAACTTTGACCATGAAAATCAAGCTTAGTGAAATGAACTTTCTGCTAAAAGCCATCTGAGTATATGTGAAAATTAAAACCAAGATATACTTTTCATGAATTTTTATACAAACCAGAAAAATTCAGAACCCAAGCCAATTGCTCTTGATTTTTCAATAGCAAGATTAACAAAGTAGCTTCTTATCTTGAAAGCAAATCTTAATTGTCCACTACAGATACTAAGTTTGTAAATTAACAAAATGTGACTATTATTTTCTTAATCTCCCAAGGAAGCAGAAGGAGTAATGGTTAGGATTGAAAGCTTTGTGTGATCTTGAGACTGTCTAAAATTCATTTGGTTCAACCTACCTACCTCTTGGGATTATTGAAAGAATAAGATGATAAAGTTCTTAGCGCAGTGTCTTTTACATAGTGAGCACTCAAAATGTTCCTTCTCATTATTATTTATTATGTCATGTCCTTCATCTTTGTTTCCCCACCTGTAATATTAAAATCCCTACCATACAAGGCAGTTGTGAGAATTAAACATATTGCTTGGTGCAAGCTTGGTACTTATGAAAGCCCATCACTCCCAACTGTTTAGCATTACTGGGGAATCACAAGTCAAAAAATTAGAAAACTTATAAAGCCCTGGGTTGGGGAAAAAATACACCAGCTCTCAGGAATTATGTATTTGCTTTTGGGTGGGGGGAGTCTGGTGAGAAGAGAAGAGCAGGAAGAAAAAGAAGATACAGTTTTATTATTATATAATGTAAACAATCATTTAATCACATAATTAAGTTATGATTTCATAATGATTTGAAGTAATGATTTATAATAATCATTAAAATGCAAGATTAAACTTAGTTAAAAAACAATCAGGGACTAATACGTTGTCTAAACTAAAACAAAAACAACTTTAGTGGCAACTAAATATACACACAAGAAATTTAAACATTAATTAGAATAATAAATAAAAAAATAAAGAATTTAAACATTAATAGAAGCAACTTCAAAAACAGTCTCATTATTTCATTGTCTTATGAAACCAAAACACCATTTTGAACTGGAGTTTAAGATCCGAATTAACAGGAACCCACTATTGTGAAGTTTCATTCTGTTTTAAATTTTGCATTCTTCTGAAAGAAATACATGCATACTAGACATAAGGAAATAAACATTTCAGTGTCCTTACCTGTTGTGTTCCATCTGCACTTACAATAGGGGCAGACAGAAGAGAAATATCACTACTTAAAATCTGAGCTGTATCCAGTAGGGGTGGATGTTCTGCCATTATCAATAAGACATTAATACACTGGATAACCTTCCAATTCTGAAAAACAAAAATATATAGCCATCGGTGTGTACATCCTCAAAAATATATTAAAATATAATACATTCAAGATTTATCTCATTCTTTAACCTAAAAGGATATTCTTGTCAAAGGAAATTTTGTAATACTCTGTTAACTACTTTTTTCTGTCAATAGACCACTTAAAGAAATACATTTCTTACAACTTAACCAACTGTATGTCAATGTAGACAGTATAAACTAAGATACAGTCAAACCAATACATGAGAAGCTTCTATTTAAATTCCATGTCTGTGTCTCTATCCCTTCCATCTCTATACCATGTTTATTTAACCACCATTATTCTAATGAAATACTAGATAATAATTAGTATGGCACAGGCACTAAAATGCAAAGACTGTGGAAGCAATTCTACCACTAATTTTTTTCTATAAGCAGAGAAGGTGATTTTGAAGACACAATCCCCCCACCCCATCCTAGGAACTACACAAGAATTATGATTTGTCACTAATTCCTCAGAGAAAAATGGTAGAAAATTTTGCTGAGGATTAGAATAAAAACCTTCAAGTTTTAAGCTTTAAGCTCTGACACTGGTCTTCTGTCATTCTGGTTTTATTCTTCTTTTCTAGGTGACACTTACTTTATAATAAGCCAAATCAGTGATGTCAGTGATGAAAAGCACATACATTTAGAAATCTTTAACTGCAGACATAGTATCACTTATATAAAAAGTAAAAGACTCGATGTAAGCAATACTAACGTACCATATTAAATGTCAGCTAATTACAAGTCAAGCTGAACTGAGCTTAATCATAAATATTACCAAATTTATACTAAAAAGCAAAATTACAAACATTTTTGGATGCTTGGAGAATTCTGAAATTCAGTAGTGTGTCAAGCAAAATGTTTATCTTTTGCAAGGTATTAAATTCTTGTTATTTATTTTAAAATCTTGAATCTCTGCAGAAACTCTCAAACATGTGGATTTAACCTAAAAACAAATTTCTATTTAGATATATAAAAACTGCTGTTAAGATTTTTAAAAAATATTCAATATAGGTATCTACATCAAGATTTTATACTGAAGACCACAGTAAGCAGTATTTTATACTATCTCATAACAATGCATGTCATTAAACACATTATATATGTTATAATTATATATACATATAAGACACATATTTATAATGTGTTTAACATACATACACACACACATATATATACACACACACACATTTTATATTTATACATATATAACATATATAAAGGGGAAAACCTAACTTCTGGCTTAATCTGTATTGCTGTATTTCTTTTCTTTTTTTAAGCTTATTTATTTTGAGAGAGAGAAAGAGAGAGAGAGAGGGAGCAGGGGAGGGGCAGAAAGAGAGGGAAAGAATCCCAAGCAGGCTCTGTTCTGTCAGCACAGAGCCCAATGAGGGGCTCAATCTCGTGAACCATGAAATCAAGACCTGAGACAAAGTCAAGAGTCGGACACTTAACCAACTGAGCCACCCAGGCACCCCTGTAATGTTGTATTTTTTAAAGTATGATAAAAGCAGTGGGTAAATCATGTCAAATAATTTTAGTCTGTGAATATGCAAAAAGTTGTAAGACAGGAAAGAGACAATGTACTATTTTCCCTGTTGCATGTCAAAGAAACACTCAGGGACGTTAAGAGGACTAACCAGAGAAAGTTTATAGATAATTCATTTTGTAAAATTAGTAAATTAAAAAAAATAGCAAACCACTGAGTACTTTTTGTCATTATATTGTTTATAATATTTTACATAATATCTTTAACTAAAACTGCAAACTGCCAGTATTACTTGAACTTTAGAAACTAATGCTGAAGATATAACCATAATTTGATTTCAAGAGGTGGAATGGAAGCTTTACAAAAAGAAACATAAATTTCTTCTGAAACTCTAGTTAATTCTAATAGTACTATTAGAGATTGTATCTGAAGCCACGTGCTATTGCTTTAACATTATCATTCCATTTAAGGTGTTATCTCTAATTTTATTCTTTTCAAAGCTCTAGCATATCAGAAATTTCTTTCATCAATTGCTTTCTTGCATGGTATATCCATTTCACTATATGCAAAGGTTTTATATAAGTTTGCAAATTAGAAATTACAGCCATGCAACTGAAATGATGCATTTAGAAACATAAATATTCCTTTCAATCCTGTGTAGAGAACAGTCAGCTTTTTCTTTCAATTTCTTCTAATTCTGTTATTCCTATTTCCTACATTTTCATCTCACCTTGCGACTATAAATACCCACTTAAGTTATGCATCTATTTTTATTTTCTAATAAGGTATCATTAGATATATGAAAAAAAAGGGGGGGGGACAATTTGATGCATTTGCTAATTTTCAGGGAATAAATACTCCCCCCTAGCTCATTTCAAGCTACCATGGTTTAAAAACTGACCTGAAAATTCCTGATTTTTAACAATCACCTTTGTATACAAGTACAAGATGGCTCCATATCACTATTTATATATATAATTTACATATCAATATTAATTTATGTAGCAATAATATAATATTAACATTTGGGAAATCTGGGTGAAGAAAAGCTAGATATATCTGTACTACTCTTGCAACTTTTAAGTCTGAAATTTTAATTAGTGCCAAATTAAACAGTATTTAAAAAATTAACACCAGGTAGACTGCAGATCTGAATGTAAAAGGTAAAACAAAAAAGCTTCTAAAAGATAATGCACAAGAATATCTTCATAACCATAAGACAGAGAAAGATTTTTTAAACAGAGTACATATTAGATTTCTTAAATCATAAAAAAAGAATGATATATTGAACTTCATTGAACAATTAAGAACTACTATTCTTTAAGAAATATCTTTAAGTGAAAGGCAAGCGACAGACTGAGAGAAGCTACTTACAACGTATATAACTGAAAGAGAGCACATATTTAGCATTTATACAGGCCCCCTACAAACTGATTTAAAAAAAAATGCCAAGAGACTTGAATACACCCTTTACAAAAGTGGAAATTCAAGAGGCCAATAAACATATAAAAAGATTCTCAAATTCATTAGCTACTAGGAAAAAGCTAATTAAAAATCATAATGAAATGCCATCATATACTCACTAGGATGATAAAAATGAAAAAGACTGACAACATCAAGTATCAGCGAGACTATGGAACAACTGTCATACTCATATGTAATGGGAGTTGAAATTCATAAAATCACTTTGGAAACCACTTTGATATTATTTACTAAAGTTGAACATATAAATATTCTACGATCCAGTTATGATCTGGTTATTAGACTCCTAGTCTACCAAAAAGAAATGCAAGCATATGTGCATCAAAAGATAAGTACCTGAAAGTGTATATAGCAGCACTTTTCTTTCCTAACCCTAAACTGTAAACAATTTAAAATGTCCCTGCACAGTAAATAGTACCTAATTCATCCAACAGACTACTATACAGCAATGAAAATTAATGAACCAGTGAATAGGGAACAACACACATAAATTTCACAAATACAATGTGAATGAAAAACAGAATACATGCAGTGTAACTCTATTTATAGAAAGTTCAAAACAGAATAAAAACCAATCTATGTGTTAAAAGTCAGGATAGGTAATTGTTTTTGGAGAAGAAATGATGGGAACTCGGAGAGGCATGAAGGCAGTTTCCGGGGTGCTCATGATAAAAACACAGAACAAACTAGGAATAGAAGGCAACTACTCAACATAATAAAGGTGACAGATGACCTGTGTTGGAGTAGCAGTTCTGATGATAGGAGTCACCTTTGGGGTCCTGCTTCCCTTTTCTTGAAGGATAACACATCCTCACAGTCTGCCTTCATTCACTTCTGATTTCTGTTTCCTTTAGTCGCAGGAAGCAATGTTTCACTAATACAATCACATCTCTCTTCCAGGCTTCTGTTGAGATGCTAATTATAATTAGGTCCATGGTCCACACCCACACTAAAATCCTTATCAAAAGGCTAGTCAAACACAGTTTTGGTGTTCTCTTCAGAGCATACTTTCTCATTCTTTGCACTATGGATAGACCGAAAATTTTCCAAATCTTTAAGTTCTGGCTCCTTTTTTGCTTAACAAATCCTTCCTTCAGTTCATTTCTCTCCTATTTTACCACAAGCAGTGAGAAGGAACGAAGATACTCCTTCAACACTTTGCTTCAGAACATCCTCAGCTAAATAACCCACTTTTATTTATCACTGTCAATTTCTACCTTCCATAAAACATCAGAACATGAACACAACTCAGCCAAATTCTTTGCTCTTTTATAATAAGGATCACCTCTTTTCCCCCCATTATCCAATGACAATATTCCTCATTCCCATCTGAGACCTCTTCAGAATGAACTTTACCATCCATATTTCTACCAATATTTTGATTATGATTATTTATGTATTCTCTAAGAAGATGGAGGTTTTCTCTTTAGCTCTCTTCTTTCTGAGCTCTCACCAGTTGCCAGTAGCAATCTCTGAAAAGCAATCTTGGCTTTTTTCAGCATGCACTTCAAATTTTTTCCAGTCTCTACCCCTTACCCAGTTCCAAAGCCACTTCCACATTTTTAAGATACTTGTTATAGCAGCATTCCACTCACTGGTAACCATTACTGTCTTAGTCAGTTTGGGCTGCTAGAACAAAATACCACAGACTAGGTGGCTTAAACAACATATATTGATTTCTCACAGTTCTAGAGGCTGGGAAGTCCAAGATCAGGGTCATGTTCTTGGTGAGGGCCCTCTTCCTGGCCAGCAGATGGCTACCTTCTTGCTGTAACCTCACGTGGCCAAGAGAAAGCTCTAGTCTCTTCTTGTAAGTATACTAACCCATAAAGGACATAAACCTCAATAACTCCCAAAGGCCCACCTCCAAATATTATCACATTGAGGGTTAGGGCTTCAGTTTTCCATCCATAACAGTACTTAGATATAGTACTGTGCTTTCTCACTCAGTCACTACTAATTTAGAATTATAGATTCTAAATCTGTATTAAATTTTTTACTCAAATATTCTGCCAGTTTTTCTTCCTTAAACTCCCTATTCATATCAATTTATTCTACCTGAATTCTATTTTAAGGATGCTGCTGCTGGAATCTAAGGTGGCTAGCTCATAATAATGAGCTATACCCAGAGTTTGAAACTTCAGTTCTAGTTGTTTAAAAAGTATTTATGGGAAAATGCATAGCAGGATCATGCTTGGATTATAGCCACAGCATGAGAGGTCCAAAGGAAAAGTATGTACATTTATTTAAAAAAATTTTTTTAACGTTTATTTATTTTTGAGACAGAGAGAGACAGAGCATGAACGGGGGAGGGTCAGAGAGAGGGAGACACAGAATCTGAAATAGGCTCCAGGCTCTGAGCTGTCAGCACAGAGCCCAACGCGGGGCTGGAACTCACGGACCGCGAGATCATGACCTGAGCCGAAGTCGGCCGCTTAACTGACTGAGCCACCCAGGCGCTCTGAAAAGTATGTACATTTAGATTAAAATATCCAATGTGTTTTTCTGGTCTTTTGTCTAAATCAATGCAACTATAAATTATAGGACTGTAAGGCCATATCTGAAATCACAAAACTATTACATACTCCAAAGAGTTTGAGTATCATATTTAAATCCAGAATTTAGGAGTACTTGAGAATATACATATGAAAAAGCATTAAGTAAAAAATACTGCAGTAGCAACTGTATTAAGACAATGCAATTATGGTAATTTTTTCTCTATTGCCAAAATTTTTTATAATGTGGATATGGTTATACCACTTTCATCAAAATTTCAATTTAAAAATAAACAGTTAGCTTGTAAAGCCCTAGCCAACTACAATTATATTTGGCTTACTGACCATCATATGTCATTAATTTTGCTTGAGCTTGGACTTTATCCAAATTAATAATTCATCTTACAAACTGATATACTAACATGTATTTTTCCAAATTAGACCTCTATTTCATTTTTTTTAACTTTTGGATTTTTTTACTTTCCAAACTTGATTATATTTTTAAAAAATGCTTTAAATCACCTGTAGTGGAATTTCTGAGATGAAAGTCATGGGACTCACTCTGCAAAATCATCCTATCATTTCTTATCAGAAGCCTACAACAAATATTTTCTAGATTTTATTTAACAATGAGATGTTATTATTTTATATTTTTCCCCAGACTATTTCTTTCAATTACACTGATGTTAACTATACCCCAGAAAAATGACTCTTAAATATAGGTTATTAATTACATGTATAATTTTGTTTCACTTAAATTTCCACATCTCAATGTGAACTTTTATCAAGACACAAAGGAAGTTGTATTTTTTTAATTATGAAAGAAATTTATATTCACATAGAAATAAGGAAAAAGGATAGGAAAAGATAGCACTATCAATAGTTTTAAATGACAGATATCAAATAGAAAAAAATAAGATAATTAAAAAAAATTTTTTTTAACGTTTATTTTTGAGAGACAGAGAGACACAGAGCACAAGCAGGGGTGGGGCAGAGAGAGAGGAGACAGAATCTGAAGCAGGCTCCAGGCTGTCAGCACAGAGCCTGATGTGGGGCTCGAATTCACAAGCTGTGAGATCGTGACCTGAGTTGAAGTCAGACACTTAACCAACTGAGCCACCCAGATGCCCTCAAAATTCAACAATTCTTAACCATTCAAAAGACCTATGATTAATCCAGGCTTTAATTACTTTGTTATTATGAAATGACCCTCTTTATCCCTGTATGTAATAATAGTCTCTGTTCTGAAATATAACTTCTGATGTAATATAGTAACTCCAGCTTTCTTTTGGAGAGTGTTAACATGGTATATTTTTTCATCCTTTTGCTACTAACTTCTATGTACCTTTATTTTTATTTATTTTTATTTTATTTTATTTTTAACGTTTTTTATTTATTTTTGGGACAGAGAGAGACAGAGCGTGAACGGGGGAGGGGCAGAGAGAGAGGGAGACACAGAATCGGAAACAGGCTCCAGGCTCCGAGCCATCAGCCCAGAGCCTGACGCGGGGCCCGAACTCACAGACCGCGAGATCGTGACCTGGCTGAAGTTGGACGCTTAACCGACTGCGCCACCCAGGCGCCCCTTTATGTACCTTTAAATTTAAAGTAGGTTTCCTGTAGATACTATATATTTGGGTCTAGATTTAAAAAAAAAAAAATCTAATCCAACGATCTCTGCCTTTTAATTATGGTATTATAGTATTTAGACCATTCATATGTAATATAATTATTGATATGGTTAGGTTTAAATGTACATGTGTTCTTTATTTTTTTCTTATTTATCTGCTTTATTTCCATTATTCTTATTATATCATTTATCTTTGTTGGCTTACAGTCTATTATTTATTCTTTTTTACTCTACTGGTTGCTTTAGGGTTTGTAATATGTATCTTTAACCAAAGACTAACTTCAAGTAACATTATACTAATTCAGGTATAAGAACCTTGTTAACAATACACCTGCAACGTCTCCCCTTCTGAGCTTTGTGCTATTGCTGTTATATATTTCCTCATGTTATAAACCCTATAATCATTATCACTTTTAAAGTCAACAGTCTTTTAAAGATACCAAAATTTTAAAACATTGTATATATTTACCCATTAATTACCATTTCCTGTGCTCTTCATTCCTTTCTATAGGTCCAGGTATCCTTATGGTTTAATTCTAATTAATTAATTAAATATTAATTAATAATAAATTCTTTCAGCTTTTCTATGTTTAAAAAGTATTTGCCTGTTTTTGAAAGATACTTTTGCTTGGTAAAGAGTTCTAGATGAGTTTTTTCTTTCAATGTTTTAAAAATACTGCTCCACTATCTTCTAGCTTAAATTGCTTCTGATGAGTAATCTGCTGTTACCCTTATCTTTGTTCTGTTTTTCTTTGGCTGTTTTTAACATTTTTTTCTCTTTGTCACTTGTTTTAAGTGATTTGGTTATCATGTTCCTTGATACAATTTTGTTCATTTTCCTTATGTGGTGTTTCTTGGTTTACAGTTTTATCATATTTGGAAAAATTTTGGCCCTTATTTCTTCAATTTTTCTTTCAGTTCATCTTTTAAATAATTCTCTTTTATGTCTCATTTTGGATAATTTTTATTGGTAGGTCTTCATCTTTTCTTTGGTAATGTATAGCATCCCATTAATCCAATCTCATGTGCTTATCTTGACACTACAATTTTAGTCTAGAAGATCCCTCCATTTAACATGTTCAATTTTACTTCTACCTTCTCCAGCATACCAAATACTGTTATAACTGTTTTAATGTTCTTGACTACTAATTCACCATGATATCTTTCTGGGGTCAGTTTTTGTAAGTTTATTTATTTATTTTGAGAGAGACAGAGAGTGAGTGAGAGAGGGAGAATCCCAAGCAGGCTCAATGTGCTCAGTGCACAGAGTCCAACTCAGGGCTCAAACTCATTAAACTGTGAGATAATGACTTGAGCCAAAATCAAGAGTTGGACATTTAACCAACTGAGCCATGCAGGTGCCCCGGGGTCAGTTTTAAGTCTGTAATTTTTCTCGCGTATTATTTGCTTCTTCACAGCCTTAGTAGTTTTGATTGAATGTCAGACATTGTAAAGTTTATCTTATTGGCTACTGGATATTTTTGCATTCCTATAAATATCCTTGAGCTTTGCTCTGAGATGTTGTTAAGTGACTTGGGTCATGCTTTAGGCAACAAAAGAATTGTGTTCTTGTGCTGGATGGGAAAAGAACATTTGTTAATTTTTTCCCACTACTGAGGTAACAAGATACTCCAGAGCATTCTACCAAATACCCTGTGAATTACCAGGCTTTCTACTCTGGCTGATGCAAAGAAGTACTATTTCTGGCCCTGTGTGAGTCTGGATGCTGTTCTATAGAATCCTTTTAGATGGGTCTTTCTCTAACCTGGAGTAGCTTCCTTACACATATGCATTTACCAGTACTAAGTGCTCAAGGGGGATCCTCTCCAGATCTTTGAGGTCCTTCCTTATTCTATGTAGCTCTTTCCTCTCTGGTACTCTTTCCTGCATAATCTAGTCTCCTTTGACTGCAAGTTCCATTAATTCAGATTGCCCTGTGCCATGCCCCAGAAACTTTCTCTAGGTAGTAACAAGGGTATCAATGATAGGGCTTGCCTTGTTTTCCCTCTTTCATGGCCTGATATCTAACATCTTGAGTAATACTGTTTCATCATTTTTTTTTTAAGTTGTTTCAGGCAGAAGAGTAAATTCATTCCCTTTCAGTTCTTGACAGGGAACCAAATTCCCTACTCTTAATTTTTAAAATACCCAATAGACAATAGAAAGGTGAATGAATTTATCACAGGTAAAAACCAAATGACTATGCTTTAAAAGCACGATTTTTTAAAAGTATGGTCCAGGCTTCACAAATGGCAATGTGCTCTTGATATGTCCTGAACTAAAAGAAAAATCAATGTTCTTTTCACAGATATTTTGGGCAAATGACCACAATTCTTTAGCTTTTATTTCTGTGTAAGACTAAGTGTTACTAGCAGCCTGCAGAGTGAGCTCGTATTTGCTATTAAAACATGTTATTTACAAAGTAAAATTAGTACATTTCAAAAGATTACTTGGGCCTCTAATTCAGGGTTCTACTAAGACATTTAGCTGCCATGCAACACAGTAAGGATTCCCACAATTTGAAGGAAGATAATTTTCATTATCTGTTTATCTATCATCAGTGCTCTCTTCAATTGTACTGGTTTTTGTGGTATTTTCAATAGGTCATGGTTTTCAAGTTCAATAACTTTTATTTATAAATTACTACATGTTTACCTTTATCATTCCCATATTCAACTTAGTTTTTGGAGAACGCTGATTAACCCAATAATGTACAATGATGCATATATACATTAACCATATTTTTGGCTTATTACTTTAACCTTGTTGCGTAAGTAGATGTATTTATAGACCTTCCAATTTGGCTCATATGGTAGCATTTCATCAGCAATCTGCTGTTTATGAACTTATGTTATTTAAATAAATTACAACATATTTTCATGCTAAGTGCAATAATGTATTTTTACACATAGGGCAGTGTTTATAGGGCATAATTCTGTAATAGGTTGAACCATATAAAATCATTTTTTAAGGTAACCACCTGAAAAAATTGTCATTTTTAAGGTAAAAAATATGACAATAACAATTTTATATGGCTTAACCTAATGGAGCAAATACATATTTTACATATAAAATATATATTTCATTTCCTTATAAGGTAAGTGATAATTTATACAGATTGTCAGCAACAAATTTACCATAACTTATCTTACTCTCTAATTCCTTGTCTACTGGAAAGGTGGAAGTTGAAGAATGGGTGGGCCTCCGTCTTTTATCCACGTAAGTGAACAGAGGTTTAAAAAAAGAGGGAAAGGTTGAAAGTCACGGCCATTACTCTCCATTGCCAGATAAACTAAACACAACTTAATTAAAAAAAATTTTTTTAACCTTTATTTACCACTGAGAGACAGAGAGAGACAGACCGTGAGCAGGGGAGGGGCAGAGAGAGAGAGGGAAACACAGAATCCGAAGTAGGCTCCGGGCTCCGAGCTTGTCAGCACAGAGCCTGATGTGGGGCTCAAACTCAAACTGAGAGATCATGACCTGAGCCAAAGTCGGACATTTAACTGACTGAGCCACCCAGGCGCCCCTAAACACAATTTAATTAAGCACTCAAGAGATAAAGCCCCAGTTCCTCCACTACAAAATCACACCTTAATACTAACATGAAAATCTGGTTAAAATGGACTTCAAAGGCACTTTTGATGAAAAAGACATCAAGAAAAAACATCTATTCAGGAAACTATGGGAACTGAGACCAGGAGTTCCTTCCAAGAAATCAACCCTATCCATTAAAGGACAGATAGTATACACATAAATAAGATTTTTTAAAGTGCCATCTTCTTAAATTCCATTTTATAGTTCTAGCTGTCGATGCTTTCAGAGCACTTGAGTTACCTTTAGAGCCCAAGGTAATTACATCTGCCACAATTCTATTTTCATCTACAAATATTTTATTACCCTTTTAAAATATACCCACTTATAAATTATATTCACTTTGCTTTTTTAGAATTTCAAATTCTTGGTTACATCTATCAGAATGACTTTGAAGACTAAACCAGTAGTTTCAGAATATTTTCTGACCAAAATTAACACCTTGGCATCTAGGTTCACAATAGAAGGGTTTGCATTCCCCTGCAAAAGCTACTGTATTACTATAACTTCACCATATTTAACATGTTTCCTTCTAAACAGAGAATTTTATAAGACATCATAAGAAAATCAACAACATTTTTGCATTTCCCCTAAGAAAGATTTGTCTGTAGAACCCAGTATTTTAACATTGTTCTTTTTGTTTGTTTTTAAGTACGTATTTATTTACTTAGAGCTGGGGGGCAGGGAAAGAGGAAGAGAGAGAATGCCAAGCAGGCTATATGCCGTTAGCACAGAGCCCAACGCAGGGCTCCATTTCATGAACTGTGAGATCATGACCTGAGCTGAAGTTGTCAGATGCTTAACCAACTGAGCCACCAGGCACTCCTTCATATTGCCCTTTCTGAGGTAACCACAGTCTTTGTTTATAAATCGACTATTATGCTTGAGTTAAATATTATTGTCCCTAAACATGCTCATCCTTCCTCACATTATTTTTTAAAAATTTTCCTTGTCCTTAGTCTACCTTTAGCTCAAACTGATGACATCAATCCTAGAATTTACCACCAACTTTCCTAAAATATTAGGTTTTAATATTGAAAGGGGGGAGATGAATAAAAATACCCAGGCAAATGAGGCTTGAAAACTATATTCAATATTAAATTTTGTATTTAAAAAAAAAAAAAAAAAAAAAACAAAACCTCTAGCTTTTATAATAGAAATTCAGAAAGTAAAGTACCTGCATTGTTTGGCAGGTATGGTAATAAAAGTTGAGAATCACTTGTCTACAATTCTGACTTCTTTAACCTACTATAACAGAGCTTCTGACCCAATATTACACTAAAAGTGCTGTTTTAAAAAGCACCAATGACTTTAGACACCAGCTGGGAAGCTTATGAGTGAAAGGAGGTGTTATTAAAAGTTACACAGAAAAAAAAGGGACATACAGCGATGTCCAACAAGAAGGTATGGCTGTAACAAGGACTAATCATAAGTGCCAAATCCAAACCCTCTTATGTTTTGTTATTTTTGTTATATCACAAAAGTTGTACATTTTATACTTAAAAACATATATATATATATATATATATATATATATATATAGTCATAATTTTTAATTCTTCCTTCTGTCCCCAAATCCAGCTCCCAAATTTGCAGCTACCCACTGTGGAAGGTACCCTCTCAAACTTGTTCTCTACACTTACTTACATGTATATATAAAGTTTTCTAGTTGTTACATAAATGAAATGACATGCACTGGTCAGTGTCTTTCTTTTTCATATGAAATATCTTACTATTTTCTTAAAGAAGTACATTTGTATTTATTTAATTCTTTTTCACGGCTGCCTAATATTCTACTGCAAGGGCGTACTATAACTTAACTATTCTAATGCTGAATAATGGAATTGCTTCCATTTTTATCCATATGTTTTTCCCTCTGCAAGAAATAAACATGTAAATTCTATATGAAACTATAGCAGTATTTCTTTAACCCATATATACAGAAATAAAACTTCTATTCAGAAGTATGCACTTTTAAAATGGATATTGCTAAACTATTCTCCTAAAAAAGATGAAGCTATTTACACTTTGTTCAATAGTTTACAAATGTCTACTTTCCAATTTTACTTTGTAATAAAATAAGCAAAAACTGGACCTTAATATTACTAAGATGTTTCTGATGTTTTCATTTAAATTTCTCAGACTACTGGTGTAGTTGAATAACTCTTCCAAACTTTATAAGCTATCTATATTTTTACTTCTATGAATTTCCAACTTATCTTTTTTTTTTGTTTTCTACCAGGCTGGTTTTTTGTTCATGCTGATTTGAGAGCATACCTTGAATACTCTGAATATTAATTTTGTCTATTACACGTGAATTATTTTGACAATTCAGTTGCTTGCTTTTTTTAATGGTATCTGAGTTTGATGTCTCACTTGACAAGGCCTACTCTACTCTAAAATGTTTTTATTTTTTTAAAAATTTTTTAATGTTTGACAGAGATAAAGCATGACGGGGAGGGGCAGAGAGAGAGGGAGACACAGAATCTGAAGCAGGCTCCAGGCTCTGAGCTGTCAGCACGGAGCCCCATGTGGGGCTTGAACTCATGGACCTTGAGATCATGACCTGAGCTGAAGTCGGACACTTAACCACTGAGCCACCCAGGTGGCCCTCCAAAATGTTTTTAAAAATTCACTTCTAAAACTTTCGCCATTTTATTTACTTCTATTTAGTCTATCTAGATTTTAGTTTTGATAGTGGCATGAAGTGGGTCCTAATTATCTTTACCTCAACTGGATAGCCAATTGTCCCACACCATTTACAGAACAGCTCTTCCATTACTCATTTATCACACAATAAATTCTTATGTATCCATGGAGCTCCTCCTGACTTCTAAATTCTGTTCCTATCATCAACATGCTCATTGCTACTCCAAATTCTTATTTTTTTAAATTGTAATTTTATGGTATATTTTCATCTTTGGTAGGAAGTTTGTTATGTTTTGTTTTTTTTTTTTTGAAATTTACTTGGCCATTCTTATGTATTTCACCTTCTTAAAACTTGAAACATCAGTTTGTCAACTTCCATTTTAAAATCCAATTATCATCTAATTAGAATTACACTAACTCATTGACTCATTTGGTGAGAACTGCCATTTTTACAATATTGAGTTATCATATTTAGGAATATAGTATGTTCTCCATTAAGATCTTCTTGTAGTTTTCTTTATATAGCTGCTGCATATTTTAAAAGGTTCTTAAGTATTTTATAATTTTGACTTCTACTTTTTTATTGTTTTTCATAGTTGGCTACTGCTGGTGTATAGTAAGAAAGGTAATGAATTGGGGCACCTAGGTGGCTCAGCTGGTTGAGTATCTGACTCTTGATTTTGGCTGAGGCCATGGTCTCATGGCTCATGGGATCTAGCCTTGTGTTGGGCTCTGCACTCACAGCATGGAGCCGGCTTGGGATTCTCTCTCTCCTTTTCTCTCTCTGCCCCTCCCCTGCTCATGCTCTGTCAAAATAATCTTAAAAAAAGGCTAATGAATCTTCTAAGTTATAGCCAGCTGGTTTACTAAAATCTCTTTGTGACTCAAATCACGTTGTGCTGACTATCCTGTATTTTTGAAGTAGGCAGTATCTCAACTGCAAATACTAACAGTGATATATCTCACCTTACTCCCTCGCCCCACCCAGCATACCCCTTATTTAGATGTTAATTATTTTTCTTGTTTCTTACTGCATTGGCTGAGACTTTAGGGCAAGTGTTATGTTCCTATCTTCTTATGGAAGTGCTTCTAATATTTCACTGACATTTAATACAGGCTTCTGACAGAGACCCTTTACTAGGCTATTTCTTATTGTTATCAGGGACAACTGAATTTTAGAAAATGATATTTCTAGTACCAAAGAGATAATCATATAGTTTTATCCTGTAATTAATACAGTGAATTACATCAATATGTTTTCCAATACTGAATCGATATTATACTCCTGGGATTCAACATATCAGAACTGATATGATTTAATGATTAAAAGCCCAGGCTCTAGAATTGGGTGCCTGGGTTCAAATCCCAAATCTTTCACTAACTAGTATCTTAGGCATGCTGTTTAACTTCACTCTGCTTCAGTTTCCTCATTTTTAAAACAGTGATGATAGTAATTACCTCAGAGGGTTGTTTTAAAGATTTAAGTCAACTGATACAGGTAATGCTATTTGGAACAACAGCCAGAACACAGAGAGTATTTAATACATATTAACTGATTATCTACTGAGTGTCTTATATTTGTCAGGTATAGGGTATATAGCATCGCAGGAGTCAGCAAACTAAGGCCTGTGGGCCAAATCTGGCCCCCTGCCTGTTTCTGTAAAGTTTTATTGGAACATAGTCATACCCAATGTTTGTAGCTCATCTATGGCTATTTTTATGCTCCTACAACACAGTTAAGTAGTTGTAATAGTCCATACAGCCACACATCTTAAAATATTTACTATCTGCTCCTTTATAGAAAAAAAAATTGCCAACTTCAGCAGTACTGTTCAAACTCAATAAGTTCATAGTCTAATAGTTGAGACAGGCAAATATATATATATATGTATACGCTACAGTATGATATGTACACAATCATGATACAGAGGATAATATGAAAACATGGCAGTTCAGTACTCAATGACAGGAGAGATTCACACAAGTGAAAAAAGGCAAGACAAGAGGTATTTTATTTACTCTTATTTTTCAATGTGCATTTGTTTCTATGTCTTCATCTCTTATCCTAGTTTGTGAATTAGTAGAGGGATGGGAGTATGACATTTATCTTTGTGACATCCATACTGTAAATATCTAGGACATTTAAAGAATTAACAAATGATAGATGAAAAATGGTGAAAATAAGAATAGGCTATCTAGGTGACAATGATTAGAAATGTCTGTCAAAGTTCTAGATACAAATATCCTATGGCAAGCAGTTTCCTTGCCATGTTAAATGGGCTCTCTCTTCTAACTGTTGTAACAGCCAATTCTAAAAGATAGATTACCCCTCTTTAAAGTGAAAAAAACTAAGGTCCATAGGGGTAATGTAACATGTTCGTGTTTATATACAGCAAATAAGGGAAGAAGCCAACAAATAACCCTCTATCTGCCTAATTTAAAACATAAGCTCTTTCTACTACAAAGTTGGGAAAAAATATAGTCACAGGATATCAACAGAATAAATTGTGGCATGATTTCAATTTCTAAAAGTATTGATTTGAATAAACTCATGTTTTTGAAATATTAGTCTGGAAGCAGCCTGAAAGATGAATTAGAGGGACAACTGCCCATACTCTACCACACACATTAGGCCAGTTTTAGCAAGGTTAAAGTAATAGATTAAAAAAATAAAATTGCTAGCATACAGTGGCATTTGAGAACAGTGATGAACTTAATATCTGAAGTATCAGAAATAGCTGGTCCTAACACAGAAGAAACAAAAACATAGTTCATGAACTATTACCAACATGTAAGAAAAACAAGTATACAGTGCAAATGAAAATATTACATGGAAAAAATCCAGTCCTAAGAACAAAATGGTAAATTGAGAATGCCTGTCTTAAGCAAATAAAAAAAAATTTAGAAATTGCAAACATAATTAAATGACATGTTATAAATGTTTCATTTTAAAAATTTAAGGAAATCTGAGGCACGTGGATGGATCAGTTGGTTAAGCGTCTAACTTGGGCTCAGGTCACGAACTCGCAGTTCGTGAGTTTAAGCCCCGTATTGGGCTCTGTGCTGACAGCTGAGAGCCTGGAGCCTGCTTTGGATTCTGTGCCTCCCTCTCTCTGTTCCTCCCCTGCTTGCACTCTGTCTCTCTCTCAAAAATAAATAAAGATTAAAAAAAAAATTATGGAAATCTTAAGAAAAGTTGATTTTGAAGTAAATGAAATGACTATTCCTTCAAGCTAGATCTCAAAAGTAGTTGCTGTACATAACATCTATTTCTGCAAAAGAAAGTATATAATTACTTTTTTAAAAAAGTCTTAACTGTGCTTTAAAATGTACTTAAACATCTGTTTAGAACCTCCAAAGTAGATTTTTTTTCTCTCACAGGGAAGTGGATAATAAAGAAATCACTAAATTTTCTAAGATATTCTGTACAAATACATATTGAAATGTGGATTCTAAAGAAGGAAAATAAAAAATACCTGTCAGATATTTGTGGTAAGAGGCTGATTAACACAATCTAACTTATCAAATTTGGATAACTTTTTTTTTTTTAACGTTTATTTATTTTTGAGAGAGAGAGAGAGAGAGTGAGAGAGAGCGCAAGCAGGGGAGGGGCAGAGAAAGAAGGAGACACAGAATTTGAAGTAGTCTCCAGACTCTGAGCTGTCCACATAGAGCCAGACCCGGGGCTCGAACTCACAAACCATGAGATTATGACCTGAGCTGAAGATGGATATTCAACCAACCCACCCAAGAACCCCAAACTTGAATAACTTTTATATCAAGGTTTATTTCAAAATACATATCTGTAAGTGATGAATCACTGAATTCTACTCCTGAAACCAACATTGCTTTGTACATTAACTAAACAGAATTTACACTTACCTTAGCCAAAAGGCCAAGAAGTGATTAACTAAATAGAATTTAAACAAAAATTAGAAAAGAAAAAAAAAAAGTACCCATCAAACTTTTTATTTCTAACAGCCAGCACATAAGAGATCTCAAGAAGTGAGGGAGAAAAAGAGATATTAAAGTCAATCAGAAGTAACAGTTTCATCTGTAAAATAAAAGTACTAACACGTATCTGGTATGTCTGTATACAATTTAAAAAATAACCAAATATAGGGCCTAAACTCCAATGAGAATTCAACAAATGGATCTTATTACTATAGATACAGGAATAGTCTTCCACTTGAAAAAAAAAAAAAAAACATAAGGAATTCACTTTTGCATATTTTTATCCCACTCTGGAAAAGAACAGCTGAAGTTGCTTGGAATATAAGATCAGTATTCTCTTGTAAAAAGAACAGAGGCATTGGATATGGACTGCACTGCAAGATTAATAAGAATAGAAAGAAAGAAAGCTTTTATATGCGTTCTCTTTGCTAAGAAACCAGTTAAAACAATTGAATAAATGAAATGCTTACTCTAATATAGTATTAATGTAAACACTTATTTGGTACTTTGTTTTCACGGCGTCCAACATCTTTTTGGGTGCTCATAATATTTCTATGGGGAAAACAGGATAGATAGCATTCTCAATTTTAAGGATTAGGAATTTAAGATTGAAAAAAATTAATCTGACATCATATGGCTAATAAGGGTGAAGTTGGAACTAAGATGCATGGTACTTAATCTAAAAAACAAAATAACTAGAATGATCAAGCTGTTTTCAAGCACTGGCAAAAGGGAGGTGGGAGAGTGAAATGTTAATTTCTCTTTAAAGAAAAATTTAAAAAGTCCAATTTTTACTAGGTAACAATTCATGGAGGCTTAAATTTAGTTCAAAAGGTTCATACTGCCTTAAAATATAAGACAGTATATACATATAAAGTATGGAAAATGCTAGTATAAATAAATTACACAAATCAACTTAAGTTCTGAAGTTTTGTTTGTTGATTTTAATGTTTTTAAGAGGGGGGAAAAAAAGAAACACTGATTTTACCCAGACAGCTCTCCATCTTCTACATCTTTACTCTTTCCAGCACCTAATATTATCCTTCATATACAGAACATGTTTACTAATACCCACAAATCAAAAAATGCTTTATGCTATATTCTTGTTCTCCTGATGACACAAAACGATGTCATTACTCTTGATGACAGAGTAACCCTAGCCAATTTACTCATGTGACCATAACCTGGGGCACCACTATTCACCTGGTAATGGTACATGAAACACAATGTGCTGAAGGAAACTGACTTAGAAATACACATCTATAAATTTAGAAACTTCAAAGAGCTAGTTCACGTGCATGAATTTTCAAAGTAACTGATATTTGTCCTCTAAATCACCGTATCTTTTTAAAAATTTTGTTAATCCTTGTTTATCTTTGGGGGGGGTATGTGCAGAGAGAGAGAGAGAGAGAGAGAGAGAGAGAGAGAGAGAGACACAGAATCTGAAGCAGGCTCCAGGCTCTGAGCTGTCAGCACAGAGGCCCATTGTGGGGTATGAACTCACGAACTGTGAGATCATGACCTGAGCTGAAGTCAGACGCTTAACCAACTGAGCCACCCAGGGGCCCCCACCATAACTTATCTTTAATCTTAATGGAAATATTTTAGAAGGGATTTCTAGGTCTTTCTTCTTTACTTTAATCTGCACATGACGCAACCTTTTCTTGATGACTCAAGCTCATCAATGGAAACATCATTAGACTGTTCTGTAACACAGTGACTCTTGGAGTTATGAGAGATGTCTGTTTATCTCTTCACTAATTCGCCCTAGACTACTTTTAAAGACAAAGTTTGCTACCACCAGTTCCCTATTATCACTTACAGGCCACCAGTACCCTAGCCAAAGTTTATAAAATGCCAGTTGTAGTTTAAAATATGCAAAACCAAAACAGGCTGTTGATATACTTAACCTTTACATAAATTTTATTTTTTTTAATGTTTATTTATTAATTTTGAGAGAGAGATAGGGAAAGACAGAGACAGAGGGACAGAGAAGGAGGGAGGGATAGAGCAGAGGAGAGGAAGAGGGAGAGAATCCCAAGCAGGCTCCATGCAGCCAGCATAGAGCCCAACACAGGGCTTGATGTCAAGAATAGTGTGATCATGACCTGAGCCAAAATCAAGAGTCAGACATTTAATGGACTGAGGCACCCAGTCACCCCAACCTTTACATGAATTTTAAATCAAGCCATGATGGACCTATTTTCACTGCTGGAATGTCTGGCTCAAAGATTTTTCTTCTTTCACTTCACTTCTTTCACTAGGTTCTAACACCTAGTCTAGGCTGTTGCTAGAAGTCTGACCACAAAATAATAATTACAATAATATTTATTTCTACATATTTTCTTTATTTTTACTATAACATAGGGAACAAATATAAATAATAGTCATAACAAAACACACCAATCATGTAGACAAACAATATAAAACACCTGACATATATGCTATAAGAACAATTACCTACCCCAATTATTAGCAAGAGTCAGCAAACTAGGTCCACTGGCCGAATCCAGCCCATAGCTGGCTTATTTTTGTTTGTCCCTTAAGAATGATTCTTATATTTATAAAAAATTATTTAAAAAATAAAAGATACTCACTAGAGACCATAAGTAAACTGCAAAGCCTAAAATATTTACCATCTGGCACTCTATAGTAAAAGTTTGCCGATTCCTGTTCTGAGCTGTAATAAACAAACACATATAAGACATATATGTAAGGCTATCCCTTACACATAAAACAACCTATTAATGTATCTAAGCAGACATATAGTTCTTCCAGTGATGAGCTCATAATGATACAGCCAAACTATCTTGTCCAGTCCTGCCTATTCCTTTTGACCATGCCCTGGGGCTTAGCCAAAATCTGTATGCAACCTTCTTTCTTTCTTCCTCAATACTTATCCTTAGATGCTCTCAGACTGGTCTCCTTGCTACCACTTCCAGCTCTACATATCAATTCTTTTGCTAAGTCCTTCCCCAGCTTCAAGGCTGACTTCTTCCATATGTCTTCCATGATCATTCTAGCCCTCAGTAGCCTCACTTTTCTTGCCACACAACTTAATAATGACATCTCAGATTTTTGCTAATGATTTTCTGTGTGTTAGTCTAGTATCCACAACTATTTTCTAAACAACTTGAAGGAAAGATATCACACTGCTTTAGTATCCCCACTTTAATAATAGCTCATCAATCTCTTAGCACATGTCATCTCCCAAGTGTACCTCTCTGTCTTGGAAAAAAATAACCTGAGGACTGGTAATGGGTGATAAGTGATTGGAAATATCAAAGGAGGACACCCACAAAGTAACTGGATGCAAGACCATAAGCTACACTGCCAACTTGGAAAGTGTATGTGAAGACAAAACTATAATAGTAGAAGGATAGAGAGATAAGGATCAAGAGATAACAAGACTACTGAATACTTTGAAATAAAAGGAGATCAAAATATTATAAAAATTAGGGGTGCCTGGGTGGCTCATTTGGTTAAGCAACTGACTCTTAATTTTGGCTCAGGTCATGATCTTGCAGTTCCTGGGATCAAGCCCCACGTCAGGCTCTGGGCTGACAGCATGGAGGCTGTTTGGGATTCTCTCTCTCTCTCTGGCCATCCCACACCCACACTCTCTCAAAATAAGTAGATAAACTTAAAAATACATATATATTAAAAAATTATAAAAGCTTACAATACATTTTAAAAAACAAAATTTGCCTTTGAACACTATTGGCCATTAATGTCCTTTTAACAAGCAGCTCTCGACATTGATATCCATAGAGCCATTTTTCTTTTCTTTTTTTTTACAATGTGATAATTGAAGCACTACAAGATTCAATGGGATAGACATGCACTGTATTCTAAATCTTTAGATTTTCAATATTCAATTTTTGAGACAGAGAGAGACACAGCATGAACGGGGGAGGGGCAGAGAGAGAGGGAGACACAGAATCGGAAGCAAGCTCCAGGCTCTGAGCCATCAGCCCAGAGCCCGACGCGGGGCTCGAACTCGCGAACCGCGAGATCGTGACCTGAGCTGAAGTCGGACGCTTAACCGACTGAGCCACCCAGGCGCCCCTAGATTTTCAATATTCTAAATTTATCTGAAGTGTGCTAGAGATTGCTAGGAAAAAAACCATTTATCTTTTGATTACCTGCCAAATAAAATTGGAAATCATGTGCATATCCCTACATCACTCTCAAAGATACCACCTAAACTCATTTTCACAGAAAAATACACCAAGGATATTAAAACAATTTTTATATTACTTCATCAAACTGTATTATAAAAATATAGGCAAAATATAAGGTGCACAAGCCTTGCATGTATGAACATAAAAAAAACCCACGAATGTTTTAAAACAAGGATATTACCAATGAGTTTAAACTAAAACTACTGCATATTATAAATTAAGTGCTTTTTACCTAAGTAAAGCTACAAAAGACAATGAGATTAAGTCTCTATCCCTTCTTTTTGTACTGGGTTTAACAGTCTCTCAGTCCTTATCTATGCCTGGTCGGTCAAAGACAGTTTTTTGTAATTAGTAATAAAATATGCTTAATATTACACTGTAGAAATTTTACAACTAAAAGGTAATTGTTAAATGCATGGTAAAATGAATCAGCTCTCAATTACTCACATGACGAAGGAAAGTGATGACACAGATGACACCATATAATAATCCTAGCACCAGTTTTTTCAAATGCAGATCATTAATTTGGGAGAAGCAAATTGCCCTTATAATTATGTTTGACTGAGACCAGTGTTAATCAGAAGTTTATTTTCCCTAAACATTCAATGATTCTGAGGATTCAAAAGGAGAAACAAAGGAAAAAGAGGGAGTTAATTCAGAAGCATACAGGTGGCTAAAGGCAACCTGCCTGGGATAAAAAAATTTCTCCGTCAACCTACATGAGAAAACAGAGATGATCTATGAATGAAAAGAAAAAAAAAAAGTAAAATTAACACGACAGGGTGAAATTTTTTTAATATAACATTATTTATAAAAATTTTAATGAGATTTTTTTCCCTGTTAAGTCATCCTTTCTTCCTACTAACAGGTGTTATTAGTGATGGCAAGAATTATCAGTGGGCCAAAAAGCTGAAAGCAAATTTTACGTTTTATGTTATAAAAGATGTGTTAAAAATCCTTTTTATCACTGTTTTCTGTTAAGAGCACCATCTATCTCAATAGGCACTTTATCTCATTACTTTAGATAAATGAATGCAACCAAGAAAAGACCAAAAAGGCAGAGGGGGACTCATTTCTCTGAATATTTTTAGGTGGTTTAAACAAAACTTACACGATGGCAAGAATTACAGATTTAGGAAATACACAAAAACTAAATATTTATCCAAACACAGGATCATAGCCCCAAAACTCAATTAGTTGCTGCCTAGCATATGGCTCCAACTCCTGAGTAGCATATGTTTAGCACTGGTGCCGGTAATAGCAAGGTGGTAAAATATTATAGTAACAGTTCAACTTTAGCTATTTCAGTCTTATAATACAGAAAAACACACCTTTGGTTTCAAGACCAAAGACTAAAAACACAGATACAGTTAAGAAATAAATAATTACGTTGCTCTGTTTTAAAAGTCCATACTGAACACAGATATGAAGATTATACCGTAAAAAAAAATCTTGTCGGCTTATTATTCTTAGTTAGAAGATACTCAGACACAAAGGTGTCCAAAGAAACTTAAATAAAATTTCACAAAAGAAAATCTCTAATTCATGATTCCTGACACCTCAGCAACCATTACACACCCCCTCCCTCCAAAATATCTCAAGGCTTTTAACGCTGTTTAATAAAAGAACGAGTAACGACTACGTTAATTAAAAGAGCCACCGTTCTGCTCCAGATTGTATGACAACATTATTTGTTCATTTTCCTTTACCTAACGCATGGCGTCCTTCCCCGCTCGTGTCAAAAGTTCAAAGATCCAGGTTGTTAAACAGGGCGAGGACCGCAGCCTCGAGTCAACCTCCTGACCGAACAGGTGGTTAACTCAGCCGGGTAGAGGAACCGCCAGGTACTACCGGCACCAGCCAAACAGGATCAAACACACAAGGGCGGGTTTTCGAGGTTTTAACCCCAAGATGAACGGGGGAAACTCTCTTCAGAAAAGCGTTCAAGTTCGGCGGCTGCCCGGTGGCCGAAGCCCAAGGCGCGGCGGCCGCTGGGCGATCTCGTCCCCTGGGCTCCGCACTGGACCCCCGAGCCTCCGGGAGCGGCGCTGCTCACCGCCGGCCGGGGGGGGGGGGGGGCGGCGGAGGGAAGGCCGCCCGCGCCCCCGCACCGCCTCCTCTGGCTAGTGGCGGGGCCGCAGTCGCGCCCCCGCAAGCGCCTCCGGGCAAGACTCGGGCCCGGCAGGTGCCCGACGAGTTGACGGGTCCTGTCCACCCCCTGCCCCCGACACACACCCTCTACTACCCTCTGCCCGTAGCGCGCCCAGAGGACGGGAAGGGCCGGGCCCCTCGACGGGCCCGAGTCCCGCTCGGCGCCCCGGCTCCTCAGACCCAGCCTAACGGTTTCCGTGGCGCCTGCTCCGGGGCGGGACGGGAGTGGGACGGCTCGGTCTCCCCCGCCTTCCCCGAAGGGAGCGCCCGTGCTCTCACCTCCGAGTCACGCCGCTCTGAGGCGGAGGAAGGCGGCTACCCTGGCGCCTCTTCTTCGGGTTCCTGATCGTTCTCGCTCTACCTCAGCGGCAGAGCCAGCTCTCGGGGCCGCTGCGGCCGCGGGCGCACTGACTGTTGGGGTGGTTTTCCGGCAGTGACGGCGCCGCCTCAGCCCCGCTCTTCGCTCCCTCTCCGCGTAGCTCCCGCTTTCTGTTTCACCCGAGGGACCACGAACGCCGCCGCCGCCATGCTTACTACGGAGCTAGGAGGAGGAGCCCGGAGTCGGCGCGCCCAGTGCGGCTGCGCGAGCCTCGCCGACGGCGCCCCCGGCCCGGACCCCGCGTCCCCGCCCCGCGCCCGCGCCTGCTGCCCCGCGGGTCTTTCCCGGGAGCGCGAGTCGCCCGCTGAGCCCCTGGCGCTGGGCATCGAGCGCCAGCTCACCGCTCCCGGGGCGACCACCGCTCTCCCCAGGGATGCAGACTGTCCTGAGGCCTGGCTGCGCCAGGTTCAACATAGCATCTTCCGCGGCCAGCCTGCGAACCACATTAGGGAAATACGGACTTAATTGACATTCCTAGGGCCACTCACGCAATTCTCACTCCAAATTGTAAAAAGCTCCCCTTGATACTCGCCGGGTCAGCCTCTTTCCGAAAGCACAAGAACTTAACGCTGGCAGGTGCTTTTAAAGACACTCCCCCCGAAGGAATAGGAAGCCACGTGAAGTGGGTTGGATGTTTTCCATCCTAAACCCTTAGAGTCCGGGATCTCTACCGCAAGCAAAAACACTTAGATATTTTACCTCAGTTGAAAACGTGGGGGTTAGTTTCTTGGTCGGTCCCCCCAGTCAAATCGCTTGGAAACCCATTACCTTAATGTGTACGACAGCACGAAGACTTACAAGCAGTAAATAACGGAGCAGAGATTCTTAAAATCCCAAATCCAGCAATTGGGGGCGCTGCAATAATTCCTGAGGGCTGGCCAGGGCTGCTTACTTTTGCAGATTCCACTGAAGGAGTTGGGAAGGGGAGTAGTCTTTGGGACGGAGAGTCCAACCCCAGTAACTGTTCCTTTAAAAACAGTGATGAATGTAACCAGGCTTCCTGTTCTGGCTCTATTTCACTCAATTAATTGTGCTGTCTTTAAATATAGCAGTATTTTTACTTTAAACCTTTTACAGAAATCCTTTTAAAAAGTACTTACTGCCTACATTCTTAAAGAATACAATGGCTAATGAAATCCTTTGCTGATGATTGACCATCAAATGTGATGCCTTGGCCTTATGCTAAAGTCTCAGGGGATTGCTGAGGCATAGGATCCCCACTCTGGTGATCTCTTTTTTTCTCTTTGGAATGTTCTCATCACCTTTTCTAATAATCTGTCACTGCTTCTCATCTCCTCATCTGTCTATCCACTCTGAGCCTTCCTCTCATCCTTTCTACTTACTGTTTATTTTTTACTGTTTTTTTTCTTGATGGTGTTTCTCTATGGCTCCAGGTGATGACTGATCAGATGTTTATATCCACAGCCCGCTAATGAGAGAAACCCTTTCTTCCCATCAGTAAATAGGACACTGACTCTGTATCAAGTGGTATCTTGAGATATTTTTATTGCTGTTCACTATCAAAAGTTCTTTCCCTTGGAGAGGTGTTTCCTTAACAAGAGTTTTGGCCCTCTTCCAGACAAAATTGCTGGAAAGCTTGTCTCTGAATAACTGAAGCATAACTGTATATTGTTTTAAAATATGAGGATTTATCAGAATGTGGGCGAGTTGGGTGGCTTCTCCATATTACTACCGCAGCTCTGTTCGGTCTGAGACTAAGCTAGTGGTTTCCAAACCTAACTCCAAGCTAGTAATTTCCAAAGCTTCCTACTTAGGAGCTTTTTAAAAAGCCAAATGGTATTTTTTTAAAAAAAAAAAAAAACACAACACTATATTTTTAAAAAGTCTGGGCATACCTACATGTATAGGCACAACAAGGAAGAACAGCTATTTCGAAGGAGACTAACACATAATTCCAGAATATCCTTGAAGCAGATGTAGAGATTATACTCAACAATATGCAGTACTGTAAGGTTGAGTCAAGTGAGGACTGGGGAATTTATGTCCTGTGGAGAGAATGAATCATACACATAAATAACCCTAACACAGGCACCAGTATGAATTCTCTGGGAATCCAGAAAGGGACAAGAATTTACATCAGCTTTGAACAAGTCACTTCTCAGTGCTTCATTTTTCTTATCAATAAAATAAGGGTCATTTTCAATCATCTTTCTTAAAATCTCAACAATAGTCAACACTTTGACCAATTATTTCTTTGAATATTACTTCTTCCTTTGGCCCTGTACTCTTGGTTTTTTCCTACACTTCTTATTATTGTTTCTCTAATTCCTTTGCAGATTTCTTCTCCTCTCCTTAGCTATTAAATATAGGAATGCTTCACAATTCAGCTTAGGTTCTTTTTTGTTTTTATTATAATCTCTTGGCCTAAACATCATCACCCACATCAATGGCTTTAGTTTCCTATATACTGATAATTTCCACATATATGACTGTAGTCCAGACCCTTCCCCTAAATTCCAAATCTGATACCAACTGTTTTATTGACATGTTCACTTAATGTTTCAAAGCTACAAAGTTTAGTCCAACTGAGTTCACAAACTCTTGTTTTCCTTTCTCCTCATCTCCAGTTGTTCAAATCAAACATGTAGTAGTCATCCCTGGTCTCTCCCTCACCCTCATTTTCTATATTCATTGTAGCACCAAGTCCCGACAATTTTATCTTCCAAATTGGTCCACTTTTTACCAGTTGCCACCAATCCACTCTGGTCTCACTGCATACAGTCTAAGCTCTTCCGTTCATTGTCCACTTTGCAGCCAAAATGATCTTTCTAAAAGCAAATAAGACTATGTCATTTCCACATAAAACCCTTAAACAGCTTCTTATTGCTTTAAGACTAGAATTCTTAAGGTGGCCTACCAGACTGTGTGAGGTCTTGCCTTTTCCAGTCCCATCTCCTACCAGTCTCCCCTTGCTTCCTGTATGGGAGAATTCTTGACCTCCTTTTAGTTTCTCAGATATGCTGTGATCCCCAAAGCCACAGGCTCTCTGCACATTCTTGTCTTCTCCCTTATAACCATCTTATCTCTTACTCATCTGAGTGAAGAAAAACATTTCTGACTTACCAGACAAGTTAAAGACCCCTTGTTGATGTCAGCTCCCCTACCACAGATGTACCTTTCTCCCTATGACTTACCACAGCTTGCAACATTTTCGTATGTGTTAATACTAGGCATGTTTTCATTGCTCCCTTCATGAGAAGGACAGTGCCTAGTTTTGCTTCCACAGTGCCTGGCATGAAGTAGGCACCCCATAAATATTACTTGAATGGTTTAATTTATTCTGGGAGGTCCCTTCTAGGAATCTAGAATGTTATGAATTATACAATTAAGAAGGAGATTACTGAGCACTTTTGAGAGTGCAATCTTCTGTATGATTAGTGGGAAGAGATACAAGAATATGTTGGGAGACAATTCTCCATGGAACTGTCATATATATTTCTGTATGTCTTGTGAACAGAGGTGCTAGCAGCTTTTGTTCTAATCAGTCTTTTCCAGAATGTTTGTATGACATCCTTGGAAGATAGAAATAGTGTCTCCCACTGGAATAGAGGGCACAGTTTTTACTATCCACTATGATACTGTCTCCTGTGGCGAAGGGTGAGCGGCTTTGTTTGCAACCCATTATAAAAGACTGGAGGGTTCTAAGCTTGGTGTTCCTCAGCTGTAATGCAAACCCACTGCATATGTAGCATTAGCTGGGCCACACCATGTTGCCCCTAGGTGAGACTTGGCTAACAAGGGACATGCCAGGAACATGAAGCTGGTTCTGTGTCATGTGTAATACAGTCCTTTGACCCAGAGGGCTCAGGTCTTCTGCTAGCATCCAAGAAACTGTAGCAGGTTGAATTATTAGCTTGCAAGGAACATAAAATCTCAGACCCTTCACAACATTTGACAAGATACAGTGGGTTGAAGACAAAGAAGGAGCTAAAGCAGCTAACGAGCAAGTGGAAATTTGTCTTTCAAGAAGTTTGGGGGAAAAAGTTTGGTGGGGAAGAGAGATAGGGCAGCAGATCGAGTTGGAAGGGTTATGCTGACTGAATTCTCTGAGCAACGTTGGGTGTCCTAGCTCTGGAAAGAGCTACAGAAAACACTATCTCCATTGCTCTTCTCTTCAGATGGGGAATTGGTACAAGTCTGGTAGAGGAGAGGGAGGTGAAAGCAATTGATCTGGAGGTAGACCAGTTAAAGCACCCAGAAGCTTTTGTTTGTCTCTGAGGAGGAGTGTGGTATACTGTGGAGGAGGAGAGACTTTGGAGTCAGGTAAATCTAGGCTTGAATCTCAGCTGTACTACTGACTGGTTGATTAATCTTGGGAACACATTATTCTCTGAGCCTCATGTCCTCATCTGTAAACTAAAGATAAAATGTCTACTTTGCAGGATTAAATGGTATAATGCATGAAAACGCCTCATACATGTCTGATGCCTAATGAACAAATTATAGCTAGGTGATTGGTTGTCCTGGCTAATTGTGACCTGGTGAGGTAAAGGAAGTACAGAACCTTCTTCAATGTTTGCTAAGATACATAGGAAGAGACTTGGCTACGGTCAATCTTGCTCCAAATACTTGAACCTGTTGCAATCTTCATTCCTCACTGTGGCTTCCCAGCTATGCTTTACTCCGTGGATGGAACAGCTCCTTCCCTTAAAGCAAAGGGAATAAGGTACAAAATAGGAAGCCACTTGACATTGAATGTTGGCCATTCCCGCTACATGGAATTTCTCACTGGCCATCATTCTCCTCAAACCCCACCCTGTTACTATGTTGCTGTAGACCTTCACTCTAACAAGAACCTTCTCCACAATTTTCTAAATTTCTGGGACCCCCTAAAGCCATCTCTCTTTAAAGCCACCTGAGGACAATTCCCAAATTCTTGTTAATTATTCAAAGCAATTTGGCTCTTTGTTTTCTGTCCTCATTTTTATCCAGAATAGCTTTGGGAACTTTAGCTTTCTTTTCAAAATAAAAAGATGCATTTGGGTGATTTACTATGCTAAAGAATAACTCTGTTTTAGAGAATTAATTCTTAAACTTTGGCATGAATAAAAATCACCTAGGGTGTTGAGTTAAGATATAGTGGTTCTACCATGTGTCCCCCCAGCCCTCACACACACACACCAAGATTTGGACTCAGGAATGTGCATTTTATAATCACTCCAAGAGATTCTGATTAGGGTAGTCCATGGGTCATACTTTGAGCATCTTAGAGCAGCTCAAACAGTGTCAACTTTCATAAATAAGATGGTTTCTTTCTCTTGTGACATGGAGTTGAATTGAGGATTGACTCAATTGTTCAAAAAAATGGCTCATCTATGATTCAAGTCTTTTATATTGTTTGTTCTTTATAGAGAAGCCAATTAGGAAGGACCAAGGAATTCTTTAATCACAAAATGATCATCCTAATTGTCCAAATTTGTCAATGTTAATGATATGGTTTCAAAGTAATGCTGCTAGAGACAGTCTTACTTCTACAGAGGGAAAAGTCTTCTCTGGTTACTGGCCAGGACTCATTGAATAGGTTCCTGACCTGGAGGGGCTATACAAGAATAGACAGATTATAAGGATTTTCTCTAGGTTGAAGAAATAAGGTTTCTATATCTGTCTTTTAGACTGTCAACAGCTCTTTGATGTTTTGTACAGCTTTAGGAGGCTCTGATAGCAGCCCTGGGGTTGAACACACCACGATCATTATCCAGCATAACCAGATGACATATGAATCAATTTTAAAGAAAGAAGAAGTAGATAGGCATCTATAAGGATAATGAGGCCGAAGATGACTTGGGATTTGAAAAAAACTATTCCCAAACTACTTTTTTCTTTTCTTTTCTGTTTTTCAAAAAAGCAAATTTCAAAACCAGAGCAATACATGATCTAGATAGCAATGAGATTTTCAGCCAGAAAAAATTTTTTTTTCTAATTCAATGAATTAAGAAATGAAAAATCAAATAATCTAAATTGTCATCAAACTTAAAGCTTTCCCTCAAATTTCAAGAATAAATATTTAAACCAAACTGCATTTTAAAACTAGTAGACAATTATCTGTGCTAATAGTGTAAATACCTTTATGCAATAAGTTGCTTTTAATTTTTACATATAATATACAGATAAAACAGGCAATTTTTTTTGTAAGGACAGTGAGGTAGAATAATTAGAAAAACTAGAGAAATTGTTTATAAATTGTGTGCTTTTAGTTAAGTAAATAAAATACCAATTTTATTTTTTTATTTCAAATTTTTATATATTAAATTTTTGAAAACCAAGGCACATCTGAACTTCAACCTTACTTTCTCTTTACATTGCACATATGTATAGATGTAAACTCAGCACTATTATGTTGAAAAGATAAAAGCTAAAATTTGTTACAAATAATGATAACCATTACTAGGAGAAAATGAAATAGAGACTCATTTAAAAAATAACAGAAGATGACTTTTATCAAATAAATACTCAGCTTTAAATTAGAGAAAATAACAACTTAAAACATTGGAAATTTAAGTGTAGCTCATTTTCCCAAGCTACAGCAGACTGAGAATAAAAGTAGGGTTGTGGTAGAACTCTCATAGAGACTATTATTCTTTGAGACTACTCACATCCATAGTCAAATTTCTTCCAGATGATTCTAAGACTCCCAAGAGATCTGTGCAGCTACACTCCAAGAATTAGTCCTCTAAGCAATTCCATGATCTTCACTCTTTCTTCTCTCCTCTTCTGGCTTATTGAGGTGTTTTCTTCTATTGTTTCCAAAGCCAACAAAGTTCCCTGACTACAGTGTTGTCTATGCTAAGACAACCAACCTCTGACTTGAGGTACCTCTGTACCAAGGTACAGTTTTCCCTGGGCACTATCTCCTGTTGCACTTGTCTTCAGCTTCCAAAATCCCATGTACATCTTAGTGAACCATATAATTATATAATTTGTTTGAACCTCTAGAACTCGGGCCTGAATTCATGGAATAGAGAACATGTTCCACTAAGCCTTTTCCTGTAACACTGGGCAATTAATCTTGAAGCAAACTTTTTATATTTCTCTTCACTTAGGATGAGTTTTTTTTTTTTCCTTCCTCTCTACATAGGCCTGCTCTACCAGCTCTATAGATGTGCCCAAACATGCTCAAATCCTTGGGCAATAAAATCATTTGAGCTCAAGCTGTGACCCCAGCTACAAAAATAATCAAATGCTTCGGATGAGGGACTTGGATGTTAATGAAATTCTTTACTATATTAATTTTCTTAATAACAGTATCTATTGAACATTGATATTACACTAAGCATCTTAACATAGAATAAGAGCAAACTTCTTTCTTGTAAGGATCTAATTTAAATATATAATCTAAATATGCTTCAGAGAGGGGTATATAGCAAAGGAGAGAATAAATCAAGAAATACTTATAGAATAACTTTTATATAGAAGACTCTGTACAAAGAAAAAATGCCCTGACCTTAATAAATTTACTTTTTGTGCTGAGTATTTCTCTTTTGCTCTCAGCTCCAAGACCATCCTTTTATGCTGATGCTGGGGCTAGGTCTGGAGACTAAGTTCCCCAGACTCCCTCATCAGCTGCCTCCCTGTCAGGATCAGCCAATGGAGGCTGTAGTAACTAGAGGGAGACTGAAAGGAGAGACAAGACCTGCTTCTTATTTGTATGTAAATCTTGTCAAAAGGTAAGAACTACAAAATAGCCACAGTATCTTTAGCAGTGGTTGTGCCACATCCCTTAATGGCTACTTGGACTACCCAATTGTGCTCCCTTGTAAGCATAAGCACTAGCCATACAACCCCTCCATCAGAGACCTGAGTACTAACTAAATGAGGACCCCTTCCTCCAAGCAACTAGGTTTTTCTCATTTCATTCTCTGCCCCCCTCTGAAGACCAGCAGGTGTTAGCTACTTCCTCCAGAATCCCCCATTTGCCCCTTCGGCTTTTCAATATCTATGTGACTAATTCCTTGAATTAAATCCCTCTGTTTGAAATACCTACATGGTTTCTGATTTTCTGCTTGGATTTTGATTGATAGATTTTAACCAGATAGATTTAAAATACCCGGTTAGGGAGACAAAATGTACTCACGCAAAAAGACATTCAGAGATATAACATTTGAAATGAATAGCTCAGATAAAATGTGCTACAGGGGTTCAAAAAGGCAAGCAATCAGGTGCTATGGGATGATCAAACACAGGCATTATGCTTTTTAAATTCAACTTCTTTTACTTAATCTTCAACACTATGATCAAAGTACAACTCTCATTTTATGGATGAGAAACTTTGGTTCTGAGAGGCTAAACATATGTTTACATACATACAGCTGAGAAAGCAGCAGAGCTGAGGTTCATAGTTTGACTCTAACACATTCTTTCCACTAGTCCATGTTAGTTCAGGAGGGGTAAAATTGGAAGTGAACCTTGAAGAATGGGCTTCAAATAGAATGGTCAGAGGAGAGCACTTTAATGGCAATAATAGCTAACAAAGGCATGAGATTGGGAAGATGCCAAGTGTGCCTGGGGGTAAGAAATTAGCCTGTGCAGAAGTTTGAGTTGGAAGGTATGGAGATACAGGGCAGAAAAAGTAGGTTGGGGCCAGATTAAGAGGGACTTTGGTTGACATGTGAGGTATTTAGCAACCATTTATTTTTAATCAAGGGTCAGAGATGTGAAACAGCAAAAGTGAAAAGCTGTTTGGTATTGTTGATTAATGGACTTCATCACTGATATTTGTCAAGCCACTGTTGCTATCAAAGACTTTTTAAGATAACCAGAAAATTAAAACAAAACAATAGAAAAACCTTTATAGACTGCCGTCAAACCAAATGATTAGAAGAGGAATTTTGACTTAGCATAAATTTCAGGATAGGCCAAAAACACATCAGACAACAACAACAAAAAAACCTTTTAAAGAAAGAAACTGGGATTTTTATCACAGAGAAGAAAGGAATACTTATTTATTCCTTGCTTTAAGATAAATCAAATTCTAAAATAATCTACGGCTATGAGAAATGAATTCAGTACTTTTTATAGAAAGGTATTATTATTTGACTAATACATCTTTAGGGGATAAAATGAAGAAATATTAAAATGACAAGCCAACAACACTAAATTGAGAGGGATGGCAAAGTGGACCACCAATCAGCCTGTCAGTGGACTATTATGTTCTGTACAAACCTCTCCTCGAAGCAATTGGATTCAAACACATTATGGGTTAGACAGGCTTTTGTGGGCTAGCCTGGAAATTCAACTGTCATTTATAACTTTGTTTCCATGGCAAAATGCCTTTACAAGTTCTAAACAGCAGACTTTCAAATTAACTTTTGGAATATAACCCATTTGCAACTTGGGGACTGCCTGTGCTTTGAATGTAGATTGTCTATTATAACCAGGTCTTTAACTTCACTGAGTCGCAAAGGATTTCAAATTAGAGGAGTTCAAATTAGTTATCTTTCTTTCAAAGCCAATACCTTATTTGGGAAAAGGGGATTAAAAAAAAAAAAAGCAACCCAGGGGTGCCTGGGTGGCTCAGTTGGTTGAGTGTCCCACTTTGGCTCAGGTCATGATCTCACAGTTTGTGAGTTTGAGCCCCGCGTCAGGCTCTGTGCTGATAGCTCGAAGCCTGGAGCCTTCAGGCTTCAGATTCTGTGTCTCCCTCTCTCTGCTCTTCCCCTGCTCACATGCTGTCTCTCTCTCAACAATAAAGATTAAAAAAAAAAAATTAAAAAAAGCAACCCATCTGATGTGAAGAAAAGGCAAATCCAATAACTTTTTCCATTAAAGGCGTTATTATAAGGAAACAAACATTTTGTCTATAAGAAGAAGGAATAAAATGATGAATTAGAAAATACCTGAGTATTTATATAGTGGAAGACAGTATGTTTTATTCCTTTTGGATAAAGTTTGTCTCTACAATGCAAAGGTAACACAAAGTAAAGTGAGTCGATTATCCTTAAGATGCCTGCTTAAACTTTTCTCAATAATGACATTTGTATACTGTTGGTGAAATTTTCTAGGATAGAATTGTAAAGATTATTGCAGTAGTTTTCCATTGAATTGAACAGTATACAAAAAGATGCTGGCAAAGACCTTTAAATGATACCTAGTGTTAAAAATTGTCTCTTTTCACCAGGATAAAATGCTTGCTGCTCAGGAAAAGGATATAAAATATTCTATTGGGTTTTCAGTTCATTTTATTTTTTCAAGTAATTTCTTTTTTCCTCTTTGCCAAGGGAATAATTGAAATAGGTACAGCCAAATAAGAAACATTTCCCTCTTCCATCAACTCATACTTTGGTGAAGACTCTAGTTAAGCTCATTAAATTCATAGCTGATAGGTTCAGGAGCACCCTATGTATTATGTAAAGTTCTGGTTTTCTCTCAGCTAGGTAAGCTAATCAATGCTGGTATTCTTAATGAAGGGTCTGTTATTATTTTACCCCTGGATTTTTTGTTTGTTTGCTTATTTTATAAACAAGATTTCTTTCTGGCCCATTTATCACATAGGAATAGTACCATTTAAAGTGAGCCCTTAAAAACATTTCTTCTATTAGATACCCTAAGTATCTTTTTTTTTTTTTTAACCTTAAGTATCTTTTGAAATCTTACCCTGGCAAGTTGAAAATTATTTTTTTTATTTAGTTTACCTGATGTTTTATTTTTATAGGTTATTTTTCACGTATTTCAATTTGGTATTCTTTATAATGACAATTGAAAGCCATCAGCTTGGGAGTCAAAGGCTCCGGATGCTGGTTTACTCATTGAACAAGTACTTCCTGTGGCCTTATGTGTATGCATTTATTGGCATTCAGTTCTCTATTAGTGTTTTAATTTCTATTATGATTTTCTCTGTAATTCAGAGTTATTTAGGAGTACATTTTTCTTTCCAAATATTTTAAAGTCACATTTTATTCTCGAACTTTATTATTTTTTTTTTAATCCTGGGCAGATTTTTTATATAATAGCTATTCTTTTAAGTTGTTGAACTCTCTTTGATGATGTGATATGTGGTCAGTTTTTTAAAATGCGCATTTGATGACACATCGGACAAAGGGCTAGTATCCAAAATCTATAAAGAGCTCATCAAACTCCACACCCGAAAAACAAATAACCCAGTGAAGAAATGGGCAGAAAACATGAATAGACACTTCTCTAAAGAAGACATCCGGATGGCCAACAGGCACATGAAAAGATGTTCAACGTCACTCCTTATCAGGGAAATACAAATCAAAACCACACTCAGATATCACCTCACGCCAGTCAGAGTGGCCAAAATGAAGAAATCAGGAGACTATAGATGCTGGAGAGGATGTGGAGAAACAGGAACCCTCTTGCACTGTTGGTGGGAATGCAAATTGGTGCAGCCGCTCTGGAAAGCAGTGTGGAGGTTCCTCAGAAAATTAAAAATAGACCTACCCTATGACCCAGCAATAGCACTGCTAGGAATTTATCCAAGGGATACAGGAGTACTGATGCATAGGGGCACCTGTACCCCAATGTTTATAGCGGCACTCTCAACAATAGCCAAATTATGGAAAGAGCCTAAATGTCCATCAACTGATGAATGGATAAAGAAATTGTGGTTTATATACACAATGGAATACTACGTGGCAATGAGAAAAAATGAAATATGGCCTTTTGTAGCAACATGGATGGAACTGGAGAGTGTGATGCTAAGTGAAATAAGCCATACAGAGAAAGACAGATACCATATGGTTTCACTCTTATGTGGATCCTGAGAAACATAACAGAAACCCATGGGGGAGGGGAAGGAAAAAAAAAAAAAAAAAAAAAAAAAAAGAGGTTAGAGTGGGAGAGAGCCAAAGCATAAGAGACTGTTAAAAACTGAGAACAAATTGAGGGTTGATGGGGGGTGGGAGGGAGGGCAGGGTGGGAGGGAGGGCAGGGTGGGTGATGGGTATTGAGGAGGGCACCTTTTGGGATGAGCACTGGGTGTTGTATGGAAACCAATTTGACAGTAAATTTCATATATTAAAAAATAAAAAAAAAAATGCGCATTTGAAAAGAATGTGTATTTTCCATTTGGTGCAAAGTCTATTCATATCTATTGGATCAAGCTGGTTATTTTTCTTGTTCAACTCTTAAATATTCTTATTAAATCATTCTGAGCTTGAACTTTGTTTATTTTATTTTATATTTATTTATTTATTTATTTATTTGAGCTCTCAGTTTAAAATCTTCCACTGAGATTGTCAGTTTGTCTATTTCTCCTGGTAATTCAGTAAATAATGTTTTATATATTTTGGGGGGGGGGCTATGTTTTTAAGTATAAATATGTCAAAGATTGGTATGTTTTCTTGCTGAATCATTCTTTCTTAGTATTGTTCAACGTCTCTCTCTATCTTGTTAATACTTTTGTCTTAAATTCTATTTGGGTCATTTTATTTTTGCAATTACGATTTCTTTCTATTCGTCTGATTTAGCATATATAATTTTTTATTCCTTTATTTTTAGTCTTTCTGTGCAGTTATATTTTAGATGTGTCATGTAGAAGCAGCATAGAATTAGGCTTTATTTTTTTTATGCATTCTGATTGTTTTATAGGAATAATCTACTTATATTTATTGTGATTCCTCTTCTTTCTACTGTGTTTTCTTTGCATTCTCCCCCTCTTCTGCTTCCTAAGTGTTAAATGAAATTTTCCATGTGCCCTATAATTTTCCCTGCTGACTTGGAGATTATATATTATTTTTCTGTTCTACTAATGGATTTATTTATTTGTTTATTTCTACTTCTATCCTCTTGCAGAACACAGATTCAGTTTGGCATACTTTATACAACTCCACTATTTCCCCAATCCTCCCATTGTGTTACTGGTTTTGTTACCTTTAAAGTTTTAATGTATGTTTAAAATGTTTAAATAAACATAAAAATACACTTATGTATTAATTTACACTCAATTATATTTACTAACATACTTTTTAGCTAATTCTGTGCTCCTTGTTGCTTCTCATAACCTACTTTCCCACCAGGTTCACTTTTCTTTGTGAAATGAAACATGCACTCTAATAGCTTTTTAGGGAAGGTTTATGAGGATTTTTAGCCTGGATTAAATGGTTCCTAACCATATTGGACCCAGTATATCTTTCCATGATTAATATTTTGTAATGCTCTCTTTACTTCATAAAGTAAAATACACAGTTAATATAACTTAACAGTATATAAAATGTCTCAGCAATCAATACAATGCTAGAACTGCTATATAATGTATTGGTAAAAGGAAAGTAAGTTATCACAAATAATGTACATTTTGATATGTAAATAAACGTTTGAATATGACCACACTAGAAGACATAGTAAAGTAGTCTCATGTGTACATCTACTTACAATATTGAATTGTGGATTTAGAAGAAGTAAAGCAATACTTAATATCATCAGTATTTTTCATGTGCATTTTATTATTTATCTATCTTACTACTTATTTTATCTTTTACTTTATATTTGATGTTTTGATAAAGAGCCTCTTTATTAAAATTATACACATACACACACCTCTATGCACATCCATTCATAGAATCACAATGAATACAATAGACACAAGCTACAGATATGTTGTTATTTGAGACTCAGATTCCTTGATTGGCCTTGCTATTAGTGACATAATTTTCTAAAAAGGTGGACATTCCGTAGTAAAGCTTTAAAGAAAATAAATTACAATTATTTTTCAATTTACATCATAGTTGCATCACTGGATAATTCAGCTTGTATTATTTTTATGTTCCTAGGTAAAATGGAGATAGATTTTAGGTTCAGATGATTATGGAAGGATATTCACCTACATGTAAATGTGGCAAAAGCACTGGAGAGTCATGTCGGACAGCACGGTGTTGGTTTTTTGTTTTGTTTTGATTTTTTTCATGGGAGTTCCCTAGCACATTACAGGCTGTCAGCTTTTCTGGCCCTCCTCTCCTCTAATGGCCAGTAGCATTCCCTCAGTTATTGTGATAACTCAGATTGCCTCCTCACATTTCTCAGATGCATAGTACTGTCCCATTTGAGGACAACTTGACTAGATAATCTTCTTGATATCTTGATGTGGGGTCCACAGAGACCCATACAACTTCAGGAGGTCCGTGAATGTGAATCGTTAAAAAAAATAATATATGCTTTCATGTTTGATATGTCATACATGTTACTTTGTCAAAAACCACCATCAATGTTATTCAAGCCAAGAAACAATAACCTTCATATTAAATCTATCTCTGCCTATTATGTATCTATATCTATCTGTCTATCTATCTATCTATCTACGTGTGTGTATTTGTTATTTAGTGCATTGAGAAAGGATCACATAATAGTGTAAATTTATTTCCCTTTTTTCAATATGTTGATAAGTGTGTTTCAATGTAATTGGTTTACTTTGTTTTATGTGTATTATTTTATGCATTTAAAAACATTATTTTTAGAAGTGAGGTCCATAGCTTCCCTAGATTACCAAAGGGGTCTTTCACACAAACAGTAGATAAAATCTCAGAACCAAGCCTTCAACATCTTTGTGTTGTTCTGATTGAGTTGGTTTCGTGGGATAGGTTTAGAGCCAGAACTTCAGTTGAGGGTATGACCCAGAGAAGTGTCTGAGAAAGAGTCAAAAACACATAATTCAGAAATACAGTTACACTCTATTTCTGTAGAAATATCATCGGAATGGTACAAGACAGGAATGTAAGAAGATATTGATAGGGTCCTGGATAGCCTCTTTGATCCAGTTTCTCATGCATCAAGCTAGACATGGGGTCCTCAAACTTTGGTGTACATAAGAATTCTGAAGAGCATGTTCAGAAACACTGATTTAACTGAATCAGAATCAGTAGGGGAGGAGTATCCTATCTGGGATGCACATGATTCATACACCAAACTCTGAGAAATCTGGGCTACACATGCACCAGTCAGCGCCTGATACACATTGTATTTTATTGCTCTGAAAAGTCTCCCTTGTTCCATCCCCCTGGTGTACTTTTACTTATCTGTTAAGCCCAGAGCACATGTAGACTCCTCTACTTCTATTCCTTCCCCAAGCTCTCCTACCTCTCCCATAGTCCCTTATGCTTTCTCAACGCAACTGGGATTTTTATGTTATATTAAAATTATTCACTTAAATGTCTGTGTCATTAGACTGAATTCCTTGAGGGCAGGTACTATTTCTATGCATCATGGGTCCCACCCCCAATCTTGTTAACTTGAATTGGAAATGAATAAATTCTCTTTTCATTGAGAATTCTCATAGACTTAATTCTAAAACCAATCTCTTGTAGATTCAAACTTCCCTACCTGTATAAAAGTTTGACTCATTTTATCTTTTCCTCCCTCTCTTAGATCAAGTTTTTTTGGGAATGTGTACATTTACACACACCTGCATATATAAAAAATGCCCCATGTTAGTTATTGTGGCAGAGATAGTAACCTACCTAATGTGCATTCTCCTTTTCTTACATACATGCCATAAAAACAAAAGAAAATGAAAACCTATGTTTGCCAGTCTTCCTTACAGAAGAGGGCATTGATGTCCCAATTCTAAGATATGCACTAAAATTATTGGGTAGGACCTCCAGGAAAACCCTTAAAAGAAGGACAGATTTAGCTGGTTGAAACATGTTTACTCTTTCCCCTTCGGATCTTCACCTTTTCTATCTGGAACATGCACAACTTTTTTCTTCCTACCCCCAAATTTATATACTGTTTCTCTTCATAGTAAAATTTATATCATATGAGGAGTTAAATAAGAAGTATTATTAAAAGCTTCTCAAGGGAGAAAGCAGGTCTGTGTAGTTCAGATAAGACTCAGTGGTATGAAAAATAAATCTTTAAATTAGCTTGATCTAGAATCTGTTGTGAAATATTACATTTATAAGTGAAATAAGAGAAATCCGAGATCTTTAAAAGGTTTTTTCTTCTAAGTACATGTTCAAGTCTGCCTTTCAAATATTGGCATTGGTTGCATATAGTGTTAGAAATCAGATGAGTCCAACTCAGAGAACAAGAAGCTAGGTTCTCAGGCTTTTCTCTGATTAAACACTTTCTTCAGCTCTTAGTGCAAAACTGTTCGCACATCACATTATTCTCAATACTTAATTGCTGAATGAATAAATACATGAATAAAGAATCAGGATGATTCAGAAGAAAAAAATTAGCAAAACCTGGCTAACACATTTTAGTAAATATTTTGGCCGTTAGAAATGAAACCAAACCCTTTTGACTGGGAATAGATGACTTAAGGGGCACTTGGGTGGCTCAGTTGGTAAAGCATCTGACTCTTGATTTCGGCTCAGCTCATAACCTCACAGTCGTGATCATGATCGTGATCATGATTGTGATTGCCCAGCGTGGAGCCCACTTAGGATTGTCTCTCGCACTCTGCTTCTCCCCTCTCCTAAAAGAATAGATGACGTAAACTTACAAAAAAAAAAAAAAAAAAAAATCAAGTTCCTTGATTTAAATGCACCTCGTTATATCTCATTTCTTTACAGATTCATTGCATTCTCTAGTTATCCTAGAACTGCTTTCAGGTTTAAACGTCCAGTATTTCACTGTGACTCACTGCACTTTGTGAAAACAAAGAAATGATGAAGGTTAGGGGGCCACCATCACAACCTATGAAGTGACTTAGCATTCACTAAACTGATTTCTTTTCCCCTTGCTCATACTTTCTAGATCTTTTGCAATGGACATATATTCCTTTTGTAATAAGAAAAAAAGAATATTAAATTTTATTGAAAAATACAGTAGATCTTAAAGGATATAAAAGGGCTCAGGATTTTAACCTGTCATTCTATGATTTTACGGTATGAGGTGATTGTGGATCAATTATTTTCTTCCTATTTTCCTCTAGCATTGTACTTCAACATGCGCCATTCAACAATTTAGCTGGGTTTGAGGTAAGAGGCTCTTCTGGCCTGTTGGGAACAGAATCTAGCAGGTAGTTACTGTATTTAAAACTCTTTGAAGAAGAAAGGTATTATTTAAGTATTAAGCATTATTATGAACATCCTGCCTTTTAAAAGCTCAAAGGGAAAGACAAAAGGACCTGTCCTTATTAGTATTTCCAATTAAACTGAGAAGGATAAATTATTTCCAAACCATCTAATCTTTCCTACATGTCCCCACTGCCCCCACCACTACATTTTAGTCAAATCTACATGTGGAGAGAAACAGGAATCCAACCTTTAATTTTCCTTTTAGCTCTGATAAACACGTTTATTACAGGGTTTCCCTGCATGTTTGTACACACAATCTTAGAGGAACCAGTTTGCTTCTGCTAATGGAGTTTAACAATATTCTCACAAGCAACACTACTTGCCCCCCAAATTGAGTGGATAATACAAGAACATGTAGCTGTTCAGTGCGGGATCTCACAAAGCATTATGTCACATCCTTTACCTGTGACATGGTGGTGTAAATTTCTCTGAGTATAATAACTATTCCTGGAAGAGGCATCAAATCTACCTTTAGAGATTACATACTGGGAAGTTCTTACTCTTTTTCAGGGAATTGGTAATAGTCTTAATACAATTGCCAGTTAAATTAATTGAATTATCAGACCCTTTGCCTGAAGTCAATTTTTATGACTTGTATGCTTGATGCTTATCCAGCCATCTTCCACAGTTTTCAGCCTTCTGAGTAATAATTCCAAACTCATCCAGCTTTAAACTGGCCAAAGAGCTCATGATTTGATATGATTGATATATGGGGGGGGGGGGGGGTGGTGTACAAATTGAATTTCAAAATGATGTTAAGGAGTCCCAAACAACAATTTTTAATATCTGTCACAAGTACGATGGTTCAAAAAAAGAATATGTCTAAAGAAATTACAGACTCAACGAAGACCATCACAAATTTAGACTGTATAATTAGAGGATATCAGTTTTGGCCCAGTGGGATGTATTTTGAATTCAACACCAGTTATTTTTGGTGGAAGGCTGAGTCTGAATATTTCAAATGAAGTGGCATCATGTTAAATTACCTGTTCCAAAATGAAGACCTTTGTTCTCTTCATGAGATTCACATTTAGAAGTGCAGGGTGATAAATTAAAATTTAGACTGTGTACTAAATTGAAAGTATGAAATTCCATTTTTAATTAGTTAAGGAAGCAAGAGTTTGCAAAATCATGGTTATTCAGAAGGCTCTTTTCTTCCATGTGTGTCAATGTATAGATTCCATAAAGGCAAAACTTCTTGTCTCATTACAAGGGTAATAAAAGATACAATTTCCTTCAGAATGTATGGTTTGAAAACCAGAGCTTATTGTATGCTAGTATTTTTGCAACTGTAACAGCGGCCTCAGAGTTCACTCCATCCCTCAAGAAGGTCATCAAGAACTTGATCGCATTCTTTAGGCTACTAGGGAGTTCCTTATACTATCACCGGGCTCTATTAAGGTGATCAAGGCAACCATCTTGAGTGATCAAACTTCATTCATTATAGAATGTTTGTTATCTCTCAGTATGTATAGATAGATAGGTAGATACACAATATATGTATCTATCTTTCTATATAGATACATATATCATTGAATATATATGTATTTTATTGAAGGGCTTAATTGCTAATCATTTAAGGAACAGATGGTAGGCATAAGGGAATAATATAAATGTTCACTCTGTTGGTGTGGGAACCTGGTCTTAAAAATTACTTGGAAGTTCAGGGAAACCTAATACTAACAAATACTGCCCCAATCTTGCCCTCATACTTTGGTTCCTTGTGAGATTCTCTCCTCAGGAATAACACTTCCGTCCCCCAGCTGCTGGGCGTATTGGTGTATCCGCCCACACTGTGTTTCCTACTGGAAACCGTCCTCTACTACAGGAAAGTTGACCCAGGAACCCCTACCTCTAAGGGGAAGCTCATGACCAATGACTGGATGATATGAGGATAAAAGGTCCAGCCTCTATGCCTCAATATGGGACAACTCTGAGGAGTCAGCCCCTTAAAGGATTGGCTGGGGCCTCAACCGCAACAGTTTTGCAAGTCAGCTCCCTTGCCCTCAACTGTCTCTTAACTGCCAAACAGGTGTGTGTCCTGTGAGCACTCTCCAAGTGAAATCTTTGCAATCAATACTTCATCTATTGCAGTCAACATCTCATTTATCCCTATTTTCAGGAAAGCCAATTAAACCCAGAGATCATCATTGTGGGATATGCATTGGCAGGACACGTAGGTATATAGATTGATCTTCTGGTCAAAAATGTTATTACCACCAACCACCTCGCCTAAGCTGGTGTTCAATATTATTCCTTGAATTAGTCCTGAAGGCATATGAGATTAGGTAAGTTTGCACCTTTAATTAATATGTGAATTTCCTAGCAGACAACAAGACCCCAAGGAGAAGACAGTCTACTGTATAGGTAAGATGGGATGACCTATGGGAAAAGGAGAAAGGAGAAAAGATCTTATGTGGCCTGCTTGGTAGGAGAAGTTCATAGTGGGGTTCCTTAGGCCAACTGGTGTTGTATATTGTGTGTGGCTGAGGGAGGAAGGAGGAAGGTCTTGGGAGGACAGTGAATACCTGGAGCCAGGGATGCTGAAAGGAAGGAACTGGAAGAGAGTTACATGACAATTTTTGCTTTAAAATGACTTGACAGTGGAACTACTCTAGACCATTACTGCCCACACGGATACTTTTTTCTTTTGAACTCCTTTCCTACTAATTTTGGTGCTGAATTTTATTTTGTATTATTCCATTTAAATATTTAATAGAGTGTGCCTTTTCTCATACTTCTTTTGAACACTTTATATCACGAACACAGAACTATGCACATAATAGAGGTTCCATAAGTACTTGCTGAATGAATGAATAAATGAATGACCAGATAAACATAAAATGGAAAGATTATTGAATTAGAAAAAAATTATAGTGCTCCACAGGTCCTAAATCTATGCATTCAGAAACCTGTAAAATGTGGGATTTAGCACAATGTTTTTTTGATAGGAAGTAATGGATAGATACAGTTTTAGGTTGACTGAATCCAAATGATGTTTTCGAGATGGCACTTTTAATCTCATATTGCTAATGATATAAACATCTTGTCATACAAGATAATAGACTTCATGTAATTTCAATACATGTCACAGCTCAGTGAGAGCAAAGAGACCTACTGGAAGGTTATATGCATTATGTAAACTCTCAGCCATAAATGACTTCTTTTTGTTCACAGAGATCCAGACGCCCCCTCCTCCCGTTGAGCACAAGGTTTTGCCTTGTGACAGAGAACAAAGATGTGGACTGCAGCACACTTCTGTGTCTAGAGGCCTAAATGGCTGTAAAATGACTCCATTTCCAGACGAAATGACTAGGCTCCTATTTCTCCTGGACAAAGTCTTGAAACATTCCCTTTTCCCCCCTTAATCCCACTGACCAAAGTACTCAGATGAAACATTTCTAGGAATAGTTTGAAGTCAGGATGATGACCATTTCCTTTTACCACACCCCACTTTTCCAGGAGAGATAATTTCTTCTTTAACTGATGCTTATGAAGACCTCTCCACAGTTACTCCTTCCTTCAAATCAAATATCTAACTAAAAATAGAAAATCATTTTGCATGTATTCATAAGGTAAAATGTGGGCTAACTCCTTCAGCATATGATGGCTTACAACAGATACAAATGTCGGTGAAGGTAATAGCGAACCAAATAATGATCTCTCTCTAAAAGGCTAAATAAAGCATTCGTGTTGGTAGCTCCTCTCCTGAGTTTGTAGCCACTGCCCTGGAGGTGGCCTGCAATGACATTATTCATTTGAAATGGGACAAGCTAGTTTTAAAATGGCATATTTAAAGTCACATTTGACAAATGGAATCTATGTTGAAAAACTGTTAGTCACCTATGTTAGTAAGAGCATATCTAGAAACATCAGTGCATTTGTTGCACTTCTGGATTTGGGTGAGATGGACAAGTTACAGAAGAAGCTGGTAATGAGAGTTACTTAGTATCAACAGCAACTTCCAGAGAAAATGTTTTCTTCAAGAAGACTGTGTCCTCTCTCTGGCCCATGAACAAATATATGATTGAGTTCCGAAGTTTTACCCCACTGAGAATGACCGAAATAATTTTGGCTAAGAAAAATCTCCATAATGCTCCCATGGAATATTCCTTTTTAAAACAAAATAGCTTTCTGGTGAACTCACCATGTAGTTCAAGTTACTAAATGGATTAATGTTTCCATTTGAAATTGGGAAATATATGTCAATTACCTTTTGGAAGATGTATTTAAAAAAATTTGTTTTTACTGTTTATTTTATTTTTGAGAGAGAGAGAGAGCGAGAGAGACAAAGCGCAAGCAGGGGAGGGGCAGAGAGAGAGAGAGGGAGACACAGAATCCAAAGCAGGCTCCAGGCTCTGAGCTGTCAGCACAGAGCCCAATGCGGGGCTCGAACCCACAAACTGTGAGATCATGACCTGAGCTGAAGTCTGGAGCTTAACCGACTGAGCCACCCAGGCACCCCAGGAGTATTTTTTTTTTTTTAATTTTAAAAAATGTCTTATTTATTTTTGAGAGAGAGAGAGAGAAAGAGAGAGCGTGAGCATGGGAGGGGCAGAGAGAGGGAGACACAGAATCTGAAGCAGCCTCCAGGCTTCGAGCTGTCAGCACAGAGCCCAACGTGGGGCTCAAACTCACAAACCCAAGATCATGACCTGAGCCGAAGTCAAACGCTTAACTGACTGAGCCACCCAGGCCCTCTTGGAGGATGTATTTCAAGGATAGTTTTAGTTTCAAAGACTTATATGAAGTCTTTCTTCTGAAGATAATCAGGTAGTAGAAACATTTAAGTAAAATAAATAACTGAGCAAGGAGAATAAAGCAAAACAAAATAAAAATATCATTAGCATTACTTGAGGACAGTGGAGGCCATGCCCTGAAATAATTGAAATAGAAGTTGAATTATTTTGTGTAAACTCTAAGGGGATTTTCCATTTCACTAGTAATATTAAAATGCAGACTATATGTAAGAATCAATAACTGGAATTGTCTTCACATTGCATTGTCCCTAACCAGCTTTTGTTTTCTCAAACCAATGCAAGATGGCGTTAAGAAAAGGTTTATAGATTTATCTTATTCTTCTTTTTTTTAATGTTTTATTTATTCTTGAGAGAGAGAGAGACAGAGTGTGAGTGGGGGAAAGGCAGCGAGAGAGGAAGGCACAGAATCTAAAGCAGGCTCCAGGCTCCAAGCTGACAGCACAGAGCCCGATGCCGGGCTTGAACTCACGAACCATGAGATCATGACCTGAGCCGAAGTTGACGCTTAATCTACTGAGCCACCCAGGTGCCCCAGATTTATATAATTCTTGATAGATTTCTCCATGAGGTAAATAATATGACAATAACCAATAAATGTCTAATTGTACATGAATCCTTTTGGTCCTCAAACAAGAACAAAATAATGAACTGAGAAATGCAGATCTGCAGTTTGAGAATGGAGGCCAGTTGAGGTTTTTGACAGAATGTCCAACAAACTGAGAAATTTGAATTTTGAGGGGAACAGAGAATTTCCCCTTTGAAGAACAGGCAGACCACATCTGCATCCTTGTATATGAGATTATACTTGTGAAGGTAAGTGAGGTAAGCAGGTTGGTAAGTACTGCAGTCCATTAATTAAAGCAGGCTTTGAATAATTCTGAGAGGCATAAGTCTTTGGCTACATGTGTTATTTAATTTCAAAATTTTAATCAAATGAGCAATTAAAATAGCTCTATTTAAAAATTGAACTTATTATCTGCCAGAAATCCTCCGTTCTTGCTTTTGCGATTCCTCTGAGTTTAAGTATTTTATTTTAATGATACGCAAATGAAGTTACTTCCCTTCACTAGGATCTGTAAAATACCTTCCAATGCTTATTAGTCATTACCCGAGAAGAGTTATCTTTGTGTGGCTCTCTACCTCTTTTGTCTTTAATCTACTTGTTCTGGCCAGCTGTTGTGATCAGATGCATTGTGGGGATGGGTAGAATAGTTTTTTAATTGGGGTCTGAACTGAAAACAGCTTTTCCATTAGGCAGAAACAAGGATGCCACAGTAACTTCTGGGTCAGATTATTAAACACAATTGTGGTTACCCAGAGACATTTATGCTTAAACTCTTCCATGGGCAATGTCAGTCACAAACTTAGTATGTTAGAACCTTTCTTTTTGAAGCTATATCCTGAATAACAGTTTCTCCAAATCTGTTTCACTAATTGCTTTTTATGGTCAGAACCAGGACCTCCCACACTGACTTGCTGCAGATTGTTGCAGAAGATAATGAGATTTAAACTTTATTCATTTATTAAATCTGAGCATGGCCCATGTGCCATAGCCTGTATGAGAAGATGGGCACCCAAAGAAGGAAAGACAGGTCTTGAATTGTTTCCTTCAATTCCCATTTTGCATGCTCCTTTGCTATCCTGACTTCCCAACAGGCTTTATAAAATGAAGAAATAGGTCTGCAATGTTTACGTTTGGGCATAAGGAGGGAAGTCTCTTTCTCAAGGCAAGCAAAAGGAAACTTCAAAATAAGTGTCACTGGATTCATATACTTCCCAAGTACTGATGGAATTAGTGAGGTCTTCATTTCAAGTCAATGGTTATAAGGTAATGCAAGATAATCAATAAAGGATTCAGTTGTATTTCCTATAACAGAGTGCAGGAAAGAAAATCATATACCCATAAAATCCCAAGTCATTATCTCCTCCCAAACCTGCTCTTTTCCCCACAATCCTAACATAGGTAATGTCTGTCACCAGCATCATGAGCTACCCAAGTCACCATAATAGTATTGGTTCCCAAATCATGTTGATTCTATCACCCAAACAGCTTTTCAACTTGTGTGCTGCTTCACTGCCATTGCAGAGGCTTCAGGTCTTCATAATCTCTGGCCTGGACCCCTACACAGACTCCTAACTGGCCCCATTTACCTCCAATGCTTCTCTCTTTAGTCTATTCTTTTTTTTTTTTTATTTAAAAAAAAAATTTTTTTTTAACGTTTTATTTATTTTTGAGACAGGGAGAGACAGAGCATGAACAGGGGAGGGTCAGAGAGAGGGAGACACAGAATCTGAAACAGGCTCCAGGCTCTGAGCTGTCAGCACAGAGCCCGACGCGGGGCCCGAACTCACGGACCGCGAGATCATGACCTGAGCTGAAGTCAGACGCTTAACCGACTGAGCCACCCAGGCGCCCCTCTTTAGTCTATTCTTTGCACAGGCTTGTCTTTTCGAAACACAAGTATTATCGTGTCCCTTCCCTGTTTTGGAAACTTCATTGGCTCTTCATTGATGATGTACCCCTTCATTTTATCTTCCGTCTTCATTTCTCACCTGTATTCTATACACCCAGATCGCATAATATGCGATATCGCATAATATGCGATAGAGTCATGTATGACTCTATCTGTATAGAGTGCTTTCCACCATGTTTGTCTGGTTTTCAGACATTATTCCAACATCATATCCTCTAATTCTCCTGCTCTTTTTTTTTCTAGGCGGAGAAGGTTGCACTATTCTCCTTGCTTTCAGGGTACTTTGTATGTATTTTTAATTTAACTAATAATTTTATCTTCTAATTTTTTTGTTACATTTTTTTTCCTTCTACATACTAAGCTGCTGGAGTTAGGACCTGTCTTACTTATATCTCCAGGCTTGCACATTGACTGATCTAGAATTGCTACTCAATAAATGTTTGATGAATGAAAAACCAACAGTTGATATGTTCCTGCAATTTATTTATTAGGTTTGTGCGGGATTGGCACCATCTGCAATGTGCTGATTATGCATAATATTGATAGCAATAACATAACCAGAATTTTCTTTCTACTTTGTACTTCACAGAGGAAAGCCATAGATATACATATAATTTGCTGCAACTCTGGACTTCAAGTAGTGTAATTCCCTAAAATACTGGATGAGAAAATTGTATGTGGCTCAGGAGAACAATGTATTCTTTGACATTAGCCATGAAAGCTTTCAAAACACAAATATAAATTCTCCTTCCTCTGACCTGTTTTCTCTAGTCTCTTTCCTACAAGAGATCACATTTTTCTTCCTTGCACATATGTTTTTAGAGCACTCTGCTGTTACGAAGCATTCTGCAACCCCTAGTTAACCTATTTAGATCTCAGTGTTCTTATCTGTATAATGAGGCTAATGGTACTAAACTGTTCTCTTAGGGATGTTTGATTAAATATGTTTCTTGACATTGCACAGACCCTGCATACATCAGCAAGGATTTTCAAAATAAAATGTCCTATGCACACAGAAAATTGTTTTATTTGGCATTGTTTTAAAAGCAAGCACATTTTTTGAGAGGAACGTTTGCACATCAGCAAACACTTCAAAATGGATCTAAGGTAAAAATTGTTATGACTGCAGTCAATGTTTTATTTGTGGATGATAAGATAGGCAAGTATTTCAAAACATCTCCACCCATAATTTTTAATGGGAAAAGCAAAGCTTGGTGGGATATGAGATAATTGTATCTTTGCCCAGTATACTGGATGTTGTAGAGGATTTTCTAATACACATTTTTTACTCCAAGATAGAACCGTGTTGTGTTGTATCTTCTTACAGTGCCTTCTTTACCATTTTAAGGAGGAGTAGAGCCCAGAATTCCTGAGGTAATGCCTTATCCTGGCAATTTTCCTGTTATTTCATGTGGCAAGAAGGGGCGTGTTAATCTCTCACATAGGCTGAGCTAGACTGGTTTAGTTGGACAGAGTCTCTTTTATCCACATCTCTAATTTTTCTATCCATATGAACTTTCCCTTATTTGTACCACTTTTTGTGATGACTGCTGGTTTCTCTCCCAGCGATAAGTGGACCCAGACACAGAGAGGAGAAGCCAGTAGAGAAGGAAGGAAATGAAAAGAAACCAAGAGGAAAATATAAACAAAGCATATCCTGGAACGTTTCTGAGATGCTGAAAAGTAGTAGGATAAATTAGATTTTCCAAAAAAAAATTATAGGATAATATTTCATCTCATACCCTCCTCTCATCAGTCCCCAGACCTAGATTCAGTTGTTAACGGGTGAACAAATGCTTCCTTCAGTAAAGTTGGTGTAAAAAAAATGGTACTCTAGCCATTATTTTTTAATGGGAAAAGCAAAGCTTGGTGGGATATGAGATAATTGTATCTTTGCTCAGTATACTGACTGTTCTAGAGCATTTTCTAAAACATATTTTTGTATAGCATATGGAAAGGTTCTGACTCCAGGAACTGGTTAGAATCAACCTCTGGTCAAGCCTCTGTCTTCTGCTCCCATATCTTGATGTGGAAGAGAATCATCAGGAAATATTTTTAAATACAAACCCCTCTTTTTTATCAAAGCTTAATATACATAATTTAAAAAGAATATATTAATTTGAACAAACTGAATACACTCATTAACCAGAATCATTTAGAGAGTTTTTTGTTTTTGCTTTTAAGATAAAGCCCTTGGGACACTTTTCCAGACCTGCTGAATCAGAATTTCAAATTTTGGGTCTAGGGATCTGTATTTTAAATAAATTCCTCAGGAGATTCTTTTGAAGCCAGGTAGGCACGAGTTCCAGTTCACTGGTTCGTGAACTACTCTGTAGATCCCAGGATGCAGAAGTTAGTAGGAGGAAGATCTTAGGGTAAGTCATGGAGTCCTGGTGGAAGGAAGAGTAAGAGATCCTCCTGTTTGGAGAAGAGTTGTAATAGTTGTTTGAGGAAGGAACTATGGCCAAAAATCCTCCTTCCATTTGCTCCCAGTACTCACATACCTTTTCTGATTAGTAACAGAGTCCTAATACTCAGCGAGACACATAGTTACCTGAAATAAAGACTATATCTTGGCCTTTCTTGCAGTTAGATGTGGCCACGTGACTAAATTTTAGCCAGGGAGATAGATGTAAGTGAAAGTTTCCTATGTGAGTTCTGGGAAGTCTTTAAAGTTGAGGTGCACTCTTCTTGATCTTTTCCTTCTAGCTAGTAGCTGGAATATGGAAGTGCTGGATGGAGCTCAAGCAGCCATTTTGATCCAGGTGGACAAAGACCATACCATGCCATTAGGGATGGCAGAGAAGAAAGCTGGAGGAACTTAGGTTCCTTAGAACTTTGTGAATTTCATACCAACTCTATAGCTCTATAGTGCCGATTCTGAACTCTTAACAGTTTTCTGTTTGGCTACTATTAATTTGAGATTTTTAATATTACAGCTGGATGTAATCCTAACAGATGCAGAGGATTTTCCTGCTCTACATATGTATATCTGAAGGATCTCAGTAAGAGGTGGTAATCTCTCAAGAACATGGTGCTCTATTACTTGCCAAGACAACACTGAGAACAAGTTTCAATTTTCAATTTTCATAATCAACTCTTAAACAAGATAAATATGTTCAATACTGTGCAGTAGAAACTTGCTTTCTAGGAGCTACTTATGTAGTCTTTTTCCCCAGGCTTCACCTGGACCAGGTCTTATCTGGTATCTGGAGTACTTTGGTGGGATTCTCCAGAGAGTGTCTTGTTCTACCCAGGAAAGTGTTAATCTTATAATGTCATAGTTTTAGGAGAATTCTGCGGATTAGGGCAAGTTTCCAGCTAACTGCTAAGGGAGAGCAGTGGGTCCAATTCCTAAAGATATATGAAGCTGGCACAGGCTAGATATGTTTTCAGGTCTGAAGCCAAGATAAACAGGAGTGGGATACAGCTTCAGTGCCAGTGAGAGGATTGAGACATAAATGACTTTTTTGGGGTTGGGCTGAGGCAGAGGTAAGGGATGAGCAGCAGGTCCGAGGGCAACAGCATGCTCAGATCTAATTGTCTCAGATCTACAGTGAGACCAACTTCAAGGCCCTATTAATGAATGCCCAGGGTTCCTAATGCATGTGATGTATACTCGGTGCCTTGGTCAGAAACTGGACAGGGCTGAGGCTACTGGTGAAAAATAGTGCCGCCAGAGGTGGAAATAGATAGGAGAATTGTCATTGTCTGACTTCTTGCAAGTTATTTAACTCTTCTAAGCCTCAATTCCCTCATCGGTAAACCTGGAGCTAATAATAGGTATGCCATCACAGAGTAAAATAAAATATTTTATGAGCAAGGAATTTGCAAATTGTGACCAGTTAAACAAATGCAAATTATTATTACTATCTGGGAAGAAGGATGGCAGCAATTTAACTGTGCAAAGCAGATCTTCATCGCATTTAAGATGAGTATAATTCATTCCTTTGAAATGAATGGGGGTAGATTTATAGCTTCAGGATGTAATTACTAGGCTTGTAATCTGGTCAGGGAACTTATGTCAGAGAGATACTGTATTCTTATCTGAGAAAAAGGCAAGGCTTTTTCAGAGATCACGTGACAGATTTGTTTACTTTTTAATCATTTCATAGGTGATATAGTTCATCTTAGGGAAGCCACAATTCATAAAAGTACAGTTTACAACCCACCAGAATCAAGAACAGCCACACTGAGAGTTATTGAACGTTGTATGTTGTTCTAGACAGCTATTAAGAATCAGATACAAGAGTCAAGAGTGATTGCTTTTTGTTATAAAAGCAGCATTGGGCTATACAGGTTTACAATTGTATTTGTTGTAATAAACCACATTTTATAGGCAACAGGTGTAGCTGAATTATATCTTAAATTGTGTGAGGCTGTGCTGTCAGCTGGCTCTAAAGGGATTTGGAAAGATTTATGAGACTGAATGACAGCCAAGGTGATTCTTGAAATTGACTTCTTAAAGTGTCATTTTGGTGAATGACAGGGTATAGTTACTAAAAAAAATCCTCATAATAATAAAGAGTTTGTCTTTAAATGACAGTAAGGCTGTTTAGTGGAAAAAAAAAGGCTTATTATTTAACCATAGAGTGCTAAATTTTGGACATTCAGTGAATCTAATTGGCTCTGAGCATGTGGCCTGACACCCTCAGCCATTCAGAATCCCTTCTTACCCCAACCAAAGGCCACAGGTTCATTCAAAGAGGGTTGTAATCTACTCACATTGCTTGAAAAAGAATTTGTTCTTAATTAGTGTCTTTTCTAACTATTGCAATTAATTTAAGACAAATCAGCTATGCTTTGGGGGGAAATGCATTTCACACTCTTGTCAGATAAGCTTCTTTTTCTTTCACCGTTTCTTTACCAGCCGTCCTGCCCAGGGGCCCCCATGCTTGCTCCTCTCCCCAAGATAAATCATTTAATCTCTACCCTCCTCTCATGTTTCAGACCAGTCAGCTTGTCTCATAAAGGCTGTCAGCATCTGAACTGAGCATTTTCAGGTTGAATAAGAAGTATTTTTTTCTCTCATTCTTATTTGCTGTTAAGTACAATATTATAATAATATTGAAGACAATTTTAGAGGGAATGTTTTATTTTTATCTGACAAATACTTATTGAGAGGCTCCTATAGCCCAAGCTCCATTCTAGACACTTGGGATATAGCAGGAAACACATAACCCTGCCCTCATGGGCTTTCATCTGATTGTGGGGAGAGAAAATAATAAACAAATATTATGTCAGATGGTGGTAAGTTCTAAGGAGACTAGTAAAACAGGGTAAGGTTTGGAAATGTGGGGTTGGGTGGGGGAGCTATTATTTTCCATCTTTTCCCAACTGCTCTGTAAGACCATGTGTTCTTCCCCTTGAAAAATACCAATTCCCCACACTCCCCTGCCAAAAAAACCAAACACAAACACAAACAAACAAACGAAAACAGAAAAAAACCCAAAACCAAACCAAAACAAAACAAAAAAATCACCCATGAATAAACATTTAATGATAGGGTCTGAACTTTTTCACAGCATTCATAAAACTAACACTAACTAAAGGCTTGATGCTAATTCTTAAATGGAGAAAATTGGAGGAAATACAAAGATAAGAAATATCAAATAGGAGAGGAAACTGGCAGGAGACTGAGGTGAAAAAATTCTAGTCATTAAAAGTTTGTATTCATATATCAAACTGAGAGTTTTTGGCAAGACCAGATTAGGGTAGAGAAATCCTGAGATGAAATTAGAAAGAAATCAAGTTGTTTCAGATTGAACTGTCTTAGCCAACTTGTATATCATTGACTGTTTGTACTTGGCATAAAGTTCCTGGGTTCTCTCTTTCACTCTTTTGTCCTAGAACAACAGTTAAAGATTTAAAAATGGGAAGTCCTGCCTACCTGGAGGTGTCAGGACCATTAGCAATGTGAGGGATACAGAAACACCTTAATGGAAAAGTCTAAACCAGAAGGTATTAGGCTCTAATTTGAACTCTCCAAGAGTCTACTCCAAATTGACAATGAGAGGTTCAACTCTCCATACCTCCTTTAAAAACAAGTATACTTGTGTATGGCTGATTTTTAGTGAAGATAATGGTTAGAATCATTATGTGTAAAAATCCAAGAGCCCCATTTACTATGAGATCCCATTGGGCCAGCAGAATAAGTTCAGCGTTGCAGTAGGCAGATTTGGATTTGAATTCTGGCTTTACCAGGTACTCATTGACCTTAGGCAACTCAATGAATCTTGTTGGGCCTATTTCATAGCATAGGGACATTTCTGGTGTTGCACATGATAAAAATTCAGGGGCTTAGTCTTGAGTTAGTTTCACTCATGTGAAATTGTCATTTTGTATTTCAAAGACAGCCAAATGTTGGCAATTTTATGTAGAACAGATTGGTATATAGTGCATGCTAACTTAAGAGTAGCCATTATTATTGCCATTTTCATTCAGTATTTTAAAGATTTATTTACTTGACAATGTTAGAACATTTATATATTGATTAAGGCCTTTAGGTGTCCAAAGGACAATCATAAAAGTACTTTATTCCTTTATTCCTTTATTCCTTTATTTTTTTTTAGTAATAGCTTTTTTGAGATGTAAATAACATTTCATAAAATTGATCATTTTAAAGTGTATAATTCAGTAGTTTTTAGCATATTCACAGAATTATGCCACTTATCACCACTATCCAATTTTAGAAATTCTCCTCACCCCAAAAGAAATCCCATACCTACTAGCAGTCACTCCCTGTTCCCCCTGCCCCAACCCCTGGCAACTACTTATTCACTTTCTGTGTTTGTGGATTTGATTATTCTGGGCATTTTTTATAAATAGAATCAGACAATATGTGGTCTTTTGTGACTGATTTCTTTCACTTAGCATAATGTTTTCAAGGTTTATACATGTTATAGCATGTATCAGTATTGCATTCCTTTTTACGACTGAATAACATTCCATTGTATAGGTATACCACATTTGGTCTATCCATCCATCAGTTGATGGACATTTGGATTGTTTCCACTTTTTGGCTATCATGAGTAATGCTGCTTTGAACATTTGTGTACAACTTTTGTGTAGAAATATATTTTTGATTCTTTTGGTAAGGAAATTGCTAGGTCATGTGCTAACTATATGTTTAACTTGAGACAGCTACCAAACTGTTTCCTTGATTTCAAATGTCTAAAAAGTGGGTGATTCTAGCAGAGAAAACACAGGATGAACTTGGGGTATCTATAGTGCAAGAAAGCAAGGAAGTGCTAAGAATATAAAAGATGAGGACACGTAGCAGCCAACCCTGAAATAGTTACCAAGGACCAAACCTGGGACAGTTTGAATAACAAAGCAAACAGCATCATGTTGAGTTACAACCCACATATAAAATAAATATGCATTAGTCCACACTGATATAAATAAATGATTGAAGAAACAAATGAATGGGGGAGAAGAGACAAATCTTCCTTATGGGAGATTTCCATATACAATAAGTAGAGACTGCCCCTCAAGTAGGTGGAGCTTAAGTCACTTTAGTGTGTACTCGACTGTGACCCACTGCCAAAGAGCAGAGTATGGAAAGGAGAAAAATAGTAGCTTTATAGAGAAATCTGGCAATGCTACTTTAACCAAATGGTCAAGGTTAACATCACCATCAGTAAGTCATGTTTAGATCGTGTGCCCCATGATATGTGATGAGAAGGGCACTTCACCTCTGTGACATTCTTCCCCAAGATCCATAGCCCTAATTTAATCATGAGAAAACATCATATAAATGCAAATTGAAGGGCATTCTACAAAATGCCTGATCAATAGTCTTCAAAACTGTCAAGGTTATGAAAGATAAGGTAAGACTGAGAAACTGTCACAGAGCAGAGGTGACTGAATTCAGCATGGTGTCCTACTTGGGATTCTGGACCAGAGAAAGGACATTAGTGGGAAAACTGGTGACATCCAAATGAAGTCTAGGAGTGTAGTTGCTAGTAATGTACTAAAGCTGGTTTCTTAGTTTGGACAAAAGCACTGCTATCACGTAAAATGTTAACATTAGGGTTCACTGAGCAAGGGATATATGGGAAATCTGTACTATCTTTGTAGCTTTTCGGGATACATAAAAGTACTTCGAAATTTTTAAAAGTTTACTTAAAACGTAAATTCCTTACATTGAAACATAAATAATACATTTAATTGACATATAGCTATCTCTGCCAAAACAACAAAAAATATTTAATGAAAAAAAATTTAGTGGGTATAGGAACGGTTATTCACGAAATTCAGATACAAGCATTTGTTACTGGAAATGAATGTTGCAATTTAACTAAACTGGTGGTTAACTTGGATTAAATTTACCAGGGAATTGCTTATCTTTCTCTCAAACTATCTAGAGTTACAAGGTTGGTTGGCTACAGCTGCAGCAGCAACAAAGGTTTTAGCATTTGATTCCCGGCACCCAGCACATAGGGCACAGTTCTGTTGTCTCCTTCTGTGAATTAACTTATCTGTTTTCTTAAGGAGTATCAGCGTTTACCAAATTAGTGAGTGAATGTCACACTGAAGAAGACATTAGTTTACCTTGGCCTCCTTTACCTGGAGTTGCTGAAGCACACTGTATACCTGCCTACTGGTCAGATATTCCTAGTTTAGGACGCAGCTTTTCAGTAAACGGGGACAACTCCCGGATCTTCACCCTCACACTTCTCTCTTGTCTTGTGTGCTTGACTCTTTCCTGGGCAGAGACTAGCTGTCCCATTGATACACAATTGAAAAGATCCCAAACTCACGCATTTCTCTTGTTACCTTTCATGCCTGTTACGATCCTTCCTCCACCTATCTATATTCTCTTCCTCAAGTAAGGACTATCAATCACTCAGGGGCCAAAAAGAAACCTGAGAGTCTTCTGAGTGATTCCAAGTGGGATCCTTGTATAGACGTTGGTTGCTTAACCTCACCCTCATTTTTGAGGTCATGGACTGAACTCGCTGCCTGCTCATCGATTTTGGACCTTGATCCTGCTCACCAGCAGGCTTTGCTCTTTGCTTCTTCCTGGTCTCCCATTGAGCTGGGTGCAATAACTAGAATTGGAATCATCAGTGTGGAAGTGATTGCTCTATCCCTGCTTTTGTGGGGGTGAGAAGGGCAATCAGACAATTTGAGAAGAATTTAATTTTATGCAGTATATCTAAAAATCCCTTTCCTGTTGTCATCATTTGAGAACATGATTGCACTCAGCATATTATAGACAGATTACAATAACGTATATTCACTGAATTTACTTCTAAATGTTTTTACTTTTTCCACAATGGAAATACACCATTCATTCTCAATGTATAAAGACTAAAATAATCTCACATGATTATGGTTTTGAATATTAATCTTTTTTTAACATTAAATTTTTACAAATAATTTTTAAAAGAATGAACTGATAGCATTAACTGAAAATTTTATCTCATACATTTTATTCATTTTTCAGTTAAAAAAATACTTACGATGGAAATCCTGATTTTCCTCCTCCTTCAACTTCCATGCCCTTATACTTCTAGGACATAGACTTGAAAGATTAACTACTTCAGAAACATCGTGGGGCTCAAATCACAGTTATGACCCAGAAAAGCCCATGACCCTGCCACCTTTTTATTCTAGGATTTCTGCTAGAGAGTTCTCGGAAAATATGAGAAGCGATTCATGTTACAGTTCAAGGTTTACTTGAGAGTTAAAACCAGAGACACTGAAAGAGACCTGTGACCGCTCATTTTGCCTTTTGATTAGTGGGAGTGAAGACTGGTACTGACCATTTCACCTCATTAGTGGGGTTCTCTGACCACACCTCTCCCTTTAATTCTTTCCTGAGTGAATTTGTAATTTTCTTTTGATTCCTGCTTTTAAAACAACAGATTGTGAAGGATCAAAGAGAAACTGGATAATGACAAGGAGGAAGTGGCAAGTTAGTGACATCTTTGCAGAAGGAATAGTACCTACAAACAATGTGATTATTCAGAAGTAGTCTTTTGAGAAGTGACTACAGAATAAATTCCAGTGCAACAAAGTCCAAGACTGGCCAAGTATCTTGTTTATTCCTTAATTCTTGTTTGGCCATTAACCTTTCATTGGGTGTCTACTATATGTAAGACTCGGTAAAAAGAAGAGTATAGAATAATGGATAAGATATTGAGCACCTAAAGTCAAATAGAACTGTGTTCGAATCCCTGGTTCTACCATTTACTAACTGCAGTGGGTTGAATTGTGGCTCCCAAAAGATATGTCCACTAGAAACTTCAGAATGTGACCATATTTGGAATAAGTCTTTGCAGATTCAGTGAAGGTAAGGCTCTTGATATGAGCTGACCTGCATTAGAATGAACTCTGAATCTAATGACCAGTGTTCTTATAAGAGACAGAAAAGGAGAAGAGACAGAGACATACAAGAAGGGCATGTGAAGGTAGAGTCAGAGATTAGAGTTACGCAGCCCAATCAAAGAACATCCAGGATAATAGGCAGCCACAAGAAGTTAAGAGAGTGATAGAATGGATTGTCCTTCAGAGCCTCCAGAGGGAACCAACTCTACCAAAACCTTGATTTTGGACTGCTATCCTCCAGAACTGTAAAAGAACAAAGTTGTGTTGTTTTAAGCCCCCAAGTTTGTGATGGGAAACTAGTATAGTAGCTGTGTGACACGGGTTAGCTAACCTTCTATATCTTAGTTTCTGTCTCCGTAAAATGAAGAGAATATTGTTACCTACTCATAGAGTTGTTGTAAAGATTCAATGAGATAAAATATGTAAAGTACTTAGCACACAATCTTATTACTTGGCATATAGTAAGAACTCAGTAAGTGTTGGCAATCATTATTAAGGTACTTCTGGTTCAGGTTGAGTTTCTAATTTTTCCCTGTTGTGATTACTTGCATAATTACCTCCCCTGCCTTTTTTGTTTGTTTGTTTGTTTCGGAGATCTTTTCACCTTTAAATTTTTTTTATGTTTATTATTTTTGAGAGAGAGTGAGCACAAGCGGGGAAGGGGCAGAGACAGAAGGAGACACAGAATCTGAAGCAGGCTCCAGGCTCCAAACTGTCAGCACAGAGCCTGATGCAGGGATCTAACTCATGAACACGAGACCATGACCTGACCTGCAGTTGGACGCTTAACCGACTGAGCCACCCAGGTGCCCCTAGGAGATCTTTTTACCTCTACAAGGGGAATAAAGAAAGAGAAGGAATATCATGCAGATAAATTGTTCCTCCTAATATTGCTGGTTGCAGAAACCATATGGAGCCCAGAACTTCTGCCCCTATGATAAGAGTAGAGTAGACATTCTTTGAGGGGCTGCTGAAGACTTGGTAAGGAGCAGTAGGACTTATAAATATTGTTTACAGACTCTAATTCACTTTTATCACATTGGGTCATTTATATCTCTCCAAGCTTATAGGAATCCCCATAGTCCTGCAGGGCAAGAATGTGCAGGAGAGAAACAAAAAATCTTCAACATATTTAGTCTTAAAATTGTGCTCTTCCCTTACCTAAGCCTTTTTAAACAATATTTATTTATTTATTTTGAGAGAGAGAGAGAGAGGGAGAGAGAAAGAGAGAGAGTGAGCAGGTGAGGGGCAGAGAGAGAGGGAGAGAGAATCCCCAGCACACTCTGCATGTCAGCACAGAGCCAGATGCAGGGTTTGAACTCTTAACTGTGAGATCATGACCCTGAGCTGAAATCAAGAGTCATGACCTGAGTGGAAATCAAGAGTTGGATGCTTAAGCGACTGAGCCATTCAGGCACCCCTATTTAAGCCCTTTTAAGAGGGCTTTAATTAAAGGGCTTTAATTAACATTAAAATGTTAATGTCATCTTAACAACATGTTAAAAATTTCTCCATTGGGGCACCTAGGTGGCTAAGTCAGTTAAGCTTCAGACTTCAGCTCAGGTCACAATTTCATGGTTTGTGAGTTCAAGCCTCGCATCCAGCTCTGTGCTGCCTGTGCAGAGCCTACCTGGGATTCTCTCGCTCTTTCCCTCTCTCTCTCTGCCCCTCCTCTGCTTTCTCTCCTTCTCTCTCAAAATAAATAAACTTAAATTTCTCCATGAGGTTCTCATAGATTTGTATTAGATTTTTTCTGTTTCTTATTCTTTGTTATTATAGCTTGTATCTATTTTTATTTTTATATTTATTTATTTATTTATTTATTTATTTATTTATTTTAATGTTTATGTATTCTTGAGAGAGAAAGAGACAGAACACAAGCGGGAGAGGGGCAGAGAGAGAGACAGAGACACATAATCCGAAGCAGGCTCTAGGCTCTGAGCAGTCCACCGCGGGGCTCGAATTCACGAGCTGTGAGATCATGACCTGAGTCAAAGTCAGATTTAATGGACAGAGCCACCTGGGTCCCCTTGTATCTATTTTTAAATTATGTTTTCTAGTTTGCTAAGAATTTTTTTTTTAATTTATGGATGATGGATTTTCTCAAATTCTGTCATTGCATCTATTAAAATGATGATATGTCCTTAATCAGCTAATGTGGTGAAATACATTTGCAGATTTACCTCTGTTAAGCAACCCTTGTGTTCCTGGAGTATACCTATTTTGGTCATACATTCATTTAAAAAATAATATTGATGCCCATTTATGTTCTAGGTGGTGTTCAAGATGCTGGGGTACAGTAATGGGGAAAAACATAATCAGAGGTTACTACTTTATGGAAATTATGTACTAGTGTTTTACACACAGCTGGATTGAGTTTGCTAAATGCTTATAATTTCTGCATCTATGCTTTTGAATAAAATTGCCCTGAACTTCACTTCCTTGTATTTCTCTTGTCTGTAGAGTTGAAAACTATTGCATATTCTGGGTCATTAAGCCCGGCTGGGAGAGTAGCCTGCATGTCAGCTTGGACCGGATTTAGAGCTTTTCTTGCTAGGGTCTGCCTTCCGAACTGACAGTCTTATGTGTATTTTGTAAACAAATTGATGTTTTTTCTTCTTGTTTTTCGTCTCAGAGGGGAGGGATATCTTGGCACGTTCTAGATCATCAGAATCCAAAAACTTTTCCAAGATGGTGGGTCCCTTAATTTTCAGGGGGTTTATCTTTCACCTTTTCATTTGCATTCGCACACATTTTCTCTGGGTCTGCATCAATATAATCAGCAACCCTTACACTTCTTTTGGATTATGAGCGATTTTCCTCCCAAATCAGACTACGTATTTTCCCTCTTTTTAAAAAATGTTTACTTATTTAGAAAGAGAGACAGCATGAGTGGGGGAGGGGAAGAGAGAGAGGGGGAGAGAGAGAATCCCAAGTAGTCTCCATGCTTGGTGCAGAGCCCAATGCGGGCTCAATCTTGCAGTCGTGAGATCATGACCTGAGCCCAAATCAAGAGTCGATCGCTCAACCAACTTAACTACCCAGGTGCCCCTGTATTTTACCTCTTTGAACATGATGGGAATGAATCTTCATTATGAACCTTGTGGCAACAAGGAATATTCAGGCTTGGTCTTAAGGAGAATGAGTGCCACCTTGTAAGGCCACTGCCTCAGATGAGGTTATCACAGGGTATTCAATGAGGAATATGTAGTCTCCTTAGACATGCAGGGCAGTCTCTTTCTGTTGGCGAGAGAATCTCACAGTGATTTGGGGGTGGTGGTAGTTGCCGGGTTGGGCTTGGATGTCCCTATTCCAAGTTTTAAGTCTTACTTCTACCCAATCAAGGCCTTAACTGTCATGTAAGAGACCTAGTGAGACTATGGAAACAATTTACATTGCAATTATGCAACCCATATTGTTAAATTTTGTGTTTGATTTTCAATAATATTTGCCCTGCGGATACCAGGAAAAAAGGGATTATTTTAGGGATGTAATAGAAATTCTCTGGTAATTTGTGATTTAAGCTGAGTGTGTAAAGACCTGAGAAACTTAATGGAAGACCATGGGGGAGGGGAAGAAAAAAAATGGTTAGAGAGGGAGGGAGCCAAAACATAAGAGACTCCTAAAAACTGAGAACAAACTGAGGGTTTATGGGGGGTGGGAGGGAGGGGGGGGTGGGTGATGGATTTTGAGGAGGGCACCTGTTGGGATGAGCCCTGGGTGTTGTATGAAAGCCAATTTGACAATAAATTTCATAAAAAAAAAAAAAAAAAAGAAGACCTGAGCTTGTCCTTTTCTTTCTATAAGTGCTCCCATGCACTCAGAAGAATCCACTCAATGTCACAATCTTTGTAGTCAACATTACTTCATTAACAATAAAGTGAAGCAATCATTTGTTTCTCCAAAGTCTTTAATTCATCATAATCAACCCAGGTAGAATTTGATTAATTGTGATGCCAATACATGGATGACTAGTATCCCATATATTTGTTAAGGAGTTCAGCACTGCATTCAAGCCCAAGGACACAACCAAATCAATCCCCCAAATCATATTTTAAAAACATTTCCTCTCCTGGAATTATTCCTGGTATTAATTCATGTGTAGTTCACATGATCCTACCAGTTACTTTAACAGAGATAATTTAACATAAAGAATTATTAACTACATATTAAATTGCTAAGTAGGTAACTGAAGAGGCAGAAAGAGAACACTAACATATCATGAAGATAGCAACTGTGAGAACTGCTACCATCTCTCTGGCTGGGAGATCAAAGAGAGGAAGTTGGAATTATAAAAACTTAAAAGTTTGGAGAAGAGATCCCGAGACCTTTGGGGACGGGGCACAGCTTGACTGTCTCTGACGTCTCTGAACTTGAAGGAGAAGCCCCCTGGGGATGGGACCCATATCTCCGAGGTGGGGACACAGCCAGTTAGTGGTGGTGTCTCTGGGGAAGTGTAATTATGTACATCCTGCAAGGGTTGGAAAAACTGCAAACTGGCTCCAAGTGCTGCTACAGGGAAGGACTGCAGTTGCCAAGGTGAAGGGTAATACAGGAACAGAAGCAGACAAGAAGCAGAGGAAGCAAACCAGAAATGACAGTTCGACTTCCAGCCTTGTAGTCTCCCTCTAGTGCTGCCTCATAGCAAAGTCTGACGTGGAGCCAGCTGACAAAGCAGAAATGTGGTTTGCAGGGTCGCGGGGTTGGAACTACCAAGCAGAGAATGGAAGGGTGGGTTTGGACTTATGGGACAGTCCCATAGACCTCTGTTTGACTCTCTTTCCTCTAATTTTCTTCACAACCCGAGTCTATGAGCAAGCAGAGCAATGAGAGAATTAAAGAAACATTTATTTAGAAACCATTAGAAACTATTACTTTGGTAAGTGTGGCTTTTATTCAGAAATCCAATATAAAAAAATAAAAGCCCTTAAAAGATTGGATCTATTGCTTATAAGAATTGGAAGTCACATCCCAGTGATGGAAATACTGAAAGCCAGAAAAAGGTAGGATTGAATGGCTTAATTAGAAGGGAAAATAATAAAGAAAAATGCAACTTGGAATTTAGTTTCAACATAAAATGTATTTGTGTCCTTATTCTATGCTTTGTAGGTATTTGGCATTCTATTGATTCCTCATAAAATATTTAAAAAAATTTTTAATGTTTATTTAGTTTTGAGAGAGAGAGAGAGAGAGAGAGAGAGAGAGCAGGGGAGGGGCAGAGACAGGGAGACACAGAGTCTGAAGCAGCCTCCAGGCTCTGAGCTGTCAGCACAGAGCTTGACATGGGGCTTGAACTCACAAACTGTGAGATTGTGACCTGAGCTAAAGTCAGATGCTTAACCAACTGAACAAAGCACCCTGATTCCTTATAAAATCTTGGCCCTTATTGTGAGAACACTCTTTTAAAAGGCAAAATTCAAATCTAATTGACACCTCACTGGTTAAAGGAAGTGCTTTCTTTTTAACTTAAGATACATTTGTTCCGATTCAGTGATTCATAATAGATTCATGACTGATGAAGTTGCCCTTAAAAATAAGGAACAAAATATGGAAGCATTTTAGTTGGGATAAGTTTCCTACAGGGTCTAATTGCAAGGATTCTCTGTAATTAAACTGTTCTAAATGTTGGCTTAAGTTTTAATAGGCTGATGTCTAACTTTCCCATGATTGTCCTCATTCAAAACAAATCAGACCTAAGAAAAATATTTTTTTTCCCTGAAACTGCAATGCATTTTGAAGGCAGATATGTTTAAAATGCATTTAAATAATCAGATGCAGTAGCAAATTTAGGCCTTAATGTGTTTAGTATTTCCAAAGTAGACTAACAGCCTTTTTCTTTAGCATTGTCATAAATCATAACACAGATGGTGTTTCTTGATATCTTTGAGTCAGATTTCAGTCCTGTGTCACAGAAACATCCTCTGTCAATATGGCTTTTGGGTAAATGGCTTCATTTTGCCGTTGACAAGGCTGATATAAACAAGTTGTGTAATTTACTCTACTACCAAATAAATCACATGTGAACATTTGAGTTTAGCTGTGCTAGCCTGATAGTCTGGCAAGTGTTTTTGTCTGTGTGGAGAATATTTGACATTTAAGCTCAACCCAGGAAAACTAAAACAAAAGCCTGAGTGTATTCTTCTTTGTCTGAAGTCTTTGTGTGAAAACAAGGTGGTTTAACTATGCCAAAAAAGGCAGTTAAAGAGGAATCCTTTCTAAGTGTTTTTCTGGACAAGCTGTTTTCAAAAAAATCCCGAGACTTCTCCTATAAAGTAAATTACATTACAGGGTGATTTTGATGTAAGCCAGAGCCTATGACCAAAGTTTCAAAATGATTGGTTCCAAATTAGCAAAACCTATGAATTCTGAACTTTTCCTATTAGGAGAAGTTAAGCACCTCTTGGGTGTAAGGAGATACAGAGGACAGGTATGCCCAGAGTCTCCTACATTATTGAGGAAGAGATACTCTAATTCCCTCATTTCTTTCCATTCCAAGGTTATGGTTGGAGTGATAAGTGGGTTGAAAGATGAACATGAAAAGGTGCTCAACATCCTTGGTCATTAGGGAAACATAAACCAAAACCATAACAAGATAATACTCCACACGAAGTCATGAAAAAGAAGGAAAATAACAAGTGTTGGTGGAGATGTAGAGAAATCGGAATCCTCATATATTGCTGGTAGGAATGCAAAGTGGTACAGATGCTTTGGAAAACACTTTAGCAGTTCTTAAGAAAGGTAAACATAGTTACCACATGACCCTAGGTGTATACCCAAGGCGACTGGAAACAAATGTCCACATAAAAACTTGTACCTGAATGTTCATAGCAGTATTACTCATAGTACCCCCAAAGTGGAAGCAATCCAAGTGTCCATTAACTGATGAATGGACAAACAAAAGGTATATCTATAAAATGGAACATTATTTAGCAATAAAAAGGAATGAAGTATTTATACATGCTACAACATGGATGGACCTTGAAAACATGCTAAGTGAAAGAGGCCAGACGTATTGTCTGGTTCCATTCATATGAAATACCCAGTTAAGCAAATCTGTAGAGACAGAAAACAGATGAATGATTGTCAGGGATTTGGGGGGTGGTGGATAAAATGGAGTGACTGCTGATGAGAATGGGTTTTCTTGGGGCGCCTGGGTGGCTCAGTCGGTTAAGTGTCCGACTCTTGATCTCAGCTCAGGTCGCGATCTCACAGTTCATGAGTTCAAGCCCCGCATCGGGCGTGGAGCCTCCTTGGGATTCCGTCTCTCCTTCTCTCTCTGCCCCTCCCCTGCTTGTGTGCACACGGTGTGCATGCACTCTCTCTCTCTCTCTTTCTCCCTCTCTTTCAAAATAAATAAATAAACTAAAAAAAAATTTTTTTTAAAAAGAATGGGGTTTCTTTTGGGGTAATAAAAATGCTCTGTAGTTAGTGGTGATGGAGGCACAACTCTGTGAATATACTAAAAATCAAAGCTCACATTTTAAAAGGATGAACTTTATGATATGCAAATTGTATCTTAATAAAGTTGTTATTTACAAGAAAAATTTATTTTTCTCAGGTGTGGACCCTGCACTTGCACGAGCCTAAGAGTAAGTGTCTTGTTAAACTTTGACCCCTGGTACCTTGCTTGCCTCACTCTACTCCAGGCTTTTTTTTTTTTTTTTTTTTTTAGAAACGCAGACTGCCACGTGCAGCGCCTCATTTGGATGTGTCTGGAGTCTTGGAAGCTTGACTACCCTACGTTCTCCTACAAATGGACCTTGAGAGCTTGTTTGGAGGTTCTAGCAGGGGAGCGCAGCTACTCGAATACCCTTGACGGAAGAACGGTCCTCCTCTATCGGGGAAGGTCGTCCTCTTCGACCCAGCGCCCAGCTTCGGGAGGGACGCACATGGAGCAGTGAGGGAGGAAGGGGACACCCGCCTAGCGGGCCAGATCAGCCCGCTCAATGGCGGTCAATGGGGTGACAGATGTAGCAACCAGATCGCCCTCACATCCACTCCAGGCCTTTTTAATGCGCTGCAGAGCTCTGCCACTGGATGGGTCTTATAATTCATTTACTTACACTGCAGCATTTTTGTAACCCCAGTTCCCCACACTGCTACCTACCGATTGGCCCTACCCAAAAACATACATCTCCCATTCCTTTGCCAATTCTGATTGAAATAGGGAAGTGATGTCTGTGCCTGCCTTGTTCTGAGGCAGCCACAGAGTGTCCGGTATATAGCAGCTGCTCCAAGACCTGTCGAATAAACACTATTTTTATTTATTTTAAAAAAATGTTTTGAATGTTTATTTTTGAGACACAGAGAGACAGAGCATGAGCAAGGGAGGGGCAGAGAGAGAGAGACAGACACAGAATCCGAAGCAGGCTCCAGGCTCTGAGCTGTCAGCACAGAGCCCAATGTGGGGCTCGAACTCAGGAGCTGTGAGATCATGACCTGAGCTGAAGTCGGACGCTCAACTGACTGAGCCACCCAGGCTCCCCAAATAAGTACTATTTTTAAAGGAAATATTACCAAATGTCTTCCCATTGCTCTGGGGTTAAAATCCAAACTACTTCTTGCGATGGCATATGATACAGATATTAAATATTTTAATTCTTGCTATGTTTTAAACATTATATGATAATATTATTGTCTTACATGATTCTCATTTATATTAACCCACATATATACCGTTTTCAGTGCTCTTCATTTCTTCCATTTGCAATCACTTTCCTTTGGCCTGAAGTGCATCCTTCAGCATTTCTTTCCATGAGCACCTGTTGGCGACAAACTCTCTCTGTTTTGTTTGTATGAAGATATCTTCACTTTAACTTCCTTCTTGATAGATCAATTCTAGGATGATAATTATTTTCAATGACTTAAGGATAGTGGGAATTGGAGAGCTAGAAATGCACATGAATAGATACCCTTCAAGCTCAACTATCACTTTCTTGGACCCCTAGCTTACTCAACAGACAAGATGCCCTCCAGAAGATAAATCTACTAACTTAATAAAAGAACATGTACGAGAATATCTTTGTGACACACACACACCTAAACCACAAGGCAAAAATCTGATGTATCTGACTCTGTGAAAACTACAGATTTCTATTTAACACAGGACCACTTTGACAGATTTAATAGACTGATGCCAAAGAAAGAGAAGGCAATTGTCATCTCAAAACTCATCAATGAATTATAATTTGCTAACCATAAGAAAGACAATTGAAAAATGGACAAAGGATAGGAACCAAAGTAGAAAAGCAACTGGATGACAGGTATACAAAGAGGGGTTCAATCTCATTGATAATCACAAAAATACAAATCAACACCACAATGAAATACCACTTTTCATTGAATGTTTTGGCAGAAATTAAAAAATGGGTGATAGCAAATGCTGACAGAGGTACATAGCAATGGAGGCCATTGAGCACTCTTGGTGGGTTGATCCTGCTATAGCTGCTCTGGAGAGCAGCTTGAAAGTTTTTAGTGAAATTAAGTATGCATATGTCTTATGCCACTGCGGTTCAATTCTGACTGTATGGTCCAGTGAACTCTGTGTAGAAGTCAGTGAGGGACAGTTATGGGACTATTTACAGCACTGTTGTTGTAGATAGTGAGGAGTTGGAAGCAAACTGTCCTACAGGGAAATGATAGATAAATGGCTGAACATATGCAACAATGAGAAGCAGTGTCCTAGATGGACCATCGAGCATTACCGATAGGTCTTAAAAACACATAGTTGAGTAAAAAAAGTACAAAAACAGAATAACTCTTTGACAGAATGCTATTTATGTAAATTATAAACATGTACACACACAAAATAACACTCTAAAATTTACAAAGATGCCTATAGATTCAAGGAAAAATATCAAACACCTCAAAGTGAATGTTCATGAGGCAGAGAAATATGGGAGTGATTAATGGGAAGAAAGGGAAGAAAGCAAAAACAAGGAGTCATAATCTGAAGTGAACAATCACTTGTCCCTGAGGTCCAGCACTCACTCTTGTGCCACTCAAATTACCAAATGTCACCTCCTCTGTCATATTTTGCTTGACTCCTCCATGAAGCTAGAATTCATAGCTGCTTCCTCAGATTTGTTCCATGTTCCTCCCATTATACTGAGCTTCAGGCTCTATTTTAATACACATCACACTCTACCATAATTATTGTTTTACTGTTTTCTTCCTTTACTAGCTGGTGAGAATTTCAAAGGTGGGAACTGGGTCTTACACACCCTTGTATCTTTAGCAGCCAGCTCAATGCCTGGCACATTAAATGTTTGCTGAGCGAATAAACTAGTGAAGCAAGGGAATCATGATGGAGAAAACTGGTTGAAATCAAGGAAAATCAACAAGGTCATAAGCTAAAAATGGGAGGGAAAGGAGGTTACATGTCTGAGTTGCTGTGGGCAGATAGGAAGAAACTGGTTGGACGTGGGTGGGTGGGTGAAGAAAGACTGTTGAAGTGTTTCACTAAGAGATTCCTATCTATTCTCAGAGTGAGAAGAAAAGAGCCCAGCTGGAACTCCTATCTAGGCCAACCTACCAGCTGCACGAAGACCTAATCCCCTCAATCCTGCTCCAGGATATTGCTCCAGAAATCTCCACCTTCCCTCATGCATCATCAATTTTCCCCTTTTCACTGGATTATTCTCATTAGCATGCAAAGAAGTTCGTGTCTTCCATCAAAATAATTCTCCCGAGACCTCCACATCCCCTCCAACTACATTTCTCTGCTCCCATTTTCAGCAACTATTCAGCAGAGTTGTCTCCACTCACTGTCTCTATTTCCCCGTCTTCCATTCTTTTTTTAATCCATCTCAGTCAGGATTTTGCCCCATGACTTCCACTGGAACAGTTCTTGTAAAGACCATTCATGACCAATAAATTGCCAAACCTGAAGACCAATTAATTCTCAGTCCTTATTTTACTTATTTTTCCAGCAACATTTGGAAACAATGCTACCTCCTCCTTGAAACAGTTTTTAGTGGCTTCCAGCAGACCATTTCTTGGTTCCCTTATTCAACACCTCCCCTTGAATGACTAATGGGCATTTTACATTGAATATGTACAAAACTTAACTTCTTATTTCAACACTCAACATCTCCATCCTTCTGGTTGCTCAGGCTCCAAACATGAAGTCATCTTTAAGTTTTTCTTCACCTCATACCTCACATCGAGTCTATCAGTAAATCCAGTTGGTGCCCTCTTCCAGACAAATTCAGAATTTGACCACTTCATTACCTCAACTGCTGTCATTCTGGTCTAAACCACCACGAGCCCTTTCCTGGGTTGTTGCAAGTTTCCCCTAACTGGCCTTCTTACTATTACTCTTGCCACCTCCCCACAGCCCCTTGTTCCAGTCTATTCTCAACACAGTAGTTTTTAAAACCTAAAGTTTCTTTTAAAATCTAAGTCAGGCTATATCTTTTCTCTTCTCAAAATCCCCCAGTGGCTTCCCATCTTCTTCAGAGTAAAAGTCACTGGCCCTCTGTTACCTCTTTGACCTTATCTCCTACAGCTCTTTCACTAAATTACTCCCCTCCCATTCTTGCTGGTCTCCTGATTGTTCCTTGACGTTAACAAGCCCATTTTTGCCTCAGGGCCTTTGCATCTGCTGTTCTTTGCTTGGAATGTTTTTCCACCTTCCAACAGCCCTTTGGCTACTTTCTCAGCCCTTCAGCTATCTGTTCAAATGTCACATTGTCAAAGAGATCTTCCTTCTTAACCTCTTCTAAAATAGACACTCTTCCTTCACTTTCGTACAGTGCTTTATATTTGTTTGTAGCATTCCTACACATTATATTTCTATATTCTCTGACTTTCCCTTCTACTGTGACTTTGTTTTTCAAGTTACATATTGTATGCTTTACAATTATTTATTGAATGGTTAAAATGATTCCCTTTAGAGAGGGAAACGACATTGCAAAGACTGTTGAAGTCCTTCTGGATGCAGTATCTAGGAAAAAACCAGTCTTTGTGGACCAAGCTTCTCCAGCCATGACAAGGGATTTGGAATCCAGCAAAAAGAACTAAGAGCATCAGGCCAAAAAAGAAGTGGGCTGACCAAGTGGTAGTAAAATAGGTTAAAGCTAAACTAACCCAGTGGAAATCTGACAAACCTCACTCCAGCCTGTCTGTCCTTTGTGTGTTGGGTGTGGCTTCTGAGAGTCCTTCCTGCAGAATTAGTGTTCTCCTGCTGTGACTAAGGGTCTTTGATTGATAGTAGCATTGTTTACGGACTTGGCTGTACAGTGCAGGTGAAATGGAGTTGAGTTGGGCCCAAGCATAAACTTCCATATTCCTCTGGTGATGAGGTAAAGGATCAGCAAGCAGAGAGAGAGAAGGATAAATTCTTCTTATCAAATAAATGTGTTGAACCATCTGTCTCTGTTTTTAAACATTTCAGTGCCATAGCTGGGTGCCTTGTAGAATGATGAAATTTTGTTGTAATTTGATAGTTTAAGGCAATTAATATTTATTGAGTTAAGTAATTAGATCTAGACTGGATATTACGAGAGGAGGGATCTAATCAATCAAAATCAGTAAATATTGTCTTGACAAGGCAATATGGCAAGTGTCTTAAAAGACTGAAGTAGGGCCTGGGTCATTGATTCATATAGTCATTGGGTGTCCACTGTGAGGCCACATCTGTGTAAGGCCAACTGTGGACTTTCTGTGTTTCTGGTACATGGATCCTTGAAAATGGTAGAAGTGTCATAATTATTTTTGAAAAACATTTTTTCAGTACCCCCTGCTGGTAAGAAGTCTGTTAAACATTGAAGCGCATCTCTGCAGTGGAGAGTGGTTCTCTCTCAGAGATTTTGTATTCTTAAGTAGGTAGATCATTACTCAAAAACTTTCTTCTTTCTTTCTAATTCTGTTAGAAATCTAACCACATACCTTTTTGACCTACCAGTAACCATTTAATGTATTTTTCAGAGACGTCAATAGGATTTCTAGAGATTCTACCAAGGTCTTTCTTTACTAAGGCTGTTAATAAATAATCAAAGTAACAACATAAGCAAACCACATCTCTAGCTCATTCCACTCCCAGAGGAAGGTTTAAGAAAATACAGGATAGATAAAAATCTCATCTGGTAAGGCAAAGAAAAAATTGAGTCGTCAAGCAGGGGAGTAGCTAGGTTTCACCTGAATTCAAAAAAACATATACCCTCTGGGTAGACCAATTAGAAAAAAAAAGACACCTTTCCTCCGAGGCTGATAGAGCTCTGACTAGAGCACACAGCTTAGTGAGTGGAACCACACCTGGATTTGTACCCTTTTCTATACTGTCTGGGTTCTGTTGAGATCCCCGTGGCTGGGTGCTGTCACATTGTGCTGGGATGTTTGAGTAGAGCTAGAGAAATCTCTGGATAGTAAGCAGATAGTAAGTTGCAAGTTGAAGTTCCTTTGCCACACTTCTCTCCTAGAGAACAGCGTACCCGAAGTGGGGAAACTTCAAGTTTTAGGTCCTCCAAGTGTTCAACACGTGATGCAGTGATTGAGGGAGTAAAATGAGTGCTTTGTTCTTAACACTGCATCCAAATAAGGATGTCAGTTACTCTCTCCTCTTAATCCTTCTTACCATGTCTTTCCATTAAACTCCTTCATTCGGTGCCCCACCGCATTGGTTAAGTGTTAATAGCCTATGATTCCTAATCTACCCCCCCCCCTTCCCTTATAGTTCTGAATAAGTAGATTTCAATTGACGAACACATGGTTTACTGATTACTACACACCGGATGAGAGATGAGGCTCTTTGCAACCCCATCCATGGGAACAGGTGCCCTCCAGTGTCGTATTCAGAATATCAAGATGTGTTTGACCTAAGAGCCAGGGTTCTTGAGAAGACACACTTGAATTCAAATTTCAGGTTTTCCTCTTACTAACTGTGTGACCTTGGAAAGTTGCTTAGTTGGGCAACTGGAGCCTCATTTTCTTCAATATGAAGTTTAAATAAAAATGTGTAAGAAAGTGCTTGAGCCCAGCAAGCCTTCAAACATTAGAAGCTCTTGCTAGCATCATCATTTTTTCTAAAACTACCTTTTGCTTGGCAGATCTTGCCAGTTGTGGTATGCTGTTATATTGTGACTTATAATGAGAACTATGTAGTTGGTCTTCCTCCCCATTTCTGGCACAGAGTTCCTAACATCCTTGGAATTTCCTAAGTGTTGAGAACAGCAAAAATGTTATATTTTATGTTAATGAGGTGACTTTGGACCCCACCTAAGGATGGGGGCTGGTTGCCAGGAGGACCAACCCTGTGATTAGAGGGTTAGAACTCTCAGTCCCACTCTCTGACCTCCAACCTCCTGGGAGGAGAGAGGGGCTGGAGACCAAGTTCAACCACCAATGGCCAATGATTACCTCAACCATGTCTATACAATGAAGCTTCCATAAAACCCCAAAAAGACAGGGTTTGAAGAGCTTCCAGTTGGTGAACATGGAAGTAGAGGTGCTGGGAGAGTGAATCAGCAGGACTGTGAAAGCTCCTCCCTCATTCCCCATGCCTTCTCTGTGTATCTGTACAGGCTGATTATTCCCAAATTGTATCCTTTTATAATAAACTGGTAATCTCTGAGTTCTATGAGCTGCTCTGGCAAATTAATGGACCTGAGGAGGGGGGGTCTTAGGAACCTCCAATCTGTAATTGGTCCACCAGAAGCACTGGTAACAACCTGGGCTTGCAACTGGCATCTGAAGTGCATGGGGTCGGGGCAGTCTCGTAGACAATCAGCTTACATTTGCAGACCATTTTTCGTTTAAAAGTTCTTCATATTCTGAAGTTTTGTCCACTCCTCAAATCCTCTTTAGAAAAAGCTGGAGCATAAATACGTATTCACCAGGAACCCCTATGGATCTGCTGCCTCTTGGAGTCCTGGAATGAAGTCAAGATGACAGTTTGTTCAGCTCATAGATCCGTAGGGATGCACGATGGCCTTGTGGGTAGGATGCCATTACAGGAACAGCACTGTAACAAACCCAGCTCAAATAAGTGAAAATTTCCTTCTTTTATTGTAATATTTTCATATTTTCTTCTTAGATTCTTCTCTCCCTCCCACCCCTCTTCATTACCATAACACATATAAAAGGAAAATCCTGAGACAAAACCATTTAAGAAGGAAATAAATTTATTTACAAAGAAACTCATAAAGAAGGTTCTAAAAGAACCAGCTTATTAAATTAAAAAAAACAATTATTTAAAGGAAAGAAGCTACAATATATGCCTTACAGACTGTTTAGACTTGACGATAGGAACATTTCTTTCATGATTATCATAGCAACAAAGTTGTGATGTATTATGGTGGTGGTGGAGGCATGTCGTTCAGATCTACCTTCAAGAGAAAACTTATTTTTTTTAAAAAAATGTTTATTTATCTTTGAGAGAGAGAGAGATAAAGGCAGGGAGAGGCGGGGAGAAAGAATCCCCAGCAGGTCCTGCACTGTCAGCACAGAGCCTGATGTGGAGCTCGAACCCACAAACTATGAGATCATGACCTGAGTGGAAATCAAGGGTCGGTGGCCCAACCAACTGAGCAACCCAGGTGCCCCAAGAGAAACCTTATTATGAAAAAAGGTATTAGCTAAGAGCCTCCAGCTTTGCCACCTTTGAGATCTGCTGCAGCATTCCTACCCAATTCAGGTTCTTCTTGGCTTGCTCCTAGCCAATGCCTAAACACAGTTGTGAAATAGAGTCTGGTCACTTTTCTCAAGAGCATTCTTTTCTCTGGAGCTCCCTGTTGGCCCAGCTGAGACTTCCCCAAAGCTGTACTAAGCTAAGGCTCTTTCTTCACAATACTCCCTGCTTCCTCCTTTTCTTTTACAGTGTCTCTCAGCCTCATCCTGCTCCCTTACCCCCTAATCCTTCACAAGCATCTCCTCCAATAAATATTTGCATCTCTAATTCTGTCTTAACATCTGCTTCCCTGAAAACTCAAACTAAAATTGATGGCCTTTAGATATCAGCAAAATGTCAGAGCTGAGATTTTTGCTGAGAAAAATAAAATGTTAACATCACCATTTTTTTTTTTAAAGGGCTTACGTTTTCGTTTATTTTGGTGGTTAGACCTGGATAATGTGATCCGCTCTTTTATTTTGGGTTTATCTCAGGTCCCAAAGTGTTTTATTTATTTCTCCTCTGACTATAGCTTGTGCTGAGCATACTTAAGCATAAAGGCATGATGGCACAGTGTAGTGTCACGTCTCCTTTCACTCAAATTGCAAAAGGTGTGATGAGCAGACAGTAGAGAAAACCTGCCGGGTCAGTACTATTTGTCTTGAAAGTCTTTGTGGTAGGCAGAAAAAAATAGACCCTCAAAGATGTCCTGTCCTAATCCCTGAAACCTGTGGATGTTACCTTACATGGTAAATGAGACTTTACAGATGTGAGTAAATCAACGATCCTAGGCTGAAGAGATATCCTGGGTTATCCAGATGGGTCAGTGTACTCACCAGGATTTTATTAGAGAGAAGTAGGAGGGTCAATCAGAGAGGGAGAGAGATTTGGAGGTGCTGTGCTGGTGATTTTGGGGATAGAGAAGGGCCACAGCCAAGGGATTCAGGGAGCTTCTAGAAGTAGAAAAAAGACAAGGAAATAGATTCTCCTCTAGATCCTCTAGAATGAATGCAGGCCCTGCCAACACCTTTTCAGCATAATGAGAGTGATGCTTGACCTTTGACCTCCAGAACTTCAAGATCATCAATTTATATTGTTTTGAGCCACTAAGTTTGTGGCAATGTGTTATTGCAGCAATAGGAAACTAACACAATTTCATACAGAATTGTAATTTTATCTTCTTTGGCACATTCTGACATTCAGCATTTACCCATGGACTCTGAAATTTTTCATGACAAAGGTATTGCTTGGGTCCATCTCTGTCATCTCATTCATTGACTCAAAAATATCAGTGTGCCATAGTGATTAAGAATCAGACCCAAGAACCAGGTTTGAACCTAGATGCTGTCACTTATCAGCTCTGTGATCCTAGGCAAGTTACTTAACTTCCCTGGATTTCAATTCCCCATCTTCAAATTACAAAAAGGGTCAGTGATATGGCCTGTGGCCCAAACCAATCCTGTTGCCTATTTTTAGAAGCAAAGTTTAATTGGAACACAGCCATGTCATTTATTTACATATTATCTATGGTTGCTTTGGTAGCACAACAGTAGAGTAGTTACAACAGGGACAAAGCCTGAAATATTTACTACCTTGGGTGATGGGCATTAAGGAGGGCACTTGACTCCTACTCCTGAAACCAATATTGCCCTGTATGTGAGCTAACTAGGATTTAAATTAAAATTTTAAAAAAGTAAATAACATACTTACTATCTTACCTTTACAGAAAAAGTTTGCAGACTGATGAAATAGGATAATAATATCTCCTTTCTGGCATTTTTCTAAGAATAAACAAAGTGCTTAAGCATTCTTGACACATAACCAATACTAGCTATTACTTTTATCAGTAATTTATTATTATCATTATTATTTTTAGTCATTTCTTTCTTTTAAAAAGTTTATTTATTTATTTTGAGAGAGAGAGAGAGAGCACGAGCACATGTGTGAGTGGGATAGGGGCAGAGAGAGAGAGAGGGAGAGAGAGAATCCCAAGCAGGCTCCATGCTCAGTGCAGAGCATGACATGAGGCTAGATCTCAGAAACTGTGAGATGATGACCTGAGCTGAAATCAAGAGTTGGACTCTCAACCAGCTGAGCTACCAAGGTGCCCTTGTTATTAGTCATTTCAATACCAACTATATACTAGGCATTGCAAGCCCCCACTATCTCTGCTGTCACTATCAAGAGACCCCTACCCCTTCTTGAGCCTGAACTACAGGGCTTCTTTTGGAGCTCTCTTGATCCACGCCAGTACCCACATCTAGATTTGGGGCTACCTTGAGTCCAGGCCAGAGGAGACTGGAGGTGGGGGTGCGGGGGAAATAGTAAACTCACTATAAGTCTAATGGTATTTTCAAATCTATCTCCTTCCGTAATCTGCCTACTACTATTTACTTTACAGAATCCTCAAATTGCTGCCCCGTGCATACCATAGCTGTATTTACTCTGAAAGACGGATAGCATGCTTACTCCATCTTACCTGGAACTGGAACCTCTTAATACAGTTTAATATTACAAATTTCAAGGCAGGATGCTTGGGGATTATAGAGATTATACTATGGGATATAGGGATTACACCATGGGATTATAAAAAAAAAATAATGTGACTTGGCCCCCGCCTTAAACAAGCTTGGTTGAAAGTAGGTCAAAAATATCCCACATGTCAGAGTTTGGTCTGTTTCTTCTATGTATATTTGGAGGGAGGGCAAAGAGCAGATTGTGATCTCAGCCAAATGGGTCTGGTGGAAAGCAGGTTAAAGCAGGGACAAGAAAGGTTGGGGCAACAGAAGTGGCAGGGAGGTTGTCTTTAGAAGGTCTTCAGAATTGCCCAGGTACATTGAGGAAGGTTTAGGGCTCTAGTTCCAGATCTGAAGATGGTGTCCTGAAATATTGAGTTATAGGTATGCATTAGCACAGGAGAAATTCATGAAATGGTGGACGGCTTGGGAGTCAGGCAGTCTGTGTGGTACAATTCAGGAAGATCTGTTTATAGGCTGTAGCACATCAGACAGGGGGTAGGATCCAGTCCCCAAGAGACTTGTGGTTTAATGTCATGCCTTCAACCAAGAATCAGGTAAAGTATGAGGGAGGGCAAGAAGTTGTTAAAAAAGGGGAGGGCTTTGGTTAGGAAATCTAGTCTTTTAGACAAATTTACACTGGTGGCAGGGAATACTACACATTGGGAAGCGACATAAAGAAGAGGGATTATGCCAGCCTGATTAGCAAGAAAGAAGACAGGCTGAGGAGACCTGAGGTACCTCACAGTACTGACTGGACCACCCATTCTCAAGAAGATGATTTAAATTTGAGCCCTATCAACAGAACTATGATTCTCAAAATTAATGCGCACAGAAATCATTTGGGTATCTGCTTTTTAAAAATGTAGACTCTTAGGGCACCTGGCTGGCTCAGTAATTTGAGCGTCTGACTTAGGCTTGTGTCATGATCTCCTAAGTTGGAGCCCCACATTGGGCTCACTGCTGTCAGCACAAAGCCCGCTTCAGATCTGCTGTCCCCCTCTCCCTCTACCCCTCCCCCATTTGCGGTCTCTCTCTCTTTCTCTCTCTCTCTCTCAAAAATAAAATAAAACATTTAAAAAAATAAAATAAAAATGTAGACTCCTGGAACCTACTATCCTGATTACTCCATTTGGGGCAAGGCCTAAAAATCTGCACTTTTAGCAGAAGATTCTGCATGGCTGATCCATAGACCAGGCAATGAGTTTTCCCTCTCTGTTAGGATTGGCTGATGCATCTGCACTGCTGGTGAGGCTTGTCAGCATGGTAATCTGTGATGAGCAAGTGACTGGAGGGATGAGAAATGGAGCTGCACACGGTGATTGCATATCTATTCAAGGATGTTGGGATTTTGAGCTTGCTTTTTCCCCACTCATCACACTCCTTCCCCAAGAGCTTGCATTGTCCAGGCAATTGCCCAAAGAGAGATAAAGTACTGCTTACTAACAGGGGAATAAGCACCAAATACTCTCCAAAACAGAGTTTTCCAGTAAAAAGCTGTATTTTCGAATGTGGCTTAGGCTGGGAAGCTCCAACAAAGCTTTTGATTCATTTCTTCTTGACAATAGAAAGGCAGTGTCTGTGGCTATCTAAAATAGAAAAGAATGGACCTGAGAGAGGTCTTGCTCCAGAGGCAAGCCTTGCAGGCTAGCTTACACCACAGGAGCAGCAAGGGAAGAAGGAGGGCACGGCTGTGTCTTTTATGAGGCATAGCAAGCTTGCCCTGTAGTAAAACATAGCCCAATCAGTATTCAGTCTCTAATCAGATTGGCAATGCTCCTTTCCTTTGGGGAGGAGTTTATAATGATACTCTGGAGAGAAGAACAAGAAGTGTTATTGGACACTCCTTCATCTGTGGGAGAAATTTGACTTCCCAAAAGGGATGAAATTTTGTATGTTAGAATGGAGAAACTCCAAAGGATATTAACTCATGTTGATACTTCTTGGACCTATGGCAGTAAGCACGTAAGTGAATGTCCTTTGGGCAACTTTGAACAGAGTCCAAAGCTTCACCTCTAATACTGTGCTTGCTACAGGAAATTATTACAATGAATAAGAGAATGACAAAACACATCCCCTGATCAGCTTTCTCGAAAGCCCTTAGGTGGCTTTAATGTGTTCTCTGTAAGTCTCCTCAAAGACAGTTGTGAAACCCTTAAGCCCTTCTGGAGTTCCCTTGGCCAAATCTGAAACACTTTGAAAAACAAAATAAATAATGACAATAACAACAAAATAATAAATAACCCATAGCGTAAAATAAATATCCAAGAGTCCATATTAATGTAAATAAATAACTAAATAATAATAATGAGAAAGGACTATACTTCCTAATAGTGGAATGCCAATTTAAAACTGGAATGAATGATGGAAATAGAAAAATCACTCTCTGGAAAATACAACCATAATAGTTGCTACAGGTGTCATCAATGGATGCCAAAACTAGTGGTTGAAGATATCATGAGAAACAGGTATTTGTATAGTTTTAAAATATATCCCCACCAATATATTATTAATTATAAAGGGAAAATAGTAACTTTAAATTTAAAAAGTTATTTTAATGTTTATTTATTTTTGAGAGAGAGAGGGAGAAAGAGAGAGAGCATGTGTGGGAGGGGCAGAGAAAAGGGGGACAGAGGATCCAAGGGGCTCAAACTCATGCACCATGAGATCAAGCCCTGAACTGAAGTGGGACACTTAACTGACTGAGCAACCCAGGTGCCAGGGGAAAATAGTAAATTTATAGAGTAGAAACCTGGCAGACATCCCTTCAATCAAGGGATCAAAATCAACCTCACCATGATAAAACAGATATCACGTACCCCCCTAATGTGATGCATTGAGATGGTTGAACTGTGGTGTTTTTGCCAAAAATGCATAACCTCAACTAATCATGAAAAAAATTAGACAAATTGTAACTGAGAGATATTCTACAAAATAATTGGCCTGTACTGTTCATAAAAGACCGAGTAGCTGTTCCAAACTGAAAAGACTAGGAGACAGGACAATTAAATATAATGTGGATCCTGGGTTGGATCCTGGACCAGAAAAACAACATTAATGGAACAACTGGTGACATTCACATAAGATCTACAGATTACTTAGCTTTATTGTATCAATGTTAATTTTCTGGATTTAACAATTGTACTGTGATTACATAAGATAATACGATTAGGAGAAAAGGAATGAAAGGGATAGGCACTATATGTAGGATTTTTGCAACATTTTTGTAAGTCTGAAATTGTTTCAAAATAAAACATTAGAAAAGAAAGAGCCCTTGTAAATTCAAGGAAGGTATTGCTTCAACCTTTAGGTTCACACAGTGAAATAAGCCAGAAATTATGCAGAAGATAAAATTTGGTACGTGACATTAAATATTTTGTAGCGTATATTAAATATATGATTCCTAATTGACTAAATATAGTTTTTAAGTCTGCTTTAACAAAAAGTTAGACATTGAACATTTGATTAGGAATTTAGTACCCAAATATCACTTTGCATCTGGGGAAAAATCATTTTCAGCTTACATAATTTTGACTTATGGCACCTTTTCTAGTAAAGCAACCCTCCACAAAAGCAAATGGTCCACAAATTGAATCACATTTAGCAGAGATGAAATAGATTGATAGAATCTGACTTTCAGGGAGGCATTCTTACCTTCTTGATTTTTTTTCCTGATTACAAACTACCATTAATTTAAACGGATAACTTTAATTGCAGCTAAAGTGTTGTCATCATTCTCAAGCACTTTTTTATTTTTATTTTTTGGCATCTATCATTATTCAAGAATGCAGTGAGTAAAAATAATAGAAAAGAAGGACGAGGCCTAATTCAATTCTGGATTCTGAAAAGAACTTTCAATCCCAAAGTCTCAGAATCAATAGGGATATTCTTTGGGAAAATACGTTCCCTGGAAGAAGTTTTGTTCATTCAGAAGCCTGTATTATAGAGCCAAGGAAGATGTATGGACACATGCATGACTCTCCTAAAGGAAATAAAGTTGGGTGAAGATGTGATTCCTGTCCAATTTGGGTGATGGATGTATTCCCACCTGCTCTGCTGTAGAATACCAGTAGATTTTGGAAAGAACAGAGACTTTAGTACTTGAGAATAAGAACAGAAAATGGTGTGATATTTAGCGTGATAGTCAGTATATGTGGTGGTGTAAGTCACCTATGGGGACTCCGGTGAATATGTGGATTTTGTAAAAATCCTGGATACTTTTCTTTGGCAACACTAAAGATGGGTAGAAGCTAACATTCATATAGTGCTTGCTATGTGCCAGGCTCTGCACTACATACTTCCCAATTAACTCATGTAATCATTGCAACATTCCTCTGAGGTAGATACTAATGGTAATTCCCACTTTCCAGATGAAGAAACTGAAGCACCGGGGCAAATATGGGCAGTCTGGCTCCAGAGTTATGCTTTTAACCATTACACCATATTCAGTGTAGTTCATGGTTTGCTTCCTTACAAGTATTATGTTCACTTTTCTCTACTGGCCACGTGCTATCAATTTTCTGTTGGTTCTGGATATAAAGTATTTATAGCTAACATTTCATAAGCACTACATATAAGTTAAGTCATTTAATTCCCACCACAAATGTGTGAATTTTAATGTCTCCATTTTGCAAACTGAGGTTAACTAACAGTCTTAGGTCAGAAAGCTTAATAATAATTAGCCAAGGATGTGAATCACTATTAGAAAGCCACTGAGGCAGGCGCCTGGGTCACTCAGTTGATTAAGAGTCTGACTCTTGATTTTGGCTCAAGTTTTGGGGTTCATGGCATTGAACCCTGCATCTGACAGCACAGAGCTTGCTTAGGATTCTCTCTTTCCCTCTTTTTCTGCTCCTTCCCTGCTCACGCACACACTCTCTCAAAATAAATAAGTAAACATTTGGGGGGGAAAAGCCACTGAGGCAGAACTTCTGTTCTCAAACATTGTGCTCTGTGCTAACTTTGGGCAGGCTGCTACCTGCTCCCCACCCATTTTTCCTCTCCTTCTTCCATATTGTGGAGTTTTTGGTGAATACAAGGCTATTCTTCTTGGACTTCCTTTTCTAGATGCCCTTGAAACTGGATGTGGACTTGCACCTGAGCTCTAACTGAGGCCAAGCAAGCAGAGGAGATGTCTGCAACTTCTATCAAAAGTTGCTTACCCTGGACTTGCCTTGTTCCTGTCTGATCAAGGATAAGTCATGGTCCTTAAACAACTACTCCTGCCTACCCCATCTGAATATTCTGATGACAGAAATGTTTCCTGCATTCTGACAAAGATTTTTGTTATTGTTGTCATAGCACCTTAACTTCTACCATAATGGTTCGATAACCGTGTACTAAAACCAAATATAATTTTCCAAATGGTCACTTATTAATCCAGGATCTAAGCATCCTGAGGACAACTATTGCTTAGAGATATTCTAGGTTCAATTGTTTGTGAACAGAAATAATGCTATTCTTTTGACTGTGATTTCCCAATGATCTGTGTAACTTTTATCATGCATCGATTAAAAATAATGTGGCAGAATACCACTTAATGACACAGAAGGAAGATGTTCAAGATATATATATTTTTTGATCATAAGACTTCTGAGTAGGCTTTATTATTTTTTTGTTTTTTTTTTAACATTTATTCATTTTTGAGAGACAAAGTGTGGGTGGGGGAGGGATAGAGAACGAGGGAGACACAGAATCTGAAGCAGGTTCTAGACTCTGACTGTCAACACAGAGCCCAACGTGGGGCTCCAACTGACAGACCACAAGATCATGACCTGAGCTGAAGTTGGATGCTTAACCGACGGAGCCACCCAGGTGCCCTCTGAATAGACTTTTTTTTCATGATATTTAAAAAAAAATTTTTTTTAACAATTATTTATTTTTGAGACAGAGAGAGACAGAGCATGAATGGGGGAGGGTCAGAGAGAGAGGGAGACACAGAATCTGAAGCAGGCTCCAGGCTCCAAGCTGTCAGCACAGAGCCCGATGTGGGGCTCGAACTCACAGACCGTGAGATCATGACCTGAGCCGAAGTCGGACGCTTAACCGACTGAGCCACCCAGGCGCCCCTTTCATGATATTTATTATGTTTATTTGAGAAAGAGAGAGAGAGAGAAAACATAAGTGGGGGAGGGGCAGAGAGAGAGGGGGACAAAGGATCCAAAGTGGACTCTGCACTGACAGCAGAGAGCCCGATGTGGGGCTCGAACTTGAAAACAACAAGATCATGACCTGAGCCAAAGTCGGACACTTAACCAACTGAGCCACCCAGGTGCCTCCATGGTATTTTTTAAGTGAAAGAAAATGTCTTACAAAATGACAAATAAAGTGTGTGATCCCTGTTTTATTGCAGTGTATCTCATTATGTTGAGTGATTATAGATTTTTATTTCCTTTTTTTGACTTACTGTATACTATTTTTTCTTTAATGAGTGTATTATTTTTACTAAAACTTTTAAAATACGAAATAAAGGTGGAATACACACACACACATATAATACACACACACACACACACACCAATATAGGCTTCTCTAACAAGTAAAACTCCAAAATGTAGCGACATAGAGAATTCGAAGTTCAGTCGTTGCTCACGGAACAACTCAGAAGGTAGACTTCAGGTTGGCAGGTGGGGGCAGTCATTCAGGGCCTCATGCTGACAGAGGCTCTGCCATACTGAACAAGTGACTTCCAAGTCACCATAGTCCTCTCCCTCCCCATAAGTAGCAATGAGGAAAGGACATGGAGGAGTGTGCAAGGCAGGAGTTTTAGGGCCAGGTTTGGAAATGTCACACATGCTACTCACATTCCATTGTCACATTCCACTCACATTCCGTTGTCACATTCCACTCACATGACATTGTCAAGAACTCAGTCTTGCCACACCTACCTGTACACCATCATCATTAACTAACCTATGAGGCAATATCATTGCTCCCAGCTATTCATTCAGGTTAAACAAATGATTGAATGTGAATTTTTGTTGCTCATTCTTAGACTATTTTTTGGTTCAAACTTAGTGCTGCTAAAAGATAATTTATCAATTTTCCTGTCAAAATTTTTTTTCTGTAAAGATCAGGGAGTGAGAATCTTCCTCTCCCCAAAGATTCAGGACTTAGCGTGTTATTTTATTTTATTTTATTTTTTAGCTCCGTAACAGTCATATTGATTCATTTTGTTATTATGCCCTAACTAAGTTTCATGTCTAAGCAAGTGGCACCTATTATTTATAGGTCAGGAAAATAGTTGACATTCAGTCTTGTCTCTGGGGTGAAGCTAATGAATGGTAAGATTGGTTCATGGTGAATAAATTAGATTGAAACCATGGAATTCATAAGTTTGATATTTTCTTTCTTTAAATCCCAGATTGCTATCTGTGACTCCCTACTGTTTGCCTTTTGATTTTATAGATCATAGGAAATAAGCTCTTTGCAACTTCATCCCCACACTCTTCCTTTCTATCCTCTCCTCAAGTAAAGGGCTAACTTGTACAGTCCAAAGAATTATGTGAGACTTATTTCCTTGGGTGATGGTAACAAATTTCTTCTGACCAAGGATAAGCCACAAGTCCTTAAGCAATTTCTACTTCTCACCCCATCTGAAATATTCTGATGACAGAAATGTTTCTGGCATTCTGACCGAATTATTCTGATGATAACACAGAAGGAGTGGGTTTGGAGACTTGAAACTCTGAGGAGAGGAGGCATGAGGGATAAATAGCCTTGAAGCTTTAAGAGTTAAGGTTAGGAGGGTGGCTCAGTTGGTTAAGCTTCCAGCTTTGGCTCAGGTCATGAGCTCATGGTTCCATGAGTTTGAGCCCTGCATTGGGCTCTCTCCTGTCAGCGCAGAGCCCCCTTTGGATTCTCTATCCCCCTCTCTCTCTGCCCCTTCCCTTTTTCTCCCTACCCTTCCCCCCTCCACCCACCCCCTCCCCTGCTTGTGCTCTGTCTTTCTCTCAAAAATAAATAAACATTAAAAAAAAAGAGTTAAGTTTAGGAAAAATTAAAGATTATGAACACTGTTTTGAAAGCTAATTAGCATCTCAAAAGGCAGGCAAAAAGGAACTAGACACTAGACCAGTAAATGTGTGCTTAAACAAATGGAAGTCAATAAGAGTGGAAAATCCAATGCTCTAGAAGCTGTCAAATCATGTACGCCTCAACATATCCCCCCCACTATTCATGTATTTTCTTTCTCCTCTATTCCCTGACTTACTTGCCCATTCCGCTTTCACACCTATTTCTTCCTGGTACTCTTCTGAACTATTTATACATCTTTCTCACACCTTAAAATGGCCACAAAATGGAATAATCAAAAATATATACATTTACTCACAAATATTTTAAGCACTAAATATCAGTGCCTGTATTAGGTCCTGGGTGTCCAAAGATGAATAAAATATACTTCCCAACCTCAAATAGCTCACAGTCTATTTGGTCAAATACTTCTGCTCTTTGGGAGTATGAAGGGTAGAAAGGTTGATTTTGCCAGGGAGAATCAAGGGAGATGTCCTGAAGAAGAGGACACTTAGCTACTTAAACGATAAGTAGCATTTTGCTAGGTAGAGAAAGAGAGAAATTTTCAGGCAGAGGGAACAGCATGTAAACTTTTTTTTCTTAAACAAGATTTCCCAGTACTAAATGAACCTTATCAAGAATTACCAAAGAAAGTATTTCCTTTCTTATCTATCATGAGATATGGTAACCTGACTAATGATGTCAAAGTAAGTTTTGCCTTTCCATATTCCAGTTTGCTTGAATTCCAGTCATCTGAAAACGTAGCTGAACACCAAGAACCAGTGAACAAAGGTCTCCTGAGTAGCCAAAAATTTTGTTGCAAAGTTTCTCTGTGTACTGAAGAATCACTCAACTCTTTCTGGGTATTATGGGCATCATTCTAACAAAGCAATTCAGAGGCAGTCATATGGGATGGGAGTAGGGAAGGGCTCTGAAGTTAGGGGCTATTTCAGGCACACTTACTAGGAATAGTAAAGGCTAGAATGCTGGAAGTATGGAAGGAGTCAGAAAAACCAGCAGTAGGTTCAGCTGCTCTAATCATAGCTGTCCAGGAACACTGAGTGAAAATGCAAAGAAGTTGGCATGCCTTGGTCAGCTGTGCACAGTCGACTAACTGCATTGATGTTCATAATGACTGTAATGGGTTATTTATAAAGGAGATTAAATTCAGTTCCATGTGCTCTGTCTTAGAAAGCAGTTTATAATTAATTTTAGAAAGATTGCTACTTAAAGTAGTTAAACTTTTCTTCCAAAAGGGGCTGTTGTAACCCCAAATAGTTTGTTATGTAGCTCTATTAATACAAGGTTTTATCGAATATTACTGAAAATCATTACTACTTACATTTCGCCTTTTTAAAAAACTATTTTCTTTTAAAAACTCTTTTAACCATCTTTACTTCTTACCTCAAGCAGTTAGCCAGTGGGGCCAGGAGAGAGGCACTGAGCCATGTTCCTGCCCGTCTGAGCCATTTCCAAGCTTGGCGCTGTGGTAGGCACATTGTTGAGTTAGGGTCTGCTGCCTGGGAGTGGAGTAATGTTCAAGAGGAAGGATCACATTAAACCAGACAGTTCTATGTTTAGTTTCAAATGAAAATTTAAAGCATTTTCAAAGCCATGTTTACATTTAACTACGATTTGTTTATATAAAAGAATCATCGCTAGTGGGAAAGATCTGGACAAGCAACATCTTAAATTAGACCACTTCTGAACATGTTGCTGAAAGCCAGAGCCTCCTTTACCACCTTTCTGGATTGTTCCCCATTGCTCAGGCTCTTGTCTTGACTAATTTGGGGCCATGGAACAAATACTGAGTACTGTATGGGAGAAACATGCAAGGAAATTGGGGGCAGACAGAGATGAAAAACACATTTCCTTGCTCCTCAAAGAGTTTGGGGGGGAGAGAAGGATGTTTGCAGAGAAATCAAGTCAAGGTATAATATGAAGAGTATGACAAATGCTATAAGCAAAATGTGATCGGAATAGTTGGAGAGAAATTCTTTTTGGTCAGGCAGTCTGGGGCTTAGAGGCCCAGGGAAACCTTTGTAAAGAAAATATTACAGTTGAGTTTTTGAGGATAGGTATGATTTCAACAGGGAAAGATGGAAAAGAAGTTTCTTCTGGGTAGAGAGGACAGAGAACCTGAAAACATAGGGTTAAGTAGACACAGGACAGGTGTCAAGAAGTTGGTTTTGAGGTGCACAAAGATATGGAGGGATGTTGTTGGGAAGAATATCTGGATAGGCAGGCTGGGGCCAGGTCACTGAGGCTGTTTGGTGCTGTGTCTGAGGCTTCACCTGTAGGCAGTGAGGTGCGGGGGAGGAGCAACTTGTTCTTGAATCATACTCAGTGTTACAGCCCAAGGCCAAAAAGCATTTGCTCCATCCACAAGATTGAAGAAAAGGAGAACCAGGAGCTAGAGGCCGTGCAGCAAAAAGCTCTCTCCATCCTCCCTCTAACAGTGACAGATGCCTGTGGCTAAAGCCCTAGTGGTCTGGGTGACCCAGCATGGCCTGTACTCAGCTGGTGTGGAAGCTTCTCCCTCACTACATTGTCCCCTGCTTTACCACAGAACACAGTCACCTTCATTCCTGAGCCCCAGTGGCACTGGCCACCTTGACCAGTCTTTGGAGTGTTTTGCTTAATGAACAAGCTGATTCCAGCCCCTTATACTAAACTATAAATCCTGGAAGACGTGAGTTAATTATTGTTTCTTTTGTTTATCCCTATACAGTAACGGATACATAGTAGGCTTGCAAAACAAAAGGCCTTATTAATTAGACCAGCCAACTTTCTTCCTTACAGGATGGCTGAATGAAGAGTATTAAAATAGCAAACTACTTAATCTTTTAAAGATTCCTAAGAAGAAAGCTGTAAGTAGTCAAATAACATAGATATTTTCTTTAAATTAGCATAATTGGTTACATGAGTATTTTTAGCTGCTAACAAGGTATAGAAATCTCCAGAATGCCAGTGCTGCTTACACCCACTTCTTGGCCAATATTTTACCAGGCCCTGAGTCATAGCTCTGAAATCAATTCTGCCCTTTACTGCAAAATCATTACAGGGCCAGGAAAAATGATCCATGCTGTTTAATCAGTGGGGGTGCTGGAAAATCAGGAGACGATACCATGCTGTGTGATAAGGGTCTGGATGAAGAAGTATGCCAACCAGAAATGTGGAGAGTATAATCATATTCAATCCCATACCTAGCTTCAAAATGAACTCAAGAGAAAGGATATACTGATGCACTCTATGTAATTCACAGAATCACAAATTTTTGCCCATTCAATTTCTTGTGGAGTCGTTTAAATCTTTCTTTCCCAAATAAAAAGAGCATTCTAAAGATGAAAGATTTGTGATATAAGAAACTGAATCTAGATATAAAATGATGTCAATCTACTGCCTGTTATTTTGTGTTATTCTCTCATTTAAAAAAAAAATCTGAGTTAAGAAAATGATAGGGGAGAATAAAGAGAAAATATTTACCATGCATTCAGCAAAAGTGCAGAACTGAAGAGATTCCAGTAGGAAGATGTCACTATTATTCTTGCCATATCACACATTCCAAAGAATGTAAAACTGTGGCTCCCAGAGAGAAGAGAATTTATTAGCTGTGTGAGAGGGAATGGGTCCTTTCTTCATCTTTTCCTGGAGATCCTGAAAGTAGTATCTTTTAGAGGCCATAAGCAAGGGGGTCACTTTCTTGCTCATTTGCATATCCTCAGACTTGGTCACCAGTTCTCAGGTCCAGTGTTTTGGAGCCATGGTGGAAGGGTCACATGAGAGTAAGCTTGATTGATGATTTAAATAAAGACCTGCTTCTGACCTCCTTGTTAGGGGCAGTTTAGGGGCTGGTAGAATCAGAACCTCTGTGCCCATGGTAAGACCACGACTCCCTCAGGCTCATGGGATTCCCCTGCTGTTTTCATTGTGAATTACTGAGACCCAAGCCTCCTTTATCACTGCTTTCCAGATTGTTCTCCACTGCTCAGTCTACTGCCTTGACTAACTTAGGGCCACACAACCAATATTCATTTAGTATTCTGTGGGACACACATGCTAGGGACTGGGGGAGCAGAGATAAATAAGGTGGTTTTTTGTTCCTCAATACATTTAAAGGGGAGAAAAGGATGTTTGCAGAGAATTCAGTACAAGTACTTCCGTAACTCACCCTCTTACCATGTGTGTCCTCTTTTACCGGCCAGCAGCCTTGTAAGGATCCAGGAGGGAACATTTGCCCAATAGGACTACTTTTTTTTAGAGGAACTTGTCCATGAGGCACACGGAGTGAGAGATGCATAGCAGGGTGGCCAGGCAGCCTGTTTATTGATCAGCTCTGTGGGCAGTGACTGCACATAATGGGCTCTCAGTAATAGCAGTTGCTAACAACAACAACAACCATTTAATGAAAATTCACTATGTGCCCAGAGCTTTGCATACATTATACCAATAAATTGTTATCACAACTCTCTAAGGTAGATACCATTATTGTCATTTTCCAGATGAATCTCTGAGAACTCAGGCACCCAACAGAGCATCTGAAAAGTGTCCTCATCATCACGGACAAATCAAGGGCATGCTTAGGTAATAAAAAACCTTTTAAATAATGTTCTTTCATCCATTCATTCATTTAGCAAACCTTCACTGAGCACCTACACCTGCAAAGGAGACGGATGTATGAACCAACAATTTTATTTCAGTACTGTACCAGGACGATTGACCACATCTCTCTGCCTAATCAAGAAGTTATGAAAACACAGTATTCTAAAATGTTTGAATTATGAGAGTATTCACAAAAGCATCTGAAAATGGCTTCAGACATAAGGACACAATAAGGCTCTATTTTAACAAGACATGTTTTGGCTGTGGAATTTTCGAAGACGATTGCCCCTCTGTTGCTATTCAGTTCTTCACAGTGTGTTTGGTTTAAAGAAAGAATTTGATGGAAACCCAATAGTTCTATCGCAACACTTACTATTTAAATTCTCTTCTTGTCACTCTTCCAAATACTTTCTCTCAGCACATTTATTCCCTTAGATCCTTTACAGTCAGCATTTTAGAGACAGCTTCCTTTTTAATTTGGATCTTGGCACCTTAAAAATAGAGCTTGATCAAGGAAAACGCTGCATTCTTTCCCCAATCTTCAACTGTCTAAGACTGCCCCCTTAATAATACTTCACATTTATCTTAGCGCTAAAGAGTTTTCAAAGGGCTTTCCCATACATTATTTTAATTAATCCTCTTAATTACTTGATGTATTAGGCCAGAAAGTATTCTTTTTGCCGTTTTTATGGGTATTGCAAAAGCAAAGCCATACACGTGGAGGACAGAAAGAACTCCAAGAATACAAATGATTACAAAATTGAAAAGGAGAACTTACTCTCTGCTGGTAGCCACTGTCACCGTTACAGTCTCCTGTGTGTGTCCTGGGCTGTGACTTCCTTTCTCAACACGAGCCATTTCAACGCCTGTGATTCTGAGTACTGTTATGGATGTGTCCCCTCCCATACATCATTATTGTTGATCGATGGGATGTCTGGGAGGGGAGTGAGGTAAGTACAGGTGTGTAGTCTGCCCTCCTGAACCCAAACTTGGCCATTGCCACTTTATAGTTCCTGAAACCTGGGCACAGAAGGAGTGGGTGCTTTGTCAAATGACTATTACACGGTGGAGCTGAAAACCAGAATTCTGGTTTCCTGCCACCTAGTCTAATGTTCTTTCTATTTCTCTATATCTCTCTACCACCTCTTATCCTCCATTCGTATCAGCGGAATTCAATACAGCTGAGCAGGAATGTTTACAAGCATTTATTGAGCACGTACCTCAGTAGAGCCAAATGTAAGGACAGACAGTGCATTTGTATTTGCTTTGAATGTTTTTCCCAACTCACTGTGCTCTCATTCTAATCTTGGGTTTTCACAGAAATGTCAGAGGTAAAAAGATTTTGGAAAGTTTTAGTTTTAAAACCTCGTGTAAGTTGTTTTCAGTAAGAGCTTTAAAATAAGTTAGTTGACTGGGGGTGGAAAACGGACTTTTAAAATTTTTATTATGACCTGTGAACATCACATTCATTAGTGCCTAGTTTAGTTCCAGTTTTTGAAACCTAGTGGTGTGTGGGATGAAGAAAAGACATAAATTACGTTTGTCTACTGTGGAGCCAAAACATATGCCGCCCTTAATCTCATTCACATCCACCTATATTTTTCTTCTTGTTGCCAGTTTTTGTACCCATTAATTATTTTTTAAAAAGCTGGAACATGGAATTGTGGCTGTTATTATACACACAGGACCTGTTAAACAAAGTAGATTAAAATTTCTCACCTTCATTTTCGGAAGGCCATTGTCAATATTACCAGAGAGAAAGAGGTGTAAGTAGGGATTCCCTTTTAATGAGGAAGTCTGAGGGCAGGGAATAGCAATTTACTCATCCAATGTACAAGTATCTATTAAGCATCTCCTACTATGTCCAGTTGGAAACTTGGGATAAAAACTTAGACAAAATGGTGAGTATCTAGCAGAGGAGGCAGGCAGGAACCAAATAATAGAAATATGTAGTAAAATAATGAACTGGAAGAAGCACCATGTACAGTACCACTGATAACTGGGGCCAGACAGACAAGGAAGAGTTTTATGAAGGAGGGATATTTGAGATGGGTTCTAGATGTAAGAGAGCAGTGTCAAAAGCAGTCCCACACAGACTCCTTGGGTAGCATAGAAAACAGTCATGATCAGGGGGGTGCCTGGGTGGCTCAGCCAATTAAACGTCTGACTCCTGATTTCAGCTCAAGTCATGATCTCACGGTTTGTGAGATTGAGCCCTGCATCAGGCTCCATCGTGGAGCCTGCTTGGGCTTCTCTCTCTCTCTCTCTCTCTCTCTCTCTCTCTCTCTCTCTGCTCTTCCTCTGCTTATGTGCATGCGCGCTCTCTCTCTCTCTCTCAAAGTAAATAAACTTAAATAAAAATAAAAGAAAACAGTCGGGGGCCTAAGGTACCTGTTAAAGGAGGACACACCTGACACTTTGCACTCTTTTGGGTAGCTTACAAGGGCAAGGAAGAGACTTTTCAGAAGACATTATTAGATTTCTCTCAGTTTAACAGAGATTTCTTGGAAATGTATCCAAAGGACAAGTGAGAGTAGCTGGTTGCTTGTCCGTAAGCAATTTTGTGGCTATACAAGCTGAAGAATGTGTGTAGCCACACACACAAGATATATTTGTATTTCCCTATATATTATAGAAGTGGAAATTAAAGAGCATGGTTCTGGGGCAACACCTTCCTACCACTCCTCATTAAAGCATATAACTATAGCTTCAAGTCTCCGTGGAAAGGGCACACAAAAGGGGCTTGGGAAGTCTAGGGTTTAAACCTCTGTTCTGCACCTATTAGTATGACCCTGGACATGTTACCTCACATCTCTGGGTCTCAGATTCATCATTTAAATGCAGGAAGTAATATGCTGGTGACTCATGAATCTACCTTTCAGTCCCAATCTCTTTCCTGAGGTCCCTACCCTTATGTTCAACTGCTCTTGGACACTATGTAGGTGTTTTATGGACAACTCAAATTCATTTTGTCCAAAACCAAACTCATCTCCACCCCTACCTCCAGTAAAACAAAACATTGTTCTTCCTGAGGTTTTTCCCAGAGTGGTTAATAGGTGCCCCTCTCTGTGGCACCATAAGCTGGAAACTTCGGCTGTACTTTTCACCTTCTGCCTCCCCACATTTTCAGTTCCTCAGCATGTCCTATGAGTGTTGCTCTCTGTCTCTCCTCACTGCCACTTGCCCTCTTATATCTTATACTGCAACCTCACTGAGCTCCTTTTCATACTTGAGATGAGCCGTGGACTTGCTTTCCACTTGGTCTTTGAAAAGGAGGTTCCCTTTGCCTGGAATACTCTGACCACATCCCATCTGTTACTGTCTTCTGCTTAAATCCCGTTTCCACTGGGAGTCTTCCCCCCACCCATCCTCTTCTGGACCAGGTTAGTCGCCTCTGCTCAGCAGATCCATAATGCCCCATACTTCCCCAAGTGCAGGGTCCCTCCCACCCTGATCCAAAGGGGATACCTGTCAAGGTCCCCCAGCGGATGCCTGAAACCACAGGTAGTACTGAACCTTATATACACTGTTTTTTTTCCTATCAATACACACCTATGATAAAGTTTAATTTATAAATTGGGTATAGTAAGAAACTAACACCAATAACTAATAGTAAAATAGAACAGTTATAAGAGTATACTGTAATAAAAGCTGTGTAAATATGGTCTCTCTCAAAATATCTTATTGTACTATACTCACCCTTCTTGTGATGATGTGAGATGATAAAATGCCTGTGTAACAAGATGAAGTGAGGTCAATGATGTACACACTGTGATATACCGTAAGGCTACTACTGACCTTCTGACCGTATTTCAGGAGGATCTTCTTCCTGACCAAGGTTGACTGCCACTAACTGAAAGTGTGGGGAACTGAAATCACGGAACAAAACTGCAGATAAGGGAGGACTACTCTATAGCATTTATTTTGGAGACTTGTTTGTTTATCTAACTCCTCCATTCTTAGCTCCTTAATACAGGGACTCTATCCATCTTGCTCATTAGTATATCCCTGGCACTCAATAGTGTGGAAGGATGGAAGGAAGATAGACAAGAAATGAGCAAGGGAAGAACTGACGAAAAATAGAATAAGAAAGGTGCTTGGTAAAAGGAGTCCATCATTATCACTATTCCTGGCACAAGAGGTTCCAGAAGGAGGTTCTTGTAAATTAAGGCATTTTACCTCCTGGGAAGGCGATCTGAGGGTGGAGCACCCCCTGAACTCAGGATGAAGAGATCCTTGCTCACATTACTTGAAGATGAGGCTGTATGTGAAGTAAGGGATTTCCCTCCGCCTCCCTCTGTTGGTGTGTGAGGTAGCTGCAAAAAGCCATTGACTATATACTTTGGGGAAGTTGCTTCCTTTCTTTGAGGCTTAGTTTGGTCATGTATGACATGAGGGGATTACACAGGACAATGTCTAGGAGCTCTTCCAACTCCAACATAGTTTGATTTTACCTTGTAATCTACTCCTTTCCTCCTTAAGACTTATGCATCCCATTTATTGCTTTCTTCCCCTTGCCTCTCCCACCCTAACACTCTAAGTGTATTCATTAGTGGGGAAAAATAAGGGTTGAAATGTCCGGGGAAACGTAGACAAGAGCGTATAGGTTATCTTTTCTATACTTTGGTCTTCATTCTACTGATTTCTATTTTCATAGGTTTTATTTGATCTTCCAGATAGTCCAGAATATTTTTAGAATGGCCCCAATTCAGGCCTAGTTTTTAATTTGGAGGTGTTAGTTTCAGCCACACCATCTATTGGCAATTCCACTGATTTTTTTTTTTTTTTTTTTGCCAGAAAATTTGGCTCTGGTCAGCAACTTCAGCCACATGTCCTGATGCAGATGAAGTATCAAAGGCACACAGGTCTTCAAATAAAATGTCAAAGACTTTAATGCATAGTGAATGACTTTAATGAATTCCATTGGAATGAGGCTGCCTGATGGCTCAGTCTTCCCAAGGCGCCATGTTAGTACATTTCTATGAATTTATCTCTCAGTTCCTGATACGGCTGGTTTCTTCCCATTGTTCATGTCTCATCTCAAATGTTACATCAAGCCCATTACTTTTCACTTTATCACATTGCTGTATTTCATTATTATCATAGCATTTATCAGTGACTGAAATTGTGGTGCTCATTTATCTGTTTATTCCATGTTTCTCCTTCACAAAAATATAAGCTCCATGGTAGGTGGGACTCTATGTGTCTTGTTCACTGCTTATACCCAGCGGTTAGGACAGTGTGTGCACAAAATAGATGCTTGAATAAACGTGTAGTTTACTCAGTCTATTCATCCAGTAACCTCAAATCTGCACTTCCATGTTATTACTATGGAAAATGAGTTGCTTAACAATCTTAAGGTTTTTAACATTGGAGTGGGTGGTCTTTTATGGGGTTTTCAATCTGATATTCTCTGCTTTCCAATCACATTACCTCTATTAGCTAGGTAATGCTATCTATATGGAAATTTTATCTCTCTCTCTAGCTCTATAGATATAGATATATACATATTTATATACATATTTGTCTACTGTATATGCATATATACATATGTATGTGTATACACACTTATATGCATATTTATCCTAAAATTCCTAATATTTGAAACAAACATGACTTACAGCAGTTGTTTACTTAAAATAATTACTTATTTAAATTCAAATTAGTTAACATACAGTGTAGTATTGATTTCAGGAGTAGAACCCAATGATTCATCACTTACATACAACATCCAGTGCTCATCCTAACAAGTGCCCTCCTTAATGCCCATCACTCATTTAGCCCTTCCCCACACTCCACACCCTTCCAGCAACCCTTGGCTTGTCCTCTATATTTATGAGTCTCTTATCGTTTGCCTCCCTCTATGTTTTTATCTTATTATTCCTTCCCTTCCCCTATGTTCATCTATTTGGTTTACTTTTTTTTTTTCAATTGGGGAATATTTTCTTAAAGGGAAAATCTTATGAGAAGGCCTGATATATATGAAATAAAATGAAGTCTACTGGAAGAAGTAATAATGGAAGGAGGAAGTTTATAGCTCTGCCCACTCTTTGGAATAACATTTCCTTCCTCAGGACTGCACTTTTGGATCACTCATTGTGGAGTAAGCCAACTGCAATACCATCAGGACACTCAAGGAGCCTATGGAGCCAACATGGAAGGAAACTAAATATCCCTGCCAATAGCCTGCACCAACTTGCAATGTGAGTGAGCTACCTTGGAGATGGATTTTCCAACTCCTGTCCAGTCTTTAGCCAACTGCAACCCTAGCCAACATCTGATTGCAACCTCATCAGAGATCTAACCAAGCAACTCCCAAATTTCTGACCTACAGAAAATGTGGAAGATGAAAAATGATTATTTCTTTCACAATCCAGAAAGTTTTAGGGTGATTTGTTACACAGTGTTGGGTAACTAGTATGATTTGTAGACAGTTCAATGGCAGAGTCAGGGTTTTTGACTCCAGGTCTGACTCTAGAGCCTATGCTCTTGGCCATGAATGCTCTATTTTCTTATATACTCATTTTTAACACAAAGTTAAAATAAAAGTTATGCAAGTATCTTACGAACTCCATGTCACAGATGAGAAAATGAGGCATAGAGAGGTTAAAAATGAATGGATGAATCCAAAATTTCAAGTCAAGTGGTCTAATTCCAAGACCTGTAGTCTTTGTCATTATGCTAAACTATTGTCATAACCAGAAAAAAAAAACTTTTAGGAAAATCAATCTGGAGTTGGAATGTCAGATAGAATGGAAAGGAAAGAGCTGAAGAAAATAGTTATTTGAGGGAAATCAAGACCTGTGCCACAGAGAGTGACTACTAAATTATTTTCCAAAATATCTTTGATACTAATATTGGCTACTGAAAATTTGGACGGGAAGGTCATTGTCTATAACTATAAGGCATTTCTCATATTGCAATAATCTCTACTCATTGGTAAATATTTGAGAAGGAAATTAACCATGGTCATTTCCCAATGTGGCCTGGCAAATGATGGGAGTTAGGCCAGTTGAAATTTGCTTTCAGTATTCATTATAATGTTTAGTCTCTGTCTTCCTGCAGCACTTCAATATTTATTTTTATATGTACCACTGTTTTTAAAAAAGGAAGGAGAGTGAACCAAGATTTCTGCCTTTGAAGTAAGCTAACAAATCAGTGATAATTGAGACAAGAAATCCTAGTGTAGGAAGAGAGAACTGATTGTGCTCTGTCCTTGGTAGAATTTTGAGTCATTCATGCCGTATAGTGTCTAGAGAGTTCTAGTGAGTCATGCATTGCTAACTATGGAAGAAAAATGTATTTTCTAAAGCTGTCTGTTATTACTCATGTCTTTCACTTGGCATCAGCAGATGCTGGTACCCTATTGACTGTGATCTAATAGAAAGTTTCTCAGGGGCAGACAGATCCAACACAATTTCCCTCTAACTCTGATAAATTTGGCATAGTTCTTTTATTTGGCTTGCAAGATGTTTGCATTAACATTGTGACTTATTTTTGGCTTGGTGTTAAAAGGATTGTTTAGTAACAAAATGGAGCATTTGGATTTTGTGGCAGCCGGGAGGAATGCTCTCATCTTACAATGAAACAACTGAACAAATGTTCTTTACAGTGATTCATTCCTCACGCGGGAAAAATTTCTTTTTATATATATTCTCTCTCTATTGGGTACATGAAGCCATTTTACCCTCAATATTTAGGCAGAATTTCCAGTGAGGAATTTGGGAACAATATCTGTAAATTATAAAGATAGGCTCTGTTGCAAAAGGAACAGGATTGAAACTATAGGATTGAATGTTAGGAACCACTTGGGTTCTATTCCTGACGGGACCAGGGTTTGCGTATAACCTTGAGCTGTTCACTTAATCTTTTTTTAAACTTGGGTTTTCTGTCTGAAATAGACAGAAAATTGCTTACCTATTTAGCTAAGGCAGAAACAATTTCCTGATAGGAAGGTGACTCAGCAGCCTGGGGAGGCTGTATGGCTTCTTGTCCTGGAAGTCTTCAGGGAGACAGAGGCGGCCAGCTGCCTGGATGGATTAAAGTGCGGTGCTTGAAGACTGGAGACCAGACCACGCAAATGAATCCTGGCATTTAGAAACAGTAAAGAGACTGAGTCACGGAGGGCCTGTTATTTGCCAGGCACTGTGCTGGATCCTGGGAGCCAGCGGTGAACCAGACACGCCAAAAGTCTCTGCCCTTATGAAGTATATTGTTGAGTCTGCTCTGTGCATGTTTGCAATTATTCAGAGAGAGGTTCTATGATTTGATTATCTGGACCTGAGGTTTATTTTATTTTATTTTATTTTATTGTTTTTATTTTGGGACCATGCAAGATCACTGCTCAGATACAATCATAAGAGTCTTATGAAAGAGGAGTCTAATATGGTATGGGGATACTGTTAAAACAGACCCTGTTAAGACAGAGCATGACCCAGCAGTTCAGATGGGAGCAATAGATTCGTGTTGGCATTGTCCATTATCTGAGATGAGAGTATGGGGAAATTTTAAAATGCCTTGTGTGGACTTACAGGTCCGAGTTATAGGCCCACTCTCCACTGCTCCCAGAAGGGCTTCTCACCAATCCGATGGTGTCCAAGTTGGGTGATGATTTGATGGGTCTGTGGCAGTTGAACAAAGGATTCTGAGCACACGAGCTGCTTCTGATCTACAGACAGCAGGACATCCAGTGGTAGTGTTCAGGGAGTGAGGGTATCCTTGTCTTGTACCAGCATGTTGTTTCCAGCTCAGATTCTTACAGAGCAATGGTTCTTCCTCCTATAAGAAGTTTGAAATGTCCCTTCTCTGGACATTGTAGGTGTTGCTCCCTCAGGGAGCATGCAGCTTCAAGGTGCCGAGATGAGGGGCAGAGAGAACACTGCAGAACCACTAGAGGGGTCCTTTGAGCAGATGTCAACCCTCTGTGATTTCTCAAGTCCTTCAGTGTTATTGGCTCATCTGTTCCATTACAATTTTTAAATTAAAATCGTTCAAGCTCCTATCCTACTTATGGTGGGGGGAAGGATATTTCAGTCTTGAAATATCTCTCATGATTCTTAAGGGTTTACATTTCTTCAAGTCATTTCTGAATCAAAGTTTCTCATTCAACTGACTTCTTTATTACCACTTTAAAAAAACCTGAAAAATAACTGACATACAATATTGTATTCATTTCAGATGTACAACACCGTGATTTGGTATTTATATACAGGACAAATTCTGTCCCCATACAAAGTTGTTACAATATTATTGACTATGTTCCCTATGCTGTACCTTACATAAGATTACATCTTATTTATTTTGTAACTGGAAGATTGTATATTTAATCCTCTTCTCCTGTTTTATCCATCTCCCTACCTCCTCCCCTCTGGCAGCCATCAGTTCATTCTCTGTATCTGTGAGTCTGTTTCTGTTTTGTTTTGTTTGTTTTTTAGATTCCACATATAAGTGAAATTATACAGTATTTGTATTCTCTGTTTGACTTATTTCACTTATCATAATACCCTCTCGGTCCATTCACGTTGTCACAAATGGCAGGGTTTCATTCCTTTAATGGCTGAGTAAAAGCCCATTGTATATATACCTTTTTTCTTTATCCATTCACCTATTGATAGACCTTTAAGTTACTTCCATATCTTGGCTATTGTAAATAATGCCACAATCAACATAGGAGTGTATATGTTTTATTTTGAATTTTGTTTTCATTTTCTTCAGGTAAATATCCAGAAGTAGAATTATTGGATTGTATAGTAGTTCTATTTTTAATTTTTAGAGGAAACTCCATGCCGTTTTCTGCACCAATTTACATTGCTACCAACAGTGCATGAGGGTTCTCTTTTCTTCTCGTTCTCATCAATACTTGTTATGTTTTGTCTTTTTGGTATTAGCCATTCTGACAGGTATGAGGTGATATCACATTGTGGGTTTTGATTTGCTGACATTTAATGACATTGAGCATTTTTCATGGTCCTGTTGGCCATCTGCATGTCTTTAGAAAAATATTTTTTCAGATCTTCTGTCCATTTTTTAATCAGATTATTTTTCTGATATTAAGTTGTATGGGTTCTTTATATATTTTGGATGTTAACCCTTTATTGGACATATTGTTTGTAAATATTTTCTCCCATTCAGTAGGTTGCTGTTTTGTTTTGTTGATGACTTCCTTCTCTGTGCAAAAGCTCTTTAGTTTGATGTAGTCCCATTTATTTTTTGCTTTTGTTACCCTTGCCTGAGGAGGCAGATCTAAAACATATTGCTAAGACTGATGTCAGAGTTTATTGACTATAATTTCTTCTAGGAGTTTTGCTTTCAGGTCTTACATTTAAGACTTTAATCCATTTTAAGTTTATTTTTGTGCATGGTCCAGTTTCATTTTTTTTTGCATGTAGCTGTCCAGTTTTCCCAACACCATCTGTTGTAGGGACGATGCTTTCCCCATTGTATATTCTTGCCTCCTTTGCTGTAGCTTAATTGACCATACAAGCATGGATTTATTTCTAGGCTCTATTCTGTTCCATTGATATATGTGTCTATTTCATCACTACTCTTATCATTCTCTACACATGTTGTCCACCTCTTCAATGTTATACCATATTAGGAACTGCCAGATTCCTTCACACCCTGAAAAACCACTGAACCACGGCAGTGAGAGAGACTACTTCACGGCAAACAACCTAAAACCAGTATCAATTAATCCTGAACTTAGAAGTCCTTGGGTCATTCCTGCTCAAGTATATTTTTTAGTGTCTCTGTCCTCCACAAGCCTCAAGTTTTCTCCACTTGGCTGAACTTTTGTCCCTAAAGCTCAGCTTCCCTCTCACACCATGATTCTAAGTAACTTTATTCTTTCTTGTCCTCATCCCCAAACTCAGCTCTGGGCCTTGTATCAGAGAGCTGGGAGAAATTCATTAAGCTACTCAGACAAACTCATCTGTCCTGGAACTCAAAGCACTATTGCTGTCTTCCCTTTAATAAGGTCAAAGACTTAGGTGTGGCTTCCTTTCTCATGGGTTTCTGTACATGGAAGGAAGTAGGAAAGTAGGAATTGGTCCTTCCTCTGGGATGATTATGCCACCTTAGTGCCCCTAGAAAAGCAGAATGTTTTCCATTTTTACTACACAAGGACAAAGGCAGTCAGCATTTTGTAAAGCACATTGATAGGAAAGTAAGAGATCCCCAGAAATCCACTGGAAAAGATTCAGCACTTACAGGAGGAGTCTTGGCCAGTTTCATAAGCAAAAAAAAAAAAAAAAAAAAAAAAAAAAAAAAAAAAAATTAGCATCACGATCTCTGAAATAAAAAGTGGGCATTCTAGCAAGCAACACATGGCTCAGGGCAAGATGGCAGGAGTAAGACACACACACAGGGCTTCTCTGGGAGCAGAACAAGAGGGATCATGGTGCTGGGGTGGCTCAGTCAGTTGAGCATCTGACTCCTGATTTTGACTCAGATCATGATCTCACGGTTATGAGATAGAGTCCTGTGTTGGGCTCTGTGCTGGGCGTGGAGTTCCCCTCTCCATTTCCCATCTCCTTCTGCCCTTCTCCCCTGTTTGTGGACTCTCTCTCTCCAAAAAAAAAAAAAAAAAAAAAAAGGGGAACAAGAGGGATCCAAACTGGACTAAAAATCACTCCTTCAGCCAAGCCCTGAGGAACCTTGAAATCAATATCAGAATCTCCTCTAGGCTTACACATATAAGTATTTAGAGTGAACTGTGTCTCATTCTCATTGTGCTTTCATTATCAGCAAGTAGTCTGCTTATCTTTGTATGGGTCTCACCTGTCAAGAGGTAGCAGCATCCTTTACAGAGTGCTGTCTTAACTAGGCTTATTTATACATTTTTTAAAGTGTTTTTATTTATTTTTGAAGGAGAGAGAGAGAGAGAGAGAGAGAGAGAGAGCATGAGTGGGGGAGGAGCAGAGAGAGAAGGAGACACAGAATCTGAAGCAGGCTCCAGGCTCCGAGCTGTCAGCACAGAGCCTGATGCAGGGTTAGAACTCACGAACTGTGAGATCATGACCTGAGCCAAAGTCAGACGCTCTACAAACTGAGCTACCCCAGGCTTATTTATAAAGTCTTATTTATTTATAAAATATATATGTATATATATATTTTAATAAGTATATTAAGGCACCCCTGGGCTTATTTATAAAGACAGAATCCTATAGTCAGGCTGGAACTTTGCAGCCAGCAGTTTGGAGAAGGAAATATGATAAAGTATAGCATTTAAAAAACAAAAAAATATATATTTTCAGAACAGCCATGTATTCGGTGTTCTCTTTCCAGTGGTGTAGGAAAGCCTTCTTATTTTTCTTATGTCATATAGAATGCAAGTTCCAGGGAAGAATGCACATAGATGAAACAGGAGGAATGTTTGTTGGAGTAGCGGTGTATTACATGGCCCTCTCCATAGACGGCTAACCCCATGGCTGTTTGCTTTCTTCCAGGCCAGCAGGAGAATATTTATCTGCTATTTCACCTTCTGTTAAAAGGCATGCAAGGATATTATCTCTTTGAGTTAACTCAGTGTCGACTGATTAGGAACCTATCACAGTAGTGATAGCCCAACATATTCACTGCTCTTGCCCGTGCACAAGGGAAGGGGATTATAACTAGATCTGTATATCAGGGGGTAGGAATTTGGGGACCATCTTAGAATTCTGCCTACAACAAAATGGTGACTTTCATCTTCGAGAATGTGAATATATGGGAATAAAAGAAATAAAATCTCATATCTCGTATCAGGGGTCAAATATCAAACTTGTACTGAGTCTTTATTCTATGTCTTTCTGTTTGTTTTCCTGCTTTGGTTTCCAGATAACAGAACACTCTTTCACTTGAATTTGGTTTTTTAGATACCACACAGAGAATTTACTAACCAGTGGTCATAGGAATTCTGGTGTTCTCGGCGATTATATTTCTCAATGAGAAGAACTACTACACGCTCTAGTTCACATGTTATTCTTCTATGAATTTGATTAATGTTAATCAGCACCCTAGAGTCAAACTGTCTCTAGACATACCAACAGAACTGACTCTCTAGCCATAAAGTTGAGGACTGCACTCAAAATGTGATGACCAAGGGAATTGTCATCCTCCTAGACCTGAGTGGCTCCCAGCCTAGACAACAGCTTTGTCTCAACTTTCTCTTACTGCAGCATGTTGGATTGATAACATGCTTTGAGAAGGCAGTGTCAGTGACCTTAATGCTCTGAGCCAGAATCATCTGGTGGCACAGGCTGACATAGGAATATGTTTTTCAGCTGAAATGAGCAAGCGGCTGCAGCTGTCACCACAGCAACGGTGTGGCTGAAACCCTTGGGAGCCTTCAGCTGACGGGTAAGGGCAGCTGTGAGGATGGCTTCCGTTGGAATTAATAGTGGCTAACTTTTAGGATTAGGCTGCTGGGAATCCTTTATGTTTTTTCTAGTAAACATAAGCATGCACTATGATTGTTCTTCAACATGAAACACTTCTTTTGGCTCTTATGCTGTATTTCCACTTTTTTTCTTCTTCTGGATTTTATAAATGCTAAGTAAATCTTCATAATACCAACCCCCCCCTCCACCCACAATTTAAAGGATGGGAGAAAGAGGAAATAAGTGAAGATGCTGCTTTGGGCTGCAGGAAAACATGGGTTTTATCTAATTTTCATTTCTGCATTCCTGAATTTTTCCTTTAGTATCTATCTATCGGGCTGAGCTTCTCTCCAGATTGAAAGAAAGGCAAAGTAAGATGCTAAGGGGAAAAGAAGTGAACTTGAGTTATTTTGATTGACTAGGAAGTCAGGTTTTTTTAATGACTATTATTTCTCACACTATGAATATACCATAGTCAAGTCAAGATGATAAAGCTTAAGTTCACATTAGGAACCCAAGACTGGGAAACAGCCCCGTGTAGAATGTTTATCATACAATTCAGCCATGTATTCATAGCTTTCGATAATGGCCTATTGTCGGGAAAAAAAGGAGGATAAATAAGACAAGATTGTGAAGTGATCTGAGACTGGTGAGAGCAGAATTATATGACGATAAGCAATATTAAACATTTTTAAAATATGTATGATGTAAATCATAATCTAATTATGATTGGGCTCAATAGAAAATAAACTTTTCCTGTAGCTTTGTTGAGGTAAAATTAGCAAATAAAAACTGCATGTATTTAAGTTGTACAGTGTGGTGTTTTGATACATGTGTGCATTGTGCAATGATTGTCACCATCAAGCTAACCAACATACCCATCACTTCACATAGTCACCATTTTGTGTGTGTGTGTGTGTGGTGGGAACACACAAGATCTACTTGCAGCAAATTTCAAGTGTATAATAGTGTATTTATCAACTGTAGTCACCATATTATACATTAGAACTCTAGAGATGAAGCTGGAATCTTAACCACTTGCTTATTGATTGCATTTAGAGCTCAGTCACAACATCACCTGCCTGGTTGTTGAGGTGGGGTAACTCCAGATAAATGTGAATAAAATACGATTGGCTTCTCTAGGAATTATTCAAATTGTTACGACAATTTAAAGGAGGACAGGTTTGAAATGAAAGACGAGGTTTATTGATGGTATTTATCACATGCAGATATAAGGCCATAGACTGGGTTGAGGTGTCATTTTGGTGAAACAGACTGTGGCCACATATTTGGTGTGTGGTACCAAATGTGGTGTGCAATTTAAGGCAAATAGTAGGATTTTCCTTGGGGTAATCATTCCACTAAGGTGTAATTTTTTTTCCTCACAAATACGTATGAGTAACTGAGTTAAAGTCACACATTTCTTTGCATCAGACCTTCCCAGGGTCTTTCCCGTGTGTTACAGAATGTTTGTGCCCCGCCCCCATTCATATACTGAAACCCTAACTCCCAATATAATGGTATTTGTAGGTGAGAACTTTGGGAGATAATTAGGTTTAGATGAGATCATAAGCATGGGGACACCAGATGGGATTAGTGTCCCTATAAGGGAAGGAAGGTTACTAGAGCTCTTTCTTTCCACCCTGTGTGGACACAGTGAGGAGGCAGCTATCTGCCAGTCTGCTGGGCCAGGAAGAGAGCTCTCACAAGGGAACTGAATCAGCTATACTTTGATCTTGGACTTCTCAGCTTCCAGAACTCTGAGAAATAACTTACTGTTGTTTAAGCCACCTAGTATATGGGGTTTTATTATGGCATCCTGAGCTAAGACACTGATGTCTACTATGATACAATGTTTACTCTAAATTTCCAGAGGAATATGTAATATTTAGTGTTTTTCAATCTTATTTGAATAAGGATTCTTTTTTCTCAGAGTATCTGGGGGAAGGTGTGGGAAGGATTCTCCTTAGATGAGACAAGAAAGGCCCCTGTCCTGGATCTATGCTTTAGAGACCCCAGTACGGCCCTCCTTTGGCTGTGCCCCTTTCTACAGGGCCATGGGGATATTTATACTGAGAATCACAGTTCATCCCTATATATCATGCTCTGGGCCTGCATGCCCTTCTATTCTGGCTTGACCTCCTGAGAGTGGACTCCACTTTTACCAAAGCCTAGGGATGTCCAAGGGGCAGTCATTTCTGGGGACTTGGAGACAAAGTTTGGATGTGTGGACTACTGTATCTACACGTGATGACTTTCTTGTGTGGTCTGGAGCCAAGAATGGAAAGAGAGGGGAGACGATGGGACCGATTTTATCCTCCATGATCAAGTTCCAGTGCAGAATGCTGTGGAGTCTAAGAATCTTAAATTTGAACCTGTCCTTCCAAGTTGTTATGAACATATATTTGCAAAGGTAGGAGGATACTTTATTTAATAGTCTGCTGGTTTGATTTATTACTTAAAAATATTTAGACATATAGTAGGTAGGTCTCTATTTGTATGTAACTTCAAGCCCTACAAAATTTAGGAGACCCTAGGCTGTTGTACCCTGGGACACAAGTCTGAGAAGTTTGCTCTAAGCTTTACTCTACTGTGTTACTCATCTACTACTTTATTTTATCTACCTGTGGCAGCTGGAATTATCCACACTGAATACTATGCAAGAGGGGAGGTTTTATATATCAAAGTGGAAGGATTCCAAGTTGTAAACTGAGTAACTCAGTGCATTTAGCAAAGTGTTTGGCACACAGAAAGCTCTTGACAGACATTCAGATATTTTCACTACATATTTTAGATTTTTTACTATCATTATTAATATTATTATCTTGCTTCAAAGTTGAACATTGCTGGTCATTAGGTGACAATGGCTATTGTATAACACAGTGTGTCTTCTTTGCCTGGTGAGAAGTAGGCTCAGCTGGAAACAGCTTCCGGCTCCCTCAGGCTACCTCCGCCTGAAGTGCAGGTGATTTACCTCTGCAGCTGTGGGGAAGCATCAGCCTGCAACTTTACCCTTCCATGCAAAGGGGCCTAGAGTCTGGTATGAATGCAGGCCTTGTCAGGTGCTAGAAGTGAGCCACAGACAGGAATGATGGCCTTGATATTTTCACTTCAGAGAGACAAGGGTGAGTCTCCAACACCAGGGCCAGGCAGAAATTCTCACCTATGTGTTAAAAGTGTGGACTTCACAATACCTATTAACTGAGAGAGGGCCAATATTTTAACCATTGCCATCAATTAACATAAGCATTCATTTGTTGGTCTTAGCAGAGAGGAGGGTCCTGATGGAACTGGAGAAAGAAGATTACATTTCAAGGAAAGGAAGAGAGAGTGGATAGTATGGAGCAGTGATTCTCAAATGTTAGCATGCAATAGAATCACCTGGAGGCCTTAGGAAAACACAGGTTACTGGACCCCTACACCCAGAGCGTCTGACTCAGTAGTCCTGGAGTGAGGCCTGAGAACTTTCATTTCTAACAAGTTCCCAGGTGATGCTGATGCTGCTGGTTTGGGAGAGCCACTGATCTGGAGCTCTGGGCACTGTTTTGAATGGCTATAGTTTTGGGAATAAAGAGACAGACATGGGGCAGGATAAAGCACAAATGATGAATGTGGCCCATTTCCTAGCTTAGCCTGGGAAAGTGGCTTTCAAGTCTCTTGTCTTATTTAGTGTTTGATTATTGCTGCTCTGGAGCAAAACCTCTCTTAGCTGCTAGTGCTTGATGCATAGTGGGTGCTCAATCAACATTTGTTGAATCAAGTGTTGCTCAAACAGAATTCCCAGAGATCAAGGAATTCGCACAAATACAAAATTAATAGGCATATCTACTGAAAAGTTAATTTGTCTGGCACCTCCAGATAATGAGATGGGTTTATTAAATAACTAAAGTCAGGGCCTTTCTAAAGGGTGAAAAGCCTTGGGCAACTCAGTCAGTGTGGGTTCCTAAGATAATCAATCGCACTTGAAAGGAGACACTGTCAGCAACTTTCATAGGCCCCTTGGGTTATCTTTATTCAAGACAGAAATTTTAAAATTGAATTTTAATAATGTACTAAAATAGAAGAGTGAGATACAGCACCACCGTGGAGCCTAGGACAGCTGCATCCATTGCCCCACCCAAGGGATGGCTCTAATTGGAATATACCATTTAAAACATCAACCTCATTAAAAAAATTTTTTTTTAATGTTTATTTATTTTTGAGAGAGACAGAGACAGAGTATGAGCCAGGAAGGGGCAGAAGGAAAGGGAGACAGAATCTGGAGCAGGCTCCAGGCTCTGAGCTGTCAGCACAGAGCCTGACACGGGGCTCAAACTCACCAACTGCAAGATCATGACCTGAGCCAAAGTCGGATGCATAACCAACTGAGCCACCCTGGCACCCCCAACCTCATTTTACTTTAGCCATTTTAGGGCCTAATATAACGGAAGTTTATTTTATGCTTCATAATAATCCAGTGCAGTTGTAGGTCAAGCGGAGGTGGTGTGTGTGTGTGTGTGTGTATTGGGAGCAGGAGGCAGGAGGTACTTATTCTGACGAAGCTCTGCCATCTTCAGTGCTAGCTTTCCAAGGTCACCTTGAATGTCAACATTCAGGTAGCAGAGGAGTACCAAACATGAAGGCTTGTGACTGGGAATCTTAAGTTGATTAACATCACTTGAGTGCACTTTCCTTCAGCTAAGGGTTTAATTACCTAGCTGCATCTAACTGCAAAAGTGGGTTCAAAATATAGTTTTTGGGGGCACCTGTGTGGTTCAGTCAGTTAAGTGTCCGACTTTGGCTCAGGTCATGATTTCACAGCTCGAGCCCTGTGTCAGGCTCTGTGCTGACAGCTCAAAGCCTGGAGACTGCTTCAGATTTTGCATCTCCCTCTCCCTCTGCCCCTCCCCCGCTCATGCTCTGTCTCTCTCTCTTTCAAAAATAAATAAATATTAAAAAAAAAAGAAATATAGCCTTTTGCTGGGCAGTCCCTTCTCAGTGGCACCTTTACACAATGGAAACAAAGCACAAATATTTGGTATATAGAGAGCTCTGTTGATACAAATGGAAATCTTAAAATTTATGATTCCTGTTCCTGATACATAGGAGGTAATCTTTTCATGAAAATTTAGTGCAGTGTTTCCCAGCGTTGATTCCTAGTTAATCTAATTCTGTGAGGTGTTCTTTCTTTTAAAATTTATTTTTAATGTTTTTATTTATTTTTTTGTGACAGACAGAGCATGAGCAGGGGAGGGGCAGAGAGAGAGGGAGACACAGAATCCAAAGCAGGCTCCAGGCTCTGAGCTGTCAGCACAAAGCCTGACATGGGGCTGGAACTCACAGACTGTGAGATCATGGCCTGAGCTGAAGTCGGATGCTTAACCGACTGAGCCACCCAGGCACCCCATGTGAGGTGTTCTTAAAACAAAAATAAACAAGACAAAAGTTTTGTCACCTGGGTGCCTCAGTAGGCTGAGTGTCTGACTCTTGGTTTCAGCTCAGGTCTTGATCTCAGGGTCATGGGTTTGAGTCCTGCATTGGGCATAAAGCCTACTTAAAAAAAAGAAAAGAAAGTTTAGGAAACACAGCATGTCATATTTTTCTCTTAGAAAACCATGACATGCTGGGGTGTCTGGTGGCTCAGTCCGTTAAGCGTCCAATTTAGGCTCAGGTCATGATCTTGCAATTCATGCGTTTGAGCCCACGTTGGGCTCTGTGCTGACAGCTCAGAGCCTGGAGCCTGCTTTGGATTCTGTGTCTCCCTCTCTCGGCCCCTTTCCCACTCATGCTCTGTCTCTCTCTGTCTCTCAAAAAATGAATAAACATTAAAAAAAATTTAAAAAAAAGAAAGAAAACCATGACATGCTTTAGCATCCTAAGGGGTATGAAAAGTTGTAAAGAAACTATTTTAATTTAATTCAGTATTTTTTGCACTTATTACCATAGAACCTTTGTTTTAGCAACATGTATTGCTATCCTGCAGATCTAGGGTCATCATTAACTGTCAGTGATTGTCTTCTGCTCTGACATAGTTGAGAAGCTATTGACACAGGTGGGTTGTTTCCCTCACACCAGATGACCTAGACTATTACTGGTTTGAATTTGTCTGTCTTTTTTCTTCTCTTTTCTTTTTAAAATTTGTGTTTGTATTTCTTCCATTTCCCTCTTATTTTGGGTTATTAGGCTCTCCCTTTTACATAGCTAGTGATTTTCCTCTTAGTGTTTCTCCCACCCTGGCCCTCTCCTTGGATTCTTCTAATCTTCTTTGGGCTAAGTCATCAAGCTTGCCTGAATATATTAAAAATAAACTTCTATCAACATACAATTTATTGCAATAGACAATAATATACAACAAGTATACAATATGATAAATATCATTATGATGGCAACCATATTAGAATATCTACATGTATCAAAGGAACAGGATGTACACCTTAAATTTATGCAATGTTACATGTCAAATATATCCAGCTTAAGAAACAAACTTCTAAGAGAGTCTTGCAGTGATTGGGGATGTATTTCTTTTGAGTAAGTTACTAGGCTTAAGTCGATATATTTTGCAAAATCTATTTTATTGTTCTGATGTTTCCTCCTTACTTCCTGTTTCTTGCTTCTCTTCTAGAAAGAAGAGTTCTGAGAAGCTGAAGCAAGTAATACTCTTCTCACATGGTCAATAGACCCAGTTTCTTCCCAGTAACACAGGGGTACTCAAGACAGAAGTCAACCAACCTCACCTCCAACAGGTCTTACCGTTGATTCCTCCATAATTCCAACTCCCAAATAGGGAACGCTTGTAGATATTAATTGTATTTTAACATGGTGACTCTTTTAATTCATCTCAGATTACTTAAAAGAATGGATTTGGAAAATACACGGTCACTCTTTCATGTGTTCTTCTTCATCTTTCCCTGGTGTGTCTAGAGGTGTGAGGTGAGAAAATAAAATATTTTGTGGGTGACAGACTTGTAGTTCTGTGCTTCATTGTAATCTAGCCTACGTTTTCTATCCAACACAGGGTCAAAAAAACAAGCTTAGGGAAAAGAAGGAATGAGCTGTGTTCGTTTTAGGTATTTAATAGTTCTTTGTTGGTTTGCATGCTGAAGGATGTCTGACTACTGTTATATATTTATAAAGAAAATTTCTTAAGGGTTGCAGAGACTATTTGATCCCAGTACGTGGGGAAGCCTGCTGGTTCTCGCTGCTTCTGAGGAGGAGTGTATATTTTAGCTTCTTACACACTGCACTGTCTATGATTTAAGAGTTTCAGATGACAGGAAGAGAAAGAAAAACTTGTGTTCTTTTCTATCAGGTATTCTTAGAAATGCCGATTCATTTTTCTGAAGTATATATAGCACAAGTTAACGAGAAAATGAGTCACTTCCAGCCCTGCGTGGGAACCGTGACACTAGTAACACAGCTTACTTACTGTAGCTTGAAAGCAACATCCTCTGAGTTTTTTTAGGTTACAGTTGGATTACCAACCTGAGAGAGCAAACCTATGAAGAGGGCTTACACCTCAGCCCAGTTTAGGGCTGTCGGCAAAGTTAATTGGACACATGTTTAATAACAATATGTGTGAGTGTTATTGTGCTGAATGGTAATTAGGTAGAAATGGTACTTAGTCCATATAGAGGCCTGTTTTGTCACGGTCAAACCATGCATTTCTAGAACTCTGGCGGGTGTCACATCCTTCAACCCCTGTGGAAGAGAACCAGAACTGGACACTCGTTCAACACTGAAGATAAAATTTTATTTGAACCCCCACCCCCACCCCCACCAAACTATTGCAATAGGGATAAAGAGACTCAGTATAGAACTGAGCTCAGTACTGGGTACAGCATGGGCAAGTGGGGCTTTATAGCCAAGGAGCAGGGTGGGGGCAGAGGTCAGGATGGAAAATCACTAGGAGGAAACCTCAGGGGTGAGGAGGCATTCTGGCTAGACCAACTTGGTAAGATTCTTGCTGAAAGCAGGCCAGGATGATTAGATACTGAGGATAGGGGATAAAGAATTTGACCAGATATTGGGGGGTAATCTTACTAAATGGATCTAGCAGGATTTTTGCTAAAACTCGTGATACACAGATAGACACATAAGCCCAATGGTTGGAGCCTAGCTGAGATGAAAGTCTGAGGAGCCTGACCAAATTTGGTCAAGAAGATCATCTTTGTCACCCCTATATCCTATCATTTTTCCCGTCTCAGTTCTCTTCTCTCCAAGCCACTTAACCTGCACCTGCTGCCAGTCCCCAGTCTCTGCCCCAATCCAACTGCAAGCAGAAGGAATCTCAAGGATGGCAGACTGATTTCAGAGATGCCTGCTCTTGGTGGGCAGGGGCTACCAGCAGCTCAGAGTGAACAGTCTGGGTCTGGGCTGGGTAGGACAGAACACTCTGGGACAGGAAAAGAACCTGCAGCTAGCTTGCCTTGGGACAGGACGTGATTTATGAAGCCTAAGATTTGTATCATTTATGAAAATATATGACCATGGGAACAGCTTGCTAGGGCTTTGGAAGAGGTCTGTGCAAAGGAGAGCTAAAACTTAGCTTCCTGGTGAATCTCCCACTGACCAAGCCACAAGCATTCTCTGATCCAGCACTCCAGATCTCAATGGCCCATTTGTTCTCGCCACCACTCCAACTTTGTTTTTGTTTTTTTAATTTTTTTAAACATTTATTTATTATTGAGAGAGAGAGAGAGAGAGACAGAGCGTGAGCGGGGGAGGGGCAGAGAGAGAGGGAGACACAGAATCCAAAGCAGGCTCCAGGCTCTGAGCTGTCAGCACAGAGCCCAATGTGGGGCTCGAACCCACGGACCGTGAGATCATGACCTGAGCCAAAGTCGGATGCTCAACCGACTGAGCCACCCAGGCGCCCCCCAACTTTGTTTTTTTAACAATAAAATTTTTATTTTTAAAAATTAATTTATTTTTATATTCAGTATAATTAATTTACAGTGTTATATTAATTTCAGGCATACAAAATAGGGATTCAACAATTCTATACATCACTCAGTGCTCATCACAATAAGTGTACCTTAATCCCCTTCACCTATTGCACACCACCCCCCCCACCCCGTACTTCCCCTATGGCAACCACCAGTTTGCTTTCCGTATGTAAGAGTCTGTTTTTTTGTGTGGTGTCTCTTTTTTTCTTTTGTTCATTTGTTTTGTTTCTTGAATTCTACATATGAGTGAAATCATATGGTGTTTGTGACCACTCCAATTTTTCAATATTTTTCCCTTTATGGCTAGTGCTTCTTGTGTCCTACTTAAGAAATTTTTGCTTATCAAGATGAGATCTTTTTGTATTTTCTTGTAAAAGCTAAATTGTTTGACACTTAGATCTATACCCCATCTGGAATTGAACTTTTTGTGTTGTGTGATAGATACAACATAGCAGTAGATTGTAGTAGAGATTCATTTTTTTCCCACACAAATATCCAGTTGACCCAGCACCATTTTTTAAAAGAATGAAATATCCTTTCTGCACTGCAGTACATAATCATCTTTATTTTATTAGGTAACCTAAGTTTCTGTATTCTATTCTTCTTCCATCAGTCTATTTGCCTCTACTTACACCAATAATACATGATTTTAATTACTAGAACTTTAAAAATAAGTCTTGATAGGGGAGCCTGTGTACCTCAGTTGGCTGAGCATCCAACTCTTGATTTCAGCTCAGGTCATGATTTCAGGTTGTGGGATCAAGCCCTAGGTCGGGCTCCATGTTGGGTGTGGAGATGACTGAGGATTCTCTTTCTCTCTCTCTTCCCTTCTGCACCTTTCCCGCTCATATGCGTGCACATGCACACTCTCTTTCTCTCAAAAATTAAAATTCTAAAAAAAAAAAGGCATAGTCTTGATATTTGTTAGTATAAGTCCTCTAGCTTTTGTTCTTCTTTTTCAAGATTATCGTGGTATTCTCAGTTTTTTACATTTCCTTATCAATTTTAGAATCAGCTTGTCAATTTACACACACACACACACACACACACACAGTCCCTACAGGAATTAAGATTGGGATTCTCTTAAACATACAGATCAATTTTGGGGAGAGATAGCATAGTCACAATTTTAATTCATAATTGAATTGAATTCAATTTAATATCTCATATTTCAATGAGGTATCTTACCATTGACTTAGATCTTTTAAAATTTCTCTCAATAATCTTTTTTAATTTTCAGTCGCATATATCTTATACATCTTTAGATGTGTTCCAAATATTTGATATATATTTGGTGCTACTGTAAAAAATTGTATGTTTTAATAATATTTTTCCTCTTTTTGATGATATGTAGAAATACAATTATTATATATTAACTTTTAAAGGTGTAACTTTGTTAAATTAATGTATTGTTTCTAATAGTTTGTAGATTCTTTTGGATTTTATATGTGCACACTCATGTCATCTAACAATAATGTATTTCTCTTTTTACAAAACTTTTGCCTTTTATTTATTTATTTTTGTATTTTACTGGCTAGGACCTCAAGAAAAGTGTTGAATCACCTTTTTTTCATTCCCACCTAGAGGAGGAAAGCTTGCAACAATATTGTTTAAATTTATGTTTGATGTAGGATTTTTGTAGATTTTTTAAAATCAAATTAGAGAAAGTTTATTTTATTCCTAGTTTGTTAACATTTTCATCCCATACAGGCATTGATAGGGGAGGAATTTATCAAATTCCTTTTCCACATCTATCAAGATGATTATAGTTTGTTTGTTTTAATCTGTAAATACTATGAACTGCATTGATTGATTTTAAAGTGTTGAACAACACTGGCATTCTGGGAATAAACTCTACTTGTTTGTGATATGGTACCTTTTTATGTATCATTGGATTCTCTTAGCTAATATTTTCTTTAGGCTTTTTGGGTCTATGTTCACTAGAATAAGTGGTTTGTAAATTCTGTCAGATTATAGAATCAAGTTATGCTGGTCTCATAAAAATTCCCTTTCTATTTTCTAGAAGCTGGTGCAGAATTTTTGTTAAATTGCTTGGAAGAATTCACAGGTAAATCCATCTATACCTACCTAAATACCCTAGGTATTTAGAAATTTAGTTAAGATTTTCCAGTTCTTCTGTCAGTTTTGGCAACATGTTCTTAAAGGATTTGTCTGCATGTCAAAATTGTCAAATTAATTGGCATCAAGTGTTTCATAATATATATAATGTGTTTTTAATGCCTTTTGTCATCCATTGAGTCTGTAATGACATCCTCTTTTTCATTCTTGATTTTAGTAATTTGTATTTTCACTCTTTTCCCCCCCTCAGTTTGCTAGAGGCTCATTTACTTTATTAGTCTTCCAAAGAACTAATTTTGCTTGCTGATTTTCTCTATTGCACATTTGTTTCTATTTCATTGATTTCTTATCATTATTATTTTATTTCCTACTTTCTCATTTGTTTACATTTGATCAGCTTTTTGGGAAAGAAGCATAGAACACTGACTTTTAGACTTCTTTTCTAACACATGTATGAAATATGTGTTAAATATGGCAATATATCTCCCTCTACCACTGCTTTAGTTATATTGCACAAGTTTTGCTATGTTCAGAATGTCATAAAAGTTATTATTTAGTTAAAACATTTTCTAATTTTGGGGATTCTAATTTGTGGGATTTCTTGTTTGCCCTTATTTAGAAGTGCATGGTTTGCTTCCCGAGCAGCTGAGATCATCTAGTTCATTTTGTTGTTAATTTTTATCATAATTTCATGTTAGAGAATAAACTCTTCATGATTCCAAGCCTTTGAAATTTGTTGAGGTTTCTTTGTGATCAATTTTTGCTCTATGTGCACTTGGAAAGAATGTGTATTCTGTCATCACTGGATGTGGTGTTCTACATATGGCAATTATGTCAACATTTTTAAAGGTGTTGTTTAGATCTTTTATATCCTTATTGACTTTTGTCTTAAAAAAACTATATAGCCATTTAGACAGGTATTTTAAAGTCTCTCTTTCAGTTCTGTTGATTTCTACTTTATGTATTTTGAAGCTATGTTGTTGAGTGCATACAGACTTAGAATTACGATGTCCTTCTGGTGGACTGACCCTTCATTATAAAATATCCCTCTATAACCATAGAATTGCTTCTTGCCATCATGTCTAAGTTGTCTGAAAAATTCTCACATGCCTACTGTACAGGGGAAAAAAGACTGGATGATATAAAAAATATGTTAAAACTGGATTACTTTGAGAGTTCTCTAACTGTAGATGATTATTTTCTTCTTTTACCATATTTATATATTTCCATTTCTTACGGTGAGCAAGGTAATTTTTATAATTATAAAAAAGATGGAAGTTACTTTAGGAAACACAGCAGACAGTAGCTTCAAGTTTCTACTGTACATAAACAATTAATTACCCTTGGGGCTGTTTGGGCAAGAGCACATACAGCAGGAACTCCTTGGTCTAAATCTCAGCAATTGCAGTTCTGCTCCTTCCAGGGAAAACCCTCTCTATGTTTATCTCTAGATGCTTGTATTTGAAACTCTGACAGATATGAAGGGTGCGTGCTTGCACATACATACACCTCTTCCTGAAACTTTTAGCTTTTAGGCTTTTGGAGATGTTTAGGAAAGCTGACAATAGTATTTAAAATGTCATTAATAGATATTATGACTTTTCTTTATTAATGGGTATTCTGGCATTATTTGTATTATCTTTGGGAACCAATCCAAACAAACAAAAATTCCCAAACAGAACTCTCAATTATCCCATGCTTGAGAGAATATGGAATGAAAACTGATAATTGAAATATACAAATAATCTCATAATTTATGTAATAGTTGTAACATGTTTCCCCCACCTCGCATTTATCAGAATTGCCATTTTCCAAAGGGGAAAAATCTTAATAGTAGTTAATATTTATTGAGCACTTAAATTCTGTGCCAGTCACAGTTGTAAGCTCCCAGTTAATCTTCACAAAACCCTATGTTATAGATAATATTTTTTTGTCCCCATTTTACAGATGGGGAAACTGAGGTACAGAGGATAAGTAACTTGCCCATAGTTAATATGTAGTCAGTGACAGAGCCAGAAGTTGAACTCAAGGATTCTTGGGCAATCCTCTTTAATACCATACATTATACCACAGCAGAATAATAGGAGGAAAATTAGAGTTTGAGAGTTGGAAATTTAGATTTTAGACTGGGTGTTCTGGGGAAGGAGACATGGCCTGAGACTCAAGTAAGGACTTCAGTCTGTGGCAGGAATCCCTAAGTGGCTATAGGTGAATCAGAGAAGGGCTAATGTGTCTGAGAGGAGCCCCAGAATGTTTTGGTCTGTTCCAGGAGACAGTCAGGGTGATGGGGCAGATTGGTAATGTCATTACTGCCCAATGAGGAGACATCAGGTTGTCTTGGAAACCACTACACTTCAGGGATCCAGCTTTGCTGCCTTCTAAGGGACACTGAGGCTCCACCCTTCTCCCCAACCTGTGGCTCTCCAGCTCATGGCAGATTCTTTGACTTCTAGCTGGAATCTGCAAGGTATGAATTAGGTAAAAATTCCCTTAATCTCCCATCACCCTTCTTCCTTTCCAATCTCCTTCCTCCTCTCCAATCCAAACATCTAATCATTATCATCATCGCCACCACGACCACAATCATCAACACCCTAATATTTATTATGCCTTTGCTATACACCTGGTAAGAACCTCTAATGCATGATCTCATTTAGCTCTCACAAACACCTTGAATGGAAGATACTACTGTTATCATTTGCACTGGACTGAGGAGGGCATTGAGGCTTAGAATGGTCAGCAGTTTGTTCAAGATCAATTTGCTCAAGAGCTAGTAAGTGGCAGAGCCAGGTTTTAAACCCAGACCTGTCTGACCTAAACCCAGACCTGTCTGACCCAAAGCCCAAGTTCTTCATCTGCCATGTATTGTCAAAAGAATTAGTCTAGAGTTTTGGAGTTCAAGGCAAGAGCTGGAAGGCAGAAGACATGTGCTAAGTCTGAAGTCCTTTCTCACCACTACATTAGTGGCTGCTTCCCCATAAGGCAGTTTGGCTACACTGGAAATTTAGAGAGCTTTCCTACTGCAAATCTCAGCTTCCATCACTTTAGTACTATAGTTTCAGTTTGTGTCTGTCCCTTTTGATATGTCTTAAGCTCCTTGAAAGAAAGACCTACTTTTTTTCATCTCTATTGTCTAGCAGAAGATCTGGCATCCAGTAGTAGTTAGTAAAATTTTGTTATAAGAAGGCAGTGTGGGAACTCACAAGTGTTGAAATCAGAACATCTGGCTTTGATACTAAATCTTGCTGCCTGCAGGCTTTGAGATACTGGGCAAAGCATGTAACCTCTCTGAGGGTCTATGCCCTGTTTCTGGACTATAGGTAATTATGTCTTTATAGAGTTAGAAGATCTAAATGACCACACGCATGTGAAGCCCCTTTGAAATTTGTAAAACTCACTACCTAAATGTGAGGTATATTGTGAGTATCTCTACTGTTTCTGCTGTTAGCTGCTGACACTGTGCCTTCTGGGCCTGACTCGGCCTTGTAGCACCTGGGCTGGTTGACCGTTGCCTAAGCTTATTTGTCTCCCCAGCATCCAGCAGTGTTTCTTCAAGGTAGACGGTGCCACTGATCAGTATTGCCCATGTCGAAAAGATAATCTGCTTCATTTAGAGTTGACTGTAACAAAACTGATGGATTTGAGGTTTATATTCTTTCATGTCTTCTGCCCACGTTTGCTCCAGGTCCTAAGGAAATGTTAAATGAGCATAAATCTGGGTAACTATTAGGAAGAGGAAGGAAAGGAAGGGTCTACACAGCTGAGGTTGTGGGTAATTGGCTCCCTAGCTATTGAAGGTTAAGTATGGTGACTCATCAAAGCACAATGTTCTTCCTAAGAGTTTTTATCATTCACATTTAACCTGGTTTGCTCAATGCAGCAGAGAACATAAAAACCTCAGGAAGCTGACATCTTAAAAAGCTTTTAGAAAATAATGAATCAGATTTAAGAATCTCTTCAAATTTAACATTCACTTCAAATTCAACATTCTCTTGCTTTTATTTTTTATTATTATAAAATTTCTTCATTTGAGAGAAAAATCTCTCCTTTTTTATTCCTTATATACTTTGCCTTCAATCATAACAAATTCTCTTAAGATTTTCTGAAGCCTTTAAATACCTACTACCCACAAAGGCAGATATGATTTCCAGCTGTTTTCTTTTCTTCTTCTTCTTTTTTTGAAAAGATTTATTCATTCAAGTTCAAGGTGACAATTTTACCAAAAGGGTTTTAGCCATACAAAGCTAACAAGGACATATTTCATATAAACTCAACATTTTCTTTGAGCCAACCATATAAAGCACTATACTAATAATTAGAATCAGTAAATTGTATATAGGAAAAAAATGTATTAAGAACTTTAAAAAGTTCTCTAGACCCAGTAATTCCATTTCCAATAAACAATCTTGAGAAAATAAAGAGAGAGATGGCATTTCTTGTAATAGTGAAAAATTGAGAAAAACTCAAAGGTCCAACTTTAGGATGATGGTTAAGCAAATTATTACTTCTTGAATAATATGCAGGCATTAAAGATGGTAATTTCAAAAAAAATTAACTACATGGAAAAATGCTGGCTAACATAATATTCAGTGAAAACCCAGGTACACATGTTTTAATATCACAGGCATCCCACTTAGAGAATATATACATATTTATATAAAAGAGAAACCTATGAATATATTAACTGAGGTTACCTATGGGTGATGGAAATATCTGTAAGATTCATTTTTATTTTAATTCTTTTGAATTTTCCAAAGGTTCTTCAACAGAAACATTCAAATTGCATAATCAGAAAAAGGATTACTTTATTTTTTATTTTATTTTATTTTAATTTTTTTAATGTTTATTCATTTTTTGGGAGAGAGAGAGACAGAGCACGAGTGGGAGAGGGACAGAGAGAGAGGGAGACACAGAATCTGAAGCAGGCTTCAGGTTCTGAGCTGTCAGCACAGAGCCCAGCGTGGGGCTCAAACCCATGAACTGGAAATCATGACCTGAATCCAAGTTGGATACTTAACTGATCCACCCAGGTTCCCCAGAAAAAGTATTATTTTAAATATGCCTAACACAACATTTACAGTTATTACTCTGCCAAATTTTTACATGATGATAAAACATTATATTTCTAATGACTTCAAAGAACAAAAATAAAGGAGGTGGGCAGCAGAGGTCAATAGTATTTAACCTGCCCTGGACCCCTTCCTACACATGTTTACTGTCTTAATTTGGAGGTCCATTTGACCGGGCAGACAACAGAACTTTCTGGAAGGGTTTCTGAAATCCTTCACACTAGTAAAGGATTTTGGTATTCTCCTTCACTGGATCTTGCCTGATCACAAATAGAACAGGCTGGGGTTGTGGGTGGTGAGGGCAGAAAGGACTGGTGACCTCGTTTAGTGCAAAGTTTAGTGTGGTTATGGTTATGGGTGGGTCATGGGTTTTGATCCCAGCCGGGTCTATTGCTACCTCTCTCATGTGGATTAACTGACATTACCTAGGTTAGCATGACACCTGGCCCCAGAGTTAGCACTCAGTAAAAGTTGGCTCTTACTGAACTTCAAAAGAAATAGAACATTTTCATCAACTCTCCAGGCATGAGTTAGAACAATCTCAGCAGGTGTAGTCACCTGGCTGCCCTCTTGGTAGGAAGGAAGCAATTAACAGGCCCAGGCTTGTGTTTTGTTGTTGTTAGGGGTGGGGAGGAGCGGAGGATTCAAAAAGCCCCCAAAGGGGCTGTGTCAGGGAAACACAGAGTTGGAGGCAGCAGATCAAGTTTGAAAGAGAGGGCTTAATTTTGGAGGGGTAGTTTGGGAACAGAAGTGGAGTGACCTGGGTAACAACAGTCTTCAGCTGGCTGACTGGGGAGTGTGAGGGCTGCTGCTCCTGGACCTCCCGGACACCTCAGCCCAAAGGACAAGGAAAGGAGGCCACCACGGCTCCTGTCACTGTCACCTCCTCTCCAGCAGAGTGGTCAAATGCCTCCTTCCCCTGAACCTGAAACCCAGGGAAGATGAAGAATAGATAGTTCTGGCAACACTGCTGAACCGCTTAATCTGACGAACAATCAGTACCCACCTCCCCCACCAGTCATGTGGTGGTGGGTGGGGGCAGTGTCAGGGGCAACCGGTGGAAAGCGAGACTTCTCCCTTTTTCTGACTCCTCCATTGTTGGCTGCCAAGAATGACAGAACCTATTGCATAGGTTCAAACTGGTGCTCACATGTACTCAGGGGAAAGGAGGCAGGGAGAAGTGCCCAGGACGGCAGAAAAATCAAGAATTTGACATTTTGCTCTTCGAATTGCTTAGAAAGAAATTAGTGCCGTGAATGGTTTGTAGGAGAGAATCCTTGTCCTGTCTGATGGGGAAATTTGAATTAAAAAGAAAAGCAAGTTGCTTGGGTGTTATAAGATTGGTGAGTGATTCTTAGAGAAGCACAGAAAGAATTTCCCTTTCAAAGGGATGGTTCCAGGGATGGTTCCCCTGGTTCTCAGCACACTTGATGGCAAAATGAGGCTAAAATCAGTTCCCATCCTCTGCCACCTGACTGGCAGCTCAACCTCAGAGGAGAAAGTTGGTCTGCTTAAAGGCACCATTTGACTTGGCCCATGTGGGGTGGGACAGCCTGGGTTGATTTTAAATAGCCTCTCCTCCATCTGCCAGGCACCAATTCTCCTTCTCCAATCTGCATTTAGATGTAGTATATTTCTACTTCTGGTAAATATGGATTGTTTCTCTCAGTAAGAATCCAACATCATGGGCCAGGATAATCACCCAGGAAAAGTCAGGCCTCTGAGGGAAGTGGTGGATAGATGGTAGAGGAAGTTGCCTTTACTTAGAGAAAATCTCTCCCTTTTGTGGTCTGTAAATTTTGGAACAGTCATGGTCTCCCAGCTCTTGCCTCCTGGCTGTCCTACTGGCCTTTCCTTTCATCTAGAACTCTCTCTTCAGGTTGTAATAAAATACTGTGCATTTGAGAAAAAAATTTATCCTACTGGAGACTAAATTCTTTGGGCCATAAAGGCCTTTTTTAGCTTTAGCGTCCTCTATTAAAATGCAAACATTTAAGGAAAGAGTAAAATCTGCAGCGTTTTCTAGCTAATACCTTACCACCATCGCTTACTATCACTTTAGCAAACATTTACTGGATCCTTACAATCTACTTATTTATTTGCTTATTCATTTTTTCATTTGTCTGTTTAAAGTTGGGTTTCTTGAAGTATACTTTCCATATAGTCAAATTTATGCTTTTCAGTGTATAGGTCCTGCTTTTGGTAAAAACATGGCAGTCATGTAACCTCACCATCAAGCTATAGAACATTTTTATCACCCCTGAAAGTTCATATGGTCTCTTACCCTCCAACCCCAGGCCCTGGCAACAATGGACTTATTTTCTGTCCCTATAGTTTTGCCTTTTCCAGCCCCTATTATTTATAAAAATAAAGCACCCTCTCCTCAAAAAATGAACCCGAGCTGTATTCAGTTCTGTTCACAATTTAGTTTATTAATCATTTCCCTTGAGGAGGGTGTGTATAACCTTTCAGACTCATTTCCAGTCTCGGCAGCCAGCCAAGCACTTGATAATTGGGAAGCCATTGAATGTGAGCTGGGAAAAGAGGAAAGAGAACCAGACAAGATGGCCATTTAGGTGGGCGGGGCCACTGCTTTAAGAAGCACTTACCTGGCTGCAAGCCAGAAGGTGGGCAAGTCCTAGAATACCTTTCACCAGGGCTCTTCTTGATTGCCTGCTCCTCTAAAAAGTAAATCCAGGTCAGAGGCAAACTATAAAACTTTGTGAGGATGGTTCCCTGATTTTTGATCTCTACCTTTCCCTTTCCTCACTCAGGGTTATCTGCTTTGGGTGACTGGTTGTGAAAGGTAAAGGACAGACGAGACTGGAATTACTCCCACGTTTCTGGCTTCAGCCACTGAGTAGGTGATGCTGCCAGTAATAAGGTAGGAAAATGAGGGGAAATAATATTTCTTGCACTTCTATGTGTCAGGTACTCATGATTTCATTTAGTCATCTCAGTAATCAAATGAGCTTCTAAGGCAGAGACCCCTGCCCTAAGCCCGCTAGAAGTCCTGTTCCCCAGCATCCAGTTATGACTGTGAGTTTACCCTTCGCATCTTCCTAACTCCCCCTCCCTTTCCTTTGCATTGGTCTGCCTTAATTCAATGCCATCATCTCTGGCCTGCATGTTTGCAATTGTCAATTAGGATTCTCTCCACTCCAGTCTGGTTCTAATTTAGCCCCTCATGGCTACCAAAGTTATTTTTCTCAAATGCAAATTGGGTCATACTTGTCCCCTGCTTAAATTCCCTCTGTGACTTTCCATCTTCCTCAGCACAAAAGTGCAACTGTAGCTCCTGGAAAACAACGCAAGCTCCTCTCCCAACCTCCTCTGTTGTGCCCAGAAATCTGCTGGTGGCCCCAGGTGACCACATTAGTTCATGCTAATCCTCTCCCCCTCACCCTCTCCTAGCCATGCCCTGGGATGCACAGCATCTCTTACTCTGGATGCAGCTCCAACATTACTCTCTCTGAGAAGTCTCTCTTGTTCCCTCACCAAACACAACCTTGACTTCTTTCCTTGTTCTTTACTGTATCCTGACAACATTCTCTCACAGCCCCTTCCAGAGTTCATTGCACTCATATACTTACACCTCTGGCTGGTGAGCACTCTTTCCTTTGCCCTTCTGCAATGCAATTCTTAGTAGATGAAAAAGTCCTATTTTAAATTCTTGTTTTCCACAACATGCCTAACTCAAAGAGTTGAAATTTGAACCTAGAAAGTTGGCTGATACTCAAACCCAGGCTATTTCTCCTGCATAAGTTGTAGAAGCACATTTGGGAAGAAAGAAGATTTTATTTCGGGATGTGTTGTGTTTGAGATTCTTGTGGTCGTTGAGGTGACTGTGTATAGTAGGCTATTGGAAAGTAGAGTATGGAGCTTAGGAAGAAGTTTTAGTTTGGATTTTTAGTAACTAATTCTGTTTGCTAGGCTCTAACCACTCTCACTTTTGGACACTTCCCTCCATGTCATGTCAAAATATTTTGTATGCAATATATTAAATAGATAATCCTATGAGTTAAATTGCAGATAGCTATTGGCATGATTAGCAGGCAGTCGATCATTTTCTTTTTCAGTTTTCCTTTCTTTCTTATTCTTTTTCTTCCTCCTTTCCTTTCATTCCCAAATATTTCTTTGACCTTTGAAAAGACAGGGAATTTTTAATATCCCTTTGGTGCTTGTTGGGTAGAATAGCCTACATGTAAGTGGCAATTGAAGCCCTGACCCCAGAGGACCAAGGGATGCCTGGAGGTGGGGAGATTAAACCCTCCAATAACCTACGTCTGCCCCCCACAAGCCACCCTAAATAAAGAGAAACTGCAAATAAAAGTAACTAGCTTATTCTGTAAACTCCATTTCAAGACAAATTTCCTAGCTCTCCCTGTGTAGAAATTCTGAGTTTGGATAAGCAATATTACTTTGTCAAATGAGAAGATGGCTGAGAAAACCCAACAGAACACTAACATATTAAGTGCTCAGCAAAGGAACAGAGTCTGGGGGGAGGGCCCAGATGGGAGGCTAGGGATAGAGGTGTACCATATAGTAGAGGGTAAGGGTTTCTAAAAGGGAAGCAGTTAATGGTCAGAAGGGTTCAGTGAAATGTTAAATAGTCCATTGAAATAGTCAATTCAGGAGCCATTGTTGGCAAAGCCAGTTAATGTTTTAAGCTAATGTTTTAAGCTAAGTGAGAGGGAGTTAAGAGAGCTGAGCAAGTGTAGACAATGCTTTAAAGACACTAGACTATTAGGGGAGGGAAGGAGAGAGGGCACAGCTAGATGCAACTCGAGTCTGTTTAGTTTTACAATTAGGAAGCCAATAGATGCTAAGGAGTCTGAAGGGAAAGAGTCAGTGGAAAACATGGGCTGTTGTCCATACACCAGGCTAAAGTTAATTCCTTTACTTCCATTCAATCCTCTTATTCTGTCACCTCAAGGACATTGCTCCAGGATTTTCTCTTTCTCTCTTACCTGATGAAATTTTCCTTTCTACCTGGTCTTTTCTGTCAGCACACAAACCCACTAAGATTTCTCTCATCTTTAAACTTTTTTTTAACATTTATTTATTTTTGAGAGACAGAGAGAGACAGAGCATGAGCTGGGGAGGGGCAGAGAGAGAGAGAAGGAGACACAGAATCCGAAGCAGTCTGCAGGCCCTGAGCAAGCTGTCAGCACAGAGCCTGATGTGGGGCTTGAACCCACAAACTGTGAGATCATGACCTGAGCTGAAGTCGGACGCTCAACTGACTGAGCCACCAAGGCACCCAGATTTCTCTCATCTTTAAAACAAACAAATTACCAACCAAATAAAATATTTTGAACTCATTTTCCCCTTTCAAGCCATTGCCTGGTTTTCCCCTTCCATTATCAACAAAACGCTTTGAAAGAGGTTTCTGTATTAGTTGTCTCTAATTTCTTATCTCTCATTCTCTCCTAGATTAGTTCGTGTGAGTGGTGGTGGAACAGAGGTGTATGCCTGTCACTCTGTTGAAAATTTCCCATCAAAGTTCTCAAAGACCTTAGGTGGCTAAATTCAATGGTCAACGAACAGTCTTCATTTTCTGTGACCTAAATGCAGCATTTGGTAGATGTGATCACTCCTGTCTCTTGACATACTCTCCTCACTTGACATCCAGGCATCAATTATCTTATTTTTTTTTATTTATACCTTGCACCCATGGTGATTTTCACCCTAGTCTCATGACCTGGACCTCTCCCCAGAACTACAGACTGTATGACTGTATATCCAACTACATATTCAACATCTCCACCTGGATGTCTAGTTAGCATTCAAAACCAAGCTTCACACCTGTCAGAGTGGCTTAAGTTAATAACTCAGGAAACAACAGATGTTGGTGAGGATGTGGGGAAAGGGGAACCCGTTTACACTGTTGGTGGGAATGCCAACTGGAGCAGCCACTCTGGAAAACAGTATGGAAGTTTCTTAAAAAATTAAAAATAGAACTACCCTATGACCCAGCAATTGCACCACAAGATATTTATCCAAAGGATACAAAAATGATGATTTGAAGGGGCACATGAACCCTGATGTTTATAGCAGCACTATCAACAATAGCCAGATTATGGAAAGAGCCCAAATGCCCATTGACTGATGAATGGATAAAGAAGATGTGGTATACATGTACAATGGAATACTACCTGGTGATGAAAAAGAATGAAATCTTGCCATTTGCAATGGTGTGGATGGAACTAGAGGGTATTATGCTAAGCCGACAAAGTCAGTCAGAGAAAGACAAACATCAGATGATTTCCCTCATATGTGGAATTTAAGAAACACAGCAGATGAACTTAGGGGAAGGAAGGAAAAATAAGATAAAAATGCAGAGGGAACAAACCATAAGAGACTCTTAAATTCAGAGAACAAAGTGAGGGTTGCTGGAGGGGAGGTTGGTGGGGAGATGGGTTAAAAGGGTGATGGGCATTAAGGAGGGCACTTTTGGGGAAGAACACTGGGTGTCCTATGTAAGACATGAACCACTGGGTTCTACTACTGAAACCAAGAATACATTGTGTGTTAACTAACTTGAATTTAAATAAAAATAAAATAAAATGAACTTAAAAACCCAAGCTCCTGATATTCTACCCCAGTACTTAACCCTTCCAAAATCTTCCTCATCCCAGCAAGTAACAACTCTGTGCTAACAGTTTCCAAGGCCTAGTACTCCAGAATTATCTTTGATCCTTCTCTTGTTCTCTTACTCTACATCTGATTTCTTAGCAAGTACTGTTGGCTCCACCTTCAAAATATGTCCAGGATCTGGTCACTTCCTACCACCTCCACTGCTAACTCCTTAGGGCCTGCCAGACCACCATCATCTTTCACCTGGATTTGCTACATCAGCCTCCTAACTGGACTCTCTGCTTCTACTCTTATGTCCTTCAGTCTATTCTCAGAACAGCAGCCAGGATGTTGGATGTAATCCAGATCACATCACTCCTCTCGTCAAAATCCCCTAGTGGCCTCCCAGCTCACTCAGAATAAAACCCAGTTGCCATGACCTGTAAGACCTCACTGATCTCCTTTCATTGCCTCCTTGATATACCTTGAGCACCCACATGCTGTTCCAGGCACGTCACACTTCAGGGCCTTTGCACTTGCTTTTTCTGCCTGGAATGCTCTTCCCCTTGTCTCTTTCAAGTTTTTGTTTCAATGCCACCTTCTACAGGTGACACCCAACCATTCTATTTAAAATCGCAGCATTTTCTCCTTGATGCATCACTTTTGATTCCATGCTGTATCTCTCTTGTTGGGGTAAGGATTTTTGTCTGTTTTATCCACCGTGATATCCCCAGTGTCTAGGACAGTTCTTGACACTTAAGATATTGAATGAATGAGGTTGACAATACTGGAGAGCAGAACGGTTATTGATGGATCGAGTTTCAGAAGGGACTATGTGGAAGGACAAATGCAAAAAATATTAAATTCCTTTTTTTTTAAAGCTTATTTATTTATTTTGAGGGAGAGAGAGAAAGCACGTGCGAGCAAGCAGGGGAGGGGCAGAAAGAGAGGGAGGGAAAATCCCAAGCAGGCTTTGTGCTGTCAGCACAGAACCTGATGCTCAATCTCACCAACAGTGAGATCATGACCTGAGCTGAAATCAAGAGTCAGATGCTTAACTGCCCACCAAAATACTTATTTTAAGAGGCAGGGCAGAGTAGGGAGCCAAGAAAGCTCCTTATACCATTGTTTGCACGTTGACTGAAGGAAATCAGTACCAGTGTGTCCCCTTTCCTACACATTTACATTTTCAAGGCTTTTATCTCTAATTATGGTGGGGGAAGAAAACTTTGTCCTCATGTTAAACAAGGAATTGCCTGTGCTATCAAGAACATTGGTGGATATTTACCCAGGAAGCACAGAGGCCTTTCTTGACCTTGAAATCATCTTGTACCTGAAATAAATACGCCTTACTCTCAAAGACATCATTTCTGAAGCATCAAACAAATTCTATCAGCAGTAACGGTAGTAGTAGCAGTACTGGCTTGCTTGCTTGTGATGCTAGACTCTGGTCCTTCCAAAGATTGGTCCTCCTGTGTCCTCTTCCATCCCTTGGACCCAATACTCATCATATCCTAAGGATCCAGAGCCAGTGTTGCTAAACTCTCTTCCCTGAGGGTGCCTTTCTTCCTCTTCAACATGAAAATCCTGGTGATAATCACAAGCTCCAAATCACAGATTTTCCTCAGCCTTACATCCTTCACACTTAACCTGGGGAGAAGTGGGCAATTACATTAATTGATCAAGGACAAGTGCAAGGGTGGGGGGTGTCAAGGATGGAATAAGAGAAGACCAGGGAGGAGACTGGATACCTAGGGGAATGGGCACAAACACCGAGAAGCTTGGATGTACTTGGGGCAAGGGTAATGGTCACAATGCTGTTTGTCATATTAATTTTGCTCTAAGTTTTATCTAGGGATAACATGAATCCTCTATAAGAAGTAAGTATATATGAAACACATATGATAGTTGGTTTCATTATTTTGTACCTCACTCTTCATATTCTTGAATCTACATAGTTTTTGCAACTAGAAAATAAAGAGGGAACATTTGCAGGAAAGCAAAGACAAACATGGTTTTTCATGGTTGTGGTGAATTCATGAAGTTCAAGGGATTTTTAAACCCCTCCTTAATTAATCAGTAGATTACTGTGTAACAGGTACTGTAGTGAATAGTTTGTTTTGTTATTTAAGCTAGATTGTTTTGACCACTTTACATTTCAGTTTGTTCCAATACAGGAGTAACAAACAAGAATAATATGGATGCGAGAAGGAATGGTGGTAAAATAAAACAAGAGATTCTGATAGGCTCCCGGGTTCAGGCTGGAGAAAATCAGAGGATACGATTTCAAAGTTCTAGAATTTTCCCTGTGCTTTGTTCATGCACCATAGGGATCTATAGTAAAGGACTTTTTCATAGACCTGTTTTGGGATCCACTCTAGCAGTTTTTGAGGTCAAATAGATTTTGACCTTCAGACCTCTCACTTGCAGAGAAGAGAATTCTTAGGAGAGGTGCCTTCGTAAGGGTCATTTAGATAAGATAACTTAGGTGACACAGACCTTCCTCAGATTCCAGTAGCATTACTGGAGCATCACCCTATAGTTGCTACTTGCTCATCTATACTCTACCTGGTAGACCTAAGAAGATTTTTCTACTGACAGTAAAATGTGGCCATTCTAATGAAATCCCTTAAAATACAGCAGGTCAAGGTTTTTAATATAGCCTACATTTTATTACTGCCTCTTTTATGGAAAATGAAGAGTTTCTTTTGTAAACTCTTAAGTATAAAGAATTATACAGCTTTTATATTTTAGTTTTAAATACTTAGATTTTATTCTGTAAGGACAGAACCCAGAACACTCATTTAAAATCTAGAATTGCATAAAATGGAGACACATTGAAGACTAACGATATTGGCGTGACTGATGGTGGCCCATGTTTTATTTCTAATCTTCTTTTTTATTTAGATGTACTCAAAATACTAGAGTTGATTCTACAGCTTGTAGCTGTAAGTCCCCCGCATTCCTGATGCTGGTGGGTGTCTCCGTGTAGCTGTTTTTGGTCCCTTCATACTTATGTATAACTGTATTATTAATGTAAGGAGGATATGAGGTCAAACACACATTTAATGTTGGACTTGGATCTTGGAGTCTTCATAGGATTTAAAATATGAAATTTAATCTTTTGGTATTCTATAAAGGAAAAAACAATATTGTTTTTAGTAAAAATACAGCCTGAATAAAATTTGAAAGCTCAGCTTCCTACCATAAACTTTCTTCCCCCCATTAAAACATGGTTTCTTATCAAAAGCAATAAACTTTGAGGGGTCAATTTGGTTCTAGAGAAATCCTGTGGTTTCTTTTTATATTGTATACATGTTGAATAAGGGCACTTGTTGAAAGGTATCAGATTCAAAATAACAGGAGAAAAACAGAAGAGAATTTATTATTTCTGGTGTTCTCTTCACTCTTCTTTGCAAGAGTGGGAGGCAGGGGCAGTATCTCTGCACCACACACACAAAATCAAATAGGAGAGTTCATTGGGCATTCATACTCCTTTAAGGGAGCCCAAAGTCTGCATTTTCCTGGAGAAATGCCCAAGTAAAGGTGTATTCCAGAGAGTATGCTAGAATTCTAGAGACTTTTCAAGTAAAATAACCCGGGGACCGCCTTCTCATGGCTTCAGTCACATGAAACTTAGAAATAAGGATGAGAAGTTACCTCTTGTTCCATTCTCCCAGTGACAAAATGAAGCCTTATGGATCTCTGACTCCCTCTCTATTACTGAAGTGTAATTGACACACAGTGTTAGATTAGTTTCAGGTGCACAGCACAGTCATTCAACAATTCCATGCATTGCTCAATGGCCACCACAATAAGTAATACAATGGTATTACAATATTATTGGCTATATTCCCTATGCTGTATTTTTCACCTCTGTGATAAAGAGGAGGTGGTATATTCAAACAATAAACTATTACTCAACCATAAAAAAGGATGAAATCTTGCCATGGGCCACAACATGGATGGACCTGGAGGGTATTCCGCTAAGTGAAATAAATCAGAAAGAGAAAGGCAAATACCATATGGTTTCACTTACATGTGGAATCTGAAAACAAAACAAACAAATGAATGAACAAACAAACAAAAAACAGACCCTTAAATGTGGAGAACAAATTGGTGGTTACCAAAGGGATGGGGAGGATGAGTGAAATAGATAAAGGGGATTAAGAGGTACAAACTTTTCAGTTATAAAATAAATAAGTCATGGAAATCATCTCTTATTTTCAGTTCATGCATAGCACCAGCATTGTAACTGCTGCTTTCCCGAGCAGTCCACCCTCTCACCCCTAGGCTTGGAACCTGACTCTAAATAAGAATTTTGTATTTTTTAATGTTTTCAGTTTTTATTTAAATTCTAGTTAGTTAACACATAGGATAATACTGGTTTCAGGAGTAAAATTTAATGATTCATCACGTACACATAACACCCAGTGCTCATCACGACGAGTGCCCTCCTTAATGCCCATCACCCTTTTTGGCCCATCTCCCCACCCCACTTCCCCTCCAGCAACCTTCAGTTTGTTCTCTATAGTTAAGAGTCTCTTACGGTTTGCTTTCCTCACTCTCTTTTTTCCCCTTCTCCTACGTTCACCTGTTTTGTTTCTTAAATTCCACATATGAGTGAAATCATATGGTAATTGTTTTTCTCTGACTTATTTCACTTAGCATAATACACTCTAGCTCCATCCACATCATTGCAAATGGCAAGCTTTCATTCTTTTTGATGGCTGAGTAATATTTTATTATTTACCTATATACCACACCTTCCTTATCCATTCATCAGTCAATGGACATTTGAGCCCTTTCCATAATTAGACTATTCTTGATAATGCTGCTACAAACATCAGGGTGCATGTGCTCCTTTGAATCAGTATTTTTGTATCCTTTAGTAAATATCTAGTAGTGCAATTGCTGGGTAGTAGGGTAGTTCTAGTTTTAACTTTTTGAGGAAACTCTGTACTGTTTTCCAGAGTGGCTGCACCAGTTTGCATTCCCACTAACAGTGCAAGGGGGTTCCCCTTTCTCCACATCCTCGCCAACACCTGTTGTTTCCTGTGTTGTTAATTTAAACCATTCTGGCAGGTGTGAGGTGGTATCCCACTATGGTTTTGATTTGTATCTCCCTGATTATGAGTGACATTGAGCATCTTTTCATGGGTCTGTTAGCCATCTGCATGTCTTCTTTGGAAAAATGCCTGTTCATGTCTTCTGCTCATTTCTTAACTGGATTTGGGATGTGACTAGTTAATGTAAAATCAATAGACTTTCCAGTGAAAAAGAAACCTATCCTTACAAATGAATTTGGAGTTTCCTTTCTTTTTCCCTGTCACTAACTGTTTAGAAATATATTTAGTTCATTTTAAGAAACTTTACAGTTGTACTCCAATAATAATAACTGCACTTTAGACTTGAGAAATGCTTCTGTGTCCCAAATTTTAGAGAAAAATTAAAATCAACTCTCCATTAACCTGGGTGTAAGGAGTTGGTGCAGTGCTTTTCAGGCTTCTCAGACTCAAAGCCTCCCTTCATATAACACATGTATTTTGAGATGCTTCTTTTCTATTCTGAAATGAAATCTGCAGATGGTGTGACCTAAAACTGTACACATAATAAAAAGTAAATGTGAAATACAAATTATAAAAGAGAAATATAAATAATACAACTTAAAACAGTATGTATTTCAATATGTAAGTGGCTAAAGTGCAAAATAAATTGTACACATTTCCAAACTATTTCACAGGGCGTAGAACTAATCTGGGGGAGAACCTCTCAGTGCCTTGCCCTGTCTGATGCTGGGTGATGCAATAAGTGAGTTTAGAAGTCAGCTCTCTGTGACGTAGAGCAAGTTCCTTATTTTCTCAGAGCCTTAGCGTCCTCATTTAAAGGAGGACATTATCCCACAGGAATGCTGTTTGCATTTCATAACATATTACACGTGAAGCACCTGGAAAAATATCCAGCTCACAACAGGACCTTGATGATTATTGATTCCTGTCATTTCTTTCCCAGAGAAGTCAAAGTGACCTGTGAGCCCAAGGCTTCTGTGCCCCCTGTGCAAGGTTTAGTCAGTTGGGCTTCGTGTCTTTCTACTAGGGGAAATGACAAGTGGGAGTAGTTCAAAGATTGAGCTGTTAAAGAAACACTGACTTTTACCGCCTTCCCCGCCCTCACCAAGTAGATGGAGTAAATACAGGTCGGATTTCTAGTTCTTCTCAGCCACGTGTCCTCAGGCAAGTGGCCTTATGCACATTCCAGCTACCTGTCATTGCAGGTAAGGGCACTTTGCAAGCTGCTGTTAGGCGTGTCGAGGACTGGCTGTGATTTGGAAAGCAATCTGCAGTCTCTGTGTTTCTAGGACAAGCCAAGGTTTATGAGGGTTAGGCATTTATAGAGGAAGGTGGAGCTGGTGGTACATTTTTCCTCCATTCTGTGCTATTTATATTATTTGCATTCATTGCTAACTTAATGAAGCAGAAACCAAAGGGATTTTCTTTTTAATCTTTAAAAAGAATTTGCCAGTTTCTTTTTTAAACTGATAGCCTCCAAACAAAATCCTCTAAAATATTTTGGAGAACAAAAATGCAGCTTTCCTGAGAACACAACTCAGCTTATACACTCACTTTGCAGTTTAGGAAAAGATTTTCTGTGGGGGTGGTGCATCGAGAGGAAATTTTAAAGATACGTTTTGCCCTGTTCAGTTAGGAATCCTTGTGAACGATATTTTAACGATCGTGTTTCCACTTTCTGAAGGCGTAGCAGAATGCAGACCTTATTCTGCATAGCAAAATAAGATCCTTTAAAAATTATCTAGAACAGCAAAATGTCATCCCTTATTTTATACCCTCATAAACAACCTCAATTGGATGAAAAGCGCTTGTGGAAGTGCAGGCCTCTCTGGTTACTGCCCCTTCTAGGTTTCCCTTCTCTGCTTGATTCTTCTTTTTGATAAGAGATCAGGTAACCATGACAACACTGCACTGTGGAAGTCCTTTCATTTTTGTGCTTTACATAATCCTGAAAATAAATCTGCTATCTGTTTGACATTTGCTTCCTTTTCTTACAAACTTTTTTTTTTCCCCCTCTAATCTTAGCACAGTATCTCCTCAAAGAAACTTGCTACTTCAGAGGATTTGCTGCCACTGATGTGACTTAGTATTAGTAGCATGGCTGACTTTGCATTCTCTGAGGCTCAGATGCCCGCCACGGATTCTCCCCATACACACCTCAAACTAAATTATAGCTCTCTTATGTCATTATTGAAGACTAGCAAGACTGTGATAGTTCACTGGAGTCTTTTCTGCTTTGAGGCTAACCGTCCAAGCTCCTGTCATTCAAAATGGCAGCCATTGTCATTAGTTGGGCCCTTAAAACTCAACCCCACAAGGGCTGGTTCTGTAAAGATAATTCTGACGAGAAACTTTCTGAAGCCCACGGATGGAGCACTGATTTTATGCTCAGCCAAAGTTTCATGGTTTGATAACGTAGCTGGGCTTAATATTTTTTGAAAAATCAAGATTCTAATATAATTTAATGTATAAATCTTAACATTCTGCTTTTGAAATAAAAATGTGTATTGTACCTGTCCGGAAATGTTAGAATTTTGAACTGTACCAAATGACTAGGTTCTTTTTTTTTTTTTTTTGTCCTATCAGTGAAACAAAAGATTTGATTCCCTGGAGTAATTTCTAGAGACTCAGTAATGAGGGCCTCTCCCACAACAAAGGTAATGACTCAGTTTTCTACATTAATGGCTCTGTGGAGATGCAGACAAGTTGAATGCATAATAGTTTGTGGTTAAATGGGAGCAAAATTATCATCAGGCCATTGTTTTGAAAGCAGACCTAGTTCTTATCTTTACCCACTGGCTCGAATTGTGTTCAGACAAACTGTTATTGATTTGATTTATTTCCCTAATGATTGTATTCTGCACTCACTCAGGAGCTCTAGTATACAAGACAGGTGGATCTTTCCCCTGCATGTCTGCCTATTAAGTGTTATTGAGTTTAATGAGTCTTTTCAACAGCACCCAACTCCTGAATCTTCAGACAATCTCCTGGGAGTTAGAGCTTAGAGAAAGGACTGCAGAAAGAGGCCTACTAATTTGTTGCATAACCTTATATTTCCTTTTAAGGATATGTTTGTCCTCCCTGGAACATATGAGAGTCCACGTGTAATCACATGAAGTGTAATCATGTCGCTGTCATTCAAAATGACTGGACATTCAAATGACCATCATTCAGAACGACTGGGGCAAGCTCAGGGCCTCCATGTGTGCTGTGGAGGTTGTGCCCTGACTGAGGATATCCAGCAGAGAAAGAGTAAATTCAGCGGGTTCTGTGTCAGCTCAGAAGAAGGTGCTTTTTTTCTAATTTCCACAAAGATCCTGGCCTGTGGTGGCCTTGGGTGAATTGTTTTCCTGATATAACTATCCGCACTTGCCCACCTGCACGTACAACATCTCAGCATCAGGATGCTATAGTGATGGCCATCTTGGAGGAAAAGAATAAGAAGGTAGGAGGCGGAGGTAAAAGGAAAAATTAAAGCACAGACATCTCAGTATCTTAACTGATGTCAGATTGGCTTCGGATTCCAGATTTGCTGTGACCTGGAGGGCAAGTTACCTATCTCTCTGTGGTTTTGAATCCTCATCTTAAAATTATACAATCCTACCTCATAGAACTGGTGTGTAGATTCACTGAGATAATTAACGAAGAGCTATTAGTGCGGTGCCCAGAAAATAGTAAGCACTCAGTAAATATTAACTATAATAATGATGATTGTCACTCCCCTCTTCCAACCCACACTGTGACCCTCACTGTTTACTTTACCTGCCACTTTGTAGGAGCCAAAAAATGAGTTCCATGACACTGAGAGGGGTAAGGGGGAAGAGGAAGGAGGGAAACTAGACTATGGGAACCAACAAACCATATGGAGATGGCACTTGAAGCATTAAAGGCTACACAGAGTTTTAATCAGCACCACACCTTGAGCCAGGGATATCCTTTTTAACTCAAACTAGATTGATTTAGGTTTTGTTTTTGTTTATTTCTGCATATCACATCTAGCACTTCTAAATACAGATTAGTCTGTAGATGGCTGAGAGCTTGCCTCCTATAATTACTGCTTTTGAATTCAAAAAGTAGAGGGCAGGTCATGTTTTCTTCTTTGTCTCTGACTCACTTCAAAAGAGGAGCAGGTCTTTGGTCTTTTGTCTCTTGCTGTCCAGTGTGGTCATCTGATCCTTGTATACCCGATGGGCACCCACCTTTAAATACTCGAGGGCACAGGGCCGAGGCCCTCCTCTGTCCACATTTCAAGGCAGCATAGGCATGCTTCTCTTTTAAAAAACTTTTAACTGGAAACCAGCTGGCTTTACAAATAGATATTTAGCCTTAATGGTTTGCCACGAATACTCTCTATGCTGTACTTATAATCTATTTAAGCTCTTTAGTGACAGGGAGAAATTCAAGGCTCAGAAAATATGCTTACTTGCTTTAAACAAAATGCCACAATGTCATCTTCAAAGCCTCTGAGATCCATTTGAAGCAAATGTGTCTAATTTGGTCATTCTTTGAACTTGCTGGATTGAAATACTGTATAGAAATCCCGTCTTAAGCCAACTTTTTTTTTTCCCCAGCAGCTGCAAGAATGATAGAAAGCGTGCTGGCCTAAGAGTTGTGGCTCTGGGCTGTGGAGTCAGGTCTGCTCTAACTATGACCTTGGGCCAGTTACACAATGTCTTCCTGCCTCAGTTTTGTCACACATAAAGTGGGGAGGTTGAACAGTTATATTTAATATGGCTGGCTTCAGAATTTGTGAGGCCCAGTGCAAGATGAAAATGTGGACACCTTGTTCAAAAAGCAGGAGAAAAGGGCTGTAGGTGCTATAACATCACAGGTGTTTCTTTCTCTCACGGTGCTTCAGCTTGTCATGGTGTTTTTTAATTTGCCATTGAATTGAATGCCATTCTGAGTAAAGAATGATTAAAAGGTGAAATTATTTGCATGAATTTTACCATTCATCTTTATGTTTTGCGATGTCAGCTCTAAGTGCAAATGTAAGAGTGTTTACCTTGTGTGGAATCACTGATACACAATTAGTATGTTGCAGCTCTTAAATGCATTATGTATTTTATGTATTTCATTAGAATAGTGGAAACACCTGCTCTGTCTCTCTCTGTCCCAAAAATAAATAAACGTTGAAAAAAAAAAAAAAAAACCATTAAAAAAAAAAGAATAGTGGAAACACCGCACACAACTAACTCCACTGTTTTCATCTTGCTTGCTGATCTGTGTACATTCTGTCAACACTCTTTACCTTCAGTTTACTGATGAGTAAGAACGGACTGCAAGGAAGAGAAACTTGGGATTGCTCTCTTTCCCTCTCTCCAGCAGAAGTGCTAGGCTAAACAGGGAAGGAACTAACTCACGTGAGAGAGCTTAGGACAGGGTTTCTTGATTGTTCCCACTTCTTAGAATGCTATTGCCATCTTTCTGCATTGGAAGCAAATTCTGTTTCAATCACGCCTCTTGGGGGCTGTCACTTCCCTCCCATCCACCTATTCATTGTAGAAGTAACATGCTTGCCTCTTTCTCCCTCAGAGCCACGATGAACTCCCATGCTCTGGAGTTCTGTGCTCCTGTGACGTCAGGAATGCTACCTGCTATATGCTGTCGGGGTGGTAAGGAACTCCGGCCGGACACACACGTTGCATGTATCTTCTCAGCTCGCACACATGCCACGTTATCCCCACCATTTACAAAACACAAGTTCGAAGATGAAATCATTCAAAGTTTCAAGATAGACGGCAGGTGCATATGTATCATTAAAGCTGGGGCAGTGTCCATCTGAGGGCAGGACTCTGTGACAGTGCAGGTCTCCTAGGCCCACAAAGCCTGCCCCGATCTTTAAATTTCTAGATCCCATGTAATGATCTAATTGTAGCAAGCTATTACTCATTCTTGGGCATTTTTAAAATCTTTATTGAGTGACTTTATAGAGCAGCTTTTTAAAACCTAAGGAATTTCCATTCAGATCATGACATTTGAAAAAAATCAGCATTATTGAAGTACAATTTACATACATAAAATTCACTTGCCACAAACGAACAGCTTGATTATTTTTATTAAATGTATAGTGCACCCATCACCACAATCCAGGTTTAGAACACTCCATCACCCCGTAAACTTACCTCATGCCCGCTTGCATTTAATTCACATTCCCAGCCCAGCCCAGGTGACAACTGCTCATGTCATTTATGCGGCAACTCTAATGGACAAAATGCACCATGACAGTTATGGTTCTGTTAGACACAAGGAAGAAATTCCAGGAACTTTGGCTGTTTGGAGTAAGGCTTCCCAAAACGTGGGAGGTGGCTGGAGAAGGACGTGGGCAAAGATTACCCCTATGGAAGTGCCTTTGTGTGGATTTAAAAAGTGTGCCTCTGTCAGACAGGCTGTATTTTCTTCTTCACTTCCTGTCACCAGCCCCACCTCCAGCTTGGGGCTCCTCTGCAGTCACAACCTGTAGAACTTTCCTAAGAACAGTGGTCTTAGGAAAGGGACTGGCAACGAGGGCTGGGAAGGGGAACTTAGGAGCACCACCCTCGATGAGCTTGGGCAACTTATTAAGTCCTCTTACTAACATCTGCACTGTGAGCATAGTAGGATTGACCTTGCAGAGCTGGCATGGGGACAAAGGGTGGCATGAGGAATGGTGCATTTAAAGCCTCTAATGCACAGTGCTCCAAGATATTGGTGATGTTGTTGGCTGAGTGTCATGAGTGCCATTGTTTTCAGCACTGTATCCAGGAGCAGCAACACTCCCTCTTTAAATGCTTAAATTATCAAATGTGTTTGGGCACCTGGGCGGCTCAGTCAGTTAAGCATCCAACTCTTGATTTCGGCACAGGTCATGATCTCAGGGTCGTAAGATCGAGTTCCAAGTCAGGTTCCACACTGAGCTTAAAATTCTCTCTCTCCCACTCCTTCTGCCCATCTTCTGCTCGTTCTCGATGGACTACACATCCAACTCTATTTTGAATTTTAGAACAAAAATCAACAGGTACATAAGATTTCATTTAAAAATTTCACTCTAGGGATGCTTTGCTGAAACACAGCTATTCTATGAGTCCAATATTCCTTCTTTCTTTACTTTCATTTAACCAAAGAGCTCTTTACATGCACATAGGTGTCTGCCAATTGCTAGTTTTTTTCACTCTAATTTATATGACTTAACTATCAGTGTCCCATTTATTAAACAAAGAGGATAGATTGCAGAGATCCTAAGGGTTTCTTCCAGTTCTAAAATGCAGTGATCAGTGGTTACCTCTGGGGAAAGAAGAAACACACGCAAAGAAAAGCTACTGTCTATTTAGGTAGAATTTCTTCTCATAGCATCTCTTAATTCCTTTTTTTTCTGACTACTTGTAATAAAATCGGTAGGTACTGTAACTGACCAAATCCCAGCTGTGACCTCATAGCAGGAGAAAGCATCAAAATTTGGGTCCTTCTCTCTCCTAGTCTCTGAAAATTGATGGGAAGCAACCTCCTGGCTCTATTTGGCTTCTGGGTGTTATCATGGAGTGGGGCAGGTTTGCTGTGAAGCAAAGAAAGGAGGTGAGCAAGGAAAGTGTGAAGTCTGTATTGGGCATCATATGATGCCCCCACATGCATCCCAGCGGATGAAAGTGCTGTAACCATTCTTTATCCTTGACTCTGAATTATAATGGGATTCGAGTGAATTTAGTCTTTTCTGGTTAAAAAGTAATTAGTGACAGCTTTGCCCTTTTTATGAATGACACCCCTGCCTTTCTTTTTATCATGAGAAATGATTTTAAAAGATGACCTGTTTTTACAGATGTGAAAGGGACATTTAAAAGGATTTGAGTCCAGTTCTTTCTTTTTAAAATTTTCTATTATGGAATACATAAAAGCAGGGAGATCAACATGATAAGGCCCCATGTACCCATCACCTGTATTTAACAATGATCACTCCAGCCAATCTTGTTTCCTCTGCAGTATCCCCACTACTCACCACCCCCATAGATTATTTTGCAATAAATCACTGACATCATGTCCTATCATTTGTAATGTTGTACTATATATCTCTGAAATTGAATACTTTTTTTAAAAAAAAGTTTATTTTTGAGAGAGAGAGCACGAGCAGGGAGGAACAGAGAGAGAGGGAGAGGGAGAATCCCAAGGGGGCTCTGCACTGTCAGCACAGAGCCCGAAATAGGGCTTAAACTCATGAACTGTGAAATCATGACCTGAGTCAAAATGAAGAGTTGAATGCCCAACTGACTGAGCCACCCAGGTTCCCCAGAAATGTAAATACCTTTTAATAAAAATACAACCAGAATATATGATCACATCTCAAAAAAAGAAAGAAAATGATATGGGAATGCAAGCTGGTGCAGTCACTCTGGAAAACAGTATGGAGGTTCCTCAAAAAAATAAAATAGAACTACCCTGTGACCGAGCAATTGCACTACTAGGCATGTATCCAAGGGATACAAGTGTGCTGTTTTTTTTTTTTTTTATTTTTTAATATATGAAATTTACTGTCAAATTGGTTTCCATACAACACCCAGTGCTCATCCCAAAAGATGCCCTCCTCAATACCCATCACCCACCCTGCCCTCCCTCCCACCCCCCATCAACCCTCAGTTTGTTCTCAGTTTTTAACAGTCTCTAATGCTTTGGCTCTCTCCCACTCTAACCTCTTTTTTTTTTTTTTTTTTTTTTTTCCTTCCCCTCCCCCATGGGTTTCTGTTATGTTTCTCAGGATCCACATAAGAGTGAAACCATATGGTATCTGTCTTTCTCTGTATGGCTTATTTCACTTAGCATCACACTCTCCAGTTCCATCCATGTTGCTACAAAAGGCCATATTTCATTTTTTCTCATTGCCACGTAGTATTCCATTGTGTATATAAACCACAATTTCTTTATCCACTCATCAGTTGATGGACATTTAGGCTCTTTCCATAATTTGGTTATTGTTGAGAGTGCCGCTATAAACATTGGGGTACAGGTGCCCCTATGCATCAGTACTCCTGTATCCCTTGGATAAATTCCTAGCAGTGCTATTGCTGGGTCATAGGGTAGGTCTATTTTTAATTTTCTGAGGAACCTCCACACTGCTTTCCAGAGCGGCTGCACCAATTTGCATTCCCACCAACAGTGCAAGAGGGTTCCTGTTTCTCCACATCCTCTCCAGCATCTATAGTCTCCTGATTTCTTCATTTTGGCCACTCTGACTGGCGTGAGGTGGTATCTGAGTGTGGTTTTGATTTGTATTTCCCTGATAAGGAGCGACGTTGAACATCTTTTCATGTGCCTGTTAGCCATCCGGATGTCTTCTTTAGAGAAGTGTCTATTCATGTTTTCTGCCCATTTCTTCACTGGGTTATTTGTTTTTCGGGTGTGGAGTTTGATGAGCTCTTTATAGATTTTGGATACTAGCCCTTTGTCCGATGTGTCATTTGCAAATATCTTTTCCCATTCCGTTGGTTGCCTTTTAGTTTTGTTGGTTGTTTCCTTTGCTGTGCAGAAGCTTTTTATCTTCATAAGGTCCCAGTAATTCACTTTTGCTTTTAATTCCCTTGCCTTTGGGGATGTGCCGAGTAAGAGATTGCTACGGCTGAGGTCAGAGAGGTCTTTTCCTGCTTTCTCCTCTAAGGTTTTGATGGTTTCCTGTCTCACATTCAGGTCCTTTATCCATTTTGAGTTTATTTTTGTGAATGGTGTGAGAAAGTGGTCTAGTTTCAACCTTCTGCATGTTGCTGTCCAGTTCTCCCAGCACCATTTGTTAAAGAGACTGTCTTTTTTCCATTGGATGTTCTTTCCTGCTTTGTCAAAGATGAGTTGGCCATACGTTTGTGGGTCTAGTTCTGGGGTTTCTATTCTATTCCATTGGTCTATGTGTCTGTTTTTATGCCAATACCATGCTGTCTTGATGATGACAGCTTTGTAGTAGAGGCTAAAGTCTGGGATTGTGATGCCTCCTGCTTTGGTCTTCTTCTTCAAAATTACTTTGGCTATTCGGGGCCTTTTGTGGTTCCATATGAATTTTAGGATTGCTTGTTCTAGTTTCGAGAAGAATGCTGGTGCAATTTTGATTGGGCTTGCATTGAATGTGTAGATAGCTTTGGGTAGTATTGACATTTTGACAATATTTATTCTTCCAATCCATGAGCAGGGAATGTCTTTCCATTTCTTTATATCTTCTTCAATTACCTGCATAAGCTTTCTATAGTTTTCAGCATACAGATCTTTTACATCTTTGGTTAGATTTATTCCTAGGTATTTTATGCTTCTTGGTGCAATTGTGAATGGGATCAGTTTCTTCATTTGTCTTTCTGTTGCTTCATTGTTAGTGTATAAGAATGCAACTGATTTCTGCACGTTGATTTTGTATCCTGCAACTTTGCTGAATTCATGTATCAGTTCTAGCAGACTTTTGGTGGAGTCTATCGGATTTTCCATGTATAATATCATGTCATCTGCAAAAAGCGAAAGCTTGACTTCATCTTTGCTAATTTTGATGCCTTTGATTTCCTTTTGTTGTCTGATTGCTGATGCTAGAACTTCCAGCACTATATTAAACAGCAGCGGTGACAGTGGGCATCCCTGTCGTGTTCCTGATCTCAGGGAAAAAGCTCTCAGTTTTTCCCCGTTGAGGATGATGTTAGCTGTGGGCTTTTCATAAATGGCCTTTATGATCTTTAAGTATGTTCCTTCTATCCCGACTTTCTCAAGGGTTTTTATTAAGAAAGGGTGCTGGATTTTGTCAAAGGCCTTTTCTGCATCGATTGACAGGATCATATGGTTCTTCTCTTTTTTTTTGTTAATGTGATGTATCACGTTGATCGATTTGCGAATGTTGAACCAGCCCTGCATCCCAGGAATGAATCCCACTTGATCATGGTGAATAATTCTTTTTATATGCTGTTGAATTCGATTTGCTAGTATCTTATTAAGAATTTTTGCATCCATATTCATCAGGGATATTGGCCTGTAGTTCTCTTTTTTTACTGGGTCTCTGTCTGGTTTAGGAATCAAAGTAATACTGGCTTCATAGAATGAGTCTGGAAGTTTTCCTTCCCTTTCTATTTCTTGGAATAGCTTGAGAAGGATAGGTATTATCTCTGCTTTAAATGTCTGGTAGAACTCCCCTGGGAAGCCATCTGGTCCTGGACTCTTATTTGTTGGGAGATTTTTGATAACCGATTCAATTTCTTCGCTGGTTATGGGTCTGTTCAAGCTTTCTATTTCCTCCTGATTGAGTTTTGGAAGAGTGTGGGTGTTTAGAAATTTGTCCATTTCTTCCAGGTTGTCCAATTTGCTGGCATATAATTTTTCATAGTATTCCCTGATAATTGTTTGTATCTCTGAGGGATTGGTTGTAATCATTCCATTTTCATTCATGATTTTATCTATTTGGGTCATCTCCCTTTTCTTTTTGAGAAGCCTGGCTAGAGGTTTGTCAATTTTGTTTATTTTTTCAAAAACCAACTCTTGGTTTCGTTGATCTGCTCTACAGTTTTTTTAGATTCTATATTGTTTATTTCTGCTCTGATCTTTATTATTTCTCTTCTTCTGCTGGGTTTAGGCTGCCTTTGCTGTTCTGCTTCTATTTCCTTTAGGTGTGCTGTTAGATTTTGTATTTGGGATTTTTCTTGTTTCTTGAGATAGGCCTGGATTGCAATGTATTTTCCTCTCAGGACTGCCTTCGCTGCATCCCAAAGCGTTTGGATTGTTGTATTTTCATTTTCGTTTGTTTCCATATATGTTTTAATTTCTTCTCTAATTGCCTGGTTGACCCACTCATTCGTTAGTAGGGTGTTCTTTAACCTCCATGCTTTTGGAGGTTTTCCAGACTTTTTCCTGTGGTTGATTTCAAGCTTCATAGCATTGTGGTCTGAAAGTATGCATGGTATAATTTCAATTCTTGTAAACTTATGAAGGGCTGTTTTGTGACCCAGTATATGATCTATCTTGGAGAATGTTCCATGTGCACTCGAGAAGAAAGTATATTCTGTTGCTTTGGGATGCAGAGTTCTAAATATATCTGTCAAGTCCATCTGATCCAATGTATCATTCAGGGCCCTTGTTTCTTTATTGACTGTGTGTCTAGATGATCTATCCATTTCTGTAAGTGGGGTGTTGAAGTCCCCTGCAATGACCACATTCTTATCAATAAGGTTGCTTATGTTTATGAGTAATTGTTTTATATATCTGGGGGCTCGGGTATTTGGCGCATAGACATTTATAATAGTTAGCTCTTCCTGGTGGATAGACCCTGTGATTATTATATAATGCCCTTCTTCATCTCTTGTTACAGCCTTTAATTTAAAGTCTAGTTTGTCTGATATAAGTATGGCTACTCCAGCTTTCTTTTGGCTTCCAGGAGCATGATAAATAGTTCTCCATCCCCTCACTCTCAATCTAAAGGTGTCCTCAGATCTAAAATGAGTCTCTTGTAGACAGCAAATAGATGGGTCTTGTTTTTTTATCCATTCTGATACCCTATGTCTTTTAGTTGGCGCATTTAATCCATTTACATTCAGTGTTATTATAGAAAGATATGGGTTTAGAGTCATTGTGATGTCTGTATGTTTTATGCTTGTAGTGATGTCTCTGGTACTTTGTCTCCCAGGATCCCCCTTAGGATCTCTTGTAGGGCTGGTTTCATGGTGACAAATTCCTTCAGTTTTTGTTTGTTTGGGAAGACCTTTATCTCTCCTTCTATTCTAAATGACAGACTTGCTGGATAAAGGATTCTCGGCTGCATATTTTTTCTGTTTAGCACACTGTAGATATCGTGCCAAGCCTTTCTGGCCTGCCAAGTTTCAAAGGAGAGATCAGTCACGAGTCTTATAGGTCTCCCTTTATATGTGAGGGTGAAAGGGCGGGCCTACGCTGGCCGACTCCATCTTGTTCTGTGTTCTCCACCTTGAGTGACTATGTCCCCGACATGACCCCTTTTCCCGGAAATTCACAGAAACCTCAGACTGCGCCTCCTCCCCTTGAGTAACCTCCCGCTCACCCGTTCAAACTTTCTGATCAAAACACGCCCAGCGACCTGCGTAACAGGACTCCGACCCTTCCCCAACCAATCGGCTGAGGCCACGACCCTTCCCCAGCCAATCGGCTGAGGCCACAGCCATTACCTCACCAACTGCCCCTAGACCCCTATAAAACCTTTGTGCTTTTGAAACTCGCTCTCTCTCCCTGGTATCTCACCGCTGCGTCGGTGCAGGTAGGGGATTGAGCTCGAGCTAGCTCGAATAAAGGTTCTTTTGCTTTTGCATCGGACTCGGCTCCCTAGTGGTCTTTGGGGATCACGAATTCTGGGCATAACATTTGGGGGCTCGGCCCGGGATCCCCAAGACCCCTGAGGGACCCCCGACCCGGAGAGCCTGACTGGCCACGGTTAGTGTCTGTTTGTTTGTTCTGTCTTTTCTGTGTGAGCTCACTTCTGGAGTTCTGGTAGTGCCCGACGCGGTCTAAGTGGACGCACTGGAGGACCACGGGCCGGGAGTTTCGGAAGACGTTCCGATTCTCCCTTCTGGAGGGACGTGGAATCCCCTCAAAGGTCTGAGACGAGGCGGGTCGCTCCCGCTGGTCGGCGTGAGGCCGTCGTCTTTGGAGGGACGTGGAATCCCCTCATCGGTTTTGGAGGGACGTGGAATCCCCTCAAATGTCTAAGCTAGCTTTCAGTTTTGCTTCCATGGAGTTGGAAGATTTTCTAGGGGCCCTCTGTTTGTCTGTTTTTGTGTTTCTCTGTTTTGTTCTGTGGACTTACTGGACGGACGTTATGGGACAGACTCAGACTACTCCTCTAAGTATTATGATTGATCACTTTAAGGATGTGAGGGGAAGAGCTAACAACCTCAGTGTGGAAGTCCGAAAGGGTCGGTGGCAGTTTTTTGTTCTAGCGAGTGGCCAACTTTCAATGTCGGATGGCCACCAGAGGGGACCTTCGACCTCCCTACCATCCACCGAGTCAGGAGTATCATCTCTCAGCCTAAGACGGGCCATCTTGATCAGCTCCCTTACATTATCACTTGGCAGGACCTTGTGGAAGACCCACCCTCTTGGCTTAAACCCTTCCTAGCCCCGCTCCCTCCGGAGCCAAAACCCATTCTTGCTTTGCAGGGGACAAAGAAGAAGAAAAGTCTTATCCAGCCTTCAGCACCCCTCTACCCTGTCTTACAGGGGGGTACTGAAGAAGAATTAATTTTTCCTCCCTCGTATAACCCCTCTAGGATGCTGGAAGAACACCATCCTCCCCCTCCGGGGGAGGCAGACGCTGTTCCGAGAGCGGGAGGCGGAAACGCTCCAGTGGGAAGCCCGCCCTTCACCAGACAAAGGGCTCAGAGGGAGCAATCCGCCTCCGCCGCCGACTCCACTATTCTGCCCCTGCGAGCCACCGGACCCCCAGACGCAGAGGGGAACCAGCCCCATCACTATTGGCCTTTCGCCACTAGTGACCTCTACAATTGGAAAGCTCAGAATCCTAAGTTTTCCGAGAAACCGGCAGGGCTTATTGATTTATTAGACTCTGTTCTTTTTACCCATCAGCCCACGTGGGACGATTGCCAGCAGCTTTTGCAGGTCCTGTTCACGACTGAAGAAAGAGAAAGAATCGTCAACGAGGCCCGAAAACTAGTTCCGGGCACAGACGGGAATCCCACCACCAACCAGGCTCAGATAGATGCCTCCTTCCCCTTAACTCGGCCCCAGTGGGATTTCAACACGGCAGAAGGTAAGGAGAGGCTCCGGGTCTACCGCCAGACTCTAATGGGGGGTCTCCGAATGGCTGCTAGAAAGCCAACCAATTTGGCCAAGGTAGGAAATGTACAACAGGGAAAAGATGAATCTCCGGCTGCCTTTTTAGAACGGATCATGGAGGCATTCCGTACCTATACCCCCATGGATCCAGAGGCTCCGGAAAGCAAGGCAGCTGTTATCATGGCCTTTGTAAACCAATCGGCCATAGACATTAGGAGAAAATTACAGAAAATAGATAGACTAGGAGAAAAAAGTCTGCAGGACTTACTGGTGGTAGCCGAAAAGGTATATAATAACCAGGAGCTTCCTGAGGACAAGCAGGCTCGCGCCATGGCGGCTGCCAGCAGTAAGCAGACTCGAGACCTGGCGAGAATACTACTAGCTACCACTGCTGACTCCCCTGAGGAACGAGACCGCCGTCTCTGGCAGCTGGCAGACGACGCAAGAAAAGGTAAAAGAACCACCAGGGGGGGGAAGCAGAGGCTGCAGAAGGATCAGTGCGCATACTGCAAGGAGATAGGGCATTGGGCCCGAGATTGTCTGAAAAGGGCCGGCGGGAAAGGAAGCAAGACTGATCGAGTAAAAGTCCTAGAGCTAGATGAACTAAGTGATTAGGGGAGTCGGGGTTCGGACCCTCTCCCCGAACCCAGGGTAACTTTTAAAGTGGAGGGGACCCCTGTTGACTTCCTTGTCGACACCGGAGCACAACATTCGGTCCTCCGCACCCCACAAGGAAAACTAGCCAGCAAGAAGTCCTGGGTACAAGGGGCAACTGGTATGAGCCAGTATTCATGGACTACCCGAAGAACAGTAGATTTGGGAACGGGCCGGGTATCCCACTCCTTTATGGTAATACCAGAATGCCCCTACCCGCTGTTAGGACGGGACTTACTGACCAAGATTGGAGCTCAGATAACTTTCAGACAAGGGGGGCCTCAGGTCACCGATGGCAAGGGCCACCCCATCCAGGTCCTGACCATGAAACTGGAGGATGAATACCTCCTCCACCAGGAGGCGCTCCCGAGAGAGGATAATATAGACAGATGGCTACAAGAATTCCCCTCGGTTTGGGCAGAGACTGGGGGGGGGATGGGACTAGCCGCTCATAGGACCCCAGTCCTGGTAGAGCTCAAGCCAGGAGAGAGTCCGGTAAGGATCAAACAATACCCCATGTCACAGGAGGCCCGGAAGGGGATCCAGCCACACATCCGGAGACTACGAAGCCTAGGGGTACTAGTTCCTTGCCAGTCTGCCTGGAACACCCCCTTACTGCCGGTCAAAAAGCCTCACACAAATGACTACCGACCGGTACAAGACCTCCGGGAAGTAAATAAGAGGGTCGCGGACATACACCCAACTGTTCCCAACCCATATACTCTCTTGAGCTCCTTGGCGCCCTCCAGGGTCTGGTATACTGTACTAGATTTAAAGGACGCCTTCTTCAGTCTGCCGCTGGCACCCCAGAGCCAACCCCTGTTCGCCTTCGAGTGGCATGATCCGGAGGAGGGCTACGGTGGGCAACTCACCTGGACACGGCTACCTCAGGGATTCAAAAATTCACCCACCATCTTCGACGAGGCACTACACGAGGACCTGGGTGAGTACAGAAGGGAGCACACTGGCCTCACCCTCCTACAGTACGTAGATGACATCCTGATTGCTGCTGACACGGCCAAAGACTGTGAGCGAGGGACCCAGGACCTGCTGGCTACCCTGGGGGCTTTAGGGTACCGGGCATCCGCGAAGAAGGCTCAGATATGCAGGGAGAGGGTAAGTTACCTGGGATATATCCTGGAGGGCGGACAGCGGCGGTTATCAGATGCCAGAAAAGAAACTGTCCTAAAGATCCCTACTCCCACCTCCCGAAGAGAAGTGAGGGAATTCCTAGGATCAGCCGGCTACTGCCGCCTCTGGGTTCCAGGTTTTGCTGAGATCGCCAGGCCCCTATATGAAGCTACCAAAGAGGGGAAAACATTTAAATGGACTGAAAAAGAAGAAATTGCCTTTAATCAGTTAAAAAAGGCCCTCCTAAGTGCCCCAGCCCTGGGCCTACCAGACATTATGAAACCCTTCCACCTCTTTGTAGACGAACATAAGGGAATAGCAAAAGGGGTTCTAACTCAAGCCTTAGGCCCCTGGAACCGCCCAGTGGCTTACCTGTCTAAGAAACTAGACCCAGTGGCTGCCGGCTGGCCGCCATGCCTAAGAATTATTGCGGCGACAGCACTCCTAGTCAAGGATGCAGACAAACTGACCCTAGGACAGGAGATCTGGATCACAACCCCACACGCCATTGAAGGGGTCCTGAAACAGCCTCCTGATAGATGGATGAGCAATACACGTGTGACTCATTACCAGAGCCTCCTACTCAACCCTCCACGAGTGCGGTTCCACCCCAGTGCAGCCCTCAATCCTGCAACCCTGCTGCCCGACCCTGACCTAGGTGCTCCACTACATGACTGTGCGGGAATCCTGGAACAAGTACATGGATTCCGGATGGACCTGACCGACCAGCCCCTCCCCGATGCCGAGGCTACTTGGTTCACTGATGGCAGCAACTTTGTGCGAGATGGACACAGGTATGCGGGTGCAGCGGTGGTCACCGAAATGGACACCGTATGGGCGGAGGCTCTACCCTCCGGAACGTCAGCCCAGCGAGCGGAGCTCATAGCCCTCACCAAGGCGCTGATGCTGGGAGCTGGAAAACGGCTTAACATCTACACAGACAGCCGTTATGCATTTGCCACAGCTCATATTCATGGGGCAATTTATCAGGAGAGGGGGTTACTGACGGCAGAAGGACGGACTATAAAAAATAAGCAGGAGATACTTAACCTGCTTACGGCCTTATGGCTTCCTGCCAAGCTAGCCATTATCCACTGCCAAGGGCACCAAAAAGCTGATAACCCAGTAGCTAGAGGTAATCGAAAGGCTGACCAGGCAGCCAAGGCAGTAGCCCTTACTCCAGTCCCCACCATGACCATACAACTACCAGACCCGGGAGACCCAGTTTTACCAGACCAGCCCAAATACTCCCAGGAGGAGTTACAGCGGATCAAGAAACTCCCCATGGCCCAGGAGATAAAGGGATGGTGGTATACACCTAACAAGGAGCTCGTGCTGCCAGACCGGCTCGGAGTCTCAATATTAGAGCACATGCATCGGTCTACTCACATGGGGGCCCGAAAATTAAAAGACTTAATCCGACATGCCGGAATCAAGATTCACCAACAGGACACCAAAATAGAGCAAGTTGTATCTGCCTGCAAGACCTGCCAACTCACCAACGCGAAAGCCACATCAAATAAAAAAAGGAACCAGGCTCAGAGGCACCAGACCGGGAGCCCAATGGGAAGTCGACTTCACTGAAGTCAAACCAGGAAAGTATGGTTATAAATATCTTTTAGTATTTACAGACACCTTCTCTGGCTGGGTGGAGGCATACCCAACCAAGCATGAAACGGCTCAGACGGTGGCTAAGAAGCTACTAGAAGACATCTTACCCAGGTATGGTTTTCCTGCCATGGTAGGATCAGACAATGGACCAGCTTTTATCTCTCAGGTAACACAGGCAGTAGCCAAGGCGGTGGGGGCAAACTGGAAATTACATTGTGCTTATAGGCCCCAGAGCTCAGGACAGGTAGAAAGAATGAATAGAACCCTAAAAGAGACCCTTACCAAATTAACCATGGAGACTGGCGGGGACTGGGTGACTCTCCTACCGTACGCCCTTTACCGGGTTAGAAACACTCCTTACACTCTGGGTTTTACTCCCTACGAGATCATGTTTGGCAGGCCACCCCCTGTTATTCCCAGCCTTCGAGCTGAACTTCTTGCAGAGTTTAAAGATCAAGAACTTTTTCTTTCCTTGAGAGGGCTCCAGAGGGCGCACGAGGATATTTGGCCGCGCCTCCGTGCCATCTACGAGGCTGGCCCGACCCCGACACCTCATCAGTACAAGCCGGGAGACTGGGTCTATGTCAAGAGGCACCACCGAGAGACTCTCGAGCCGCGCTGGAAGGGACCCTACATTGTAGTGCTGACAACCCCCACCGCTCTCAAAGTAGACGGCATCGCGACCTGGGTCCATCACACCCACGTTCGGCCAGCGGACCCCTCCTCGATCCAGAAGGACTTCGTCACGCGATGGGCCATCAGTCGGGACCAACACAACCCGCTCAAGCTCAAGCTCAAGCTACAGCACATTCGACCCACCTAATATTGGTAACTCTGTTAACTCTGCTTGTCATTGCTCATGCTACCGGGAGTCCCCACACCCCCCAAAACATCACCTGGCAGATCATAGATACCAGCTCAGGGACAATACTTAATTAGACCTCCCAGAGCCACCCCAGGGACACATGCTTCCCAGAACTTGGCGTAAACTTCTAAACTCTGTTCCCCTTGTCACCATAAATGCAGCCGGACCCATGATTGGGTCCGTAAGTTACATGACAAGGGGGGAATGAAAGGGCGGGCCTACGCTGGCCGACTCCATCTTGTTCTGTGTTCTCCACCTTGAGTGACTATGTCCCCGACATGACCCCTTTTCCCGGAAATTCACAGAAACCTCAGACTGCGCCTCCTCCCCTTGAGTAACCTCCCGCTCACCCGTTCAAACTTTCTGATCAAAACACGCCCAGCGACCTGCGTAACAGGACTCCGACCCTTCCCCAACCAATCGGCTGAGGCCACGACCCTTCCCCAGCCAATCGGCTGAGGCCACAGCCATTACCTCACCAACTGCCCCTAGACCCCTATAAAACCTTTGTGCTTTTGAAACTCGCTCTCTCTCCCTGGTATCTCACCGCTGCGTCGGTGCAGGTAGGGGATTGAGCTCGAGCTAGCTCGAATAAAGGTTCTTTTGCTTTTGCATCGGACTCGGCTCCCTAGTGGTCTTTGGGGATCACGAATTCTGGGCATAACAAGGGCACGTTTATCCCTTGCTGCCTTCAGAATTTTCTCTTTATCCTTGTATTTTGCCAGTTTCACTATGATATGTCGTGCAGAAGATCGATTCAAGTTACGTCTGAAGGGAGTTCTCTGTGCCTCTTGGATTTAAATGCCTTTTTCCTTCCCCAGTTCAGGGAAGTTCTCAGCTATAATTTGTTCAAGTACCCCTTCAGCACCCTTCCCTCTCTCTTCCTCCTCTGGGATACCAATTATGCGTATATTATTTTTTTTTGGTGTATCACTTAGTTCTCTAATTTTCCCCTCATACTCCTGGATTTTTTTATCTCTCTTTCTTTCAGCTTCCTCTTTCTCCATAACTTTATCTTCTAGTTCACCTATTCTCTCCTCTGCCTCTTCAAGCCGAGCCATCGTGGATTCCATTTTGTTTTGCAATTCGTTTAAAGCGTTTTTCAACTCCTCGTGACTGTTCCTTAGTCCCTCGATCTTTGTGGCAAGAGATTCTCTGCTGTCCTGTATACTGTTTTCAAGCCCAGCGATTAATTTTATGACTATTATTCTAAATTCACTTTCTGTTATATTATTTAAATCCTTTTTGATCAGTTCATTAGCTGTTGTTATTTCCTGGAGATTCTTCTGAGGGGAATTCTTCCGTTTGGTCATTTTGGAGAGTCCCTGGCGTGGTGAGGACCTGCAGTGCACTTCCCCTGTGCTGTGGTGTATAACTGGAGTTAGTGGGTGGGGCCGCAGTCCGACCCGATGTCTGCCCCCAGCCCACTGCTGGGGCCACAGTCAGACTGGTGTGTGCCTTCTCTTCCCCTCTCCTAGGGGCGGGATTCACTGTGGGGTGGCGTGTCCCGTCTGGGCTACTTGCACACTGCCAGGCTTGTGTTGCTGGGGATCTGGCGTATTAGCTGGGGTGGGTAGGCAAGGTGCACGGGGGCTGGAGGGGCAGGCTTAGCTCGCTTCTCCTTAGGTGATCCACTTCAGGAGGGGCCCTGTGGCAGCGGGAGGGAGTCAGATCCGCTGCCGGAGGTTTGGCTCCGCAGAAGCACAGAGTTGGGTGTTTGCGCGGAGCGAGCAAGTTCCCTGGCAGGAACTGGTTCCCTTTGGGATTTTGGCTGGGGGATGGGCGGGGGAGATGGCGCTGGCGCCTTTGTTCCCCGCCAAGCTGAGCTCTGCCGTCCGGGGGCTCAGCAGCTCTCCCTCCCTTTGTCCTCCAGCCTTCCCGCTTTCCGAGCAGAGCTGTTAACTTATGACCTCCCAGACGCTAAGTCGCGCTTGCTGTCGGAACACAGTCTGTCCGGCCCCTCCGCTTTTGCCAGCCAGACTCGGGGGCTCTGCTTGGCCGGCGAGCCGCCCCTCCGCCCCGGCTCCCTCCCGCCAGTCCGTGGAGCGCGCACCGCCTAGCCGCCCTTCCTACCCTCTTCCGTGGGCCTCTAGTCTGCGCTTGACTCCGGAGACTCCCTTCTGCTAATCCTCTGGCGGTTTTCTGGGTTCTTTAGGCAGGTGTAGGTGGAATCTAAGTGATCGGCAGGACGCGCTGTGAGCCCCGCGTCCTCCTACGCCGCCATCTTCCGGAACCCCCAAAAGTCACAAGTGTGCTGTTTCTAAGGGACACATGCACCCCCGTGTTTATAGCAACACTATCAACAATAGCTAAAGTATGGAAAGAGTCCAAATGTCCATCGGTGGATGAATAGATAAAGAAGATGTGGTATATATATACAATGGAGTATTACTCTACAATCAAAAAGAATGAAATCATGCCATTTGCAACTGCGTGGATGGAACTGGAGGGTATTATGCTAAATGAAATTAGTCAGTCATAGAAAGACAAAAATCATATGACTTCACTCATGTGAGGACTTTAAGAGACAAAACAGAGGAACATAAGGGAAGGGAAACAAAAATAATATAAAAACAAGGAGGGGGACAAAACAGAAGAGACTCATAAATATGGAGAACAAACAGAGGGTTACTGAAGAGGTTGTGGGAGGGGGGATGGGCTAAATGGGTAAGGGGGACTAAGGAGTCCACCCCTGAAATCATTGTTGCACTATATGCTAACTAATTTGGATGTAAGTTTAAAAAATAAAAAATAAAATAAAAAAAGAAAATGATAATTAATACCGTAATATCAGCAGATACTCAGCAGTCAAATGTTTTTCATCATCTAAGTTTTTTCACAGTTGGTTTAGGATTCAGATAAGGTCTATATATTGCAGTTTGTAAATTTGTCTCATAAGTCCCTAATCTAGTGGTTCTCAAAGTATGGTCCCCAGACCAGAAACATCAATATCACCTGGGATCTTCTTAGAAATGCAAATTCTCTGGCATTAGCCAAGGCTCCTTGAATCAGAAACCCTGGGGATGGGTCTCCACAAACTGCCTTCTGGGTGATTCTGATATACACTGAAGTTTGAGAAGCTCTGCCTTACTCTTTGGGTTCTCTCTCTCTCTGTAATATATTTGTTTAAGAAACTGATCACATGTCCTATACAGTTCCCCTTAGAGTGGATCTTGCCAATAATGTTCCTATAGTAATTTAACAATTCTTTTTTTTTTTTTTAATTTTTTTTTTAACGTTTATTTATTTTTTGAGACAGAGAGAGACAGAGCATGAACGGGGGAGGGTCACAGAGAGAGAGAGACACAGAATCTGAAACAGGCTCCAGGCTCTGAGCTGTCAGCACAGAGCCCAACGCAGGGCTCGAATCCACGGACCGTGAGATCATGACCTGAGCCGAAGTCGGACGCTTAACCGACCGAGCCACCCAGGCGCCCCTACAATTCTTTTTTTGAGCAAAACAAATGTTACACATGCTTACTTCATATGAATCAATTTATTTAAGCATTGGAAAGTCAGCATTATGAGCTACTATCAATTCACAGTACTGGTTACTGTTCTGTCAATTTGAAAGTGTGACTAAGAGAAACCAATGTGTGTTTTGGAACTATTTCTTTATTTTTGTTATTAAAGTCAGAAATATTCCATGTTTGGACTTGATGCCATGCCTGCTAAACCACATTACAGCCTTCTTAACACACTGTTAAAAAGCTGACACATCCAGTGGCATGATGGTAAGCCAGCAATTTGGGGGGATTCCCTTAGTTTATAGTATCTCTGTGGTGTAAACACTCCCCATGGCTGACTTCAGGCTACCAATGTGATGTCACTAAACTCTGACTTGGGAGTACACGGGCACAATCAGTGGTCATGAGCCAGTAGCAGGTGGCTCCAGCATATCACTGGCATGGCTCACTTAGAATCTGGTATTAACAGCTGCGATAACTTGAGTAGTATAGGCAAAACCCATTATTTTCTTTTGGATCTGTGAGTCTGAACTAAGGTGCATGCAATAGTTAATTTTATGTGTCAGTTTGATGGGGCCACAGTGCCCAGAGAGTTGGTCAAACATTATTCTAGATGTTCCAGTGAGGATGTTTTTTGGATGAGGTTAATATTTAAGTTGGTGGACTTTGAGTAAAGCAGACTGCCTTCCCCATTGAGTGGGCTTCATCCAATCATCTGAAGACCTTAATAGAATGAAGAATGACTTTCCACCAGGAAAAGGAAATTCTGCTGGCGGTCTGCCTTTGGACTCAAACTGCAACATCAACTCTTCCCTGGGTCTCCAGCCTGCCCATCTTCCTGCAAATTTTGGACTTAACAAGCTTCCACAATCATGTGAGCCAATTCCTTAAAATAAATATCTCTCTCGGGAGGGAGGCAAACTATGAGAGACTCTTAAATACAGAGAACAAATTGAGGGTGGATAAGAAAGTGGGGGAGAGGGGAAAATGGGTGATGGGCATTGAGGAGGGCACTTGTTGGGATGCACTGGGTGTTGTATGTAACCGATGAACCACAAGAATCTACCCCAAAAACCAAGAGCACACATTACACACTGTATGTTAGCCAATTTGACAATAAATTATATTAAAAAAAATAAATGTCACATCCAGAAATGCCGAAAGGAAACAAAATCTCTCTCTCTTTCTCTCCCCACACCTATATGTGTGTGTGTTTGCACACACACACACACACACACACACACTATTGGTTCTATTTATTTTCTGTAAAACTAAGTCACCATAAAACTTGAAAATTTTTTATATAAAAATGTCAGTCATAACACTAATTGTATAACCCCCTAATACACTGGGTTCTGCAGTTGGACAAGCACTAAAGTAAGGTTCCTTCTTTCGCAAGCATCTCCCTGCTTTTCTACAGCACTTAAAATTCCCATGTCACTCACATAAGGTAAGTCTTTGCTACTTCCTGTTAAAATACAGAGCAGGACAACAATCAGGCCAGTGTCAGCTATTAGTATTTTAATGGGCTGCATGTGCAGACTTTCTGTCCGGTCAGCCCTGAGAAATCTGTGCAGACAAGTTCTAGATGTGTTTTGGAGCCCTCCTGAGCAGCTAGGGATCCTCATGAAGCTCTCTAACTAGGTCATAGGTGGGTCTCCATTGACTAATTTATGTACGTAAGCATATCCCTTCTAGGGTGGATTTAGGATGGCTTACACACAAATATATAGTACAGCAATGTCAAAGGGGTAAAAAAATATGGCAAAAGGAAAATGATGGTAAGAGAATAGGTGGAGCCAGGCACAAGATGAATATGCAAATTACATTTCTTGAAATTCTGTGTGCTCATAGAGGTGAGCCATGCATTTGAATTAAAATATTTTAGCAGGATGTATAAAGCAGAGTAAAATAAGTCAAATAATATAGAAGATTTAAAAAAACACAGTCCATTGCTTAGATAAGTCCAAGTACTTCTGTCATTGAGACTAGAGTGAGATTTCTTCAGTAGGTCTTTTAAAAGAGTTCACTGAATAATGTAAATACTAATGTCTTTGCAACATCTTTGGACTAAGTGAAGTGAAAAGCTTCAAAGGAACCCTTTTAATAATACTTTTTATTTAGCCAAGGACATTATATTAAAGCGCAATTCAATAGAGGTACTTATGCTGATAACCACAATGATGCATCCCAGGTGTGAAGTCACTGGTGATCTGGTTTCATCTAGGGATAAGTTATAAATTATCTAGTTGTTCTCAGGTACCAGTCTGGCAGTCAGTGATGAAATTTCCATGGGCTCATGATGAAAATTAAAAACAGTGCAGTGAGTAGTGAATTTTCCATAGTACTAAATTACCATAAAATGTCAATTTAAAAAACTATCCTTTTGTTACACCCTTACTTGGTAAAAGAAGTTAGCAATCTATGTCCATAACCATTATAAGATTTAAAAAATTTTTTTTAATGTTTATTTATTTTTTGAGACAGAGAGAGAAAGAGAGATAGAGTGTGAGCAGAGGAGGGGCAGAGAGAGGGAGACAGAATCCGAAGCAGGCTCCAGGCTACTAGCTGTCAGTACAGAACCCGATGCGGGGCTCGAACCCACAAGCTGCGAGACCATGACCCAAGCCAGTCAGACGCCCGACTGACTGAGCGACCCAGGTGCCCCAAACCATTATAAGATTTTTTTAAACTGGTCTGTGACATATAAAAATCTGGGAAACCATTGTCCTAAAAGTATGGAAAGACACACAATCCTCTATGAATATTATTTTTCTCAACAAGGCTTTTGATATCTTTATAACTTGCAGCAATATGCTAGAAATTATACACTCTGACAAATATCTGGAATGCAGCTCTCCAATGTTGCAAGTTTAATACAAAAAAACATATGTTTTAGAAATCAGTCAGTTTGGGAGAAGAATTGATATACTATAATAAAAATTTAGGAACCAGGCAAGAACCATGCATAAATGGAAGCCACCCCACTGTCCCTCTGAGTTGAGCCAACGGAGGGCAGGGCTAAGAGTGTCCTCAGGAAGTTATTCTTGGATGACTCACTAACTTACAGACAAATGCACGAGAGAAATTCCCAAGTTTTACACCACTGAGCACCACCACAATAATTCCAGCCCAGGAGCACTGGAAAGTGGACATAACCAAGTGCTCATCTGGGCCATTAAACAACAATATCCAAAAACTCAAACAAAAACTACACAGTAATAATACCTACAGAATGGTTAGCTTCGAGTAATTGAACTTTTTGGATTTTTTGAAAGATTAACAACGGCATATTGGTAATGGATGACATCATCTGGTAAAGGGGATTTGTAGCCATATATAAATAGTTAATATTTTTTTGAGTACTGTTTTAAGCATTTTACATGTAAATACATTCAATCCTCACAGCGACCTTATGAGATACATATTATTATTATCATTATTATTATATCCCATTTTTACAGATGAACAAACTGAGGCTGAGGGCTGTTAAATAAATGTCATCCAACTACTAAGAGGTAGAACAAAGCTTCAAACCCTAGTGGAGCAACCCCAGAGACCACACTAACAGAAAGATGCTTCACTGACTCCTTACCTAACCATAAGCCTGGAAGAAGTTGGGAGATAGTTGCCAGGAATGGTGCCCTAATCTTAGACTAGTTAATTTGTGACCATTCTGTCTGCAAGTAACCAGATCCCAAGGACAATTTTCTTGGAAGGCCACTTTTTAGGCTGTAATAATAAAGTCATATCATCTTCAGATAAGAGGATGCTTCTTGTTCTATTCTCAAATCCTTGGCCTCCAGCTTATCCAGGAATGGCATCAAATTGTTCCAATATAAGTTAAAAGCAAGGGGGATGGTGAGTGGAATGTGACTCTGATGCTCAGAACATATCCTCTTTCTATACACAGAATTGTATTGGATTGGCCAGGTCACTCCTGAATCCCTGGGTCATGGAAGGTACTAGGGAGCAACCTCAGCATGAACATAAATGTCTATGGTGTCTCTCTTAAATTCTGGTGGCTTGGCCCACATCAAATTCTATTCCACTTAGTCAAAGACCTAAGGAAGATAAAAATCAACTTCAAACTGTCTTTTAATAGGCCTGCTGACTTCTTTCTAAGAAAAGAGAATTTAGGATGGTTGATAGTAGATTAGGAATGCCTAAAGCTGGCCTTCTGGATAGGAGGTAGAACCAGCAGTCAGATCATGTTCCCCTGAGCTTGGGGTCTTTCTGTTGTGCTTTCATCCTAGAAAACCTTCAATCTCTCACAATGACCTCCAACTTCACTTTGTGTCACTTTTCATGTTACGCTGTCACCATGGCAACACTCCATGCCTTTTGGGTCTCTGGCCTGAGGTAACATGGGCTCTCTCTAGCAGGTGAGTCAATAGAAGTTCAAAGTATTTACAAATTAGGAAATCACAGGTGGCCAGAGCTGATAAGGGTCCAGTGTTTGAGACTATTCTCACCAATTTCCCTGAGCCCAAATATTGCATTTCTATTTCCAACCTTCTGGGCAGAGCTTAATCTCTTGGTTTGGGGCCACTCAGGAAATCTGTTCTCCTACTTCAGATACTTCTTTTTCAACTCAAAGTCTTCTATGCTTTTCTAGTCCTTTCTTCTTTCTAACCTGCAGTCTGGATTCTTTGTTCTTTTTGTTCTGCAAATCTTTTAAAGTCCCTGAGTTTCTTTTGGGGAAAACAACTTTGTTTATCCACAGTTATCTGTCCTGTCTTTGACATATCTACACGCAATAGACTATCTGCAAGAGGCCAGTACCAAAGAGCAGAGGCATCTCACCACGTTGAAGGCAGAAATAGAGCTAGCTACCAGGGCATAGAGGACAAATTTGCCAGCACAGTTTCCCCACTCCAAAAACTGTTACTTTTGACTTGACAGAAGAACATTAAATATTTATGCATAGACTCATCAAACAAATGTTTATTGGTACAACACTGTGCTAAAGCCCGTCATAGAGTTATTTGGGTCCTGCCTTTAAGGGGTTTTTTAGTCTGGCAGGAAAGCTGTTGCATGCATTACATGACGTAAAAGATTATGTTCTAGGCAGAGAATGATACAGCTGTAAGAAATGTACAAACAAAGTGCCGTGGGAGTTCAGATTATTTGGTCATTGAGAAGTCAGAAATGAATCTAAATAAAAGAAAGCAGGAATAAGAATTTACAGTGGGAGTGAATTAAAAAAGGTCAACTAGTCCATCTGATTTGCTTTGTAGATTAAATAAACAGACTCAAATACATTTTAAAAAGTAAACAAGAAGATATATAGTTTAATTGTGACAAAATTGGCTCTAGAACACATGTGTTTGGATTTCTAGCCTGGAGCTATTTTATCTCTACCAAGTGGCCTTCTCCAATAACCCAAGAACATGTGGACCACAAATTGGCTCTAAATTAGCAATAGCCAGCAAAATCATTTTTTAAAAATTAAGACAACCGTATTAATTGGAGAATGTCTTAGAAAAGACAGGAAAGAACTCTTTGGTTATATTTGGCTTCAATTCATTTCTTGTTATAAGAAACTACATCCAAAAGAGAGCTATGAAAATAAAAGAATGGGAAATGAGACCATAAGAAAGGTTCTGGAAATCAGAGTTATTTAGTCTGAAAAAAAGAATGTTAATGGGGGAATTCTTTGGCCTTCAGGGATTAGGAGGTCCCCAACCAGCTGTTCTCCATTTCTCCAGAAGGCAGAAAACCAGAGAAAATAGACTTGAATATAAAGCAGAAAAGATGAAGTTAGACATACGGAAAAGGCTCCCAATCTGAAGGTCTGCTGTGTACAAAGGACACTCTCAAGTACTCTGGATTGCCTTTTCTTTTCAGGCAATGGATTGCCTACCTGGGAACCAACACTTCTCCCATAAGTCCTGTAGATCTGACTGGAATCAGGGAAAAGGCCTTTTCAGGATCCCTCCCAGGTTTGGAAGATTATTCAAACCCTAATACCCATGTTCTATTGATCTTATCAATTAGGAGAAGTTAAAAATGAAATGTGACATAATATTTCCTGGCAATTAGAAAGAGAATGGAATCAGACATTTCCATAAGATGTGAGAATTTCAGAACTGAAAAAGCTAATGAAGTTTATTGTTTGACAAATGGCCATTTTGCAGTCAAGTTTAAAAAAAGAGATTGAGAAGGAAGCATGCATGTTCTCGACCCTTTCCGTGGAATTTCCAGGCCTCCCATTCCCACTTTTTCCTTTTCCCTCTCCCAAATTATTATCCCTCAAAACAATGCACAGTCGTTGATGAATCTCTATGTTATTAGCTGAGGATGACATAAGTTTCTGGTTCCAAAAACTGAATATAGAGTCATCTGGAAAGTTGAAAATAAAATGGAAAAGCCCAGGTCCCATTCCAGAGTTTCTGACGTAGTAGGGTGAAAGCGGGACCTAAGTATTTGTAGTTTTGAAAAACTCTCAGATGGTCCCAATGCCCTGGTTTGAGGACAGTTAGCTTGTGGTATTTTTTTCTCTCCCAGAGATATCTTTCCTTTAACAGGAATCTCTTGAAGACCTCTGAAATTTTCAAATCCCCAGTGAATCTAAGATGGTGTGATTTCTGATGCAGATGGTCAGAGAAGTAATTTCGGGCATTTTGTCCCCTGAGATGTTCCGTATGGACTCCTGTTATTCTGCAGACTTGATAGTGACCTTGGTTTTGCAAAGGGAAGTGTTGCTATTGCATGGGAGTAGCTCTAAGGGAAGGGGAGAATCTCAAATACCTAGGACGTGGGGCAGCATCCATGGGGGAGGAAGGATGAAGTGAAATACAAGGTAGGTGGGCCAGTAGATCCACTTTTGGAGCTCTCTGGTTGGCTGTAAAACCTGCTGTTGACTGGTGTTTTGTATTCTTTTATGAGATGGTCAGTCAAATGTGGCCACAAGAGGAGACAGAGGAGAGGCTCAGAAAAAAATAGTTTATTGTACTCACAGCATCATGCCATACAGCATGCCATTTCCACACATGGGAAAGTCACCAGGGTGATTAGGCAGAAAAAGACAGGACTGAGGGGAAGGTTTAGCCTTTATTGGAGTTTCCCATGGAAAAGCAAGACAGGGCTAGGTAAAGAGTTTAGGATTGGCTATTTTGGATAATTTCTGCAGGCTGTAAGGGTGGTCTCTAATTGTCTGACACCTGGCTTTGGGATGACTAAGGCAGAGGAATATTGCCCAATGGGGTATATTACCTAGATAGAGGAAGTAAGACTCTGGATTGGTTAGTTTGTATATCAAAGGTATGTTCCTGGCTGGTTTTTTTTTTTTTTTTTGTTTGTTTGTTTGTTTGTTTGTTTTTCTAAGAATTGGCTAGCCCAGGGAGGGACAGTCTCTCCCCAGCCAGAAAGGTGCTTATTATTTTTTTTTGTTTTAAAGATGACAAAACAGTATAAATACAGAAAATTTAAAATAGTTACTATACAATTGTTTTCTGATCTGGGGGGTATTATTATTATTATTATTTACTATACCCTATGGGCTTGCCTCTATAGTGTTGTACAATGCTGAGGCTGTGTAAAGTCTAGAAAATCTAGGAGATTTGTCAGTTTTTCTCTCCTCTTGAGCCATTTTTAAAAAATCAGCTAAGGAACCGAAAGGACAATGAGGAATGAGACTGCAAGGAAATTGATGATGAATTGTTTACTGACCCTTAAAACTCCTTCAGACTTGCTGCACTGATCCTCTAGCCCTGACAGATAATCAGAACTCTTCTGAGAAATTCTTTGCTTCATAAATTGGAGTACTTGAGTATCACATTGACGGGAACTCAATATTTTTCTTGGAAGGATTGGGTCAGTCTGAATTGGCTGTTCCTTAGTAAATGGTATTAGTGCCTAAGCGGTGATTACCAACTGGTGTTTATCTCAACTATAGTGTAGCAGAGCCTTACTTGTCTTTCCCAAATCTCTTCTTCCCTTCCTCTTAGGCACAAAACTGCTTACTTAGAGATTGGATTTCCCAGCCAACTTTGCAGCTAGGTGTGGCCATGTGATTAGACTGTCTTCAGTGAAGTGTGAGCAAATTGATGTAGATAACATCAGCCTAACCTAACTGAAAGGGTATTGCTTGCCCAGGATTTGCTTTTCTTGTGAAGTGGAAAGCTTGCAGACCAGGGAGACAGCTGCAGCCACATAGAAGAGGCTAATGTCCCAGGGGAGCAGAGGAGTGAGATGGAAGGAACCTGGGACCCTGAGGCATCTTCTGAAGTCAAGCCAACCAGCCTACCTGGAGTACTCATCTTGGGACTTTTATAAAAGAAATAAACTTCTACTTTATTTAAAGCATTGTATTGTGGGTCTCTTTGTTACGGCTGTTGAGAATGAACTTCATACATAATTGTAGATGTGACTTTTTATTTGTTTTTCTAAGGAGATTATGATTTTCATGGAAACAAAGAACCTTAGAATGCAGAAATAGTTAAAGGCCATCTTGTTTGACTTCTTTCCCATGCAGGACTCCTCTCTATGATGTCCCTTCAACAGGTCACTCAGGCTCTGTACCAACACTTTTGTGATGGTATCTATACCACTCAGTAGGACGTTCAGACTATGGACTGCTACGTTTACAGTTTTATATCATTCCTCCTGTGACCAACAATGCATTATGTGCTATAAAAATAATTGGCATTGGGGCACCTGGATGGCTCAGTCGGTTAAGCGTCCGACTTCAGCTTAGGTCATGATCTCGTGGTTCATGAGTTCCAGCCCCATGTCAGGCTCTGTGCTGACTGTTAAGAGCCTGGAGCCTGCTTCAGATTCTGTGTCTCCCTCTCTCTCTGCCCCTCCCCTGCTCGCATTCTGTCTCTCTCTGTCTCTCAAAAATAAATAAACGTTAAAAAAAACCTAATTGGTGTGTAAAACATTTAACTCATCCTTCCCCCAAAATATGGTCTACATAACACCCGTTCTAGAAGATGCTCCCCATATAAAGCATTCTGGAGCCAAGTAAATTTTGAAAACACTTGTACTATACCTCCCCTCAAAGATTACATGCGCCACATATATTAATACTTTAAGGTTTAGAAAAGCCTGAAATAAATTTATTTACCTTGGTTTAATCCAGAGTTTATTAAACGTATTTGGCCATGAATCATTCCTAGATGCTTTTTTTCCTGAATTGTATCTGACAACATCATGTGGAATTGGCATGTTCTGTAAAACACACTTAGGGAATGTATATATAACCTATGACCTTTACTCAGTTGGCACAATTTCCTAGACCACTGACCCAGTCACCCACAGATACACAGGATGCAACTCCACATAGGATAGAAAAACGTTAGGATTTGTTTATATTGCTTGATTATTGGATGTCAGCCCAGTCAGTAATAAACAGGAAATGTTTTTATTTGAGAATATACCAAGAACTCCAGAGACAAAGGAAGTACACACCCAAAATAAAATCCTCGCCCAACAAACTATAAACATGTAACTAAACTCTTCCTTCCCAGTACCATTTGCAGAGATTACTAATAGAGAATCTAGTCTTTACTGATAAGAAAACCTGGTTTCTCTCCTGTTTAATCTCAGCCGGTTTTAGCAGAAAGGCTATGGGACCAGACTCAAACAGATCTAGATTTGAATCCCACTTACTATCTCTGTGATTTTTGGAAAGTTATTAATTCTAACTGAGCTTCAATTTCCTTTTTGATAAGTTAGGGATAAAAATCGGTCATTATGTTTGCAGGGATTAAGTGAGATAATTGCAGCAACGTGAAAGGAAAGCAAAAGACCTAGCACATAGTAGGAATGCAGAAAATGGTAGAGTTATCTTAAGTTCTCCACGCTCCTCTCACCCTCCCCTTTTTAAATGTTTACATCTGTTGCAGACTGATCTTACCATATATTTTATTACTATAGGATGGATCCAAGAAATTTACTCAACATCCATTTAAAATTAAAGGATATAATTTGTTCATGTAGCTGCCAAGATCATGTCTTTTCTCTTGTTAATAGCTGTTATAGAATATGAATAGTGAAGCCTTCCTTCTTTTTTATTCATAGAAATTTTTGAGTTCCATCATTGAGGGTGTTGTAGTGCCCCTTACTGTAATGATTAATATTTGAAAAATATCACAGACAGCCACATTACCATTTCCCAACTAATGTTATTTTTTTCCTTCTTGATGGAGACAAAATATTATGATTGTAATTAAATTTCATTTATTTTCCTACAATTCTGTTTTAACAGATGAGGGCACTAAATGACACTGTAAAGTCAAAACTATACTTTTGGGAACCAAAGAATTTTTCAGGAACTGAAACAGGTCAAAAGGTCAACTAAAGGTTAGAAATTTGTTTGAAGCTTTGTTTGTTCACCCAATTTGTAAAGGTAAAACTTTTGTTTGTGGCTATCCATTAGCAGCTTAAAACAGACAAACTGTCCCCCGAGAACAGTTATAAAAGCTGAATAGCATTTTTTTTAAAAGCATGCAGCCCTCCGAAGATCTTAAAGAACAACCAAAGAAGCAAAAACTTAAGGGCCCAAGATTCCAGAGATAGTCCTTGATATAACAACCTGATAAGAATAAAGCAAGAAAGGAATATTACAGGTTAGTCACTTTTCTTAGCATAGTTGCAAAAATTATATATGAGATATTTACAAACAGAATTGAGTATTATATATAAAATGAATAAGCCATCATGACCAAATTGAGTTTATTCCAGGAATGCATGGTTATTTAGATTAGAAAAACCAATCAATGCAATTTTTTACCTTAACAGAAGGAAGGGAAAAAATTATACAATCATCTCAATAGATGCAGGATAATTATTTGATTAAGTTTAGTGCCTTATAGACTTGTAGAAAGCTAGAAATAGAAAGGGATTTATTTAATCTAAAATTAAAAATATTTTTGGAAAAACTCACAGCAAACATTGTTCTTAATGGGAAATATTAAAAGCTTTTCTCCTGAAAGCAGTAATATGACATTGTATTAGAGGTTCTAGGCAATAAAATAAGGCAAAAAAAAAAAAAAAAAAAACTACAAAGAAATGTCATAAAAACCGGAAAGAAAAACATAAAACCATCATAATTTGTAGACCATATGATTGAGTACATTGAAAACCCATAAACTATTAAAATTAAAAGGTGAATTTAACCGGGTCTTTGGACACAAGGTCAATACATGAAATTCAACTGTATATTTATATACTAGAAACAAACAACTAGAAATAAAATTTCTATTTATAATGATGCCATTTATAAATAGTTACCTATTAAAATGTGTATAAGGTCTCTACATTGAAAACAACAAAATATTATGGAGAGAAATTAAAGAAATCTTAAATAATGGAGTAATATACCATACTTACGGATTGGAAGGCTCAGTAGTGAAAAGTTGTCAACTTCACCCAAATTTATTTATAATTTTAATGCATTTCCAGTTAAAATCCCACAGAGTTTGTGTGTGTGCATATGTGTGTGTGCATGCATGTTTGTGTTTGTATGCATGTTTGTGTTTGTATGTGTATAGATTGACAGGTTGCTTCTAAATTTTAGAAGGACAAAGTTGGAGACTTACTGTGCCAGATATTAGGACTTATATAATGCTACAATAATTAAGACAGTGTGATATTGTGCAAGGAGAGACAAATAGACCAAAGGAGAAAACCAGAAATCAGAAATAGGCCAACACATGTGATGTCATTTGATTCTTGACAAAGATGACTCCGGTAAAGCAGTGGAAAAGCATAGTCTTTTTGATAAGTGACACTGTGTCAGTTGGGTATCCATACAGAAAAAAAATATATAGATTTATATTTTGTACCATTTGGTAAAACCAATTTCAAGTTAATTGTGGACTTAAATGTGAAGATAACATAGAAATGTAACATTGGAATATGCAAAGATAACTTTCATGGGATACCAAAAGCATTAAGCATAAAAAAAATTGATAAATGGGACTTTATTGAAATCAGAAACTTTTCTTTATCAAGAGATGAGAGTGAAGATAAGAATATGTGTAATACATATATCTGGTATATTCAGGTATCAGATATATATGTATATACAATAACTCCTATAAATCAGGAAGAAAAGATAGATTATTACTCACCCTTCTCTCCCCAAAAAAATGGGCAAAGATTTTGAGCAGACATTTCACCAAAGAGGATATCCTAATGGTCAATAGACATATGAAATTGTGCTCAACATCACTAGTTATGAGATAAATGCAAAGTAAAATCATGATAAGATAGCACTATATACTCATTACAATAACTAACAATGTAACAACTGATAATACCAAGCACTGGTAAAGATGTGGAGCAAATGGACTCAAATGCACTGCTAGTAACAATATAATTTGGTATATTCCTTTAGAAAAGTGTTAAGCAGAAGCTACTAAAATTAACCGTGTGTATACTCTAATTTCAGTGCTGGAATTAGCAATCCCACTACTGGGTATCTAACAGAAATGCATACATTTGCACTTTAAAATGTCAGATATCAGTACAAAAATGTTCAGTCAGAGATATTTATAGTAGTCCCAAGCTGGAAACAACCCCAGGGCCCTCAGTAAAAAAAAATGGACAAGGAACTTTTGGTATATTCATGAAATGAATACTACATGGCAATGAAAATAACAACTTACTGTTTTACATGCAACATGGACAAATCTTGTAAACATAATATCAAGTCAAAAAAGTCAGAAAAAGGGGTGCCTGGGTGGCTCAGTCAGTTGAGCATTGGACTCTTGATTTTGGCTCATGTCACGATCCCAGGGTGGTGGGATTGAGCTCTGTGTTGGGCCCTGCACTGAGTGTGGAGTCTGCTTAGGAGTCTCTCTCTCTCTCTTTCTCTCTCTCCCTCTGCCCCACTCCCCTGCTGTTGCTTTCTCTCCTTATCTCTCTCTTTCTCTCAAAAAAAAAAAAAAAGTCAGAAATAAAAGTGTTAGGGGAATTATTGATTACTGAGGATACTTGTTTAAAATGATCAATCTATTAAGGCTTACTATTTCTTATTCTATAAATTTTGATAATTTATGTGTTTCTTTAAAATTATTTATATTTTCAGCCTTATAGGCATAAAATTACAGTAACCTTTCAAAGTTTTTAAAGTTGCCATTATATCTGAAATTTCCATCTGATGTTTCTCCTCCAAAAATTCCTCAATACTTTTCCCTCCTGTCTTTCAGTGACATTATAAGTTTATTCCTTTTTTATTCCCTTAAAAGTCTTTTTTTTTTGTCATTTCAAGAGATTTGGGTTAGAAAGGAACATAGACATTTCCTTTTTTTATCCAATTTTCCTTCAATACCATCTTTTTTGTGGTATCTGCTATTTGCATATTTTGAGACAATGTATAAGGCTACAAACCAATAGTAGTTTAGTACTATTAATATACTCTCAATAAAAACTCTCTTTGGAAATAGTTACCACTGGTTATTTATTATTTTATTATTAAAGTTTATTTATAGAAAACTAGCAGGCATTAGGGAAAGAGAAAATTCCTGTGAGATTTTTTTGAGTATCTAGATACTATTTATCAAGTAAATAGTTTTACAGTGCATGCTTGTTATTTCATTCAAATTCGTATTGCTACGAAAGTAATAAGTCCACTTATCAGTCACATTTTCACTGTAAGTCAAGTTGAAGAAAAAGAAGGCATTTATGGACCAAGCCCTACGGCAAATAAGCAGTTAATGGCAGGTACAGAAAAAGATGCAAATGAGTGAAAGTGACAAACACAAAGGAGCCTAGTGATCTCTCAGAGACCCTATGACCTGTGCATGAAAGTCACCAGTAAAGATCTCTACCCATCTCAACAGCAACATTGGATCATATTGACATACACAAATGCCTTCAACATTCTGAAGAAAGAAATAATTTTCTATCCAGGATTCTATACCCAGAAAAACTATCGATCATCTGTGAGGGTAGAATAAAAACATTTTAGACAGGCAAGGTCTCAAAAAATTTACCTTTCCTTGGGAATTTACCAGAGGAAGTGTTCTGCTAAAATTAGAAAGTAAACCCCATAAGAGGAAGACATAAAATCCAGAAAACTGAAGATCTTGCACAGAGGGAGGTGAAGGGTATTAGTAAGCCTTGAGAATGACTAGTCCAGACTGAAGCAGATTAGAGAGTTCTGGGAGATATGTCTTCATACATACAACACCTAAGTGAGTTATATAAGATACACACAACTATAGGGAGTTTGGGTTGAATTTGAGATTATTCATAGAAAATTAAGCAAAATAAAAACATGATCATTATTAACTTCAGGGAAAAGAGAACAGAAAAGTAATTGTAACACGCATCATAGCTCAACTGAGAGTAATGTTTATGTCATCAAATTAATACTGTTCACTGATGTAAACAAAATTATGGTATAACTACACAGGGAGAGGAGAGGAATGAGAAATGTGTGTTTTGTGATTGAAGCAATACCTAAAGCAGAATCACTATAGTATTTAGAGATATTTAAGTAAATTACCAAAAGCATCAGTTAAAAACATTTTTAAAGTAATTGCCTTTGGGGAGTAGGAAAAAAACAGCGGGTAAGGATGACTTTTTTTTTTTAAGTTTATTTATTTATTTTGAGCTAGAAGGAGAGAACATGTATGAGTGAGCAGGGGAGGGGCAGAGAGAGAGGGAAAGAAAAGAATCCCAAGCAGGCTCCACACTCAAAGTGTGGAGCTCGAACCCACAAACTGAGAGATCATGACCTGAACCAAAAGCCACCCAGGCTCCCTGAGGACGACTATTTTTTTATAACAAGTCTTGTGGAACCATTTGACTGTAACAATAAGCATGCTGAATTATGATAAAAATATAAACTAAAAGGCGAAATTATGAAAAGACTTGAATAAAAAAAAAAGGACTCAAATTTTATGTGAGCTTGGACAAGTAACTTAACCTCTTTGGACATAATATGTAAAATAAATGGATAGGATAGGTAACCTTCAATTTTGGATGACCTCTGGCTCCTGATAGTTAAGTGTTAAGCTACATGGTTTTAACTTGAAGACTCAATAAGATCCCAGGGAATGGAGTCCAAATTTTAGAGTTGGAAAGGCTAATGGTGTCTAGCTGGATCCCTCAGTTTCCTAAGAGGAAATCCAGAGAAGTTAAGTGATTTGTTCACAGGCATCAGCTCATTAGTAGCTGAAAACACATTGGGACACAGGTGTCCAGCTCTTGGTCCAGGTATTCTTTTTATTTTCCCACATAGCCAGAGAGAGAGAGGGCTTTGTGAAAGAGAGAGACAAAACCACATAGAACTACAGGAAACCAATTCTGAGATATTATTTCTTGTGGTTAAGCCAGAAAAGTGATTTGATTGAACCTCTCCCTTCCACCCCACCCACCTCTTTCTTGATAGGGTTGTATGCCCAACTCTAATTACAGCAAAGGTCAAAGGCAAGAAAACTACATTTCTAATACAGAGATGAATCCATTTCCTGATACAGAGATTGTGCCAGGATCAATTTCATTGCATGTCACCAAACCTTCCTGGCGGCCATCAGTAATTTTCCAGACTTATGTCTACGCTGAGTCTGAGGTTGAATCAACACTGGGGGTTATAACAGAGGTGCAAAGTGAACACATAAAGCTCAAGATGGTCTGCAAATGGCATTACAGGTGACATTCTGCCCAGAGCACACTCTGTATGCTGAGAACCTCTTTCCTTCCTCCAATTTGCTGTGCTCGCCTGCATGCAAATGCAAGAGGGAAATCTAAGACCAGTTACTAAGGAGACAAAACAGGTGCTCGCATGAGTCATCCTCTCTTTGGAGGGAATCTGGGTAAATTTTCTACCGTAGAAGCTTCAGTAGTGATTAATTCACTTTTGACATCCATTTTAATGCACAAGGGCTGAAGAATTAATTTAAAATTAAACCTTACTTTTTTCCACAACACTGGCAGGTGAAAGCAGAAAATGTTTCACTATGGCTTGGTCTGAGGTTACAGGAGAATCCCTGCAGTCTCATGGAAGGAAGGAGAGAGGCAGAAGCTTCTGAATGAATAGGTGGCTCTGTCTCTGGGCTGAGGATCAGCATGGGTGACAGATAAATCATTTGGCCCAGTAAAAAGAGCTGGAGAGATGTTCAAGGGATGCTATCTTGTGCTAAATCCTACAGAACAGCCAGTCTCACCCAGGCTGTCCACCTTGATAAGATAAAGGAGTTGGCTTGGGTTGGGGTTGGGGGAGACAAGAGGAATACAACTGAGTTTTTACTTTCATTCTGGGAAGTAGCAGCATATGGAAATATCATGGGTTTAGCAATCAGATGGGTATTGATTGCAATCCCAGTAATACCCCTTAATAGCTCTGGTCCTTAACCTTTGTGAGCATGGATAATATGTGAACAATGCTGGCCTCACAAAGTCGTTGTGAGGACACACACATAGCAATCACCTAAGAAATTTGGAATTCCATTCCCTTATCCTATAACCTATAAATACAATTTTAGATAGAATCATAGAATCCCAGAAATGGAAAGGGGCATTAGTGATCTTACTTGGCCATTCAGAATGTGTGAAGAAATTCCAACCCCTCTAAAAGGAGTCCAAAGTTCTTCCAGTTTGTGCTTAAACACCTCCAGTAAGAGGGAATTTCCACCTCTAGAAGGAAGACCTCTTATCATCTGATAACTATTTTAGGAAGTCCTTTACTTATTTATCTTAGTTTGAACCCCTAAAGACACATAGAATAAACTAATCTAATCATTCCCACAGGTAACACAGTACTTATTTTCTTCTGATGAGTTATGTTCCTAACATGATATACAACTTTCCTTCGTTATTCTGATGGCTATTTCTCCAAAATTTTATTGCAGAGACTGTGGGCTAGCCACCAAAATCCATTCTGTCTCCTTTTCTACTATAGAATTATAGTTGGGTAGATGGGCCATCTAGATGAACTATGTTTCCTAAACTTCCATGCAGTTAGGTATGGACAGACTGAGTGACAGTGGAATGTGGGCAGAAACGGTGAGTGCCAATTCTTGGCCAGCACTTTAAGATAGTGGATATGTCTTCTGTGTGCCCTTCTTCTATCTGTTCAACTGTAACCTGGTTAGAGTGGAGACCCTTAACCCTGTGGCAGATGATAATGCGCTGGTGGATGATAAAGCAACAATGATGGAAGGAACCTGGTTCCTTGAATAACCACATGGAACAGAGCCACATACCATCCTAGAACACTCAGTTGGGGCTGTTACAGAAAAGAGAAGCCACTGTATCAATGGATCTCATTGTATCAGAAGCCTGGACTTACATTAACTAAAATAGGTCTTCTAAAGTGTTCCTGAGAAATGGGTCCAATGACCAGGTTGTGTTGGATTTCACTAGAGCAGAACACTTCCCTCTTTTGTAGCATACTATCATATTTTATAAATGCAATATAATACTAATTATTCTTGTGTAGTCACATTATATTGATTAAGATAAGCTAAAACCTTATGACTTTTTTCCTGTGTGTTGCTAACCCCATATCCTCCAACCCATACTTGCAGGATTGGTTTCTGGATACAAGCGAAATTCCTTATTTATCCTATTAAACATCAACTTGATAGATATAATCTACCATTTCAGTTTGCCAAGATCTTTTGTTTTCTGGTTTGTCATAGAATCTCTTGCTTGCTCCTCTCAAGTTTCCAGTGTACCATATATTTTTTCAATTTTAATTTAATTTTTAATTTTTTAATTAAATTAAGTTACAGTAAATTAAATCAAATTTTAATTTGTGTGTGTGTGAGAGAGAGAGAGAGAGGGAGAGCACACAAGCAGGGGAGAGAGGCAGAGGGAGAGAGAGAGAATTTCAAGCAGGCTCCATGATCAGTATGGAGCCCGAAGTGGAGCTCAATCCCACGACCCTGGGATCATGACCTGAGTTGAAGTCAAGAGTCAGATACTCAACTGACTGGGCCACCCAGGCGTCCCAGATCCATATTTTTGAGGTGATATGCCAGCTCTAGCTTTGGTTTGGTGTAATTTCATATTTTGATGCTGATGTTAAGGAATAAAATACCTTATATATTTTTTCTGCTAAAACGAAACCAAAGTCCTCAGTCTGCAGCTTCACAGCATGGTTATGGTTCCCTACAGTGCAAGTAACATTTACAGGGCTGCCCCTCACATCAGCGCATTACAATGAATAGTGCAAAAATGGCAGTTAGCACTAACGTGCCAGGAACTGTACTTAGCCCAACGTCTGTCGTCTCTATCTTGCAGCAGGTGTCAAAACCTTGTCCACCCACAGGGTGGTACCGCTTGTCTCTAAATGGAAAAAAAGCCCAGCTATTCTGCTTCTCAGTGAATGAGCTCCCTTTGTTCCTTCTCATTTGTAGACCTACATCTGCAGACAGGACCATATAAACAAATGTGTTACCATTTTAATTATCTGTCATCTGTAAATGGATACACTAATGTAGCAGACTAATTAAAAATTAACAATGCAACCTCACTCTGAAACTAAAAGTCAAGTTTTAGCTTCTAGGAACTATTTAGGATCAGAACACAATTACTGAATAAAAATAGTTCAACTCTGATTAATTTTAGTAGAAATGAGGGGGCTGATAATACTTGCTAGCCATATTGAATTAGAGCTCCAAATTACCTTACATTTCTGTATGTTTCTCCTGCCAAACATAATGCCAGCTCTGGTTGAACAACTGGGTTGGGAGGACCATCTTGGACGGGGACTCTTTTGGTGCACCCTGCTGTGTTCTGGGCTTCTGCAGCATTCTCTTCCCCTTGGGTTCCATCATCACCTCCAGAATTCCTAGGCTCATTAGGAAATTTCTAGCTGGAAATTGGAAAGCCCAGTATTCCAGTTCTATGCCGACTTGAGCTAGTGGCCTTAAGCAGGAAGATGTGATATGCTACATCAAAAGCATACCAAAACATCACAGATGGCCTGTGTTTTGAGTCCTGTTTGAAGTGAATTTCAGTGTCACTAAAGTTCAGAAATGGAGTAAACCCTAGAGATACTGGAGGGATTTGGTATGTTTCTGCAGAATAAGAACTTAATCAACCTTGCCTGGAACAGAGTGGATGTTCCACAGAGCATGACCTCTGAACACCAGCTAACATCTGTTAGAGTCTTCCAGTTTCTCTGCCTTCCTTGGCCTCAGAGAAGAACATTTTTAATTGATCAATGACGAATACTTGGAAAGGCCTTTCCATCTTAGCATCTCTCCCATGTTTATCTGTATAACTTCTTTATGCTCTTTTTTCTGTAGTCTTAATAAAACTGTGTGGAAGGGGCTCCTGGGTGGCTCAGGTGGTTAAACATCCAACTCTTGATTTCAGTTCAGGTCATGATCTCGTGGTTTATGAGTTCGAGCCCTGCATCAGGCTCTGCACTGACAGTGCTGAGCCTGCTTGGGATTCTCTCTCTCCCTTTCTCTCTCTCTTTCTGCTCCTCCTGTGCTCATTCTCTCTCTCTCTCTCTTAAATATAAATACAATTTAAAAAATTGTGTGGAAAGTAACAGCTCCCTGTAATTCCCGTTGAAGCTCTGTCTTTCCTCATTGGCCCACCTTTTTCCCATCTTGCTTTTCCACACAGTTCCTACACACTTTCTCACAGGGCAAAACTGCCACAGTTCCTTCTTAGCATGAAGAAAAACATTTCATCTCTAAAAGTTTTTCCTTCTGATGATGTATTTATCCAATCTGGCCCTCTTCTCACATTCCCCATCTTAGCCAATGGCACTATTATGAGCTTTTAGCTCACAGATGATTTCCTCAGCCATGTCCAATCTTCCAATAAGACCATCAAAGGCATTCTTCATTTCTGTTACTGTGTTTTTTATCTCTAGCATTTCTTTCTGGTTCTTTCTGAGGATTTCCATCTCTCTGCTTACATCACCCATCTGTCCTTGAATGCTGTCTACTTTATCCATCAAACCATTGTAAGATATTATAATATCTTATAAGTTATTAATCATAGTTGTTCTAAATTTCCTACCTGATAGATAATTCCAACATCGCTGCCTGGTCTGCTTCTGAAACTTGATCCATCTGTTCAAACTGTGTTGTTTTTTTTTTTTTTGCTTTTTAGTGTACTTTGTAATTTTTTCTTGGTGGGTGGACATTATGTACAGGGTAAAAGGAACTGCTGTAAATAGGCCTTTAGTAATGTGGTCATGATGTGTGGGGGAGAGGAAATGTTCTACAGAAAAGGCTACAGCCTGTGATTAGGTCTCAGTCTTTCAATGAGCCTACACCACTGGACTGTGAGCTTTCCAAGTGTTTCTCAGCCCCACCCACCCCCACCCCCACCCTAAGGTGGGAACAGGATTGCCAGAATGGACTGGACTTGGTTATTTCCCTTTCTCTGGTTGGTTAGGCTCTGATAATACCCCAGCAGGATAGGCTCTGGTTGACTAGTTCTCCATGAAGGTAGGCCTGGTTAAGAGGAGCAGAGTGTGTTGGCATAGTTCAGAACGGTTCCTTTTCCCCGCCCCCTGCCTGAAACACAAGGGGATTATTTTTCCTCTAATATTTACTGTAAGAACCTGGTTGAGCTCCTGAAGGTAAATCTCCCAATATTTGCCATCACATGGTAGTTGATGTAGGGATGAGTTTGCTCATAACTGGGTCTCCCTGGCATTTTTAACTCTCAAGAATTGTCACTGATTAGGATCCAAGTTTTACCATTCTGACATTGGCTCCCGTGGTGGTTTCTGCTCATGAATCTCTGCTCCCATAATTCAGATTTCTCTGTATTTTGCTTTTTGGCCCTTCAATCTTAGGGGCAACAGTTTGCCCTGCATCTTCTCCTCTCTTATGGATCCAAGGAGAGTTGATGGTTTTTCAGTCTGTTCAGCTTTTTACTTGTTAGGGCTGAGTGGTGACTTCTGAGCTCTTTATGTGCAGCACTGGAAACACAAAGTCCTCCTCTTATGAGTTTTTAATGAGTTTTGGAGTCCATCTAGTTGTGTGACTCATAAACCTAGAGTCATTCCTACATCAACTACTGAGCCCTGTTGACATTTGTCTCCTAAATATCCCATGACTCTGTTCATTTCATGTCCTCTGTCATCTCCACACTGGCCCAAGCCACCATCACCACCTCCCAGCTCCACTATCCCCCAGTGAGAACCCCCTGTGACCGTTCCACACCCTGAACAAAATTTCAGAACCAAAATCTCCATATTACTAATCTTCTTTCAAAACCCTGTGGTCTACGAGAGCCAGGCCTTTGCTGTTGGAAAGCCCCTAAACACACATCAACAGAAATTTCCTAGGTTCTGCAGAAAAGACAGAAAATTCTTAAATGCAATCCAGTAAGAATTTCATCACTCAGAAGTGGGATTTTAAGCCTGTGCAATGTGAAGGGCTGAGTAGGCAGAATTGTTGCCTTCCAAGGCTGCACAAGTAACTACGGGAAACCCCGTGGTTCAGACCTTTCACATTTAAAGGACTGGCCAAGCTGCTGGCCATGATGAGAACCAGAGGGAGGATCTGGGAGGTATCTTTTGTCCATGTTCTTCTTATGCTCACTTTGATGCTTAAAAAATCTTGTGAGAAGAACTGATTGGTGCCAGAAGATTTCATTTCCCCCATCCTCAAGTCCAGTCCTGGCCTTCTTGTTTCAGAGTTATCTTATAGTGACTGCTCACAGTTGCCATATGACAAACTCCTTAGGGCACCCAGGTGGCTCAGTCGGTTGAGCGTCTGACTCTTGATTTCAGCTCAGGTCATGATCTCATGGTTCGTGAATTCGAGCCCTGAGTTGGGAACTGTGATAACAGCTCAGAGCCTGCTTGGGATTCTCTCTCTCTCTCTGCCCCTCCCTTGCTCGTGCTTGGGGCACACTCTCTCTCAGATGTAAATAAATAAAACTTAAAAAAAAAAAAGATACACTACTAAGTGTGGCTTCTGTCTTGCTCTGCTTTCCCTAACTCTCTCTGTCCAGACACAATGACTTTCTAGTTCTTTATATTTGCCACCAATACTCCCTCCTGTCCCATATCTGTTCTCTTAGCCTGGGGTGCTCTTCCCTCCTCTTCTCAACTGAGTAACTTACACTCATCTTTTTGACCTCAGCTCAAGTACCACTTCTTCAGAGAGGAATTTCCTGTCATCAGTGTAGTTTGCATATCTGTGTGATTATTTGACTAATGTCTATGTTCCAGGAGAGTCAGGACAATGTTTTGTTTTGCTTACTATTGTTTCTCCTATGCCTAGCCTGGTGCTTGATTGTTGTAGGTACTCAATAAATATACTGAATGAATTAATGATAGCCCTCATATTTATTGTAAAGAGGAATCATTGCATAACTGACATTTCTTCTCTTTTTGGATGGGGTTAGGTAGTTTGTCAAGTATTTATTGAACTTGTACGAGATGGAGAATACTGTTGTCTGTTCTTATATATTTTAATTTTTTTAATGTTTATTTATTTTTGAGACATAGGGAGACAGAGCACAAGTGGGGGAGGGGCAGAAAGAGAGGGAGACACAGAATCTAAAACAAGTTCCGGGTTCTGAGCTGTCAGCACAGAGCCCGATGCGGGGCTTGAACCCACGAACCATGAGATCATGACCTGAGCTGAAGTCAGAAGCTTAACCGTCTGAGCCACCCAGGTGCCCCTGTTTTTATATATTTTAATAGTCCCATGGTATGTGGTATGTGAATGCTGTGATTTCAAGGGAGAAAAATTAGGCATAACATAGGGGGGATGATCTTTTTCATCATCTTTTTAAAAATTTTTTTTTTAATGTTTATTTTACTTTTGAAAGAGAAACAGAAATAGAGCACAAGTGGGGAGGGGCAGAGAGAGAGAGAGAGAGAGAGAGAGAGAGAGAGGGAGACACAGAATCCAAAGCAGGCTCCAGGCTCTGAGCTGTCAGCACAGAGACCCATGCAGGGCTCAAACTCATGAGCCATGAGATCATGACCCGAACAGAAGTTGGACGTTCAACCGACTGAGCCACCCACGTGCCCCATCTTTTTCATCTCCTTTAAGAAATACGTTAGAGATAAGTAACCAGAGACCAACAAGCAAGGAATGAAATCACTTCCAAAAATAACACAAAAGACAAGTTAGTGATGTAGCTCAGAATTATGGAAGGAAAGTTATCAACTTCTTCCTACTCCTTCAGCGACTCTGTACATTTTTAAGGATTTCTCTGTTCTAGACAAGTGCAGTCTGACCTGGTGACTCTCCACAGGTAGTTCCGAGTCAGCATTACATAATACATGCCAGGCAGTCAGTGTGAGCTGGTGTAAGTTTTTGTCTCTGAGAGAGGGAGAGAAGCTGTTCTCCAGCCGGGTCCCGGAGAGGGTCAGCATCTGCAAGCCTGTCGAGTCCCATTCTTATTCTGTAGACTGCTGCTGGTTTCGAGAAATGTCACTGATCTCACCACTCATTTGTGTGGACTGCATTTCATTTACTGAATGGTTGTGTAATAAGAAAAGTGATTCAAGGGGAATTCAGGCAGCAGGCTCGCTTGCCAAATGTTAACTTCGGTCTGAACACCAAATCACTGATGTGCACCATGTGTAACAACATGATTTTGTCTGCCACAGCAGGTACTGTGTGGATGGACCTCAGGGAAGGCTCCAGGGAGGGGGGTTTGGCTGGTACAGAAGAGCCAGGAGTGAAGGTTGGGCCTTGAGGCCTTTCTTGATGGGCAGTGGAGCACTAGTGAAATAAGGACTTGCTTTATAAATATCTGAGGGTAGTTGTATGGTATGTATGTCTCACTGGAGAAATATTATGCATCTTAAGAGCATTTTTGTGGAGAACATGCTGTTGTTTTGTCGAGTGTTAAACCAGAAGCTTAAGAAGAAGAAAACACTCTTATTTATCCCAGATGTCCACTGGAAACTCAGTGTACTAAACTGGGGAGCTAATTCAGTGCCTGGACAAGTCATGTCTCCTTTGGACTTGCTTTCCAGGGCATGGTAATAGAATGTGTCTCCACACCTCCCATTCATTAAATATTTTGCAGATTATGAAATTAATTTTTAAAAATGGTTTTAAAAAAAATCTCAAATCATTAATGATTCAGCCCAAGATGAATGCCCTTTCAAAAGATGTGGATTAAAAGGTAGGTCAAAGTAGGTGGGGGTTTATGAGATACAGAAAAATGTGGAGTTGTGAGAATTTTGATATGAAAAGGATCGGTTGTGAATTTTGAAACGCGAGATCATAGGCGGAAAATCGTCGATTGTTGCTTTTGGCTGTCCAACACTGAGCCCTTTCACAGCATCCTGATTTCATTGGAGGGAATTGTCCTTCCCCCACATGTGTCCTGTGTCGCTCTGATAGCACAGGGAGCACTGGGTCTTTCTCCAAGGAAACTGAAAGGAATCCATCCTCCTTCTCTCTCAAGAGTGATCTGGGCTCAACCAATCAGGCTCACTGTGTCAGGAAGTGGAATCTGGGAAAGTACGAAAAGAACAGAGAACTGGGCCATTGTTGCTGGCTGACCAACCCACCCGCTGTGCTGTGTGGCTGTGGTTCTTGTGCATCCGATCTTCTGGGTTCCCTTGGTTCCTGTGGCTTTTAACAACTTACTGCCTTCAGGCCCCTGTTGTCTGAGCCCTCATATGTCCTTCCAACAGATTCTTTTGGCTTAAGATAGTCAGAGTTGGTGATTAATATACAAATGGTAAATTAATATGAAGAAGTCCGTTGAGATGGTACGAAATTAGAAAATATTCAAGGGCATCCACTCAGGAGAAGGCAGGGCTTGAGAAATTCTGGGTCAGAGTCAGAGGCTGTTTCTGGGTCAGGATTCCGGGAGCCCGAGAGAAATGAGAAGTGGGACTTCCCAGGTTCTGACATAGACCTGAGGAGAATCAGAATCAGAATCATTATCTCCCATTACTGCAATGACCAAGGACACAGAGAAAAGCAGAATTACCATGGCAGCAATACAGAAATGACTTAAGGTTTTTCATAGTGAAAATTTCACTTGAAAAATTAGATACATCATCTTTGGAAGAGAAAGCAGAACAAGGGAAGTTGAGGCCACACAGAGAAAGGCCAACATAGAAAGCAGTTACGTCCCATCCCTGGCTAGAAGGACAAAGGGAGGAGGTGGTAGAGCATAGGAGGAACTGGGGAGGGGGTTCTGCACTGCAAAGGCTAGAACTTAGGAGGGACTTTCGACAGGTGGGAGCAGGAATTGCAGAAGAGCCACAGCAACTCATGGAAGTACAGTCTCCATGGCACAGACAGAGGGTAAGACATGCACTGGCTTCTCCATCGCCCCTGCCCTTCAGTCTCCTCTTGCCGCCCACTGGCTGGCCCCTGCTGGAAACCAGGTGAGGGGAGTCTGGAAAATGCAGCTTGCAGGGGGATGCATATGAGAGCAAATAGGCAATGACCCCACTGAGTGGAGACAGAGGTAACCTAGCCAGGAAGGACACTGTGATATTCAAAGGTAAGATCTGAGGAGGAATCAAACAGCATGACCTTAACCATAGCTGTTTGGAGGAGACTGATCCTATTAGTCTCCTAATGTTGCTGTAACAAATCATCACACATGTATTGGCTGAAGACAGCACAAATTTGTTCTCTTCCAGTTTGGGGGGTCAGAAGTCTAAAATCGGTTTCAATTAGCTAAAGGCAGGATGTCATCAGGACTGATTTGCTCTGGAAGCTTCAAGGGAGGACCCATTTTCTTGTCATTTTCAGCTTCTGGAGGCCACCTCCATTCCTTAGCTTGTGGCCCTGTCTTCAAATCACTCCAGCCTCTTGCTTCCATTGTCATATCTCCTCTGATTCTCACCTTCCACCTCTCTCTTAGAGGGACTCCTTGTGATTACACTGAGCCCATCTGGATAATCCCGGATAATCTCTCCATCTCACCATCCTTAATGTAATCTCATCTGCCCTGTCCCTCTTGCCATATAGGGTAACATATTCACAGGTCCTGGGGATTAGGACATGAACATCTTCAGGGTCCAATATTCAGCCTTCTGGGTGGTGAATCCTTGGAGCTGAGTCAAACTGCAAGGTGTTGCATGTGACTGGGAATAGGCAGGTGATTTCCAGCTTGTGTCTTGAGATCCAATTTTCTCATAGTAAGATAGGACATGTTGCACATTGCATGTGTGTTGTGCTGCTGTGGAATTGGCATCACAGAAGAGAAGGAAACTTGAATCAGACTCTCAGGGGGTGGTATTATGGAGAAAACATTCCCATTGGTTCCCATTGGGCTGAGTCACCCCTTATAGCATCAGTGACAGAATCCACAGGCAAGCCCACATCCTTTTGTGCCTTTCCTCTTGTCTCTGGATCAGCTGGGAGTTTTCAAGGCACAGTAAGGAAAAGGTGTGAGAGGAAGGCAGAATTCAGTTGGATTTCACTAAAAAGACAGCAAGTGTGGTGGTCTGCAGACATGAATGGTAAAAAAAGAGCCTAAAATTCAGTGAGGTACAAAAGAAAATAGCTTAGCCTGGATAAGGGGTTGAAAACTTGAGATTATAAAGCAAAAGAATTACATAAAGCATAATTTTAAACCAGGAGCAACTCACCCTATCTGAAGGATATGGGATTTGGCATTCTTTATTGTCATAGAGATTATCTCCAAAAAGCTCAGTATGTCCTTCAACCACTCAGAAAGAATCCCCTAGGATTTATTTATCCTCTAGGCCTGCATGCTGGCCTCAGATCTCTGATCAATAAGCAATCTCAGGCTGCCTGAGATAATGATCCTATTGTGGTCACTGTCAAGGCAATAACCTCAACTCACCTAAGATGTGAAACTATAAGTAAGAAGAATTGAATATGGAGATATTGAAATGTAACAAACCCATAGGGTTAATGTATGTGTGTTAAGTACATGAATATTTCATGAATGCTTGATAGTAAAATATGTTGTGTCTTACAGAATTTAGTATTTTAGAGAAATTCACAGATTAGTCTTGTGCAATCACTTTAAAACGTGTGATTGATTTTAGGCTTGTCATTTAAGAAAAAAAAAAAAAAAAACAAGAAAAATGGACTTAGCCTGTAAGCTGTATTACTCTGTTTAAAAGAACTTAAAATTTTAATTCCTTAGATTTACCAAAGTACCTAAATGCTTGAAGGAAGTATTATTTCTTCTGGTTGCAAACCTGCTCACTTAGGCATTTGGAGAGCTTAAAAAGAAACGGAATAAGTTATTTTTATTAGTGAAGTTTAAAATGTTAAAAAGGGTCTCTGATTAAGTTAGGGATTCAGTGTCACAGATGCATAGCATGTTCAATATGAACAGATCAGGCAGCAATCAAAGGCCTCATTGTTTTTATTTTATAAAATTTATCAGATTTATAAATAGCCTAATAAGATTTTTAAAGTTTATTTATTTATTTTGAGAGAGAGATTGAGAGAGGGAGAGAGAGAATCCCAACCAGGCTCCACGCTGTCAGGACAGGACTGGACTCGGGGCTCAATCCACGATCCGTGAGGTCATGACCTGAGCTGAAATCAAGAGTCATATGCTTAACCGACTGAGCCACCCAGGCACCCCTAGCCTAATAAGATTTTTAAGTGAAACCTCAAGCCTCAAAGTAAACAGTATTTCAAATTTGTTATTTACTCAACTAGTTTAATTTTGAACTCAGTAACTATAAATAGTGTTTTTTTCTTTTCAAATTTTTATTTAAATACTAGTTAGTTAACATACAGTGTAATATTGGTTTCAGGAGTAGAATTCAGTGATTCATCACTTACATACAATACCCACTGCTCATCACAACAAGTGTCCTCCTTCATACCCATCCCTCATCCAGCTCATGCCCCACCCACATCTCTCTAGAAACCCTCAGTTTGTTTTCCATCTTTAAAAGTCTCTTAGAGTTTGTTTCCCTCTCTCTTCTGGGCACAATTCCCCTTCAGAAATCAGAATACTGACATTGACAGTCACAAACCCATACGTGAAAGCTCCAGGCTGGATTAGCCTGGAGTTCTCCCCAGCAGAAAGCAATTTAGTTAGGATTACATAGATAGAGGTTTAGAGAAGGCTGCCTCAAATGTATAACTTTTCATGTTGGAGATTTTTGACATGATGCAAATCGTATATCTACTCCTAAGCTCGTCTTTCATCTTTAACATTGTCACCTCTGCAGCAAGTTTTTCCAGAGCTGCCTCTTCAAACAGTCTGTTTCACTGGTTTTCCAGCTACTTCCAAACTTAGTTCAGAAGCTGCCCACTTTCCCTTCGACATACCTCACCATGCCTCCACTTTGTGGGTTTGGAATAATTGTTTGCTTTTCAGCTTCCCCATGAAGACTGTAGTATACAGAATGATTCACGTTCATATCTATTTCTTCAGTCTTACAGCCTGCGCGTGGCTTTTTTCTCTGCGTTTATTAGATTGTCTGCTCTTTTTTCCCCACCCTTCTGTCCAGTTCGTGACATTTTGCTTAGTCTTGGAATCAGTCTGTTAGGAAGTACTTTCTGAGATTGTGTGCTGATGACATTAGATGAGCATGAACTGCATTTTGTGTTGCAGAGCAAACAAGGATTGCATTTGTGTATTTTGGAGTAATGCTAGGGGAGCCAGCTTCCACAGGATGGCAGGGCTGAAGTGACAGGATCTCTTCTAATTTTCAAGGCAGCAGGGAAAACAAATCTGGACTAAAATAGGCAGACTGGAGCTGAAAGGCATCCTATTACCTGAGCATCAGGGCAGCGAACTAATCAATCTTCGACAGCACCACCAACCCCCCATTTTCCAGGTCATCTGTCTTATCACTCCATTCTGTAACTCAGGACAATTTATTGCCTGTCTGTGGTTGCTTTGTGTTTGTTTTTCAGAGTGTGTGCTGAAAAGCTCTAATTCAGCCTATTTTTGCTTAGTTCCTCATGTGTGCGTTTGTCTTATCTTTTTTTGGCTTGATTATTTTATGGTAGAGAATTTACTCTGTAATAGATGGGTTGTAATTTGCTATCTCACTTGAAATTGATACAAAATATGCAAGTGGAGAATGAATGATTAGGTCTTAGATGCATTTGCTTCATCCTCCTTCTCTGTCTGGGAAAATTAATTCTGATTGCCACACACTTATTATAGTACATCCCCAATGAACTGCTTTTTCAGAGAGTTTTTGTTTACCTATGGGAAGTGAATAGTTCAAGAGCCACACTAACAAAATCATCACTACAAGTACTTCGGAGAATGTATTCTTTGAGAATACCATATACTTTCAATATTAAATTTAAGAATTATACCTAGTAATAATTTGCAATCTTCAAAGTAATTTGCAGACAGTAAAGGAAATTGGTATTTTTTTAAAAAATATAATTTATTGTCAATTTAGCTAACACACATTGTATACAGTGTGCTTTTGGTTTTGGGGGTAGATTCCCATGATTTGTCACTTATATACAACAACCAGTGCTCATCCCAACAAGTGCCCTCCTCAATGCCCATCACGCATCTAAAATTCTTCTCAAATCTAAAAATTTCCTCTAACCTCTTGTTGTTAGCTGTGGCAAAGACTGTGTAACTTTTCAATAAAATTCACATTCTGTTCTTCCTTGATTACATTTCCTAGTCCCTTGGTATCTGAGTGGGGTCATATGCCCAGTGGCAATTGAGAGGAAGTAATGGGTGTCACCCCTAGACAGGCAGCTAAGACTTGGGGTGCCTTTTTTGTATAGCATGTGACTCTTGATCTTGGGGTAGTGAGTTTGAGCCCCATTTCGAGCATAGAGTTTATTTTGAAAAAAACAAGAGTTGGGGTGCCTTTGCGGTACACTCTCTTTTCTTCAACAGCAGGGAGATCATAGAGGATCCAGTGGTAGCTCCAGAGCTCTTCCAAGATGCAGAAACACTAGCTTGAAGGAGCCTTGGTGCCTTAGTCACTGTGTGGAACAAAGCTTCCTGCTGACACTCACTGGGCTGTGATGTGAACAATAAAAAGAGCTATTGTATTAAGCCACTAAGATTTTGGGGTCATTACTGCAGTCAATCTACCCTGGTTAAAACATCAGATAAGCATGAATACCTGCTCAAAAAAAATGATTGTGAATGCTGATTAGCTGGCTGCCAATTCTAGGCATCTTTGTCATAAATAAAACCCCAAAATGAAACAAAATAAATGTTGGCAAGGATGTGGTGAAATTGGAACGCTTGTGCATTGCTGGTAAGAATGTAAAATGGTACAGTAACTGTGGGAAGCAGAACATAGCTCCTCAGAAAATCAAATGTAGAAATACCATATGATCCATCCATTCCATCTTTGGGGATACACTCAAAAGAATTGAAAGCAGAGACTCAAACTGATATTTGTACACCAACATTCACAGTAGCATTAGTAGCATTGTTCACAAGAGCCAAAAGGTAGAAACAACCCAAGTGCCCCCCAGGGGATGAATGGATAAGCAAAACGTGGTATAGACATACAATGGAAGGTTAGGAGGAAGGAAATTCTGACACTTGCTACGACATGGATGAATCTTGAAGACATTATTCTAAGTAAAATAAGCCAGTCAGAAAAGGACAAATACTGTATGGTTCTCCTTATACGACATGCATAGCACAGTGAAATTCGTAGAGGCAGAAAGTAGAATGGTAGTTGCCAAGGGCCGGGGGGAGAAAGAATAGGGAGTTCACTGTTTCAATGAGTATAGAGTTTCAGTTTGTGAAGATAAAAAGAGTTATGGACGGTGGTGATGGCTGCACAATAATGTGGATGTACCGAATGGCCCTGAAATGTACGCTTAAAAATAATTAAAATGGTACATTTTACCATGTAAAAAAAATTCTCTTCTTCATATGTTCAAACCAAGTTATTTTCTACTGCATATTGATCAAGAGATCAGTGTGGGACAAAAGAACATAAAATCAATTTAATTTTTCTCTTTGATAGAGGATGAATCATGGAGCAAACAGAAGAGCGATAGGTTTTTACATTTCTTTATATAACTAAGACTTCTGGCTTAATCTTAGTTGCCAAGTGTTGGGTTCATTGCACTTTTCTGTTTATGATACAATAACATCATTTCTCTGTGCAAAGTTCTCTTTAGTTTTATCTGATTATTCTTTTTCTCCTTCAGCCTTGATACCCCCACATCTGTGTTTGGCATAAATACTTTGATAAACATCTTCAAAATATATACACACACATAAGTGTATACACGCAAATATGTCATATATTTAAATATGTATATATGCTTTAAACTTACACAATTGACATTTTGCTTTAACTCTCTCTCTCTATTCACTTTTTGTACTGACACTATTTTTTAAAAGCTCTATCCATGCTGTTTTATGTATCTCCAGTTTATTAGTTCTGACTTCTGTACAATATTCCAAAATGAGCCTTCTACCATATCTTATTTATCCATTTCCCTAGGAAGGGCGGCTACTTTGTCTCCCACCTCTCTACCACACAACGAAATGCTGTGATGAGCTTCTTTGTTTTTGTCACCCTAGGGTCTATGGATACTCTTCTGCGTTTTGCACCCAACAAGTGTGAAATACTGAATTTATTAAGTTCTGCCATTTTTTTTCCTCCAGAATGGTTGCAGAGGTCTGGTGCCTCCAGCAGCAGTGCATGAGAAAACCTGTTTCCCCACATTCTTACTAACGTTGGCTATTATCCAGTTCCAATTTTTTGCCAACCTATGCATAGGATAAAGGAGTCTTTTATTCTTTCAAGTTGCATTCCTCTGATGACCAATGAGGTTGAACATCTTATTCATATATGTGCTATCCATTCTGATTTTCCCTTGTATACATTGTTTATTCATATTATTTGCCCTTTTTTTCCCTCTTGGGATTCCCATCTTTTTCTTATTAATTGGTAAGAGTTTCTTGGAATACTAGTCTTTTGCTTTCCAACATTACAAAAATTTTCACTAATATCTAACTAAATTGCAAAATTTTTCTAGTGTGCTATTTGTTGAGCAGAAATTCTTACTTTTGATGTAGTCAAATGCTTAATTTTTGCCTTATGCTTAATACTTTTGAAGCCTTGCATGGGAATCTATTTTTACTCCAAGGTCACAGATTCAGTTTGTGATACTTTTTCTACTTATGTTTTTAAACCATCTGGAGTGTTTCTTCATACATTGGGGGAGGTAAGGATAAACTTTATTATTCTCCATACGTGAAAAAGGCCAGAATTTCCCAAAAGATTTTCCACAGAAGACTAATTATGTGAAATGTTAAGTAGGTAACAGAAAAAAAGAGTTCTATGGTTAAATAAATTTGGGATAAATCTGGTTAAACAATCATAAGCATAATTCCATCCTACAGATATTTCAGAATCTTTAATGTACTAATATCCATTATGAATAGTCAGGAAACATCCACAGCAGGGCTGGTCAAACTACCAATCCCTGGACCAAATGTAGCCCAAGGTCTGTTTTTGTACAACCTGCAAATTAAGAATGTTTCTTACATTTTTAAAGGGTTGTGAAGAAGAAGAAGTAGCAGAAGGAGAAGAAGGAGAAGAAGGAAGAAGAAAGAGGAGGAGGAGGAAGAGGAGAAGGAGAAGGAGAAGGAGTAATCGTAGTAGCAGTAAGAGGGACCTTATGTGGCTCACAAAACTTAAAATATTTACTATCTGGCCCTTTACAGAAAAAGTTTGCCAATCGCTAATCTATAGTATGCAAAGTATCCAAAGTATACTGACCCCAGAACCCTTTGGTAGAGGACAGTCTCCTGACACTAGCATTTTGCCACACAAATACCAAGAAGCATTGGCCTCGATCAACAGAGTGTAAATAAAAGCAAAAGTCTGGCAGTTTTCCAAATAATTGGAAAGCTGTAGAGTCATAAAGTTATTAAAGATTTAATTAATCTCACTGGTCATCCAGTCCCAACCTTCTACCCAAAGTCATTCCAATCAATAAAGAAATTTGACTTTTCTCTTCATTTGCACTACCACCGAGGGGAGATGCCTCTAGAAGCAGGTCCACAGGCTGTGTTTGTCTCCCCTGTGGCGGTTCTGTCACCTCCACTGACACAGCGATCTATTTTCTCTGCCCCAACCACTCACTCAAAACTGCAAATTCCACTTGTATTTCTCCGTTGCTTCAATGTTGCTGAAAATACTCCATTGATAAGCCTTGTATCTCACAGCGTGGCTCTCATGTTTTTTTCTTCCCTGAAACTGTTTCTTAAAGGATCTAAGATAATTTCCTTTCTCTATATTTTTAAATACACTTTGAAAGAGACGGATTAAAGAAATTTTTATTATGTGAATTTCTAATAGCTGCAAAAGAGTGGGATAGAGTAATGTAACAAGAACAAGAACAATTGACCAGTGTATAATGTCCGGAAGTCTGAAAACTGTTTATCCTGTTGATTAAATCCATATTAAAATATTATATTCCTTTTAGAGATGAACTTTGGGAAGAGATATGGAGAAGTTAGAAAGGTACCCCCAAATTGCAGCCAAAATAATTGGGTGGTTAAAAAGGAATGTGAGGATATGAGGATACTTTGAGTATCAGCTAGGCATGTTTCCATAGCACAGAGTATAGGAAGGGAAAAATAGAAACTGTACAGAGGAGAAAACCAGCAAACATTACCTTAACCAGATGATCAAGGCTAACATTCCCAGTGCTGTCCCGTGGCTGTCACGTACCCCCAGTGACGATGTAACGAGAAAGGTACTTCACCTCTGTGGCATTCTTTCCACAAACCTATAACCACAGTTTTATCGTAAGAAAAACAACAGACCCAGATTGTGGGAAATGCTACAAAATACCTGACTGGTATTTCTCAAAACCGTTACGGTCAAAGTGATGAAAAACGAGGGAGAGCTGAGACACTCTCACTGGAAGACAAGAAGATACCAAGGAAACATGGCAACTTACTGCAACATGGTATTCCAGATTGGATCCTGGAACAGGAAAACCTGGTAACATCCAAATAAGATCTGGAGTCCAGTGAATAGCAATGTATCAGTAGTGGTTTCTTAGTTTTGACTAATCTATGGACTATCATAGTGTTTGATGGTAACATTAGGGGAAACAGAAACTGACTGACGGGTATACAGGAACTCTCAGCACCATTTCTGCAACTTTCTTGCAAACATAAATTTTTTCTAAAGTAAAGGTTTATTTAAAAAATGGGGCAAAGGGGACAGCGGTGGAGCAGCGGTGAATGGTGATGGTATTATGAAGTGTCAAGTTGTGGGGTGCACACCGAGGACCCCACGAAACCGAAGCGGAGAGACTAGTGAGGGCTGAGGCGAAAAGTGCGGTGGGACATTGGATGGGAAGATGAGCACATTGCAGACGAGACCATTACCATGAGTAAAAGGAGGACTGAAGATACTCTGCTCATGAGCTGGCGCGAATGAGCTCACCAGAGCAGGAGGTGAGGTTGGTGGGTTTGCGCAGGTAGGCTGGAGCCGAGCAGTGGTGGGTCTCACAGGTCAGGGCAGGCAGCTCAGAATTGATTTGACTGTGTGAAACCATTGAGGCATTACTGAAAAGGAAAAGCTCTTTATTGGCCAGAGGAGAGAAAGCATGGTTAATAATTCTCTGCAGCCACCTTAGTTATGTTAATAAGACATACAAATCATAGATGAAAAATGAATGTCTTCTAATAAATAAAATACGTTTATATGGAGAAGAGATCTTGAGGCGGTAGGTTTTACCTGTGTGTGGGAAGAGGGGCTGGAATTAGGATTTGGCGCCTTTTGATTGAGAAGCCATGAAGGCTGGCATAGAACCTCTTACAGGGAAGGAGATAGAGACCAGGATGGAGGGGTGTTGTGCGTTCTCTGTAGGATAGATAACCTTTACTCCAGGTTCCTACCAGATCTATGGCTCTATGATTTGAAAAATATTTTCTAAACCCAGGGTCATGGCTGTTTGTGAAAAATCAATGACTGTGCAGGGCTCTCCCATTTAGCTTTTCATTTCTACATTCTTAGGTCAGGCTGGTGAATGTAACTCTCAGAAAAATGACAGACTGCCCTACTCCGAGCTGTGAGAAATACAAGAAGGAACACGGTACCTCATGTGCCTGGCTCTTTGGACTCGGGCCTGGCCTATGATACTCCTGCTAACCTGTAAACACCTTGCCATCTGTTGGCGCAATCAAAGTCCAGTGATCCCGATTCTGAATGTGTTCTTTGGGGCAGTCACTCCAGGCTGTGTGTGGCTTGTTATAAAGAGCAGGAGCAGGCTTTTAGAGTGGTAGAGACGTCTCCATTTGCAACCCCGGTCATCTGCGGAGGCTCACGAACTTTCTCTCCGTGGGGAAGGCCGTCATTTCTAAATCACAGCTCTGAGATTTTTTTTGGTCTTTGTCACACATAAGCAAGGATTGTTCTCATAGCGTATTTCCCAGTATCTTTCTGGAAATGTGGGTAAAAGCTTCTTATCATCTCGCCTTACTTAATATTTCTGTTATAAACGTTGCTGCTGAGAGTGCAAGATAGCTTTGGTTCCTACAGGTGGAGACGGATGAGGACTGCACTGGGGCATTCTGGGCAGGAGCAGATGTGTTTTGACATAATAGCTGGATCAGACTGACAGGGGCCTCATGGCTGTAAGTGACGCAAGCTGAGTTTTCCCTTATCACACTGAGATCTCCCCTCTCTCCTGGACAGCATCTCCTGGCTGCTATAGCACTGCTGTTTTGCCGTTAGAATGCTCTCCCACTGGCTCCCTGGGAAGCAAGGTCCGCCTTTACATGGTGTCCCGGTGGGTGAGAGAGGTGTCTAGGAGGTGGAAATGGTGGGGACAGCAAACTGTGCTGCTTCTACACACTTCGGCTGGCTGGAGAGGTTCAGGCTCACCATTCCCATGACTCTTGATAAAATGAACAAAGCGGAACATAAAATTACCACCTACTTCCCATCATCCCATCTATGATTCATAGAACCATGTTACTGGAATGGACTGAGAACAGCATGTGCACATCACTCACTCAGATGGCAGGCCACGTTTCAATGTTTCATTTCATCTCTGAGTTTTCTCCCCCTGCTCTCTACCCCCGCTTGCAGACGATGTGCTTGGCCTTCTCTCACCACTGACATTCTCTCTACTGTGTTTGAGGTAATGCTCAATAAATTAGGATTGACTCTCCATGAGAAAAGACATATTTTTAAGACACAATTGTAGACTTCAAAATCTTGAAGTAAGTTTAGCAAAATATCAATGCAATATATTGACCACTGAATTCAGTGACCCCTTAACTTGTCAAGTTGGAGACCATTGGTGGTCTTGCCAAGAATAGTCTCGATAGAGTGGTGGGGAGAGAATCCTCAATGAACTGGTTTGAGGAGGGCACCTAAAGGGAAGAAAAAGAGACAAGTCCTGAAAGAAGTTCTGCTGTGAAAGGAAGTGAGGGCAAGGGAGGGTTTAAGACAAAAGCTACTAAAATAAAGCATGTCTATATGCCGGTATTGGTGCTCTTTGCTGATCCAGGAGAAAGAGAGAATTGATGTGACCCATTCATCTCCTCCTGTTTCTAAAAGCAGAGGCTTCTGAAAATGATTCAGTTTTGTTTTATGACCACTTCCTTTTCTACTAGTTTATAACTTTCAGGGAGGAAATCATGCCTGATTCATTCTTGCATTTCAAAAAATACTTTAATGTTAGGTCCACAGGAGCAGGGATCAGGGCTGCCTTTATCCCTGTTGCATCCACAGTGCCTAGCACAGTACTTAGAGCATAGTAGGTGTTCGTTAACCAGTTGTGGAATTGAATGGTTGCTTATAGAAGGAATGCATGAGCGTATAAATGAGCAGACTTGGTTATCTATTTTTTTGGAGGTTTTGTTGGAAAATTTGAATCACGAGCTGTCTTTCCTCCTCTTGTTTTTTTCCAGTTCTAGGAACTTGATCTTGAAACACATAAACACACTCAGGAAATGTTAAATTTAATATTCATTTAGAAGAACAGATTGTTGCAAAGGAACTTACTTGTTTCACGTTCTCAATACGAGTGATTTTGGGGGCTTTCCTCTATTTTGGAATATCTGTTGGTCTTCTTTAGATTTATAAAGTGCTTTTCCACCTGTCATCTCGTCCTTTTATCAGTCTTGAAAGGAAGTGAGAATAGAAATTATTATTCCCATTTTAGAGGTATGGAAACAGAGGCCCAGAAGAGTTCAGTAACTTACTCAAAGTCACATAGTTCATTGGTGCAGATGAGGACCTTGACTTCAAATACCTTTTCTGTCCTTTCAATGAATTACTATTTAAGTTCTCAATTTAGTAAGAGCTCTTCACTGACATCCTGTGACTCAGAGGATCCACTCCTGTTTTTATTCCATTTGTTTCATTTCTGTGCAAAGCAGTAACAAAACTGTTTCTCGGGGCAGGACACGGTTCATTAAGCCTCTGCAAAGTTTTAACCTTTTCCAAGAGTAGAGGCAGATGGAACAGGCCATAATGAGGTTGCCTCTGCTTGGTGGGAATTGCTGGGTTGGACTGGATAAAGAGCATCCAGCCTGGAGGCTGAATCCTCCAGTGGCATTTCTTGTTTTGTGATATGCAGCTTTCTGCAGCAGGCAGGCAGGCAGGGGATGAAACGTTACCGTTACCAAAACAAAGCAAATGTTCCACTCTTTGAAAGGTGAGATGGAGACTCCTCCCTCTTTGAAAAAGATTGTTGAAAATGAGTTCCACTTCAAAGTGTGTTGATCCGGGAAATGTTGGCTCTGGTCACATAGAGCTTGTGACTATGGTATGAGACAAACCTTGACAAGCAGAGGACATGTTCCCAAATCAGCAGTGGACACAAGAACCTATTGTATTTCCTGGTAAATGAAATAAACGTAAGAATAAACTGAGTACTTAAGCATATCACAGACGTGAAGTTCAGACTCACTCATACACTTATCTAGGACGTACGCTCGGTCAGGGGCTGAGCATTAGGCAAGGCTTCCACATGAGCATAGCAAATTCAATTGCACAAGCCATACAATATTTACAGACCAGCAGATTAATTAAAAGACTCAATGTGAACTGGGTTATATTGCTGCACTATATCAACTCCTAAGGAATAAATGGTTCTGTTTCTTTTCTTTTAATGTTTATTTACTTTTGAAGGAGAGAGAGACAGAGTGTGAGTGGGGGAGGGGCAGAGAGAGAGGGAGGCACAGAATCCAAAGCAGGCCCCAGGCTCTGAGCTGTCAGCACAGAGCCCAATGCAGGGCTTAAACTCACAAGCCACAAGATCATGACCTGAGCCGAAGTCAGACGCTCAACTGACTAAGCCACACAGGTGCCCCATTTGTTTCTTTCCTTTTAAAAAAAAATTCAGCTTTACAGAGACAAATGAATTATTATAAAAATATAAATATAATATATAAATATATAAAATATAAAATAATAAATTATTGTAAGATAAAGTGTACATAGTGGTGATTTGGTAGACATATACATTATATTGTTTCTTAATTATAATATAATTGCTTTTTTAAGTTTATTTATTTATTTTGAGAGAGAGAGAGAGAGAGAAAGAGAGAGACAGACAGAGAGAGTGCACAGGGGAGGGGCAGACAGAGTACAAGAGAGAATCTCAAGCTGGCTCCACACTGTCAACACAGAGCCTGACACGGGACTCTATCTCATGAAAATGAGATCATGTCATGAGCCAAAATCAAGAGTTGGATGTTTACCTGACTGAGCCACCGAGGTGCCCCAATGACGATTTTTAAAAGTCCTTTGGTTCCCCCAAATAAAGTTATCTCATGAGCCATGCAGACAGGTCCAGGAAAAGCCTATTGTGCAGGCTTTTCCACACCTGATTGTAATCGCATTCCAATGCCACCCTGTTTAGGAACCATGATGGTGAACCACTTCAACATTTAATGGCCTTCCATCTGTATGTGCTTGTCTTTTCCTTGTTCTGCATTGTATTGTCAACTTCCTGGGGGGGAAGGTAGTTTCATCTTTTGTCTCCCTCATCTAAGGTAGCACATGACATTTAGTAGGTAATGATAATTATTTGTTGAATTGAATTATAAGGCAGTTGTATCATGCTGGCTATAATGAACTTGTGTGATCTCATTCTTGCCTAGACTTGATGAGATCTTCCCTGGAAGTATTTATTTCCACGTGTGGCTCCTTTTAGGAAAGGGGTGGGTCTGTCTTGCCAACTACTACATCTCCAGTTCTGATACGTGGCGACATTTCAAAAGCAACTGTTTATTTCTTCTGAAGAGGAGAGCAATGCTATTCAAATTTTCTGAAAGCACTTGGCATATTATACAAGTAAGGGGAAAAAGTTTGCCGCTGGTAAACCTGAAGAGCCTGAAGAAGTATTGTTGAAGCTTGTTAGTAGAGTAGAGCATTCTTACCCAGAGGCTGACCACTTTTAGATTAGCCATGTTTGATTCAAGTGTTAGACCCTAAGTTAATTTTCGCAATTGACCAAAATTGGACTAATCTGACACATTGATACTCAAACTTGAAAGGACAGTGACTTTTATTCATTAATTTTCAACAGTGTTCCAAGGAACCTTTGGGGTTTCACAGAAATCTCAGGCAAGCTAATTGGATGAGGCTCCAATCTGTTACTTTTGCCTTCATCCAGGGACCCTCATTTGTAGTTGATATATTTACAAGTCTGTAAAATTTCTTTTGAAAAGAGAAAGTTCCATGGCTTAAAGGAAAAAAGAAAAAAACTTCAGAAATTAGTGCACATAACAATCCTAAAACTGTTCCCAAATAACTGTAATATTCCTACCTGTAAAATTCCTACCTGAGAGCTGGAGGTGGCATGCTAGCTGTCTTTGGGAAAGTGTGAAACCTTTATCAGCTCAAACATCAAAAGGCTACAGATTTGTTTGTAAAACATACAGCAGATTGCTAATCATTGTATTTAATTCCTTTTTTTTTTGACTGCCTGTTTTATGTTCATTTGTCAACTAAGTTGTGAACTTTTTCAGAGCAATAACAATAATTTTTGTCTCTGTTGAATTTAGCACAATGCCTAACATGATAAAGTTATACCAAATGAATAAATGGACGAATGGATGGATGGATGGATGGATGAATTTGACTGTTAGGAGAATGATTGACGCAACACTAAGTCCTGGGACTTGGTAATTGTGTTCTAATCCTGTCTCAGCAATTCTGCTTTTGTAATACCCTGAATAAATTAATTTTGTATCTCATTATGTTAAATATAAAATTAAAAAATAGAGTGTGTTTTGCAAATTAAGGATAATGAGTCACCACTGTTTCTTGGGACTAAAGGGTGCATGAGCAAATTAATTACAAAGGCTTATGTTATTATAATTATAATGTTAATTACAAGACATAGCTGCTGTTGATGAAAATAGCCCAGAAAAACAATGAAATATAAGCAGTTGGTTCAATCTTGGGCCAATATTCTGGTGGACAAAACTATTACTCATTACTTAGAGGACCTTAGATCAAAGTTTGATGGAATATTGGGCATGTTGGATTTCTGCAGATTTAGTCACAGCAATGACCTAGTAGGCAAAGGAGACATTGAAAACCAAGGCAAGTTTGAAGAGGAAAAGCAAACACAGTTGTAAAAGGTGAAGTTTTCTGCCCTCCGTCTACTGCCATGCTGGATGAACGTAAGTATGAAAAAATTCAATAGAACTCACTAAGTTGCTTTTTCTGTGCAAGGTCTGGTGCTAAAGGAAATTAGAGCTGGGTTACTGAATCAGGAGAGGCAGGACATAAACATATAACAAAGAAGGTATTAATAAAGGCCACCAGAGAAATAGTGTTCAAGTAGTATCAGAATTCATGAGGAGGAGAATAACCTCTCCCTAAATATTGCTTATTACTTGGATTACTTTTGCCTTGGTTTTCAAATGAAATAAAACCTTTCATCTTCTCAATAGAGCCTTTAGCATAAAGAAATATGTAGAGAGTGTTTCTGGCGGAGTTGCATTCCCTAAAGAAGAGAGCCCCTTCCATAAATATAAGCTTCTCCTGGACTGTGGCAGTCATCTCCATTTTGTTCCCATCCTGTGGCATGTGACTTGAAGCTTCAATGCCGTCTCTGATTCCAGATTCCGGGCGGAAGTTGAATCATTAGATTGCTGACCTCACCACACTATGTGTTTTGTATTAAAATTGTGTGTGTGTGTGTGTGCATGTGCGTTAACAAATGAAAGTGAGGACTCCCCAGGCCCTACATTCTTTATTATTCCTACATTTACCAAGGTCTTTACAATACTGTGAAAACAATGCATTTCTGATATATTTAAAATACCTAATTTTTACAATGCAAAATAATAATACAATCCAGAAAGACTAAGTACAGAATTGGTCTATATACCCACCTAAAAACAACAGTAACTTTTGACCTTCATATAAATCTTTCAATTTGACCTATAAATACAAAGAACAGACCGAGGGTTGCCAGAGAGAAAGGGGGTAGAGGGTTAAGCCAAATGGGTGAAGGGGAGTGGGAGACACAGGCTTTCAGTTATGGAATGAATATGTCATGGGAATCAAAGGCACAGCACAGGAAATATAGTCAATGATATTTTAATAGTGTTGTGTGGTGACAGAGGGTAGCTACACTTGTGAGCATAGCATAGAGACCAGTTGAATCACTCGGTTGTACACTTGAAACTAATGTAACATTGTATGTCAACTATAGTCAAATAAAAAAAATAAAAATAAATACGAACAAATCTTCAATGTTCCTTAAAAAAAAAAAAGATAGATGATAGACCTAAAAGAAGGTTTGAAGAAAAAAGACATACACAATCTCATCCTAACTTAATACACAACTTTTTCTTTTCATGTATTTCATTCCAGCATGTTATATTCATGCTCTTACATTCTACTCATTCCAGACCCACACTAATCTGGATTCTGCCCCCACCAGGCCCCTGAAATTGTTCCTGTTAAAGTCACCAATGAACCCAGTAAATTCCTTTCAGTCCTTAGCCTACTTGGCCCATCGGTGGAACTCAAACCAGCTGAGGCCCACAGCCCTCTCCTCACTCTTCTTGTTCCAGATATTCTGGGCTTCACTTATTTGTTGAATACACTGTGTTATTTCCTTTTGTGGGATTTACTATGTTCTATACTTCCTCCTTGCAAGGCTCTTTCTCCCAGTTTCTCTAGCCTTCACCCAGTTAACTTCTTCTCTCAGATATCAACATAAATGTCACAAAGTTAGATCAAATCATTGAAATTTCACTTCAAAATACTTAACAGACAGGTAATTACAGGATTCCTCTCCGTCTCTGTCACTATCCAAGTCCCTGGAAGGCAGAAGCCATACTTGTCTTCGCCAGTGAGACCTCAACACCTAGAACATCGCCTGGCACGGAGTAGATGCTAAGAATTTTGTTGTGGTTGAATGGACTTATGGATAGTTGTGGTCATGGTATACATACAATTTTATACCCTGCTTTTTCATGCTAAATGCATATCTCCATGTTGTTGTATTATAATCTTTACTTTTATCAAAATTGTACATGCTTACATGCATTGGAAATAACCCAAATGTTCATCAACAGGAAAATGAACAAATAAATTGTGGTGCTTTCATTAAATGGAATATTACACAGCAATATTGTAAGTCTTGCTACACCTAACAACATGTACGAATCTTACAGACTCCAAATGAAGCCAGAAACAAAAGGGTACATATATATGATTCCCTTTATACAAATTTCAAAAGCAAGAAATGTTGACTTATGATGTCCCAAGTAAGGATACTGGTTATCCTTGGTGGGACAATAATTATTTCCATGTGTTTTCTTCCAGTTAAAAAGTGCATTGAGGGTTGCCTGGGTGGCTCAGTCAGTTAAGCGTCTGACTTCGGCTTAGGTCATGATCTCACCGTTGGTAGTTTCAAGCCCTGTGTCAGGCTCAGTGCTGGTGGCTCAGAGGCTGGAGCCTGCTTTGGATTCTGTGTCTCCCTTTCTCTCTCTCTGCCCCTCCCCTGCTGGTGCTCTGTCTCTGTCTCTCTCAAACGTAAATAAACATTAAAAAAAATTTTAAAAAAAGCTCATTGAACTCGGGGTGCCTAGGTGCCTCAGTTGGTTAAGTGTCCGACTTTGGCTCAGGTCATGATCTTGTGGTTCCTGAGGTTGAGCACTGCATCCGGCTCTGTGCTAACAGCTCAGAGCCTGCTTCAGATTCTGTGTCTCCCTCTCTCTCTGCCCTTCCCCTGTTCATGCTCTCTCTCTCAAAAATAAATAAACATTAAAAAATTTTTTTAAAGAATGTGCGTTGAACTTATGATTTGTATACTTTACTTATGTAGTACTTGAACAAATGTTTATTTAAAAATAAAAAAATATATAAATTTTACACACACGTCTTTTAAAGAGTCAAATAGTTCTATAAGGCTTAAAAATAGCATTTCTTTTCTTCCCACTCCTTCACCCTGCAATGTCCATTTCCCCACAGATAACCTCTTTCACCTTTTTCTAATTGATTCTTTTGCTTTTGACCTCCATGAATCTAAATAACATGCTCAATTGTTTCAGTTTTAAGCATTATCTATTGTTTTCCCAATATGGAAGCTGGGGATGTAAGTTCTTTTTCTTATCCTTTCCTCTGCATCCTTCCCACATCTACATCCTTCCAATGTGGGTGACTTATAATTTTGGTTTGATTAATATTCAATGTTCATATAACATTTTCTGTATAAGTGCTATTATCACTGAGTCATGTAATAAGTTATGATCACTTGTCTTTTGCTGCACTTGTTTTTTCCGTTCTCTTTGCTTTGTTCCCTTGTTAGTTTTCAGAGAATTTCGATCCTTAATGCTCTACCAATTGCTTAAATTTGCCTCTAAAACCAGGTCTAATCCTGAAATACGCCTTCAAAATTATTCTGGGAATTTACTTACCCTCTTTTGTGTTGATCTTCTGTTTCTTGTATTCCATGTTGCCTTCCTTTTCTTGGTTTATAAACTTGGTTTTAATTGAAAGTAACTTTCAGTAGAGAAGAGTGTACTTGAGACATAAAAATGATAAGGCCTCAGCAGTGTCTGGGTGGCTCAATCAGTCAAGTGTTCGACTCTTGGTTTTGGCTCAGGTCATGATCTCACAGTTCGTGAGTTTGAGCCCTGCATTGGTCTCTGTGCTGACAGTGTGGATCCTGCTTGGGATTTTCTCTCTCTCCTCTCTGTTTCTCTCTCTCTCTCTCTCTCTCTCTCTCTCTCTCTCTGTCTGTCTCAAAATAAATAAACTTAAAAAAAAATGTTAAGGCCTTACACATATGAACATGTTTTTCTTCTACTCTCACACTTGATTGATGACTTGGCTTCGTATAGAATTCTATGTTTAAAACAACTTCCTTCCATAATTTTGAAGACATTCCTCCATTGACTTATAACTTTCTATGTTAATATTCAGAAGTGTGGTCATAAACAAAAGTCTGTTTTTTCTCTTTTGTAGGAGCTTCTCTTTGTACTTAATGATCTAAAATTTCATATTGCTGTGTCTTGATATGTGTAGATGTAATATTCTGGTCACAGAATGGACCCTTTTTAATCTGAAAATTCATATTTTTATTTTGGGAAATGTTCTTGAATTCTTTTATCTTGAATTATTTTGCTCTTTGTTACTATTTTCTTCTCTGTTCTCTCTTACCAGAATCCTACTATTAGATCTCCTGGATTAATCCCTAATTTTCTTATGTTTAATTTCCAAGTTACTGTCCCTTTTCATGGTTGGATTATTCTCTTATTTCTCTGAGGATATCTATGACTTTTTTTCCCCTCTCCAGGCATAGTCTTTTTGTCCTCCAACTTACTTTTTTACTTTTAAGCTAATGACTGCTCAGATATCTGGTAATCCAGATAATATTTTAGGAAGCTTGATCATAGCTGAGGGACTGGGAAATTTGAGCATGTGGGTGGGACTCACTGATTACAGTAGCATGACCAACTATATTGGTTTGCCTGGGACTGCCCCAGTTTTAGCACTAAGAGTCCCATGTGCCAGGAAACTCCTCAGTTCCAGCTGAGGTCACCCTCGTTGGGACCATCTCCATGGGGTGAACTGTCTGGAAATGTTCACTGGGCATGCAATGTCATTAGTTGTTTTCCCTCAAGCTGGCAGATTCCCCAGTGAATGAAATTCCCATTTCCTGCATGGAGGTCAATGCCCTGCTCGTGAACATTCTTGGGCTCTGGTTAGGGGAATGCAGCAGGGATTCTCAGTTTCCAATACAAAAGTATCCAACTTTCATTTCAGCTGCGTTTGGTTTTTCCCATTCCCTATCTATTGAGTTCCTGCCACATTGTCAGGCACCATGTTAAGCACTGGGTGAGCCACAGTGAATAAAACATAAAAATGTCTGCCTCTGTAATGCATGTAGAAAGGCAGATAATCAATCAATTAATTTAAAAAAGACTATTTGTCAAAAATTGATAAATGCTATAAATAAAAATAAAATGGGAGAAAAGGAAAGACAATAAGTTAGGGTAAACAGAATATTTTAAGACTATTTTAACTAGAATGGTCACAGAAGACATTACTGAGAAGAGCCTTTGAGTAAGTCCTGAAGAATATAAGGTAGCGAGTCAGGAAGAGTTTTTCAAGCAAAGGTAACAGGCATAGTCCCCAAGGCAAGGATGTGCCTGATATCTTTGAAGGAGAGCAAATGGGTAAGGTTGTAGCATAGTGAGCTAATGAGTAAGGGGGAGAATAGCTATGCTAATGCTGTATAGAAAATAAGCTGAAGGGGGTCAAGGGCAGAAGCAGGAAGTCCAATTAGGAGGCTATTGTACCAGCCTAGTCAAATCATGGTGGTGTCTTGGACCAGGGTGATGGCCAGATTGGTGCTGAGAAGTGGTTAGATTTTGGATTTAAAAAAAAAATTTATTAATGGATTGGTTGTGAGGTGACAGAGAAAGAGAAGAACTAAGATGATTCCAAGGTTCTTGGTCTGAACATCTGGAAGAATGCAATTGTCATTTACCAAGATGGGAGAGATTATGGGCAAGCAGGTTGGAAAAACATCATGAATTTGATCTTGCACGTGTTAAGTTTGAGACACCTATGGAACATATTGCAGAGTAGGTAGATGTATGAGTTTGGTGTTCAGGGAAGAGGCTGGAGATATAAATACAGGAGATTGTACTTAAGATGATGAGGTTGGGTAGGGATACTCCTTGCCTAGGGAGTATTGTAGACTGAGAAGTGGACCAAGGACAGAATCCTGAAGCACTTCACATTCAGAGGTCAAGGAGATGAGAAGGAGGGTCCAGTGAGGAAGAGAGAGAATCTATAGAGAATTATCTGGAAGTCAACGGAAGAAATGTTTCAAGAGAGGGAGTGGTAAGCTGTGCCAAGTGCTGCTGAAAGACACTGTTGTTCAGAGGCCCTTTGACCATCTCATCCAGAGAGCTTGTTTCAGCCTCAAAGAGCAAACCTGTCTTTTGCTGAAGTTGGAGGAGGCATAGTCTCCTGGTTGTGCAACAGGAGAGCAGACAATGCTCCTTAGATTTAGATAATGCTTCTTAGACTTTCAACCACTCTGCCTTATCTGAGCACCTCCATCCTTCACTCCACTGTTAAGTTGATGCCACCAATTTCTGAGCCTTTAGGAATCCCATGATATAAATTAAATCAATTCATACCTTTCCTGCACTACCTGTTTTGAAGTCAACCTTCTCAGATGTGCTAAGTCATTTACTACTGAATAATTTACTACTTTCACACTTTGCAAACAAAATTGCTGTTGTCTTCTCTTCTTTTCCTCTACTGCTTGTGGATTTAAGCCTCTTAAAAGGATCCTTTTACTGTCATTTAGGGAAGGAGTAATAGTAGATACACGTGTCCAATCCATCTTCTTTGCCTGGAAGCCATGACCACCATTTTTAAGGGCGTAAAGTTGTCAACTGTTTGGATATACATCATTTACTTAACTGTTCCACAATGTTTGGACATTTGGGCTGCTTCCAATGATATACAATACTATACTATAAATCGTCTTGCATATAACATTGCTCGTGATTAGGAGGTATTGCTCTGGATTGATTCCCAGAAATTCTATAACTGGGTTGAGAGATATTAGCATTTGATACAATAAAAGCAGTATGGTGAATGGTTCAGAGCACTCTCTGGGGTATGAGTCGAGTGCTTTCCTCTGGAACCCTGTTCTGTCATTTATTAGCTCTGTAACCTTGGGCAAGTTTCTTAAACTCTGTGTGTTCCAGTTTCCTCATCTGTCAAATAAGGGTAATAATAGTAGTGTTACTGAGGGGAATAGGGTAGGTTAACATATGTGAATTACTTGCACAGTGATTAATACACAATAAATGAACAGTCAATAGATATACTCACAACCATCATCATTATCACCATCTGACTTTTGATAAGTTTCCAGGTTGCTTTTCAAAAGGGGATCATCTTCAATTGCATCAGCAACATATAAGGATGCCATTAAACTCCTCTTTGCCAATCAAACTCAGCCACTAATTTTAAAAGGCTCTCAAATAACACTTTGTTGAATTCTCTATAGTTTTTATAATAAAAATATGGATGATAAGACTATATTGTTAATATTCCAGGCTACAAAGGAAGATCTTGGAAAATTATTAGCAAATTCTGATATAAGGCTTTCAAAATGGGGAGAGTCACATCATACATGAATAAACTTGAGCAAAATCAGTTATACCCTATAGAAGGTGGGAAGGGGAAGGAGGAGAGAAAGAGAGAAAGAAAAACTATATTTAAGCCTACAGTGATTCTGACCATTCCATTTAATGAATGCTCATGGATTTGATATAGAAAATTGGACCCACTTTTCCTCAGTTGGTCTGAGTTTTAATGTGCCTCTTCTAGCATGAACATTTTTCTCCTGTGGATTGTGTGTGATTCTAGAGTTTTAGAGTGTTTTCATACCATATGCCTTTTAGACCCAAGACAACACTGTTGGCCATTTTGAGAATATATCAATATTCTTAAGGGATGCTCAAAGATAACTTTGAACATGTGTGAGACTGCTTCTATATCCAGAAGTTTCTGGGCAAAAATGACTACATCATATCTGATTTGCAACTAAAATAAATGGCATCATCCAACATTTAGTTTGTTTGTTTGAGGCTTTTCATTTTGCTACTGGCTAGGTGATGTTCACTGATGCTACATACACTGTCCCTTCTGATCAGGACACACTTCCCTTCTTTGTTTGTCTGGTAAATTTAGAACTGTCCTTCAAGGCAGCTCAAGCCTGAAGCCTTGCTGGGCTCCTATCAGCACATTAGACCTCTGTATCCAGACCACTGTGTGTGGACCTCTAGGATAGCAGTCATATTGAGTCATAATTGTTTATATGTCTTTCTCCCCATGAGAGTATGAGCTTTTCTAGGATAGAGACTGTGTATTACTAATCATTGTAACTCCAGTGCCTAGTAAAATGCCTGGAACTTAATAGGCATTTAACAAACACTGTTGAGTAATGTATGTGGAATGGGAAATGAGGTAGGAGAACCATGGTATGAAGTTCTCACTATATTCAAGAAAAGAATATAAGAATGAAAATTGGCTCTTAAGAGATATAATAACTACCAGTTATCAAAGTCCTGCATTCCAATAACTTTACATGTACTGTAATCTTCCTCAGAAATTCCTTATGTATCACCTTACTTATTTTACAAATAAAGAAACGTTAGCCTCAGAGAAGTCAAGTAACCCACGCAAATACCACGACTAGTAAAGCAAGAGCAAGGATTTCAACTCAGTTTGTGCATTTCCACTATTGTCTGATGCTTCTTTGGTTCAGTCCTGTCAGAGGTAGAAGAGAGATTGAGTAGCATGATTAAAAGCATCCACTGAGGGGCACCTGGGTGGCTCAGTCGGTTAAGCACCTGACTTGGTTTCGGCTCAGGTCATGATCTTGCCATTTGTGGGATTGAGCCCCACGTCGGGCTCTGTGCTGACAGAATGGAGCCTGCTTGGGATTCTCTCTCTCCTTCTCCCTCTGCCCTTCCCCTGCTTGCTCACTCACTCTCAAAATAAATAAATAAACTTAAAATAATACTAAAAAATGCATCCACTGAATTTGAGTATGAGGAGGTTATTGTAACGCTCACTGATTTCAAGGGTGCATCCTCACATATCTAACTTTATTTCTGACCCTGGTAATCAAGTTCCTGATTGCAAAGTACGTTGTCAGAACATATCTTTCATACACAGAAATGCCACTGAGTATCCTTCAAGAGACCACGAGGTCCCCAAAAGGAAGCACAAGTTCATTGTGGAGAAGTGGGCGTGATATTGTTCAGGGGACTCAGGTCTGGCCTGGGACTCATTCTAGGGATAATTAGGAGACATGTCCTTGCATCAAGCTGGGTGTGAGACTCGAGCGAGGCCCCTGAACAGAACTTTCTGAAGGGGAGTAGGAGGAGGTGGGGCAAGGAGTGTGTGTGTTGGGGGAGGGACATGTGTCATCCTTGTGATGAACTCCTAAAATTAATGACAGCAGGAAAAGCTGATCTCTGAGCTGGTGAGAACTATTTACGTAGCACCGGGAGAATGACTAAAGTCCACTTGCTTGCTGGATTAAAATATTATGTTGATGTGGTGCTAAATGGAGGCTTTCTAAGTGTGAGTCATGATGACAAACCACTGTAACAAGATATATTGGAGCACTCACCCTCCCGTACTCAAAGTCACTGTTGGCTATGATGGTTCCAAAATTTGAAATCTCTGCAGTTCCTTTTTCTATAACTTTACTAAATCAAACGTAGCAGGGTAGTCTTGGAAGGTGGACCTAGAGAAACAGAGAGTGCCTCCCCTGAGACCCTCAACCAGCCATAAGGTGACAGGGATGAAGACCTCCTTCTTCACGAGAGGAGAAAAGAAAGGCCGGGTTTGGTCAGGGATAAGAGAGAGAGATGGAGAAAAGGGACCGCAAAAGAAGAGTCGCTGTCCGGTTGCTAGCTCAGCGCACACCAGGGTCCATGTTTGACCCTCTGAAAGAGGGTCTGCAGGCAGAAACCAGGAGACCTGGACAAAGAAATTCTATGAGGCTTGGGGCCCAAGCAACTCTGCTTCAGAGTCCAGGTGACAAAGCACAGCACAGAATAGGAAAGAGGGGCACCAGTGCCATGAGGGTCTGATATCCCGGGGCTCAATGCAGCCACTGTGAGGAGAGCAGCACCTGGGGAGTGAGAGGTGGTGGTGGGAACCACCGATCATTGCATTCGGTTCTCTCTGAACGCCCAGCAGCTGTGACCAAGTAAAGGGACCCCACTCAGGCAGGAGACCCTACTGGACAGAATGGGGTGGAAGAGGATGGAAGTACTTGTTACTGAGCATCAGGCTGGACATGAAGAAGATACCCAAAAAGAATCCCAAAGAAATGGGAACGCTGTGTTTTGGAGGGGGCGGTAGAGATGAGGGCCGGCAGTGACATCGTTAATGTTAGTGTGATTCCCTAGGAGCCCACAGGCTGGTGAGATCTGGGAACATGCAAGTGACATCAGTACAGAGAGGAGGGAGTTAAGAATATGTGTGACCCTTTTCAGTGAATGCTGGAGCTATGCTGATAGATGGCTTTGATGAAAATAATAATAACGAGGCCCTATATTTCTACAGTGCTATGAATTTTATTTATTTATTTATTTATTTATTTATTTATTTATTTATTTATTTTAATGTTTATTTATTTTTTGAGAGAGAGAGAGAGAGAGAGAGAGAAACAGAGTATGAGTAGGGGAGGGGCAGAGAGAGAGGGAGACACAGAATCCAAAGCAGGCTCCAGGCTCCGAGCTGTCAGCACAGAGCCCGACGCGGGGTTCCAACTCTCAAACCCTGAGATCATGACCTGAGCCAAAGTCGAATACTTAACTGACTGAGCCACCTAGGCACCCCTACAGTGCTACGAATTTTAGAGTGCACTTGCACATGCTGCCTCTTATTTGAGCTCTCTCACAAGTTTCCAAGAGGTAGATGGGACCTTCATTTTGTAGATGAGGAAACTGAGGCATGGAGTAGAGTTGTCTACCTTGGCCCAAGTTGCATGCACCGGTGTTGGGGCTTGGACCTCAGCCAGGATTCCTCCATATCCAGTGCTCTTTCCGCTAGATGAAGCCACTGCGTGGCACAACTGGGTACCCTGCAGCTGTGCCACGCACAGCCAGCATGCTTAACCAAGGCGGCCCTGCCTCCGGGCTACCTGGTGCCGCAAGAATGTAATAGCTGGTGCTTGTGCCCTCCGCACTGCTGGCCCCTCCACTGGATGCAGCCACTGTCATCATTTCCACCACTACCAGAAGAACTTGGTCAGAATCCAGCCTGCACCAGGAATTTATTTTTTATTTTTTATAATTGGTTGACACAGAGTGTAATATTGGTTTCAGGAGTAGAATTTAGGGCTTCATCACTTACAAATGACACCCAGTGCTCATCCCAACAAGTGCCCTCCTTAATGCCCATCACCCATTTAGCCCATCCCTTCCACCCACCTCCCCTCCAGCAACCCTCAGTTTGCTCTCTGTAGTTGAGTCTCGTATGGTTTGCTTTCCTCCCTCTTTTTTTTCCCCTTCCCCTATGTTTGTCTGTCTTGTTTCTTAAATTCTGCCTATGAGTGAGATCATATGGTAATTTTCTCTCTCTGACTTATTTCGTTTAGCATAATATACTCTAGCTCCACCTGTGTCTTTGGAAATGGCAAGACTTCATTCTTTTTGATGGCTAAGTAATACTCCACTATATACATAAACCACATCTTCCTTATCCATTCATCAGTCTAAGGACATTTGGGCTCTTTACATAACTTGACTATTTTTGATGCTGCTGCTATAAACATTAGGGTGCATGTGCCCCTTCGAATTAGCATTTTTATATACCTAATAGTGCAATTGCTGGGTCATAAAGTAGTTCTATTTTTAACTTTTTGAGGAACCTCCATACTTTTTTCCAGAGTGGCTGCACCAATTTGCATTCCCCCTTTTCTCTTCATCCTCGCCAACATCTGGTATTTCCTGTGTTGTTAATTTTACCACTCTGACTGGTGTGAGGTGGTATCTCATTGTGGTTTTGATTTGTATTTTCCTCATGATGAGAGATGTTGAGCATTCATGTGTCTATTTGCCATCTGGATGTATTCTTTGGAAAAGTGTCTATTCATATTTTCTTCCCATTTCTTCACTGGATTATTTGTTTTTTGGGTGTTGAGTTTAATAAGGTCTTTATAGATTTTGGATACTAGCCCTTTATCTAGTATGTCATTTGCAAATATCTTTTCACATTCTGTCTGTTGTCTTAGTTTTGTTAATTGTTTTCTCTGCTGTGCAGAAGCTTTTTATCTTGATGAGGTCCCAACAGTTCATTTTTGCTTTTATTTCCCTTGCCTTCGGAGACGTGTCAAGTAAAAAGTTGCTGCGGCTGAGCTCAAAGCGGTTGCTGCCTATGTTCTCCTGTAGGATTTTGATGGTTTCCTGTCTCACATTTAGGTCTTTAATCCATTTTGAATGTATTTTTGTGTATTGCACTGGAGATTTCATTACGAAGTCAACTCAGAAGGAAGACTCATAACGAAAAAGCTGCAAAATTTTGCCAGTCTATAATCAGAAAATATTGAGAATATTTATGGAAATGCTATGTATCACTTAGCAGAGACTCTGGATTCAGTCTATTAGCAGGTGGGAGTGCTCTTAAAGGTTTGTTTCATTGGTTGACGAAACCTCACCTTAATGGTGGTCTTCATATATTGAAGTGAGGAGGCCAGAAATTCTTTGATATGATATACAGTAAGGAAGCCAAAGGCTTGTGAAATAAACATGTTGGAGATTTGCAGTGTGTCTACTGCTCACAAACACCCTAAATATATCCCCTAAGAAGTCCAAGGAAACATACCCTTTACCAAGGCTTTAAGAAATGTATTGATTCATGAGGAGAATGTCAGCACATTTGAAAAGTGCTGTAGGGACTATGAACTGTAGGCCAGGAAGTCTAATGAGAAATACTGCATTTGAAATTAAATCCCTAGTTTTTTTAAAAAAAAAGTTTATTTATTTTGAGAGAAAGAGCACATGAGCAGGAGAGGGGCAAAGAGAGAAGGAGAGAGAGAATCCCAAGCAGGTTCTCCATGCTGCTAGTGTGGAGCCCAACGTGGGGCTCCAACTCATGAACCATGAGATCATGACCTGAGCCGAAATCCAGAGTCGGACCTTAACCAACTGAGCCACCCAGGTGCCCTGAAACCCCTATTTTATGTGTGGACACCAGGAAACTAAAGTGGCAGAGGCCAACTAATACTGTTTAACTGTCAGAGACAAATTAAGTATGGCTATCATTACAAGTATCAAAATCAGGATAAACAACTAGCAACACTCTTTATAAGTGACTACTTCATTGGTTTTGTGTGTGTGTGTGTGTGTGTGTGTGTGTGTGTGCAACAGAATCACCTGGAAGGCTTATTAAACCACAGATAAATGCCTGGGCCCCAAACTCAATTTCTGATTCAGTAGGTATTGAAGGGATCCAAGAATTTACAGTTCTAATTAATAACTTCCCAGGTTATATTGATGCTGCTTGTCCAGAGACACTTTGAGAACCATTGATCTCATTGATCTTGAGTCCTGAGAACCAATATAGATAAATATAAAGTTATTAATGTATATGCCTCAAACTCTAAGAATTATGAACAAAGGCTTCAATTGAGCCACCACAGAAAAATCACTCTCTCCCACCCCATTCTCAAGTCGAGTCAATGTAAACACCAGAGCCCTTTAAATGGACATAGGCTAGGACCACTTGCAGAAGGACCATGCGATTATCTGACACATACTTTATTGTATCTCATCCTGCAGCTTCTCCAAAGGCCCCTGTGGTCACTTACTATAAGAAGAGATACCTAGTCTATTCAGGATATTAGACATCGTCTCTGAGCAACACTGATTTCCAGGGACCCAGAATGCCACTCTAATGCAGAGTGGAGGCTTTTCAGGGTCATTTGGTAAATGGAGATTTGACCTAAGTTCTACCTCAAAGAAGGCTCATAGTTATTTCACTAGTTTATTAGTGTATCATTGGTAAAGATGTACTCAGCAACCTTCAGAATCCCCCATTGGGTCCTTGACCCTTGGGATAACTTTTATTCTAGTTAGAAGTATCAATTTGGAAACCCTGGGCTCTCCACTTACCTACTAAAACAGTAAATCCAAAGCAATACCTCCTCCTTGGTAAAACTGAAGACATAAATGCCATCATTAGGGACCTGAAAAGATATAAGGATAGGGTTCTTTTCACATCCCCATTTGATTTCCATTTTGGCCAATATTAAAAGTGGATAGATTTTGGATCACTGTTGTAAGCTTAATCAGGGAGTAATTATAATGGCAACTAGATGTGGTCTTTTTATGAAAGAAAATATACACATCCCTTGGCATTGATATGCAGCTGTTGATCTTTATCCCCCAACACAGAACATGTCTGAAGTAGTTTGCTTTCACCTAGTGAGGAGAGTAGTATACCCTTAGGGTATTGCCTCAGATCTGCATCCCCTCACTCTCCTCCTGCCACAAGACATTATGCAGAGAAACTGACTATCTCATTATGTCACAGAAGAGCATGCTCATGAGATAAATATCTGGGAGCAAAAAGTTGCTAGAACTTGATATGTGTTGTCATGCCTGAGGATGACAGATATCAGAAGATAAACACCATGAACATACTAGCCTTGGTATTTCAGGGAAGTTTTTTGAGGGTCCAGTAGTCTGGGGAATATTGGGATAACCTTAAAAACCAAAGACTTGTTGCGTCTTACAACCTCTACCAGGGAACAAGAAAATGCTCGGTGGAAGTGTTTGGATTTTACAGAAACATATACCACTTTTGAGTATTCTGCTTCTACCCAGTTGAAAGACAGCAGCTTTGTGTGGAACTCAGAGCAAGAGAATTGTCTTCAGCTGGTCAAGGTTGTAGTGACACAGCAATAATACTCAAAGCATTTGTGACAGATTGTGACGTTGCATGAAGCCTATGGAAAGTCCCAAAGGGATTATCACAGAGACAATCTCTAAGGTTTTAGACCAAGTAAAGGAGCTATTCACCTTTGAATAATATCTCTTGGCTTACAGGTAGATCCTGTCAGAGACCAATTGTGGGACAGTATGAAACTGTACAGCTTTTCAGGGTTCTCTGTCTTCCGTATAGTATTATGTTTATATTTTAACCATTTTTCCTCTTTTCTGTCTCCTCCCTCAATTATTTTGTACAGGATGAGTTTCCTTTACAGTCTAGTCCATTGAATATGTAGATTTTACAGAATATTAACACAGATATTTCTTTTGTAGAAATAGAAAAAGAAAGGTCTCATTCAGAGATCCACAGTGTGAGCTGGGTACAGTACCTGCTGATATTTGGTGTTGTTACCTTTTTGAGGAAGGAGTGAGAAATAGTATAACTGTAGGAGAGATGGTTTCATTTTGCTAAGCAGCAGTATTCAGGGTGAAGAATACTGTTAATGTGGAACAAAGGGGTGGACTCTGGTGGGCATTTGTTATTCCTACTAACAGTATCTCTGATTCCTTAGTGATTCTCTATGCAAAGTACAGCACCTAATGTCCAATGGCTGAAGCAGAATGTCTTCACTGTACCAGTTCTGAAGCATAACCTGGGGCCTTGCACTTGGCTATGTACCCAAACTTGATTCTATAGCAATTCATAATTCTTAATGTTATCCAATATAATTTTACAAATACCTTTTCTACTTAAATCCACCATAATCATATTCTACTGCATCTGAGAACCCTAACCAATGCTCACTAACACATCCTGCTAGCTACCCTCGTAAAGGAAGAGGATTCCATAGGTAGTGGATATAAGCATTCCTGTTACTATAAAGGAATATCCCCCCATTGTATATTTAATAACTGACATTCCGATTTAAACATTGTTCTCTTATAAGTTTGGTTAGCATGAGTCCATCCCTGCTAAGCCTTCTCTCTTCCAGACACACTGATAAGATCCAGTAATTTTGTGACAGCCAGCCATGAGGTTCTGTCTTAGTGGTTACCATTGATCCCCTCTGATCTCTATCTCTTTCCCCCTCAACTCAAAAATTCTGCAAACATCCATCTCCTAGAGCTCACATCTCTACAGTATGTTCATACGCATTTCCTCACTTATTTTCCCTCCACAGGGCAGGCATGCATTTTTATCTTTAGTCTAGAGATTAAAAAAAAATTGAAGTTAAAGGAAACCTTAACCAGCTAGAGATTTTTTTAAAAGCCCTAATGTTAAGAGAAGATACATTCAACCAGCTAGTAAGAAGCAGATCAGAAACCAGAACTCAGATGTTTAGACCCCTAGACCAGCATACTACAGAGAATGCTCTACTCCATTTACCGAATCCAGAGGAGCCACAGAGATAGAGGGACCCCTTGTAGCAGCTAATGCCATCCACATCCATCAACACACACCTATGGAGATCATGGGAGAGACCCAAGGGAGTTTAATTCGTTTCTAGGTGGCTTGAGCATTTCTATACCTCATGTCTTCTGCTTGTTTTGTGTTGTTTGTATATGTGTTATTCTGAGCTCCTAAGTTGTCTTGCCATGGGGTCTGGGGTCTTACCTCTCATTCTCATGTAACTTCACGATTGCCTTTCCTATAGGCAGATTTGCAGAAATGTGAACATAGTGTTCATCAGTGCCCTGGGATTGTCACACTAAGCCCACGTGTGATGTGGGAGATTTCACTGCTTCCAGAATGTGGAACAGGGAAGCACAGAGGCAAGTTGGTCCAAAGGGGTTCTGTGTCAGCTAGTGAGAGACTTTTTCATCTCTTCACAGATGGCTTAATGCCAAGTAGATATTAGCAAGTTACACAGATCACCACAGGAGCAAAATTCTCATGAACATAAATCTTTCACTGAAAGGACCCCTTTCGGAGACTGCAGCAAACCTTCTAGGCTGTCCAGCTGTTCAACAAAACTTGGAGCTGTGCACATCCAAGGTTTCACCTCTTTTAGGTTTGCTTTCAACTCCCACTATACGACTTTGTTCTAGGACCCACCTCAGTCTTTGAAACTGAAATTTGTCACGTAATTTACATCACCACGTCACCTGAAGTTTACCAACAGACCCTACTTCTTATGTTACTCTTTCGGATACTTAGAAACTCAAAATAATTCTTTTCTTATTTTGCTCTTTGCACAGCAAGTAAGAATCCAGATTTTTTAATATTGTTGCTACTGCAAAACCAAAAACAATTGGCTTCTATGGTACATGAACCATGATTCACTCTCTAGAGAGGACAAATCAAGGTATTCTAGCAGATTTTTACCCTTACTGCTCCCTCTCCATGGCAATGCTATTCATTAATTCATTCACATATTCATACAATTGGCATATATTAATCTTCTGTTAAGGACTTAGCCCTGATAAATGCCATTAAATGTGTTTTATTTTTTTTTAATTTTATTTATTTTTTTAATGTTTATTTTTATTTTTTGAGAGAGAGAGAGGCAGAGCACGAGCGGGGGAGGAGCAACGAGAGAGGGAGACACAGAATCCGAAACAGGCTCCAGCTGTCAGCACAGAGCCTGACGTGGGGCTCGAACTCACAAACCGCAAGATCATGACCGGAGCCGAAGCCGGATGCTCAGCCGACTGAGCCACCCAGGCGCCCCAAATGTGTTTTAAAAGTAGACATGACCCCTTCTAATTAGGAGCTTACTACCTAGTTGGGTTGTGGAACACAGCTAGCATTTATATAGAATACAATGTAATTATATAAACATGTCCATACATGTTCTGAGAAATACAAACTGTGCATGCCATTGCATAATATAAAAGGTACATCCTTTCAATTTTTGAGAAAGATGCAGAACTTCCTCACTTGACTCAATTCTTGAAAATCTAAAACAGGCTCAGTTGTTTGAACTACTCACTAATTACTGACAACAGTTGTTATCAGGTGTTGGCCACAAGCTCTCTGTTAACAGGCCTGGGGGTGCCCAGGACTTTCTAACTCAGCTGGTGGTCTCCCCATATTCATACTAACTGCTCTGCCTCTCTTCCTTTCAACCATCACTCCTAATCATGTGGCATAAGATGACAAAAGGAGAGCACACCGTAGAATCTCATCTTCATTAAACGCAGCAGAATCACAAGGCTGTCTTTTTTTTTTTTTTTTTTTTTTTCTTTCTTTCCCCAATGCAAGGGGAGTAACTTCCTTCTAAAAAGGAAAGGACTCGGGGCACCTGGGTGGCTCAGTCGGTTGAGCGTCCAACTTCAGCTGGGGTCATGATCTCACAGTCTGTGAGTTCGAGCCCCGCGTCGGGCCCTGTGCTGACAGCCTGGAGCCTGTTTCAGATTCTGCGTCTCCCTCTCTCTGACCCTCCCCTGTTCATGCTCTGTCCCTCTCTGTCTCAAAAATAAACAAGTGTTAAAAAAAAAAAAGGCAAGGGCTCATCTTTGTGGGGAATCCATTAAGAATCCTTTTGGCTACCTTCTGGGTGAATTTCTTTTCTACATGTACATAATATTAGCATTTCTCTTTAACACAAAAGTTTCAGCCTGCAGTTTAGATTACCAAAGTTGCTGGTACACACTAATACTTTGAGTTCTCTAAAATTGACTTGCATAGAAATGGAAAGATTATATATTCCATTTGAAGATTTTTAACTACAAGCTTTAGATAAAAAACTTACTAGTTTAAATAGAGCCTTAAAGGGCCCTAATATATTTGCCTCCAATATTATGGGTACTATGTTACTTTTTTGTTGTTGTACTTTTATTTGTGACCTCATCAACCCATCTTTTCCTCTCTTCAAAGTTCAAGTCAAACCATGAGGTATGTAAATAGGCTGTGGTTTACCATTTAAGTCTGTGTTTCTTTCCTAGGGTTGACTCATCTAGCAAGACTAAATTGTTTCAGATCTGGGACCTATTTTTTTCATACAAGAAAATGTGTTCATTTTTAACAGTCTCCCTAAAAATGCTGATCAAATTTATACAGGGCCCTCCACTGTCAGGTTTTTCTTGCAAAAGACCCCAGCTATTAATGATTACATGACTAATTTTAGCCAATGAAATGTGAGCAGATAGAACTTATGCCATTTTCAGGTAAAACCCTTAACAGCTGGTGTGTGCCTCCTCTCTTTTTCTTTAGCCTCTGCCAGGACAATTAGAAACACTTGCTTGGGCCTATCTTCAGAGAGAGGAATGTGAAGCTAAGTCTCAGCTGACCTTCAGTGGTCACACGGCATGAACTAGAAGCAAATCTTTAATGTTTATTTACTTTTGAGAGAGAGACAGAACGTGAGTGGGGGAGGGGCACAGAGAGAGGGAGACACAGAATCTGAAGCAGGCTTCAGGCTCTGAGCTATCAGCACAGAGCCAGATGCCGGGTTTGAACTCACAAACCATGAGATCATGACCAGAGCCAAAGTTGGACGTTTAACCAACTGAGTCACCTAGGTGCCCCAAGCTAGAAGCAAATCTTATAAACCAATCACATTTTAGGGGGCTCCTTTGTTATTGCAACATAACCTGTCCTGTCCTGATTGATACATCATCCTAAATAAAATAGCACTCTCAACCTGTTCTCCAGGTCCCCAACCCCCCCCCCCTTATTTTTACACCCTCCTAACATAGTATATATTGATTTTCTTTCTTTTCTTTATAATTCTTCCCCACCCCTCATTTGAATGAACACTCCATAAAGACCTGCTCTGATGTGCTCACTGCTGCGTCTAGTACTTAGTGTCTGGTTCATAGCAGGTGCTAAGGAAACACTTGTTCTGTGAATGAATAAATGCTGGGGACATCAGGGAGCACTTTACAAAACAGAGAGCATTGAAGCTAAACTATCCCTCAAGGATGCAGAGGAGTGCACCAAGGGGAGGAAATGGCGCATGACATATCCAGGGGACTCTAAGAAGTCCACCATCATTAGGATGTAGGACCAACAAAGACATCTGTGCGAGGAATTAGGGTTTGGGGAGATGGAGTGATGGAAACAGGGACTACAGAGATAGGTTGGATCCAGTTTATGAAGGACCTTCTATGCCCTAATAATACTAATATACTTGGACTTCATTTTTTGAGCAAGGAAGAGCCAATAGTGTTTAAATCAGGGAGCAACAAGATCAGCTTTTTTTAAATGCTTTTATTTATTTTGGGGGGGGGGTGAGGGGCAGAGAGAGATTGGGAGACACAGAATCCGAAGAAGCCTCCAGGTTCCAAGCTGTCAGCACAGAGCCCGACACGGGGCTCAAACCCACAAATCGTGAGATCATGACCTGAGCCGAAGTCAGATGCTTAACTGACTGAGCCACCCAGGCACCCCAACAGGATCAGTTTTGATTGTGCTTGAACAAATTACTTTCAGGGAGTAATCTCTGCTCAACCCACATTTTCATTTCCCTTTGGCCACATCCATTCATTTTCGTCACCCAACAAATGTTTTCTACTTGCTATGAGCAATGTACTATGTAAGGTACGTGGGGAGCAAACAGAAGGAAAAGACACTCCTTGCGTTAAAATGAGCTTCCCTAAAGAGGAGTTCAAAATTAACAAACATAAAGGGTAACTAATTATGCAGGCCATTTGAGCAAATCCTGTACTGGGGTCTCTTTCACCAAGCTAGCCCCCATTGTTCCCATTTATAACTCTGCTATGTCTTGCTCCTTCCCATGCCTATCCTCCAACTCTTCCATCCAGGGCTGGACTGCCCAGACCACACCACAACCAGCAGGTGGCCAATAAACAGTATTTATCACTGACTTTCCCTAATCCCCTTGGGGATGTCTGCAGATGACGGCAGCCTGCAGGAGCCTTACTCTTCTGTGATCAGGATAACTTCTAAACCCAAAACAGGAATAAACACTTTCTAACCATGGACTGGACCTTTGATCAGAAAGATTGAATCACCATGGCCAACCCGGCTTGAATTAGCAGACTATAGTATGTCTGGCTTAGTGACCCTAAATGACAACAACAAAAGGAAACTGTGGGTGTCCTTGGTTGGAGGGGGGCAGGGGATTCTCATAGTCATCAAAACTCATGCTCTCTCACTTTCTGTCTGATTTGTTGACTGACTTTTGGGTGGCCTCAAGCTGGGAACCGTCAGATGGACGTCTCCTGGCAGAGGAGGTGACACAGGTGTTTGTGGGGCTCAGACTGTGCCTCTGTCTAGTTCTGCCCCCAATGTTCCCTCCCTCCACCTACCCATGGACTTTGCCAGTGGGGCTAACCTTGAACACCTGAAAATTCTGCATTTCTAAGTCTGCTCCCAATAGAAACAAATGATTCCAGACACAGAGAGCAAGGTGGAAACAGACAAAGCAGAGTGTAATTCTTGTCTGGAAGAGGAGCCTGGTGAAGAGATGAAAAGTCCCACACAGGAAGCAAGAGTGGTACAAGATGGGAATGATGAGAAAAGGAAGTTATGTGTGTTTCTTTTGAAAAAAAGTGCAAATTACTGAATTTCTGATTATAAAAGTAATACAAACTCACTGTGGAGAATTTGGAAAATGCAAAAAGAAGGTATGAAGGAAATACCCGTAACGATTGTATGTAACTTGAAATGTTGCCTTTGACTTTTTCCTCAGCCCCCCTCCTATTTTTGAATATTTAAAATACTTTCTATTTTAACTTGCTGATGAACATCTTTGGCCTCGAATACTTCTCTAAATTATTTCATACTGGTGTCTTTCTCATGACAGAGAATGAAAGCATCTAATGAAGAGGTAGGAGTGGCTGCCTTTCAGCAGGTGGGGTGGAGGAGGGGCACCCTGGGAGGATGACAGAATGTCAGGGTTCATAGAGGTCAAGGTCTTTTGTGCAGCTTCTTTACCTTGTGTGCTCATCATATACTGGCTGTTTCAGACTATAGTTGATCTTGTGGAATAAAAAGTCATACAAAAATCCATGTGATTCACACTCCCATCCTCTTCAACTTAGCTTGATTTTATTTGGCAATTTGCCAAAGCATTCATTGCCCAGAATATTATTGTGTGTGTAGACAAGTTTGACATATGAACCGACCCTTTTCTATCATAGCATAGAGAGGCCGGAAGCTAAACTCCACGTTTCCCATACTTCCTTGTAGTGAGGCTTCAGGATATGGTTTAGAGGTTGCCAATGAGATGTGCTCATGTGGAATGGGGTTTGGAGTTGAACCCAGAGGAAGAGGGGGAGAAAAGGAGGAAGCAGACATCTATTTGGCATTACCAATAAGGCTCAAGTTCCACCTGCCCACCTCCTCAGTCCTGGTCCCTTCCCCAACCTGGCCCTGTAGGGAGCCACTGTCGTCAGATTGTTGTGTATGCTTCCATTCCCTTTTCCAAATATACCTATAAACGTATATTCTACTTTTGTTTTGTTTCTCCAATTCTTTTACGGTGGTAAAAAAAGAATGCATAACCTAAAATTTACCACCTGACCCATTTTTAAGTGCACAGCTCAGTGGTATTAGATACATTCATAATGTTGTGCAGCTGCAACTACCGTCCACACACACAACTCTTTTCATCTTCCCCAACTGGAACTCTGTACCTATTAAACATTAACTCCCCAGTCCCCACTCCTCCCAGCCCCTGGCAACCACCATTTTACTTCCTGCCTCTGTGAATTCGATGACTCTAAGTACCTCATGTCAGTGGAATCATACAGTATTTGTCTCTTCATGACTGGCTTATTTTCACTCAGCACAATGTCCTCAAGATTCATCCACATTATAACATGTGTCAGAACTTCCTTCCTTTTAAAGCTGAATAATATGCCATCATATGCATAGACCACATTTGGCTTATCCATTCATCCATCAGTGGACACTTGGATTGCTTCCATGTTTTAGTGATTGTGAATAATGCCGCCCTGAACATGGGTATACAAATATCTCTTTAAGACCCTGTCTGCAGTGTATCAGTGAGTCTGTAATACTTAGCACAGTTTCTGACACATAATAAGTGACGATGGGGGGTGGGTCTTACTACTACTACGTCTCTCTAAGCTCATCCACAGATGGTCTTATTCTATTACAGTCCTTGTGGGATTGAGATCACTTGTTATTACTGCAGGATGTGTGGATGTGTTTGCTTTTGAGAGGTACTAACACGTTGTGCTGTGTTTCTAAACTGGCTTTGAAAGAAACCCGCCATATTGTGAACTCCTATCTCATGAAACCACTAGAAGCTTTGAATTCAATATACCAAGTGTGTGTATGAGTCATGCTCAGATTTTTCCTGAAAGAAAATTTTTCCTGAAAGATTTTTCCTTGTGCACTTGAGGATACCTACACATTTCAAAGCTTTTGCATATGAGAGGCTAAAATTAAGTTAGTATCTTCAGAATGATAATTTTCAAATGAGGTGAATTGTGCTCATTAGCATGTTCTATTCGAGGAAAATGAATATATGGTTCCATTTTCAAGGCGGATTTGAGGGTAACTCAGGCTCTCATGGAGTGGAGAGAAAATGGCAGAGTCAGAGAGCCGCAGGGTTGACTTCTATCCTTGCCTTTTATTAGCAGTGAAAGATCCTTAATATTTCTGAACCTCAGTATTCTCATATTTGTATTTACATAATAAGGTTGTTAAGATGATTTGATGAGCTAATGTAAGTGCTGGGCACATAGGACATCCTTAAATAATGTTTATTCCTGTCTACCCTTCTGGTGTCATTTACATAGCCTTCTGAGTTCACCACCTATGTATTGAGTACCAGTTATGTGTCAGCAGACATTTTAATAGGCTGTGGGGTAAAGGGATGCATCAGAGAGACAGTCCCACCTTCAGAGGGTTTTTTTTAAATGTTTTTATTTATTTTTGAGAGAGAGAGAGAATGAGAGAGAGAGAGAGAGAGAGAGAGAGAGAGAGACAGGGTACTAGTGAGGAGGGGCAGAGAGAGAGGGAGACACACAATCCAAAGGAGGCTCCAGGCTCTGAGCTGTCAGCACAGAGCCCATTGCAGGGCTCAAACTCACGAACCGTGAGATCGTGACCTGAGCCGAAGTTGGACGCTTAACCGACTGAGCAACCCAGACACCCCCAGAGGGCTTTTAAACTAGTGGAGAAGGCAGGCCATGGCTAAGTGAATTCAAGAGAATAAGAACAATAATAACATCATGTCCAGGGTCCCCATATCTTAGCCTAGGAAATAAGAGAGAGACCTTTACAGAGGTGTCTCTTGAGTTTGGTCTTCAATCATGAGAAGAAGCTCACTAGGCAGCCAAGAAGAGCAGGTGTAAAAGCAAAGACAAAGAGCATGGAGTGTTCTACAACTGATGAGAGTTTCTTTTTATCTCTAGAATACCTGGTCCAGAGACTATGACACTCTCTCCTTTGGCTGGCATCCATGTCGAATCTCTGGGCATTGCAGTCAATAGAGAAACCAAAAATTATTAATGACTATTGCATAAATGAACCCAGGCCGACAAATCTACCTGGAAAATTCTTAGCTCACACTTTTCTCTCGCTCTAACTTTTTCTGTTACCTTTTCATGGGGAGAATTAAGCAAATCAAAATGGTGGTGTCTGGCTGTAAATAGGTCCTGCCTGTCACTGTTGATCACGAGAGATTTTTCTTTCTGAAATCAGATCATTTAACCTCATTTATAACAGCCATGCTCAGGTGCTGGGAGAGCGGATGCTGCTAATAATAACAAATGACCAATGACTTTCCAGCAAATATAGGATAAGTCACCCAGTGGGTAGAAGAGTTAGTTCCTCCATGTCCATTTCGTAAAGAAAATTCTAGAGCTTTAATTAGTTTAGTATTATGAGTGGCCATTCCCAGATATAGTTCTTATGTCTCTATACTCTTTTATAAACCACGGACATCTGCCAGCTGCTCCTACTGAGACGAGAATGTTTCTATCCAGGCAGAGGGACAGAAACATGGTAGAAAATGAGCAGGCTGAAACCAATAAGGAGAAATACGAGAAGAAAAAATGCACAATCGACTTTTGCTGTGTATTTTAAGAGAAAGTCCAGTCCAGTTGTAGCTGAGAGATGATTCATCCTGTCTACAGAAGCACCAAGAGGAATGAACAAAAAACAAGATTCTGTTTTACATAATTCTCATTTTCATGCAAAGAGCTATGCGAACAGCTCATGAAATTAGCCAGCAATTTAACCACCTCACTATTTAGAGTGTCAGGCGGAGTGCACAAGATTATTCCAGATAAGGATTATGACAGCTGGTCAGTTAGAAGACTATCATAGACCATGCCCTTCCCTTGAGAACATCAGGGAAATGTCAAAGCCCCTCAGAGAGACTGGGGAGAGTAATGTATATGGGTCTTTAGGTTGCAACAGAGACCTTCTCAAACGACCTCCGAAAAGGGAGCTCAGAGAGTTATCAGTGACCTTCAAACGTGGCTACACATTCACCTCACCTGAGGAGTTTTTAAAACTATTGAGATCTGGATCTCACTCCAGAGATTCTCATTTATTTCGTCTAGAGTGCGACTTGGGGAATCGGGACTTTTTTCAACTCCCCAGGTAATTCTAATGTACAGTAGGGGATGCAAACCACTGATAGAGATGAGTAACAACGGGAAGTGGAACAGAAGGATGCCAGGAAGTCGGGCCACCTCACCACACAGCTTCAGGAAGCACCAACCACTAGGCGTTCTGTGTGAATGGCGCCCCCCAGAGCACAACTCCAGACATACAATCCTGTGGCAGTATTGACAACTGATACTCTCCAGCTCGTTAATAGGAGGACCAACAGATTCTAACTCAAGTCTTGAACACTGCTTCATGTCCTTTCATTACAGCTATGTTCCTAATGACTCAAGTCTCTTGATTCCCCAATTTCAAATTCCTGAGAGAAGAATTTTATATATCCAGCTCATCTTTTTGAGACAGATGACAAAAGTCACTTGCTTCTGACTAGCCTATGGATGAGGTACACTCGAGGCAGGTGGCCACCTCAATCCATCATGGATGTGGAAACCTGTGGTGCTGGCCATTGAAGGGCTAGAGTTCTGGGCACAGACACCTTTTCTCAGGAAGTGTGCGTAGGAAGGTAGTAAGTGGTATCTTAAACACAATGAGTTTAGCAGATGCTGACAGATTTCATTAACAAGGCTTGAACCTTGGGTGACCATAGAATTAACTGACCAAATGGGACATTTCTGAGAATGAAAGGGTGCTATTACATTGGGACAGAAGGTATAATCTAGAATGGTTTACACATATGGCCATCCTACTTTGGTTTAAATTGTGATAAAAGCGGAGAAAAAAAAGGGACCTAGGTAAGATTTCAGGTTATGGATCTGGAAAATAATCACGTGTTAGAGACATATATGGAAGCACCAGAGTGAAGAAGGCGCTGTGAAGAAATACACTCCAGTAACTTCTCCTGTATACGCTGGAAATTCATGGAGACGCAGGTCCCCGCATTCTGTCAGTTCTAGTTATAAAAAATGCCTGTCTACGACAGGTGTATTAATTTCCTAGGGCTACCATAATAACTCACCACAAACTTGATGGCTTAGAATAACAGAAATGAATTCTCCACAGTTCTGGAGGTTAGAAGTCTGAAATTACAGTGTCCCTAGGCTCTAGTGTTGAAGACTAAGGGAGAATCCTTCCTTGCCTCTTGCAGCTTCTGGGACCCCAGGCATTCCTTGGCCATGGATGCATAACTCCAACTTTTGCCTCTGCCTTCACACGGTATTTTTTTTTCTGTTCATGTCTTATTCTCTTTTATCTCTTATAAGGACAGTTGTCCCTAGATTTAGGGCTTACCCAGTTATTTCAGAATATGTCATTTTGAGTTTATTAACTTAATTACATCTGCAAAGACCCTTTTTCCAAATAAGGTCACATTCACAGGTTCCAGGTAGACATATATTTTGGGGATCCATCATTCAACCCAGTATGGTAGGTAAGGAACCTAGAGTCCACTTCACTTAGAACAGTATGGTTTGAAGAAGAGGTATTTAAGAATCCATTTTCAGGTACTGTATGTTAGACTCTGTTGCAAGTAGCAGAAAACTCATCTAAAACTGGCCTAAACAATAAAGCAGATTAGTGGGTTCATGAAAAGTCAAGATATAGGGCTAGCTTCGAGTGAGGCTTGAACCAGTAGCTTAATCACGTTTCATTCCAAGCCTCCACTTTGCCTTCATAGAGCTGCTTTCTGAAGTAGCTGACTTCACTTGTGGTCCTATAATGGCAGCATGTAGCTCCTGGGGCTGCAACTACTCTTGTTCAGGATCTCCAGGGAAGGAGGGTCCACTTTTCAATGTTGCAAACTGAAGCACTGGAATTAAACCTTTATGGCTTTTGTTGGTCAGACTTGGCTTCGGGCAATGGGAAAATATGATTAGTTTAAGTCAATTGAGATTGACCTTAGTTAGATTTGAGATGAAAGTCAATCCAACTCAAACCACATGGTTGAGACTTCAGATACTGATTAAAAAAAAAAGAAAGAAAGAAAATGATAAGGATGTTGGAGAAACAACCAGCATCACAGAACCACTATAGGTTTCATTAAATAATGAAAATGAGAAAGTAATAACTAGAAGTAATATTTTCTGAGTATTCATCATGCACCATGCACTACATGTAAACTACATCATATGTTCACAACAGCTAGAAGAGGTACTATAATTATCCCCATTTTACAGATCAGGAAACAGAGGCTTGAAATGTTAAGTAGCTTACTCAAAGTCACACAGGTAGTAAGTATATGATTCTGAAGGCAGTGAGGACTGTCATGATCAAATGTATTTTAGAAATATCATTCTGGTAGTAGCATAGAGGAGGAATTAGCAGAGTAAGAGTGGCTGCAGGGAGGTCAGTAATCAAGATAAGGGGCAATGAGGACTTGAACCAGGGAAAGGGCAGAAGGGAAAGGGAGTGGTAACTGGTGTGAGAAATATCAAGGATGTAGAATCAGTGGACTTGGTAACGGTGTGGAGGGGGGACAATATAGGAATCGGTGATGAGCCCCAGGTCTCCAATTTGAATGACTCAGCTCATTCAGTGCCATTAACTGAAATTGTTATGATAGCTTACATTTATAGAAATGCTTACTTTGTACCAAGTGCTTCACAGGGATTTGCTCATTTAATCTTCTCAGTGTCCTTATAATGCTACATGACAAACCACAAAATCTCAGTAGCAGTCATCAATAAGCCTTTATTCAGCCAATGTGTGCCTGTGAGTGGAGAATGGAGGTGAGCTAAGGCACAGCTGAGGAAGTGTGACCCTGTCCCACGTACCTGTCGTCTTCATCTTGGGGCCAGCAGGTGGAAGAAATCTTCCTTACCAGCTAGCAACACTTATTGCAAAGATGTATTTAACCCAAGTGCGATATTGACTTATGGATGGCAAAATAAACCCATGGAATTTTTTTTTCCAAAAAAGACTTGGTGAAGGAATGAAGAAATGGAAATTCTGTCGTTGTTACTGGCAGTAAATACCAATACAACCATTTTTAAAGACAACTCAGCAATATCTAGTAAAGTTAAAGATGTCTATAGCCTCTCACCTATGACCTATAACCAATTCCACTCTAGAGTGGAAAAAGCCAAATGCTAGTATGTGGAGACCTGACACATGCAATGGCATCGTGCATCAGTGGGGAAAGGATGGCCTCGTCAATAAGTGGCACTAATACATTGCACACAGTGAGTTGAAATTAGATCTGCATCATACACTAGAACAAAAATAGATCTCAAGTGGGTAAAATATCTAAAATTATCTTTATCTTTATGAGAATGTCTTATGATCTCGGAATGGAGAGTGATTTATTACAAAGTCACTGATCATTAAAAAGGAATGATAGATATATTTAAATATTAAAATCAAAACCTCTGACCACACAAGCAAGCCTCTAGGCTAACACTGCCTTTCACTGACAATCATTCGGTATCCAGAATATACCTAGAACTTTTATAAATATATAAAAAATGGTAAACAACATAGTACTGAAACAGGTAAAGGATACTAAGAAGCAAATCAAAAAAGAGGATTTTTTTAACGTTTATTTATTTTTGAGAGACAGAGAGAGACAGAGCATGAGTGGGGAGAGGCAAAAAGAGAGACGGAGACACAGAATTCAAAGCAGGCTCCATGCTCTGAGCCGTCAGCACAGAGCCGGATGCAGGGCTTGAACCCAGGAACCATGAGATCATGACCTAAACTGAAGTCGGATGCCCAATTGACTGAGCTACCCAGGAGCCCAAAAAGAGGATTTTTTAAAAAATGTTTATTTATTGAGAGAGAGAATGCAAGTGAGCAAGTGTGCAAGGGGGAGGGACAGAAAGAGAGAGAGAGAGAGAGGGAAAATCCCAAGCAGGCTTTAATTTACACTGTCAGTGCAGAGCCTTACATGGGACTCAATCCCACGAATTGTGAGTTCATGACCTGAGCCGAAATCCAGAGTCAGACACTTAACTGACTGAGTCACTCAGGCACCCCCAAAAAGAGGATATTTAAATTGCCAACATGCATATGAAAAATTCTCAATTCACTAGGAATCAAGGAAAAACAAATTAAAATCACAATGAGACATTGTTTCACCCCCATCAATCTGGAAAAGAATAAAAAGTCTGCCGTTATCAAGAGTCAGCAAAGAAAAATACATCAGTGTCATGAAATAAAAAAATAAGGCTGAAGAATTTTTCTAAATTAAAGAGGATTAAAGAACCCTCAAGATACATGACAATTAAATGCAATATTCAATCCCTGATTAGATTCTGGACTGGGGGAAAATTTTTAAAGAGCATGATTACGTCAATGGGAAATTTGGATCTGGACTACATGATAGAATTATATCATTTCTTGATTTCTTGAGTATAATAATTGCATTATGTTATATAGGAGAATGTCCTCATTCTAAGATATATATATATATATATTTTTTTTCAATATATGTATACATGTTAAAATATGGAAAACAAAGGCCCAGAAATTTGAAGTGAGAGAAAGCGAAAGCAAATGAAGCAAAATGTTAACAACTGTTGAATTGAGATAAAGTATATACGTGTGTTCATTGTACCATCTTGGCAACTTTTCCGTAAATTTGAAATTTTTCCCATAAAGAGGAAGCAAGGACATGAAAAAATGGAAACTTTGTCATTGTTATTGGCCATATAAATTGATACAACCACTTTTAGAGAACAATTTGACAATATCTAGTGAAGTTAAAGCTATCTCATCCTATGACCCACCAATTCTACTGGAGATATTTTCTTAAATTGCACAAATAGATGTGTATAAGAAAGTTCACTGTAGTATTGGTTTTACAGGAAAAAAAATAGAGAGTAATTAAATGTTCACAGACTAGTCAAAGAAAGCATCTCTTCCTATAATTCAGTGGTTAGAGTGAATGAACTCATCCTATGTGCATCAGTATTTTTAAATCTCAAAAATAATATTGAGTGAAGAAAGCAATTTACAGAAAGATCTGTGCTGTACTATATCATTTCCATACTGTTAAAATAGTTCAAAACAATACTAAATCTTGTTTATGGATCCATACATATATAGTCAGTGTTTAAAAATATTGGGGATGGATGATAAACATCAAAATTCAAGATAGTAGAGGGAGAGAGAGGACATGTAATTTTGGACACCCTCCCTTCCCAAATAGGAATCTTCAATTGTATCTGTAATTTACTTCTTTTTTTTTTTAAGTTTATTTATTTATTTTGAGAGAGAGCAGGCACAGGAGTGGGGGAGGGGCAGAGAGAGAGAGGGAGAGAGAAAGAGAATCCTATGCAGGCTTTGCACTATCAGCACAGAGTCTGATGCGGGGCTTGAACTCACAAGTGAGTTCATGACCTGAGCCGAAGTCAGACGCTTAATGACCGACACCCCCCTGTAATTTACTTCTTAAAACAGTAATTTGGGGATGATGTAGCAAAATGTTAACACATCACAAAGCTGGGTGGTGGAGAACAGATGTTTGTTGTATTACTCTTTCTCCTTTACTGTAAGCATAAAATATTCACAATATATTTTTGAAATCTTTGGCAAGACAGGACTGGAAAATGTGTTTTTTCTTTTGCTTCTATAGGAGGCATGCTAGAAACTTGCTCTAAACTCAGGAGATGGAGCTCTCAGGAGAGGCTGATTTCAGAAGGTAACAATTTCAAGGCAACAAGATTGCTGTGGTGGTTTTGTGCTCATGGAGAGCACTAAATTGACAGTGTAAGTATTGAGTTGAAAGTAAAATGCTACATCTGAAGTTTAAAAAATGTGTGTATCTGTATCTGCAAGAAACTAAGGACAGTAGGTACAAGCTACAGCCCTGTAGAACCAACACAGCTAAAGGAAGACAAATATCCTGAAAGTTAATTGTGAATAAAACAAACCTGCCTAGGGGCACCTGGGTGGCTCAGTCAGTTGAGCATCCAGCTTCATCTCAGGTCATGATCTCGAGGTTCAGGAGTTCAAGCCCCACGTCAGGTTCTGAGTTGTCAGCACAGAGCCTGGAGCCAGCTTGGGATCTGTGTCTCCCTCTCTCTCTGCCCCTCCCCTGCCCATGCTCTGTCTCTGTCTCTGTCTCTGTCTCTCTCTCTCAAAAAAAGTAATAAACATTTAAAAAAAAAACAAAAACCCAGACCTGCTTATAGCTGGGTTTCCTTCAGGAAGAACCCCTAGCTATTATTGAGAATCAGAGGGAGTATCAAGGTGAGGGCCAGAAGTCTGCACTGGCAGCCTGCTTGGGATTCTCTTTCTCTCTCTTTCTCTCTGCCCCTCCCCCACTGGTGCTGCTCTGTCTCTCTCAAAATAAATAAATAAACTTAAAAAAAAAAGGGGGGGCCAGAAGGACTACCCCCAACTCCTTGCTACAAACAGGGACCTCCAGTCAAGCAAGAGCCTGAGGAAGCCCTGTGGGTTATGTACCAGATTTCCCTTTAACAGCCTCAGTGATATCCAGTGTGCCCTATCTTGGAACGTATCTTAGAGCCAAGAATTGTGCTTACATAGAGCCTGTTCCTGCTTTTAAGTCCAAACCAGTTTTACAGCTTAAGGTGTTCCACTCTCTGACTTGAGAATAAACAGGATATCTAAGAACTCGTTCATTTGGTTAACATTCCGAATGGAGAGTATCCTTTTTGTGCCCAGCAGCAGGCTGGACTGGGCAGCTGAGGATGACACAGGGCAGGTCTGGGCCCTCAGGGAGCTCTTAGTCAAGCGTGGGAGGCAGACAATGGGTAAGATGCAGTAAGAAATATTCTTGTACTAGGGGTTACAGAAGCCCCTGGGAGCCAGGAAGGGCACATGGAGCCCTGATGGAGGCCAGTGCGATTCTGCAGAGGAAGCAGTGTCAGAGCTGAGGACAAGTGGTCAAGAGGGCATGTGCAAAGCCTGGCTTTTGAGAGAGCATGGTGAGCTCAAGATTCTGCCCTTGAACGAAGAAAGATGGAGAAGAGAGATTCCCAACACTTTCAAGGCAAGCAGTCCTGTATTTTCACAACCACAGGCTGAAACTGTTTGGGCTGGAGATTTCTAAATTTGAAGACTTCTGTCTCGGATCAGTGACTGCTTTGATTTGTAGCCAGCCACGGAGGGCCCAGCAACAAACACCTATTGGAAGGAGCTGTTTTTCCTTCAGTCCTTCACCCAGCTCAGAGTAACCTCAAGTGACACCTTAGCTCCTGGGATGTCCAGCCAGCCCAGGAAACTGCTCCTGTACAGCCAGCTTATTTCATTAAGAGGTGTGGGCGTACTTGGGAGGAGAGGAGGCAGGAAAGAACACTCCAAAGCATGAAGGAGTCCCGCCAACCACCTCAGAGTTCCTGTGCATTCTGCAGTCAGAACGCTGAGATTGGAACCCTGGCCCTGGATTCCAGCTGTGTGCCCTGAGACAAATTATGTAACCTCTCTGAGCCTTAGTTCTCTTTTTCTTTTCTTTTTTTTCTATTATTTTATTTTATTTTATTTTTTAAATTTACATCCAAATTAGTTAGCATATGGTGCAAAAATGGTTTCAGGAAAGGGGCGCCTGGGTGGCGCAGTCGGTTAAGCGTCCGACTTCAGCCAGGTCACGATCTCGCGGTCCGTGAGTTCGAGCCCCGCGTCAGGCTCTGGGCTGATGGCTCGGAGCCTGGAGCCTGTTTCCGATTCTGTGTCTCCCTCTCTCTCTGCCCCTCCCCCGTTCATGCTCTGTCTCTCTCTGTCCCAAAAATTAAAAAAAAAAAAAAAAAAAAAAAAAAAAAAAACGTTGAAAAATGGTTTCAGGAGTAGATTCCTTAGTGCCACTTTCCCATTTAGCCCATCCCCCCTCCCACAACCCCTCCTGTAATCCTCAGTTTGTTCTCCTTATTTATGAATCTCTTCTGTTTTGTCCCCCTCCCTGTTTTTATATTATTTTTTTCCCTTCCCTTATGTTCATCTGTTTTATCTCTTGAAGTCCTCATATGAGTGAAGTCATATGATATTTGTCTTTCTCTTACTAATTTTGCAAATACCCTCCAGTTCCATCCATGTAGTTGCAAACGGCTAGATTTCATTCTTTTTGATTGCCCAGTAATACTCCATTGTATATATATACCACATCTTCTTTATCCATTCATCCATTGATGAATATTTGAGCTCTTTCCATACTTTGGATATTGTTGATAGTGCTGCTATAAACATTGGGGAGCATGTGTCCTTCAAAACAGCACACTTGTATCCCTTGGATAAATACCTAGTAGTGCAATTGCTGGGTCGTAGGGTAGTTCTATTTTAGTTTTTTAAGGAACCTCCATACTGTTTTCCAGAGTGGCTGCACCAGCTTGCATTCCCACCAACAATGCAAAAGAGATCCTCTTTCTCCACATCCTCACCAACATCTGTTGTTGTCTGACTTGTTAATGTTAGCCATTCTGACAGGTGTGAGGTGGTATGTCATTGTGGTTTTGATTTGTATTTCCCTGATAATGAGTGAATTTGAGCATTTTTTCATGGGTCAGTTGGCCATCTGGATGTCTTCTTTGGAGAAGTGTCTATTCATGTCTTTTGCCAATTCTTCACTGGAGTATTTGTTTTTTGGGTGTTGAGTTTGATAAGTTCTTTATAGATTTTGGATACTAACCCATTATCTGACATGTCGTTTGCAAATATCTTCTCCCATTCTGTCGGTTGCCTTTTAGTTTTGTTGATTGTTTCCTTCGCTGTGCAGAAGCTTTTTATTTTGATGAGGTCCCCCTAGTTCATTTTTCTTATGTTTCCCTTGCCTCTGGAGACATGTTGAGTAAGAAGTTGCTGTGGCCAAGATCAAAGAGGTTTTTGCCTGCTTTCTCCTTGAGGATTTTGATGCCTTCCTGTCTTACATTGAGGTCTTCCATCCATTTTGAGTTTATTTTTGTGTAAGGTGTAAGAAAGTGGTCCAGGTTCATTTTTCTGCATGTTGCTGTCCAGTTTTCCCAGCACCACTTGCTGAAGAGACTGTCTTTATTCCATTGGATAATCTTTCCTACTTTGTCAAAGGTGAGTTGGCCATATGTTTGTGGGTCCATATCTGGGTTCTCTATTCTGTTCCATTGATCTGAGTGTCTGTTCTTGTGCCAGTACCATACTGTCTTGATTATGCTTTGTAGTATAGCTTGAAGTCCGGGATTGTGATGCCTCCTGCTTTGGTTTTCTTTTTCAAGATTTTGGCTATTCAGGGTCTTTTCTGGTTCCACACAAATTTTAGGATTATTTGTTCTAGCTCTGTGAAGAATTCTGGTGTTACTTTGATAGGGATCGCGTTGAATATGTAGATTGCTTTGGGTAGTATCGACATTTTAACAATATTTGTTCTTCCTATCCAGGAGCATGGAAAATTTTTCCATGTTTTTGTGTATTCTTCAATTTCTTTCATAAGCTTTCTATAGTTTTCAGTGTATAGATTTCTCACCTCTTTGGTTAGATTTATTCCTAGGTATTTTACGGTTTTTGGTGCAACTGTAAATGGGATCAATTCCGTGATTTCTCTTTCTGTCGCTTCATTGTTGGTGTATAGAAATGCAACCGATTTCCATGCATTGATTTTATATCCTGCAACTTTGCTGGATTCATGAATCAGTTCTAGCAGTTTTTTGATGGAATCTTTAGGGTTTTCCAAATACAGTATCATGTCATCTGTGAAGAGTGGAAGTTTGGCCTTGTCCTGGCTGATTTGGATGCCTTTTATTTCTTTGTGTTTTCTGATTGCTGAGGCTAAGACTTCCAATACTATGTTGAATAACACTGGTGAGCGTGGACATCCCTGTCTTGTTCCTGACCTTAGGGGGAAAGCTCTCAGTTTTTCCCCATTGAGGACGATATTAGCGTTGGGTCTTTTGTATATGGTTTTTATGATCTCGAGGTATGATCCTTCTGTCCCTACTTTCTTGAGGGTTTTTATCAAGAAAGGATGCTGTATTTTGTCAAATGCTTTCTCTGCATCTATTGAGAGGATCGTACGGTTCTTGTCCTTTCTTTTATTGATGTGATGAATCATGTTAATTGTTTTGCGGATATTGAACCAGACTTGCATCCCAGGTATAAATCCTTCTTGGTCGTGGTGAATGATTTTTTTAATGTATTATTGGATCTGGTTGGCTACTATCTTGTTGAGGATTTTTGCCTCCATGTTCATCAGGGAAATTGGTCTATAGTTCTCCTTTTTAGTGGGGTCTCTGTCTGGTTTTGGAATAAGATCATGTTGGCTTCATAGAAACAGTTTGGAAGTTGTCTTTCCATTTCTATTTTTTGGAACAGCTTCAAGAGAATAGGTGTTAACTGTTCCCTAAATGTTTGGTAGAATTCCCCTGGAAAGCCATCTGGCCCTGGACTCTTGTTTTTTGGGAGGTTTTTGATTCCTAATTCGATTTCCTTACTGGTTATGGGTCTGTTCAAATTTTCTATTTCTTCCTGTTCCAGTTTTGGTAGTGTATACGTTTCTACAAATTGGTCCATTTCTTCCAGATTGCCCATTTTATTGGCATATAATTGCTCATAATATTCTCTTATTATTGTTTTTATTTCTGCTGTGTTGGTTGTGATTTCTCCTCTTTCATTCTTCATTTTATGTATTTGGGTCCTTTCCTTTTTCTTTTTGATCAAACTGGCTAGTGGTTTATCAATTTTATTAATTCTTTCAAAGAACCAGCTTCTGGTTTCATTGATCTCTTCTACTGATTTTTGGTTTTGATAGCATTGATTTCTGCTCTAATCTTTATTATTTCCTGTCTTCTGCTGGTTTTGGGTTTTATTTGCTGTTCTTTTTTCAGCTCTTTAAGGCCTCAGGTTAGGTTGTGTATCTGAGATCTTTCTTCCTTCTTTAGGAAGGCCTGGATTGCTATATACTTTCCTCTTATGACTGCCTTTGCTGCGTCCCAGAGGTTTTGGGTTGTGGTGTTATCATCTTCATTGGCTTCCATGAACTTTTTAATTTCGTCTTTAACTGCTTGGTTAGCCCATTCATTCTTTAGTAGGATGTTCTTCAGTCCTCAAGTATTTGTTACCTTTCCAAATTTTTTCTTGTGGTTGATTTAGAGTTTCATAGCGTTGTGGTCTGAAAATATGCACGGTATGATCTCGATCTTTTTGTACTTGCTGAGGGCTGATTTGTGTCCCAGTATGTGGTCTGTTCTGGAGAACGTTCCATGTGCACTGGAGGAGAATGTATATTCTGCTGCTTTAGGATGAAATGTTCTGAATATATCTGTTAAGTCCATCTGGTTCAGTGTGTTATTCAAAGCTGTTGTTTCCTTGTTGATTTTTTGATTAGATGATCTGTCCATTGCTGTGAGTGGGGTGTTGAAGTCTCCTACTTTTATGTTATTACTATCAATGAGTTTCTCTATTTTTGTGATTGATTTATATATTTGGGTGCTGCCACATTTGGTGCATAAATGTTTACAATTATTAGGTCTTCTTGGTGGATAGACCCCTTGATTATGATATAATGCCCTTCTGCATCTCTTGGTACAGTTTTTATCTTAAAGTCTAGATTTTCTGATATAAGTATGGCTACTCCAGCTTTCTTTTGTTGACCATTAGCATGATAGATGGTTCTCCATCCGCTTACATTCAATCTGAAGGTGTCTTTAGGTGTAAAGTGGGTCTCTTGTAAACAGCATATAGATGGATCTTGTTTTCTTATCCATTCTGTTACCCTACATCTTTAGAGTGAGTACTGGAAGATATGAATTTATTGCTGTTATGATGCTTGTACAGTTGGAGTTTCTGGTGGTGTTCTCTGGTCTTTGTTGCTTTTGTATGTATGTATGTATGTATGTATGTATGTATGTATTTATCTTTCATATTTTCTCCCCTCAGAGAGTCCCCATTAAAATTTCTTGCAGGGCTGGTTTAGTGGTCACAAACTCCTTTAATTTTTATTTGTCTGGGAAACTTTTTATCTCTCCTTCTATTTTGAATGACAGCCTTGCTGGATAAAGAATTCTTGGCTGCATGCTTTTCTGATTCAGCACATTGAATATATCCTGCCACTCCTTTCTGGCCTGCCAAGTTTCTGTGGATAGTTCTGCTGCAAACCGGATCTGTTTTCCCTTGTAGGTTAGGGACTTTTTTTCCCTTGCTGCTTTCATGATCTCTCCTTGCCTAAGTATTTGTGAATTTGACTATGATATGCCTTGTTGATGGTCGGTTTTGTTGAATCTAATGGGGGTTCTCTGTGCTTCTTGGATTTTGATGTCTGTGTCTTCCCCCAGGTTAGGAACGTTTTCCACTATGATTTACTCACATAACCCTTCTACCCCTCTTTCTCTCTCTTCCTCTTTTGGGCCCCCTATAATTCTGATTTTGTCCCTTTTTAATGAGTCTCTAATTCTTAAATCATGCTCTTTTGCCTTAATCTCCCTCTTTTTTTCTGCTTCATTATTTTCCATAAGTTTGTCCTCTATATTGCTCATTCTCTGTTCTGCCTCATCCATCCTTGCCGCCATGGCATCCATCCAAGATTGCAGCTCAGTTATAGCATTTTTTATTTCATCCTGACTAGTTTTTACTTCTTTTGTCTCTGCAGAAAGGGATTCCAGTCTATTTTCGACTCCAGCTAGTATTCTTTTTATCGTGATTCTAAATTCTGGTTCAGACATCTTGTTTCTATCTGTGTTGGTTAAATCCCTGCCTGCCGTTGCTTCGTGCTCTTTCTTTTGGGGTGAATTCCTTCATTTCATCATTTTGAAGGGAGAAAATGAATTAATAAGGTAGAAAAATTAAAATTAAACAAATTAAAATTTTTAAAATATTAAAATTAAAAAATTAAAAACACATACACAAATCAAATAAATTATGTTAGATCCTAGGTGTGTTTTGGTCTGGGTGTTGAAAGTGGTTTGATAGATTAGAGAAAAGATGGGGGGAAAAAAGGAAATTGTTTGAGAATTTGAAAAAATGAATACACTGAAGTAGACTAAAATGAAATAATGGAAGTAAAATATAATTTGAAAAAAAATACACAAAAATAAAAAATATAGTAGAAAAAAATTAAAGAAAAATGTTTTCAATAAAAATTGAAAATAAAAATGAATTTTTTCTCTTTCTGTATTCATGAAAAAGAAAAGGTGTGAAAAAGAGAAAAAGAAAAAAAAGAAAGAAAACTGAATAGACTGACCTGCTAACAGATTGAAATACGACTGAAATTACTTCATTTTCTCCTAGATGTCAGACTATGAATCGCTTTATAGCCCATAAACTAAACAGGTGGTGAGACTTGTGTTCTTGAAGAGCGAGGTGGCCCAGTTGGGTGGGGCTCAGTGTAACGGCTCCGTTCTCCCCTAGATGGCGCTGCTTAGCTTACTGGGGTGGATTGTTGCAGTGCTCAAAGCCGCGTATGCGCGTGCGCCGGGAGCGGTGAAAAAACGGCATCACCCAGCAACCCAGTCTCTAATATCATCACTCTGTTCTCTCAGCTCAGCAATCTTGCACCCGTCCTCGGTCTTCAGCTCTCGTCCACTCCCCGCTTCCTCAGTGTCCGTGGTCAAGCCCCAGGCAGTGCCTCTCTCCCGAGCTTTGTCTCAGATGCGGCTGTTTCCCCCAACCCCTTACTTCTGAAGGACTCCGGCTTTGACCCGTTCCGCCCCTCTACGGGAGGGTCTCACCCAGCAATGGCCGAATGAGCAATGGCCAAATGCTGGCTGCACCCAGGAACGCTTGCTGGACCCTGCTGCTGCCGGAGCCCCGAGACTGCGGCCAGGTGCCAGCCCGCCCCAGAAAATGTTCGCGAGATAGTGTAGCAGCAGCTTTTCAGGGATTATGGAAAATCACAACGCACGTCTGGCACCAGGCTTCACCCTCAACGACATTGTTCTAGCACCAGCGAATGTGGCCACCTTCTGGGGTCTGCTTGGACCAGGTGGCCTCAACAGTCTCTACCAAATGTCCTTCCAGCTGTGGAACCGCTTTTCCCCGTGTGGCCCGAGAACCTCCCAGACCCCACTCTGTTCCTGGGGATTCGCCCTTCTCACCAGAGCACCGCCAGGTACTGAGCTGTGGAGTTGCAGCCTTTGCGTTCCCCTTGTTTACAGTCTTAATGGAATTTAAACCTCCTTTCTCCCTTTTTAGTTCAGTCCCTGTGGCTATTTCTAATTTTCCATTTTCTCTCCAGCTGCTTTTGGGGAGGGGTGCTTTTCCCGTATTCTTTCCCTTCCGCCGCCTCAGTCCTCTCTTCACCCACAAAAGCGGTTCCCTGCCCACTGGGGCTTCTTGCTCCCCAAGTTCACCTCTCCATGCCGTGTACCTGCTGAATTCTGTGGTTCAGGTTGTGCAGATTGTTGTGTTAATCTTCAGATCAGTTTTCTAGGTGTGCAGGATGGTTCAGTGTTGATCTGGCCGTATCTCATGGATGTGAGACACACAAAAAACTTCCATGCTGTTCTGCCATCTTGACTCCCTCCCCTGAGCCTTAGTTTTCTTATTTGTCAAGTGGGAATATTTGTAATTCCCATCTCATGAGGTTGTTGTATGAACTAAATAAGATAAAGCACGTAAGGCAGATAGCACTGAGCCTAATAAACATTAATTGCCATTATATTTCTATTTCTGATATCTTTTTAAAAATCCATGCCCTTGCAATGCTTTTTCATTCTATCTTCTGAATATAGCCACCAAATAGATTTCATCAAGCTTTACTTCCTGAGTTTGTATCATGAAACAAATAGGCATATTAGATGTTCCCTCTCAAACCATGTCTGCTGCCTGACATCAGTCAGAAATCCTGACACCAGTCTCCGACCCCCACCACTGGTTGAGAAAACCCAGGGGGTCACTGGAGGCTTTTAAACAGGGCAGACATAGGACCAGATGAGACTGTTTGCAATATAATTTAATTATCTTGGGATCAAACTTATAGGACATGTGTCCAAAATAGTTTGAATCCTTATGTCTTTATTTGTTGACCACCTTAATATTTTATTTCTGGGGAGATTACATATCAGGCTTACCTTGTCTATTGTACTACTCTGGCCCCAAAGATGTTATATTTTACGCACTGTTAAAATAAGCCCTTGTCATTTTTCTGGGCTAACACTCTGTGGATGAGTCAGATATTCGCTTCTAAGCAGTGTGGCCTCTGCAAACAGCCCCGCCTTTAAGGGTTAGGCTGCTCTTCTCTCTAATGGACCCTGGCTAAGCCGCCACCTAATGGCGGTTTTGTGAGTAAAAAACAACTCTTGAGAAACCCTTCAAATGCATCCTTGGAGATGAGATCCTTGGCTGGTGTGAGTCATCCTGGATGAGACTGTGATAGATATTTACTCGTCTTTGTAAAAGATGACTGTTTCTGGTCTGTTGGAGGCTGTCTTTGGAGAACAGTTCCATTTCGTTTTCTTCAAAAATAAATTTCAGGGTTTTCTAAACATATGAATTATTTTTCTTTTCATAACTCACCCTGGCAAGGAGAGGACTGGCTGGCATTAGGGGAGGCGAGGGCGTGTTGGTATTATTTGTCAAGCCTTGAGAATGTGCCAAGTTCTGCTGTGAGCACCAGGAATATATCACTTAATCCTTATTTCAATCCTAATGTAGGTACTGTAATAAAAACAAGACCAGTTATTATTATTCATTGTCATTGTTGTGGTTGTTACTTTATAAATGAAGGAATTAAAGTTCAGGTGGGTCTAGTATCACTTAGCTAGCAAGTGGTGACACTGGCATTCTAACCCAGGCCTGTCTGACATCATTAACTGTGTTTGTGTGCACACTGCTCCCGAATAAGGCCTTCACTTATCCACACCTGCTGGATTCCAACATCAGCTCACCCTGCAAATATCTGTTAAGGCCCAGAATGTGGACTCCAGGGGGTACTGGATGAGCCATGATACAAATGCGGATTCTTCCTTCACGGAGCTTACAGTCTATTGGAAGAAAAAGGAAAAGTAAATAAGAAATTGCAATATCGCTTGATAAATACTGTAGTGAGCACAGGCTGTAGAGGGCCATATATATGAGTGGTTTATGGCATAACCTTGAGGCAGTCAGAGTAGACTTCCTGGAGGGGGTGGCCAAGGTAATTCCTACAAAATGAGTGGGAATTAGGCAGGTGCTAAGGAAGGAGGAGATTAGAGAAAGATATTTCAGTCAGAATAGGCAGTCCATGAGGAACCAAAGGTCACAGGTGGGTGCTGAGGAGTGGGAAACACTCATGAATGGAGAGTTTCAGGGGGGACCAAAAAAGCTGGCTCATTTGAGTGCTGGTTTTTGTCTTCTGGTCCAGCAAGGTGCTGGCTACCTTATTATGAAAACACTGCTTTGCAAAGGAGCTCTGAGAGAGGTAAGAAGAAAGCTTTTCCTTTTCCCCTCTCCCTGCTGTGGCCTGAAATGGATGTGTATAAATGTTGTCCTGGGCTCACTGGGAAACTCTGAGAAGGCTGGTAGTAATGCTCTGTTATAACGCTCCAGGCTCAGCCATGGTGGATCTGGTGGACTGGCCAATGCCGTGTGGTCCAGTCATCATAGTGCCATATGTTATATATACGCTGGTGCAATCCCAAAGCCAAAGTTGAGGAAGATGAATCTTGCTTTCCTATTAAACATAACTGCAGAGAGGAAGGAAAACACTGTAATAGAATGACCGAAGAGAAGGCTCCCTGTTGTGTGCTGCTAGCACCTTCCACAGATGGTATGAAGGAATCACAGGCTCTTCTCTAAAGGGTGAGACCTTGGGAAAACCACTCTTCCCTTTGTTTCTCCATGGGACTGCTCTTCTAATGGTGTTCAGAACAACTGTATTAGTTGGATACTTATTGGGCAAAGCTGTTTTACCAAATTATCAGTAAACCATGAAGAAGGTAATTTATAGACATGTAATGTATTTAGTCAATGGAGTCTGGCTTCACACAATGATTGGGCTGTTGTCTGATCACTTTTGTCTCTTCTGTTTACTACCTGCCTAATTAGGTCACTTAACATGGGCCCAGGGTGACACTCTGGACTTTTTGTTAGACATTCCAGGCTTAACTCCTTGGTTCAGGTTGAAATGGTTGTTCCATAGCATCCTGAATCCCGGTCTGGTGTTTCTTTAGCATTTTTCTGTGTCTCTTAACTCAATCTCCCCTCCCAGGCCCTTTCTTTCCTCCTAGAGAAATTCTCCCGAGACATCACATTCCTTTATTAAAATCTTTGTAGCAGCAATGGGAATCTTCCATCTCAGTGACAACGACAGGGGCCATGTTGCAGGTGCAACAGGGCAATACAGGGCAACAATACAGGGCAAACAGCTGTGGCACCTGGCTATAGAACGTGGGAAGACACGGCACCAAATTTTCTATTCCTGACTCATATTTAGCATCCTGCTGAACCACTCTCACAGTGTGGTGGTTAACAACATGGACTCTAGTTCTGCCACTGTCTTTTTACTTAATAATCTTAGTTGCTTAGCTTCTTTGTGCCCCACTTTCTTCATCTGTAAACTGGCATCCTAATGGTACTTGGTTCTTTGGGGTGTTCTGAAAACTAGTGAGCTGTAACTGTATAGTCCTGGGTCAGGGCCTGACTCACAGGAAGCCCTGCTGAGGGTTTGCTTTCTTCTGGCCAGCTACGGTCCTCTTGTCTGACTACTTCCTGTGGCCCCTCCGACCATGACCAAATCATCATTTATTTCCCCCATGTCTTACTTAGATAACATTTGCATATAGAAATGATTGCCAAGGGGTTCGCGAGGTTCATTTGGGAACTGGCATTCCTTCACAGTGATTTTGCCAAGACTCCAGAAAGTCCATAGGACAGTAGGAAAGACTGTGTGTGCCAGCTCCCAACTCACTCCTCCTACCTGACAAAATTATTCTCTAGCTTTCTCTGGGACTGCCTTCCAAAGGCCCCACTGAAGACTATTCTGGTTATTGTGTCCTTTTCCTCTTTACTGTTAGTTCTGAGCCCTCCCGAGTAATCTCGAGAAGTAGGTGTAACTAATTTATATTAGATAGCTTTCTATTAAAATGTGTAATTTATTCTCATGGAGACCAATATTCTATTGTGTGCTATTTTACACTTTTGGGTCTTGCAGTCTGCTGCATTCATTTGTGGGTTTCTGAATGCAATGGGGGTAGATGTCTCTGTTGGTGCTTTCAACATATTCCATAAAGCTGAACAAAAGCCTGGCATGGCTCTGTACACCCATCATTTCCTTCTCTTCAGGAATGGCTCCGTGCAATAATAAAATGCCATTGTTTCTTAGTGATTTATTTGTGACCAAAGAGCCCCAAATTATATCCTGCTGGAGAAACATATTTGCCTTTAAAAACAAAATTCTATTTCTTTCAGTTATAATATAGTTTGATTTGTCATTTTTTAATGGATATTACATTTTCATCTTTGTTTTTCTGAATTCTAATATTCTGCTTCTCTCTGTTTACCGTGGAGAAGATGAGAATTTAAGGCAAAAACTCACAATACTTGAGCTCAGCTTTCCTTTTATCTTTGCAAAAGTGTAAGAGATAAAATGGCTTTTTCTGATGCTAGTTCCTCTGCCCTGTAGAAGGGACCACAATAGACTTAGCTGGAATTCATGTTCTAGTAACTTTGCAGCTGAGAAATGATAAGAGTAAGTAATGGCATCTTTGTTCACTGCCACATCTGTTTGGCAACAAGGAGAAACACTGAGCTGTTAAGAAGAGTCCATTAACCCGGTGGATATGACATCTGAGCAGGCTGCCATAAATGTACTTTCTAGAATTGAGTCCCCTAGTCATTGGGTGATTTCAAGTTCATAATACTATCTTTTCCATCAGTGGATGGGAAACTAGGGAAACTCATATAGGGCCGCCTCAGCAAAAGGGCTCACGTGCCTCCTGCTTGTGAGATGTGAAGCTCTTAGATGTGATACCACAAAGCACAATTCATAAAAGAAAAAAATCAAAATGAAAAACTTTTACTCTGCAAAAGGCTCTGCTAAAGTGATGAAAACAGAAGAACCAGACTGGAAGGACATATTTGCACACCACATATCTGACAAAAGATTTACATGTAGAATAAATAATCTCAAAACTCAAGAATTAAAACAAATACAAAAAAATCCAATTAGAAAATGAGCAAAAGACATGAACAGACATTTCACCAGAGAAGCTATACAGATGGCAAACAAGAACATGAAAATCTGCTCACCATAATTAACCACAGGGTAATGCAAATTGAATATCACTACACACCTGTTAGAACAGCTAAAAAGAAAAAAAAAAGTGACAATATCAAATGTCGGCAAGGATGCCAAGTAGTTGGATTACTTGTGCCTTGCTGGTAGGAATGCAAACGGTGCAGTCATTCTAGAAAATAGTTTGACAGTTTCTTGTAAAACTAAAGATATACTAATCTTATAAACCAGCAATCACAAACCTGGGCATTTATCCCAAAGAAATGAAAAATTATGTCCACACAAAAATGTGTACACAAATGTCCACAGAAACTTTATTTGTGATAGCCCCAAGTTGGAAACAATCCATTTATCCTTCAGTGGGCAAATGGTTAAACAAACCGTGGCTCATCCATGCCAAGGAACACTACTCAGCCATAAAAAGGAATGAACTACCGGTACATGCAACAACTTGAATGAATCTCAAGGAAGTTATGCTGAAGGAAAAAAAAGCCAATCTCAAGAGATTGTATGCCGTATGGTTCCATTTGTATAACATTCTTGAAATGACATAATCATAAAAAGTGGAGAACAGATTACTGATTGCCAGGTATCAGGCTGTGGGAGGAGGGGCAGGAAATGGGTGTGGCCATAAATCGGTAGCATGAGGGATCTTTGTGGTGATGGGATCATAGCATAAATTTATTTATTTTGAGGGAGACAGCACGCATGTGCATGAGCACTTGAGTGGGCAGGGGCAGAGAGAGAAGAGAGAGAGAGAATCCCAAGCAGGCTCAGCACTGTCGTCACAGAGCCCGACATAAGACCTAAACTCATCAACCAGGAGATCATGACCTGAGCCAAAATCAAGAGTTGGAAACTTAACCGACTGAGTTACCCATGTGGCCCTGGTATATCTTGATTGTAATTGGTGGTTACACAAATCTACACATGTAAGAAAATTACATAGAACTATATATATGCACACACACATACACAGTATATATAAAACTAGTGAGAACTGAATATTGTTGATGGATTATACCAACGTCAGTTTCCTGGCTTTGGTATTGTACGATCATTACATAAGATGTTACTATAGGGGAAAGTAGATGAAGGGAACACAGGATTCTCTGTACTATTTTTGCAATTTCTGGTGAATCTATAGTTATTTTCAAGTAAGTATAAAAGGAAAAATACTGGCTCAGAGTAACTGCTTACAGAATATAAAAGTAGCTCTTTAAAATGTGATAATTTACTACCTCCTTTCAATTCCAGCCTCTGAAGAAGCCAAAATCTACTGTGTAAACTTTGTTATCTTTCATATCAACACAAACAAAAACATATGGGTTTCTGTTTCTTTGGATTTGAGGGGGTAGGTGGCTTTTTCTTCTTTTTATTTGTTTACAAATATACATACCACATGCATTATTCTGAAACTTGTTTCTAAACAATATACCTCGGACATCACTTCGATGTTAGGTCAATTTATACACATAGGTCTAGCTGATGATATTTAATGGCTACAGTGTTTCGGCACAGCAGCTATGCCACCATTTATTCAATTGTTCTTTTCTTGATGAACTTTCATGTCATTTTGAGTTGTTTTTGTTTTTGTTGTTGTTGTTGTTGTTGTTGTTGTTGTTTTGTCACTGCCAATAATAATGCCTCTGCTTTTATTTCTGGTAGACCACATCCGCCACCAGTGATTTTCAAACTTTATTTTAGTAGTGGAACCTTTTTTTCCAATTAAATCCTATCATAAAACTCAACAAATAAGACACAGAGACCTGCTCAGGTTGAATGGAAGTTTGGAGTGTAGAACCTCTCTGCCCCTTTAGCAGACCCTGAAGCACCTCTGAACCATTAGGGTTTAGGAAACAAAACGATAGTCTTACACCTTATGATTCCTGGGCTGTGACCGGCTCTTCTCTTACTTGAATTCTGATCCTGTCCACATCCTCCACTTCTTTCTGGGGTCCTATTTTCTTGGACAGACCCTCTGATGCCCAGATTCTTCAGGTCCAGCCTTCTGACTCCATGGGTCCTACCTCTACCCAACCTGCTTGGACACCTTCATATCATTGTCAGCCAAGCCAGTCTTCCATTTGCCACGACTCTTGGGCGGCCCTTCTGAGGAGTCCAGCCTCACAGCCAAAATAGTTCTGTAGCTTGCCTTTCTTTTCCTGAATTCCTGCCTTCTCTCTCCCCACCTGTACCCCATCCTGCTGTGAAGGGCCTAGCGTGCCTTGTGGTGGGGCCCTTCTTTTCAGGGTTATCACCCTGGCCTGTTCTCTTCATCCCAGCCTCCTTGTTTTTCCTCCCTGCTTCTTCAATTGTCCTGACCTCTCTGGAGATTGTCAGTGTCTCCTCAGTCTTCTCCTCTGCCTTAAATCTCACACGGGAGAGAAAAGCTGACATAACTCTGCCATTCACTCATGCAAGGGCCACCCAAATCATGTTTGCAGCCCGGAGTTGATTCTCAATCCCTGTCTCATATCTCCAGTAACTTGCTGGCCGTTTTCACCTTTCAGTTGCTAGTTATGTCACCAGACCTCAAATTTAACCAGGAGACAATACAGTGCCCACAAAGAATCTCCAACTTTCCACCTTTACCCTGTGATGCCATTGCTTCTCCTGTTGTCTCTTTAAGTCCATATCTCCTTGCCTTACAAGTTACATATAACATGTCTTTTATTCCTCTTTCCCTCCATGTATCCTAGCTCAGGTTCTTATGATTTCATGTCAGCTCTTGGCAATAGTCCTCACATTACTCCCCCCACAGGTCTCCTCTTTGCTCCTTGATGACACTCCCTCCACATACCACCGCCAATATCACTTTCCCAAAACACTAATTTTAGTATTCCACTTGTCTGCTTGAAGATTTACAATGACTTCACTACTTAAAGAAATAAGCCCCAACCCCCCAGCTTAGAACTCAACTTCTGTTTCGTTGACCCTAATTCATCTTTACCAACTTGATTTCCACTATTCTAAAAGAAACGAAGCAAATACACTGGTACACTCTCCATGTCCTAAACACACTGGGCAAATTCTCACTTATGTGCCTTCATGTGGCTGTTGCTTCCACCCAGAATGCTTCTCCACGTTGACGTTGGTTTTCTCAGTTCCTGTAGATCCTTGAATACCCCTCACTTAATTCTTAGTTTCTAGATACTGTCCCTGAACCTGTACCTGCATTGATTTATCTCTCACTTGCCACATTGCAAACACTGATCAGGTTTACCTTCTCTATTTCAGCGCCTTATGTCTGCTTCCACAACCTATTATAGATTCCTAAGGGCAGGGACCACACCAAAAAGATACATACTCACCAGCTTGCTTAGCACAGCCCTCTGCATGTAACCAGAGCTCAGGACATAGCTCTGGCTCACTTATGTGCCTGAATGATAGACATTATCTCAGGGCAAATTGCTTCATCCTGCTTCATTTTTCCTTAACCTTGAGGCCAAAGTCATACAGACTGTAATGAAACCACAGAAAATTGGATATGAAGTGATTAACACTCACGCTGCTTCCCAGAAATGATTTAAACACTGTTTCTCAAAAAGTGCCATGATTCTGCCAAATGGGGTCTATGTCCATCCAGCCTGAGAAATGGCAGCCAGCATTCACACAGCACTGGCAAGGGGAAGCAAAGCCTTTTACAGAAATCCGTTCGATGAACATGTAGGACTTAAAAACTATACTTTCAGCAATTGTGTAAACAAAGTCGATATTACCAGCGCTGGAGGGGGAAGTAGACATTTCACACACTACAGTGGGGGCCTCTATATGGCCTCTGACACACCAGGGAAGTCCCCCAGTCCTAAGGATAAACAGGAGTTAGATGCCAGAACCCAGTAGGGGTCGCCACACAACAGTGTCTGAATATTGTTCTAATTAGTACAGAGAGATTCGGCCATCTTTGGCAAATCCCTTTGTCATCTTCATAAATTGTCCAGTCTGGGTGAAATATCTGAATGTGGTGGGCTCAAGTGACTCTTCCAGAGTGGACAGAGCCCAGTAAGGAGCCTCTCCCACAGCCTTTCTTCATCCGCTGCACTTTTGCCCTTGAGTCTGTTATAGACACCCACCTGTAAACGTGGGTATTAGGAAGAAAGGGTGGAAAGGGAAATTAGACAACGTTTACTGAATACCTACTATGTACCGGGCTTTTTGTTAGGCAGTTCGTTCACATTACCTGCAGTTCCTACGGGGGTCCTGAAAGGTGGCAACTGTTAACTTCATTATGTAAAGAAGGACACTGAGGCTTCCAGAGGTGAGGCCAACAGGGCTGATATTCCAGCTGGGAAACTCCACCCACCTCTGAAGCTCACACTGTGTGGCTGCCTGTCCCCGGGGTCCTGAAAATCTGCAGGCAGCCTTCGTTCTCCCTGTCATTGGGGCCTGTAGAACCAGAACTGTCCTTGAAACTAGCAAAGTCATTTCTTAACACAAACAACAGTTATTTCATGTAAGGTGGCCTCTTGGTGAAGAGGTTTGGAACCTCGGGCAGGAAATGATGCATGTATCTGCACCGCACAAAGCCATCCAGAAGGCAGCATGAGAAAGCTGCTCCTTGTGTGGCTGCCAGGCTGTCACCACTGTGTCCCTCAGAGTGCTCACTCAGAGCCGGCAAAGGGAGACTTGACTCACTGAAGGGAGTCATAAGAATAGTTTCCCTTGCAACTACCCCCCACCCCCAGCATTATCTAATTTAATCCCTGCTTTTCAAGGAAGGGAGCAGAATCCCCAAGAGGGTAAGGAGGTGTCAAGGCCACACAGCTCCAATGAGCAGGGCCACCCAGCCTCCGGTGTTCTGCTTCTAGAACTCATGGCTTCCCCCGCTACGGGGAAGATGCAACACTTTCCAGAAGAGCCTCTTCCTCCTCCCAGAGCTGAAATTGTGCCCCCAGCAGCCTCAGGCTGGCCGGCAATCTGGTGTGATTCAGAGGCACTAACGTAACTGTCCACTGACCCCTAGATTCTCCATCCTACCTATTTCCTGAGGCTTGGAGTTTTGGGTGTTTTTTGTTTTGTTTTGTTTTCTTTTCTTTTGTTTGTTTTAATAAGGAACATGTCCTTTCATTCCATAACTAGACATGCTGCAAAATGCAAATACTGGCACAAAAGGTAGCAACACTGATTTAAATTTGCACTGACATGCAGATAGTTTACATAGTCAAAAGGGAAGAGCATGAGCTTTGGAGTCAGAACAGAATTCAAACTTGGCTCTACCAGATATGAGCTGTGTGGCCTCAGGCTTGTTGGTTCACCTCTCTGAGCCTGAGATGCCTCATCCATAAAGTGAGCATCCATAAAGATCATTTGCGAAGTGCACAGAAGCACCCAGTGCAGAACCTGGTGGATAGTTTTAAGTTTCCAAAAGGTGTAACCAAACAGAAGAAATAGCAAATGTTATTTGCCGACTTCACCTCCACCGGCTGGTAGGTCTATAATCTCGGGCACATTACTTACCCTCTTACCTTTAGGTTCCTCACTTTAAAACCAGACTGTTGTGAGGATTAAATGAAATAATGCATGTGAAAATGCCTTGTAATGTGGGAAAGCCTGCGTCAATATGCAGCTGTGGAGGATATTTGAAAGTGCAGGGTGAGTCCAGAGGTCACATCAGTTTACAGTTAGAACACTATTGGTCAGAGTAGTAATCACAGGTTATACAATGTAGGTGGCAGAACCTTGCTGGAGCTGTAAAGAAATTTCGCCTTAAATTCTCTGTATATCTCTTAGTATATATGTAAAGAGACACATATATTTTATAGATAAGTGTAATAATATGCTATATGATGATATCAGCCTAATTATACATCACATAAATCCAGCGATAGCCTTGTCCTTTTGTTTTGAAGCACTTTCTAGCGCTACCCTCAGGCCAATCTGGGAATAAGTCCTGCTGTCTATGCTGATTCACAAAAATAAAGCATGATACTGCAGGCAGGGTGACCAGACACCCAGGTGGAGCTCCGAGGTCAGAGCTAGCCTCAAAGGCAGTGTGCCCCTGAACAGGAGATCTAAAATGGCCAGGATTGGTATGAAAGCATGCACAGACATGAGCTTCCTCCGAGGTAACTGGAAAACAAATATGAAAAAGCCATTTGCAACTTTCCCAGACAAATGAGGTCAGGAATAAGCTCCCCTGCAGAGTGGAAAGCACCTTGGAACTGTTTCTGCTCTGCCATCGGGCAGCCCAGCTCATCTGCAGGAAGCTCACAGAGTCTAAAGGGGAAGACCCTGTCCCCCCCCCCCCCCACACCGCCCCAGAATTCCTTCGCTCCTCCACCCTTTTCCATCAGCTGAAACAGTGTTCTTACTGTTCATCTGCTTGCCACTGGTTCTAGATCTGTGTTTTACCAGAGGATTCTCTTCCCACCGGACAATTTGCCAATACGGCCTGGCACACCAGAGCAGTTTTGCTCCAGAGAAGTAAATATAGCCTTTTAAGGATGCAAATAAACGCAAGAGGGAAAAACACAGATTGTTTCATGGAGCTATTGGCCGAGTGATATAGTTAGCAGCTATCAGGCCCTTGAAATATGAAAATTAATTAAATTCAATTTGATGAATGACAATAATCACTTCAAATAGGATAATGTGATAAATAACCCCTTCCATACAGAAAGGAATCATTTTAGTGCTACAGATGCCTTGTTTCGAGGATGGCTGAAATGCAAAAAAATATGAGCTTATGATGTAAATGGTACTTATTATAGTAAAATGCTGCCCTGTAGGCCCCACCAGTGAGATTTCTGCTTCTCGATACTCGGTTTGTTCTCACATTCCGGCCAGCTGGGGTGTTTTGATCCCCAGAGGTAAATACTCCTCTGAGTATTCAATTCCTGTTGCTGCTGTAAAAAATTACCATAAACCTAGTGGTTTGAACAAATACAGATTTTTGCTCTCTTTTGGTTCTATAGATCAGAAGTCCTGATGTGGGTCTCACTGGGCTAAAATGAAGGCAAAGTCGTGTTCCTTTTGGAGACACTAGGGGGGGAATCATTTCTTTGCCTTTTCCAGGCTTTAGAAGCCATCTATATTTCTGGCTCATGGCATCCTCCTCCTTCTTCAAAGCCAGCAATATAATAGCTTCAAATTTCTATCTCACTCTGACCCCTCTTCCAGTTTAGTATACATGCATCTAGCGTGCACACATTTGTCAAAACCTATAGAAAGTACAACAGTAAAAGTGAGTCTTAAGGTGAACTGTGGACTTCGGGTGGTTATGATGTGCCCATGTAGGCTCGTCAGTGATAACAATTGTGCCACTCTGGTGCAGGATGTTGATAGTGGGGGAAGCCACACGAATCTGAGGGAAGGGAATGCATGGGAAATCCCTGTACTTTCTGCTCAATTTTGTTGTGAACCTAAAGATACTTTAAAAAAAATTAAGTCTTTTAAGGAAAGAATGATGTGAACAATGTTCTTGTAAGGGTTTAAGGCACTAGAACGTAAGCTCCTTGAGACAGGAGACCGAACATTTCAACTTTATATCCTGAGAGCTGCATGAATGCCTGCCTATGGTGGCAGCTAAATCCATGAGAGAAGACCAGAGGGTGACCAGGGTGTGGTGAAGTTGCATGCAGCCCACGGCCACCCTCAGTGACAGCGACTCATTTTGCATTGTGAGGGCTCTTCCTGCAGCCCAGAGTGGAAGTGGGAAACCAGAAACCAGCACTGATCATTCAGCCCTGGGCCAAGTACTTCTGATTGTCCCACCTCAGGCTCAAAATAAACCTACAAGCTAAATATTAATGTTTCTACTTTTGAAATTAAAAGAGTGGGGCTCATACAGGTTAAGTAACTTGCTGAGCTACAGGTTGAAGGGCTTGGATTAAAATCTAGGTTTGTGTGGGTCCAAAGCTCATGCCAGGCTTCCTCCTCAAGAGACAAGTGTAGAGAAGAGCAGTTTGAGTGTTTTGAGCTCGGATGCAGGGGAATGATGCAGCAAAATGGACTTGAAACCAGGAGAGGTTCCCAGGGAGGATTCACTGTTGAAGTCAGCTTCATGCAGTCACGTAAAAGACTAGTTGCCACTGGAGTAATTCCCAACACTTTTAAGATGCCGGCAGTGCCTGTGGGCCCTCCCCGTCAGCAGGAACCAGGCTAAGGCCTCCAGACCAGAGCAAGCAGTGCTGGAGCAGAGAGGGGCCAGCAGAGGGCGCTGTGCATATGTGGTGGCGCAGGTCTTTCCAAGGCCTGGCCTGGAGCACGTCCCCAGAGCTAAGCCAGGGGTAGAGAAATGTCTTTTAAAACTAAGTCGGTTTCCTTCCCTTGAGACAAAGTCATGCAGAGAATATTTTTCAGAAAGCATTGGAGAGTGAAGTTTGCCTCTTGCAGATAGCAATTGTGGTTTTCTTTCTCTGACATAAAATGTCCTTTTGCTACAGTAGATGTCAGGAGGCAGTGCAGAAAAGTGAGTATAGCAGAGAGTGAGCATGTGCAAACCTAGGTCTGTCTCTTATTAGAGGTGTGGGTTTTGTTTTCTCTGAGGCTCCTTTTTGTTTTCTTCTTTAAAAATGTTTATTAGGGCGCCTGGGTGGCTCAGTTGGTTAAGCATCTGACTTCGGCTTAGGTCATGATATCACAGTTTGTGAGTTTGAGTTCCGCGTGGGGCTCTTTGCTGAGAGCTCAGAGCCTGGAGCCTTCTTTGGATTCTGTGTTTCCTTCTCTCTCTGCCCCTCCTCTGCTCACACTCTGTCTGTCTCTCCCTCAAAATAAATAAACATTATAAAAATTTTTTTTTAAATAAAAAAAATAGAAATGTTTATTTTGAGAGAGAGAGAGAGAGTGTGTGTGTGTGTGTGTGTATGTGTTTCGGTGTGTGAATGAGCAGAAGGGGGGCAGAGAGAGGGAGAGAGAATCTCAAACAAGCTGGGTGCTGTCAGCACAAAGCTGGACGCGGGGCTTGAACCCATGAACTGTGAGATCATGACCTGAGCCAAAATGAAACCAAGAGTCGGATGCTTAACTGACTGAGCCACCCAGGCTCCCCCTCCATTTTGTTCTCTGTATGCTGGAAATCAAAGGCTTTATCTGGGGGGTCTGTTCTGTAGGCTGAAGATAATGTACAGAAAAGATAAGTACATGATCTTATGCACTTTGCAATCATTTCGGTCTTACAATCCCTTTACGTTCTTGCAAGTTATTGAAGACTCAAAAAGCTTTTGTTTATGCACATTCTACCAATCAGTATTTTCCACATTAAAAACTGAAATTTACTTTTCAATTAAATTTCTTATTAAAATATTTATTTCAGTAGAAAAAATAATAATAGTGAACCCATCACATGCTCACTTTCTTTTAAAGTTTTTATGAGAAATAACTATATTTTCAAGATAAAAAACTGGAAGAGTGACAGTGTTCTCCATTTTTGTAAATCTCTTTAAGACCTGTCATTTGCATATATGTTCTCAGATTATGATATCACACATTATGTAGTCTCTAGAAAACTCTTCTTTTTTTTAATTTTTAAAATATTTATTTATTTTTGAAAGACAGAGCACAAGTGGGAGACAGAGAGAGAGAGAGAGAGACAGAATTCGACGCAGGCTTCAGGCTCTGAGCTGTCAAAACAGAGCCTGGTGCAGGGCTCGAACCCATGAACCATGAGATCATGACCTGAGCCAAAGTCAGACACTTAACCAACTGAGCCACTGAGGTGCCCATCTAGAAAACTGTTCTATACTGTCATTGAAGAGAGTGAAAAATGCAAATAACATCTTAGTGTTCTACGAAAATAGTTTTGATCCAGGCAATCAATAAGGGATGGTGATTACATTGTTTGCTGAGTGAGTTCATTACAAATTTCTACGTAGCAACTCCTGACTGAGCTCACAAACCTTCCAGTGTATGCCAAGGTGAAGTCTATACTGAATATACAAAATCGAGAAGTCACTCGGAAAGCAACTGGTTAACTAGACACTTTACTTCAAACTTACATAAAATCTGCCTTTCAGTGACTTCCAAAATGTTTCGTTTCCTTCCTGCTTTTGATGATGAGATGCATTTACTGTGTTTCCATCTCCTCCCCAGCAGGCATCCAAGTCTGATGAATCCTTGTTAACGAACTTCTGCTTCCTGCAGAGACCTGTGAGACTTCCATGGGCCTTAATTGCCCTGCCTCTGCCCAGGTGGGCACGGGGCTTCCCCAGGCGCCTTCTGCAGGGGTGGGGGTGGGGGTCACGCCAGCCAGAGGGGTCAACGCTTCAGCATTGAGGTGGAAGTTTCCTCTGTCTGCCCTGCCCGAGTCCTCCCTCCTGACCCACTGCTCTCTCCCTGTCCAGTGCCACCTCTGCATTTAGCCCCTTCCTCTTCCCTCCCCTCTTCTCCATGCATTGCAATAGAACACTTTCATGTGCTGGGGCCATGCTGGGCTCTCTTGCATGTAATTCAGATCCAATCTACAAAGTAAATAGCATTTGTACTCACTTTCCCAGATGAGAAATAATAAGATACAAAAGAATTAAGTGGCTTACCCAGGTTCCCATAGCTAGTTACTGCTCAAATCAGAGAGCGACCCTGTGGCTGCCTGGCTTTCCATCTCATCATTGATGAATTTTTAAAGTAGCTTCTTCATTTGAAGCTGTCTGTGTTGTCTGTCTTTCTCACGTGCCACTTTTGCTACATCTCACCACACACACCCCTACAATGTGCCCTCTGGATGCGTCTTCAAATAAACTACAAATTCACCGGGTACCTGTGATGTACCGGGAGCTGCTCTAGTCTGCAGGGAGAGGGCAGTGAGCGGGCCTTATCTCAGGCACTTTCACTCTCTTCCTTTCTGCACCGACAGTTGGGCCTGTTGAGGTTTTTTTTGCTTCTTCTGTCTTTAGCCCAGAAACACTTTTATATTGGGCACAAAATTTTGCTTTGTGCTTTGTCTTTGGCAAACCCCTCCCAACTTTTCTTCTTGCAAGGTCACTGTCATGCAATTTCCCGTTTTGTTTCCAGCCTTGAAGATGTTAGCTGGCCCTGAGCCACTCTTCTCTTCCTCACCCATGCCCTCCATACCATTTCAGGGTAGATGTCTTTTCTGGAACCTCTCATGTACTCATGGCAGCCTACCCCCCTCCCCCCCCCCGCCCCACCACTGTCTGCTGAAAGCTGGCATGGCTATAGAAGCTGCAGGGTTGATGGCACCTTGGGGTCCACTGAGACACCAGTACCCATGAGGTCAAGGGCAGGACAAAGACCCCTGAGGGCCGGGCCTGAGAAAGGAAGAGCCAAGTTGGGAAGCAGTGCTCATTCAAGTCATTCATTCAAAATCTGTATTGAGTCACTTCTTTGTTTCAGGGACTGATCTTGGCATGAGCTGTAGCAATGAATGAAACTAATGAACCTACCCCAGTGGAGTTTGCAATACACCGGGAAAGACAAGCCACAAACAGAAAAATATATACAATAATGTCAGACGGTAATAAATATTACAAAGAGGAATAAAGTAGGATCTAGGGATAGACCTGATGGAAGAGAGGAGTGGGGGCCGTTTCAGATAGTATGATCAGAGAAGAACTTTCTGGGAGGGGCAGCATTTAAGTAAAGTAATAAATGAAGTAAGAGAATGGGCCAAGTGAATACCTGAGGGAGACATTTCCAGGCTGAGGAAACGGCTGTTGCAAAGGCCCTGAGGTAGGAAGCATGCTTGTTGGTTTTGAGCAGAAGCAGGAAGCCAGCATTGCTGGAGGGAGTAAGAGAGAAGGGGATAAGGGGTGAGTGGGGAGAGCCAGAGCTTCAATCATGAGGGAGCTTATAGGCCATGATAAGCTGTTGGGATTTGAACCCAGGACTTCTGATTCCAGCTATAGCGCCTTTATGTTGTACCACACTGCCTCTTGAAGGGTTTTCCTAAGAGATAGTCTAGTTTTAAAGGTCAGCAAAAGTGATGGTTTGGACTCTGTTGCCATTTACTTTCCTTCGGTTTACTCACAAGCCAGCTAACAATCAGAGGCAAGGTCATGTACAAGATCAAGAATACAAAGGTCAAATCTTCCTAACACCTCTCTTATTTTCCCCAGAGGTGTACCCTAAGTTCTGAGTTCATATAGCCTGTGAGGAGAGAAGAATCTGCCATGAGGAGGAGGCCAGAAGCATTGGGCCGAGGAGGGTCATGTTGTCTCAGGTGCATTATATTCTTCTATGAACCCAACTGTGTCACCCCCAAAATTTATGTTGAGGCCCTAACGCCCAATGTGACTATATTTGGAGATGGGGCCTTTAGGAAGGTAATTAAGGTGATAAGGGTAGGGTCCTAATCTGATAGGACTGGTGCCTTATAAGAAGAGGCACCAAAGAGAGTTCTCTGTCTCTGTTTCTGTCTCTTTGTCTCTCTCTTTGTGCACACAGAGAAAAGGCCATGTGAGGGCACAGTGAGATGGTAGCTCTCTCTACAAGTCTGGAAGGGACCTCATTAGTAACCAACCCTGATGGCACCTTGATCTTGGACTTGTAGCCTCCAAAACTGTAAGAAAATAAATATCTTTGTTTTAAGCCGCACAGTCTGTGGTATTGTGTTATGGCAGTCTGAGCAGACTAATATACACTCTAATGAGTTCCTTCTGTTTTCTGTTCTTTATTGCATCACTGGGCCTCTAGCAGGCCTGACCAGGGCCTATGTCACCATCAAATTGGAGAGGAGCATTGCCTCTGACTTCTGGGAAGCACAGTTTTGCTTACAGAAGGGCCAGGAAGGGATAATTCAGAATCCAAGATGTCTTAACTTGTTTATGACTCTATTTCTTCATCTGTAAAATGGAGATCATCATATCATTGCTCTGGGGGAAGTCTTAGGTATAAAGTTCAATGTAATAAATAGTTGCTGACATTCGTTATGCATAAGGTGTTGTACTGGCAAGGATATAAGGGCTGTTGTACTGGCAAGGATATAAGGGCACATGTGTATGACCCTTATGGGAAATTTTTCTTCATAATAATGTACATGTATAAATCAGTTGTGAAAGCATTTTGGGAGTGTCACATTTTTATTATTTTTTTTTAATTTAATGCTTATTTATTTTTGAGAGAGAGAGAGAGAGAGAGAGAGAAAGACAGAGCATGAGCAGGGGAGGGGCAGAGAGAAAGGGAGACACAGAATCCAAAGCAGGCTCCAGGCACTGAGCCATCAGCACAGAGCCCAATGTGGGGCTCGAACCCACGTGACATCATCACCTGAGCTGAAATCGAAGGCTTAAACCAACTGAGCCACCCAGTGTCACATTTTTACGTAAGGAGGGGTTTTTTCTTATCATGTTAATAATCTTGTTACTTGTTTAATGTAAGTGCACTGATTTTTGTAATCATTATAATCTTCTAAGTATTATCTCTTAAGGTATTAAAATATTTATAAGATTAATGTATTTGTGAATTTAATTAAACATTTAGAAGTAGTGGATTAGGTTTGCAATATTTAAATATTTAGAAAAAAATTACTTTATTAAATGTATATATTTTGATTTATTATATACCTAGTCTAAGAATATTTGGAGGGTCATTGACTATTTAATGTTCAAAGAATTGCTAATTATTTAATAAATGTATACATAAGATTACAGCATTATGCACCCCTCCAAGGTAACAAAAAAATGGAGGGAAGTAGGGGCTGTTAAGAATGCAGAGCAGGGTGATGTAGAAAGACTCGGGAGCTGCTGCCAGATGTTTGAGAGATACAAAGAGAAGGAGAAAGATTGAAGGTGGGGATGGGGTGGGATGGGTTTCTGTATGCTAAGAAAACAAATCCTCTTGGGCATTTTCTTGAAGGGATGTATTAAAGATTCTAATTGCTTAATTACTCCCTAGTTGCCAGGCTGTGTTTCTTTGAATGTACCTCCATGCTATAACTGGACCACACAACTACCTGACTTCACACAGGTTACAGGAGCAAACGTGCAAGGTAAATGCACAGAATTATTAAAACGAAGTAGTTTTCTCTGCAGTATCATTCAAATAGAGCCAAAGCCTTCCCTCCTGGGAAGTCCAAACAGCCTATGCTTAAACTTTCTGCAAAGTGACTTGTCCAAGTTGGCTTACAGATGAAGGATGGTGTGTTTTCGGTGAAAGCATCTTGGAGAGGTCTACTCTGTACCCAGTACTTTGCTAGTTGCTTTTACATATGTTGTCTTATGTAATTTTCACAACACTATGAGATAGATCTTAATAGTTTCAGGTTTACTGATTAGAAAATTGAAATTTTGAGAGATTGCTTCCCTTGCCTGGGAACTCCAGAGCCAGAGTTCACACAGGACTCCCAGACTGTGAACCCACAGCCTCCCTGTTGCACTGAACTGCTTCCCAGGACCTTAGTCTTGAGTCTTGTATGTTACCCATAGTCCAGTCCTCACCGATCTGTGATTTTCTCTTTCTTGTAGCCTTGTGGCAAAATGAAAACAAACCAACACAAAATAAAACCCCTAACTTTTAGTTTAAGCTTGTGAATTTCAACCATCCCTAAAAAACAGGTGGTCAGGACTGAGCTCAACCAGATTTGGGATATTCTTGATTTCTAGTACACATTTTTGATGGTCTAACATTTAACTTTTGAGATTATGGCTTTGTTCCCATATTTCTGGATATAACGAAATTTATTTATGTAAAAAGCTTTTTATAGATGTCTGCATTTGAGAGGTTAAGGAGACCCAGAGTTGCTTTGAGTCATGATGAATTTGCCTTCCATGACATCACTTCTTAAGCAGAGGATTAAAGTCCTTTGTTCCAACAGCCCCTGGGGGGGGGTCACCTTGGAGCAGTTCCCAGATGCTTGCTTCTCCCTCATCTCAAGGGTGAATTCTGACTTCTGGCAGAAGTGCTACGTTATGCTCAGCATAATCACTGCAATCTTTTAATTTTTTAAGTGTTTATTTATTTTTGAAAGGGAGAGAGAAAAAGAGAGAGAGTGCTTGCGCGCGAGCGAGTTGGGGAGGGGCATGGAGAGAGGGAGACACAGAATCTGAAGCAGACTCCAGGCTCTGAGCTGGCAGCACAGAGCCCATTGTGGGCTTGAACCCATGGACAACGAGATCATGACCTGAGCTGAAGTGGGGCCCTCAACCTACTGAGCCACCCAGGTGCCCCACTGCATTCTTATAAGTAGGAATAGGAGTATACCATTTTCAGAACACTCAAAATAACAAAATCCAAACGTGAAGAACAAATTAGGGACCAACTCATAATTAATTAAAACTAAATAATTAATAAAAACTCAATTGAGACAAAATATCTAGTAGCACATGATAGTTTGCATTTCTGTAGAGTTTTATAGGTTCCAAAAGGATTGGCATATGTTTTCATATTTTTTTTTTGTCCTCATGACTACTTTGCAAGATGGGGCAAGTATGTCAATTCTCATGTTACCGAGAAGAAAAACCAGGGCAAAGACAGCCAAGTCCTTTGCCCAAGGTCACATAGCTGGAAAGTGTTAAGAGCTGAGGCTAGGTCTCAGCTCATTTGACTCAGTGTTAAAACACTCTTTCCTTTATAAGCGTGCTTTTTCAGATTTATATTTTCCCTTGCAATAGAACTCAGATACTCAGAGCTATTTTGACATGTATTCAAATTTGAAATGGAGAACAGTTTGTAAAAAATGACCTGACTTTTTCCAAAGAGGGTAGTGGGAGGTCTGAAATATTCTGAAAAGAGTCTCTGAAGATATATACCATCAAGAAGCACTAGCAAATCTTTTAAAAAACACAGATAATCAGGTCTGACTACAAATATATTCAATAAAAATTTCCAGGTCTGGGTTTGTTTGTTTGTTTGCTTGTTTGTTTTAAAAGCTAAAGAGTTGATTCAGCCCTAATTAAAAAGCACAAACTCAAATGTGGCCCACACGAGGCAATCTGAGGACTGGTGAAAAGGGTCATCAATTTTCAAAGTGAATGGCTCCTGTGCTCAAAGACTTACGCCATTTCCTTGCAGGCAAACCTAATAAAATTAATTTGTACTTATCTCCTCAAGCAGAGAAGAATATAGAATGAATCAAGTACAGTTGAAGATAATCAAGAGTAAATTCCGTTTGGCTGCAGGACATTGTTCTATATTTATACTGAAGATCTACTCTTCATGTTCCTTCTAGAGTAATGTTCCTCAGATACGAATGACTCCAGTCATTATGTAGTCTTCCTCAGAAGTCTCCCATGACTTCCCAGTGCCTCTTGAATCGTGTTCACAATCCTCCATGATCCCACCCAACCTGCTTCCCCAGCCTTTATGCACTACCATTGCCTACCAGTCCACATCAGAGTGTCACAATTTTCAAAAAGCACTAGATTTGTTTGGGTCTTTAAGTCCCTCAACTGCAATACCCTTCCCTTCTTCCTTCCTCATTGTCTGTCTGCTAAACTCTGCTCTTTCTTAAGCTCTGGACCATTTTCCATAAAACCATCATTTGAACTAGAATTCTTTATACTCTGTGTTCTGTTGGTGGTTCATCTGTCTGTTCCTTGTTTGTAACATCCATCAGTTTCTGACTTATGTCTTCGTGTTATGTGGCATAAAAAAAAAAATCAAGTAGTAAATTTAATTTAATGTAGTCCCAGGGTTGGAATTCATCCAAGAACCTGGCAGAAATAAACATAAAACCTCTCTGGAGGAGAGCCAACATAAGCTTCAAAATATTCCCACTGATAAAGTTCCAAAGAACAGGGGCCCAGAGTCAAAAATCACAAAACATACCAAATCACCATGGATGAGAGGCAGCAAAGATGATATAAATCATAGTAATATTTCAGAATACAAAAGATAGGAGATCTCAAGACCAACCAGGAAAAAGTCAACTCACTTATGAAGCAGTATCACACTCCAGTTTAGTGTATAGTACACAAGAAAATAAGGTATAAGTGGCAAGTGTAGTAGCTAAGAGCATGAGCTCTGAAAACACATTGACTGGTGGTTCTATCATTTGTAAGTACATTTTGGCAAGTGACTTTACCTCTCTGTGACTTAACTTTTTCATCTGTAAAATATGATTAATAACATTTTCAGTTTCTTGTATTTCATGAAAAAATGCACACATATTTCCTAGAAGAGTATCTAGCATTAATAAATTTTTTTTAAGTTTATTTATTTTGATAGTACAAGTGGGAGAGGGGCAGAGAGAGAGAGAGGGAGAGAGAGAATCTCAAGCAGGCTCTGTCCTATTAGTGCAGAGCCTGATTCGGGGCTCAAACTCACGAACTGTGAGATCATGACCTGAGCCAAAACCAAGAGTCAGACACTTAAATGACTGAGCCACCCTGGTGCCCCTGCTAACTGTTATTAAAGGAATTGGACAGCTAACTTCTCATTAGAAACAACAAAAAGCAGAGGATAGTCAACCTAGCTATCAGCCAAGAACTCCTGATTTACCCATATATTTATCTACATCTTTACTATTCCTTCTTGCATTTCAGAGTGTCCATCTGTTATCATTTTTCTTTTGCCAAAAGTAAAATCTTTAAGTTTCCGTTTGTGAGGGCTTATTGCTTGTTAACTCCTTAAGGGTAAATAATATATGAAAACCACAGTGAAATATGAACACCACAGTGGAAGTCACTTGAAACTCACCAGGTTTCAACAGGTTAAAAGTCTCACTATCTCAAATGCTTCCAAGGAGGTAGATGTATGGAGGTTCTCATACACTGCTGTCAGGGGGTTGAACTAGTAAAGCCAATTTGGAAGAGAGTTGGGTATTACGTAGAATGGTTGATCATGAACACATTCCTAAGTATATTATCAGACAAGCTTTGACATGTGTGTACTGAAAGGCACATTATGAGAATATCTGTAGAAGTGTTGTTCCAAATAGCCAAAATCTGACATTAATCTAACTCTTCATTAACAGAAGTATGGATAATTAAATGTTACATTCATATGAGCAGCAGTATCATGACTGAAGTTCAAAAAGATAAAGCTAAATGGAAAAAAAAAAAAGTTACTAGATTATTCCATTTATAAAAAGTACAAAAACATGCAAAACTAAATACAGTTGACCCTTAAACAGTGTTGAGTATTGGGGGTGCTAACCTCTTACACTGCTGAAAATCTATGTATAATTTTTGACTCCCTCAGAACTTTACTAATAGCCTACTGTTGACCAGAAGTCTTACTGATAAAATTAAACAGTTGATTAATACATATTTTGTATGTTACATGTATTACATACTATATTCTCACAATAAAGTAAGGCAGAAAAAAGAAAATCTTATTAAGAAAATTGTAAGGAAGAGAAAATACATTTACGGTGCTATACTGTAGATAGAAAAAAAATCTGCATATAAGTGGACCCACGGGATTCAAACCTGTGTTGTTCAAGAGTCGACTATAATATTTTGCTTGGAGATATATTATATGGTAAAAAGAGTTACTAACACAAAATTCAGAATAATGGTTACCTTCAACATCAGGGGTACATAAATATGTGTGGTGGTACTAATAAGATTCTATTTCTTAGGCTGATTAGGGAGTAAGAACAGAGGCAACAGTTTTACTCTTTAATTCAGACATTTTTATTTGTATGAAAGTCTTGTGAATAAAGAAAGTGTCATGCTTAGTTTTAAGAAAATTAATTTACATCAGACTCTAAGCATCCATCGCACAAGGCTAATAGGAAATTCAGTCTTGGCCATTATAAGGGTTATCCATTTTGAGAGTTATACAAGAGTTTGTTTTTCCCTAACTTGAGGGTTATGCAAAGGTCCTGATGTTCTACATGAGCCAACACATCAGGGAGGCCCTTCTGGTCCACTGACCCAGGCTGTAGCTTCCATTTATGTCACACGGGCCCTGCTATGTCCACTCTGCACTTGGAATGCTGGAATCTTTGGGGACAAGAGCAGGGGAGCAGGGAGGGGCCAGGGATCCCTGGGCTTATAATTTAGCCTCCTCAGGGGGTGCCTGGGTGACTCAATTGGTTATGCATCCAACTCTTGATTTTTGCTCAGGTCATGATCTCATCATTTGTGGGTTCAAGCCCCGTGTCAGATTCTGCACTATCTGCTTGGGATCCTCAATCTCTCTCTCTCTCTCTTTCTCTCTCTCTCTCTCTGCCCCTCCCCTTCTCCACTCATGCTCTCACTCTCTTTCAAAATTAAATAACCTTAAAAAAATAGCTTCCTCAGAACATCATACAGCTAACCCTGCTAAGACATTTCCAACTTCCATGTAAACTAGTCTCCATTCTAAGCTGTGTATCTTTGAACTCTGGATTCTTATGTCAGTGCCATACTCTTTATTTACTAGAGCTTTAAAATACACACTAATTTTTTTAGAACAAGTTCTATTTCATTATAATTCTCCTTGTGGCTTTTATTAGCACTAAATAGCTGCCTCTATGTACTTGGAGACAAAATGTTTCAGAGGAAGGATCTGTATCACCATATTCCCTGAATTACCCCCTCCCCACCTCACCCCCATTCTCCCTGGACAGGGCCTCTATTTTCAAGCTCTTTTCCAGGAATAAAAATGAATTCTCTATAGAAATCCCCCCCCCCACCTGTTTTTGGCCAGTTTGATATAATCTCTGCTTCAGAATAAATTGTAAGTCATCCTAATTAAATTTAAAACATAGAATTGGTCATTTAAAATAGTTATGAAATATAATGGCATTTGTTCTTAGGTCTTTACTGAAATAGCATGGTGTCCACTAAAGTTGACACAACAAAAATCCTTTCTCCCAGTTGAACAATTTATGCACTTGCTTGAGGGGATATCTAATCTCTCAAACAAAAAAAAAACTATATCTAAAACCTCAGGACCTTCTTGGCTTTAGCTTTGGTAAATAAAGACTTCCATTTTGTTTTCTTCCTAGAGGACAACATTCTTTACCAGATGAGATGTTTCATCCTGACTAGAGAAAGGAAAAGTCTTGGAAGAAGAAAAAGTCATTAAGCATGCTCTCTGTCTCTGTCTCTGTCTCTCTCTCTCTCTCTCTCTCATGCACACACATGCACACTCACCAGAGATTTAAAGACACAAAGAACTCACAACCCCTCCATGACCGTTCATCCCAAGGACCTTGGGTGCTCTCAGTTATCACAGCTTTATCTGGGCTAGCTTAACCTTGGAGAGTTGTTGAGATTTCTAATCACCCTTCAAAAATCCCTGTGACTTTACAACATAAAGTCCTATTTTAGCTTTCATCCTTCTTCCACCAGCACATCATTCCCTCACCCTCCTCAGCTGCTGGGGCTGCTGCCTAGGTGCTGGCCACGCTGAGCTTGGTTGGCTGTCTGGCTGGCAGTTCTTTTCCACTTCACTTGCAATGCAGAATATGTGGCCTCTGCAAATTCCATTTCAGTTTTCTCCCAGCTGAGGTTTCAGTGGGTTTAACCCTACTGCAGGTGTAGACTCTGATCATCCTCTTTCCATCAGAGCAATCCCTTCTTTGGTCTAGTAAACTAGAGCTAGTGTGTAATCTGAGTAGGTCTGATCAAAGGGAAGCCCTATAACTTTATTAAATGCTTTGAGCAGGAGATACTCTGTTTCTTCTCCTGGAAATAATAAGTAAGGAAACGTAGCCTCAGGCTGTTTGCAATCAGCTTATTCCCATGAGGGGATTCAGCCATGAGACCAAGCCGATAACTGGAGAATAAGGCTCACAGAAGCCCCAGGTGAATAGGTCTGAAGTTTAACTTTTCTTTGGATATTACAGTTATATGAGACAGTGACTGTTTAACTCACTTGGAGTTGGGTTTTCTGTTACATGTGACTAAAAAATATCCTGATGTACCTCTGACCCCAGGAAGTGACTCCATTCATCCCAAGAGGGGTCTCCCCTCCCGTGGCAGGGCTGGGCAGGCCTCCCTCAGGGGCCCAAATCCAAGTCTAACCATTTCCTGCTTTCCTTTCTTTCCTTCTTTTTTAAATAAAGTTTATTTATGCATTTATTTAGAGAGAGAAAGAGAGAGTGCAAGCGGGGTAGGGGCAGAGAGAGACAGACAGACAGAATCCCAAGCAGACTCCTTGCTGACAGTGCAGAGCCAGACATGGGACTCAAACTCACCAAATGTGAGATCATGACCTGAGCCAAGATCAAGAGATGGACACTTAACCAACTGAACCATCCAGGCACCCCACCTGCTTTCCTTTCATCTGTCAGTGTTCATTTAGTGCCCATTTCTGGTGGCCTTTCTTTTCTGTCTTGTTTCTTTTCTAATATATATTTTTCAATTTTTTTAATGTTTATTTTTGAGAGAGAGAGAGAGCTCAAGCAGGGAAGGGGCAAAGACAGAGGGGGAGAGAGAGAATTCCAAGGAGGCTCCATGCTGTCAGCACAGAGCCAGATGTGGGGCTCGAACCCATGAATCTTGAGATCATGACCTGAGCCAAAGTCATCGCTCAACTGACTGAATTACCCAGGTGCCCCTGTCTTTTTTTTTTTTTTAAAACAAACAAACCAACAAACCAACAAAACCCGAAGAACTAATTTAAGTTTTTAAATTTAATTTTAACTTAATTTTTATTTCAGCAATACATATTTACAAGTTAGATGATTAGTTCTTAAAAGGGAAAGAGAAATCGCCACCCTTTTTCCCACTCCAAACTCCCCAGAGGCCAACCTTGTCCGTTCTTTTCATTGCTTCTTCTGGGCTGTAGCCCCTATTGCTAAATAACATTTTTATACAGCTTTTATCATTCTTTAGCTTTAGTTATTGTGCATTTTCTGTGATTGAAGATGGGGACCTAGATTTCTTATACCCCTCCCCCACATACATATCCTCTCCTCTCATTTCCCAAAAAAAGTTATATCACAGCATTTTGTTATTTACATTATATTGTGTAAACTTTAGTCACAGCTGAGCCATGTAGTGTACTATGATTATATTTCCTTTCTTAAACAACAGTTTCTTTTTGCTAGCATTCAATGATCACAGTGTCTTTTCCCTTGCTTACTTTTCTATGTACTTTCACTAGTTCATCCCAACTTCTTCAAGAAAAATATAAATCTCTCCAAATTGATTGTTCAAATCAGTTAGTTTCTTGTTTTTCTGCTACCACCAACATCCTGTGTTGTTCACCTTTCCCCTGTACTGGATTCCTTGTGTCCTAGATGTCATGTTTTCCTCTATCTTGGCTTAATCACTTATTTTGGAGGAGCACATCCTCACAGTAAGTTTCTGATAAAAAGTACATGGGTAATAAAAGTGTTGAGACCTTTCATATTGAAAATTGTCTCTATCCTGATTTGTTTGTTGGTATTTTTTATGTTTGGACCTTTCCCCCCTGCCCATGTGTAGTGGTCATTGACTATTCATAATTAATAATGAGGCTCTAACAGGTTGACTAGATGCTCTCTAAATAGATTAGTTGCAGTGTGGGCCTCCCTGTCAGTAGGTAATAAGGCAGATGCTGGCTTTTATGTTGGGGAATTCTCAACAGTCTGTATCTGTTAGTCTTTTTCTTGCATTTCCCCATAGGTGAATTCTCGTCTATTGTTTTGACAGGATATTCTGTCAGCATCCAGACAGAGGAGTAAGGGAAGGGTTCTGGGACTCTTGTTTACAATGAAAACATTCACTTCTTCCCTGACTTTAGAGCACTACCTCTCTCCCACACTCTACTCTGCCTGGGATCAACAACTCTAAAGAGGAGATCTCATGACAGTGAGGAGGGGTAGGTGTCTGGTGGGGGGAGGGAACTCTTATTCAGATTTTCAACCAATTTGCCTGAAGATTTGTAGGAAGAGCGGTAAAGTAAGCACCTGGCCAACCCTTCTGCATGGAGATTTTTTAAACTCTTACAAGCTGTGTGAACTTGAACAAGTTTCTTAATTTCTCTGAGCTTCCATTTCTTCATTCATAGAGTGAATGGCTTTAGTGTGAGGGTTAAACGGGGTTCCTGAATGTCAAGTGCCTGGCACAAGTCTGCCCAGCGTGGAGAGGGCATTCAATTGTTGGTGGTACAATGTTCAGGGAGGTAGTAGTTGGTAGTCTCCCTAGCTTTTTTCAGTGGACAGAAAGGATCCCTTCCCACTATCCAGTTCTTTTCTATATTCCCTCAATAGGAAAGCCACCCTACGCATGTTCTGCCAAGATATTAATAGAATTTCAGGGGTACAGCCACCTTTACAACTTATCCTCTACCCCACTCTCTCTTTCAGTGCCCAACCAAACCCTTAAAGCAACCTCCTCCGTTCTGGCTCCCATCCAAATGGATTAATGAGCAGGACTGAGAACTGCAGTGCAGTCCAAACCCAAATCCTAAGAGTAATATTGATCCCCTCTATTCTGTTATTTCACACATAATCCCTCCACCCCCTAGGGTAATGCCCCAGTTCCTCCTCCTAGTCTTCTTATCCTTTCTAGCCCCCTGGCGAGAGAGACAAAGAGAACCTTCTTGCCTTCAGTGTGCTAGAGCCTCTCTCCCAGTGCAAAATAAAATTTGTCTTTCTCCCTACTTCTAACCAGCTCTTTCTTGCCCTAGTCCTTCTCTCCCTTTTTCTCTCACCGTTCTTTTTTGGGACCCTGACTGCCTTGTTAAAGGGCAGCCTTCTTCACAAAGTCTTTTCACTGATTCCTTAGGATACTTTTCTTATCTGCTCTGGAATCTCCTTTAGCTCTGGAACCTGGCTATATCTTAGGGGACTGAAGATGGAAGAGGAGCTGGAAAAGCTGGGGAAGTTGAAGTTGTCTTAAAGTTAATTTAGATTGGCTGGTAGAACAGAGATCTGGTACAGAATCTGAAGAAAATAAGCACCCAGTGTGCTCAGCATTTTTTCCCAGTCTAACATTTTAGGTTGCAAGACTAGTAGAGATTTTGCCTGCTACATTCTCATTTAGACTCAACCACTGAAAACACACCTAATAAAATGTTTGAAGTAGGACTTATTAACAGAAGTCATGGTCAGTTTAAATGTTAGGAATTGATCTTTGTTGGAAATAATGTAAATACATGGTCATGTGACTGGGACTATGTGTGAATGAAGGTGGACACAAGTATACAAGAACAGGCCTCATTTAATAACCCCTTAAACTTGTGTTTCCTCTTTCAACCACATGCAGACAGGAATGCTGTACTTTGTCTTCCAGGGTTGATCTTTTCTGAGTGCAGACCTTAGTCTGTCCTTAAAATTTTCCCCAGCAAAATAATAGAGCAAAGGATTGAGGCAGCTATTGGTTGCTGCCAAGGTCAGTGTGATGACCACAGCTTTATGAAGATTGTCTTCACATGTATCCACTTTCCACACGACCAGGTGGAGGGTTCTTAGTATGTGATAAGGCAGGAAACACAGAAGGAAGATGATCAAGGCAATGATGATGGTGATAAGTGCTTTCTTGTGAGAAACCCGCAGCCCAGATTCTGGGACCTTTACCTTTAACAGGACTCGAATGATTAGCAGATAACAGATGCTGAGCAAGCAGAATGGTAGCATGAAGCCTATCACCAAGGCAATGTAGTTCATCGTCTTCAGTTTAACAATTTTATTCATATTCAACTCTAAGCATAATGTGGTATTGCCATTCTGCTCAGAGCCATTGTTCAGAAGCACTACTGAGGAAGCCATGATAAGGACCCATATGACCACACACAGAATCCAGGCACTCCTGATACTAGCCACATGGAGGAGCCGGAAGGGATGAACAGTTGCCAGAAAACGCACAATGCTCAGCACAGTCAGGAAATAAATGCTGCTGTACATGTTGACATACATAGAATAAGACATAATCCTGCAGCTCAGGTCCCCAAATATCCAATTGGAGCCTCTGATGTAATAGTCAACTCTGAAGGGCAGTGTACTTGTGAACAAAAAATCTGAAATGGCCAGGTTTAGCATGAAAACATTCACAGACGTGGACTTCTTATAAGGCTGCAGGAAAACATATATGGAAAATCCATTTCCCAAGGTTCCCCAGACAAATATTATCAGGTACACGATGGGGTAAAATCCCCTTTTGAAGTTTTCGATTGAACAGTCCGTGTTGTTGTCATTACTGCTGAAGATGCCATTGGGTTCCATTTATGATGTGGAGATGTATAGAGGCAAGGGCATAAGTTTTCTCTCCACGCTGGATTAAAAAAAAAAAAAAACACAGACACAAAAAGTTACTTCCTGCTCACTACTTACATCCTTCCAGGTTTTAATGAAACAGGGAGAAATACTAGCTTTTCTTTGAAACTTGAGTCAAAAATATCAGCAAAGTTTTTACCATATGCTCCATTATATTTCATGATACATTTCTAGAAATACAAAATAAACATTCATTTACTTTGTTGAAACAGAAGCCTCAGACTTGGGAGACCTTTGGTCCAGTGCTTATGTTCATACTGCAGTCCAAATCTACCAGACAGCAGATGTTACAACAAAATGTATGGAAGACAAAAGGAAGTGGCACAACATTTTCAAGTGCTGAAAGAGAAGTCTACCAACATTCTACTATGTTGAATAACAGTGGAAAGAGTGGACATCCCTATCTTGTTCCTGACTTTAGGGGGAAGGCTCTCAGTTTTTCCCTATTGATGATATTGGCATGGGGCCTTTCATATATGGCTTTTATGATCTCGAGGTATGACCCTTCTATCCCTACTTTCTTAAGGGTTTTTATTGAGAAAGGATGCTGTATTTTGTCAAATGCTTTCTTTGCATCTATTGAGAGGATCATGTGGTTCTTGTCCTTTCTTTTATTGATGTGATGAATCACATTGATTGTTTTGTGGATACTGAACCAGCCCTGCATCCCAGGTATAAATCCCACTTGGTCATGGTGAATAATTTTTTTAATGTATTATTGGATCTGGTTGGCCAATATGTTGAGGAAGAAAAGTCTACAATTCAGAGTTCTATAGCCAGCAAAAATATCCTTCAAATATAAAGGAGAAGTCAAGGCATTCTCAAATGATGGAAAACTAAGAGAATTTGTTGGCAGCAGACCTACCCTAAAAGAATGACTAAAAGAAGTTCTCATATCAGAAAGGAATCAGTAAAAGAAGGAACCTAGGAACATCAGAAAGTAAGAACATGATAAGCAAAAATATGGGTAAGTACAATAGGATTTTCTTCTCTTTTTTGATTCTAAGTTATGTTTGATGATTGAAACATTGTCTGGTGTGATGAGCTTTAATGTAGGGGAATTTTTAAAGATAATTATAACTATATTATAAATGGGGAAAGGTAAAAGGATACAAAGGAGGTAAGATTTCCACACTTCACTTGAGTTGGTAACATGATGATGCCAATAGACTGTGGTAAGTGATGTATGTGTAATGTAACACCTAGAGCAGCCATTAAAAAGCTATACAAAGAGATAAGCTCAAAACACTAGAGATAAATCAGACCAGAATACTTAAGAGTGTTCAAGTAGCCAACAAGAAGATAGGAAAAAGAAAATAGATAATACAAATAGAAAAATAAAATAAAATGGCACACTTATCCCTAAAAAATAAATAATTACAATAAATATAAATAGTGTAAATATACCAATTAAAATATAGATTGACAGACCGATATATCTATATCTGTCTATATATATATATATATGTAAATTATATGCTGTATATAAGAAATTCACAGTATTGACATGTTGAAAGTAAAAGGGTGAAAAACATATATGTCATGCAAACATTAATGAAAGGAAATTAGGAGTGGCTCTTAAGACCAGATAAAGTAAACTTTAGAACAGAGAAAATTATGCAAGGGACAATATATAATGATAAAAGAGTTTATCTACCAAAAAGACACATCAATTCTAAATGTGTATACACCTAACAACAGTTACAAACTATGTGAAGCAAAAACCGATAGAACTGAAAGGAGAAATTGACAAGTTCATAGGTATAGTTGGTAATTTCAAAACCCTCTCTCAGTAAGTGATAGAGCAGCTAGACAAAAATCCACAAGAATACAGAAAAACTCAAATATAACATCAACCAACAGGAACCAATTGACATTTATAAAAAAATCCATTCAACCAAAGCAGAATACACATTCTTTTCAAGTGCCCACAAAACATATACCCAAATAAACCACATCCTGGGCCATAAAAAGAAAACCTCAACAGATTAAAAAAAAATTTGAAACCGTACAGAGTGTGCTCTATAACTACAATGGAATCAAACTAGATATCAACAGCAGAAAGATAATAGGAAAATCTCCAAATGCTTGGGCACTAAACAACACTCTTCTAAATATTCCATGGGTCAAAGAGGAAGTCTCAAGGGAAACCATATGATATATTGAACTCAATAAAAATGAAAATGTATCATATCAAAATTTGTGGGGTATATCAAAAGCATTGCTAAGAGAGAACTGTAAAACACTAAATGCATACATTACAAAATAGTTTTAAATCAATCATCTAAGCTCCAATCTCAAGAAACTAAAAATTTTTTAAATGAGATAAACCCAAATCAAGAAAAAGGGGGCAAGTAATAAAGGTAAAAGCAGAAATCAAGGAAATTGAAAACAAAACAAAACAAAAATCAAGGAGAATCGATGAAAGAAAGAACTGGTTATTTGGAAAGATCAATACAATTGACAAACCTCTAGCAAGACAGACAAAAGTAAAAATAGAGCAGACACAAATTACCATTATCAAGAATGTGAAACAGGGAACATCGTGATAGATACATCAAAAATATAATAAAGGAATACCATGATTACCTCTACAAGAATAAATTTGATAACCTAAAGGAAATGGATTAATTTCTTAAAAAAAAAAACTACCCCAACTCACCAAATACAAAATGATAAGTTTAACTACTGAGAAAATTAAATTCTTAATTTAAAGCTGTAAAAGGAATCTCCAAGTCCAGGTGGTATCCCTGGAGACTTCTACCCAAATCTACCATATTTAAATAAGAATTAACACCAATTCCATGCAATCTCTTCCAGAAGACAGAAGAGGAGGATACATATCCCAGTTTATTTTACAAAGCTAGTATTACCTTGATATCAAAACCAGACACAGTATAAAACAAAAGACTACAGACCAATATTCCTTATGAATATAGACACAAAATCTCTTAGCAAAATATTAGCAAGTAAATTTTAGCAATATTACAAGAAGAATTATATATCATGACCAAGTATGGTTTATTTCATGCATTCAAGCCTGGTTCAATATTTAGAAAACAGTCAATGTAATTCATGTTAAGAGGCTAAATGACAAAAATCATGTGATCATATCAATGAATGCAGAAAAAGCATATGAACAAAATCCAATACCAACTCTTGATCAAAACTCTTAGAAACAGAGGCATACAGGGGAACTTCCTCAACTTGATAATTATCAACAAAAAACCCCCGCTCATAGCTAACATAGTTAAGGGTGAAAGACTGCATGCCTTCTCCTTAAAATTGGGACCAATGCAAGGATGTCTACTCTTACTACTCTTATTTAACATAATGCTGTAAATTCTAGCCAGTGAAATAAGGCAAGAAAGGAAATCAACATCTTACTGATCAGAAAGGAAGAAAGAAAACACTCCCCATTTGCAGATGACCTGACTGTTTACACAGAAAATCCCAAGGAATCTACACCAAAAAGTCATAGAAGTAACAAGTAAATTCAACCAAGTCACAGGACACAACACATAAAAATCAATTGTATTTTTATATACTAGCAATGAACATATGAACACATTGGAATAAGAAATACAGTACCATTTGCAATCATTCAAAAATAAAATGAAATACTTAAGTGTAAATCTAACAAGACATTCCAGAATTTATATGTTGAAAACTACAAGATGCTGATGAAAGAAATCGAAGTTCGAAGTAAATGGAGACACACACCATGTTCATGGATTGGAAGGCTCAACAGAATAAAGATGTCAATCTTTCCCAAATTGGTTTATAGGATTAATGAAATTCGTAATAAAATTCAGGCAATACTTTTTTTGTTGTTGAAATAGATAAGATTATTCTAAAATTTATGTGGAAAGGGAAAGGAATTGGAAGTGCTCAAGACTGTGTGATATTGAAGGGATAGACACATAAATTAGTGGAACAAAACAGAGTACCTAAAAAAAGAGTTACACAAATATGCTTAACTAATTTTTGACAAAGGGCAAAAGAGATTCAACAGAAGAAAGATGGTATTTTTGTAGTGCTGGAGCAAGTGGACATCCATAGGCAAAAGAATGAACCATGACTTAAACCTCGTACCTTATACAAAAATTAACAAAAATGGATCATAGACCAAATTAGTCAAATGTGAAACTATAACTTTTTTAGGAAAAAAGGCATATGATAAGATCTTTGGGATTTAAGGCTAGACAGAGAGTTCTTGGACATAACATCAAAAACATGATCCATGAAAGGAAAAATTGATAAATTGGAATTCATCAAGATGGAAAACTTTTGCACTGCAAAAAGTTCTGTTAAGAGGATGAAAAGATAAGCTACAGACTAAGAGACAATATTTGCAAAACACAGATTCAACAAAGGACCAGTGTCTACAATATATAAAGAACTCTCAAAACTCAACAGTAAAAACCAAACCAACCAAACAAAACAAACAATCCGATTAGAAAATAGGCAAAAGACATGAAGAGATATTTCAGGTGTGTAGATGACATATAGGTACATAAAAGTTTGTCTAATAGCATTAGCCATTAAGGAGATGCCAACTATAACTACCATGGGATAGAACTACACATCTATTAGAATGGCTAAAAAAAAAAAAATAGTGATAACCCCAAGACATTCTAGTTACTAATCAGACTTGCAAATGTAGTAAATTGTGATAATTGTTTCCTAAACTTCTAATACCCATTGTATAGTCTGTCTATTGTCCTGAGTGTTGTTTGCCTCTCAGAGGAAAAGTTTCTAAGGAAAAGACAAGGAAAGACCCCACTAGTCCATCTTCCAGCTGCCCCAGGGACTGAGTGTTCAGAAGGACTGGCATTCTTTGCACAAATTTTGTCCTTTGGATCAACTTGGTGTAAGGTCATCATTTCAAAAATTGGAATGACTTCCTCTGTCATATCTTTGTGACCCTGAGATCTGCTTTGTTGTTTATTCAGCCCTAACTTGAGACAGGTGACCTTTGCCCAAATTTCAGAGGCAGAAGTGCAGACAAGCACCATCCTTACACCACCGCAGGTCTCCTGGGGCCCACTCAACTTCAAACTGCACATCTCCCAGGGCCAAGAGGTTTCCTTCAGCTTTTCCTCCCTGTAAAGCACTCGTGCAACTGGCACAGTATCACCAGGGACAATTCAGAATTGTAATGGCCGCTTTGGGGAAGTTTTGACATAAACAAGATCGTTTACTTGAGAGCCACTCTAGAAACAAAGAGTTTCCTTCAAGAGGAAGTTGTCTAAAAGAAAGATTCTTTTATTTAATGTTGGTGATACCCCTTCCTTTACTTCCTTCTGTTGGGGACTAATAAATGGTGGGTTTTTTTTGTTTTTTGTTTTTTGTTCTTTTTAAATAAGTCATTGACAAAATTGGCAAGGATGTAAGCCAATTTTGATGTCACTCCTTTTCATGTATATATTTTGAAATATGTTGTTTGTTTTTTTTTTTTAGATTTTATTTTTAAGTAATCTCTATACCCAATGTGGGGCTTGAACTCACAACCCTGAAGTCAAGAGTTGCATGCTCCTCCGACTGAGACAGCCAGGCACCCCCCAAAAATTGTTTTTCTATATACAACCTTTCTTCTCAGAGGGAACATAATTGTCTTTTTTTAGTGTTAATGTCATATTCATCTAAAGGAGTTTCCTCTTCCTTTTTGTTTTTCATTTCCTCTTTCTCATTTTCCTTCTCTTAAGAAATAATGATTACTTGATTAAGAGTCCTTCACTCTTTATGTGTACATTTGAGGAATGTATAGTCCAGATAAATAGGTGAAATGTATGAAATGTAAAAAAAGACAAAGTTATTAAGATGTATTTCATTTGTGGACCCTAAAAGTATATTTACATAATAGCTTTGTTATTACACTTGTGAGAAAAGAAAGGGCATTACTTCTAAGTTAAAAGAAGATAACATTTTTAGCATGATTCAGAGTCTTTAAAAATTAGTTTAATATATAAAAACTAGTGTCAGCACAATATTTTGGTTTGTACAAGGCCAGGATTAAATTTCTTTTGATTAAACTGAATTTCCTGCATTGTTTATGAATTAAGCAATATTCCACTACTTCCATAACTTGTTTAAAATTCAAAATTATACATATAAAATTGTATTTAACTAAAATGACCGATAACAATGAATGCCTTTTTAAAGGTTTAATTTTATGACATTCTAACTTTGGGACAAAGCATAAGAATTTAATATTTTAACTAAAATTATAATTTCCTAAAATTATGATTATAATTTATAATTATAATTATAAATCCTTAACTAACTTTAGGACCTCAGACAAATAATTAATAAATAATCTTTAGAAGCCTAAACAGTTTCTAAATAAGAAACAGATACAAAACAGTGATCATTACATGTAATTTTTTCCTTAGTGTTTACAAGGGCAGTAGATGAACAAAATTTGTAAATGCCTTTGAATTATACTTTTTAATTATATTATACTTTAAAATTATTTAAATTGCATGACATAAATGCTAGTAGATAGAAAAATATCTGAATTATTCTTTATTTTCTCTCCTCTAAATTTTCTTATGCTTGATGAAAAAGAAGGTTGTTTATTTTGGTTAAAGATGATAATTAATATAAATAGTTAATACAGAGAAATACAAATATGCATAGAAGATAATGATATGATTTTCTGTTTGTTTATTAAGAAAACTAAAATAGTTTATTCAGAGGGTAAATTTAATTTGATACACCCTTTGTTTTATTTAATAGATTTAATTTTAAAGCTATAGTTCAATACTTTAAATTCATTACTATTTGTGTATTTATACATTTGTGAATGCCTAAATGCATACATATGAGGGCATATTAATAAATCCTTTATTATAGACTGTTTTAGGAATAATGTACAAAAAAGTAATATTAGAATTAGTCTTTTTAATATAAAATAATTAGGTTATTTTATACTCATTAATAAAGATTTTTGTAAATAAAATATTCTGTTAAATTTCAGTGCTTCTGATATAATTTTAAATCATTTTTAAAAAGATTCCTTGCTTTCAAAATAAAGTTTCTAATAATTATTGTTGAGTATTTTTATAATGTTGCCTATAGTTATTTCTTGACTCTGAGTTATATCTTCTCTTGTCAAACCGTTATTCCTGATTCTTTCCCAAATCCAGGCCCCCAATTTAGGATAAAGCTATTAATATGCCATTTGTGCCTAAACCATCTTTGGGTTTTACTACAATGGCCAAGGGGTAACACAAGATTTGTTCTTTCATCCTATGAAAGAAAGAAAAAATGAGAATAATTAGATTTCTAAAAATCCTTTGAATTTTGATTAATATAAAGCTATTATAAGAGTGTATTTATTAACCAAACTTAGTAATAAAAAAGCTCATAAATTACCATAAAAAAGGTTGAAGTCCCTAAGTTAATTACACTTAGGTAAAATATGCTAATATAAATATCTTTGAGGGATTGCATACTTTTTAAGTTAAAAGAAGCATGCTTATGTTTAAATACCAAGATTTCTATAGCTGAGTATAAAAAGATTTTTTCCAGGGTTCTAAGCTCACAAACACTTTTTCCTTTTTTGGCATGACAAATCTCAATAAGCACTAGACTTTCTGAGTCAATCACATGGGAATCATCAGAGACCAACTGTTGATTTCAGTCTTTCATTAGATCTCATTAAGCCATCTTGTTTAAGACTGATAGCAACTCCAGCAGGCTTATAGAGGCCTTACATCCACTTAGTCAACTTAGTTCTATGGTCTCCACTAACCTTTTAACAGTCTCCCTGTCGGTGGTGTCTGGCTGACTCAGTCAGAAGAATATGTGACTCTTGATCTCTGGGTCATGAGTTCAAGCCCCACATTAGGTGTAGAGATTACTTAAAAGAAATAGTTTTCCTGTTATACAGACTCTCCTTTTGATAGAAATAACCTGGGACTTTTCAGTCAATCACATAACTTCCTATATAATTTTGCTGGTTTCCCTTAAAACATCATCATCTGTTGCTTTAACACTAAACTAACTACCCTCCTTTCCTCATCTATTAAAAAAAAGCCCATGATTGGTTACCTCAGTAATGGAGTTATCCATACTTTGCATGGACCTTTTAGATTCTCCCTTGGATATCCCTGATTTAATTTTGTTTGTTGGTTGGTTCCTACTTTGGAAGAAAAACTAAAATTTCCAAGCAGGCTATGCTTGAATTTACCCTTGAAATAGGAGTTTTACCTTGAAATAAAATCAATTCAGATGACTAAATTAATTGCCTTTACTCAGACTTGCTGACAAAAGGATAAAAGAACCAATATTTATACTTATACATGGAATATGATTTTGGATCCATCCATGAATTCAAAATAGTTTAGAAATAGAGATTTCCTGACACTACAAGACTCCCTATAAAGTAGACAATGAATCAAAGAACCTTGAGATGTCTTGCTATTACCCAAAGAGAAAGCCATAATAAAAGTAGAGTTTAGCAAGCCCATTTCATGATTTACCTACAATGGCAGAGATAAACTGGCAATGATATTGAACCAACACTGGCAGGGAATTTGAAGGCTATTGCTAAGGACATTCTAATGCGTGCCCTACCTGCCATCAGCACAATTCTAGCAAGTCTGTAAAGGTAGAACATGGACAACAACAGCCCCAAGGCTCCTTTGAACATCCCCAGAAGATCTGTGAATGTGTTCTGGTTATTGTTTATTCTCAGAGTGTGTTAAGGCTTTTCTTTGCTAGAGAGCTCTGGCTGTATGGTAGAAAAAAAAATTGCTTAGTTTGGGAATCCCAACCTGTCTCTTCAGTAAGAGACACACATTTCACTGACATAGTCATCAAAGAACTGTAAAGCTTTACCTTTTACTTAGAAACGATACTCCTTATCCACGGACAACAGGGAAAGTAACACCTAATGGAATTCTAAAATCCTCAAACTTCTAATGGTTGAAGTATTTCCATTGGCCTTGATTGCAGGCAATGAGATCAGTCCCCTCTAGAACCAACAAAGTATCTCCTCCTGAGTATATAACAAGCTGCCTTGCGCATTTGGGAATTACTTCCAATCTTTGATCCTATCCTATTGCCATCTAACATGATGACTATAGGAAAGCTGCATTTCCAAAGTATTCTCCAAAGCAGTCTCTGTCTGATCAGAAACCTAGATATTTGGTCTTCTGGAAAAGACCTCAGAGAAAAACTTCTCTTAATCCCAGATGGAAAATACCCTATTGCTATCTTTAACAACTGACATTGTATTAACATTCCAATATTTTAATTTTTGGACTCATGTCTCCCAACTAAAAAGACATTCAGAACTCCCCCCACCCAACTACTGGAAGTCCATTCCTTTGAAAGACCTCAAACTGAAGATTTTTAGAAATTCTCCAGAAGTTGTTGATTTACAGAAGTGGGAAACTTCTGCCCAAAGCAGTGAAACAAATATTGACTGCAGAAGCAGATGGCTTTCACACAAGACAGAACAAATTTTCTAATTCTTTAGCACCCTCTTCTTTCCCTTTACTAGTCATCTTGTTCATCATTGTACTTTTACCATATTAACTAATATAATCTCCCTTATCTTCATCCTGTGACCTATTATAGTCTTTACCACTTAAGAGAAAACAAAATTCTCTGGGTTGTTTTTTCTTAGACCATAGCCACTGTTCTGAATTTAACTGATTACTGGCAAAATTTAACAACTAAAAACTAGCAAACGGGTGGCTGGGTGGCTCAGTCCATTAGGCTTCTGACTCTTGGTGTTGGCTCAGGTCGTGATCTCACAGTTCGTGAGATGGAGTCCCAAGTCAGTGTCTGTGTTGACAATGGAGAACCTGCTTGGGATTCTCTCTCTCTCTCTCTCTCACTCTCACTCTCTCTCTCTCTCTCTCTCCCTCTCCCTCTCCCTCTCTCTCTGTCTCTCCTTGGCTAATGCGAGCTCTTGTGATGTGCACTTTCTCTTTCTCAAAATAAATAAATAAACTTAAAAAATAAAAAAAACCAAGCAAACAAAAAACAAAAAAAAAAAAAACACTTCAAGAGGTAAATTTTCTTCTATATATCCCTTCTGATATTTAAATTTCCCTTGCATAATTAACCAATTTCAGGCTTATTAAATTGTACATTGGCCCCATATCAACAAAATACTTCTGCTGAATTCCTTACAACCCTATCAGCAAAAGCTGACACTTTGGGAGTAAGAACAAAGATTTGGTCTAACTTGGATAGAAATTGCTACTTTATTTTCTTTCACAACCTTCCAGCTTGCTGTGCAGGACCTGTTTGACTCCACTGAAGGAGAATCTGTCTGCCTCAAGTGACTTTCCACCACAGATTCTCAAATAAAGAAAAAGGCTCATTCCTGTTTTGATAAATGATTCTTAAATTCCCAGTACCACCAGGTTACTTCTTATGTGGACATCAGGCTTACACCCACCTGCCATATGTACCCACTGCCCTATGTATTCAAGATCATCGTTAGAGAACATCAGATGTTTAAAACTACCACCCCTCCAGGAATCATGTTTCCCTAAAAAGAATACACAGAGACATCTGAAAGAGGCAGGCACAGGCTTACGAGAGAACTGTCAGGAAAGATTACTAAGTCCCCGGCATGCATACTGTGCAAGCAACAACTACCAGAGTTGGAACAATCTAACTGGAAAGAATTACTCATAACTTATCTCTGACCTTGGCAAAAATCTTAAAGGGTCCAACTTCTTCTCTGGAAGCTGACAAAAACTCTCTCCTTGATCAAACTCCAGCCAGACTCCTCTGAGCCCTCTTCCTGACTGGGCTTCTACCTCGGTCTGTAAGGACTTGAATAAAGGTCTAACAGTTTTTTTTTTTAACAGCTCAGGGTCATATCTCTAGGATGACCATAACCTTCCCTTATTATAGAGCCTGAAAAAACTCAAGGATGTCAAAAGAATTTACTATTTGTTCCAGCCAACCTGAAGATAGGGCTCCTGGCCCCCAGGCTCTGTGGGAGGGTAGAATCCTAAACTTCATAAGTGTCAGTTAGCAAATCCAGATGCAGTTTCCACTATTTGCAATTTTTTACTTCCCTGACTCTGCTGAGCTCCTGTTTACCGCCGCCCCCCCCCATTCCTTCATTCTTCCTTAAAAACATCCAGTCATCTCTGTAAAAATTTAAGTTGAGTTCAGTTCATGTTGGAGTCTTTTCTCTACTGCAACAGTATAAAATCTGTCCTTATTTTAGTGTCTGGCTTTGCTTTATCTTTGACAAATCCTAGGTTTAAATGTAAATTCATGAGGCAGAGTTGTCACAGATAATAACATAGTCCTTAATTTCTTCTTAACTAGCCAAAGAGAAATTTATGCTAGAATAAACAAACACTTATTACTGCACCTGTAAATATTACATAACAACCTATGACTGGAGGTGTGTGTGGAGAGAAGCTTCCTGGAAGTCTAGAAAAGAACAGCTGGATTTGGGTAGGGGGGACATGTTTTCACTGTCTGAGTATGATGGTATGGGTTTCTGTTTTTCAGTCTTTTATAAGAACTAATAACCATTTTTGTTCCTACAAAGTCTGCTTCCTTGAATCTTACTCCCAAATTATCTGATGCAAGCATAAATCCTATTATAATTCCTAACATCTTCTTTCTGAGATTCCCCAGTTTCCCTTTAGGTGCATTCTCCTTTAACACAACCAGTCAATAAACCCAACCTTGTTCAACTGTAGGTGTGTTCCCAATTGCCTTTGACTAGAAGACACTGACTCTGAGAATCCATATAATGATCTAAAGGTATGGCAAAATATTAGTTAAATTAACATATCCAAAGAGATGGTTTGTAAATATATTTCTGAAGCAGCAAAGATGTTTTTCAATTCTCCTTCAGACACTTACATGAAAGTGTAACTCAGAAATCACATAAATGATTTCAAAAAACGAAAACCTTTTTTCTTTAATTCAGCACTTCCCAAAGTATCTTCCACAGAATATGAATTCCATGAGATGTTCTGTAAAAGACAAGGCTTCTATGTTTAAATCAGTTAGAGAAACACTGCAAGCTCTAGTATTCCTCTTTTGGAGATTCATAATGGAATTAAAGGCTCTATGGGGCTCTGAAGAAAGAAAAGAAAGAAAGAAAGAAAGAAAGAAAGAAAGAGAGAGGAAGGAAGGAAGGAAGGAAGGAAGGAAGGAAGGAAGGAAGAAAGAAGGAGCGAGGGAGGAAGGGAGGAATGACCTTTTTACAAGAACAAGTTATTTGGCTTAGGGCCCATCTTAATCCAGTAGGAGCTCATCTTAACTAATTACATCTACAAAGATTCTATTTCCAAATAAGGTCACATTCACAGGTACCTGGGGTTAGTACTTGGATATATTTTGGGGGGGGACATAATTCAACTCACAACAAGGATATATAACATCTATTTCATGGGGTTGTTGTAAACATTAAATTAGAGAGAGAGAGAGCGAGAGAGAGAAAGAGAAAGAGAGAGCTTCATAGAGTAGTTGGCACTGGGTAAGTGCTCCCTAGCTGCTTTACTGTCATGAATGAATGTAGGAATGACCTAGCTTCAACATCTGTCATCCCACTGACCATGAGGATGAGTTGATGACCTCAGTTCTCAAATTCATTTGAAGTGTAAAAAGTAGATTCCTGTTGGTATTTGCAAGAAAGGCATTCTGTACAGAAATACTGATAACCTTTATTCTGTTTACGATGAAAATCTCTTGATTCCACTTCACTCCTTTGCTTTCAGTCTATTCCTACCAGGGAACCTTCTAAAAACCCATCTGCTTCATCAGTCCTCTCTGAAAGGATGGACTTTGAATGGTGAACTGGAAGATTACAATAAAGGGAAAGTATAGCCCCCCCATTATAAATGTCCAAACCAGAATAACCAGAATTCTGGGTTAAAAATGAATTCCCTGTGAGTTTGGCTTGTGTGAATTGATTTCTTGACAAGATGAGATTTCTTATACGCAGAGCTGAGGGCCACATCTTATTTCTGAGAGATGGTAGGGGCTTAGTTATGATTACACAGATAATGGCTCTCTGCTTTTGATCCATCTCAACAGCAAGTCTGAGGTTTCCAGCTCGGGTTATAGGGAGAATGGTGAGGCCATTAGCTAGGATGAGGAGCACACACTCTAGAGTTCAGGAGACAGGTCAAGGATGTACATATGGTTCAGAAAGATCATCCCTCAGAGGCTAGAAGTCTGTAAGCCTGACTTGGGAAAGGGAATACAGTAAAATGAGGAACTGGAGATAGTGTCTTAATTCAATGTTATAGAGAATTAAAGTATCTACTGGTTTGCAAGGCCAGGACAGAAGGATCGAACTTTGAATCAGGAAATGCTAGAGGTAGTACAGTCAACACAAATCAAGTCCATGAAGCAAGCATGAAGTTCGATTAGATGTCACAATTATGTCAGCTCTGGATGGGTGCAGCACTAGAACCAGGGTCAACAAACAGAGCCTTAGGGGACAAAGATACAAGACATGGTAAATAAGACTGGTGTATGACCAGCTAGAGGAATTCCTATGGAAGGCTTCCATTACAAATGACATTTTTTTTTTTGGAAAGGATGGAATTCTACCCATATGACCATACAGAACCTACTTTAGTCTTAAACACCCTGACTTTGGAGCCCAGATTCTGAGAGAATCTTAGGGAAATCTCGTATCTAACAGACCAGGGAAGGATCTCAAAAAGGAAAAATGGACTTGAAAGCAATCAAGTCCTTAAACTTTTTGACCATGAAGACTACCACTTCTCCCATCTCAAGACTAACATGGCTTGTGAATTGCAATGAGAAGGGCAGCCTGGGAAGGTTAGGAAGCAGCCTGCACTCTTCCCTGACTAGGGTGTGGCAAGCCTTCAGGGACACTCAGCTATGGATGCTGAGAAAAGTCCCATCTCATAGGTAGAGCATGGAAGCCAGCAGGTACAACCACAGACAAGAGGTCTCAATAGATAGTAATAAATGTTCCATCAGGAACTTGAGATGTTTGGGGGGACCAAAACCAGACTCTAGCAACAGGGATTCCTTGAGCAACTGGGAAGCAAGGCAGAATTCATGGGGAAGTCCATCTGTAAGCTGCAAGACCCTTTACAGCCAAGCCACAGTGCAAGGAGAGGGTTTGGGGCCTGAGAGGAGGCCTGACCAGTGCAGGCAGGCCCTGAATCCTGGAGGCCCTGAGTCCTTGAGAGCCTTGGGTCCCAGAAGCCCTGGATTTTGGAGGCTTTGAGTCCTGGAGGCCCTAAGTCTGGAGGCCTTGCGTCATGGAGATCTTGGGTCTTAGAGAGCCCAAGGGCTGTACAAAGCCTTGGACACAGAGACTCAGGCCAGAGATGCCGAGGCAGGGGTCCATTTTCCCTAATGAGGTGGAGACAAAATTTCAGGACAGGAAAGATGCCCAACTTCAGAGTCATGGCACAAAGTCAGGATCAGATCAGCCTAAGGGTAAAGCCGAGTTCCAGAATTGCAGGTAACACCGAGTTCCAGAATTGTTTCCATTCCTCTGCCTGAGATTGGGATTGTTTCTGGGCCCTATAGGGGCCTGGAGGGGAGTGGGAGCGGTTGATGGCTGGCAAACAGCCTGTGCTTCAGGGAGACAATACCTACAGAAGCTGGAGCTTTGAGTCCAAGAGCATCTTAATCCATGGAATGCTAAAGAAAGAGAATACACTAATACCCTTCCTAGAAGCCTCATTTACCTAACAGCCACAGGCTAAATGCAGGACCAGCTCAAATCCAAAATTCCATTTAGCTCAACACTTTCTCTTGAGAATCCTTTAAAACATTGATTGTTCTTTTCTGCCCACATAAAATATACCTGACCACATCACACTTCAACCTTTCACTAGAATGTAAAAAAAAAGGAAAACGAAAAAAAAAATTGCCTGCTATCTGTGGCTGTAAAATCAGCCAGACCAATTAAGTACGTGACAGGAAGCTGAGAAATACATGAAGAGGTAAATTCAAGGAAAATTAGGAAATAAACTGACAGCCTAATTTCCACCGCCTTGGCAGGAGAAGAGAAAGAGCATGTGTACAGCTTCCTGTACTGAGAGGGGGCTTGAAACAAGGAAAGAATTAGGGCTTTGTCTCCTGCAGCTTTACTGGTGATCCAACAACAAAGAAGAAACAGTGAGAAGCAGCAGCAGATGGGGATTCCATATTTTAGTTACGAAGAAAACCAAATGTGCTGCATGACCAGATAAATCTGACCAGGATGAATAGCTTCCATTGATGCTTAGAATGTTTTCATGGTTGTAGCAAAGCTGCAACTGTCCAAAACATCACAGAAATTATTTTCATCTATACTTAGAAAAATACACATTTTTAAAGAAAAATACATTTGTGACACATTCACAGGTGATCATTAGACCCTGTCACAGAGTGCCCCCCCCCCACCCCAGTCAGCATTACTGTGTGTCACAGCTACACTCACCTTCAATTCTGGGACCTGTCTCAGAACCTGAAGCCTGAGGCACTCAGACACACTGACTGTAGGTATACCCGGCAGAGCAGCAAAGGGATGTGCATTACACAACGGGATGCTGTGAGATTGTGATAAACTTCTAAAGAACAGAGAATCTTCTGGAGAATAAACGCCGGTGCAGTCTGCTTGCATCATCTTTACAAGGAACTCATGATGGGATTTTCAGCAGCACCTAATCTGTCAGCGCCATGTCAGGAGAGCTAGACCGGCCTGCCGGCAGCCTCCCAGATTGCCACTAGGTGACGTTCTGGGTCCTCTGTTTGGCCACTGTCTCTGGAACTTCTAACTCCCACACTGAGAATGCTTCTGGCAAGTTAACATCAGGCCCTTGGCTGTCTGATTTCATCAGGCAACCTCACTGCCCTCACTTCAAGCTACCCACCTTGGCCAAACCTGCCTAAGGGCTCTGGGAAAGCACACATCCTCTGTTAGCCACCTCCACCTCAAGCCACAGATGTTTGTTCATTCAAAATAAGCAACAGCCAACCTGTATTGTGTTTACTCTGTGGTAGGCACCTTGCAAAGCTCCTTATGTATATTAACGCAATTAGTCCTTAAACAGCCCGAGGTACTCTGCATCAGCTATTGCACAGATGAGAACAACCAGAGGGCAAAGGCGTAGAATAGTGTGTGTGCCCAAGGTCACTTGTGATTTAGTGGTGGGATGGGGCTGAAACCCAGTTCCCAGCTCTCTGTTACAAAGCTGTTCTGTCTCTACTTGAGCCACAGATACTGGGTCCTGTGTATCTGACAAAGAAGAAAATACAGTCTCGGACCTACAGGAACCTCCATGGTGCTGACTAAATCAGATAAGTTAATAGATAAAGCAAGGTGAGAAGGGCCATCCAAATGAATGCCATAGGAACAGCCTTGGGGAACAAGGGAATTTTTAGGTTACTAAGGGGGAAAGATTGACTAGGGAAAGGGGACAGGGGTTCCAGACAGGGGAGCAGGATATATGAAGACTGGTTGCTAAGAGCACATGGCAAGTTTGGGGAACAGCAAGTGATACAGTATAGGAGAAGCATGAAAGGGAGAATGAGGTGAACAGAGGGTGATTTGCGAGTGACCTACATCCACACTAAGGAGTTTGGGTTTTACTCTGAGGGCAATGAGAGCCCTTGAATTATGGAAAGCAGATCTGTATTTTAGACAAGTGATTCTGGCAGCAGATGGGAGGGCAGTTTGGAAGGAGGCAAGCTTAAGTTCAGAGAGATTGCAAAGGACACTCCTGTGATTGTCCAGGGCAGAGGGGGTGGACATATTTGGATGGGACCAAGAGATATAAAGAAAAATGAGAGATGGCCAGAGTTGCAGATGGACCAGTTATAGAAGGGGGGACCAATCAAGGGAAGGGGGGGATCTTCTCAGGTATTTGCAGGGAGAATGTTGCCTTACACTAATAAAAAGAATACAAGAGGAAGATGTTGTTTGGGGGAAAATGAGTTCAATTTGGGACGTTCTGAGTTTGAAGCTTTTGTGACACATGTAAATGGAACTGTCCCCTTGCAGTCTAGAGCAGGGCCATCAGTGCTTAATGCTAACTGAAGCCAGAAAAGTGGATGACCTCACAGGGGTGTGAGAACAGAGAAGAAAAGAATGTCAAAGACGGGACCTTGCAGGGACATCCACAATTAAGGGGCAGGCAGAGAACAGGAGCTGGAAAGATGATTGACAAAGGCTGGCCAAACCGTAAGAGACCAATCAAGAATGCAACATCAAGGAGGCCAAGAGAAAGACTGGTTGAAAAACCAGGTAGTCAGTGGGGATAAAGTCTCAGGGTTATCAGTGACCAGAGGGGTGGGGTGGAAGTCCAAGGACAGGGAGCTGATAGAGGTGCAGCAGTCGAGAAAGTTACTGCTAAGATGGGAGAAGACACTCTTGAGTTCTGTAGTTATGAAGAGGTGCATTGCCGGAGGAAGATTTTGAGTCAGGGAGGGAAGATGCATGTCTTCTTTTCTTTGGAGACATCTTGATTGTTACTCTTAGCCAACCTCCCTCCGGTGACTTCAGTCTCTTCCTCTCTTCGTTTCATCCACCTGAACCTCTAGACTAGAATGTACACTGTGCCTGAAGTGTAGCAGACCTGCTCTGACTCCCTACCCTCCCACATTCTAGTCGTAGAACACTTACCCTTTGACCTTCAGCCTCCTCACCTTCAAAATGAGGCTAAGAAAGCCTGTAGGACTTGCCTGTAGTTGCAAGTGAAAGAATGTGTTCACTACGCCTAGCAGGTGGTCAACCAAATGCCAGTTCTCTCTTCTCCTACTAATTCTGTGACCTATTCAAGTTTTTGTTTTGCTTGTCCTGTTACACCTTAACTCTCTGTACTACTGAGCTCACTGTTGTCATTTTTTTCTCATCTTCCTCTTTTTAATTTACAACAAGAGCTGCCCTGCCCCATCCCCACCACCTCCTGAGAGCCCCCTCCGAATCATACATGACTAAGATAAGGTCATCTGCTCCTGCTCACCAGCGCGTACTACTGCTGCCTCTCAGACTTCCTTCTCAGTCACTCTAGAATTTGTTCCTCATGTCTTGTCTATGAAACATCCACTTCTCTAACTTCTGTGGTCCTGGGTACTTGTGGTTTTCCATTTCCTGATTGTTCAGTAATCCACTGTTAGTTCTTCTTTACCAATTGTGAACAACCACTGGAGCCCCACCAGCCATCCTCAGCTCACCTCTCTCTAATCCCCCAAGAACTCACCCACGATGAAGACTTTACTCCATCTCTCTGCCTCTGACTCCCAGATGTCTTTTTCATATGAAAATATCATATTTTTAACTTACAATTTGCAAAAAAAATTTCTCAGTTATGTCATTTGCTTCACTTGGCCTATCTTGTGTGATAGGCTGAGTTAGTATTATCTCAATTTTATAACTAAAGGAAAAAAACCTCTGAGAACTAGAAAATTTTTAAGTGTTTTTTCCTGACTTCTAATATAAGCCATATTCCTACATTTCCAGTTGTCTACAGGATAGACTTATTTGGAGACTCTGTCTCTGCTCACATCTTCCTTGGGTTTCTCCTCCCTCTCAAACCAATCCCACTCAGCTGGTGTTATTGGGCTGAATGTTTGTGTGCCCCCAAAATTTTTATGTTGAAGCCCCAGCCTCAAATGTGACTGTATTGGAGACAGGGCTTTTATGGAGTTAATTGATGTTAAATAAGGTCACAGGGTAGGGCTCTGATCCAATAGGACTAGTGTCCTTAGGAGAAGAAACACTCTCTGCCATGGGAGGACATAGTCAGATGGTGGCCACCTACAAGCCAAGAAGAAAGGCCTCAGAATAAAACCTACCTTGTCAGCACCTTGATTTGGACTTCCAGCCCCTAGAACTGTGTGAAATAAGTTCTTGTTATTTAAACCTCCTGGTCTGTGGTTATTTTGTTATGGCAGCTTGAGCAGACCAATACAGCTGGTGGCCATTTGGGGGATGTTTGCTTTAATTTTTCTTTCTTGTATATCTTACATCCAATCAGTTGACAGAGTTAGCTCTACTACTTTTGTATGACGTGCCTTGAATTCTCTCCGTGTCTTACTCTCCATGTACAAAGTCATCACGGTCCTTGAATTTTGTTCGCTGATGCTTAGAAACTGTTAGCATCTCCTGACCTGTATACCATCGTGAGATTAAACCATCACAGAACCGTGGGATTTGATGGTCCAGGTGAATTCACAGCCCCATCAGACCTCTCCCTTTCCTCCTCTCATACATGTACGTCCTCACACTATGTCGCCGTGGGTTTGTAGTTCTCCACCGCATGCAGCTTTAATAGCCACCCTGCGGTTCACTACTCCCCGACAATAATGCCCTTTGTTTCCTCTGTCAACTTTAGAGTATAATTTGGATTTTAGCTCCCAGAGCTACTGCATACTGTGGAATAGCGAATAGGACATTCTTTTTATAGTTCATGGAAATGTTCAGAGGAGGGAGTTGGTATAAGATCGTGGAGCCATATCTGCCACTTACAAGCCTGGGGATCTTGTGCAAGTGATTTATCTTCTCTGGGCCTCGGTTTCCTCATCTGGAAATGGCACAGGGAGGGTGAAGTATCTCACACAGTGTGAGCACTCAACGATGTTGACTATTATGATTAAACTTCGAATTGGGGGCCCAGAGAAATGATTTAAAAGGTGAAAAGGCCCTGGGGGCATGAGTCACACTGGAAAAGCAAGGCTGAGAGATGATTTAAGGATAAAAAGAAATGGTGCCTCTGCAGGGAGGAAGCAGTGACTGAGCACTGGTTCTTTCACTCACTGGCTTTGTGAGTTACCCTGGGCAAGTAACTTCATCTCCCTGTGCCTCCATTCCTCCTTGGTAAAATGGGGGCAGTGATAGCACTAGTCATTCTGCCACGGGGCTGCTGTGAGGATGAAGTGGGGTGACGCACAAATGGCACCCAGGCCAGGGCTGGGACGAGAGAAAGCACAGCGTGGGAGCTGTTATTACTGCAAAGGACCGCAGACTGAGCCCCTCAGGTTGTGAAGAGAGGATGCAACCCTCTGGATTGGAAGAGTCTGCAAAATGTTTGTCCCTTGAAATCCCAGAGGCCCCAGAGTGCTGACCAGATACGTCTCCCTGACTCCCAAACAGGGAAGTATCATTGAGTGCCTGGTTCTTGATATCCAAGACTGCTAACTTAATAGTTGGAACTGGCCCCAAATGTCATGGAAGGCATGTAAAGCTTCGTATACTTTCTGGCCTCCTGGGAACAGTTTTGTACTTTCAGATTTTTTCCAAAGGGATAACATAAATTAAGTTCTTGGAGACCAAAACAGAAATACAGACAAAAAGAATGGAGGTGACAACATCTTTTGATTATTGAGGAGCTGGGCTTGTCCCCAGGTTTCCAGAATAAATGGGGTCAGGAATTCCCCTTTTCCTTGGAGTCAGCACTTTGGAGCATTCTGCTGCTCCAATCCCTCCCTTTCCCTGTCTCCCCGCAAAGTGCCTCAAGGTGCCCCAAAGTGCAAGTCACTTTGCAAACCACCAGGCTAATGCCCTTTTGCCTTCCAAATGCCATTTACCTCCCCAGGCCTCATAGCTGGGTCAGCACCTTGACCCAGATCTGCTGTAAAACAGTAAATGTTGAATAGTATTTATGGCTCTGGAAGTACCCTGAGGAGGAAATTCTCTAACTGACTTTCTCTGTATTGTAGGGATTCTCCTTAACAGCTCTGGGGCCAGAGGGACTTTTCAGCCAGAGTCCCGGGGCCTGATAATTCACCCTGAAGGATAATTGGAGTTTCTGCCCCATGGCCTATGCAGAGTTTTATTGTCTAATTCTTGTCCTCTAGTTAGGACTCCACATTTGGAAGTTGCAAAGCTCACAGAGCCCTGTCTTCCCAGGTCCCACCAACCTGTGTCTGATTCACCCTGGAACTCAGCAGGCAGAAAATTCAGTGTGTTGTTCATAGGCTTGCTGTGGGTTTCTGGAGTAGCTTGAAACCTCTGAGGAAGGGTCTTTGGATCTGGCCTGTGTTCCATACAGAGAAGACCTGAGTGAGCCCTTGCAGCAAGGGCGGGGAGGCTTTCACAAGCAGTCGTCACAACAGAAGGAGGACCTCTGTGGTGACCGAGTGCACTGAACACTTTCTCCCTTGTAATTGCCTAAACTAAGTGGTTTATTTTTATTTTTTTATTTGAGAGAGAGAGAGAGAGCGCACGTGAGCAGGGGAGAGGGGCAGAGGGAAAGGGAGAAAGAATCCCAAGCAGGCTCCATGCCATCATGGAGTCTGATGCAGGGCTCAATCCCACGACCCTGGGATTATGATCTGAACCAAAATCAAGAGTTAGTCTCTCATCTGACTGAGCCACCCAGATGCCCCCTAAGTGGCTTCTTTTATAACCAAAATTTCCAGACCCCATCGCCATCTCTCCTCAGATTCTTCAGGAACCCACCGGGATACTGAAGGAGGATACTGCGAATTGGTCAGTCTTCCTGACCTGCCTGCTGACTAAATTCCAGAATGTTCAGAGAAAGTTCAGAAACCCCCAAAATAAATTTTGAATTTCATTAATTTGATTTCCTATTTTAGCTCTAAAGACTAAGCACCTTATGATATCAAGTTTCCTAATCAGAATATTTTCATAAAATCGTAGCAGTTGGATTGCCAACTTTTCAGTGATTTTGTCCAGCCGCTGATCCACATGTGCCCTTCAGTTTGCATCGGCCTTCCTCTCCTTTTAGCACCTTTCCCGACTCCTGTGAGCTTAAGGGAGCCGCCAGAACTTTCCTGGCCCGGGCTCTTCCTAAAGCTGCTGGGCCCTCTTGAACTGTTGACTGTTAGGTCCAGTTTGGGAGTGGGACTGGATATGTAGCACACACTGGCTGTGTTCCCACTGAAAGGGGAACTTTGCTCAGACCACAAAATGTGTGGTAAAATGACATCCACCGCCACAAATGCACAGGGACAGACGGAAGAAGCACCGTAAGAAAATGTGTATTGCTAGAGTTGCCACTAGGGCAAAGATCTGTATGGATGAAAAGTGACCATTTGGAAAGCGCTAGTGTGGCCAAAATGTCAGAGGTCAGATGTCAGCATCAGACTTAGAGGTGAACAACAGTTGCCTTTTTTTCTACCCCTTGCAGGTAAGCTTTTCTCCTCTGTTTGCTTGGTTGCTTTTCTCCTCGTTTATACATTCTCCTGTGACGTTCCTTTCTGGATAATTTTCCTGTGCAAAAAGGTGCCTATGAATTTTGGACACATTTGTGGATAATTGCCCCTTCAAATTGGACTTTCTTCACAATTTCATTCTTTATTGTGTATTTGGAGGGTACAAATGCTTCCAGAGAGCAAATTATCCCCAGAGGCACAGCAGGAGCTGAAGCCTAGCAGAAGGTCGGCATCCGAGCATGTGAAGGGGCCTCTCTCTGCCCCCAGGAGTGAGATGTGTGGCACTATCTCTGACGTCCTCCTTCTGCCTCTGTCTTTGCTTAATTTCCTTGTTTCATTCTCTACTATTCTCCCAAAGCTAGTTTTTCTTCCATGTTCTCCCTAACCAGTAACACTCAGCCGCTACAACAAACAAAGACAAATTGAACGCAAAGAACCCCGAACACACAGGGACCACTCTGGGCTCCTTAAACATATAACTTCATTTTTTAAGCATTATTTTGACTACGTGCTATCTTTTCTCTGGCTCTTATAACTTTTCTCAGCTCTTTGTTAGTAATAATGTTAATAATGTAATAATCCTATGACACGGATTATGGATTTAATTTTATAAAAATACCTCGACAATTTTTTGTCCCCAAATGCCCTTCACCAGTGTATGCAGGAAGAATGGTGGTATCTGTGATTTGCCCAGTTCCTGGCCTCAGGAAGGCCTCAGGGCCACTTTGCATCTGTCTCTGATTCTCCAGTCTTCGAGTTGCAAAGACAGAAGAAAGACAGAAGCCAGCAAGTGTCATCTCAGAAGCCATTGCCCAACTCAGTCCAATAATTTCCTCATGACTGTGTCAGCATTAGGGACTTTCCTTGCCTGCAATGAAAGTGCCTAAGAGCCATGACTCAGAGGCTCCCTCAAAGCCCACTCATTCAAAATTAAAACTCCCTCTCTTTCTCTTCCATCCTACCGAGCCATCTCATATTTCACCATCAAATTCACTTTTTAGAGCCAAGAAATCATTTACAAAGGGAGCTTGTTAAACGTTCTTTGTTTCCTGGAATGATACCGAGGCATTGCGATGTCATAGAAAAACTTTAAATTGCAACAGGATCCCAATCCCAGCTCTACCCCTTGCTAACTGTGTGAACATTAGCGAGTACTCAACCTCTCAGAGTTATCCAGAAGACCAGGAGGCAACACAGGTGAAAGAAAGCCTCCGACACGAAGCTGCCCTGAGCCTGGCACAGTCAATGCAGTGTCATGCCTAATGCAACTCTGCCTGTTGCCAAGGGAAGAAAAGCCTGAGAACTTTTTGGCATGCCGGATGTGGGATAATTGATAACAAATAGATAAGGAGGTGTGTTTTGATATGTATGGAAAAATGGAAAACCAAGGTAATGGCCCAGGAAGGTGCCCTAGGAAGCTGCCAGTGGCCCCGGGGGCAGTGGGCATCCGTAGCCTAATGAGGAGAGGGCACGGAACAAGAGCAAACCACGGGCTTTCCTCCTCCCCTGGCCTGTCCTGCTGTCCAGTGTCTTCTCCAAGGGAGGCCTGGCCTCATTACCCTCCTGTCTATGCTCTGGTATAGACGTTACAGAGGAGCTGATGGTGGTCCCAGTACAAGTTGTCATCTCTCACCTGCACAAAGGACACAGTCTCCTGAATGGCTCCCTGCCCCCACTCTTGCTGTTCTCAGTTCATTCTCTACACAGTGGCCAGAGTGACCTTTCCAAAAGGCATATCTGACCATATTACTCTTCTGTTTATCACCATCACATCAGAATCAAGTTCAACTCCAGGCACATCACAATGTGGATCTTGTCATCTGGGATATTCTCTCCATTCCACTCCCCTCAGTAAAGTCCATTCCAGCCTCGTGAACCAACACACCTGGCTTTCTGTTGCCTATTTACTCTGAGCTCCAGCTCATCACCTGGCCATCTTTTACCCAATCTCAGGTTTCTTTATGACATCATTTCTTCCAGAAAAAGCCTTCTCTGCCCCCTGGAGCTCTTGGCTGGCTACTGCCCCACCTGGCCCTGCTGCCCCATGGGCTTTCTGTCCCAGCACCTACCCCATGGGCCAGCCATAGCTCCTGTCTAACCCCACCCACCAGACTGGTCACCACTAACGGCAGGAGGAAGCCTCACTTGTCTACCACTGTATCCTCAGGCCCTAGCATGGCTTGTGGCACATAAACATGCTCAAATAAATGGCCACTGAATGAGCTAATGAAGGTATTATTCACCTCCCTCATTTTATGTCTCACAATAAATATTTTCTAAGGAAAAGAATCCCGATGGTCTTTTGTAACAAAATGACGTTTGCACATTTTTCCTCACCAACTTTCCACTTCTTAAATTCAATCTAGGCTCTGGGGACAGGCATACAGAATCAGTGGCATGGGGGTAGAGGGGTATTGACAGAAAGAACCCAAATAGTGCTCTGTTCTAAACACTGTAGAAAGGGACACTGTATCTCTGAGGGCTGACAGTTGTTTTTCTCACTTTGTGCCAAGTTCCCCGTAGGGATTTGTGTCTGCCAGGAAAACGGACTTTAATCCTCTCAGAGAATTTATAAGAGAACAAAGTTATCGTTAAGGTAAAACTCAAAATACAATGAAACCAACATCCTTTAAAGAATCGGCAATGCCCCCACGTACTCTGTAGACCATCATGTGTTCTGTACTAAACATGAAAAGACGGGAAATTGTTTTTTTTTTTAATGATAAAAAAATTCTTGTTTTTATAATGTACAATAAAGGTATGTACACTGGATCCTTTTAAATTCTTCCAGCTTAATTAATCTTTAAATCCCTGGAGCAAAGAGGCTGTGCTCCCCGCTTTCCCTCCACTTAATTCTTCTGTCTATCCCCCACCCCCACCCCTGTCCTGTCCTCCCTCCCTTCCCCTCTCTTTTTCCTTCTAGTTCTCTTCAAATCTCCTTCCCCTTTTCCTTGAAACCTCTCTTCGAAACACCAGAGAAACAAAAAGTTTACTTTCCTGACCCTGGCTCTTCTCAAGGACGCTTCCAACTTTTGAGATGCTTTGGTTCCCACTCACTGCTCCAGCTTCTACTAGTTCCCTTGTCAAGGGCATCAGCCTACACTGCCACTAAGTCATCTATCCGATAGGAAGAAGTTTTGCTTTAAATACTCTGAAACCTTGTACCGTTTTCTCCATGGGTCAGTTAATGATATAAAGAGGTCAATAGGTTCAACAGAGATAAACATAAGCTATTAGCTAAACTCCACATTCATTAATGAATTAATATATTTATGCCTTCCCATCTAGTCTTTAATTTCATTTATTTTTGAGAGAGACAGAGAGCTTGAGTGGGGAGGGATAGAGAGAGGGAGACAGAATCAGAAGCAGGCCTGGCACTGTTAGAGCAAAGCCCGATGTGGGACTGGAACTCACCAACTGTGAGATCATGACCCGAGCCGAAGTCAAATGCTCAACTGACTGAGCCACCCAGGCTCCCCTACCTTCTCATCTATTCTTAACAGAGCTCATGTACTAGGTTTTCTGCAAGGACTCCATCTTCGGGCATTCTTGGTCAGTAGAAGGGTTGACACCTGCACATAACTAACTCCAATACAAAGAAGGCAGTGGTCAGTGCCCCCCAGAAAATCACAGATATGGTGCTGGAGGTTCTGACATAAATTTGATAAGGTGCAATGGCAAAGCTGAGCAATCCAGACAAATGTTTGTCTTTCTCTCTTTGGCTGCTATGTTAAGGAGAGCCCACTGGGTAACTGTACAAGCTCTCGTTAGGCTTTTATCTTCCAGGCTTAGCCTTGGAGGACGAGTGTGCCTCCCAAGTCTGGTGTGTAAGACAAACTTGAAAAATGGGAGTCTCTGAGTCTGGAATACACATGAGATACCAAAAAGGCCCAAGGTGATCCTGACACAGAGCAATGAGAACATTGCAAAAATATGTTATTTTTCTTCCAGAACAGGTGTTATTTATGTTGTCTTGTACCCTGATAACCCCAGGTGGGTAGGAAGGCAGAATGCTAACAGATGCTGGGCTTAATTTTGATTCATTTGGAACATTCTGGAGCCCCAACCTCCCTATCTTTTAACCAATGCACTGGAAACAAATCCATGTCTTTAAAGCATTAGTAAGTTGAAACTCATAAATAGATTCTCATCTCAAGAGTTTATGTGGGTGAGGTGGATGATAGAAATTTCTAGAGGTTTTGTTCATTTTATGTTTCCCACAAATTACTTCTGCATTATTAATATAGTATTAAAAGAAAGATCTGGGTGGCTTGCCTGAAATTGTACCTCTCCTTCCCTTAATACATATTGATCTCAGGCATGGGTCAGAGACAGGAAAATGTTTCAAATGACCTATGTCAGCTATTATTTTGCTGGCCACCCATTAGAACAATCTGGGAAATTTTTGAAAAACAAACCAAAACAAAACAAAAGACTACTACACATGACTGGCTTACCTCTAAAATCTAGGTTTTAGTTATTTTAGGGATACTTTTTAATTTCCTCAGAATCAGGTGATTTTGGCTGAATGTGCAGCTAAACCACTGAATCAGGTCCCAAAGAGGTAATAAACAGATTATACACATATGCTCTCAAACACACACACACACTCTCTCTCTTTCTACCTCCACGTAAAACCACTGACACCTACATTCTCAAATTTAACTTCCTCTCCCCCAATATATTGCCTCTCCCCTGAATGGGAAAAAGATACATTTTACATAATAAAATGACCCAGTTGCAGGGTGCCTAGGTGGCTCAGTTGGTTAAGCGTCTGACTTCAGCTCAGGTCATGATTTCATGGTTTGTGAGTTTAAGCCCCATGTGGGCTCTCTGCTGTCAGCGCAGAGCCCACTTCGGGTCCTCTGTCTCCCTCTCTCTCTGCCTCTTGCTCTCTCAAAAAATAAACATTAAATGTCCCAGTATATAAAAAATAAGAAAGATGCTCTATGGCCAAAAGCAAGGGAATGCTTGAGTGAGATGTAGCAAATCTCTTCAATGCAACAATATCCAGCAATTTAAAATTACCGTTATGAAGAATTTACAGCAATGTAGAAACAATTTATGCTCTAACGGGAAAAAAATTATCATTAAGTAATCCACACTGTATGGACACAACAGTGGAGATCAAACTAAAACTATATGCAGACATGCAAAAAAAGAATGAAAAGAAATATCCCCCAAAATGTCAATAGAGACTAGCTCAGTAGTGGTTTTTACTTCCTTCTACTTTTCTATACTTTCCCAACATCTTTTAAACTGCCATGTATATGGTAGGAAAAAAGTTTACACTAGAACAAAATTAACATACTTTTCAAAAGTCATTCTTCCGACTATGAAGTGATAAGCAAGGTCTAATTCTCAGTAATGAATTAACAAAGCAAAGATGAAAATGCTCACCCAAAGGTTTCTGTGTTTCAGCTGGCTTTGCTTCGGTCTTCTCTATTCCTCCCACCTTCCTCCTCCAAGTAATCCAGCTTTTTCAGAAGAAAAGTGAAAGAGCAAATTTAGTTTATAAACAGTTTCAGCTCACAGCAAGAAGATAAGGAACTTTGGTCAGCTGGTGTTTCTGTGCTTATAGGACTTGGTGTGGGTGTTGGTCTGGCTTCCTTCTCAGGAAGAAGGGGGAGATATTTCAGCTAGGGACTACCTCTAAAAGGAAGAAACCTTTTAGGGATTAGCCCTGTCTCTCTAACACTGTTTTTATCAGCATCTTTCCCAACAGATCTGGGGAATGTGATGAGTTAGAGTCACCCGTATTAGGCAGCTATTGGTTCTCCTAAATGGTTTTTGTTCCCATGACAACACTAACATCAATGTCACCTCATATGCCTTATAGGTATAGCACTTTAGAGTTGTTTAGAGCATTTCCCGTTACCCACTTGCTTTTCCGATTTATTTGCACATGGGTGGAGGCCTTCCCCATTCTACTGCAAATACTGTGTTGGAGGTCACCAGTGACACTCATGTAAAAGGTCCTTGCTCAGTCCTCATCTTCCTTCCCCAATTTGTTGCACAGTTAACCAAAGCCACTTTCTTGCAACTTTCTCCTTTTTGTTTCTCTGACTCTCCTTGTTCTTTTTCTACCCCTTCAGTTGCTTCTTCATTGCCTTCCTTTCTGATTCCTTTTCTTCTCCTTTTCTAAATGTGAGCTTGCCCCAAAAGTCTGTCTTCTGACCTCTTCCTACCATATTCTCTTGCTTTTATGTATGTTGTCCACATCCATGGCCACATTTAATATGGCTTCTCCCAAGCATATACTCCCCCAACTACACCATCTAATAAATGGCACCACAATGGTTCAACCAGTTATTACGTCTGTAAACCTAGAAGTCATTCTTAACTCCTCTCTTTCTCCCACAACCATATCCAAGCCAAACAATTCTATTTGTTCTAGCAGCAAAATGTGTCCTCAATCCAACCATTTCTCACTTTCCCAGCCCCCATTAAAATTCTCATAGTTTTTTGTATAGAATGTTGCAGTAACATTAGACAAGAAATAACAGACACCCAAATTGGAAAGAAATAAGTAAAACTATGTCTGTTTGCAGATAATATAAAATTATATGTAAAAAACCCTAAAGATGCTACATACAAAATAAAATCTGTTAGAATAAACAAATTCAGCAAAGTTGCAGGATACAAAGTTAACACACAAAAATCAGCTTGCATTTCTATATGTTAAAAATGAATAACCCAAAAGGAAATTAAAGAACAATTCCAATTACAGTAACATTGAAAAGAATAAATAGGGGTGCCTGGGTGGCTCAGTTGGTTAAGAGTCTGACTTAAGCATCCTTGGCTCATGGGTTCGAACCCCACATCAGGCTCTGCACTGGAAGTGTATAAACTTTAAAAAAATAAACTTTTTTTAAAAAAGAATAAATAAATAAGGTATTTAGGTATTAATTAAGGAGACTTATACACTGAACACTACAAAACAGTGCTGAAAGAAATTAAAGAAGACATAAATAAATGGAAAGACATCCCATGTTCATCGGTTAAAAGACTTAATATTATTAAGACATCAATAATATCCAAATCAATCTACAGATTCAATACAATCCCTAATAAAATCCCAATGATATTTTTCTCAGATGTAGAAAAATCTATTCTAAAATTCATATGGAATCTAAAGGACTCCCAAATAACCAAAACAATCTTGAAAAAGAACAAAGTTGGAGGACCGATACTTCCTGATGTCAAAACTGACTACAGCACTACAGTAGTGAAAAACAGTATAGTCTTGGCATAAAGATAGGTAATAGCCTAATGAAGTAGAATAGAGATCTCAGAAACAAACTCACATATAGGGTCTAGTAACTTTTAATAAGGGTGCCAAGACCATTTATAGGAAAAGACAGTGTTTTCAACAAGTAGTTCTGAGAAAATTGGATATTCACGTGTGAAAGAATGAAGTTGGACCCTTACCTAACACCATATACAAAAAATTAACTCAAAATAGTTCAAAGATCTAAGCAAAGGAGCTAAAACTATAAAACTCTTAGAAGAAAACATAGAGGAAAGCTTCATGGATTTTGCAATGATTTCTTGAATATAATACAGATTTTAAAAGAAAAAATAGACAAATTCGACTTTATCAAAATTAAAAACTTTTGTGCATCAAAGGACACATCAAAGGGTAATAAGTCAATCCACAAAATGGGAGAAAATATTTGCAAATCACATATCTGATAAAGGATTAATATCCAGAATAAAAATAGAACTATAACTCAACAGCAACAAAAACTAACAACCCAATTTAAAAATGGGCAAAGGACTTGAATATAAAGAATATAGAGGGGCGCCTGGGTGGCTCATTCAGTTAAGCCTCCGACTTCAGCTCAGGTCAGGATCTCACGGTCCATGAGTTCGAGCCCCATGTCGGGCTCTGGGCTGATGGCTCAGAGCCTGGAGCCTGTTTCGGATTCTGTGTCTCCCTCTCTCTCTGCCCCTCCCCCGTTCATGCTCTGTCTCTCTCTGTCTCAAAAATAAATAAACGTTAAAAAAAATTAAAAAAAAAGAATATAGAAATAGAAAATATACAAATGGCCAACGAGCACATGAAAAGATACTCAACATTACTAACCATTATAGAAATGCAACTCAAAACCACAATGAGGTGCTACTTCACACCCATTAAGATGACTGTTACCCAAAAAAGAAAAAATAACAAGTGTGAAAAGGAAGTGAAGAAAACAGACTCTAGTGCATTGTTGGTAGGATGTGTGTGGTTTCTCCCAAAAAATTAAAAATAGAATTACCCTCCATATGATATGGCAATTCTACTTCTGAGTATATGCCCCAAAGGATTGAAAGCAGCTATTGCACAACGAGGTACATTTTAAGAGCCATTTGTACACTCATGTTCATAGTAGTATTATTCACAATAACCAAAAGGTGGAAGCAACTAAAGTATCCATTGATGGATGAATGGATATGCAAAATATAATATGTACATACAATGAAATATTATTCAGCCTAAAAAAGGGGAGGGGGGAGTTCTGACACATGCTACAACATGGATGAACCTTGAGGATACTATGTTAAGTGAACTAAGCTAGTCACAAAAAGACAAATACTGTGTGATTGCACTTTTATGAGGTATCTAAAGTAATCAAATTCAGGAGCCTGGCCCAGCAAGTTGGCACCAGCTACATATTTGTGCCCCTTCTCCAAGCTGCTGGCTCTAGCCAAGTCTCCCAAGCAGCTCTGCAGTGCAATCAAAGTTGTACATTTGGGAGCCACCACATAACAGACCTGACTGGCTGCAAGTTGGACTGACCTTGGGCACCTCCATCTTCTTGTGAATCTATCTCATCAAACAACATAATGAAGGTGTTTTAGAGTATCAGAGAAGAAATGGGCTGGAATAAACTTCTGAAATACTAACACAGTATGCTCTATATAGTGATTATACCAGTTTCTTTGGATTCACCAATCTGTTGAGTTGTAAATATGAGAGAAAAAGTTATATGTGAGTGTATGTCAAATCAGCATTTGTGTTTTGCGTCATTAAATGAAAAAACAAAAATACTTCCGTATTCTTAAATAAAATAAAATAAGTCAAATTCATAAAGACAGAAAGTACAAGGGTGGTTGCCAGAGGCTGAAGGAAGGGGGAAATGAGGAGTTATTGTTTAATGCATATAGATTTTTGGTCTTATAAGATGAGAAAAGTTTTGGAGGTGGATAGTGATTGCATAACAGTGTGAATGTACTTGATGTCACTGAACTGTAACTTAAAAATGGTCAATTTTATGTTACATAGATTTTACCACAATTTTTAAAAATAAGTAATTTTTAAAATAAATTAGAAAAAGTCCAAAAAAAAAAAAAAAAGAATGCTGTATAACATCCTACCTAGTTGTCTTCCTGTTTCCACCCTTGTTATTCTACCCTTGTTTTTCAAGAGTAAATCAAATCACATCGTCTCCTGCCCAGAACTCTGCAATGGTTTCCCAATATTCTCAGAATAAACATCCTTATAGTCAAAAACAAAGCAAAACAAAACAAAACAAACAAAAAAGTCCTTATAGTCCACAACGGTCTGACCTATCAGTCCGTCTTATGTATCTGTGCAACTTCATCTCTATCCCTGAGGACTTTCCTACTGCTGTTCCAGGCACCTGCCATAATGTCCCTGTCCCCTTACTTCCTCACTTCATTTGGGTCTCTGCTTAAATGCCACCATGACTTTCTTGACCTCCCTTTCTAAAAGGCCCCTCCCACACACACACACTCTACCCCCTTAACCTGCTTTATTTTGCTTTACAGTGTTCATCACCATCACTATTTCTTATAACATCATATATTTGTTTGTGAATCATTGGACTCCTGTAGTATGTTGTGTAGACATCTCTAACTCATTGGGGTTCTGGTCACCACAGACATCGGCAGCTGCCGGTGTTCTTGTCCCACCCTTGGCTCCCTCACATGTTATCAGGAGCCCCACGCTTAGGCCTGTGGATATTCCAGCTTTCTTGTCCATTCCCTGCCCCTGAGAGCGGCTGCCCTTGACCACCGCTAGGCAGAACAGCTCCACAAATTGTATGCTCTTACACATCTGAGGAGGCGGCCACAAAGGAGTCCCCGGGGACATCTGGGTGCTGAATTCTCAAGTATCCTAAACACACTATAGACAGTGAAGTTGGAGGAGGTTAGTTCCACAGCCTCCCTGTCGCTTGGGACAGGAAGTACTGGAGGAGGACCAGAGAGGGATCCTCCAAAGCATGGTGCCAAGGCCAGTGGTTCCTCATGCCCACATCCGTGAGCAGTCTGCCTTCATGGACCCATTTCAGCCTCCCTTTCAGGTCACGTTTCCTGTTGGTGGCTCTCTTTCTCCTTTCCCAGGCTCCGGTCAAACGGAACTGTTTGTTCATCTCCCAAAATAAAAGGCACTATTTTAGGGCCTAACAGTAGCACAAAACGGTAAGTTGTGTTGGATAGAAAACATCAGTTGCTTCTTTGAAGATAAACAAGGAAGGCTTTGTTTGTTTTGCCTGTTTAGAATTTGTTCACTGGACCTGGAACAGACCTTAAAAATCATCGTGATTCTTCCGAAGAAGTGCAGGCTCAGACGTGCAAAGGGTCTCAGTCCTGGCAGGCGGCTACGTGGCTGGTGCCACACCAGGCCTAGAACCTGGGACAGGGGTCTGAAAAGCTGCTAACAGTCCCCAGGGCCTGTGCACCTGACCCCACTCCACTAGGGTCCTCTGCCAGCCCAAATACCACAGGAAAGACATGCTGGGTCTGGACAGGTCTAGGTCTCCTACAACCCTGGAAACCACTGATTCTGCCCCTGCCCCAGCCCTTCCCAGCCTTGACTCTGGCCGGGTGATAGGAGTCAGAACCACAAATCCTTCCTTATCCCATCTGTAGTTTCCACAAGTGACAAAAGTCTTGAAACTTGGAGAAAAATAAAAAAGTATGTCTTCCTCAAAAGTTCTGGGCTGCTGCCGCTATGAAGATGAAGAGGAAAGGGGCTCCTGGAACTACTGTACAAATGTCCCACAGCTCTCCCACAATGACTGTGGCCAGGACAGTGTGGTGACGTGACCTTCACACCACAGAACCGGGGGTACGGCGGGTGGTTAGCTGTACTGGCTCTTCATGGGGCTGTGGAGAAGGGGCTGGAGCCGAAGCTGCTGCTCAGAGAACGAGGTTCTTGCTGGGCCTGGAACTCTGTTTCTAATATTGGATTGACCCAAGTGGAAATTAACAGTGGACAAATATCACAACATTACTATTCTCACCTTCAGAAAAAAAAAAAAAAAAACGCTTGAGAAACAAAGTCTACAGGCAATCATTATAGGTGTTCCTTCTCCTCCCCGAAAAGTTCAGCAAACTGGCTAATGTCCAACTCATTAAAATAAAAGCAGTGGAAAAAATTTCACCCTGCACACCCAGAACTAAGTCTTGCCTATCAGGTTTTCAAGGAGCAGAATAAGACTCCTTTTGATGGTTAGAAAGATGAGTGAGGAGGGAAAATTCCCCTTTTTCCCCTCTACCTCTGAATCTGTAAACCTCAGGGAGGGAGAGGAGAAATCTCTTAAGACTTTCTTTTATTTTTAGAACAGTCTGGAATTTCTAAGCATTCCAGAGGCAGGCAGTCATTCACTGAGAAGGATCCACTAAAAAGTCTCTTTTTTTGGTACAATTTGGCCTGATAACACAAAGAGATGAAATCTTACTATAATCCAACTTTCCAGGATGGCAAATGAAGGCATTTGTTTAGTGTAGAAACAGAAAAGATCCATGACTTTAAACAAAAATATAACCCTAAAAGAGCAGAGAAATAAATCAACACATTTTTCTAATTTGTTTTTCCTGACAACCTCGAGAAAAAAACAGGAATAATGTCAGCCTGTTTTATGTGTAGCATGTTTCAGGCCACAGAGATCTTCTCTGGAACTCATAGATTTTCTTTTTAAGTTTATTGATTTATTTTGAAGGTGGGGGGGAGCGTGAGTGGGGGAGGGTGAGAGAGAGGGAGAGAGAGAGAAGCCCAAGTAGGCTCCATGCTGTCAGCGCAGAGCCCCACATGAGGCTCAATCCCACGAACCATGAGAGGGTGAGGCATGACCCGAGCCAAAATCAAGACTCAAATGCTCAACTGACTGAGCCACCCAGGTGGCCCAAGGACTTCTCTAAAACTCTTAAAGGCCTGCAGAATTCCTGGAAAGATGAGAATCAGCTCTGATTTTGAAGGAGATCTCAGTTGGTCCTGGATAACAAAGTGAATTAAGGAAAATCAGGGCCAATTTCTTGCTGATTTTATTGACACACCAGTCACAGAAGTTTTACTCAGACTTTTAGAGACATTGATTTGAATCTAGCAGGTATATTCTTGTAAACACAAACCTGGGATTCTTAAAAAGTCAGAACTAGTGTTAAGGGCATCAGGGAAAGTGTTTATTTTCATAATGCAAGATTAAACACCAAGGAAGAAGTCAGTATGAATCATGTTTCTATTTAGGTCATTAACAAAGGGAAGGAGTGGAAACAAAACTTGAAACCTTGAATTTAGAAAGCAGCAAAGTTTATGCATGGGAGGGCTCATTCTGTGATAAGACAAACAGATAAAAGAATTACCCAGTGTAGTGGGCTGAATGGTAGCATCAAATGTATGTCCACGTCCTAATCCCAGAGTCTGTGAATTTTTTAAGATGTTATGAATTTATTCTGAATCAGAGTAAATTGTATTCACTGTGGCTCAATTCCTTACAAATCATAATCCTTGATAAACACAGTTAAGCAGTTTTAATGTTTATTCCTTACTTATAGTGGATACACAGCAGTTTATACACAAGGCAAAGCCAGCCTGGTTTACTGGGAGTAGAAGTGTGGTGAGGGGATCCTGCCACAGCCAGCTAGCAAGAGGTAAATCCACCTACACCCTCTAGGACCTCCTTCCTGCTGAGCCATCACTTGATGGTAAGGGGAGAATTTATAAACATGAAGTTTAACATGGCAGATGATGGAAAAGGACTCTTGAGAAAAATAGCAAATGAGCTACCAGAAAACCCTAAGGAATGTCCTGTTCTCAGCTTTCCCTGGGTCAAGTCTGAGTTTGAAGCTGGAGCTTTAAGAATTAACGTAGGGGGTAAGGGGCAGGGGACCCTCCTGATCTCCCAGCTCATGGCCAGGCTCTGTGCCAGAGCACCTGGGGCTCCCCGAGAGACCCTGTGAGCAATTTCCACCTAGTTCCAGGCAGAGCGGCAGAAGTGGTGGTGTTACCCTGATTTCCCTCTGCGCTTGGTCAGCCCAGGCACTGCTTGTGCCCAGGCATTTAAACAGCAATCACAATGGCAACAGGCTGAAGGCCTGTGCCTCCTCCTTTCACATCTGTACACAGAAGGATGACCCATCTTGAGCAGAAAACCTCAGAGACATTTGGGAAATAGAGATGGGGAGGCTGGGGACAAGGACAAGACAGGGGGAGATAGTTGGAAATGGACTGTCACCCCAGATGAAGACCTCCGAGCAAGACCATTCATCTGGTTCCTTTACCAGTGAGGCAGGATCTGAGGCCCACCTGGCAGCCTGGGGCTTGGGCTTGCTTACCCTCAGTTCTACTCCTCACCACCACCCCACCTTCTCCTCTGCTCTCTCTGGGGTGGGGTGGCAGGTTCATCCCTAAAGGATGCATATCTCAGACCCCCAGGTCAGCCCAGCTTCTGGCTGGATTTGGAGTGTGGAAGAAGGCAGTGAGGAGCCAGGGTATTTCTTCTCATTCTCCCTTCCTTCTGATGGCAGCTATGTCTCCTCTGTGGCTCCAGTTCCTGCCTTCTTGGCCCACCATGGCCCCAGATCCTGCAAGGAGACCCCTGGGCTTGGGGAAGGCCATGTCCTCCCTTTGTCCCTGCAGCCACCATGGTAATCACCTCCCATTGTGGGTCATCTCTGTGTTACCTCATGCCTCTCTCAGTCAGCTCCTCCATCACAGCATAAACCTTCCCTGTTGTAAATACTCAGAGTGGGCTCTGTGTTCCCGATTGGACTCTGGCAACTACACCACCCCAGCCCATGTGAGCTGATGGATGGGCTTCTCTGATGAGCTCTTTACTCTATGAGGGGCATGTGTTGATCACACTCAGATGCTCCCACAATCAGTCACTAGGCATCCTCCGTGGGCCCAGCCCATGCAGGCACTGCCACACACACACATGTATCATGTACATTGCAATGACCCTTTGAGATATTGTCAGATGACACATAGCCTAAATAATGAGGTGGGCACATTTCAGAGATGCTGAGTAATTATGCATCCTCCGACCATTAGCAATGTCTGGGATACAAACCATAGATCCCTTTGACATGATAAACCCATCTATCCATATTAAGTGATTTCTACTTACCAACAGAAATGATGGACTCTTCTTAGTATTACTGAGCTTTTCCACGGCACTCCCATTTATTTGGCACTGTAGTTTTCTTAGTTTCTCAGGCTTCTCTCCATTTCAACAGCCCTGAAAATGGGGGCAGAATGTTCTTCTTCAATTGGGCATGCTCAGTAGAATGAGCACAAGCTGATGGCCCAAGAAAACAGTAACACAAAATGCATCATGCATCCAAGTATCTAAAGAGTACTTTACAATTGCTTTAATAGCTGGAGACCTCAGAATTCCACATAGCCCAGGACATCTGAGTCATTAGGGAGGTCACACGCACCAAGCCACTGAGGAACTGTCCAAAAGAACCAATTCACTTTGCGTTTCACAGATGAGCCATGAGACTCCTGTTGATGACTTCCCAGGGCCCAATTAGCACTACTTTCTGCTCCAGTGGGGAGGGAAAGATGCCCCAGGAGGAAAGGAGCTTTGGCTGGCAGTCTAACCTGGGCTCTGTCCTGGTGGAGTAGAGAGAGGTGGGTTTGGCAAAGGAGTAGATGCTGTAGAAAAACAAACAGATGGGAAACATGCAGTGAAGAAGGCATTCTGACATCTGAATTTTCCACACTCCAGGAATGTCAGTGTTTATAAATTCCTTCCCCTGGCGTACATAAAAAGACTCTTCTGTTTTGAACATGTTAGGTAATTAGGAGCCTGGAAGGATGAAACCCCAGGAAACCTAGTAGGATACATTAAGGAACCAGCTTGCTGTATGGCTGTTGTTTTTCCTCTCTGTATAGAAGAGTAGAAAAGAATAAATGAATTTCTCCTATGGGCCAGAATTAGAAAAATCTCACATGTCTTTGTAGCACCACTGTCTATACGGCCACTGACACATAGTAGATACTTAGTAAATATATGTGTGTGGATGAAGAAAGAAATGAAATAATCTTGCCAACTTCAAAAAATACATCTTCATTTATTCTTTTTTTTTTTAAATCCATTTGTCCAACAAACATTAAGCAGAGTTGGGAATGCAAGCTAGTGCAGCCACTCTGGAAAACAGTATGGAGGTTCCTCAAAAAACTAAAATAGAACTACTCTACGACCCAGCAATTGCACTACTAGGCATTTATCCAGAGGCTACAGGTGTGCTGTTTCGAAGAGACACATGCACCCCCATGTTTATAGCAGCACTATCAGCAATAGCCAAAGTATGGAAAGAGACCAAATGTCCATTGAGGGATGAATGGATAAAGAAGATGTGATATATATATATATATATATATATATATATATATATATATATATATACACACACACAATGGAGTATTACTCAGCAATCAAAAAGAATGAAATCTTGTCATTTGCAACTACGTGGATGGAATTGGAGGGTATTATGCTAAGTGAAATTTGTCAGTCAGAGAAAGACAAAAATCATATGACTTCATTCATATGAGGACTTCAAGAGACAAAACAGATGAACATAAGGGAAGGGAAGCAAAAATAATATAAACACAGGGAGAGGGACAAAACATAAGAGACTTAAATATGGAAAACGAACAGTGGGTTACTGGAGGGGTTGTGGGAGGAGGGATGGGCTGAATGGGTAAGGGTCATTAAGGAATCTACTCCTGAAATCATTGTTGCACTCTATGCTAACTAATTTGGATGTAAATTTTAAAAATAAAAAATAAAATTAAAAAAATACATTGTTGCTAAAAAACAAACAAAAACATTAAGCAGAGCTGTGTCAGTCCACATAGGATGAAGATATACAATAACACCTAAGATGTGGGTCCTGCCCTCAAGAGGGTCACTGCCAGAAAACGAACATTTCTGAGTACTTGTGCCAGTGGGGGCCAGTCCTAGGGCTCAGCGAACACTACAGGTACCTCTTTTTTAAAAAATAAGTTTATTTATTTATTTTTGAAACAGAAAAAGAGAGAGCACAAGATGGAGTGTGGTTGCAGAGGGAGACACAAAATCCAAACCAGGCTCTGAGCTGTCAGCACAGAGCCCGAAGTGGGGTTTGAACTCACAAACTGTGAGATCACAACCTGAACCAAGGTCAGACACTTAACTGACTGAGCCACCCAGGTGCCCCTCTGCTATAGGTAGTTCTGTGTGAATGACAGCCATTCTGGCTTTGAAGATTAGGATAAGGTGTAGCTTCATCAGTTCCCTGCTGTGAGAACTCCCTGGTGTTCCCCCTGATGTCCTGGTGAAGTAGAGACCCTCTCATCTGGCTCCCATCAGCTGGCTCCCATCAGCTCTTCTTCCTAAGGAAGAGCACAGCAGAAATGGCCTCTCAGAGGCTGTGGGGCAGGAGCTGGCTCTGGAGAGAAGTGGCTGCCCCAGATGGAAAGCAGGGCCTTCATGGCAGAGGGAATTTTGGAGAAACACCAGGTACTCTGCAGGGAACAATAGCCAGCCTTAGCTCCACTCTGCCTCACTACTTCCAGCTGTGTGTGTGTGTGTGTGTGTGTGTGCATGTAACTTACCCTCTCTGAGCCTCTTTGCTCCCTGTGAAATGATAACAATGATGTAGCAGTCCAATGGGGATTGTTCTGCAGAATAACTAAGTTAATGCATGCAAAGCACTCAGCACAGGACTTGATAATACATCAATATACAATAGTGGCTAAGTTTGGGGAAATGATGGAAAGAGGAATGGAAAATAGTACCTATTAGCAAGAAGCTGAAAGAATAATAGCTCGGATAAGACTTTCACAAAAATTATATATTTGATAGACTATAAACATTCCAAAGAAAAAACCAGATGAATTAAATTCCTTTAGTATTGATTATCTTCTAGGCCAGTGCGATGGTCAATTTTATGTGTCACCTTGACTACGCTATGGTGGTTTGGTCAAACACCAATCTAGAGATTGCTGTAAAGTATTTTTTAGATGAGATTTACACCTAAATCAGTAGACTTTCAGTAAAGCACAGCGTTCTCTGTCATGTAGGTTGGCCTCATCCAGTCAGATGAAGGCCTTAAGAGAAAAACTAAGGTTTCCCAAAGCAGAAGAAATTGTCAAAACTGCAAAATAGAAACCCTGCCTGAATTTCTGGCCTGCTGCCCTGTGGAATTTGGACTCCAGACATCATCACTTCTTAACAGGATTTCTAGCCTAACAGTCTGTCCCATGGGGTTCATTTGCAGGAGCCAATTGCTTAAAATAAATTTGTGTACGTGCATGCGTTTGTGTATCCTATTGGTTCTGTTTCTCTGGAAAACCCTACTATAGAGGGAAATAGGACAATTTTATGAGGAATCAGTAGGATTATACACAAGGGGAAAGACTTCATTCGTAAGAGTTCTCTTTCGGGAATAAAGATTGATGGCATTTGAGGAAAGGTGAAAACTACCAAACAAAGCATGTATCTATTTGCAAGTTGTCTGTTTTGGGGCCCTTTCAGTCTCAGCTCCACAATGTATTACAGCAGGCTTTCCTGAGACCCTACAATTTCAAACAGACCTCTTAAGAAATTCCCTTCTCTGAAAAGAGGAGGCAAAGCAATGTATTCATTCACCGTTTGGCACTTAGCAGAAGCTGTCTGGCAGTTTAACGAATGGTTTATGCCCTCTCTCCAACTTGATTATAGCCTTTCCTAGGTACTCTCAGCACAGAGTCTGCCATTCTAAAGATATAAGGTTCTCGATAAACATTGCTCAGATTGAACTGAGTCAAATATGTCTTCCCATGGACCTCAGATTACTCCATTAGAATATATTAAACACCTATAAATGGCAGCATTCTAGGCAGAACCAAGGGGATAGGTGATCATGTAGAGGCTACTCTTACCGCTCTTACTTCCCCTCCCTCCATCCTGCTCCTTGTTCACTTGTACCTGGCCTCATGCCCAACATTTAGTCAACAATTACCATGGACCAATGAGACACAAAACCTGTGCTTGATGTCTGATGGGAAAGGAGAGGAGAACTCTAGCCTCTGGTTTCTTGGCCTCTAACTCCAGTGGCCACTTTCTCCACCCCACCTCCACCATCTGCCCCCTCTGGCATACCTTGACTCTGTCTTCACCGTTAAGCACACCATCTCCAAATTCTCTATTTCGACACCCTGCCCATTCTTGGCCACCACCTCTTCACCTCCTGATTCACTCATTTGAGTTTCCCCACTCCAGCTACACTTCAAAACCACGTGGCCCTCTAAATCCCCAGGACATGTGTGCATGCACTCACGCATGCATGCATACATGCACCATACACTTCCCTGGACTCAGAGCCCATGGTCCAGCACATCAGCCTCACTGCTACAAACACCCTGGGCCTCCTATCTCTCCCGCCATTTAATTAACCCGGCAAAACACCAACCCTCATTAAACCCAACTGTCTGCTTGCTACATGGCTGCATTCCAGCAGCAGAAACTGGGAGAAGAAAATCAAACAATCCTGCTGCATGTTTTTTTTTTTTTTTTTTTTTAACATTTTTTATTTATTTTTGGGACAGAGAGAGACAGAGCATGAACGGGGGAGGGGCAGAGAGAGAGGGAGACACAGAATCGGAAACAGGCTCCAGGCTCCGAGCCATCAGCCCAGAGCCTGACGCGGGGCTCGAACTCACGGACCGCGAGATCGTGACCTGGCTGAAGTCGGACGCTTAACCGACTGCGCCACCCAGGCGCCCCTCTTTTTCTTAAAAAATGTATAAGATAGTGAAAAGGCAGGCCTACGCCAGCTGACTCCATCTTGTTCTGTGTCCTTCACCTAGACCAGGCCTCCTCCCCTTGAGTAACCTCCGGCTCACCCGTTCAAACTTCCTGATCAAAACATGCCCAGCGACCTGCGTAACAGGACTCCGACCCTTCCCCAGCCAATCAGCTGAGGCCACAGCCATTACCTCACCAACTGCCCCTAGACCCCTATAAAACTTTTGTGCTTTTGAAACTCGCTCTCTCTCCCCAGTATCTCACCGCTGCGTGCACCGTGCAGGTAGGGGATTGAGTTCGAGCTAGCTCGAATAAAGGCTCTTTTGCTTTTGCATCGGACTCGGCTCCCTGGTGGTCTTTGGGGATCACGAATTCTGGGCATAACAATAGCTTTTAAATGGTCACATTTCCCTGGTAAATCAAGTCCCCTCTTCTCAAGGAGACTTTGTGGCAACTTCTCCTCCCTCCTCAAACCTACAGGAAACTTTTTTCTTCACTTTCAGCTTGCGACCTCATTTTATACTTCACTGAGAAAATACATACAATTAGATGAGAACTACCTCATCTTCCCACCACTGAATTCAGAACCTGTGTGAAAACCCACAGCTGATAGTTTGCCTTCTCAACCTGCTCTTCTCCAAAGCCAGACCCTCTCTTGTGCTCTCCAGCCAATCATCTGTCCCTACTCAAGCTCTTGCCTCCTATGGCATAAATTTCTTCCTCGCTGGATCATTCCAATCAACATATTGATTTGCCTCAATATGACCCATTTAAATAGATTCCTCAGTTCCATGCCCCTCTAGCTGTTTTTCCATTTCTTTGTTTTCCTTTAGAGCAAAGAAATTGTCTTTTTCATTCTATTCCCTCATCCTCCATTCTCTGCACAACTTCTCCTCCCAGCCAGGCTCTCGTCTTCATCAACCCACTGAATGACTCTTTGTTTTTAAGTTTATTTATTTTAAAAAGAGAGTGAGAGTGAGTGGGGGAGGGGCAGAGAGAGAGAGAGAATCCCAAGCAGGCTTCACGCTGCCAGGGTGGGGCTCGAACTCATGTATCATGAGATCATGACCTGAGTTGAAATCAAGAGTTGGACGTTTGGGGCACGTGGGTGGCTCAGTCGGTGGAAAATCCAACTTTGGCTCAGGTCATGATCTTGTGGTTCATGGGTTCGAGCCCCGCATCAGGCTCTGTGCTGACAGCTTCAGATTCTGTGTCTCCCTCTCTCTCTATTCCTCCCCCAATTGCACTCTGTCTCTCTCTCTCTCTCTCTCAAAAATAAATGAAAAGATTTTTAAAAATTAAAAAAAAAAGAGTTGGATGTTTAACTGACTGAGCCACCGAGAAGCCCCACCCACTGAATGATTCTTAATGAGACCCCCGCAACAGCTATTTTGTCAGCTCGAGGGGTCAGCTCTCTGTCCACATCTTCTCCGTCCTCAGAAGCACTGGCCATTGCCCACTATTTTCATGAAGGATGTTTTTTCCTAGGTTTCTTGACACCATGATATCTTGGTTGTCGTCCTACTTGAGTGGCCATTCCTTTTTTTTTTTTTTTTTCTTTCCTAATATGGAAAGTTTTAAATATGTCCAAAAGTCAACAGGATAATATAATGAATTCCCATGCTCTTATCACTCAGTGTCAATTCATGACCAGTCTGGTTTCATTTATCTCCTACGTACTTCCTGCTCCCAAATTATTTGCAAGGCCCAGACATATTATTTCATCTGTAAATATTTCTGTATGTTTTTCTAAATAAGGACTCTTTTTATAAAAAACATAACCACTCCATCATTGTCACACCTAAAAAAATTAACTATCCTTGATATCATCAAATATCAATGGCTCCTTCCTTTTAGCTTCCTTTACTGGCTTCCCTTCTCTACCTGACCTCTAAATGTTTGAGTCTCAGGCTGTGTCCCCTGTTCTCTTCTCTTTTTATTCCACTTCCCTCATCCAATCTCAATCCCCACAATCTCTTTTATTCCACTTCCCTAGACAATCTCATCCAACCATAGACCTTTGAATGTCATCTATATGTTTATGACTCCCCTGAGTTCCAGTTTTCTGCAGTCAATGGTTTAACTTAAATTTCTAATGAGAACATCAATTTTGGTGTGACAAAACAACATCTTTGATTCTTTCTCTATCCCACCCCTGGCCCCAAGCCTTCTCAACTTCCAGCTTTACCCATCCTAATAAGTGGCACTACCATCTATATTTTGTTCAGTCAGAAATCTGGCAGTTATCCTTGATTTCTTGATTTTACTTCTAATTCATGTAGTAGGGACTGCTCTGTGGTTCCAGTGTTTTCTGTTCTTCCATAGTAAGAGAACTTTTACCAGGCACATGTGCCCCCAGAATAAAGATGGCATTTCTCAGGTTTCCTTGTACCTAGTTGTGGCCCTATGACTTGGTTCTGGACAATTGGATGTTAATGGAAGTACCAAAGGACCACTTTTTGTCTCCCTTATCACTTTCTCTATCTTGACATCTTGAATGCAGAGGCTGCCTTGAACCATGAGGATGAGGGTCACACCCCAAGATGCCCTAATAGTGAGCTGTTAGTATGTCTATCATTCAGGGTCTAGTCTGGAAATAGAACTTAAACAGGCAAAGTTTAATATAAAGAATTACTATTTATAGGGGACTGGGTACTAAAAGGGGATAAAAGAAAACTCTAAAGGACTGATGGCTGAGAAAGAGTAGGCAAAGAAGAAACAAATTTGAAGGGGGAAAAGGCTCAAAACTTGTTGAAAAGGGTATGGCTGCAGCCCACCAGAGGTGGAGAAGTTTGCTGGGTTCCCTTAGGCCAGTTACCTTAGAGGAAATTCACAGTCAGTGGACTAAAGGTGGTGGGTGGGAAAATGGGCCAAAGCTGGACGGTGATGGCCATGGGATGCCCCATATGCATGCCATTGGAAGTCACCTCATGGGAGCAAGTGGAAGAGAAAGAGAACCATAACCAAGAAGAGAATCTCCTTCTTCCTGCCATATCCATATAGTACCATCTACTGACAAAGCTAACATCATGACAACCAGCAAAGGAAAAATGTTTACAGATTCCAGCTCCAGTGCCAAAACAACACAATGAAGAATGGATTTGGAGTTAAGAAGCAAAGCCTGTATTAGTTTGATAGGCTGCCATAACACAGACCAGGAGGCTTAAACAACATTAATTCTCTCACAACACTGAAGGCTAGAATTCCAAGATCAAGGAATTAGCAGATTGGTTTCTCCTGAGGCCTCTCTGTGGCTTGCAGACGGTCCCCTTCTTGCTGCGTGTCTTCATGCGGCCCTTTTTCTCTGCATGTGCACATGTATTCCCTGGTGTCTCCTCTTTTCTAAATGCACCAGTCTTATTGTATTAGAGCTCCACACTTATGACCCCATTTAACCATAATTACCTCTTTAGAAGTCTTGTCTCCAAATACAGTCATACAGCCTCCAAATAGAGCTTTGACATGTGAATCTGGGAAGAACACAGTTCAGTCCAAATGACTCCACCCTTTGGGCCCCCAAATTTATGTCTTTCTCTCAATCAAAATACATTATTCCCATCCTAACAGCCCCAAAAGTCTTAATGCATTTCAGCACCGACTCCAAATCCACAGTCTGTTCTAAACGGCATCTAAATCAGGCATAAGTGAGACCCAAGGTATGATCTGTTCTGAGACAAAATTCCTCTCCATTACAAACCTGTAAAACCAGGGAAGTTATGTGTTTCCAAAATACAGTGGTGGGACAGGCACAGGATGTACATTTCCATTCTAAAAGGGAGAGATTGGAGAGAAGGAAGGCTTCCTTTCTTTGGTAACAGGCACAGTGTGTGGTGCACTGGCCCTGGATTTCCTACGCAGACTTTGATTTCAGAGAAAAATAAACTTCTGTCCTATTATTTTGGATACAGCAGACCCTAATCCTAACTAAGCTGAAATACACATACAGTTCAGCAGCAAATCTTGTTGGCTGTGCATCTGAAATATAGCTCACCATCACCATTGCTCTAACCCTGGTCTGAGACACCACCATACCTTAGCCCTCTGCCATGCTGTGCTCTGGAGATGCTTGCCTAAACTGCTGTTTGTCTGTTCATTTTGCTATAACCCATTGCTATAAGGCACGACATGGGATACCTGATTTAGGGCTGAAGATTAGGATGTGCACTTGGCATCTAAGCACACCTCCCCATATCCTGGCTGGAATGAAGAATGTATTGCTCTCAGGTGGCCTGTGAGGACCAGACCAGCCCACAGCCCCACATTCTGCTTGGATATAATAGGACGAGAAACAGAGAAAACCTCATCACTCTGCTTCTGATGGGAAAGCGATGAAGCATAGGTGAGTAAAAAAAGAAAAAAAATCCAGATGAAGAGTATTTAAGCCAGAAAACCAGGTCAATCACTCAAAATCTTTGTGACTATACTAGTCAAACATCTTGGTTGCAAAGAGTGAAAACCAGCTTTAGCAAGCTGGGCAGAAAAGGAATGTGTCAGAAAGCCACTGTCCCCAGTGGGGGGACAGCTGGGGGTGTGGGCGCAGTGAATGCCTGGAAGGTTAGAGGACCAGGTTTGGAAGAAGGCAAAGAACGAAGGGAACCAGGCCACTGACCCTGCCAGTGTCATGCCTCAGGACAGCCCGGGTGGGATGCTGCTTCTGGGACCGCACTGCCCTGCACAGCCAGCACTGCCCTGGCACCCCAGCCGTGGCCTCATCACTGCTGGACACGGGCCTCCTCCACTGCCAGCACGTCCGTGGAGCCCCGGGACAAAGAGAGCCAGTACTGCCACTAGAGAAGATTCTGAGGAGCCCTTGCTTGTTTTCACACCTCACGCCAAATCTGAAGTCCTTGGAAGAGCCCACAATGGGCCACACACCGCTTTGAAGGCTGTTTAGGGCCAGGAAAAACAACCACCGGTCTTTCCAGCTTGCCTGGTGAAAGGTGGAGCTCTGGCCCCCAGCAAAGTCACCCAATGGTGGGAGGTTTCACGAGAAAGGTTTCAGATAATGGGTACCCTCTATGCTAGTTTTCTTGGGCTGCTACAGCAAAATACCACAGATGGGGAGGGTTAAGCTACAGAAATTTATTTTCTCAGAGTTCCAGAAGTTGGAAGTCTGAGATCAAAAAGTCAGCAGGCTTGGTTTCTTCTGAGGCCTCTCACCTTCTCACTATATCTTCACATGGCACCTCTTTCTTCTGTGAGGTGCCTCCCCGGCTGTCTGTGTGTGTCCAAATCTCCTCCTTCATAGGGACAACAGTCAAACTGGATTAGGGTCCACTCTTCTGACCTTGTTGTAACTTAATAATCTCTTCAAAGGTCCTTTCTCCAAATACATCACATTCTGAGGTCCTGAGGGTTAGAGCTTCAACATAGGATGGGGGTGGGGGGGCACAATTTGGCCCATAACACTCTCTGAAATGGAGAACATCTACCCCAGTGAATAAAAACAGAGATAGTGAGTGGGGACTAAGTCAACTACGTGTTCAAATACAGAAGGATTAACTTGTTAGAAAAGTTCCAGCTGAAACCTGCAGTTAACAAGTGCAATCAAGAGTCAGGTGTCCTGGGCCCTTGCTTCTTAGTCTCATGGGCCAGCAGCAGAAGCATCACCTGGACCCTGCCCCTGAGTCAGTGCCTGCACAGTAGCTGCAGCCCAGGTGATCTTCTGCCATAACAGTTGGAGACGCTCTCCTGTATGCACTCCCTTAAGTAAGAAGATCTGCTTGCTGCTGATGAGAGAGGGTGGGTCCATGTGCCTCAGTGCTCTACCTGCATTCTGATACAGAAAAGGGACCGAGTGGCAATAGGCTCCTGCCTTAGGGCCTGGCCATTGGCTGGAGCAGGCTTGGGAAGCCCTCCTTCAGGGCCACCATCATAAAGGTAGCAGGGACTCTCTGAAGTCTGTTTCCTGACTTGGGAAGGTAAACTCGATAATATTTTGACACTTACATTTAAAATTTGTGTAGTGGACTCAGAGGGGTAGGGGTGGGGTGGGGAGGTGGTTCAAGCTTTTCTGGCTCTATTTTCTCACCTAAAGGTAGGGATGATAGTATGTCTCCTGAGGCTGTGTGAAGATTGGATGGGTCAGTCTTCACAGAGTGTGAGAACAATGGCTGGCGCAAAGTAAGTTAGCTATTACTGTTATTATTTTTTCAGGAAAGGTAAAAGAGGTCCTATGACCACCTGTTTGGCTTTATTTTATCCTTAGAAGGAGTTAACATTCAACCAGAGAATGTATTCCCTATTCTCCACTTGCATACCTAAATTTTTTGCCAGAATTTAAATTATTCACACAAGTGTTTTCAAACTACACATGCTTCTCTGGCTTTAGGGTCAGTTTCTGAAGCTGTTACAATCTGGCTGGTGAATAAATTTACATATAAAAAAAAAGTTGAGTTAATGGAATCAAATAGTCAACTCCTAGCCTGAGGAAAAGGAGACACAGAGCCTTAGTTCTTCCACAGAGGAGAGCACAAAAGGAGTCCACTCTGACCAGGGAAAACAATGCAGAGCATTTTATACTTCCCTTGCAGAGAGATGTTCTGTGTCTTCCTTAACAGGAAGACAGAATGAGAGACCCTAGAGCAGGAAACCAAAGAAAAAAGACACACATTTTTGCTACATAAACATACCAAAGGCAAATAATTAGCCCACATTTGCTGGCGTGGAAGCCAGTCAGCCCTTCCCTGAGAAAGAAGAAACCTGAAGCCTACAAAATACAAAGTCGGGCCAGGAGAGACCGTCACACCCTGCCTACAGCCTAGAGAGTTTGCTGAGGAGAAGCCAGCAAGCCCTGGCACCTGGTCACCACCACATGGCAGAAAGAACCGTTCACATTCAAGTCCGAACTGCATGGTGCAGGAGAAATGTGTTGGTAGGGGTTTGGTTTGGTCTTGTGTTTCCCTGAACTCAACACCCCAATAAAATGGAGTAAGGCCAATCCATGGGCAGGGATGTCCCAAGCCAGAGGCTCTGGGAATCAAGGAGGTGGCAGCAAAGGCTAGGGTGAGCAGGATTGTCCTCTCTTGTCAAGGAAGGGTCTGGATCTGGGGACTCCTCACTGTGAGAATAGGCTCTACCTTTTTAAAAATAGGTTGGGGGGCGCCTGTGTGGCTCAGTCGGTTGAGCTACCGACTTCGGCTCAGGTCATGATCTCACAGTTTGTGAGTTCGAGCCCCGCGTCGGGCTGTGTGATGACAGCTCGGATCCTGGAGCCGGCTTCAGATTCTGTGTCTCCCTCTCTCTCTGCCCCTCCCCCACTCATGCTCTGTTTCTGTCTCAGAAATAAATAAACTTTAAAAAAAATGTTTTTTTAAAAATAGGTTGGGTCCTTACATATCTCATATAATTTGTAATTATAGACTGCCAAGGAGATGATTAAGTGAATACTCAAGGTCTCAGTCCTCTTCTCTGGAACTTTTGCTGTGTGTCTTTTTTTCCATTGCTTTCCTTAGAAACCTGCCTTGGTGTCCAACTTGGGAAGTGGACAAAATTCCCTATTTCAGAAACTAGCTCACTAGCTTTGGACTAGAAGTAGCTTTGGCATATGATGCCACAACCTTGGTTCCAGCCATTATTCCTTTTTTTTTTTTTTTTTTTTTTTTTTTCTTATTTACTGACTTTGATGGCAGGTGATGGAAGACATATCACACTTTACAGAAGGTGACGCTGAGGCCAGGATCGTCTCCCTGGAATGTTCTTCTCACTGCACACTTGATTTTTTCTCCTCCTTTAGACCTCAGTTTAAATATCACCTGCCCAGATAGTCTTCCCAATCACCTATCTACTGTGGATACCCTCTGTGACAGTTAATGGCTAGGCTACGGTCCCCAGATGTGGACAAATGCTATTCTGGATGTTCTTGTGAGGGTGTTTTTGAATGAGATTTACGTTTAAGTTAGTAGGCTTTGAGTAAAGCACCTTGCCCTCCCTAATGTGGGTGGGCCTCATCCAATCTGTTAAAGGACTAAATAGAACAAAAAACTGACTTCCCTTGAGCAAGAGAGAATTCTGCCAGCAGATAGCCTTTAGACTTCACTTACGATATCAGCTCTTCTGGTTCTACAGAAGACTGCTTTTGAACTCAAACTGTGGTTCTTCCTTGAGTGACCAGCCTGCTGGCCTCTCCCATCAGATTTTGGACTCACCAAGCCTTCACAACTGTGTGAGCCATTCCTTAAAATAAATCTGTCTCTATAAATCTCTCTCTCTGGAGAACCCTAATACACCATGCACGTACACATCTTTATCCTTTTCCTCAGAATTTACTGAATGTAAATTCCATGACAGCCAGGCGGATGTACCTTGCTCTCTCTGTGTCATGTTCGCAGCACTTCTGAGAAGTTCTTGGCACATGGCGGATGCTAGCAGATCTTGGTTAAATGACAGAATGGCTAAGGTTCTCAAATAAACCATGGGCTAGGGGAACTCATGTGTGCAAACCACAGTTCTAATGTGTGTGAGAATATTGTGTAGAAAATGCTCACAACCACAATAAGCCTCACTTCAACCCACTAGGAGGGCTAGACACACACACAAAAAAGACAATAACAACATTTGGCAAGCATGTGGAAAAAATAACTCTTATACTTTGCTGGCAGGAATGATGCAGCTGCTGTGAAAAATGATTGTATAGTTCCTCAGAAAATTAAATATGAATTACCCTGGGACTGCAGAATTCTGTTTTTAGATATATATCAAGAGAAATGAAAACATGTCCCTAGTAATACGTCTGCACAAATCTTCATAGCAACGTTGTTCTTTTTTATTTTTATCTTTTAATGTTTATTTTTGAGAGAAAGAGAGAGTGTGAGTGAGGTGGGGACAGAGAGAGAGGGAGACACAGAATCCGAAGCAGGTTCTGAGCTTGTCAGCACAAAGTCGGCGCAGGGCTTGAACCCATGAACTGTGAGATCATGATCTGAGCCAAAGTCGGGCACTTAACCAACTGAGCCACCCAGGCGCCCCATAGCATCATTGTTCTTAATGGTCAAAAGCCGGAAATCACCCAAATGTCCATCAGCTGATGAATGGACAAGCAAGATGTCGTATGCCCATACAATAGAATATTATCCGGCAACTAAAAGGGATAATAATGAAGCACTAATACATGCTGCGATGTGGACGAACCTCGAAAATACTGTGCAAGTGAAGGAAGCCAGACACACGAGGCCACGTACTGTATGCTCTGTGTATATGAAACGCCCATAACAGGTAAATCCATAGTGACAGGAAGTAGATTAGTGGTTGCCAGGGGCCTGGGGGCTGGGGGAACTTGGGAGTGACTGCTAATGAGTATGGGGGTTCTCTGGGGGTGATAAAAGTGTTGTGGAATCAGTGATGATAGTGGCACAACCTTGCACACATACTAAAGGTCACTGCATTGTACACTTCGAAGTGGTGAGCTTTATGGTGTGTAAATTATATACATTTATTGTTTTTAATGCCAAAAAAGATGCTCTCAAGAGATGAGCCGTCATGGGCTAGCAGAGGTGCAGAATGCAGCCTCAAACTGAGAGGAACAGACAGCATCTCAACCACTCCCCTGCAAAACCTGCACCATGCAAGCAAGGACATCTCCAAATGAGGGTTATATTTATAATCATGAGGGTAGTAATATTAATACTGTTCTCTTTTTCATGTTTTTATTTTATTTTATTTTATTTTATTTTATTTTATTTTATTGAGAGAGAGACACACACACAGTGAGAGTGGGTGAGGGGCAGAGAGAGAGGGAGACATAGAATCTGAAGCAGACTCCAAGCTCCGAGTTGTCAGGACAGAGCCCGACATGGGGCTTGAACTCACAGTATGCGAGATCATGACCTGAGCCGAAGTCAGACGCCCAACTGACTTGAGTCACCCAGGAGCCCCTCTATTTTTTTTTTTGTGGCATACAAATATGCTTGTAGGTTATTTATCATTCTTAAAACTCACTTAGCCATTATTTAAGAACCTGGAGGCATAGCCCCCTTCAAAACCATGTGTCAAAAACACTGGTCAAGTGCCTGCAGTGTCAAATGTGGCTCGTATGAAATGATACTTCTGGCTGCCACAAAAAAATAAAACTCCCCACATGTCAGCTTCCTGGAGGAACACTGTGGATGGTCATTCATCACGAGTCCAGGCTCAACCACAAAAGCCAGATCCCCTTCTTGTCACCACCCTCTTAGCCATGTGCTCTGGCTACTTCTGGTTTCACTTCCTGTTGCTGACACCTGCTCCATGGCAGCCTGTCTGTTGTTGAGGATACACTGAGTGGGAGGCACTCTCCCCCACAGAAGACCCACAGCCAGCGACAACTCACAAAAGAAGCCAGCAGCATCTCGCACCCCACAGTCACCTGTCTGGTCTCGGGGAGAGCCTGGTGAAGGAAGAGAGGGTTACTCTGCAGAGATGTGCTAGAACACATCTCCCACCTACACGGAAGGCCTCATATGCTTAATGTATCTGCTCATGTCACTGAGAATTTCAGAAGAAAGTGCAGTGGAGCACATTGGTACCCCTTCCTCCCCTGGGAAAGCCCAGTACACAGGAATTAGGAAAGTATTTTCCAAGTATTAGGAAAAATTCGTCTGAAGAAAAGCAAGGGATAGCCTGGAAAGACCACAGCCGACTTGTGAGCACATGCTCATTAAATCTGTTTTTGCCAGATCTAGGACAAAGAGCACCTGGCCAGAAAGCACCTACGTTCTTTAAAAAATAAAAATCAACCGATCAGTTCTGTAGCTTTTCACTCCCTAAAAATGATAGGTAGGCACTAAAATCCCATTTTGAGGGGCATCTGGCTGGCTCAGTCGATTAAGCGGCCAACTCTTGATTTCAGCTCAGGTCACGATCCGAGTTCATGGGGTCAAGTCCCACATCGGACGCTGCACTAACAGCCCAGAGCCTGCTTGGGAATCTGTGTCCCCCTCTCTTTCTGCCTCTTCCTCACTCACAGGCGTGTGCTCTCTCTTTCAAAAATAAATACATAAGCTTTAAAAATAAATAAAATAAAATCCCATTTTGAATGCTATTCGGGAACAATCACTGGAAGCCTGAGGTTTTTCAAGCAAACTAATTTTGGGTAATCTTCTGAACTTTGAGCAGGGCTGTGGGTACCAGGAATAGTGCATGGAGGGCCAAGCATATTTGCAGGAAGTTTCCACCCAAATTAAATGAGTAGAAATAGATCTGGTTCTACTAGATAAGTCCCTAGAATTAGTCCTCTGATGATGATCAACAGCTTGTTGCATTAAGGGAATGGGAGGGAAAGGACCTTCAGTGTAGTCAGTACAAAAGCAGGAATATGTGGAATTTTGAGTGTGGTAACAAAGTAGCAGACATAACCGGCCAGTAAGTCAGTAATGTTCATGTTAGAATTCTCCGCCCAGTGGGGCTCATCAACATGTGCCTCCTGAAGTGAAGTACCAAGAACTGAGCATCATTGCTGAGTGGTGTGCATAACCTGACTGATCACCAGGAAACATCAGCCAAACTCAGACTGGGGACAGTCTACAAACTCATTGACCTGTACTCATGAAATACAAAGACAAACTCAGGAATAGTTATAGATTAAAAACAGACTCAAGAGACAAGACAAATGCCTTGGATTTTCTTTTGCTGTAAAGTATATTATTGAGCCAACTGACCAAAAATGCACCTGGGTGGCTCTGTTGGTGATTCTTGATTTCAGCTCAGGTCATGATCTCCAGGTTGTGAGATTGAGCCCCGTGTTGGGGCTCTGTGCTGTGTGTGGAGCCTGCTTGGAATTCTCTCTCTCCCTTTCCCTCTGCCCCTCCCCCATTTGCTCACATACTCTCTCTCAAAAAAAAAAAAAAAAAAAAAAAAAGACTTAAAAAAAAAAAAGAAAATATACACTGAAATATTTAAGAATGAAGAGACGCCATGTCTGTGTCTTGCTCTTAAACGATCCAGAAAAATAATGAGAGAGAAGAAAGAGGAGACTTTCTTCATGAGCAAAATCATGATTCTGCTAGCAAGGAGGATGGGAAGAATGGATGTTGTATCTCACAATAAGCACACAGATCTTAATAAGGTGGCTTTTGTTGCTGAAAAACAACTTGGGTAAATTCTACCCTAAACTATTAAAACATGCAATTATATGTAACAGACCATCAAGTGAAATTTTTCCCATAGCCCTAGAATTAACCAGATGTATTAAGCACCCCACATTCAGAGAGTTGCTATCAGTTGGGGGCATCTATACACCTCAGGTTCAGAGCCAATCCTACTTTCCTACCACACCCCCACTCAGTGACTATAAGAAAAAGTTTAAGAGGTAAAGGTGTCCTCAGGTTTTTGACTAATATAGTGTTTATGAAAAGAAGCTATTTCCTTCCATTCTCTAAAACCCAGGGTAAGACCCCAAGAGAATCAGCTATAAATGTTTGGGAAAACTACAAGGAGGGGAGAATTGTATTTTATTCCTTGGTTGAACATCAGTCTATCTAGTAGAGGTCAAATCTGCCCCTGTTAGTTGAGCATGAAGAAGAGAAACTTCAGGATGATTGCAAGATGGAGAGAGGTCTCCACAACGGAAAAGCTTATACACTCAACATTTGACAAGACAAAGATTCATATTCTTCCACTATGTCAAAGAGACTCCAGTGAAAATCACTAGGTTTAGGTCACATTGCGGATGCCAGATCAAAGACAGTTAACCTGAAGGAAAGGATAATCCCCAGGTCAAGAGGTATGGGAAGGACAGGGGAAGTGAGAAGGGGGAAAAGAGAAGCCAGTACAATTACAGAGCCATGTGGTCTGGAATGTTGCCTATTAAATCAAATCTGATCCTGTCAAGGGAATCAAACCTGCTCTCAACCACACTTGTACAAACCACGTTTAACCTCATAAACTCCGATAACTAAGACAGGTCTAGTTAGTCCTAGGAAGACAAGGAAAAATAGCTTGGAATGACTTTTGAGGTGGAAGTTTGGAAATGAACAGGAATGGGTCTTAAATATCAAAGTGAGACTGTTCTAAAACAAGAATGCCTAAAGAATTATAAAATTTGGAAAAGATATTAATAAAGAATGACAGACCCATTGGTAAATTTTGGCAAGCCTGGTCGGACAAAATTACTAGAAAAAAAACATTAAACATTTTTTTTCTCTTTACAGTTTATTTATTTATTTTGAGAGAGAGAGAGAGAGAGCACACAAGCAGGGGAGGGGCAGAGAGAAGGAGAGAGAAAGAATCCCAAGCAGGTTCCTCACCATCAGTGTGGAGCCCGTGCAAGGGCTGGAACTCATGAACTGTGAGATCATGGCCTGAGCCAAAAGCAAGGGTCAGACACTCAACCAACCGAGCCACCCAGGCACCCATGGACATTTTTGTTTTAAACACATGAGTTTAGACTCCTAAATAACCTGGTTATTTATAGAAACTAAAATAGGATAAAACATTGGTCTTGAGTCATAATCCTTCCCGATGTAACTCACACCCCTCCCTTTCATCAGCCCTGTCCTTGTGGTTGACCAAGCAGCAGAGAAATGGCAAGAAACCCTTCTAGGTGCTGTGGCAAGAGAAGGAGAGCCAACTTTTCCTAGGACATGTCAAGGGAGTGAAGTCAGAAAATCCACATCAAGTAGCCTCTGAGGGTGTGTTCTCCAGGGTCTGCCACTGCTAAGTCACCCTGATCGATAGTTGGTCAGTGAGCTGATGCCAAAGCTGACCTTCTGTCCCCTATGTGACATGATCCCTGTGACCCCACTTTCATGGAGCCACCACCTTGTTCCAAATCTATTACTGGCAAAAAAAGAAAGGTAGGAAGAAAGAGGTAAACTAACTGTAGCAACAGTCAGAATAAGATTTTATTTACCTTAGGCTTCCTTATCTAAATTTGAGTGGGGTATTGACACAAGTATTGATGTATTTTCTGGTTGTAATTCTAATTACCATTATACCTATTGCTTCCAAAGAAGACATTGCATGGGACAGGGTATAGAGGGAGAGTGCCTGGGTTCAAATGCCAGCTATCCCATCCATCAGCGTTATGACCATGGGAAAATTATTTTATCTTTCCATGCTTCAATTTCCTTATCATAAAAGGTCATTTGTACCCACACTGAATTATTGTGAAGGTTAGAAAAGTTATTATATGTGAAGCCCTGAGCACAGTGTTTGGCACATCATGAACACTTACTAAATGGCTATTTGGGTCCTAGCAGCCATAGTCATCATCAGCTGAAAGGTGATGGGTCTTGAGGTGACAGCTTAGTAAACATTCCTTTCTGAACACAAAAGTGTTTAACCTTGCCCACGGGAACTTCAGACACACTCTCAAAAATGAGGGGTTGAGGGGTGCCATGATGATTCTGTCAGTAGTGCATGCAAGTCTCAATCTCAGGGTCATGAGTTCAAGCCCCATGTTGGGCATGAAGCCTACTTTAAAAAAAAAAAATAGAAATGAGGTGTTAAGGGTAATCAAAAGTTAAGAATAGGAAATTAGAGGTACTTTGAGAAATTGAGAAATGCTTTCCTAAGAGAGCTCTACACAATGCGTACAGACACTTGTAAGGTTAAATAGCACCGTTTTCAACATCTCCAATTCCACTCTCAGACAAACGTGTGTTTGAATCTCCACTGTGCCACTCAGAAGATGAATATCTCTGAATGAGTTACCTAACCACCTTAAAGTTAGGTTTTCTCCTTTGCAGTTGAGACTAGCGACAATACCAATCCATCTCAAGTGGTTATTGTAAGTATTGAATGAAAGAGCTTACAAAATAAATTCGGCATGTAATAGGAGCTCAATAAATGTTACCTATTGTCTTAAGTAACCAAGTTTCTTTGTCATATTCCTTTCCTACAGAAGGATAAGTACTTTGAGGGTTTTGTTAAGAAACCTGGCAAATGCTTTACTATTTCACAGCCTTTCTCTCTTTTTTTTTTTTTAATGTTTATTTACTTACTTTTCACAGAGAGAGAGAGAGAGAGAGAGAGAGAGGGAGAGGAATAGGGAGAGGGAGAGGGAGAAGGGGGAGGGAGAGGGAGAGAGAGAGAATCCCAAGGAGGCCCTATGTTCAGCACAAAGTCTGACATAGGCTTGATCCTACAACCCTGGGATCATGACCTAAACTGAAATCAAAAGCCAGATGCTTAATAAACTGAACCACCCAGGCTCCCCAATTTCACAGCCCTTTTTGACATCAGAATAACTTCCAGATATCCAGCTATAGCTTTCATGCAAATATTTTCCTGATATGGTATCTATAGAATGGCCAAGATAAGGAGCTCATTGCCTATATGCCCACAATTCCCAATTACATCTCTAGCTCGGGCCTCTCCCCGAACTACTACAGACTTGATTATTTAATTTCCTACTCAACATTTTTCCTGGATGTCTGAAAGACATCTTAAATGAAACATGTTGAAAATAGAACACCTGATCTTCATACCCCAAGTCTGCTCTCCCCACAGCCTTCCCCGTTTCAATCAATGATATCTCTAATCTTCCAAGTGCTCCCATGAAAAACCTTGAGACGTCCTTGATGCCTCTCTTTTGACTTCCAATGTGTCAGGAAATACTTTTTGCTCAGATTTCAAAATATATCCGGAGTCAGACCACTTCTCATTACTCTTCTACTGCAACTTAGATCCAAACTAACAATCTCTCTCTTACCTGGGTTGCTGACATTGCTTCTTAGCTGGGCTTCCTGCTTCCACCCTTGATTCGTTCTGTGGGTTGCACCGTGTCTGAGGTAAAGATATATTGAAGTCCTAACGTCAGTATCTTTGAATATGACCTTATTTGGATATAAGGTCTTTGCAAACATAATCAAGTTAAGATGAAGTTGGATTAGGATGGGCCCTAATCTAATGACTGGTGTCCTTATGAGTGAGAGAGTTAGAGATACATAGATACAGGAAAGAAGGCCATGTGGAGGGCGCCTGGGTGGCTCAGTCAGCTAAGCATCTGATGTCAGCTTAGGCCATGATCTCATGGTTTGTGAGTTTGCGCCCCCTTCAGGTGAGCACTACTCCCGCTTTGGGTAGAAACACCAGCCCAGCCTCAGGTGAGCCCTGCTTCTCTCTCTCTCTCTCTCTCTCTCTCTGCTGCTGCTCCTTGGATTTTCTCTCCCTCTCTCTCTGCCCCTCACTCACTTGCGCTCTCTCTCAAAAAAAGAAAAAGAAAAAAAAAAAAAGAAGGCCATGTGGAGATGAAGGCAGAGATTGAATTTATGCTACCACAAGCCAAGGAACATCAAGGAATGCCACTGATAGAACCATTAGGAACTGGAGGAAGCCAGGAAGGATTTTCCCCAGAGTCTTTAGAGGGAGTATGGCCCTGATGACAACCCCTGGATTTCAGACTTCTAGCCTCCAGAATGTTTAGAGAATAGACGCTTGTTGTTTTAAGCCACTCAGTTTATGGTATGTTGTCACAGCAGTTCTAGGAAACTGACACGCCTCTCTACAGTCTTATCAACATAGACCCAAGAGTGATCCCTTTAAAGAATGGTTCTAATCTGATCAGTCCTCCAGCAGAAACCCTCCAATACCCTCCATGTCCATCCTTACAGTTGCTGATGAGATCCACTATGATCTTTACCTCTTCTACCTCCCCACTGGTGATCTCGCCTCATTTACTCTATCCTAGCTGCTGTTCCTGCTGTTCCGTACAAGCCAAGCACCCTCCCACAGTAGGACCTCTGCTCCTGCCTGGAAGGCTCTTCCCCAGAAGCCCACATGGCTCCTCCCTCACCTGCTGTAAGTCTTTGCTCAGGTGTCATCTTCTCAGTGAGGTGTACCTTGACCACCCTGTTTACCCCCACACTCCCAAACCTTATCACTCTTCTTTATTTTTCCCATCCTGCAAATTATCTTTTCATATAGCATATGTATTTTGCCAATCTATTATGTCTTCTCCCCAAGCTAGGATATAAGCTTCACAGGGTAGATATTTCTGACTAACACATAAAAGGCATTTAGTAAATATTTGTTGAAATAATGAATGAAAATGAATGAATGATTCTGTTGGGACAAAACTGTGGTTCTTTAACAAAAAGTATCTTTTAAAGGCAGATAGTCCTTCTCCCTCAGTCTGGGAAGGCTGAGTTCTTTGTTCAATTTATCTGCAGGCCACATCCCCCATATCTAATTTAAGCTAGGATCTTTCCAACTTAATCAAATGAGGATTAAATGTATGAGAACAAAATATATGTAAATGCAGCTGCCTTTTTCCTGGCACAGAATAAGTGCCTAATAAATTAAGTTTCTATCCATTCACCCCCCACCCCCCCGCCCCATCCATGCCAGTGAATACAGGATTTGCTTTTCCTGAAGGAGTGGGCTGGGGGCTTCTTTAACATAAGTCCTTCTAGTGACAGGGACAAGTGATCTGGGGCCACGGTGGTACCTACACCAGAGACCGCTCTTCCAGACTTGTGGGTAAGCAATGACATGCCAACATGCCAACATACCAGAGAGGCAAAAGCACAGACGTACATTATGGCAATTCTGGGCATATAGCAATATGCCTTTTCAGTCCATTTGGGAATAATTTTTACTGCTAAGGATGTAGTTCTTGCCCCTCAGTGCCCTCTGGCACTTTGTGCTAAAGCACAGCATCAACACAGAGGACCCAGAGGAAAGAAGCAGGGGCTGTGTTCACCACCTGCCCTGGCATAGTGAGTGTAGCTTAACACAGCCCCCCAATCTGGGACCCCCCAGACCGTGGGACTTAGCTTTCCAAGTAACAAAGTCACATAGCAATTGCTGTCATAAAGGGAAGGAGAACTCTTAAAGCAGAGCCTAGGTAGCTGACACTTATTCCAATTCATGTTCCCCTTTACTTATTCTTTTGCACTGGAATCATATGAGATTTCATAGAATTTTTCTCTGAAGTTCATCTTCCATTGAGTTTATAGTCATACTGCCAAAAAAATATAAAACTATTTCCCAGAATCCCCCAAAACAGTATCTTTGTGAAGCATATGAGAATTTCTAAGAAATAAAAATTTTGAATTAGAAAGACTTCTCGCTGTTACTTATACATGATCTTGTTTAATCCTCTCAAGAGGTGGCTATCACTGTCGTATAGATGATACAGACTAGATGAGTTCAGAAAGTGGCACAAGGTCACTGTATTATTTTCCTGGCCCTGCAATAAAACATTGCTACAAATGTGGCATTTGAAAACAACAAAAATGCATCCTCTTACAGTTTTTGAAACCAGAAATCTGAAATCAAGTTGTCGGCAGGCTTAGCTGCTTCTGGAGTGTCTGGGGAAGAATCCTTCCTTGCTGCTTCTCGGTTCCTAGTGGCGGTATCCATGCTGGCATTGTCTGGCTTGAGGCTGCGTTGATCCATTCTCTGCCTTCACATCCACACAGCCTTCTCCTGTGTGTGTCTCTTTGTGGTTAAATCTCCTTCTCCTCTCTTAGAAGGATGCGCTCGTGGCCCACCTTAAGTCCAGGATGATGTCATCCCTCGATATTGAATTTAATTACATCCGCAAAGACCCTATTTCCAAATAAGGTCACATTCACAGGGACCAGGGTTTAGGACTTGGACGTATCTTTTAGGAGATGACACAAGTCAACCTGCTATAGTCAGCAAGAAGTGACAAGGCCAGGACTCAAGCTCAATTCTGATGTTGGCATTCTAATTCCATACTGTCTTCCTAAGGAATCCCAAAAGAACTAGCATAAGCCACTCTAGACTTAATAGCTGTCTTGAGAACAAGTATCTCTTCAGTTGTCTTCTTTTCCTAAGAGAAAGTTTTAACTTTCCCACAATCTATTAGGATTCAGATGGAATGTAATCTCTGAGTCCTTGTCAGAATTCCTTGGGAAGTATACAGAAAGTTATTCTAATGCTAAGCATGCTTTGTACCATCTGTCTTCCTACTAGATGTTGAAGCTGTTCTGAGACAGAGTCCCAGTGCACACTACAACAGAGAGCTTCTAGCAACAGTGCCTAGGCAAATATTGCATTTGTAAAGATGCTCCTACATGGGGAGGGGTGATTTAGACTTTACTGTAATGTCTGATTTTTTTAATGTTTATTTTTGAGAGAGAGAGAGAGAGAGCACAAGCGGGGGAGGGACAGAGAGAGACACACACACACAGAATCCGAAGCAGGCTCCAGGCTCTGAGCTGTCAGCACAGAACCTGACACTTGGCTCAAACTCACAAACTGCGAGATCATGACCTGAGCCGAAGTTAGATGCTCAACTGACTGAGCCACCCAGGTGCCCCTGCCTGAATTTTTTTTTTTTTTAACAATAAGAATGCATTTGTGTTCTGTGTAGTGAAGGATTATTTCAGCAAGTCTGTGTTGTCCAAACACGTACATTTCCTGGAAAAGTTTGGCCCTTACTCAACTCTTAGGAGATAACCTCTGGGTCATTGGAATATCCTGCCTGATAAAAGTATCTTTGTTTACCTAAGTTTCTTGGGCTATCCCAGATAGTTTACGCTAACAATGTGACTTATTGAGGGCCTTGGGCCACATGTTATTACCCTGAGGGTCTGGAGTCAGGTCAACCACATGGGCAGTCACCCATACATATGTAGTAGAACCCCAATAAAAATCCTGGACTACAAGGCTCAGTGAGCTTCCCTTGTTGGCAACACTTCATGTGCATTGCCTTATAACACTGCCTGAAGAATTAAGCATTGCCTATATGATGTCAGTGGGAGAGGACAGCTGGAAGTTCGTGCCCAGTCTCTCCTAGAGTCTGTCCCATACACCTTTTGCTGTTGTTGATTTTAATCTATATCCTTCCACTGCAATAAGCCATAACCATTACTGTAACAGTTTTGTTGATTCTCATCCTACTGAATCATTGAATCTGAGAGTGGTTTGGGGAAATACCAAACGCAGGAACTATCGCCTAATAAAACTCCATAATTTTGTAAACAATGCATGGTTGCTTCAACATTCAATTCTGGCAAAGTTCTGCTGAATTATAAACTCCATCACAGTGAGGATTGTGCCTTTCTATATTCATCTTTACCTCTCACCCCCAGTCCCACAATACTCCTATGGAGCTTGGCATGTACTAGTTGTTCAGTGGAACAAATGGAAACGACATTGAAATCTGAGACCAGGCTGAAGAATCTCCTATAACCAGAGCTGACTTTCAGGCCCTTGACGAGCACTGTTGTAAATGTAACTCAAACAATGAAGATCACACAAGGTTGAGTGATGTGAGCCTCCATTTGATGATTTTGAATGATAAACTCTCTTAAGGTGGCCTTTCTCCTTGAAGCCTCTGTTCCCTCCCTCTGTGGCTTGGCAGACAGTGCTTGAACCATGGGCAAGTCTAGTATATTTGAACTGATCCTGAGTTGTTAGGAAGTACACATTCTCTCTTCCCTTCCCTTTCAACAAGAGATCTGTTTGCGAGGACAGTATTTGAATTTCAGCTCCTGGATTTTCTGATGCTTTTAACACTGCTATGCCATTATTATAAATGGGAAGTCTCCCTGAATCCAGAGCTTTAGTGGGAAGGCAATCCTGGGACTGAGCAACTTCTTCAACTGCAGCCTTGAAAAAGATGCCATGATGCCACAAGAAAAGCGGCAATGTCCTCAACAGGTTTAGTTTACAACTAAAATTTTAGTGGGCTCCCAGGTTGGTCAAAATCTTAGTCTAAGAAGAAATAAAGCTGGTTGAATTGTGGCAAATGTTAAGCTCTACCAAATTGTCTAGAGCCAGCATCTTTTCAGGAGTCTCCGTTTGGTTTGCTTTGAAATAGAATAAAATATTTTCAGCACATGATGTCAAGCAGCAAATAGACAAACCAGCCAGCATGCACTAAAACAGACAGTAGTAGAAGCATTTAACGCAGGATGGAGGCCATTCTCCACTGCCATCCAGAAATAGTTGAAGAGTCTGCACTGCTTGCTTTTATTCAATGCACCTGTCTGTTCATGTGTTTGTTTTTGTCCCATATCAATATCTACACCAGCAAAGTTTTTTTGGGTAAAAATTTGAAATGAAACAAAGTGGGTGGACCAACTGACTTTTTGACAAGGATGCCAAGACAGTTAAATGGGAAAAGAAAAATCTTCCCAACAAATGGTGCTGGGACAACAGGATAACCATCTGCAGAAGAATAGAGGAGGACCCTCACTTCATGCCATCACTAACAAAACTGACTCAAATGGTCAAAAGCCTAAATGTAAGACTTAAAACTGTAAGTCTTAGAGGAAAACATAGGATTAACCTTTGTGATCTTGGAATAGGCAACCATCTGTTAAGTATGACACAAGGCACAAGTGACAAAATACAAAAGGATTACAAAATAAGATATCATCAAGATTAAAACTTTTGTGCATCAAAGGACAGCAAGTAAAAATAAAAAGACAGCCTAGGGGTGCCTGGGTGGCTCAGTCAGTTAAGCATCCAACTTCAGCTCATGTCATGATCTCATGGTTCATGGGTTTGAGCCCCGCATCGGGCTCTGTGCTGACAGCTCAGAGCCTGGAGCCTGCTTCAGAGTCTGTGTCTCCCTCTCTCTCTGCCCTTTCCCTGCTCATGCTCTGTCTCTCTCTCAAAAAGTGAATAAACATAATTAAAAAAATTTTTTAAAGTAAAAAGCCTACAGAATGGGAGAAAATACCTACAAATCATATATCTGATAAGGGACCTGTATGTATAATATAAAAATAAAATATATAATAATAAATAATAAAACATACACATATTATAAAAATAATAAAAATATATAAGCCAGTTGTAAAATAGGAAAAGGACTTGAATAGGCATTTCTCCAAAGAAGATATACAAATGGCCAGTAAACACATGAAAACATTTTCAACATATTAACCATCAGGCAAATACAAATCAAAACCACAATAAGATAGCATTCCACATGCACTAGGATGGCTGAATTCAACTAGTCAGATAGATAATAAAGTGCTGGTAAGTATGTGGAGAAATTGGAACCCTCATACACTGCTGATAGGGATGTAAAATGGTGTGGCTGCCTTGGAAAACAGTCTGACAACTCCTCATGTGTTTAAACATAGAGTTACCAATATGATCCAACAATTCCACTTCTAGGTATCTACTTAAGATATAGTCAGTTCAGGCTGCTATAATAAAAATACCATATGCTGAGTGGCTTAAACAACAAACATGTTTGCTTCTTACAGTTCTGGAACCTGGAAGTGTGAGAACAGAATGCTGACATGGTGGGTTCTGGGGAGAGCCCCCTTCCTTGTTTACAGTTAGCATCTTCTTGTGTCTTCATGTGGTAGAGGAAGAGAAAGAGCTAGGGATAGAGCTAGAGCTAGAGATAGAAGAGAGAGAGCATGGAGGTTTCTTCCTCTTCTTGTAAGGGTACTAATCCCATTCATGAGGGCTCCACTCCACCCTCATGACCTAATCACCTCCCATAGGCCCCACCTCCTAACACCGTTACATTGGGAGTTAGGGCTTCAACATATGAATTTAGGGGAACACAAAACATTCGGTCCATGACAACATACATCTGCACAAAAATTTGGACACAAATGTTGATAGCAGCATCATTCATAATGGCCAAAAGGTAAAACAAAAATCAAAAAACAACAAATTCATCAATTGATAAATAAATAAAATGTGATATATCCATACAATGGAATATTATTTGGCAATAAAAAATGAAGTACTCATATATGCTATACAGTGTGGACGGATTTCAAAAACATTCTGTAAGTGAAAAAAAAGCCAGTCACAAAGGACCACATACAGTATGATACCATTTATATAAAGGTCCAGAATACGGAAATCTATAGAGATAGAAAATAGATTAGTGGTTGCCTAGAGCTGTGGGCAATGAGAAGATGGTGGGAAGGACAATGGCTAAGGGATGTATCCTTTCTCTTTTTAGGGTAATAAAAAATTGCTAAAATTGATTATGGTGATGGATGTACAATTTTGTGAATACGCTAAAAGTCATTAAATGATGCACTTTAAATGGCTGAATTGTAGGTATGTGATTATATCACAAAAACATTTTTAAGGCTGTTTTTTAAAAAGGGATAAAAATTGAGCAACTTTTTCTGAAGGGCATTGACCTGCACAAAAAAAATCACACATAGGTCAGCCCCCCGTCATATGTCCCAGCACTTACTGAGCATGTCATTGGTGCCAGGCAATCCTGTTCTAACTCAGGCAAGATCGCACAACCAGGAAAGTGGGAGGCTATGTCCCCATGAGAAAGTACCTTGTTACACTGCTAACAATCTGTAGCATCAATCTTCATCCCAGCCTTCCCCCAAAGGGAGCTTCGGCCATTTACGAGGGTGACTGTGCACCGGAAAAGAGGAAATCATCAGACTTTTGGGGGCTCACTGGACACTAACTCTGAACTGACACTAATTCTAATAGGCCCCAAACATTACTGAGCCAGTCGGAGTGGAGGCTTATGGAGGTCAGGTGATCAATGGCATTTTAGTTCAGATTTATCTCACCATGGGGCCAGTGAGGGCCATCCCGTGGTCACTTCCCATTTCCGGCATGTATAAGTGAAATTGGCATACACAACAGCTGGCAAAATCCCCACATGGGTGGGGTTCTGGACTGAAATCCAGGTCTATCTGCCTCCAGAGGCCCGTGTTCTCTCCACCATGCCAATGCCATGAGAGCAAAAGATCAGATTACTAACAACAGGCTCCAGCAGCCCTAGAATGTATTCCTAGCTTCTGCATAATGAAGTTATGGCTGGTGATCTGGTTTCTCAGCACAGAGCTGATTAGAAGCAGCAAATGTGGAGGGAATACAAATTAGAGACATTCTGATGCCAGCCATGAGGAATAAACACCGACAATCCTCGATGAGACAGAACCTACAAGAAGGAGGCAGACAGTCCTCCTGCAGAGAGAGAAGCACCCCTTGGGGACGGCACACAGATGCTGCCCACTGCCACAGCCCCCGGGGGGGGGGGGGTGTCCATGTCAGTCCCCAGTGGGCGTCACAGTCACCTGGAGGCCTTGTTACAGCAGATTTGCTGGACTCCACTTCCAGAGTTCCAGATTCAGTGGGTCTGGGGCGGGGCCTGAGAATGTGCATTTCTAACAAGTTCTGGGGGCTGCTGATGCTGCTGGTCCAGGGACACACTTTGAGAACCGCTAGCCTATAATTGAGCCCAGGGCACTACCAGGTGTTCCCAATAATGAATCTTTTTTCTAAAAAAAAAAAGATTATTTTTAAGAAATTTGTTTTTACCTTCACTGTCTTTCTCCTCACAAAAAGTAAGCTTCTTGGTGTCATTGTCTTTTGTTCACCATGAATGCCCAGAATCTGGAACAGGCCTGGCACTTACTAGGGCCTTAATAAATAATTATTGAATGAGCAAATGAAAAAAATACATTGTTTTGCTATAATGTTGGTTAAAAGGAAGGGTTGTGTATGCCTCTGTGTGTGTGTGTGTGTGTGTGTGTGTGCGTATGTATTGTGTGTATATGGCATGTGTGTATATATTGTGTGGGGGGCATGTGTGTATATATTGTGTGGGGGGCGTGTGTGTATGTGTCGGTATGTATTATGTGTGTGTAGGGCACGTGTGTATGTGTATACATGAATTGTGGGGGGGCGTGTGTGTATATAGGGCATATGTGTATATACATATTGTGTATGTGTGTGCATATGGCATGTGTGGGTATGTATTGTGTGTGGGGCATGTGTGTATGTGTATGTATGTATTGTGTGTGGGGCATGTGTGTATGTGTATGTATGTATTGTGTGTGTAGGGTGTGTGTGCATAGGGCATGTGTGTGTAGGGCATGTGTGTATGCACGTGTATGCATGTGTATGGCATGTGTATGGGTAGGGCATGTGTGTGGATGGGGTGTATGTTTGTGTGTAGTGTGTATGTAGTGTGTGGGGGGGCTGGGTAGAGAGGATCAGAGCACAGGAAAGCTAATTGTTGGGCAGGAAAGGAACCCTCCTGCCTTCACCTCCTTTAAGAAAACGGAACTTGAGGAGCACAGTGAGTGGGAGGAGTGACTGCTGTTTGTGAGAAGCTGATTTTCTTCTCGGTGCAGACGCTAAGAGGGCAGGTCCAGCCTCAGGACGGGTTAGAAGCCCACCGTGAGCACACACTCGGGTTTGCCTCTGCCAGGGCCGCGGGCTCGGCCCTCACTGAACCGTGGACAGCGGGTGCCGGGATGAAAGCAGGCTCGGTTTATCTCCTCTGAGTCCTGTGTGTGCTGGAAGCAGGAGCTCCCTGGTGAACTGCCTGCACGGTGACTACCCGGTGCTGCTGAGAAAAGATGGACATTTCTGGTGGTAAAATATATATATATGTATATATATATACACACACACACACACACACACACACACACAGTGTCTGAAAGTTCCCACCACACACCTTTCTGACACAGAAATGTTACACCAGAAAGCCAGGAGATCAGCTAGTCCAGCTTCTTGATTGCAGAGGAGGGTAATTACAGCCCAGGAAGCAGAGATCACTCATGCAAGTCAATAGCAGACCCAGAACTGGAATTCAACCCTGTCCATCAAGAGAGCTTTCCACTACACGCCCTGCCATCACCCTGCGAAGAGATGTTGCTGCATTCATCCCCCGGGCAGGGTCTGCTATAGAATAGGTCTCCAGAAATACCTCAGCAATGAATATGTGAATAACTCACTTCTTTCTGTGCCTACATGTGCTCTCAAGAGGTAGTATGATTATATATGACATATGAATATCTCTGTTGAGGTTAGAGAAAGAAAGGGATGTGACGGGGAAATGATAAAAGGAGATTTAGGCCTGGTGTGGCTATAGAGAATTAACTTTATGGGGTCGGCACTTTCCAGGGTCTAGTCATTAGTTGTTCGAGTCAGGAAACCCAACTTCACGGTGCACTCATGGTTGAGTGTTGAGGACTACCTCAAGCTAACCAAAATCCTGAGACCAGAATGCAATTAGCTTTTATTGTGCCAAAGGGACTGGGTATTTGAATTAGCTAATCAATCAGTCTTGCCCTATGGAAAGATCTAATTGGGAAGCCATTTCTATTAACTGTGAGTCCCTAGAGGGCCAGTCTTAGCCTTTATCACCATCACTCCAACCTCTAGCAGAGTGAATAATCACTCAAGAAGTTATCTCTTCATAGACGATAAGCTCCAGGAGGGCAGGCAATTGCCTTTCTTGTTCATTACTGTATTCCAAACACTCAATAAATATTTGTTGAATGATTGAAGAGTTTTTTCATCAACGTAAAATTAGGACAAAAAAATGTGTTTTATTGTCCTATTGGTGTTGATAAGCTTACATGGACTGACACAGCCATCTATGCTAAGAAAATGAAGGTGCCAAGGAGCTGTAATGGGCCTGTGCCCACTGATATCTTCACTGGATGGTATTGAAAACACTGATAACATTTTGCTCCCTGACGTCCCTTTTACTTTGAAGATCTTCCCTTGGGTTGGCACACTGCTTCTTCAGACAAGGTACATTCCAGTTGCAACTTTCTTGGTTACACTCACCTTCGAATCACTCCTCCTGATAACTATACCTTGGCACCCTGGTCACCTTATTTGAAGTGGGTGAGCTGAAGTCTCCCCGGATGCTTGTATTTCTTGGGAGGAGTCCTATTCAGCACATGTTGATTCAACTCTGTTTCCTCCACAAAGGGCAACTGAGTTTCCAAGCCTCCTAGGAGTCTAACCATAGTCTGTAGCAAACATTCAGAAGGAGTCATAAAATGGGCAGGCAGCTGGGAAGTAAAAAACCCTGTGCTCTGTCTTCAAATATGAGATCCTCCTGAGCAACTAGCTGTCGATACCATTCACTGTCAATTCTAATTAACATGTTTGTGGGGCTCTTGGGTGGCTCAGTTGGTTAAGCACCCATCTTTGGCTCAGGTCATGATCTCACGGTTTGTGAGTTCAAGCCCTGTATCAGGCTCTGTGCTGACAGCTCAGAGCCTGGAGCCTGCTTTGGATTCCTTGTCTCCCCCTCTCTCTCTCTGCCCTCTCTCACTCCTCTGCCTCTCAAAAAAAAAAAATAATAATAATAAATGTAAAAAAAATTTTTAAAGAAAAAGAAAGGGGATGTAATTGTTGGCTCAGCAGTGGACATTTCCACAGTGCTGTAATGAACATTCTAAATGTAGATTGAATAAAAAATATGATGTAAGAGGCGCCTGGGTGGCTTGGTCAGTTAAGCGTCCGACTTCGGCTCAGGTCATGATCTCGCAGTCCGTGAGTTCGAGCCCCGCGTCGGGCTCTGTGCTGACAGCTCAGAGCCTGGAGCCTGTTTCAGATTCTGTGCCTCCCTCTCTCTGTGACCCTCCCCCGTTCATGCTCTGTCTCTCTCTGTCTCAAAAATAAATAAAAACGTTTAAAAAAAATTAAAAAAAAATATGATGTAAGTTTATTGGTAGCTGTGGGTGAGAGGAGAAATAAGATTGGGGATATACAGCAGCTAAATCTTCATCTATCAGAACAGGACAACAATAGCTACTATCTGAAACTGATGAGTCAGGAAACAGCGTTGTGTTTATATTCCTTAAAAATATGGAGTTAAATACCAGAAAAATGAAAGGGGTTTAGGAGGGTTGAAGGTGATTGCCATCAAGGAGCAGGAACAAGGAGGTGGAAAGACAGAAATGTGAAACAAGTCACCCTTGGTATTTATCTTTTAATCTTTTAGCACTATTAGGCTGCGTGTGTGTCTGTGTCTATGTGTGTCTATGTGTGTCTGTGTGTCTATGCATATACATTCCACTGATAAAAGTTAAAAATGCTAAGAGGGGCGCCTGGGTGGCTCAGTTGGTTAAGTGTCTGACTTTGGCTCAGGTCATGATCTCCTGGTTCCTGGGTTTAAGCCCCTGCATCGGGCTCTCTGCTGTCTTCCCAGAGCCCACTTGGGATCTTCTGTCCTCCTCTCCCTCTGCTCTTCCCCCGCTTGTGCTCGCTCGCTCTCTCTCAAAAATAAACAAACATTATAAAAAAATGTTTAAGACTGTGGAATGTGGTGCATTATAGAGAGATTTCCTTTAAAAATCCTGCTGTCAATAAGCACCTACATAGGATCTAAGATGCAAGCTTTAGCTATTTGAAAAGTGCCCTCATGTGGCCTCCTTCGCCCCAAACACTCAGTTCAGCACAGTTCATGATACCCTCAGGCCTCCCTTCAGACTCCTACCTGGTAAGTCACCTGGGCAAACAGAGGCTGTTTACTCTGCTTATCCAGGCACTGAAGGTTTTCTCCAGAAAAAAAGGTGCCTGTGCTTTTCTGTAGCTGATAAAGCGTGTCTCTTAACTCCCCACAGACAAGGGATTTTGGTGGCTCAGCCCTTCTGGCCTTTGCCAAAAGGCAGCTCAGGCTTTTAACTCACTCTCAGAAGTGAGTTCCAAAACTTCTGTTTGCATCATGACTTTTCAGGCTCAAGCCTCTTTTGCCCTCCAAGTCCCTTCCTCCATAAAAAAAAGTATCAAACGTTTTATCTGACAACTGCACCAGTAAAAAGATTACTACAATGCAGGCTAGACTCACTGTTATGTATTCATTACTATGTGTCTTTTCCTTCTAATTTTAAGAGAAATTACAATATTATCGTGAGTCCCTAGAAGTCTCATGGACCTTTTGCACCGTGTCTGTTGTGACTAACGGGGAGATGGGCCCTTGAGAACCTGAGGCAGCAAGAAGGGAGAGCCTACCGAAGCGCTCTGCCGCCCTCTGCAGGTTCTGAGAGCAAAGTGTCAAAAGCAAAGAAGTGCTAGAACCCGGATGGGACGAAGTAATGGCCACATACTAGGCGGTCTTTGTTAGGCAGTTATTATATGTGGACTGTGCTGAGGAAGTTGCAGACACATCCTGGGAGCCTCAGGTCGCTAACATCTGGTGACCCCAGAGGTTAGGTTTCGTGCCCAATTTCGCCCAGCCGGGGCACGTGGCAGGGGCACGTGACCACCAAGCTTGGCTTTTCCGCCTGTCCATCAACCGCTTCAGGAGCAGGCTGTCTGCATCTCCTGTCAAGCTCTGAGCCCTCCCTCCCCATCTCACTCGGCGTTGCCTGGAGAATAAGCATCGTGACCAATGAGAGTGAAGTCAGAGTCCGATATACTGTAGAACTCCGTAAGTACGTGCTCCTGTGTATCTACACAGATCAGAAAGTTGGTAACCCTTTTGCCTTGTTGGGGCCCCGTGTTCCTATTTCATTAGTATTGTGAGGCGGCCTGAGTGGTGAAGGCTGAGCCTGCACCTCGGATGTTTACCCTCTGAGAGACGAGATTCAGATGAAGTCACCGCCAGCCAGTAATTCTAACGCACCTCATTTTCCTCATTTCTGGGCCTAAGAGGGACTCAGCAGGTGGGGGACGTGACGATCTGCATTTATACAGAATCCTGGCTTTAAGGTAACTAGCCAAAATATTAAGCTACCCCAACAAATCCTTCAGCGAAAGCCAGAAGGCTAATCCCTGGTGCACCTTGTTTGAAATAAATTTTTTGGGCTGGGGCAAAATCTTGCAACAGGCCTCCTAAACCTCACGACCTCTCACCTGGGGTAATTATTCTCTGTAGGAAGACCCACTCATTTATTCCAGCAAGGCGATTTTCCTTTCCACTTTTCCTACCCTCCTATCTACTGCTACACCCACACCCTCCCTCAGCCCAAACGAAACCTGATTAAAGAAGAAAAAAAAAAAGAGATTCTTTTGCTGAAGTAAATGAGAACCCATGCAAGGATGGGTCGAATATCCAAGCTGGCAAGACCCCAGCGCCCACGCCCTTTGGGCTTCTGTGACCCGCTGGAAAGCTGTAAATCACCCAGTGAAGGAAAGGCAGGCCTATGGCAGAAATTGAATCAATAGCCACAATAAATACTGGGATTGGGCCCCCAACTGTTCATAAGTAGTCGCCTCAGGGAAATAGTTACCTTGGGGAAATAGAGAGGAGTCTGTCACACATGCAGACATCTCCGCTTTGTATTCTTCTGAAGGTTCTTAATGTTTGTTAAACAAAGAGCATGTATTTGTTTTACCACACACACAGACACACAAGATTATAGAAAATACATTATTGTTTTCAGCTGCTGCATAAAGGAAATTAAATGATAGCCAGGGGAAAACTCCAGGAGGAAAAAAAAAAAAAAAGATGAGAGCAGAGAAGCCAGAATCAAAAGATTTTTATCCCTGACGCAGCTTTCTTTGCCTGACATTCTTCATGTGAAAAATGGAGGAAATTATAATATTCATCTGCCGTGGTCACCCCAGGAGGATTAAATGAGATGAGTAAAAAAAAAAAAACAAACAAACAAGTGCAGGGTTTTTTTTCCCCCGCTTAGCCCCTCATCCCTAAACCCCCTAACTTTGCCCAATGATGGAAGTTTAAATGCTCTGTCTCCGAACACAATTTGCCAAGAGGCTTGCCTTCAGGTGGTGTCCTAGGCAGCTGTGAGGCAGCACAGGTGAGAAGGGGAGCACATTCGGAAGAAGCGTCTGGTGGTGATAGTTAATGTAGAAGCATCTAAAGCTGAGTGGTGAAGACGTGGGTTGTTGCTGATTGTTAAACCACCCCGCAGATTACCACGCTAGTTTAAAACCAGAAACTAAAAAAAGGAAAAGAAAGTGTCTTTTCCAAATGTTTACACTAAACCGTGAGGGTCATCTTTACTTCATACAAGTGCCACTTAGCAACAGAAAGAGTAATATGTACAGGGTGGCCGTCCTATTACTGGGTTCAGAACTCAGGGGCCTAGGTAAACCATATAGCTAGAGGATCTGAGAACTGCTGTCCTTCACATTCCAGGGTTGAAATAAAGGAGTTTTCCTTTTTTTATTTAAGAAGGTAAGACAAGCGGTGCTAGAGATGCAGAAAAAGAGGTAAAGCCTGAAAAGAAATAATTATTGTATCAGAAAAGAGAATAGTCAAACCTCAGGACACCTGTTAATGAAAAGTGTGTTATTCATAACCTTTCTCAGGGGGAAGAGTGCATGTTCTTTTTTTTTCCTTTTTTAAAATTTATTTTTATTTTAGTTTTTTAATTTACATCCAAATTAGTTAGCATATAGTGCAACAATCATTTCAGGAGTAGATTCCTTAGTGCCCCTTACCCATTTAGCTCATCCCCCCTCCCACAGCCCCTCCAGTAACCCTCTGTTTGTTCTCCATATTTATGAGTCTCTTATGTTTTGTCCCCCTCCCTGTTTCTATATTATTTTTGCTTCCCTTCCCTTATGGAGAGTGCATGTTCTTTTTAGGTAATTAAAATAGTTGCAGGTTGTGCAGCATTATTTCCTCCTATGAGGGATAAACGGCAGAAACAATGGATGTAAAAATTAGGACGTTTGAATCCCTGTATAAAGTTGCCAACAAGATATCCCATTATATTCAATCTCAGATAGATAAAGAATAATTTTTAGTATAAGTATGTCCCGTGTGTTGTACATTCAAAAATTCTTTGCTTTTTATCTGAACTTCAAATTTAACCGGATGTCCTATATCTTTATTTGCTAAATCTGACATCCCTACTATTGCAGAAAGAATAAAAACTCTCACCACGCTTGGCATGAGAAAGGCATTTAGAACATAAGAGAAAGGTTCGTGAGAGGTCAGCCAACGAACACCACAAAGGGTTTTTATAGAGGATGTTGGAAAAACATGTGGTAAAGCACCAGCTTCTCGCTCCTATGAAAGGCTGGCTTTGTTTCTTAGCAGGATGGAGGCTGCCCTCACTAACCCCAATTTACAGACAGACTGAAAAACTCTCCCAGAGTAGAACTGGTCTCCATGGGAACACTCTGCCTGCCAAATACTCAGGTGCCAGGCGTACAGAGCTTGTAGTAGGTGCTCAGTGAAGATGGGCAGGTTGGGTAAGAGACTCGGCAGGTGAAGTCTCTAAACTTTAGCATCTAAAGATTGGATGACTCTTCAATAAGACTAATTAGCAATCCAAAGGGTCCCTATCTAGATGCACTTGTTGGCCAATGTTCAATTTTTTAAGTATAAAAATGGACAGATCTTTGGGCGAAGTCACTCAGCTGGTTAACAGCAGAGCTAACAAGAAGCTTCCAGGCAAGAAACTGTTGTTATGTCCCATAAGGCTTGGCACACATATCCATTCCAGAATTTGCTCTCCCACTCAATAGCTAAGATCATTCTTATAATGTAAAATAAAACCACACAGGCATAATTTTTTATGCATTGTATGTAAGACAATTTACATGGCTCCCATTTTCTGAATTCTTTGATTTGTCTGAGTTGATTTGTATTTGGATAACCACTGTCTTGCAGAACCATTCCAGCTACTCTATTTATTTGCAGATTTATGAATATCTAAATGAGCTCAGCCCCTGCCAATTTAGATATGACTTGGGTGGAAATTTTTCATCCCTCATTCTATTCTTCATTTATCCTGTCTCCATGAAGTGATGGTACATGACCATCATTTAAATCTAAGCCACACATTTAATTGGGGGTTTGAATATGCTGAGTGAGTTACCGTGAAGTTTGATGTTTGTTTATCTCATGATATTTGTATATCTTTGATAAAATTTGGAAACATTCCCAAAGATCTTTGATACTTGGCATGTTTTAAAAACTATCTCAATTAAGAAATGAATGTGGGTCATGAGCAGAATAACTCCTGCAAGAGGCAGGGAGGTGGGGGGAGATGCATGAGCCCAGACTGAGCTCCCGTATGCACCGTACGTCATCACCGGACGCAGTCTATTGACCTTGAAGCACCATGTGGTGCTTTAGAAATGCCACCCAAAGTGTGTCATCATCCATGACAAAATCCCCGATCACATTAATAATTTCCTTACCCTCACAGATGTTTTGTGCTGGAACTCCAGAAGTTACTAAGTTTTAGAACTCATCCCATCATTCTTCAGGTGTGTGATGAGAAAAAGTGCATTCTTTGATTGGAGAACATAGAATCTGTATTTACTTGGAAAGTATATTTTATAAACTCACACAACAGCATCGTGGGGTGGACCTGGGGCCTGAAATGCTTTCTGATTACCTGCTCTATACCAGATCTTGAACTAGGCAACTGGGAAATAGAAGGATTAATTTGCCTCTCACCTCAAAGGACCATGAGATGTGAAGTTAAATAATTATAGCATAAGGAAGAATACAATACATGCCCTAAAAATAGTATAGAATGTTACAGGATTAAGAGAAAGGAGAGAGGCTTATACCAGGGAATAATCAGGAAAGAGTACTTTAGCCTTTAAAGACACTTTGACAGAGCAAGATGATGGTCAGAGCAAGTCAGCCAGAGGGAAGGGCACAGGGTGTGTGGGGAAGCCCTTTGTATTCCCATTAGTGGGATGCAGGGTGCAGCAGGCGCGGAGCCTGAAAAGGCGGTGCAAGACCTACTAGAGTGTCTTAGTGTGGCATTCAAGGGGCTCCAAGGCAGACCGGAGATCATCTTCACATCCTCCATCCCAATCCCATTAGGATTTCCTGCAAAGAGGAAAGAAGACAGCTCCCTTTGCTTCACTCTCCTGTGACTCTTGCTCTTAGATCTGAATTTTCTTATGGCGCTGTTGTCTGGTGTATGTTCTCACACCAGGACGGTGTACTTAGTCAAATGCAAGATGGTAGAAGGTGCATGTCTTTCTTTTGTTAGGTGGGAGAAGGGGATTGTGACGGGAGTGTTGACAAGAGGTGAGTGGGCAGCCCAGGGATGGAACTACCACAGGCACTTTCCCGGGCGTTTGGTTTTAGGAGCACAGAAGTCAAAGATGTAGACGATTTAAGTCCTGCAATGCTCAGATGGCTGACTTGATTCACCTGAAGAACCCAGGAACCTGAGCGCCCCACTCTGGCCACTTCAGGGTCCAAGGGGCCATTTATGTTAAGGAGGCTCTCTTTGTCCCTCCACTTTTGCTCTGGCCTTTACCAGACCACAGCTTCCCTTCAGGGTTTCCTAGAGTGCAGGACCCTCATGTGCCTCTGTCATGTTTTCTAAAGATTAGGCCTCCTGGAAAGGAATTCTTCCTTCTCTGTCTCTCTTAAGGTCTTGAAGAGAAGTTTTGGTCCCCAGTAGCCTCTGAGCAAAAGGTACATGCCACCTTACAGCAGCTCTCTGTATTGACAAGTCAAGAGGTTCCCCATCTGGTGGATAAACAGCCAAAAAAATTGCCACCAAAAACCAGTTACACTGAATGGAGAATGATCACACTTTTTTTCCTGTCAAAAAGCAATTCTAATTTGATTGATTGATTTGGCAATGAAGGCTGTTTTTACCCTGAGGTGATATAGAAGGTATTTTTCATAAGTTTGATGAGCTCAGTCTGCATCTATTTAAACTTTTTTTAATGTTTATTTATTTTTGAGAGAGAGAGACTGAGACAGAGATAGAGCACAAGTAGGGGAGGGGCAGAGAAAGAGGGAGACACAGAATCCGAAGCAGGCTCCAGGCTCTGAACTGTCAGCACAGAGCCCAACCAGGGCTTGAACTCACAAACTATGGGATCATGACCTGAGCTGAAGTCGGATGCTTAACGACAAACTGAGCCACCCAGGCGCCCCAGTCTGCAACTATTTAAAGCACATAACATATGTGGGAATGTTCAACCTTCACAGCTGTGAAATTGATGATACAAATTCATACGTCAGTGTTTTCAAAAATATGCAAGAGGGCACATGATTGTTCACAATTATTTTAGGGGGTTTATGAGCGAAGTCTCAGGGCCCCTGGACCTTCAAGCTCTCTCCAAAGGAATCAATGTTGAGAAGTTTGTACACACTGCTGAGTTGAGATTCCAGGTTTGCCCTGCAGGGAGCAGCATTGGTAAAATGTTATGAGGCTGTAAAAAAAAAAAAAAATTTTTTTTTTTTCCTAACTAACTGCTGTTTCTAGGCAAACTTTCCTCTTTTGCCTTCAGGTAATTTTAATTAGAGTAAGAATGAGCGTCAGTGTTTGTGGCCTTGAGGAGAGTAGCTGTTTGACCAGAACGGAAATACAAAAGGCCTATGTATCAAATACCTGTTTCTAGGGCTGACACAGTGTTCTTTTTGCTTTTCATTTTTTACTAATTTTTTTCCCCCAGCGTCTAATAGTTCCCAACACCAAATGGGTGCTCAAAAAGTGTCTGATGGAAGAACAGTTACACTAGTTCCAGCTCCAGGGAAGTTTTTGGTTGAACACACAGGATAATTGCAGGTCTAGAAGACAGTGGCAGGGCTCACCTGGTCCCTAAAACCCACCTTGCTCAGACTGCTTGAGTCCAACACTCCTCAGGGCGGGCACCATCTATGATTTAAAAGGACTTTGCACTGGGTGGCTCAAAATGAGACTACAGCTGTTTATAGTTCTCTCGGTGACTCCAGGAAATTATTTTCTGATGCATTCCTCTAAGAAAATCATGTCATTTCCTTATTGCCGGTTAATTTTGGCCAGGCCTTGAATAAATGGCCGAAATTTTAAATTTAAAGCACAGGTAAAGCGCGTAGACAAATAATCCATGATTCACCTTGTACATTGCTGTGTCAGCATTTGAAAGCTTCTTTCAAAGATGAGACAGGGAAGGGAGATCAGGTTGAAAGAAAAAGCATGACTTAATGAGCTGTGACTCTGAGGTTCTCAGTTCCTCTTTCCAACAACACACCCACTCCCTGCGGTGATCTTCTCCTTCCCGCCCCTTCCTCTTTCTCTGGAGGTAAAAACTGCCTTAAGGCAAGTTTTAATATGTGGTTGTTTGTTGCTTCCACTAGGGCATTGGAATATTTGTTTAACTGCAATTGAAATAAAAGGTTATGCTCCTAAAGAAGGAATTCCAGTATCAGGGAGAGGAGACTGAGGCAATTTTTCCACACGGCGGGCTCTGCAGCTGTTGCTGAAACCACCCCCTTCACTCCCCTGTGACCCCCCCCCCCACCCCTCCTCTCACGGCAGGTGTAAAAGGAGCCCTTCTTGCAGCTGCCCTTCACCACCATGGTATCTGCAGAGTGTTAATTACAAGGGACCTAGTGCTTTCAAGGGATTGAAAGTTACAAATAAAATATACAATAAAAACCACAGATTACTTTCTACTACCAACCAGTCGCCTTGTTTTTTCTAAAACAGGAGCCTATCAAAGTACCTGTGTACATATGCATATGTATATATGTACATATGTGTATATACTATGTAAGCATACAGTTAACTGCAAAAGTATAAAGCTTACTATATCAGGAACTGTATAACCTGCCAGAAAGGATCTATCATCACCACCACCAAAGGCAAAGAGTTATTGATTAAACCCTCATATTCACATGACATTTCCCTGAGCAAACAAAACAGCTGGCAGCTCTTGCTGAGTTTACCATGTGTGGTAACACCAGCGTGAGCCCTTCCATAGAGGGAAAAGGCAGACTGAGAAATGAACAGTAGGGCCAGGCAGCTGACTAAATCAATGAAGACATGCTCACTCTGTGGTTGAATCTACAGGATGCGAGTGTCCACACTGCATGACATCACGGACTTAGCTCTGCCCTTTCTCTTCACATCCTCAGGGACATAGACCAGTTGTGATCCTGACCCACCGGCAAGCTGGCTTATTCAGGCATTGGCTTATTCCAAACTAAACCCTTGGCTTCCTATTTCTAGATGCTAACACCAGGACTCTGGTAGCAAGGTGCAATGGGCTGAATACTTGTGTGCCCCTCCTCCATTCATTTGTTGAAATTCTAACCCTTGGTGCGATAGTATTAGAAGGTGGGGCCTTTGGGAGATGTCATTTTTCTTATATGGTTGTGATGGTGAAGCCCTCATGAACCAGATTCATGCCCTTATGAAAGAGACCCCAGTAAAGCTCATTGTCCCTCTGCCAGTGAGAAGAGGGCCATCTGTGAGCTAAGAAGCAGGCTCTCACCAGACATTATACCTGTAGCATCTTGCTCTTGGACTTGCCAGCCTCCAGAACTGTGAGAAATAAATGTTTGAGTGTTTAAGACACTCAGTCTCTGATATTTTTGTTATAGCAGCCCGAATGGTCTAAGACACAGATAAAGGCAGTGTTCAGGGTCCCAGAAACTAATGCTGTCAGTCGGATACTGAAGAAAGTGACCACAAAACTGGTGAAATGCAAGTTTACAAAAAAAGTTGTTTCCAGTTTACTGTTGACTGGAAACCTCAGCCTTGGCCCACCTTAAAATGGAAGCATTGCCTGAGTGTTCTGTAAGTCAGGAGGGTGAGAGGGAGGAGAGTCAGAAAGGGCCACCATCTGTGTTCAGTTTCTTACTTGCTTTGCTTCACCCCCTATAAACAGAGGGTTAGTTCCAGAAATACCAGAGGGATGGCATTTAAGGTTTCAGGAGGAAACTCTGAAGGTTAAAACCCACATCCTATGCCTCAGCATCTGCCAGGGACTGCCCAGAATAACCTGTGTCCATAGGAAGGGGCACCACCTGCCCCCCGAGACAAGGGGTCTCCAGGTACTTTCTCCATGGGTCAGACTCAAGGAGGTTTGGTGACCCTTGGGTGTGATACTGGTTTTGAAGGTGTAGGGATGAGAAATTAGTTGAAGAAGAAAAATGTCACCCCCATATACCCTCTCCCCAGAGGAATTAAAACCTAAGAAGGGGCTCTAAAGAATACAAGTGTCAGAGATGATAAGACACAGACCTTGAGCTTAGCATTTGATTCTTGCTTTGTTTTGTTTTGTTTTATTTTGTTTTGTTTTGTTTTTTTGGTTGTCTATGGTTTCCTCAGACCAGACTCTCAAAGGGAGACTGAAATTCACATGAATTCTTAAAATAAAACCAATTTAATTCTATCATATTTAGAAAAATTAGTGTATGTCTTACAATATTCTCAGAAGGACACAGGGAAGGCTCTTTCTTACCCCCCAAATAATAAAGTGATTGAATTCACCAAAGACCAGGAATCTCTTTCTCTCCCCCTCACTATCTCACTGTATATGTATATATATCTATATATGTATATCTATATATCTATATATATATGTCTATGTAGATATATCTATATATATATACGTATATATAGATATATATCTGAAGATAAAGGATGTTAATGAGCAGTGAGCAGCACCTTCAGTTACTCCTATGGGGCATTTTGCGTCATTATCTCCCCTAAACCTAAACCTCACAGAAAATCATGTGAGGAAACCAAAGCTTAGAGAGGTTGTGAGTTTCCCAAAGTAATAAGATCAGGCGAGATCAAACCTAGATCTGTTGAGCCAGAAGCCCCTGGCTTTAACTGACTCTGCTACACCAGTTCCCTGGACTCATTAAATGTTTGTTGAGCAAAATAAAATCCCGTAGAGAGCTTCAAAAAGAGGAAAAGGACGTTGCATCCCGCTGCTGTCAGCCTCTGTAAATGAAGATTACTGGTAAATACACTATCTGTGGTATAGTTAACATATTATTTCCATCTGTGTCTTTGAGGGAAGAAGGGAAGGAGGCAGGAGAGGGGAGAGGGGAGAAGGACAGGCCCTAAAACAGCTTGAGCTCTCGGACGTATGTGCAGTTTTCTTTCCCACTAGGTAAATGGACAACGTGTTTTTTGGGAGAAAAGTCAAGCCATTCCCCCATGACATATCTCTTCCCCTTAGAACAGCTGTTTCTTTCAGAGGGAGAAGAGTTATCCCTGCAGGCAGGGTTAAGCACCTGGCCTCACAAAGGATTAGGAAATCAGAGATGTAATCTTCCTCATTGTGAAGACCCTTGGCAGGGCAGGTGCATGAAGCAGTTCCCTGGTTTGCAAACTTGAAGAATTTGAGTGCTGGCCAGAATACTGCTGAGGAGCTTCCTCTTTCCTGATGGCGTGGCTGAGTGCCCTTACTCCGGGGATTCTGGCAGCCTGGTTTCCTGGCCAGATGTTTCTCATCCACACCTGTAGACCTTAGGAAACCAAGGGTGACCTCAGTAGGCATGGCGTTGATTTCCTTCCCACCACTGCCCTTGAGATGTGGTAACTGAATGAACATCCACACCAGGACCATCCACTCAAACAAGCAGATCAGGGAGGGAAACTTCCTCACTTTAGTCAGCAAGTCAGCTGTTGGGTTACCTCCTGTCACATCTGGTCAGAGGACAGGGTCATCCATTCAGTGGATCAGGCTGTGTTCTCACAGCATGGTGTGGTTGGGCTTATATCTCATGGCTCACCCAGAAGTATGGATTTGATTCTTAAGCGATAACCCCAGAGCCTGTGCGAGACCAAGGAAGCCACCCATTTAGGGTCATTGGACATTGGATTAAGCCAGACCATTGAAGAGCTGCCTTTGTGCACTACATATTATCCTGGCCTCTCTTAAAAGCTATTTCATATACTGCCACTTTTTGTATCAAGGGATGTTATATCAGCCACATGACAATTTCTGTGATAACCACCGTACAGATGCTTTTGAGGATGTGGCCAAATGCACCTGACAGCACTGATTCTCCTTCTCAACCTCATAGGAGAAATGTTTCTCAGTTTAAAGAACCAGAAAAATGTATATTTCTCCTAAGTGTTAACATGTGATTCTCCTCAGCATTGTGAATCTTGTAGCTTGTAGAATTCCCCTCTTTGCTTTGGATGCTGGGAAACTCAAAGACATATTTTGCCTATTCCCAACAACTTGTACAGCACCTTGTAGCATACATTTTCTGTACATGCTTTGCACTTGTGTTCATCTTATTTCCCTACCCTTGTTTTCCTTTTGCCCTAACTGCTTCATCTCTAAGTTGTTGCTTATCACATGAGATGTATTCTAAAGGTTTCCTATATTAGAGCAGATAACTGCAGTAAAAAAAAAAAAAAGACTCTAAATGACTGCAGTGACTGCAGTGAAAAAGGTTGACTTCCGCTTACCTGAAGTCTAATGTGGATGTTACTTGATGATTCCCTGCCAAGTGAGGGACACAGGAATATACGTTCTTTAGCTTTGCTGTCTTTAGCATGTAGCCCTGCAGTGACTGCCAGAGGTAGAAAGATGGGAAGCACGTCAGGCCCTTCACTCCTTCAGCCTGGAAATGACACACACCATTACCTCTAACATTCCATTGGCCAGAATTAGTCACTCAGACATAAAGCACTGGGAAATATTGTTCCCAATTGGGCAGCCACTTCCCCAAAACAACAGTAGATGGGAGGGAACACAAATCCTTGGTGGTCAGCTACTGTTTCTGCCACACTCTCTAAATTCCCTCTGGAAACAACAAAATTAAACAAACTCAATAGACTTTAGAGAAAAAGGAAATCTCTCTTCTTGCCAAAGAACAGGATTATCGATTAAGAAATGACCAAAACTGGGAAGATCTATGGTGGGACTGACTCTGTGCTGGGTATTAGAGGTGGCACAAAGCATGAGTTATAGTTCTTGCCTTCAAGTTGATTATAGGGTTTCACACACACCTTCCACACTTCTGCTTCCATGGTTGGAGATGTGGCAGTTCTCAAAACCAGTCTGTAGTGGAGACATCATTCTATAAGGTCTCTCCCCTGCCCTCACTGAACTCTGTAAAGAAAAGGGTCAGATGCAGCAAGGAGCTGGCTCTGCCTGTGGAATAAAAGCAAGCCCTTCGGTAGCCACCTTTGAGGTGGCCAGTGGAAAGTAAGGAGGCAGGGAGTCTTCATTTCATTTCTAGTCTTCACTCTGAGATGACCTTGGTTAAGGGTTTAATTTCCTCCTGCCTGGATTCCTAGTTTGCAAATTGGAGGTAATGATATTTGCCTACCTTGCCTTCAGGATTAATTAGTGGTTGTGTTGCACTTTGAGCCTGCAGATGAAAGGCTTTTATGTGATCATAGTACATCATCATCATCACCATCATCATCATCATCATGACCATTGTCATCATCGCCATCATTACCTTGTGTCCTAAAGATAAAATGATGGACTTCCCACTCAAAGTTTCCAAGACACTTGACCTTTCTAACTTTTCTAACCTCTTCTTCTATGCTTTTTAAAGGATTAATCCACTTTCCTCTTCTTCTTGGCCATGTTGCCAAGGACTGAGAAAGTGGGAGCTAATCATACCTTCTTAGAGACCCATGTTTCACACACTCTAACGTGACAGTGCCTTTCTCCCAACAATCAAGCCTAGACATTTCAACTATACTCCAAATCCAGAATATAAGAGATCCATCAGAAACAGAAGGAAGGGAAAATTTTTAAGGAAACTGTTTTAAAAATCTCAGAACTCCTTAAAAAGTAATTTTTCCTCCCAGAACGTCTCACTAAGTAAATTGACCTTTTCTCCTTGCTAGATTACATTATAAAGAAGAGAGCTATTTCCTTTCAAGTCAGTACTCTGGGCTGATCCCATATCCTCTAGAGCTTCTCAGTCTCTAAACTCAACAGCAGTTCAAATTCTGACTCAAAAACTGGAACCTTTTCCTGGGGAGATTGGAGGACTTTTGGTGACATTCTGCTTTTGAAAGTGGGGGTAGGACCAGAAGTAGTGTGGGCTGTGAAGTGATAAAAGCAGAACCAAGCAGGTACGTTCAGTTTCCCTGCTATGTAGATTTAGTGTTCTGGATCTAAGATCAAGGATGGTGAAATCAAGTGGGGACTTTACTAAGCACTTCTAGTCCCCAGGACGAGTTTAGCTGAAGTCTTGTTACTTGTGGGAAACCATTAAAATCAAATTGTTTCCCAAGCTGGTGGAAGCCTCTTCACTTTTTGATGCAGGTGCCACTTCATTTCACATTAGTGTTGAAATGTGAAAGCTGGTCAGGATTGGAGGAGCTGGAATGACTCAGTTACTCCTATGATCCCAGCCCCAACTTGTCTTCAGCGAACAATGGCAAGTTGCACAAGGGGATTGAGGTTTTGATTTCGAGTTTGTGACTCACATGCTTTGTCGGGCAATAATGATAATAACCAACATGTTTACAGCTTTTCCTGTGTGCTAAATATTGTTCCAGTCCCTTTCTATGATATAAGTCATTAATTCTCAACGGACCTTAAGGAAGCAATTTCTTTTATAACCTCCACTATAGAGACAAGGAAACTGTGACAGGAAAGGTTTAAATGTCTTATGCAAGGTATCATGGCCAGTCAGAGGCAAAGGTAGGATTTGAACGCATCACTGTAAAGAAACAAATCTCAGGAGGGCAGAGAGTTTTGTCTCTTTAGTCCTCTGATATGTCCCAAGAGCCTAGAATTATTCTTGGCATAAAATAGAGTTCTATAAAACAATATTAGGTGTTTCAGAAAGAAAAGGCAGACTAAGTGGAAAGGATGAGTTTATCAAGGAAATAATACAAGAATATTTTCCAGAACTGAAATATCTCCAGATACAGAAAAATGAAAGAGAAATGGCTCAGCAAGACATGCCATTGTAGAGGTTCAGAATACCAGCAATAAGGAAAAGATCTTGAAAGTTTACAGAGAGAACTAAGAAAGAATGGCCTTGGATTTCTCAACAACACCAGAAGCTGGAAGATAATGGTAAAATGTCTTCGGAATTCTCAGGGAAACTTTTTCCAACCTAGAATTCTGTGTCTTGCTAAACTATCAATCAAATATGGAGGTGAATAAAGTCATTTTCAGGCACCCAAGGCTTTAAGATTTCCCTCCACCAATTCTTTCTCAGGAAGTTCCTGAAGGATATGCTCTAAGTAAGAGATTAAACCATGAAACAGGAAGACACAGGGGCTCCGACACAGAGTGTGGGCAGAGGGGAGTACAGGGTGGTAGTGAAGGGAGGTGTGGCATCACAGATCAGCAGCAGACCCAGTCAGCAACCAGTCCAGATTGGAGCAAGAGGACAGAGAGGTCTCCACTCAAAAAGAAAAAAAAAATGTGTACATATTGTCATAATAATGTAAACACCAAATATTGGTTTAACCCCAATTTAAGAAATGTCCATGTTGGAAGGTAGAGAGTGGAGGGGAAGATGGAAGAGAACTATAGTCTCTTGTTCTAGAATAAAAAGTCAACAGACGATGCTTACAATTAAAAAAATTAATAAATTGCGATATAAAGCATATGGTGAGAATATGGAGGTAAATGCCTGGAAAAAAAAGAATCAGGAGTTTCCCATAGGGAGAAGGCCTCAGGGTGGGGATTGGGAGCAGAAATCTGCTGGTCCTTATTAGAAACCTCATGTGCTACTTGCCTTTTGAAGCTAGCACATATATAATTTTGCATAAATACAAACTCAGAGTAACAAGGGAAGAAGGGGAAGGAGGAAGGAGGGGGGGTGATAGTAACCCTGGAGGCATGCAAGTAGGTCCTTGTGGGGCTGCCTGTCTGCTGTGTTGGGGACGTCAAGGCCATGGGCAGGTGGCCCATCCCAAATCCCTCTCTTTGCCAACAAGACACAGAGCCCAGGCTGTGTCTGGGGTAGCTGAGTAAGGTCATTTTGGTGCATCAGCAATATCATTTTCGGTCTCCGTTTCTGTGCTCTCTGCATCTCTCTGGCTTTGAATCCTTGCAGGTTTGGAAAATGCTTTAAATCATACCTTAGCACCAGGGGCAGATCCAGATTTTATGGGACCGAAAACTTAAATGATTTGGGGGACCTTTTCTAAGAAAAACAGTGCAAAAGGATGCATCCAAAATTAGGTATGAAAGTGAATATTTATTTAGAATGAGAAAATGTATCATAATAAATTACAAAATTTTAAAAGCTGTTAAATACCAAAATTCTAAAAATCCAGAGAAGCGACAAAATGTTTTACTAATTAACTACCTGAAGCATCTCTATGCTTTTTTCCTATATTGTTTTGGAGGTATAATCTTTGATTACCTCTCAATATGACAAAATTTTGTCATATTTTCTATAGAGAGAATAGAAATATGATTCAGTTTTCCCTCTAGCAGGGTTGATTAAAATCTATTTTCCACAATTGATTGTTTAGAAAAATTTCTCTCTGGTTTCCAACTCCTTATTGGTAAGTCATGTACATTTTTAAGATTGTTGTCCTAAATTTTGAAACTTCTCTCTCTTTTTTTAAAAATTATGAACTGCTACAGACACCTTGCTTTTGTAGTATTGCTTCAGACTTGTTGACTGCAAACTCAGGAATTTTGATAAATGTTGTTGCATGTAATTTCTGTCAAAAAAAATCGAGAAAAGAAATCTCAGGTGTAGTTGTCTATACTGCATTTTCAAGGGTGTGCCTGAAAGGAAAGAGCTTGCATTTTGACTCTGCTTCTTTGGGAACTGAATCTTCCATTGAGTGCTGATTGGCAGAATGTTCCACAGACTGCCTTCTGGCTCCAAACGTTTCAAACCTTGTTTCTCTTCCACTCACCTCGTACTTCCAGTGCCACATGCCATCCATGTCATGAAATGACCTCTGTTCCCTGCATCTTCCTGTCATGACTCCCAGTGAGCAGGCAATAGGAGTGTTCCTAACAATAGCTTAAGTGCATGCATCAAGTATATCCCACTGAGCCCAGACTAAATGCATCTCCAATTCAACTTCCCCCCAAATGCCCATGGAAACCCACAAGGCCCCTAACAGATGGGAAAGCATGCTGGAAGGGAAATCAGAGTAGAAGTAACAGGATCTTCAGTGATTGTGGTTAAAATACGTCTTGCAAATTTTATAAAAAACCATATGACCATGAGAACATAGGCCTAGAGCTCAGAAGGGCCAATGCAAGTGAGGCACCCTGCAGCTTAACTGCATTCCTTCTGACTGGCACTCAGGCAGGAAATTGTGCTCCAGTCCTTCTGCCCTGACATGCCATGTGAGGACCTCTGCCCAGAGCTGGAGGGGAGAAAGCAGCCAAGGGAGGGAGAAGGGGTGGAGGGGGAGGGCTGGCACCTGTCTCCCCAGAGCCACCTTAGTTAGCTATGTGGCTTAAGGAGTGTGAGCAAAGGGCAAGGGAAGGAGCATTTCCCAGGAAGTGCTTTCTCTGCCAACTGACAAGGGAGGGGTGTGGACTCTGGTATTTATTGAAGGGAGGCAGGAAAGAAAGGAAAACCAGTCCAACTCTTCTGGGCTCCAGCACTTACTAGTAGGCACCAGAGAAGGTCTCTGCTTTATTGACATCTTTTTATCACCTCACTAGGATAATTGATTTCTTGCCATTTTTTCCGAAAACAGTCATCTCTCCTTTATCTGCATGTATTTATGCATTCTGTAGATTATAACTATAATGGCCTGCCACAAATTGTCTCTCCCATCATCAGTTATATTTGCAAAAGAAGTAAAGATTGATATTGCTGGTATACCAAGCAAAATATAATGAGAAAGATGATTTAAGGCAGAAAGATAACAATACATTCCATAGCCAACACAAATTATTCTTGAAAGTCTGTTTACTGTTACTTAAAAGCAAACATTTTTAGGGGCCCATCTTGTGCCTTTCATATTATATCCTTTAATTCTCACAATAATCCTGAAAGGAGGTATGATTATTCCTAATTCACAGCTAAGGACATGAACCCATAGTGGAGAAATAATCCAAGGAGAGGAATTGGGGCCTGTCCAAGACAATATGCTAACAAGGGTTTTCAAGTCATGTTTTTTTTCACCACCCCACACTGATAACTGAAAACCGCCCATGGAATCAATCTCCCCAGATGGCCAGAGTCCTCCCCACTAAAGGCCTTGGTGTCCAGAATTGTCACACTTGGGCGTCTGGACACTTACGAGTGCAAAGAACCTTGCACAATATCTTCCTTGTACTTTACAGGGCTCCTCAGCGCTTGCTGAGTGCTCCAGAGAACTAGTCAACATATTTTATTATTTTCCAGATTCGCCATTACCTTTAGAGGAAAATCCTAAAGCTAAGAAAAAATGCAGAAAAAATTATTCTATAAGTACTTTAAAATTCCATTTTCAAACTGTACATTAGGAAGCACTGAAGGTTAATCGTGCTAAGTCGGATGAGTAAAAAAAATTTTTGTTTTTTCATTTTTGGGGCCTTTGCAAACATATGGAGGCATATTTACACACTATACCCCGAGGAAACAGCCAGCCAAACATTTGCTTCCTCTAGGTTCACGTATCTGAAATGAAAGCTGATATTTCTTGGTTGCGTGCTTAGTTTCAAAATGAAACCAGAACATTCCTAGCCTTCAGGCAGCTCTGGTAGCCACAGACAGCTGGAAATTCTGCAATCACAATAAAGTAGGTTAGGGAGAATCTCCCAGCAGCTCCCATACAACATGGGGTATTAATGTGTGTGTGTGTGTGTGTGTGTGTGTGTGTATGTGTGTGTGTGTGTATTCATTTGTCAAAACTTTAGAGATGTTTCTAAAATAATAAGCATACTACCTCTTTTTCCCCTTAAAAAAAAGTACATAAAATGTATGGCAAGGAATAGACACTGTTGCTTTTTCTCCAAGCATACATATTTTAGTGTCTGTTGGAAGAATGTCCTTGAACTGTGTTGTCCCATAAAAGAGCAGAGGTAATCATAATGCTAGACCCATACCTGCAAGTTTTGAATGACTTTTCAAATGACAATAATGGTCACATTTGGGTAACATTTTTCCTAAGGGGAGCCTATAGCATTAGACCTTTCCCTCCAAGACCCTAAATCTCATTCTCTACAGAATTGTGAGGCATCTGCTCCGGTCTCCATCTTTTAAAAAATTTTTTTTAATGTTTATTTGTTTTTGACAGAGAGGGAGAGACAGAGCATGAGTGGGAGAAGGGCAGAGAGAGAGGGAGACACAGAATCAGAAGCAGGCTCCAGGCTCTGAGCTGTCAGCCCAGAGCCCGACACAGGGCTCGAACTCACAGACTGTGAGATCATGACCTGAGCCAAAGTCAGACACTCAACCAACTGAGCCACCCAGGTGCCCCGTGTCTCCATCTTTTTAATCTCCCTCTCTCCCTCCCTAGTGTCCCCTCATCTCACTAGATGCCCAAGGCTCTCTGGTGGCTCTGGATTGCTCAGATCCCCCAAAGCAGGGCACAGGGCCATCTACAGCCTTTCTACTCGAAGCCCAGCACCTCGGAGCTGGTTAGAAATGCAGGATCCCAGATCCCAGCCCAGACCTTCTGAATCAGAGCCCATATCCTAGCAAGATTCCTGGTGACTTGTGGGCACATTTACATTTGTAAGGTATTGGTCTACACATTCTTATGGGGTACCGTTGAGCTTGGTCACCAACTTGCATGTGACCTGGAGCAGATGAGGACACCTCTCTGGGCCTCAGTTTTCTTGTTTGTGAAATGAAGACATAAAGCCATCTCCAGATCACACTGTGATAGAGAGAGCTGGCTCCAGTCAGGCCATCAGCTCACCTCTGAGTCAAATGAGTCAACCTCTGTAAGCCTCATCTGCAAAATAGCAGTATTAAGTACTCATCAGATACAGCTGCTATGAAGGTGCAATGAGAGCACCTGTATTAGTGCCCTCCTGCTGCTGCAACAAATGACCCTAAGTTCAGTGGTTTAAAGCAACATTTATTTTCTGTGTTACTGTTCTGGAGGTCAGAAGTGTGAAATAGGTTTCAATGGGCTAAAGTCAAGGTGTCAGCAAGGCCAGGAGGCTCTAGACAAGAATCTAGACATCTGTTCCCTTGCTTTTCCAGCTTCTAGAAGCTGCCCGCATTCCTTGTTCCTTCCTCAAAACAGCAACAGCAATTGGAGCCCTCCTATCATATCACTCCAACCTCTGCTCTGTCCTCACATCTTCTCTGACACTGACTCCTGCCTTCCTGCTTATAAACAACCCCTGTGATCACACTGGGCCCACCAGATAATCCAGCGTAATCCCTCCACCTCACAGTCAGCTGCTTATGACCTCAACTCCATCTGCAACCTTAATTCCTCCGTTGCCATCCACTATAACATGGTCACAGGCTCCAGGGATTGGGACACAGATGTCTTGGCGGGGGAGGCAGTTATTCTGCCCACTACATGGCATAAGGGGTTATTACTGCGCCTGGCAAGTAATCAGCACCCAGTAAATATTTGCCGTTTTTATGGTGGTCTGTGATTCTGAAGACAGCCCGCCTTACTCTGTAGGAGCAGAGCAGTGGGCTGGCTGTATTTTTGTGATGAAATGCCCAAGACATGTTCTCCAGAAGTATCATTTAGTTTTGGCTTGACCTACCCTCTACAACCAGTGGCTGGACACACACACACCCCCCCCCCCCCTTATTAGGAAGCTCCCTCACTCCTGGCAAGCCACCACAATGACCCACATCCATCCTTCCACATCTAAAGCTTGAGAAACCTTTACATATAACTAGACATGCCTTACAGCCTCATGGTGTAGTTACAGAATCCACTGAACCCATTTATCTGAATTCTCTCCTGCAGACCACCTACCCTCTGTTGCATTCATTCGTTTAGGAAATATTGAACAGCTCTCACGCGCCGGATGAGTGGGCCTATCTCCGTCTCTCAGTAGAGCCCTATCTCCCTGCAGAGGTGCCACCAATAACACTCAGAGGGAGGCTGACTGGCCCTGGGTCCTCCAAGCCTTGCTTCAGTAGGACAGCTTCAGCTTTTCTGTTTTACATATTGGGGTTCTGTGTAAGATTTTGTTTAAAACCAAGGTCCACTTTCCAGTCCCTGGCACACAGTGGACACTCATAAATAAGTAGATCTCCAAGTGTCTGAGAGCCACTGGTCTACAAGGATTATCAAGCCCTTTCCAGCTGATTCTCCATGTTTGGCCTCTTTAGTCCTAAGCCTGGAAACGCCTTGCCTCACCCTGTTGTGCAGGTCCCCTCGAGCCACAAGCAGCCGCCATTCCTCTGCCCTTTATCAGTCTCCGCTTACTCTCTTTCCTTCCACTTCTGGGCCACATCTTTTAGTCCACTTGTAGTTTTTCAGGACCACAGTTGTCTCTCCCACCACCTGTCTGTCTCTTGTTAGTTAAATCCTGTTTCATGATCACAGTTCTCAAAACCCTGTGATGTTACTTACCTTCTCCAGAAAGTGCTTCAACTCTCCCCAACATTGATGTGGAGGAGAGGAAAGGCACCATATTCCTCACTCCAGCCCTGCCCCCTCTCCCCTTACCGAAGAGCAATAAAAATATCTAACACTCTCACACAGCTCTGCTTGACCCCGAGGCATTTAAAATTACTTAAATTAAGCTGTCTCATCATTTACTTTCAACGGCATCTAATAACACCTTATATTTACAGTTCTTTAGAGTTCACAAAGCTCTCTGACCTTATCGGTTTAATTTGAGCCTCAAACGCCCTTATGAGGTAAGCAAGGCGGTGACTTTTATTCTCCTTGTGCAGAGAAGGAAGCAGGCTCAGAGAAGGCCAGCACCTTGCCCAAGGCCAGACGGCCCAAAGCAGCAAGACCAGCCAAGAACAGAGATTTCCTCAAGCACGGCACTCTCTATACCGGGTGTTCAGCCTCACTTCCAGAAACTATGAAGAAGGTTCAGGGCCTGCTTCGTTTTTGTTTCAGGAATGGATTTCACAAAAGAACAAGATAGTACACTTAATCCTGGCTGCAGCTGCTGGAAAATTTGCTGTGGCCTCCTCATGTTAGCTGCATGTTGAACTTGGACCGTCAAACAAAGCACAGCAGGAGAAAGACAGATCTTCCGCTGGTGGCTGGAAGTTCATTTTGGTTCCCCCTTTGACTTCACAGAAAGAAAGAAGCAGGAAACCTGCATTTCTGTCATTGTTACAGTCACTTGAACTATGCAATGCCACTTGAAAATTGAGCCAGCTTTGTTATGAAAAACAATTGTCTTTTGATGAAATAGAGCAGCCTTTTAGAGCCAATGAAGATACAAAGGTCAGCAACATTCTTTGCAGCAGCACTTGACCCAGAAAGGAATAGAAGGATAGTTCCATTCCTTATCCTATTCATCTGGTAACAGAAATAAGCTCTCTGAGTCTCAGACTCCAAACATCAAGAAAGGAAGTTAGAGGTTGTAAGAGATCATGAGACAGTCAGCCCCATCCTTCCTGTTCTCTCTCTGCTGTTCTCCCTGGAGGAAGTTGTAAAAATTAGACCTTGGAGACATGTGAAGTGTTTCGGATTTGGGGGAAGTGAGGGTTTTTTGTTTTGTTTTGTTTAATTGGTAGTAAAAGAAATGACAAGTCCTTCAGAGCCAGGCAAAAGGAATGGAAACTGTCGTATTTGGGAAAAGTAGTCTCCATAAATGCTAAACAGCCTTCAGATCAACAGCTTTCCCCTCACTGAGTCATTCTACCAGAAGAAGAAGAAATAAACAATTCCAAACTCAAAGGCAAAACAAGAAACACACCTGACTGGAGGACACCGATTTGCATGTGTGTGGTTTTGGATTAGGAACAGAGGACGAAGTGTGATTCAGCCGTGATGTAAACAAATAGATATTCTAACTCTCTCTACTGCAGGGGCCTGGAAGCAATGATACCTCATAGCGAAAGACATACCTTTGCCCAGATATTGGTTTCTAAATCATTCCAAGTCTCCTTGAGAAAAGGAACAGTTTCAGAGCTGGGGGAGGGAAACTTCAAAATGAGCCTGTGCTTTACCAAAAAGCAGGAAACACTCAAAGACTTACAGGCTTCTGGGAAAAACATCGTACAAAGACATGCATATTGCTAAGTGAAAGAAGCCAGTCTGAAAAGGCTACGTACTGTGGGATTCCATTTCTATGATATTCTGGAGAAGGCAAGACTATGGAGATGGTAAACAGAACAGTGGTTGCCAGGCATTTGGGGTTGGGGAGAGGGTAGAACAGGTAAAGCTCAGGGGATTTTTAGGATGGGGAAACTGCTCTGGAAAGTAAAGAATCATTGATAATATGAAAAGTCACTTTGAGGGTTATCTGTTTTTCAACTTCAGATTTTATTGTCCTGGACTTTTTAAAAGGAAAGAACACACATTATACTTATGTATATATGTATTATCGAATATAAGAAGAAATGAAAAGTGTATGTGTTGATGTACGAAGTCTATAAGTGCATATAGGTAGTCACTTTGATGAAAAGAGTATAATAAAGTTCCAATACGTATTGTAATTTTGTCTTGATTAACATGTAATGTTTCTCTCTTCATCACACTCTGCCGTACAGCCACAAAGGACTTACTAAAGGACCTATGTGTCACAGAACCTGAGGCACAAAAGGCCAGAATATCATTGACGAAGCTATCACTGTGCTAGCCCCTACTCAGAGGTCCAGGGAACCCACCTGTATGCCTCTGAGAAGGAGGACATTTAGATTTAATGTGACAAAGTCAAATAGGCCACATTAAACCTTAAGAAGCCACCCGTCCTGGGTGACTGGGTGGCCCAGTCGATTCAGCATTTGACTCTTTATCATGGCTCAGGTCTTGATTTCAGGGTTGTGAGTTGGGCTCTGTGCTGGGTATGAAGCTTAGTTGAAAAAAACAAACACCAAAAAAACCACCCTTCGTGTTCCCCATTGTGAGAATACCTGTAAAATATAGCAGTAAGATGACTATCACCTGAAGTCTACAGAAATTAAAGTCTGATGCCTCGTGGGGTATACGTGCACACACTTATACTGACACTCACATATACACACACTTATGTCCCCCTTTCCTTCCCATAATACTCAATTCTAAGATAAATTCTGCATTGCCAGCAAGATTTGGTTTTCTTTCTTCTTCTTCTTCTTCTTTTTTTTTTTTCTAAATAAGGAGCATGGGACCAAGTGTACTGATAACTGCAAACTTATGCAGAGTCAGTATTTGTAAAAGCCCTCCAAGTGCCTCTTATCGCTGTCATAATAGATAGGTCAGAAGACCAAAGAGGAAGTAAATCACAGACAAGGAAAGACATTCTTTTTAAACTGGTGTAAACATCCTTTATTTGCCATGGCTTCTCATGATCATCACTTTTTGTCTGCTATAATAATAATAATATTTTTTTTGTGTGAGCTGTTACTGCCAATTACCCCAGAGAAGAGATAGCATGCATTTATCACTCTTTATTTCTACATTAAAATAAATGTGAGGATATTAAGGGCCCTTCCGCCTTTCTGGTCCCAAGTTTATTTTCCATCTCTTTCCAAGATGTTGGTTGGCAACTGTGTATCATGTCTTCCCTTGGACACTTCTTTTACTACCAAACTTTAAACAGTCTAAAACACTAACAGGATCTATTGCTTTTTCTGGTGACTCAGTGTATTTAAAAGTGTATCAAAGCCAGTGCAAGCTTGAATGTGTTGATAGTGGATGAAACAGACACAGGAAGTTTTTCTAACCAAATGAAGGCTCACATAGCCTTATGTTAAGGTTCCTTTGGCCATTGTTTCTTAAAGTTCAAATTTTTACATTTAAATGTGATATTGCCTTTAAACAACTGAAGCAAACCAGGTTTTGCATACAGAGCAGCCAGAAAATGGGATTGATAATTGGAAACTTTATAGAATAGTGAAAGAAAAGATTACCACCTCCATACTCTGCGGGACTAGGAAGTGTTGAGGCAGGGAGGGACTTTGGGAATTTATCTCACTGAATCCTTTTGTTTTATGGATGAGGAAGCTGGGAACCAGGGAGTCCTAGTGACATGTAAGGTCAGCAGTTAGCTGCAGGGCAATACAGACATTGCCGAGTGTTAACTCCATTAAGTCATTAAATCATTGATTTAAATTATCTTTGGACATTGGGACAATAAAAAATATATTTTTTAATTAAGTTGCATCCTCATCATAGTTGTAGTGCTAAGTATCATATGCATCTTGTAGAAAGAAGTGTGCAAAACAGAGAGGAGCAAAGAGCATATGGCTCCTCTAGGATTTATTTATTTATATTTATTATTTTTTTAGTGTTTATTTTTTAAGAGAGTGCAAGTGGGGGAGGGGAAGAGAGAAAGGCAGACAGAGTATCTGAAGCGGGCTCCACACTGACAGCAGCAAGCCTGATGTGGGGCTCTAACTCAGGAACCTTAAAGTCACAACCCAAGCCAAAGCTGGAAGCTCAAACAACTGAGCCACCCAGGCGCTCCAACTCTAGGGTTTACACAATAATTTCTGGGAACATTTAGCTATTAGTTACGTGTCAGTTCAGTGAGGGACTCAGAAGAAGAGAATCAAGTCCATCATTTTCTGATTTCATTGAATAGGTAGCAGTTTGGTCAACAGAGAATGCAATCAAGTATTGCTGGAAATAAAATATTTTCTGTCAGTTGCTTTTGGTTTTAGCAACGTTTTTCTTCCTTCTTTTGTTGTGGTACAATTTACATATAATATTGCATTAGTTCAAGGTGTACAACACGATTTGATGTATGTATATATGGCAAAAGTATAACCACCATAGGTTTAGTTAACATCAATCACCTCACATAGTTACAAATGTTTTTTCTTATGATGAGAACTTTTAAGATTCTGTCACGCAGCAACTCTCACATATATAGTATGGTATTGTTAACTATAGTCACCAAGATGTACATGACATTACTAGGATTTACCTTATAACTGAAACTTTGTACCATTTTACTATCTTTACCCATTTTGTCCATCCCATGTCCCTCACTTCTGGTAACCCTCAATCTGTTCTCTGTATGTTTAAATTCAGTTTTATTAGAATCCAAATATTTCATGTATCATACAGTATTTGTCCTTCTTTGTCTGACTTATTTCTCTTAGCATAATACCCTGTGTTGTAAATGGCAGAATTTCCTCCCTTTACAGCAGCATGATAGTCCATTTGTGTGTGCGTGTGTGTGTGTGTATGCACACCATGTTTTCTTTGTCCAGTCATCTGTCAATGGATTAAGGTTGTTTCCATGTCTTGGCTACTGTAAATAACGCGGCAGTGAACATGGGGGTGCAGGTATCTTTTCAAGGTAGTAATTTCATTTCCTTTGGTTAAATACCCAGAAGTGGCATTGCTGGATCATATGGTAGTTCTAATTTTTTGAGGAATCTTCATACTTTTTCTGTAGTGGCTACATCAATTTTCCTTCCCACCAATAGTGTACAAGGGTTCCCTTTTCTTTAGGTCCTTGCCAATACTTGTTATTTCTTGTCTATTTGAAAATAGCCATGCTAACAGGTGTGAGGTGATTTTTCATTGCAGTTTTGACTTGCATTTTCATGATGATTAGTGATGTCGAGCACCTTTTAATGTACCTGTTGTCTTCTTTGGAAGAATGTCATTTCAGTTCCTCTGCCCTTTTTTCAATTGGACTGTTTGTTTTTGCTATTGAGTTGTATAAGTTGGCTTTAGCAATCCAGAGTTGAGACCCCACTGAGAAGGAGATCTAATGGGGAGAATTCAAGGCAAAGAGACCATTGTGGTTAACAGGTCTATCTATCATTCTAGATAGAGATGGAAAATGGCATTTCCTAATATCTAAGTTACATTAGAGGGCAGAAATAGTGGTCAAGAGGGGTGCCTTGGTGGCTCAGTCGGTTAAGTGCCAGACTTTGACTCAGGTCGTGATCTCGCAGTTTGTGGGTTCAAGCCCTGCGTTGGGCTCTGCGCTGACAGATCAGAGCCTGGAGCCTGCTTCAGATTCTGTGTCTCCTCCTCTCTCTGCCTCTCCCATGCTCTGTCTTTCTCTGTCTCTCAATAACAAACATTAAAAAAATTTTAGAAATAGTGGTCAAGAGCTCTCATTTGTATCTTCTATTAACCTAATTATCATTAGGTTCCTTTTCCTATTACTCCAGATAACAGAACCACTTAAAAATGTGTTCTCTCATATTTTTTCCGAGTCTAGGCATATAGTAAAACGTTAATTTGTTATTATGGCTTTAAGTTTGGTACAAATTATTTACTTGAAGAGATTGTACCAAGTTTGGGTCTGCAACGTGGGTCATGAGGTTAACTACATGGTGGAAGAGAAACCTACGCTTGGAACCTCCCACATTGTCCAAATGAAGCCACACTTCTTGTGAATATCTACTTATGTGGCTCAGATCCCATTCTCACTGCCTCTTACTGAACCTCTCTTGTGCGCATTTTCTCTTTCTCTTCCTCTGAGGTCAGTGGTACTTCCTGCAGATAAGGTACTAAATATCTCAAGTCAGATTACATCACTTTTTCTATAAGATAACATTCAGGGAGGAAGACACTGGTCAGCATAAATTCTATTTGCATTAGACTTGTCTGATTTAGCAGCAGCAGCAGAAGTAGCATTATAGATTTGCTTTCAACAACAGATTTGTGTGTACAAGTGTATGTGTATACATTTGTCAGTAAAACCATTTCAAAGAACTCTCACTAAACACCTTCATTAAGTTCACTGTCCTGACAAACACTGTAGAAAATATGGCCTTTTCAGGTACTAGTAACCTGTCATGTTATTGTAATTTACATGTGTTTCCTATAAATTTCTCAGGTTGTTTTGTGTCTCTCAGCCACTTTCTTTTGTGAAAACATCACAGCAGTAAATGGTGCAATCATTGCTTAAGTTTTTTTTTATGTACTTGAGTCTTCTGCTTAAGAGCTTGTAAATTCACCAAATCGGATGCTAATCTGTCATGGTCTGTGTTATGTAGTAAAAATTAACCAGAAAATAGTAATATCAATATTTGCCAACACTTCATTGACGATGTCAATGTTGTCCCGACTTTATGTATTTTAAAAACTAAATATCACTGTAAACAGTGGAATCATAAAAATTCCTGAGCATTTTGGCTTGGACTGTCAAAGTCTTAAAGGAATGAAGCAGCCTGGGTTATCAGCAGTCATCTTTCAAAAACCAAGGTGCTTGGAGAAGAGCCAAAATTGTAATGAGCTTGAAGCAAATTATCAAATTAATCCTGGTTGATGCAACTGTCATAACTTGCGAAGATACCTGTCTCCATTTGAAGATGTCAACATCAAACACCGAGCAGCATTTACTGAGTGCCCATAGGGCTGCAGGCAGTGAGGAGAAAACCAAATGAAAGAGCCTCATTCCAGTGATCTTGTAATTATAGGAGAAGTAATGGGTAGGGTATCTTAAGGCATAAATAAATAGAAATCACAAGATAATATTGAGCAAGAAGACATTTTAGGATGAGCTCAGGAAAACATTCCTATCAAACTTCCCAGTATAATCGCTGGAGCCATTATACTATATAATGTTGTTGGGGCTATTAGTATTAATAATAGTAATCATCATTTATCACAAGTGCAGCATAGAGAACAATTCTGCAGTGGTAGGAAGATAGAACTGATAGACTTGAAGAGATAAGTCTTTTCAATTCTGTGATGCTGTGCATGTTATGAACTCTAAGAACAGAAGGTCTGAGCCATTTCATTATCAAGTAAAGTACTCCCTGACCACATCCAAAGCAAGTGTATTCTTTATAGCTCTGTTCCTTTAATTAAAGAAGATGATTCTTAATATGACTGACTCAGTTGCAAAAACACTAGAACCAGGAGTGATCTGCTGACTGTTTGTTAGTTGGGAGTGGATTTATCCATCCTACTATTTTCTTTCATGTTGAAGAAATAATCTACAAAATGAGCTTGTCTTGTAATTGTGTCCAATAAATAAGATAAAGGATAAGAATGAAACTTTAGTAGAAAAATGAAAGAAATTTAGATTATTTAGTAAGGCATTTTTTAATTGAATTTCTTTTATATCTTCTACCCAGTTCCTCCAAGGGTAACACTCTGTACCTATCTTATTCATATTGCCCCAGCTTAATATGTACATATTTGTGAGTATTTAGATCTATACAATTTTATCACGTATGTGGGTTCATATGCCATTCAGCCCAGTCAACGTATAGAACATTCCACTACCACACGATCTCTCCTGTTGCCATTTTATTTTATTTTATTTTAATTTTATTTTTAATGTTTATTTATTTTCGAGGAGACAAACAGACAAAGCATGAGTGGGGAAAGGGAGAGAGAGGGAGACACAGAATCTAAAGCAGGCTCCAGGCTTTGAGCTGTCAACACAGAGCCAATGCATAACTGGAACCCACTCATGACCTGAGCCGAAGTCTGACACTCAACTGACTGAACCACCCAGGTGTCCATCTCCTGGTACCCTTTCATAAAAACATCTAATTATCCCCTCCATCCTTACCTCTTGGCAACTGCTAATCTGTTTTCCATTTCTAAAATTTTGTCATTTCAAAAGTAGTTCATAAAGGAGTCATATAGTATGTAACCTTTTCTTTCTTTTTTTTCTTTTTTTGTTTTTTAATTTTATTTTTTTAAAATTTACATCCAAATTAGTTAGCATATAGTGCAACAATGATTACAGGAGTAGATTATTTAGTGCCCCTTACCCATTTAGCCCACCCCCCCCCACAGCCCCTCCCGTAACCCTCTGTTTGTTCTCCATATTTATGAGTTTCTTACGTTTTGTCCCCCTCCCTGTTTTTATATTATTTTTGTTTCCCTTCCCTTATGTTTATCTGTTTTGTCTGTTAAAGTCCTCATATGAGTGAAGTCATATGATTTTTGTTTTTCTCTGACTAATTTCATTTAGCATAATACCCTCCAGTTCCATCCATGTGGTTGCAAATGGCAAGATTTCATTCTTTTTGATGGCCGAGTAATACTCCATTGTATATATGTACCACATCTTCTTTATCCATTCATCCCAATTGCTGGGTCATACGGTAGTTCTATTTTTAGTTTTTTGAGGAACCTCCATACTGTTTTCCAGAGTGGCTGCACCAGTTTGCATTCCCACCAACAATGCAAAAGAGATCCTCTTTCTCTGCATCCTCGCCAACATCTGTTGTTACCTGAGTTGTTAATGTGAGCCATTCTGACAGGGGTAAGGTGGTATCTCATTGTGGTTTTGATTTTTATATCCCTGATGATGAGTGAAGTTGAGCATTTTTTCATGTGTCAGTTGGCCATCTGGATGTCTTCTTTGGGAAGTGTCTATTCATGTCTTTTGCCCATTTCTTCACTGAATTATTTGTTGGGTGTTGACTTTGATAAGTTCTTTATAGATTTTGGATCCTAACCCTTTATCTGATATGTCATTTGCAAGTATCTTCTCCCATTCTATCGGTTGCCTTTTAGTTTTGTTGATTGTTTCATTCGCTGTGCAGAAGCTTTTTATTTTGATGAGGTCCCCTAGTTCATTTTTCTTATGTTTCCCTTGCCTCTGGAGATGGGTTGAGTAAGAAGTTGCTGTGGCCAAGATCAAAGAGGTTTTTGCCTGCTTTCTCCTGGAGGATTTTGATGGCTTCCTGTCTTACATTGAAGTCTTCCATCCATTTTGAGTTTATTTTTGTGTATGGTGTGAGAAAGCGGTCCAGTTTCTGCATGTCACTGTCCAGTTTTCCCAGAACCACTTGCTGAAGAGACTGTCTTTATTCCATTGGATATTCATTCCTGCTTTGTCAAAGATTAGTTGGCCATATGTTTGTGGGTCCATTTCTCAGTTCTCTATTCTGTTCCATTGATCTAAATGTCTGTTCTTGTGCCAGTACCATACTTTCTTGATGATTACAGCTTTGTAGTATAGCTTGAAGTCTGGGATTGTGATGCCTCTGGCTTTGGTTTTCTTTTCCAAGATTGCTTTGGCTATTCGGGGTCTTTTCTGGTTCCATACAAGCTTTAGGATTATTTGTTCTAGCTCTGTGAAGAATGCTGCTGTTATTTTCATAGGGATAGCATTCAATATGTAGATTGCTTTGGGTAGTATCTACATTTTAACAATATTTGTTCTTCCTATCCAGGAGCATAGAATCTTTTTCCATGTTTTTGTGTATTCTCAATTTCTTTCATAAGCTTTCTATAGTTTTCAGTGTATAGATTTTTCACCTCTTTGGTTAGATTTATTCCTAGGTATTTTATGGGTTTTGGTAAAATTGTAAATGGGATCAATTCCTTGATTTCTCTTTCTGTCGCTTCATTGTTGGTGTATAGGAATGCAACTGATTTCTGTGCATTGATTTTATATCCTGCAATTTTGCTCTATTCATGAATCAGTTCTAGCAGTTTTTTGATGGAATCTTTTGGGTTTTCCATATAGAGTATAATGTCATCTGCAAAGAGTGAAAGTTTGACCTCCTCCTGGCCAATTTGGATGCCTTTTATTTCTTTGTGTTGTCTGATTGTAGAGGCTAAGACTTCCAATGCTATGTTGAACAACAGTGGCGAGAGTGGACATCCCTGTTTTGTTCCTGACCTTAGGGGGAAAGCTCTCAGGTTTTCCCCATTGAGGGTGATATTAGCATTGGGTCTTTTGTATATGGCTTTTATGATCTTGAGGTATGCTCCTTCTATCTCTACTTTCTTGAAAGTTTTTATCAAGAAAGGTGTTGTATTTGTCAAATGCTTTCTCTGCATCTGTTGAGAGGATCACATGGTTCTTGTCCTTTCTTTTATTGATGTGATGAATCACACTGATTGGTTTGCAGATATTGAACCAGCCCTGCATCCCAGGTATAAATCCCACTTGGTCATGGTGAATGATTTTTTTAATGTATTGTTGGATCCGGTTGGCTAATATCTTGTTGAGGATGTTTGCCTCTATGTTCATCAGGGAAATTGGTCTATAGTTCCCCTTTTTAGTGGGGTCTCTGTCTGGTTTTGGAATCAAGGTCATGCTAGCTTCATAGAAAGAATTTGGAAGTTTTCCTTCCATTTCTATTTTTTTTGAACAGCTTCAAGAGAAAAGGTGTTAACTCTTCCTTAAATGTTTGGTAGAGGGGTACCTGGGTGGCTCAGTCAGTTAAGCGTCCGACTTTGGTCAGGTCATGATCTCACGGTCCGTGAGTTCGAGCCCCGCGTCGGGCTTTGTGCTGACAGCTCAGAGCCTGGAGCCTGCTTCATTTTCTGTGTCTCCCTCTCTCTCTGACCCTCCCCCGTTCATACTCTGTCTCTCTCTGTCTCAAAAATAAACATTAAAATAAATAAATAAATAAATAAATAAATAAATGAATGTTTGGTAGAATTCCCCTGGAAAGCCATCTGGCCCTGGACTCTTGTTTTTTGGGAGGTTTTTGATTCCTAATTCGATTTCCTTACTGGTTATTGGTCTGTTCAACTTTTCTATTTCTTCCTGTTTCAGTTTGGGTAGTGTATATGTTTCTAGGAATTGGTCCATTTCTTCCAGATTGCCCATTTTATTGGCATATAATTGCTCATAATACTCTCTTGTTACTGTTTTTATTTCTGCTGTGTTGGTTGTGATTTCTCCTCTTTCATTCTTGATTTTATGTATTTGGGTCCTTTTCTTTTTCTTTTTGATCAAACTGGCTAGTGGTTTATCAATTTTCTTAATTCTTTCAAAGAACCAGCTTCTGTTTTCATTGATCTCTTCTACTGTTTTTTTGGTTTCAGTAGCATTAATTTCTACTCTAATCTTTATTATTTCCTGTCTTCTGCTGGTTTTGGGTTTTATTTGCTATTCTTTTTCCAGCTCTTTAAGGCCTCAGGTTAGGTTGTGTATCTGAGATCTTTCTTCCTTTTTTAGGAAGGCCTGGATTGCTACATACTTTCCTCTTATGACTGCCTTTGCTGTGTGCCAGAGGTTTTGGGTTGTGGTGTTATCATCTTCATTGGCTTCCATGAACTTTTTAATTTCGTCTTTAACTGCTTGGTTAGCCCATTCATTCTTTAGTAGGATGTTCTTCAGTCTCCAAGTATTTGTTACCTTTCCAAATTTTTTCTTGTGGTTGATTTCGAGTTTCATAGCATTGTGGTCTGAAAATATGCACAGTATGATCTCGATCTTTTTGTACTTGCTGAGGGCTGATTTGTGTCCCAGTATGTGGTCTGTTCTGGAGAACGTTCCATGTGCACTGGAGGAGAATGTATATTCTGCTGCTTTAGGATGAAATGTTCTGAATATATCTGTTAAGTCCATCTGGTCCAGTGTGTTATTCAAAGCCGTTGTTTCCTTGTTGATTTTTTGATTAGATGATCTGTCCATTGCTGTGAGTGGGGTGTTGAAGTCTCCTACTTTTATGGTATTACTATCGATGAGTTTCTTTATGTTTGTGATTGATTTATATATTTGGGTGCTGCCACATTTGGTGCATAAATGTTTACAATTATTAGGTCTTCTTGGTGGGTAGACCCCTTGATTTTGATATAATGCCCTTCTTCATCTCTGGATACAGTCTTTATTTTAAAGTCTAAATTATCTGATATAAGTGTTGCTACTCTGGATTTCTTTTGTTGACCATTAGCATGATAGATGGTTCTCCATTCGCTTACTTTCAATCTAAAGGTGTCTTTAGATCTAAAGTAGGTCTCTTGTAAACAGCATTTAGATGGATCTTGTTTTCTTATCCATCCTGTTACCTTATGTGTTTTGATTGGAGCATTGAGTCCATTGATGTTTAGAGTGAGTACTGGAAGATATGAATGTATTGCCATTATGTTGCTTGTAGAGTTGGGGTTTCTGGTGGTGTTCTCTGGTCCTTTGTAGTCTTTGTTGCTTTTGGTGTTTATTTATTTGTTTGTTTGTTTGTTTGTTTATTATTTATTTTCATCTTTTCTCCCCTCAGAGAGTTCCCCTTGAAATATCTTGCAGGGCTGGTTTAGTGGTCACAAACTCCTTTAATTTTTGTTTGTCTGGGAAACTTTTTATCTCTCTCTCTCTATTTTGAATGGCAGCCTTGCTGGATAAAGAATTCTTGGCTGCATGTTTTTCTGATTCAGCACATTTAATATATCCCGCCACTCCTTTCTGGCCTGCCAAGTTTCTGTGGATAAGTCTGCTGCAAACTGGATTTGTCTTCCCTTGTAGGTTAGGGACTTTTTTTCCCTTGCTGCTTTCATGATTCTCTCCTTGCCTGAGTATTTTGTGAATTTGACTATGATACGCCTTGTTGATGGTTGGGTTTTGCTGAATCTAATGGGGGTCCTCTGTGCTTCCTGGATTTTGATGTCTGTGTCTTTCCCCAGGTTAGGAAAATTTTCTGCTGTGATTTGCTCACATAACCCTTCTACCCCTCTTTCTCTCTCTTCCTCTTCTGGGACCCCTATGATTCTGATGTTGTTTCTTTTTAATGAGTCACTGATTTCTCTAATTCTTTTTTAAAAAAAATTTTTTTTAACGTTTATTTATTTTTGAGACAGAGAGAGACAGAGCATGAACGGGGAGGGTCAGAGAGAGAGGGAGACACAGAATCTGAAACAGGCTCCAGGCTCTGAGCAGTCAGCACAGAGCCCGACGCGGGGCTCGAACTCACGGACAGTGAGATCGTGACCTGAGCCGAAGTCGGATGCTTAACCGACTGAGCCACCCAGGCGCCCCTTCTCTAATTCTTAAACCATGCTCTTTTGCCTTAATCTCCCTATTTTTTTATTCTTCATTATTCTCTATAAGTTTGTCCTCTGTATCACTGATTCTCTGTTCTGCCTCATCCATCCTTGCCGCTGCAGCATCCATCCATGATTGCATCTCAGTTATATCATATTTTATTTCATCCTGACTAGCTTTTACTTCTTCTATCTCCACAGAAAGGGATTCCAATATATTTTCAACTCCAGCTAGTATTCGTATTATCATGATTCTAAATTCTGGTTCAGACATCTTGCTTGTATCTGTGTTGGTTAAATCCCTGGCTGTTGTTTCTTTGTGCTCTTTCTGTTGGGGTGAATTCCTTCGTTTTGTCATTTTGAAGGGAGAAAAGGAATTAATGAGGTATTAACATTAAAAATATTAAAATTAAAAAAATTAAAATTAAAAAAATAAACACACACACACACACACACACACACACACACACACAAATAGAATAAATGATGCTAGATCCTAGGTGTGTTTTGGTATAGGTGTTGAAAGTGGTTTGACAGATTAGAGAAAAAAGGGGGGGGGGAGGAAATCGTTTGAGAATTTGAAGAAATGAATACACTGAAGTAGACTAAAATGAGATGATGGGAGTCCAATAGAATTTGAAAACATTTACAGAAAAGTAAAGCGTATAGTAGAAAAACTTAAAAGAAAAATATTTTTAATAAAAATTCAAATAAAAATGAATTTTTTCTCTTTCTGTATTCAAGAAAAAGAAAAGAAACGAAAAAGAAAAAAATGAAATCCTTTGAAAATTTGCAAAAGTGAATACACTGTAGTAGACTAAAATAAAATGAAGGAAGTAAAATAGAATTTGAAAAAATTTACAGAGGGGCGCCTGGGTGGCTCAGTCGGTTGAGCATCCGACTTCAGCCCAGGTCATGATCTCGCGGTCCGTGGGTTTGAGCCCCGCATCGGGCTCTGTGCTGACAGCTCGGAGCCCGGAGCCTGTTTCAGATTCTGTGTCTCCCTCTCTCTCTGACCCTCCCCTGTTCATGCTCTGTCTCTCTCTGTCTCAAAAACAAACATTAAAAAAAAAAAAAAAAAAAAAAAATTAAAAAAAAAAAGAAAAAATTTACATAAAGGCAAAAAATATAGTAAAAAATTAAAGAAAAATATTTTTAATAGAAATTGAAAATAAAAACGAAGTTTTTCTGCATTCAAGAAAAAGAAATGAAATGAAAAAGAAAAAGAGAAAGAAAAAAAGGAAATCATTTGAAAATTTGAAAAAGTGAATACACTGAAGTAGACTAAAATAAAATTATGGAAGTAAAATAGAATTTCAAAAAATTTACACAAAAATAAAAAATATAGTAAAAAAATTAATGTAAAATATTTTTAATAAAAATTGAAAATAAAAATGAATTTTTTCTTTTTCTGTATTCAAGAAAAAGAAAAGAAGTAAAGAGAAAAAAATAAAAAATAAATAAGAAAGAAAGTTGATTAGATGGACCTGGTAGCAGATTGAAATACGACTGAAATTACTTCGTTTTCCCCTAGAAGTGAGACTATGATGCGCTTTATAGTCCATAAACTAAGCAGGTGGTGAGACTTGTGTTCTTGAAGAGCAAGGTTGGCCCAGTTGGGCGGGGATTAGTGTAACGACTCTGTTCTCCAGTAGATGGCGCTGCTTAGCTTACTGGGGTGGATTGTTGTAGCGCTCGTAGGTGCGTGTGCACATGCGCGGGAGCAGTAGAAATGGCGTCACCCAGCTACCCAGTCTCTAGTATCGGCACTCTGTTCTCCCCAATCACCAATCGTGCACCCGTCCTCTGTCTTCAGCTTCTGTCCACTCCCAGCTTCTTTGGTCTCCGTGACCAGGTCCCAGGCAGTACCTCTCTCCTGAGTTTTGTCTCAGATGCGGCTGTTTTCCCTGGCCCCTTACTTCTGAAGGACTGCAGCTTTCACTCGTTCCGCCCCTGTGCGGGAGGGTCTCACCGAGCAATGGCTGAACAATGGCAAAATGTCAGCTGCACCCAGAAACGCTTGCTGGACCCTGCTGCTGCCGGAGCCCCGAGACTGCGGCCAGGTGCCAGCCCACCCCAGAAAAAGTTCATGAGATAGTGTAGCAGCAGCGTTTCAGGGATTATGGAAAATCACAACACACATCTGGCACCAGACTTCACCCTCAACGACCTTGTTCCAGCACCAGCGAATGTGGCCGTTCTCTGGGGTCTGCTCAGACCAGGTGGCCGCAACAGTCTACCAAATGTCCTTCCAGCAGTGGAACCCCTTTTCCCTGTGTGGCCCAAGAACCTCCAAGACCCCACTCCACTCCTGGGGATATGCCCTTCCACCAGACTACCACCACGTATCAAGCTGCGGAGTTGCATACTGTGCTTCCCTTGTTTACAGTCTTAATGGAATTTAAACCCTCTCCTTTCTCCTTTCTCCTTTCTCCCTTTTTAGTTTAGTCCCTAAGGCTGTTTCTAATTTTCTAATTTCAATCCAGCTGCTTTTGGGAAGGGGTGCTTTTCCCATACTCCCCCCCCACCTCCGTCCTTTCTCCGCCCGCAAAAGCACCTCCCTGCCCACTGCGGCTTCTTGCTCCCTAAGTTCACCTCTCCATGCCACGTACCTGCAGAATTCTGTGGTTCAGGTTGTGCAGATTGTTGTGTTAATCCTCCAATCAGTTTTCTGGGTGTGTAGGATGGTTTAGTGTTGGTCTGGCTCCATTTCATGGACGCAAGACACACAAAAAACTTCCATGCTGTTCTGCCATCTTGACTCCTCCTGTATTTTATGTAACCTTTTAAAATTGGCTCCTTTTAGCCTAATGTCCATCAACTGATGAATGGATAAAGAAATTGTGGTTTATATACACAATGGAATACTACTTGGCAATGAGAAAGAATGAAATATGGCCTTTTGTAGCAACATGGATGGAACTGGAGAGTGTTATGCTAAGTGAAATAAGTCATACAGAGAAAGACAGATACCATATGTTTTCACTCTTATGTGGATCCTGAGAAACTTAACAGAAGACCTTGGGGGAGGGGAAGAAAAAAAAAAGAGAGGGAGGGAGCCAAACCATAAGAGACTCTTAAAAACTGAGAATAAACTGAAGGTTGATGGGGGGTGGGAGGGAGGGGAAAGTGGGTGATGGGCATTGAAGAGGGAATCTGTTGGGATGAGCACTGGGTGTTGTATGGAAACGAATTTGACAATAAATTTCATATAAAAAATAATAAAAATAAAATTAGCACCTTTCACTTAGCATAATTCCCTGTCTATTCATCCAAGTTATTATGTATGTCAATAGTTCATCCTTTTTCATTGCTATGTAGTACTCCATGGTCTACATGAACCACAGTTTATTTAATCATTTACCTGATGAAGGACATCTGGGCTGTTTCCAGCATTTAACTATTACAGAACATGGCTATGAACATTGTACAGGTTTTCATTTCATTTTTCCAAGAGTTCAATTGCTAGATCATATGGTAATTGTCTTTTAGCCTTATAAGAAAATGCCACTATTTTCAGAGTAGCTGTACCGTTTTATATCCCCACCAACAATGTAGGAGTGACCTGTATCTTCTGCATCCTTGCTGGCACCTGGTTCTGTCTCTGTTTTTTATTTTAGTCATTCTCATTGTGTCCAGTGATATCTCATTATGATCTTAATTTGATTTTCCCAAATGGCAATTGATGATGAACGTTTTCTCATATACTTACTGGCCAACTGTAGGACCTCTTCAGTAAAATGTTTCTTCACAACTTTTGTCCATTTTTGTTTGTTTGTTTGTTTGTTTGTTTTTTAGAGTTGAGTTTTGAGAAATCTATGATGTGATGTAGTTTTTTACAGATGCTCTTTATCAAGTTTGGGTTATTCCCCTTTATTCCTAACTCGCTGAGAGCCATTGTTTGTTTGTTTGTTTGTTTGTTTTAGAATTAATGGATGTTGGATTTTGTCAAGTGATTTTTCTGAATGAATTGATATGATCACTTTTTTTTTTCTTTAAACTATTGATATACCATCGATTGATTCTGAATGTTGAACCAACCTTCCTTTCCTGGAATAAGTCCAATTGGGCATGGTGTGTAATTCCTTTATACACTATTGGATTTCAGTTTGCTTAGATTTTGTTCAGGATTTTTATGTCTAAATTTATGAGCGATGTTGGCCTATGCATTTCTTTTTTCCTTTTTTTTTTTTAAATTATTGTCTTTGTCAGGTTTTAATGTTAGGGTAATATTGATCTCATAAAATGAGTTGGCAAGTATTTCCACTTCCTCTGTTTTCTGGAAGGGATTATATAACATTGGTATTAATTCTACTTTAGATGTTTTGTTAGAATTCTCCTGTGAAAACATATGGGCCTGGAGATTTACTTTTCAGGAGATTTAAATGGTGAATTCAACTTCTGTAATGGTTATAGCAATTCAGATTATCTATTTTATTGTGGTTGAGATTTGGTAGTTTATGGTTTTCAAGAAAATGATCCATTTATTTAAGTTGTCAAATTTACAAACATAAAGTTGTCTTTAGTATTCCTTTATTAACTTTTTAATAGTGATAAGATATATAGTGATAGCTGTTAGATATTTATGATTTTGGTGATTTGTGTCTTCTCTTTTTTAAAATTTTGGTCAGTCTTGCTAGAAGTTTATAAATTTTACTGATTTTTTTTCAAAGACACAATTTTGGCTTCATTGATTTTCTTTATTGTTTTCCTATTCCATTGACTTTTGTTTGTATTTTAATTATCTCTTTCCTTCTGCTTACTTTGCGTTTATTCTCATTTCCTTTCCTAGTTCCTTGAGGCAAAAATTTAAATTATTGATTTGAAAACGTTCCTTATTTGTATCGTAAGCCTTTTGTGTGAGAAATTTCCTGCTCAGGACCGCTTTAGCTGTGTCTCACATATACTGATATGTTGTATCTTCATTTCACTCAGTTCTATGTATCTTTGTCTATTGAGGATTCCTCTTTGACCCCAAAATTATTTAGAAGTGTATCATTTAATTTCCATGTGTTTAGGTATTTTTCTGTTGTTTTTCTATTATTGATTTTTAGTTTGATTTCATTATGGGCAGAGAAAATAACCAATATAATTTCAGTTCTTTTAAATTTGTTGAGTTATTATTATTATTATTATTATTATTATTATTATTGCTATGATATAGTCTATCCATGTTGCCTGGGGAAAAAAAGGTGTATTCTGCTGCTGTTTTGTGGAATATTCTATATGTGTCAATTTGATCCTATTGTTTGATTGAGTTACTCATGTTGTCTACATTCTTGATGATTTTCACTTTAGTAGTTCTATCAATACCTAAAGAGGGGTAGTAAAGCATTTTGAATCAGAAAATCTAAGCTAGTAGTTAATCTGTTCACAAACTAGTCGATGAATTCAGTAAGCACAGAACTTTGAGAAAAATATTTAGTATTTTATGAAGAATAAGCATTAGCAATTACTAAAAAGGTTCTCACTTTATTTTCAATTTCTAGGAAATCTAGATTTTTTTTTTTAATGTTTTTATTTGAGGGAGAGAGAGCAAGAGAGAGGAGGGGAGGGGCAGAGAGAGATGGAGACAGAATCTGAAGGAGGCTCCAGGCTCTGAGCTGTCAGCACAGAGCCTGATGCAGGGCTCGAACTCATGAGCAGTGAGATCATGAACTGAGCCAAAGTCTGCCACCTAACCTACTGAGCCATCCAGGCGCCCCTCAATTTCCAGGAAATCTTAAAGTGAAAGGAATCATCAAAACCTAGAAATTATTTTTCAACCTGAAAAAAAGACTTTTTCATAAAATCTTAGATGAAATAGACTATTCATATTTTGTTAAATATATAGCAGTTTCACATCTGACAATCAAACATTTCTCCTCATCTGAATTTACTTTTAAAAAAAATCCATGTTAGGGTGCCTGGGTGGCTTAGTGCTTAAGCGTCTAATTTTGGCTCAGGTCATGATCTTGGGTTCATGGGTTCCAGCCCCACATGGGGCTCTGTGCTGACAGCTTGGAGCCTGGAGCCTGCTTTGGATTCTATGTCTCCCTCTCTCTGCCCCTCCCCCACATGCGTGTAGGCACACACAGTCTCTCTCTCTTTCAAAAATAAACAAATATTAAAAAAAAAAAAAAAAGCCATGTTGTTTTTTTCGACTATGTCTAAAATCATTTTATTTTGTGGCAAGGATTAGTCTTGACTTATGTGAACAGTGACTAATGAAAAATCTCTACAGTTGCATGCCTCCCATAAAATTTGGGCACTCTGTATTAAAATCCTGGTTAGGTGAAAAGAATATCACGGTAGAATTAAAAGAACTGAGTTGATGACAGAAACCTCAAGTTATTAAAATATGAGTTCTGAGGGGGGAAAAAGTAACTTTCTATGTTTTAGTAGATTTACATAATAAGAAGAGTAATGAGAAAAAAAATGAAGCAAACTGAAATGAAATTTAAACTCATAGCATATGACTCAGTGGCAACAATAGAAACCAGATGACAATAATGTATTGTATTTAAAGTACTAAGAGAAAAATGCCAACCTACAATTTTCTATCAATGTAAACTATCATTTAAAGGTAAGGACAAAGTGAAGAACCTTTGAAACTAATAAAAACTGAACTTAACACTCACAAGTTCTTACTGAGTGATCAACTAAGGGATGTAATTACATCAGGAAAAGATTGGACTATGGGGATGGAAGAAGCAAAGAGATAACGTGTTGGTATATCCATGAAATATTAACTATAAAATTATTTAAAAATGACTAATTTGAGATGTTTAAAGGTAATATAGACCTATAAAAAGATTACAACATGAAAGATTGGCAAGCAGGGAGAAAACTGGAAATAAAGCATAAGAAAGGATGTAATTCAGTAAGAGGATCAAGATTTCATTAACATTTCAGTTATCTGTTGTTGTGTCGCAATATACCTCAAGTATCAGAGGCTGAAAACAACAATCATTTTCTTTGCTCACAATTCTGTGCTAAATGTTTTTTTCACTCACTTGTCCAGTACCTGTACTAGTGTGGCTCAACCACCTGGTACTGGCTGGACCACTCAACTGAGGTCACACGCTGGAACCTTGATTCCCATAGTCAGCCCATTTCCTCAGTTCTTTTCTGAATTAATCTCAAGGCTTCTCACTCTCTATGTGGTTTTTCTGCATGGTCTCTCCATGTGGCTTTCCAGCAGGAGCCAGACTTCTTACATGTAAGCTCAGGGCTTTTGAGAGTATAAAGGTAGAAGCTACCAGGCCTTTTAAAATCTTAGACTGTGATCTAATATAGCATCGTTTCAGCCATATTCGGTTGGTTAAAGACAAGCCAGACCCAAGGGATGGTCATTAAACAAGAACAGGAATACCAAGAGGCATAGTTCAATGTAACAGATTGTCACAATTAACTTCGGAGTTTATTAATAAAGGTCAATTATGTGTGCTAAAAATTTAAGGTAATTAATAGAAGAATTAAAATAAAATGCTGAAGGACCAAGAAAGCTCAATAAATCCAATATTAGAGAAAATCTATAGTAATAGGGTAGAACAAAAGCAAAGCAAGGTAAATACAAAATAATAAGGCATCAGAAATAAAACCAAATATGTCAGTACTTACAATACATATAAATGGATTAAACTAGCTTATTAAAAAACAGAATTTCACTAATAAAATGTTTAAAATCCAGTTCTATGCTCTTTGTTAGGAATCACACTCAAATCATAAGGACACAGAAAGGTTGAAAGTAAGACAAAGAACAAGACAGATACAACAAGTAAATACCAAGCAAAACAAAGGAGATGTAGTTAAAGCAACATCGGACAAAAGAGACTTTAAGTCAAACTTTACTTTTAATGATAAAATGGATTGGTACTTGATGATAGAAATAATTTATCAGAAGAGGTAACAATCTTGACTCTGTATGCAATGAACAACATAGTCTTAAAAACATATTTTTTAGAAAGGAAAATTTGATAAAATATCAGAATAGATGAATGAGAAGATAAAGAGAAGAGACAGAAAAAAAAATAGAAAATGTGAACAATAATAATGAAAGGCTTAATATAATGAGTATATGAGTCACTGCCCCCAATAATTAAAGTTCTGAATACACATAGAGAATTTATAAAAAACAAAAAACAAGCACTGAGGTAGGCCACAAAAGAAGTCTTAAAAAGTACAAATGTTCAATAGCATATAGATCACGTTGACCACAAAGCAATAAAATTAGAAACTGAAACTTAAAGGTAGCCTGAAAATAGAAGAATCATAATTAAATTTAAGATGTGTTTAGACCTGAATAATGATATTGCATTAAAAAAAAATCTCTATTTTTCAGAGAGAGATAGGAAGAGCATGTGAGAAAAGGGAGGGAGCAGAGAGAGGGGACAGAAGATCCAAAGCAGGCTCTGCACTGACAGCAGTGGGCCTGATGCAGGGCTCAAACTCATAAATCATGAGTTCATGACCTAAGTCAAAGTCAGACACTTAGCCAACTGAGCCGCCCAGGCATCACATGATACTGCATTTTAAAACCTATGAGATATAACTAGTGACACGTAAGGAAAACTTATAGTCTTAACTGTCTACGGTTTTTAAAAAGATTGAAAATAAATGAGCTAAGTGTTCAATCAAAAGTTAGGAAAAAACAAGAGAGTAAACCCCTCCAAATTAGAACTATGTAAAGGCTAATAAAGTCTATGCGAACCTCTCACAAAACTGATCAAGAAAACACAAAGAAACCATATTAAAAGTCAAAGAACTACTATAAAATTTTTAATATTTATTTTAAAAAATTTTATAATAATACATTTAAAAATTTAGTTTTAATAGATTTTGGTTAAATGTAAGCCATTCAAATTATCTCAAGGAGAAATAAAAACGTGGAACAGGTCTATACCCAGAAGTAATATTTTAAAATATTTGACAACTGGGGTGCCTGGGTGGATCAGTTGGTTAAGCGTCCAACTTCCGCTCAGGTCATGATCTCCCGGTTTGTGGGTTCAAGCCCCGCGTGGGACTCTGTGCTGACAGTTCAGAGCCTGGAGCCTGCTTCGGATTCTTGTCTTCCTCTCTCTCTGCCCCTGCCCTACTTATGTTCTCTCTCTCTCTCTTGAAAATAAATAAATATTTTAAAAAATTGAAATATTTGACAACTGATGTAGGGCAAGCAGTGGTAAAACCAAAGGACAACTAATAAGTCCAAACAGACAATTGTTGAAAATAACCAAAGTAGGCTTACCATGCATACTAAATTACTACCAATCCCCTTCATCTCTGTTGAAGAATATAAAATGTTTCAGATACAAAATATTTCAAGTAATAAAAAAAGAAGAAGAATTTCCCACATTAGAAAGAGGAAAGAGGGGTGCCTGGGTGGCTCAGTCGGTTAAGCCTCTGACTTCGGCTTGGGTCACGATCTCACAGTTCGTGGGTTTGAGCCCCGTGTCGGGTTCTGTGCTGACAGCTCAGAGCCTGGAGCCTGTTTCAGATTCTGTGTCTCCTTCCCTCTCTGCCCCTCCCCTGTTCACACTCTGTCTCTGTCTCAAGAATAAATAAACATTGGGGCGCCTGGGTGGCGCAGTCGGTTAAGCGTCCGACTTCAGCCAGGTCACGATCTCGCGGTCCGTGAGTTCGAGCCCCGCGTCAGGCTCTGGGCTGATGGCTCGGAGCCTGGAGCCTGTTTCCGATTCTGTGTCTCCCTCTCTCTCTGCCCCTCCCCCGTTCATGCTCTGTCTCTCTCTGTCCCAAAAATAAAAAAAACGTTGAAAAAAAAAAAAAAGAATAAATAAACATTAAAAAAGAAATTTAAAAAAGAGGCAAGAAAGTATAAGAAGAAAAATTTGTGTGCAAGCTTAGTTATGAATATGGATGCAAATGTCCCAAATAAGATATTAGCAAACGGAATTAATTAAGCAACGTGAATAAAAACTTAACATGACTAATTTGGGGGCATTCCAGGAATATAAGGGTAGTTTAAGTCATGAAACCCTATTAATGTAATTTGCCACATTAATAAATTTTAAAAATATATGTGATAATCTCAATATATGCTCCCAAAATTTAATCAAATTCAACATTTGTTAACAAATGTTAACAAAAAAGAACACTTTAGAAATCAGGGTGGGAAGGGAACTTTTTTCAACTGATAAAGGATATTTATCAAAAAAGTGCTACAAATGTCATACTCAGTGGTGAAACATTAGAGCATTTTGTTTCAAGTCAGGAACATAGCAAGGATGTTGTTACCATTACTATTTCCATTCAACTTAGTTCTAGAGGTCTTAGCCAGAGGTAGAAATGAGAAAGATAAATGAAATGCAAGGGAAAAAAATCATTTCCAGAGATTTGGATGGTCTACACAGAATATCCAAGAGAATCTACAAAGAATTTAGCAAGCTAATATGTTACTTGAGCAATATTAAAAATTCAATGGTATTCTAGTACACTAGCAACAACCAATTAGAATGTAATTTTAAAAATCATTCCATTTACAAAACAACCTAAGAATACAATAACATAAAAGGTATGAAAGACATTTATGAAAACATTACAAAGTATTATATAGTAACATAAAAGAAGACTTAACTAAGTGGGGAAATAGACTATGCTCATGTTTGGGAAGACCCAGAATCACACAAATGTCAGTTCTTGTCCCAAATTAATCTAAAAATTCAGTGGAAATCCAAACAGATTTTCAGGAGACTTTATTTTGGGCTTTGACAAGCTGAGCCTAAACTTCAAGTGAATAGTAAAGGGCCAAGAATAGCTAAGAAGATTTTGAAAGAAAAAATATAAGATGGGTGAAAAAAAATAGATTAAAAGGTATCTTTCCAGCTATCAATACTTATTATAAAACTAAATAAAATAAAAGAATGTGGCATTGGCAAAGAGGCAGAAAAATAGGCCAATTAACCAAGAAGAAAATGTCCAGAAAAAGAGCTTGCAAGTGTGGAAATTTGGTACATGACAGAAGTGGCATTACAACCCAGTGTAATAAGATGTCCTTTCAATAAATGATGCAGGAGCAATATGTTACCATATGGAGGGAAAAGTTTAGACCTTCATTGTGTACCGTATATATATTCAACTTCAGATGGATTAAAGGCTTAAATGTGAAAAACAAAACTTCAAGACTTGGAGGAGACAGTGGAGAAGAATGTCTTTCTGACCACAAGGTAGAATGAATTCCTACACATGATTCAAAAAGCACAAGTCACAAGTCACAAAAAAATATATAATTAGAGTGTTTTCAAATTTAAAACCTCTGTAAAACAAGGCATAATGGAAAACAGCCCAGACATTTGGATAATATACTCACAATGCATATATTTAATAAGATTCAGTAGTCAAACTCTTTGAAGAACTTTTAGAAATCAAGAGAGAAAATGTCAAATAATTGTTAAGTAACTGGGAATTATATAAAGAGTAAATTCAAAAAAATGAAGACCTGAATGGCCAATTAATATAGATACAAATAAATATAAATGATATAAAATATAAGTACAAATTGGTCAGTAACCAAAGAAATGCAAATTAAAACAAGGAAACATCTGTTCAGGTTCATCAGATTGGCAAGATTGGTGATAGTACAAACTGTTTGTTGGTCAAGATGGAAAAATTCTCATACAATGCTGGTAAGTGGAAATTGATGCAAACACTTCGAGAAATAATTTGGCATCATCTGATAAACCAGAAGTTGTGCATACCTGAAGACCTAGTATTTCTACTTTTCAGTAGATAACCTAGGGGAAACCTTTGCACTTGTACTTGAGGAGATATATAATTGGATTTCCATTACATCATTGCTTGCAATGGTGAAATTTTAAAAAATATTTAAATGTCCATCAATTGGAAAATAGATAATTGTGGTATTTGGTTGAATCATATGAAATTGCTGCTTTTCAACCATTTTGACATGGTTCAATCTAAAACTTTATAAAACTGAATATTACTTAGGAGCTAAAATGAATGAACTACTTGGCTAAATCTCAAAAATAGTGAGGGAAAAAAACCATGCTATAATATATATGGTATGGTCACAAACACACTTGGGCAAAAATCAACTTTTTAAAAATAGAGTATCTACGCATAACAATAACTAGAAGGGTTTTAAAAATTCAGAACTTTTTAAAGATGACAAAAGGACTTGTTGAGGACCATACACTCTTATAGTCACATTGAAAGTAGAAATTCCCCTAAAGGAAACCAAGCGCTGTTGAAATAAGAGAATGAACACTGAGTAGCCAAAAATTTCAAATGTCCCCTGTACCATCCTAGTTCCTTACTTTTATTTTAATTTATTTCTTACTTACTAGTGATCCATTACTGGTTATTAATCCAAAAAGAAGAGAGTAAATAATTTTATGCAGAAGACCAGTAAATCTCCAGAGCTAGGGAAAAAATGTTATTAACTGAAAAATTTATTCCAACATTTTCCACTCATTTCTTAGAAATTTCTATTCATATCATATCAATACTAAACTTGTTTTAAGTAAAGATTAAGATTGGTAAATTCACCTCTCTTGCTCCCTTTGTTTTTTTTGCTCATGTGGTTAATGATCTATGCATGAAATTTTAAAAGTTATGTTCTAGTTCTTAGTGATGTAAAGGGAAAATGCAACAGTACCACAAATGTGAATGAAATTTTCTTCATATCCAAAAATTCATTATTTGTTCCCTATCATATGTATTTTACCAATCTGAATTTCTTAGCATAGAATTCAAGGCCTTCTTGATATTACCTCAATAAAGTAGGTGATGTCTCTATAAGTATCAATTAAAATAGGTTCAGCTACCACATGCAGAGGGCTCTTAAGACAGAAGCTGGTACGACAACTCTATAATTATCAGAGACCCAGGCTCCTTCTAACTTTTTGCTCTGCCATCTTAAACATTTGACTTTTACCTGTGGCCCAAGAGGTCCACATATGCAATCTGGACAGCAAGAAGGAAGAAAAGTGTAGGAGAAGGCATATCCCCCAACTCTAAGGACACTTTCAGGATATACATCACCTTATGCTTACATCTCATTGTCCAGAACTTAGCCATATCCTACACATAGCTTCAAGGGCAGCTGGTAAAAATAGCTTTTATTCTAGGTAGCCAGAACCTATCTAAATTTGAGGGCTTATTGCTGAAGAAAAGGACAGTTAATATTGTGGGGACAACCAGTAGCTTCCACCATACCATCTTCATCCTTTCCTCTTCTCCTCCAACTGAGGGACTAGTAATTTGATTCTAGAACTAATCCTGGGTCAAGATTACTTTTCAGCAGGACCACTATGCACTAAGGTTTCATGAATGGATGCATGGATGTAGCCATTTCTTGGATGATCTGCTCCATTGTTTCTTGCATACAGCTGAACTGGTAAACTGATCAAAACTTGGCCTAAGGGATGACCCAAGCATTTCTATCCCTGGACTCTTTCTCTTCATTTACAAATGTTTGAGCACATTCACTATTTTCATGACAGCAGTTGGCTGATGGCTTGCTTTGGCCACACAAGGGCTGTGAATCACATTCTATTTAACCAGGAAGTCATGCCTTAAGGATTATGGTTTGAGACCACACTTGTACCCCAATGTTTATAGCGGCACTTTCAACAATAGCCAAATTATGAAAAGAGCCTAAATGTCCATCAACTGATGAATGGATAAAGAAATTGTGGTTTATATATACAATGGAATACTACGTGGCAATGAGAAAGAATGAAATATGGCCTTTTGTAGCAACATGGATGGAACTGGAGAGTGTTATGCTAAGTGAAATAAGTCATACAGAAAAAGACAGATACCATATGTTTTCACTCTTATGTGGATCCTGAGAAAATTAACAGAAGACCAAGGGGGAGGGGAAGGAAAAAAAAAAGGCTAGGGAGGGAGGGAGCCAAAACATAAGAGACTTTTAAAAACTGAGAACAAACTGAGGGTTGATGGGGGGTGGGAGGGAGGGGAGGGTGGGTGATGGGTATTGAGGAGGGCACCTGTTGGGATGAGCACTGGGTGTTGTATGGAAACCAATCTGACAATAAATTTTATATTAAAAATAAAATAAAATAAAATAAAATAAAATAAAATAAAATAAAATAAAATAAATTGCTACATTGGTTTTAGTTTTAAGGAAAAAGCACTTGAAATAGAAATCAGAATCTCAAGAAAATACTCAAATGATATAAGATGGCAGCTAAATTGTTTATGTAACAGAAGGAACCAAAGGGTCTGCAGGTTGTAAGGTGGAAGAATCAGAAGGGAACCACCTCCGTTAGGAACGGAGAGACAAGAAACCCCTATGGCAGTTTGTTGGCTATGTGCTGTGGATATATCTTGTCAACCTCTTCTTTTTTTCTCTTCTGTGAAATATTTAGGAAACTTTACATTGTTAACAAGGATTTATATGAGTAAATTCATGATGGGGCTCAAAGATGAGTGTTGAATGCATGGTGTGGAGAAATAGAAATTGACCAGCAAGATGGTCTAAGAATGCAACTTCTGAGTCAGAAGAAAATTATGGAAAGAATTTAGTTTAGTCTGATAGCTTTTATGCCCAGTTCATGACAGAATACGTTTCTAGATTTCTAAAAATAGGATTAATATGTCAACAATTGTTCATATTTAATGAACTACCAAAATTCAAGTTGCAATGCAAAAAAGATGTTTCAATGTATGGTCCCATCAACAGTACATAAGAGTGCCTGTTCCCCACACCTCACCATTAGCCATTAGGGAAATGCAAATTAACACCACAATGAGATACTAGCACATACGTATTAGAATGTCTAAAATTTAAAAGACTTGCCATATTGGGGAAGACATGGAGAAACTGGAATTCTAAGATATTGCTCATGGGAATGTAAAATGGCTTATCCACTTTGGAAAAGATTTTAATAACTTTTATTCCTACTGTGTGATCCAGCCATTCTACTCCTAAGAATTTACTTAAAAGAAAAAGAACTGAGGGGCCTGGTGGCTCAGTTGGTTGGGAGTCTGACTCAATTTTGGCTCACGTCATGATCTTGTGGTTTGTGGGATCAAGCCCCACATCAGGCTTTGCGCTGACGGCAGGGAGCCTGCTTGGGATTCTCTCTTTCCCTCTCTCTCTGGCCCTACCCTGCTTGTGTTTTTTCTCTCTCTCTCTCTCAAAATAAATAAACTCTTTTTTTTTAAAGAGAGAAAGGAAACTGTATATATCCATACAAAAACTTAAACACAAATGTTCACAGCAGCTTTATTTGTAAGAGCTCCAAACTAGAAACAATCCAAAAGTCCATTAACAGGTACATAGATAAACAAGTTATAACCATACAACAGAATACTAATGAGCAAAAAAAAAAAAAAAAAGGAATGAACTATCAATACATACAACAACATGGATGAATCTCAAAATCATTATGCTAAATGAAAGAAGCCAGATTAAAAAAAGAGTACATACTGTGTATTGTCACTTATATAAACATCTAGAAGATATAAATAAATAAAGTAGATGGGTAGCTTTTTGGAGAAAGGAACAGTGAGGAACAGAGGTGATGAGATTGCAAATAGGCACGAGGAATCATTTGAGAGTAATACATGTTCATCATCTTGAACACGGTGATAGTTGCCAGGGTGTGTACACATGTTAAAACTTGTCAAATTGTGCACTTTAAATATGTGCAGTTTAATGTTTGTCAACTATATCTCAAGAAAGCCCTGTATGTATATATGCACATGTACATATACATGTAGACATATATTACACATATATAAACATAATATTATGCCTCAATAAAGCTGTATACATAGTGATTGATAGATTGATAGACTGAGTGCTTACCATATGCTAGGCACTGTTTTGGATGTTGAAAATTCAGTAGTGTCAATTGAAGTCCCTGGCCTCAATGGAACTTTCCTTATAGCAGAAAGACATTACTCACCTTCTCTCCCAAAAGCAAATAACTATATAATAATAAAGAAATGAGCCACCAATAATTTTCCTTTTCTCTTCCAATGAAGAACAATATAAATGAAAATGGCAAAACTCAGTGTAACAACAAAATACTCATTTTTTTTCATAATATTGGAAACAGACTGCTACTTTAATTGTTAAGGTTCTCAAGTACAAACTATTAACCAAAGGTTAAGTACACCTTTCCTCAAAAAAATCTGTTTATCTAAACTTACTTCTAAATACCTTCTGGGCTAAAGAGGAAATGAGAATTGAAATTTTGTACTTCAGAAATGATAAAAATGAGAACATCCTGAGGGATGTAGTCAAAACAACACCCAGAAGAGAACTCATAACCTTAAATACATGTACTTAGGACACAGATGATCTAACCATTGACCCATGAAGCTAGAAAAAGAACAACATAAATTCATGGGCAGTTGAAGCAGATTAATAAAAATAAAAGTAGAAAATGACAAAATAGGAAGAAAAGTAGAATTGATCAACAATACCAAAAGCTGATTATTTAAAAAGAGCAATAAAACAGACAAACCTATGAGAAGTCTAATAAAAAGAAAGCTGAGAGAGAAAGAGAGAGAGAGAAAACCTGTTAGATGTTAGATTCAGGCACCCCTTGACTTGAAACCCAGTTCATTTTGAGCAAGTTACCTGACCTCTTGAAGCTTAAGTTTCTCATTCATAAAATGAGGACAGTGACAAGGTGCTTATTTCATGGGATTGTTATGAGGATTAAATTAGGTCATATGTACTTAGCACAATGCCTTACACATGATATGTATACAGTAAATATTATCCTTATGATTATGATTAATTGTGCCCGGTACCTGGTACATTGCAAGTACTCAGTAAATGTTAGTTCCTTTTCTCCTTGTTGCCATGGTTCTATGTATCAAATCATTTTCCATTGTTCATGACTTATCACTAATTTCTTTCTTTTTTTTTTTTTTAACGTTTATTTATTTTTGAGACAGAGAGAGACAGAGCGTGAACAGGGGAGGGGCAGAGAGAGAGGGAGACACAGAATCTGAAACAGGCTCCAGGCTCTGAGCTGTCAGCACAGAGCCTGACGCGGGGTTCGAACTCACGGACCGTGAGATCATGACCTGAGCCAAAGTCGGCCGCTTAACCGACTGAGCCACCCAGGTGCCCCATCACTAATTTATTTCTAAAGGCAAGTCTGCTCAGGCAAATGAGACGTGCTGAGACAGTAATTTGGGGGACAGTGATGAAAAAACATCAATGTTTGAAAAGTTTGACATGAGATTCCATAGTCTTTGTGTGAAGAGTAGATTTATTCATGACTCAGAGGTGTTGGCTTTCTGGCATTATTGCCAAAATACAATTCTCCATTATACAATATGGGGATACCCAATATCTTACAAGGAGGGCTGGAAAGAGTGTCCCTGTAGTCAAAATAATCAGGCACCTTCAAGTCCCAAGCACTTAAGAGAAAACAGAGAGCTGGTGAGCTTCCTAAGGGTTGTCCATTTGAGGTAGGGATCTCTCTGAACTTTTAGGGGGATGACCGAGATACATCTGAACCATGAGCTAGTTTGAGTGGCCCCATGTGAAAAAGGAAAAGGAGGAGTTGAGACCAGGAGAACCAGGAAGACTGGTTAAACTAGGGCCTGGACATTCTGATGCATGAAGTAGGAGAAAGTCCTGGGTCACAGATGGAGATCACAAGAGGTAGAAAGGTTGGAAACAAGGGTTTGTGGAGAGACCAGAAGGACACTGAAGCCCAGAGCTAAGCCAGAGAAGAGCTATTGTCAAATCCTATTAGTATTGTAGTCCAAAACAAAGCCCCATTAAGTCCTGTGGAAAGAGATTGGAAATAGAAGCAAGTTAAGAGGTGAGTATTAGAGAACATAGAGTATGGCCACAGTTGGGCAGTCTTTTGTCACATCTTCCTGGCTTCTTGATGGTGTATGTTCTGCCTATTTTGCATCCCTGTTGTAAACCCTGTTGACTAATAATTGATTCCTAATTTGCCAAAGGTCTTACTCCTTATTTCTCCTTCTATATGTTACTTGGGAAGTCCTCTGAGAAGAGGATCCATAGCCATTTGTATGGTGATGTTGAGACAAATGTTCAGTACATGGTCCATACACCAGGTTAGGTGGTTCTACGCGATGGGGCCAGGACTTTTCTACAGTATTCTCTCCTAATTTTAATTTTAGGGACCTGAAGTTGGCTTTACCTCAACTCATTATGCAGGCAATTGTTTCAATGTATAAAAAAAGTAATAAATTTCATTTTGTTCCTCATTTCTCTGTGATACACACGAGATCATCTGTTCAGACCATACTACTGAGCTTTAGAAACATTAAACCAAGCCTGGAAAAATGAGACAATGAATTGGTTTCCGAGTGTTCTCTAGTGACTTGGGTCTGAAACATGAAACCCTAGCTAGGAACTAGCACACCAGATAGGAATCTCAGAAGGGAGCAGGATTAAATAGACATCAGCCCTAAATAGTAGAGTCTCAACAAAGTTTCTTCTAGGTGGGGCTCTTATACTTTCTCACTGACCTATGCTTTGTATTTTCACCAATTGAGATGGACTTCATGACCCAAAGCAGATCCAAGATCCTGATTCTTGAATAGCTTGGTAGGGAGACAGTCACAGCCTTTCCTTCAGGTTGCAGATATGCTACAGTATTTTCTCCAGACCAACATTGGTTCAAGCTTGGGGGGGGCATAAGTTTTGAGTTCCTATTGTTGCAGGGAAGTCTTAGGGAGGCCTTATCTGACTTTTGACTAGGCTTCAGGACAGTCTGTCTCCTCAAAGGCAATTTTGGTGAACAGCTAACTACACAGGAAGGCTGTAAATGACCAGGTCCACTCCAGAAGTTATAAGAACACTCCCAGGTGAGAGTGTGAGGAATATCACCTCACTGAAGACTCTGAGGCCAGAACAGAGAGAAGATACTAAGGCTATAATATGGCCTTGGGATTTCAGGCCTACTATATTTACATTGGGGTCAAGGCTGCATCCCTATCTGTAGCAGGAGGTAAGTCCTACCGCCAGTCATCAGGGGAGGGGCTGGATCTATCAGACCACATAATAAACCTACAGATGACTTGGCAAAGAGTTTCAACACTTCCATCCTGGCTGCCAGGAGTAAGCTGTTTCTCCTTCAGAGCTCTGACCCAAGGGTGGATGGAGAAAACCTTGTTCTCAGTTCCCCTCACCCCCGCTAAGATACTTTAAATCCTGCTGAAGACTCCAGTGATGTTAAGAGAGAACAAGAGAGAGGCTATATGAAGTAAGTATTTGATTATTCCCTCATTTCTCCTCTCCTCTCCCTCCCAAAATCACTGCTCAAATTCAGGCTTGCATTGTCTCTCATCAGGACTTTTGCAGTCACTTCTTCATTTGCTTCCCTATATCCCTCTGTCCTCTGCTTGCCATTCTGGGGGAATGTATTGGATCTCTGTTTAAAATTCATCAATGCCCTCAAGGAACTGCCTTTCTAGACTCATCCCCACGTGGTCTTCAGGGGCATTTCCCCACTGTAGATTATGAGGTCCAGGAGAGCAAGGTTATCTCCTTCATTGAAGTTGCCCCAGCAACTATGGTAACACAGGGCATACAGCATGTGAGAGGTAGAGAGTTGTTGGTTCAGTTTCCTTTGATTACTGTCATGATTGGCATAGCCCTGGCTTCCTGTGCTGATGGCCTGGCAGAACCAGCCACATAAATGGTAATTAATAATAGGAAGAGAGGCCTTTTTCTGATTTTATGCTGGAGGCCTAGATTTTTTTTTAAAAAATATCTTTGGTTTTAAGAATATGCAGCTTCTTGGGAGAATAGAATGTACCAAAAAAAGTAGAAATTTCTTAAATGTAAGCTAAAGGGAGACTACTTATTATTTTTACCACCAAGTGAAAGTTGTGCCAATTATATTTTATTGGTGACTGGAAAATGTCTTTAGTAAAACCCATGTTTTTCTGGACATTTTTTCTTCAACAGGATGATTATGTTCCACTGGACTAGGAGTATTGTTAATTATAACAATAAGATACACAAAGGGAAAAAAAATCACAAAAATTTTCAGATCAGGAAATGCTTAAAATGTTTCCAAAAAATGTTTATCAGGAAATGTTATTCCAGAATCAAAACATTTCCTGCCTGGTGATTATACCATGGAGAAAAATCATGTGATGTGATGCCAGTTATGGGGTCTTATGAAAAAAAGACTTTTTATCATGAGATACATTTATTTGAAAGAAATTCATTATAAGTAACATGAGATAAATGAGAATTGCCCAGAGTCATACTTTTCAAAAAGTTTATTATTTACATAAAAATTTAAACTTTATACCTTATAGGAAAATACAAGGAATAAAGTAGAAATTCACCAATCTCTCAACAGTCAGAGATAATCAGTCTTAATATTTCAATGAACTTAATTCCAGTCAGGTCTTGGTATAAATATATGTGCTTGTCATCAACTCTATGTAAATAGTTTTAGTGATATGTACTGTATCAGCAATATATCATAGATATCTTTCCCTGTCTGTACATCTAGATCTGCAGTATTAATGTTCATAATTGTGCCTATGTATCACATGTATCTACTGGGACATTCCAAGCTTAAGATGCAGCTCCCCAAACATCAAGTCCCTATGCGACAATGTGAAAAAAGCTGAGGTGGTGTGGTAGGAAGAGGGCACTTGAGTGGGTGGAGGGGTCTTTCTTAGAAGTGAACTTCCTTATATGTGTCTACAGTCAGGACCAATTATATACCCACCCCAGACACTGCCAAATGAAAATGAATTGATAAGACAGGCTCAGTCAAGCCAGAATTTCTTCTCTGTGACTGAATGCATTACTACCTGCACAAAAACAGGGTTCTGTGAGAAAAAAAAAAAAAAAAAGGAGATGAAACAAAGAAGCAAGTTTAAATCCGTGGATTCACAATGATACCAACAAACAAACTCATTTGGTCACAATTGGAGAATGCTAGTGAAAAAAACTCATTATTTGAAAAACCATCAAAGTAAGAGAAAGAATCATGCTCTTCCTATATCACTGGGAAATCAAATCATTGAGGAAAGTATTTCCCCCTCTACCGAAGTATTCCAGCTAATGAATGAAGAAGAAATGATAGAGTTAGGATTTCACCATTTAAAACATCTACTGAATTACATTATGTCTAATTCATAATACAATATTCAATATAGTATGACTATAGGCATTGAATATCAACAACTGTTAATGTCACAGAAACAATCCAACATCATATCCTTATCAATGGAAGGACACAACACGATCTAAGAAGTCATCTTGCCAAAAAAATAAAAATAAGACTTGAATATAATTAAGGCTCTAGATTATTAATCGATGCAAAATATGGAGACTGCCTTCAGGAAAATCCTGATTTTGGAAAATCTAGTGGACAAATAAACTGGTTCTTCAACAAATAAATTGCAAGAAAACAAAAGGTGCTGGAGAGGGAACCCACAGGTTGAAAGAAACTTAAAAGACCCAGCAACCAATTGCAGTATGTATACTTTATTTGAATCTCAAGTAACTCAAACTGTTAAAAATATATATATTATATATATAATATAAATATAATAAAATAATATAAAATATATATTTGGTGTATATATAATATATAAATATATGTGTGTCATATATACATGTATAATATATATGTATATGTTATATATATGTATATATATGTATAATATATATGCATATATGTTATATATATATATTATACATATATATATATATATATATATATATATATATATATATAGTACTAGCAAAGGAAATTAAAAAACTGAGTTCTGAAAGGACCTTTCATGATCAAGTAATTAGTGTTAGTTTCCCTAAAAGTATGACAATAGTGTTTTGGTTGTTTTTCAAAAAAGACTTCTTATCTTTAGGAAACATCCATTGAAATATTCACAGATGAAGTGATAAGATGCTTCAAAATAATATGTAGTGGACAGAAGTATTGATAAAAGAAGGTTGGCTGTGAATTGCTAATTGATGAAGCTGAATGATAGGTGCATGGGGCTTTTAATCATTCTATTTTTGTATATGTTTGAAATTTCCCCTAATAAAAAGTAAAGAAGGAAGGGAGGGAGGGAGGGACAGAGAGAGAGAGAGAGAGAGAGCAGAAAAGAAAGAAATAAAGAAAGAAAGAAAGAAGGAAAGAAAGAAAAGAAAAGAAAAAAGAAAGGGAGGGAGGAGGGGGGGGCAGACAGCTTTTAGGTGGACAGTCAACAGTATTTGCCATACTTTAATTTATCTAACCAGTTTGTTATAGTAAATAGGTTACTTTCTATTTTTCCAAATTATAAAAATGCTATACATCTTCCTCCATGTATCTTTTCATACTAGTAACCTCATCCAGGTGGGATTATTGAGTCAAAGGACAATTTAATACCTAAAGTCAAACTGCCTTCCAATGCACCTTCCAAAGAGTTCTACACTTTCAAATGGATTTAAGGACTATTTAAATAAAATGATTGATATTTTTATTGAGATAATATTATACATTTACATTAGTTTTAGGGAAATGGACATCCCTATATTATTGAGTCTTCCTATCTGAAAACAGCATGTTTCTCCATTTTGCCTTCCTTTGTCTCAGTAGCTTTACAGTTTTCTTCATAATGATTTTTGTATATTGATTTTGTAACTGGCTGCATCACTAAATTCTATTATTTTCAAAAGATTGTCAGTGTATTTTCTTGGGTTTTCAAGGTCTACATTGGTCATGGCCAAAGTCAGGAAAACTCAAGTGGTATTTGACAAGGAGATCCAGAAAAACCCAAATCCTGTTTTGACTTTCTTTTCTCTGAAGTCCCTAAGAAAAGTACACGTACACACACACACACACACACACACACACACACACACACACTGAACAAACCAAAACCAAATCAAATCAAAACAAAAAACCGAAGCAAGGCAGATGATCACTATTATCATCTGATGATTTGCCCTGAGCTCTAATGTTGAAATCAGCGTATTAGGCCACACCATTCATTATACTATTAAGGCTTACATGATTTAGAACCGGAGCAGGCTATAAAATCTGCCCTGTTTGTATCTTCCCTAGAATCCCATCCTCAATCTTGGTGCTTAACCCTGCAATGCAGGGAATGGCCAATCCAGAACAGACCACTTGGCCAGGAGAAGGCTGTGCAAGAGCAAAAACATATTTGCTCCAAAGCTTGGGGCAGTTAGACTGTATCACTGGGCTCGTCTTGCCTTTCAGGGATAAGGAATGAAAAGCCACAAATGGAGTTAATATGTAGGCTATCTCCAAGAGGAGGCTCTGACATTTTTTCCTAGAGTCTTATAAAAAGAGTCACAAGAGTCATCCCCAGTGGGTCCACTGGACAGTGTGCTACCATGACATGGTAACAACTCCATTTTCACAGAAGGGTACCCATGAAATGCCTTTGAACTTGATCAATCCAAAATTGGAATGGAGCAAGAGGGTAGGAAAAAGGAGTTGTATGGATCCCTTAGCCAACAAATCTAATTGCATAGTTTATAAATAATGATATTTTCTGCATCCTTTGCAGTCTTTATATTCCTTACTTTATTTTCTTATATAAGTGCATTAGCTAGTACTTTCTGAATAGCATTTGAGCATTAAGCATATGTTTATTCCTATATTTAACGGATATGCTGTTAAAATTCCACTATTAAACATGAAACTAACTTTTATCAAAAATGAATATTGACTATTGAATTTTATCCAACATGCTCTCAGCATCAATTAAAATGTTTCTATTTCTTTGACCTGTTATTATGGAGAAGTATATTAGTAATATTTCCCCAAACACTAATCAAAATTTTCTCAGATTCAGAGCACCTGAGTGGCTCAGTCAGTTAAGCATCTAACTCTTGATATCAGCTCAGGTCATGATCTTGCAGTGACATGGTGCCTCACATCGGGCTTGGGATTCTCTCTCTCCCTCCCTCTCTGCCCTTCCCCTGCTTGCCTCTCTTTCTCTCTCTCAAATAAATAAATAAATTTAGAAAATTTTTTCTCAGATTCATCTTCTCCTTTCTCTTTAAGCATACCCTACTCTCGCATTGAGTTCAAGCACTCTTGATGTCCTGCCCGGACTGACTGGATACAGTCTTAACATGGTCCCCTGGCCCCAACCTCACCATCTTCCCCACTACAAAATCGGGAGCCTCCTCAACACAAAGGTCAGTATGTCATCCTTTTGCTTAAAATTTTTTGTTGGATTCTGTGATATGTTTTGCTGTTGCATTGCCAAGGGCTTTTATTATTTGGCCCATTTACTTTTCCAGTTCATTTGAAAAGAGCCCACATGGTCAAGTGGGAAGAGCTTCAGATTGGAATCAGAGATGGATTTGAGTGCTAGCCTCGCCTCTTACTAGTTATGTGACCCTAAGCAAGTTAGTTAAGTCTCCACTGTTTCATCTGTAAAACAAGGCCAAAATTAAGTTGCAGTTTATTGTAAAGATTAAGGTAATGTACTATAAAAAGCACAGCCCAAGAAAGCACTCAGAAAATTATGGCTACTTTAATCTTTTCCCATTACTCTATCCTCTCCACATAGCCTTTGTTCCTGCTTTGCCGAGCAGAACAGATTAAAATTCTCGAATACATCATACTCTTTCAGATTCTACTTAGAATGTTTCCCTTCCCTAGCATCCCCATCTGTAACTTTGTTCTCTCAGCTAACTTGTAAACATCCTTAAAACTTAACGCCAAAAGTTTTTTTCTTTTGGAAAGCCTTAACTGACCTCCTCCTGATGGTTTGTTGTTCTCTTATTGCTGCCACGGTAACATGTACATGTATCCTATCATCTTCCTTGCTTTGTATTCTAGCACTGTGCTGGGATATACCATGTCACATACCATGGTTAAGAGGAAGTGTCTGTAAAGGCACAGTGTAACTGACATCTCTCTAAAATACAGAGAGCTGGGCAGTGCCGTCTTTGTGCCTTCCACATTAGAGTGGCCTGGGCACTTACTCTGTCCCACACAACTAGGAGGAGCCAGGACCCCAGGAGAGTCACCTGTCCTCACTCAGAAGTGGCAAAGGAGGAGGATGCTACATGATGTCTATATAATTATACTCGAACACCCTGTTTTCCCAGCTCCTACGTGCTTTAAGGAGGGCTAATATTCCTACAAGGTTGCCCTTAGATGATAGAGTCAGAAAGTTACTCTTTTTTTTTTGCAACCTAGCTGTATTTCTAAGCTATGATGTGTAGGGATATAGGTTATAGTAGTGATGACATTATCTGGAATATTTAAAAGAAATGATAAATTATGAAATAATAGACCAAAAAGAAAACCATAAAAAACATATATCTAGTACAGAGGCTATCACTTCTCTTCTAAGGAATGTGTTGTGTTTAATGGTCTTCTTCCCCTCTCCCTTTCCCCTCCTTCTTTCCACTGGAACAGCTCCCATCATTCAGACTCCTTGCTGCAAACCAGTCCTTTTCAACCTTCAGTTCCTGGCCAGTTGGTTTTCTCAGAGTTTGGTCAGCTGATTCAAGTCTTTGCTCTTAGTGTTTGTAGTATATTATTATCTTAAACATAGTGGAGGGAAAGTGGGGCAGGTGTATGGGACATCTTTGTACTATTTTTGTAACTTGATGTGAATCTATAATTACTTTAAAGTAAGAAGTTAAAAAGAATTTCTTCCACTTAAAGTTTTATGAGAAAAATCTGTACCTTTTCATCTTGTGCAATGGCTTTGTTGTTATCCTTCGTTTGATGGATAATGAGATCCTGCTATTTATCCTATGAGTGGGATGATGGATTGGAAAAAGCAATGAAACTCGGAATCCAAAGACTTGAGATAATTTACTTCATAATCTGGGCATCGATAAAATGAGGATTTATATTTAATCTCTCAGCTCTATGATAATGCAAATTTACCAAGATTTAAGTAAGTATCTCATGTTAAAAGTGATTAAAGAATAAACATTTACTTACTGCATAGTATAACAAAAGTAAATTTTTAACTATTATATACATTTCAAGATTATTATATTTAAAATGTTGTATGCATCCAAATTATTGTATTTAAAATATTACAGAGTCAAAACATGTAGTGAAATCAGATGCCTGCCTGGTGGTACTCTAAAGAAGTGAGTGGTCTCTAAACATTTTTGGTCTTGTATTTTGATTACAAAAAATATGCACTATTGTCAATGTACATGTTAAATATTAGTAAAGTTTGATTTCTTAATTTAGATAAAAATGGAGATATTCTAAACGTTTCTTGGGGGTGTCTGAGTGGTTTAGTTGGTTAAGCGTCTGACTTCAGCTCGGGTAATGATCTCATGGTTCATGAGTTTGAGCCCTGCATGGGGCTCTGTGCTGACAGCTCAGAGCCTGGAGCCTGCTTCAGATTCTGTGTCTCCCTCTCTCTCTCTGCCCCTCCCCTGCTCTCACTCTGTCTCTCTCTCAGAAATAAATAAACATCTGAAAAAAAATTTTTTTTAAGTTTCTTCCCACATTCCAACTGCTCTAGGTATTAGATTTGTTACAGGAAATTTCCCCTTCTGTATTGTGGGACTAAACCTGTTGAATCCTCTGCTCTGATCATTCTTGCTGCAATCACATCTTAACATTAAGTTCCCTATTAACAAGATGTTTCGTGGTAGAAATTGGAGAAAGTCTAAATAAAATGTCTTATTTTTATTATTATTATTATTATTTAGGAATAATCTTAGGACTTTTAAAAAAAGTCCTAAGAACTAAGAACTTTTATTTCTAAAATACCTAAATCTTAAAATATTAATTTGTAAAGGAGTATCATACCTGCAGGGAAAGAAATACTATATAGGTTGATTTGTAAATTATGCACTATATTATGAATGGAAGTGGTTTTCTATAATTTTGCTCTCTAAATGGTCACTCAAATTCCTTAAAATACCTGAAATACAAAGTAGTCTGGATACAGGAAAAAGGTGGAAGGAGAATTTGACTGTTTGAAGAAAGAATTCCTGTTTAATGAACCAACTCTGAATTTGTTTAATGATGAATTTTAGCTTTGGTGGTGACCAGAGGAAAAACCTTTTCCTGAACAGAAAAACAAGTCAGTGGATTTTTTTATGCAGACTCAGTGTTACACAGCTTTGCCACAAGGAGAGGAATGAGAGACCTGATGAAGGTATAAGAAAAGGTGACTTAAAGCCTTTTTGGATTAGATACCAACCTCTCTTAAGAAGTCAGCTTATCCAGGCAGTCAGGCCCAGGAGAATTGGCACAAACTATCTAAAATGAGAGTAAACCATGGATTCATGTTTATGTTTAGGTCTCTTAATGGAGTATGGATGCATATTTGAGGAACTAAAGGGCATGTAATCAATGTAATTTGATTCCACAAACATTTATTACACATTTTATGGTACAGAAATAAGGCATATCTTGCTCTTAAGAGTTTCACAATCTAATGAGATATAAACATCACAAATAAGAGAAGGAAGGTCTGTTTAGTGATAACCCCACCTTATCTCACTACTTAGTCTGGCAACCCTCTCCCTTAGATAAATACTCTGGAAGGAGTTCCTTATAATTATCCTTTTCAAGTAAAAAAAATCCAAGCTGTCCTTTCAGTTATGGTTATGTTACCTTTTATAACAAAAGGACAAAAGGTAACTGATTGTTTCAGGGGAAAAGCTTAATCTTAGGCACTGAAATGCATGTGACTCCTGCCCCCGCTCATAACCTATAAAATCAAGTAAATAAATGCAACTCTCCTTCTGGGGTTCAATGTAATATGCTGTGATAATAGACACAAATGTCTGCCAACGACAGCAACTGCAATAAAAACAGTTAGACTTTCTGGAATGATGTTTTTCTGGTGAATGACAAAGTCGAGATCAAACAAGACGACAGAATCACTCTGGACTGACATTTCTATCTGGCTGTGCTACTTTTTGGCAAATCATTTAAACGTTGAACCTGTGCCCTCATTTACAAGCCAGTGTAAAGGCATTCAGCTTACCTCCCAGGAACAGCTAATAAGATTAATTGTGGAGCATTTTACCAAAACCCACTCAGGTCAATTTAAGTGTAAAGTGCAAGAAATTATTGCACATTGTAATTATATTACATGTGGTGCATTTTACTAAAGTCTGCTGAGGCCAATAGAGGCGCAGTGTAATACAAGAAATTACTAAATTAATAAAGGTAAAGTGCGGTTGTCCCAGAGGACCTTGGTCCCAGGTCACCCCAAGACAAATCAGTCATTATTTCAACATTCTTATTAGGAGAGTACAGGACTTTGGCCCCACATCCCAGAGGGGCAAACAGGGGGAAACCGTGTGAAGACGTGATTTGAGCTCCCTGATGGTGGACCAGCTGGGGGGATAACTGTAGAAAAGGTTGCCCACACTACAATTTACACGCCTCACCCTTGCAAATTCCCAAGACTTTGGGAACCAGAACCCTAGCAGAGGAGAGGGGTGCCCCACAGAGCGGAGATGGACCCAGCGAGGGAGGCGAGATGCAGTCGTGGGGTCCGCTCCGAGAGGGGGAGTCGGCAAGGAAGGGGCGGGGGCGGTAGCGGGCAGCCGGAGGAGGAGAGGAGGGGCGAGGCGAGGCGCCGTCGCCGGCCCCCTCCCCTCCAGTGCGCTCTCCTCCCTTCCCCTCCCCGGCCTGGCACCCGAGCACAACCCGCCGAGGCCAGGCTGCTTCAGGGGGAGGCGCCAACTCGTCGCTGCGCCGGGCCCCCGACCGAGCAGTAACGGCGACCCAGAAAGCGGAGCGGATGCGGCTCGGGCCTACGCTGAGGTAAGGGGACAGGATGGTGTAGGAAGTCAAGAGGGGACGTCAGGCTTGCAGCAGGCCGCTCTCAGATCCCCCGGCGGCGGGCCACTTCTCCCTGCCCCCGCTGTCCAAGTTCCCGAACGCGGCGACTGTTGGAGAGCAGCCCCCGGAGTTACACCCCCGCCCGGGCCTAGGACCTAGGCGTTGCCGCGCGTGCGCACACCCCCTGGCGGGGGCTGGGCGCGGAACTCTGGGATTGTCTCCCCACCCAGGCCGCGGGGCCCGGGCGGCGCTGCGCATGTGCGAGCCTGCGGGCGGATGTGGTGCGCGTTGCGAGGGTCGCGTGTGGCAACGCCTGCCCGGAGGCTTCCCCGCCTCCGGCGGGTGAGGCGGAGCGTCGCCCCGGGCAGTGGCTGCGGCGCCTGCCTCAGAGTTTCGCCTTCCCACTCCCCTCTTCGCCCCGCGTAGGCTGCTGTGGTTTTCGTTTCCGTCGCCTCGACCCGCGGCTGGCGTTCTGAAAACCCATTCACCTAGCTCCCGGCCCCGAACCAGCTCGCTCAGTGTTGTGCCTCTGACATTTGGTCCTGTTGTCGAGGGGACAGCGCAAAAAGTGTGGCTAAGCTAGGCGAAGCTGCTGTGGAGGCATAGGAGGAATCACCGAAAACCTTTATTTTAAGCCGGAAGGTATTGCTCCGCTCAGCCCCGGAAACAGGTTTTCAGCCGCTGAAAACTTTCCAAGCGCCCCGCCTTGGCCGAGGAGGAACTTCCTGTCTGAGTTGGAAGGCGAGTTCAGAGCGAACTTTTTGTTTTTGTTCTTTGGGAAGTTACATAAAATGTCAGAACAACTCGAGTCCAGGATTGTCACAAAATGCATGTCACAGCGCTGCCTCGTACCGTGCTTGGCGACTTAGTCTTTCTTAGAGGTGAATGAAACTGCTTAGGCTTGACGCTCTTTCCCCCCAGACTCGAATGACAGGCACTGTTTAATGTTTACTGAGCCTCCTGGCTTTGCACACTTCTAGTACCAAGTTCCTGCTTGGCTTTACACCTTCGTGCGCAGTGGTACTGAGTTAAGTCAGTTTCGTGACTCCTGAGGCTACTTGGAACGGTTTTTGACGATGTCATTCCTGTGCCTTGTAATCTTATATGGTGTGCTGATACGGTCATTTGGGGGCTAGTAAATAGAAGAAGCACTTACTATCAGGGAATCTGAGTACCCTAGGTGAAAGGTAATCTATTTCCCAGGGCATTAGGCAGTTTGTACATGTTATTAAGTAGTAAGTAAAGGCAATTGAAATGATACATTCTTGCACACCCCACTTCCACCATGCAGGCCTCTTTGGGCCCAAGTGGGCCTCCAGCCTAGAGCCTAGGCATTTGCTAATTCCGCCATCCTCAAAGCCCACTTTCCTCGCCCACCCAATGTGTATGGCACCCACCTTCATTCAAGCCTCAATTGCCTTCACTTTAGAGAGGTGGCTTCCTCATTTAAAATAGCCACTGCTGGCTGTCTCTCCAGCCTCTTACCCTGTTGTTCTCTTTGGCTCTGTAGCACTTACCACTGTCTGATATTATGTATTTGTATGTGTATGCTCTGTCTCCCTTATATTCAGAGCGTATTTTGTACTGAATTCTCAATGTGAATTCACTCATTCATTCGACAAATATTGAGTGACTACCTTGCATCAGGTCCTGTCCAGGTGTTTGGGATATGTACGTGAACAAAATAGACAAAGATCTCTTCCCTCTGGAGCTTATGTTCTAGAGAAGAATGATTGACAATAAACATATTTGATTATCGTGTTAGAAAATTGTGCTATGAAAAATGAAAAAGGAGAGCAGGGAAAGAGGCCTGAGAGTACAGGTGTGGGTTGCAATTTTATAGAGGATGGTTATGGTGGATGCTTTTCTTTATTTGAAACTGGGTTGAAGATTCACCAGTATGATGTCATGCTTTAAGGTATTAAATTATTGCTCTTAGAGATTTCTGAATGAACCAGGCAAGACTTAGACAAAGAGGCTGATAGTAAGATGTGTTTTCCTTTGGGTCCTTTACTTCAGAAGAGTACAAACACTGTGTTTGATTATCAAAAACTATTAATCTGGAGCTATAAATTTAGGGTACTTATGGGGTTTGTCTGTCTTTAGGAGTTTGTCATGTTTAATTTTGGTTTTATCACTTGGTTAAAGTGAAATTACAATGCCCCTAAGATACCACTACTTTTGAAGTTTACTGGAGTTGTATTGGTATAAATCAAAATAGACCAGACGAGAGATTTGAGACCAGGAGTGGAATTATCAGGGTTGCAGAATGACATCAAAGATTCCCGTTTGGGGCTGCATGGGGATATTTACTTCAAAGGAGCAGATAGCTTGCCTTTCTGAAAGGGATATTTATAGTGTCCTTCAGTGGAAGACAGATATCCTTCTCACTTTCATTATCCAGAAGGAATATGTGTCTAGTTCACATGGTGATCCCATCTTAACAATATGAGAGGAAACTTAAGGGATAGTAGGGTTTTTTTCTAGCATTTATCTGACAATGAAGCATGTGTCTTATGTGTCTTCAGCCTTGCTAATCTAACCTGAGCTATTATCTATTATGTATATCTCTCCATGGAAGACGTTTTGAGCTAACAAGTACCAGTGGATAACAGATAGTAAGTAAATCATAAATAGTGATCACATCATATGTTCTGTATTGTAATGAATGTATATGATACTGAACAAAACGAATCCCAAATGGAAATGAGCCAAGGCTAAGAGAGCCTGCCATGCTGAAGGAATGTTTATGTTGTGGGATAAGGATCTTTCACAATTAGGATTCTATTTCGTAGGCATGTTAGGATTTTTTTTTAACTGTACTATATCTATAAGGACCTAAATTTCAAGTGGATTTACAAATGTCTCAAGTATCAACGTATTTTAGCTAGTATAACAACAGAAAAACATCAATATATCTTGATAATTTTTCATATTTGGAAGGGGCACTTTTGCTATGTGTAGTTGAAAAGGCTGACTTTGACAAGCTCGGTAATCTCTTCAAACTAAATACAAATTTGCTTGGGACTGAAGATCTGCCTCATCTCTCTTGATGAAATTTGAAACCCTTCCTTTATATAAATCTAATTAAAGTGGAATGATGTTTGTGTGTTCTAAAAGTCAGTTTGATGCTTATCGTAAACATGGCAATACCATTTCCTTTGAGGTGGTACCTTACTTTTAGTTGTGATTTTAGTTTTTCAGTTTTGTCCATCCTATTTTTATTATTTATTTATTTTTTTTTTTATTTAAAAAAAAATTTTTTAACGTTTATTTATTTTTGAGACAGAGAGAGACAGAGCATGAACGGGGGAGGGTCAGAGAGAGGGAGACACAGAATCTGAAACAGGCTCCAGGCTCTGAGCTGTCAGCACAGAACCCGATGCAGGGCTCGAACTCACGGACCACGAGATCATGACCTGAGCCGAAGTCGGCCGCTTACCGACTGAGCCACCCAGGCGCCCCGTCCATCCTATTTTTAATTGCCTGACATTAGTTAGCAGCTGTGTAGGTGTTTCACTATTGTCACAGGCTTAGGACCTCTCATTCAAGTGGAGGTAAATTATAGCTATCATCCTTTACAAATGATCATTGGGATCATCATTTCTTATATTTTTATCATTCATAACTCACAGATGACAGCCATTTAATGATTCAGCTAGCATATAGTTGGGAATCATCAGTACCCCATTGACATTTACTTTGCCTGGAGCTCATTAACACACTGTAAACTGTGTGTTGGCATCCTAAAAGACATTAGTTTTCTTTAATGTCCTACTTCTTTGATTATAAAAGCATCATCAACTGTGTTGCCCAGATGGGGGAATTTGTTAAAGGAACTGAGTTCTATATTGCAAGGACACTTTTTTATATATTATATTTTTAAAGCACAGCTTTGAAGTTGACCTCATATTATTAAATTGGATTAAAAAGGTATATAACACTGGGCTTTATTTGCAGAAATTACTGTATTTTTCTTTTTTTCTTCAGGGATTACTTCTAAAGAATGGTTATCAGCTTTTAGAAGCTCCTGATCAATTGCAAAATATCCGTTTCCATGGAAAATGCTTTGCTCTCATAGATACAATGTGTCTTGGTTATTAGATCTTAAGGCCCACAAGTACCATTGTGTTGGGGTAATGTTGACACAAGCACCTGGGAGGTGGTTATCCTTTTGCTCCATATTATTTTGTTTTTTCTTTTATGTATTTACTTTGGCTTAGTGCCTTCTGCAGGTACCAAATCAACTTTTGTTGAATAAATTAGGCAAACGAACGTATGTCCTATAATCAGCTTAACTCTTTATTTGGGTCAGAGGTATTACCAAGTAATATGACACATTGTCCTGCTAGTAAACACACTGATTAACATTGATTGCCAACAATAATATGTAGAGGCTACCTATTATATGCTTTGTGCAGGGAGCTGAATTATTTGACCTGCTCTTTGAGAGGATTAGGAGTTGATATGTTTATCATGTTCAGTTTTCAAAAGACTGTCTTCTTATCCACCAGTCTTCAACTGTGTAGTTATTCAGAGTGTAGGGAAAGCTCTCAAAATACAGTCTATAAGAATAAGAACTTATCTGTTCCAAACAAGGATAATTTGGAAATAAACTGTTGAACTATACAAGTTTAAGAAAACAGATATAATAGGAAATGTTAGGGGGGTGGTCCAAGGTGGTGGGTGTACTCAGCTCCTCCCATGGACATACCAAATCTATAGCTACGTATGGAAAAATTCCCTCTGAAAAAGACCTGAGAACTAGCTGAATAGCTTCTTCACATCAAAGCAGTAAAAGGGTCACATGTGAGATAGTCTCACCAAAAACCCCACTGCCAGAGTGGTGACCCACAGTTGGGAGGAATCTCACAAATCTGGAGCTTCTCCTTGATGAATGAGGGGTTTATGCCCCACATCAGGCACCGCAATCCCTGGGACCTGCAGTGAAGAGATGAGCCCTCCAAACATCTAGCTTTGAAAAACAGATGGAAAATGGATCTCACAACCAGGAGACCCAAAAGGCTATATAGTAGAACTGAGATATTTCTCGGAAAGGGCTTGCATGCAGACTCACTCAGGAACCAGCACAAAAGCAGCAGTTTGAAAAGCGCCTAGACTATATGTGAAAATTTATTTTCTAATCTTAAAGCATCTGCTGGAGGGGCAGGGACCAGTTGGAACTCTGTCTGGGGACAGATGTGCTGGTGTGTACTATCTTGCACTCTTGTTCTACCTAGATACCATGGGCAGGCATGGTTGTTTTTCCTGGGTTCCATGGGCCTGTAATAAATGGAGAGACAGTTCTCGATAGGCTGTCACCCCCAGGGCACTGCACAGACAGCAGACTGAAACACACCCCCAGTCTGTTTGTGAAAAAGGCCTGTTGTTCTGACACTTCAGCCTGAGGGGCAGACTTCTGGTCTGCCACATATGTAGAGGCTTACAAATGTGCTCTCAGGGAATATAGGCAAGGGGATGCCATCTTTGTGCTTTCCCTTAGCCTCATTACTGTTTGCCAGGATCTCCCAGAAAGGAGCTTATGCAATGGTCTGAAGCTCCAGTTTTTGCAACTGTCACTCAGGGGACAGTCAGATCACTTACATTAAGAGAGTCTATACTTGTTTCATAGGACCGTATGTATTTGCATACTCTAAAAGCTGCTGCCTGAGGGTCTGGCTTCCAATCAGCCTAAAACTAGGTGCTGACTGAGATTCCCCCCTTTGGAACACGGACAGTTCTTGGCATACCTTCAAAAACTGGGACCTATCAAGAATAAATCAGACTCCTTAGACAGTCATAATGGTTCAAGAGACAACCAAGAGCTAGGGCAAAGTTTAAAGATAAAGTTCATCTGTACAAAGCCACTTTAAGACTGGGAAAGGTAGTTGTTTCTCTCATTAGATATAAACTAACACAGAGGGTGAAGCAAAATGAGGAAAAAGGAATATGTTACAAATGAAGGAACAAGGTAAAACCTCAGGGGGACCAAAAAAAAGACACCCTCAAAAACCTTAAAGTGGACGTAAGTAATTTACCTGGTAAAGAATTCAAATTAATGGTCAAAAAGATGTTCACCTAAATTGGGAGAAGAATGAATGAACACAGTGAGAACTTCAACAAAGAGAAAATATAAGAAAGTACCAACTGAAGTCACAGAGCTGAAGAATACAATAACTGAACTGAAAAATACGCTAGAGGGGGTTCAACAGCAGGCTATATGAAGCAGAAGAAACTATTGGTAATCAAGAAGACAGGGGAGTGGAACTTACTTAAACAGAACAGCAAAAAGGAAAAAAAATTAAAAATGAGATAGCTTAAAGAAGCTATGGGACAACATAGAGTAGCATTAGCATTATAGGGGGTCGCAGAAGGAGAAAAGAGAGACAAAGGATCAGAAAATCATGTGGAGATTAAACAGCATTCTGCTGACCAATGGATCAATCAAAAGACTCAAAGGAGAAAAAACAAAACAAAACCTTGAGAAATTAAAATGGAAATATAACTTACAAGATCTATGTGATTCATCAAAAGTAGTTATAAAAGGGAAGTTCATAGGGATTCAGACCTACCTGAATAAACATGAAAAATCTCAAACAACTTAACTTTACACTTAAAGAAGCTAGAAAAGAACAGATGAAGCCAAACATAGTAGAAGGAAGGAAATAACAAAGATCAGAGTGCAAATGAAACAGAAACAAAAAATAATAGAAAAGATCAATGAAACTAAAACCTGTTTCTTTGAAAAGACAAACAAAAGGTTGCCAAACCTTTGGCTAGACTCACCAAGAAAAAAAAAAGAGACGGTTCAAATAAAATGAGAAATGAAAGAGCAGTTACAACTGATACCACAAATGCAGTAGACCATAAGAGACTGCTATGAAGAATTATAGCTCAACAAATTGGACAATGAGAAGAAATGGATACATTTCTAGAAACTTTCCATGACTGAATCATGAGGAAATAGAAAATCTTAATAGACTGACTATGGTGTATTACAGTAAGGCAATTGTATCAGTCATCAAAAACTTCCCAACAAATAAAAGTTCATGACTTTGCTGGTAAATTCTACCAAACATTTAAAGAAGATTTAATATCTGTCCTTCTTAACCTCTTCCAAAATATTAAGGAGAAGGGAATGCTTCCAAACTCGTTTTACAAGGCCAGCATTACCTTGATACCCAAACCAGACAAGGATATCACAAAACAAAACAAAACAAAACAACAACAAAAAAGGATTTTACAGTTTACTATCCCTGATGAACATAGATGCAAAAATTCTCATCAAAATATTTGCAAATACTGCACACAGATTATTAGCAAATATAACATGAATTCACTAATACATTAAAAAGATCATATCATGATCAACTGGGATTTATTCCAGGGATCAAGGATGGCAACATTCACACATTAATCAACATGATACACCACATTAACAAAATAAAGGATAAAAAATATATAATCATCTCAATAGATGCAGAAAAGCATTGGACAAAGTTCAACATCTGTTTAAGAAAAAAACTGTCAGGGCGCCTGGGTCACTTAGTTGGTTAAGCTTCTCACTTCAGCTCAGGTCATGATCTCCCAGTTTGTGGGTTTGAGCCCTGCGTCAGGCTCTGTGTTGACAGCTCGGAACCTGGAGCCTGCTTCGGATTCTGTGTCTCCTTCTCTTTCTACCCTTTCCCTGGTCATGCTCTGTCTGTCTGTCTGTCTCTCTCTCTCTCAAATATAAATATTAAAAAGAAATGTTAAAAAAAATCTTAAAAAACAAAAACAAAAACAAAACTCTTAACAGTGGGTAAAGAGGTAACATACCTCAACATAATAAAGGCCATATGTGACAAGCCCAGAGCTCACATCATACTCAATGATGAAAAGCTGAAAGCTTTTTCTTTAAGATTAGGTACAAGACAAAGATGCCTACTCTTGCCATTTTAATACAACATAGTGTTAGAAGTCCTAGAGCAATTAGGCAATAAATAAATAGCATGCAAATTGGAAAGAAAGAAACCTTTCACTATTTGTGACATGATTTCATATATAGAAAACCATAAAGATACCACCAAAAAACTGTTAGATTCTTTAATTCAGTAAAAAAATAAATAAATGAATTCAGTAAAGTTGCAGGATATAAAATCAACATACAAAAATCTGTTGCATTAAAAAACATATATTTTATTTTTGGGAGAGTGCAAGTGGGGGAGGGGCAGAGAGGGAGACAGAGGATCCGAGGTGGACTCTGCACTGACAGACTGACAGTAGTGAGCCCGATGTGGGGTTCGAACTCATAAACCACGAGATCATGACCTGAGCCAAAGTCGGATGCTCAACCCACTGAGCCACCCAGGTGCCCCATCTGTTGCATTTCTATACACTAACAAACTGTGAGAACGAGAAATTTTAAAAATCCCATTTACAATTACATCAAAAATAATAAAATACCTAAGAATAAATTTAAGCAAGGAGGTGAAAGACTTGCACACTGAAAATTATAAGACATTGATGGAAGAAATTGCTGAAGACACAAATAATTGGAAAGATATCCCATGCTTATGGATTGGAAGAATTAATATTGTTAAAATGTCCCTATTACTCAAAGCAATATATAGATTCAATGCAATTCCTATCAGTCCCAAGGGCATTTTTCACAGAAGTATAACAAATAATCCTAAAATTTGTATGAGACCCTGTGTAGCCAAAGCAATCTTGAAAAAGAAGGGCAAGGCTGGAGGTATCATGTTTCCTGATTTCAACCAAATTATGAAGCCATAGTAATCAAAACAGGATGATATTGGCATAAAATCAGACTCCTAGACCAATGAAACAGAATAGAGAGCCCAGAAATAAACCTATGCATATGTTCAATTAATTTCTGCCCCACAATGCAAGAATATACAATGGGGATAAGGACAGCCTCTTTAATAAGTGGTGTTGGGAAAACTGGATAATTACATGCAAAAGAATGAAACTAGATTACTTAAACTATACACAAAAATTAGCTCAAAATGAATTAAAGACTAGAATGTAAGACTTGAAACCATACAACTAGGGGAAAACATAGGCAGTAAGCCTCTTGGTATTGGTCTTGGCAGTGTTTTTTGGATCTGACACCAAAAGCAAAAATAAACAAGTGGAACTACATCAAACTAAAAAGCTTCTGCACAGCAAAGGAAACCATCAACAAAATGAAAAGGCAACCTACAAAATGGGAAAAAATATTTGCAAATCATATATTTGATAAGGATTTAATATTCAAATATGAAGAACTCGTATAACTCAATAGCAAATAATTAAAAATGGGCACAGGATCTGAATAGACATTTTTCCAAAGGAGACATACGGATGGCCAACAGGCACAGGAAAAGATGCTCAACATCACTAATCATCAGAGAAATGCAAGTCAAAACCACAATGACATGTCACCTCGCACCTGTTAGAATGGCTGTTATCAGTATGCCAGGAAATAACAAGTGTTGGCAAGGTTGTGAAGAAAAGGGAACCCTTGTGCCTTGTTGGTGGGAATGTCAGTTGTGCAGCCACTATGGAAAACAGGTTCCTCAAAAAAGTCGCATATGATCCAGCAATTCCATTTCTGGGTTTTTACTGAAAGGAAATGAAAACACTAAATTGAAAAGATATATTCATCCCTGTGTTCATTGCAGCATTATTTACAAGAGCCAACATATAAAAACAACCTAAGTGCCCACAGATAGATGAATGGATAAAGAACGTGTGGTATATATACACAACAGAATACTACTTAGCCATAGAAAAGAATGAGATCTTGCCATTTGAAACAACATGGATGGACCTAGAGGCCACTATGCTAAGTGAAATAAATCAGAGAAAGGCAAATACTGTATGATCTCACTTATATGTGGAATCTAAGTAATACAACAAACAAAAGTTATAGAGATGGAGAAAAGGGTGGTGGTTGCCAGGAGTGAGGGGGTTGGGGGAGCGATGAAATGAATGAAGGGGGTTCCGAGGTACAGACTTCAGGGTATGAAATGAATACGACATGGAGTATGATGTGCAGCATGGTGACTATAGTCAATAATATTGTAGGTGCATATTTTGAGTGTTGCCAGAAGAGTAGATCTTGAAAGTTCTCATCATAAGAAACAAATTTTTTTCTTGTAACTTATGGTGGTGAATAGATTTATTGTGGTGACCATTTCACAGTGTATACAGATGTTGAATCATTATGTTATACACCTGAAAGTAATGTTGCATGTCAATTACACCTCAATAAAAAAGAGAAAATAATAGAAATATCAGCACAGAACTAGTGTGACTCCAAACAAGATCAGATCTTGTCACTTTTCTGCTCAAACCTACTTACCTCAGAGCTTTAGCAGTGGATAGATTTTGTGTGTGGATCACTTTTGCTCTAGATGTACTCAGAGCTCACTTCTTCCTTTCTTCAAGTCTTTCCTTAGATATTATATAGTCAGGGAAGCTCTCTGACCACCCTGTTCAAAATTGAAAACCTTATAATCAACCTCAAGACTCCTGATCCCTCCTATCTTGCTCCATTTTCATTTTTATGGCACCATCACTTTTCAATATACAGTATAATGTACCTATTATGATTGTTAGCTTCTCACATTGGAATGAAACTTGCACAAAGCAAAAAAAAAAAAAAAAAAAAAAAATGTTATACAAAATAATTACCTTTGGTAACGTATATTTGCTTTTGAAAATTACTGTTGCAAAAACTTGAAACATTGGCCCTGTGAGTGTCCAATTTAGGTCCTCTAAAGGCAGAGATCAGTGGTAGGAGTTTCTTCTTTGAAAAGGCATTCTCTCATTTTCTTTTTATATTGTGAAGCAAATGTGAGTATGGTATGATTCTGTAATAACATACTTATTACATTACCAAAAAAGGAAATTCATAAACTGTTTTGCGAAGCATAGGCACTAATGAACAACATACATGAGTCAAGTTGTAAGTGTGAAAACACATGTAAGGAAAAAAACAGTAAATAACATGTAGTAAGAATTGTATGGAATAATCTTTTTTTTTTTTTTTTTTACATTTATTTATTTTTGAGAAACAGAGTGAGACAAAGTGTGAGCAGGGGAGGGGCAAAGAGAGAGAGGGAAACACAGAATCTGAAGCAGGCTCCAGGCTCTGAGCAAGCAGTCAGCACAGAGCCTGATGTGGGGCTCGAACCCACAAACTGTGAGATCATGGCCTGAGCCGAAGTCGGACGCTCAACTGACTGAGCCACCCAGGCGCCCCATGTATGGAATGATCTTAATCTGTGACACTCTATCACTGTGAAGAGATCTTCCTAATACAGATGCCAACCTCTTCTCTATAAGAGAAGAAGAGGTCTATAAGAAGTCCATAAGAAACATTGCCCTCCTGTGCAGAAAAGGGGGAAATTTGTAAACAGTTTTATTGTATTGCATTGTATTGTATTTATTTTATTTTACTTCATTTTATTTTATTATTTTATTTTAATTTAATTTTGTTTTTTAAGTTTATTTTGGAAGAGAGCACACGCATGTGCATGATTGGGGGAGGAGCAGAGAGAGAGAGGGAGAGGGAATCCCAAGCAGGCTCCATGCTGTCAATGAGGAGCCTGACTCAGGGTTCAATCCCACGAACTGTGAGATCATGTCCTGAGCTGAAACCAAGAGTCAGACGCTTAACTGACTGCGCCACCCAGGTAGCTCAACAGTTTTATTTAAAAAAAATTTTTTTTTCAAGTTTTTATCTAAATTGCAGTTAGCTAATATACAGTGTAATACTACTTTCAGGTGTAGAATTTAGTGATTCATCACTTACATACAACACCCAGTGCTTATCACTAGTGCCCTTCTTAATATCCATTACCTATTCAACTGCCATCCTCTCTTCCAGCAACCCTCAGTTTGTTCTCTTTAGTTAAGAGTCTGTTTTCTGGTTTGCCTCCCCCCCTCCCCCGCCAGCCCACATTCATCTGTTTTGTTTCTTAAATTCCACATGAGTGAAATCATATGGTATTTTTCTCTGACCAACTTATTTTGCTTAGTTTAATACTCTCTAGCTCTACCACGTCATTGTAAATGGCAAGATTTCATTCTTTTTGATGGCTGAGTAATATTCCATATATATATATGTGTGTGTGTATATATATATGTATATGTATATACACACATACATACACATACATACATGCATACACACACCACATCATCTTTATCCATTCATCAGACAGTGGACATTTGGGCTCTTTCCATAATTTTGCTATTGTTGATAATGCTGCTATGAACATTGGTGTGCTTATATCCCCTCGAATCAGTATTTTTTGTATTCTTTGGGTAAATACATAGTAGTGTAATTGCTGGATCATTGTAAGCAGTTTTGGACCAGAAGTAGAAAATACATTTTTGCCATTCTGATATGCTAATAGTAAACTTTTTGTCTATTTTGAAATTTCTTCCATGGCATTTAAGATACTATAGTTTCTCCATGTTATTTATTTGTTATCTTCTTTTGGTATTGATAAAATTTTCTTTTTCTGATGGCAAAAGAGATTGTGGTTTATGAGTTGTGATTATCAAGACTTTATTGAATTCTTATGTTGATGGTAGAGGCAATATTAGAATGGATGTATTTTGACTCCAAAATGGTGTTTTCTTTAACATTGGGTAACTATTCTCCTATACTCCGATTATTAATATAATTTAAGTTTAATATCTTGAAAACTGCCTTCTCAGATGGAAAAGCCAATCATACCAATTCACTGAGAGAATTACATGGAAAATTTTATCTTTCGCATTACCCTTATCAAAACTTTCCTATTAAGAAAAATTCCCGTCAGACTCCACCCATATATATGTCAGTATCCATGACACATTAAAATAGTATTGTCTTCTGCATGTTTTAAATTTTATTAAATTTGATGAATTAATTTATCAAATAGTGTACCATCTGTATCATTCTGTGACTTAGTGGTTTTGGCTAAAATTATTTTGGAGATTTATCTGTGTTGATTCTGTCTAATTTTAATTGCTGTATGGTATCCACATGCCACAGTTGATAAATTCTGTTGAGGAATCCTGTTGATCAATTCTGTTTGCTATTTCTAGTGTTCTTCTATTGCAAACAATTGTGAATATGCTCTAGAGTTTATCTAGGCCAGCACTGTCCAAGCTATAAGGTGTGACTTCTTAGTGATCATGAAATTATTTTAGTGAGTTGAGACCAGCATTTTCTTTTTTTTTTAATTTTATTTTTTTAATTTGCATCCAAATTAGTTAGCATATAGTACAACAATAATTTCAGGAGTAGATTCCTTAATGGTCCCTGCCCATTTAGCCCATCCCCCCCTTCCCACAACCCCTCCAGTAACCCTCTGTTTGTTCTCCATATTTGAGTCTCATGTTTTGTCTCCCTCCCTGTTTTTATGTTATTTTTGCTTCCCTTCCCTTACGTTCATCTGTTCTGTGTCTTAAAGTCCTCATATGAGTGAAGTCATATTTGTCTGTCTCTGACTAATTTCTCTTAGCATAATACCCTCCAGTTCCATCCACGTAGTTGCAAATGGCAAGATTTCATTCTTTTTGATGGCTGAGTAATAATCTATTGAATATATGTACCACATCTTCTTTATCCATTCATCCCTCGATGGACATTTGGGCTCTTTCCATAGTTTAGCTGTTGTTGATAGTGCTGCTATAAAAATTGGGGTGCATGTGTCCCTTCGAAACAGCATACCTATATCCCTGATAAATACCTAGTAGTGCAGTTGATGGGTGGTAGGGTAGTTCTATTTGTAATTTTTTGAGGAACCTCCATACTGTTTTCCAGAGTGGCTGCACCAGCTTGCATTCCCACCAGCAATGCAAAAGAGATCCTCTTTCTCCCCATCCTCGCCAACATCTGTTGTTGCCTGAGTTGTTACTGTTAGCCATTCTGCAGGTGTAAGGTGGTATCTCATTGTGGTTTTGATTTTTATATCCCTGATGATGAGTGAAGTTGAGCATTTTTTCATGTGTCAGTTGGCCATCTGGATGTCTTATTTGGGAAGTGTCTATTCATGTCTTTTGCCCATTTCTTCACTGAATTATTTGTTGGGTGTTGAGTTTGATAAGTTCTTTATAGATTTTGGATCCTAACCCTTTATCTGATATGTCATTTGCAAGTATCTTCTCCCATTCTATTGGTTGCCTTTTAGTTTTGTTGATTGTTTCCTTCGCTGTGCAAAAGCTTTTTATTTTGATGAGGTCCCCCTAGTTCATTTTTCTTATGTTTCCCTTGCCTCTGGAGATGGGTTGAGTAAGAAGTTGCTGTGGCCAAGATCAAAGAGGTTTTTGCCTGCTTTCTCCTGGAGGATTTTGATGGCTTCCTGTCTTACATTGAGGTCTTTCATCCATTTTGAGTTTATTTTTATGTATGGTATAAGAAAGTGGTCCAGGGTCATTTTTCTGCATGTTGCTGTTCAGTTTTCCCAGCACCACTTGCTGAAGAGCCTGTCTTTATTCCATTGGATAATCTTTCCTGCTTTGTCAAAGATTAGTTGGCCATACCTTTGTGGGTCCATATCTGGGTTCCCTGTTCTGTTCCATTGATCTGAGTGTCTGTTCTTGTGTCAGTACCATACTGTCTTGATGATTACAGCTTTGTAGTATAGCTTGAAGTCCGGGATTGTGATGCCTCCTGCTTTGGTTTTCTTTTTCAAGATTGCTTTGGCTATTCAGGGTCTTCTCTGGTTCCATACAAATTTTAGGATTGTTTGTTCTAGCTCTGTGAAGAATGCTGATGTTATTTTGATAGGGATTGCATTCAGTATGTAGATTGCTTTGGGTAGTATCTACATTTTAACAATATTTGTTCTTCCTATCCAGGAGCATGGAATCTTTTCCCATGTTTTTGTGTCTTCTTCAATTTCTTTCATAAGCTTTCTATAGTTTTCAGTGTATAGATTTTTCACCTCTTTGGTTAGATTAATTCCTAGGTATTTTATGGGTTTTGGTGAAATTGTAAATGGGATCGATTTCTTGATTTCTCTTTCTGTTGCTTCATTGTTGGTGTATAGGAATGCAACCGATTTCTGTGCATTGATTTTATATCATGCAACTTTGCTGTACTCATAAATCAGTTCTAGCAGTTTTTTGGTGGAATCTTTTGGGTTTTCCACATAGAGTATAATGTCATCTGCAAAGAGTGAAAGTTTGACCTCCTCCTGGCCAATTTGGATGCCTTTTATTTCTTTGTGTTGTCTGATTGCAGAGGCTAAGACTTCCAATACTATGTTGAATAACAGTGGCGAGAGTGGACATCCCTGTCTTGTTCCTGACCTTAGGGGGAAAGCTCTCAGGTTTTCCCCATTGAGGATGATATTAGCATTGGGTCTTTTATATATGGCTTTTATGATCTCGAGGTATGATCCTTCTATCCCTACTTTCTTGAGGGTTTTTATCAAGAAAAGATGCTGTATTTTGTCAAATGCTTTCTCTGCATCTATTGAGAGGATCATATGGTTCTTGTACTTTCTTTATTGACGTGATGAATCACATTAATTGTTTTGCGGATATTGAACCAGCCCTGCATCCCAGGTATAAATCCCACTTGGTCGTGGTGAATAATTTTTTTAATGTATTGTTCGATCTGGTTGGCTACTATCTTGTTGAGGATTTTTGCATCCATGTTCATCAGGCAATTCGGTCTGTAGTTCTCCTTTTTAGTGGGGTCTCTGTCTGGTTTTGGAATGAAGGTCATGCTGGTTTCGTAGAAAGAGTTTGGAAGTTTTCCTTCCATTTCTATTCCTTGGGACAGCTTCAAGAGAGTAGGTGTTAACTCTTCCTTAAATGTTTGGTAGAATTCCCCTGGAAAGCCATCTGGCCCTGGACTCTTGTTTTTTGGGAGGTTTTTGATTCCTAATTCGATTTCCTTACTGGTTATGGGTCTGTTCAAATTTTCTATTTCTTCCTGTTCCAGTTTTGGTAGTGTATATGTTTCTACGAATTGGTCCATTTCTTCCAGATTGCCCATTTTATTGGCATGTAATTGCTCATAATACTCTCTTGTTACTGTTTTTATTTCTGCTGTGTTGGTTGTGATTTCTCCTCTTTCATTCTTGATTTTATGTATTTGGGTCCTTTTCTTTTTCTTTTTGATCAAACTGGCTAGTGGTTTATCAATTTTCTTAATTCTTTCAAAGAACCAGCTTCTGATTTTATTGATCTCTTCTACTGTTTTTTTTTTTTTTTTTTTGGTTTTGATAGCATTAGTTTCTGCTCTAATCTTTATTATTTCCTGTCTTCTGCTGGTTTTGGGTTTTATTTGCTGTTTTTTTTTTCCAGCTCTTTAAGGCCTCAGGTTAGGTTGTGTATCTGAGATCTTTCTTCCTTTTTTAGGAAGGCCTGGATTGCTATATACTTTTCTCTTATGACTGCCTTTGCTGCGTGCCAGAGGTTTTGGGTTGTGGTGTTATCATCTTCATTGGCTTCCATGAACTTTTAAATTTCGTCTTTAACTGCTTGGTTAGCCTATTCATTCTTTAGTAGGATGTTCTTCAGTCTCCAAGTATTTGTTACCTTTCCAAATTTTTTCTTGTGGTTGATTTCAAGTTTCATAGCATTGTGGTCTGAAGATATTCACGGTATGATCTCGATCCTTTTGTACTTGCTGAGGGCTGATTTGTGTCCCAGTATGTGGTCTGTTCTGGAGAACGTTCCATGTGCACTGGAGGAGAATGTATATTCTGCTGCTTTAGGATGAAATGTTCTGAATATATCTGTTAAGTCCATCTGGTCCAGTGTGTTATTCAAAGCTGTTGTTTCCTTGTTGATTTTTTGATTAGATGATCTGTCCATTGCTGTGAGTGGGGTGTTGAAGTCTCCTACTTTTATGGTATTACTATCGATGAGTTTCTTTATGTTTGTGATTGATTTATACATTTGGGTGCTGCCACATTTGGTGCATAAATGTTTACAATTATTAGGTCTTTTTGGTGGATAGACCCCTTGATTATGATAAACGCGCTTCTTCATCTCTTGATACAGTCTTTATTTTAAAGTCCAAATTATCTGATATAAGTATTGCTACTCTGGCTTTCTTTTGTTGACCATTAGCATGATAGATGGTTCTCCATTTGCTTACTTTCAGTCTAAAGGTGTCTTTAGGTCTAAAGTGGGTCTCTTGTAAAAGCATATAGATGGATCTTGTTTTCTTATCCATCCTGTTACCCTATGTCTTTTGATTGGAGCATTGAGTCCATTGATGTTTAGAGTGAGTACTGGAAGATATGAATGTATTGCCATTATGTTGCTTGTAGAGTTGGAGTTTCTGGTGGTGTTCTCTTGTCCTTTCTAGTCTTTGTTGCTTTTGGTAGTCATTCATTTGTTTGTTTATTATTTATTTATTTATTTATTTCATCTTTTCTCCCTTCAGAGAGTCCCCCTTAAAATCTCTCGCAGGGTTGTTTTAGTGGTCATGAACTCCTTTAAGTTTTGTTTGGAAAACTTTATCTCCTACTGTTTTGAATGACACCCTTGCTGCATAAAGAATCCTTGGCTGCATATTTTTCTGAGTCAAGCACAATGAATGTATCCTGCCACTCCTTTCTGGCCTGCAAAGTTTCTGTGGATAGGTCTGCTACAAACCTGATCTGTCTTCCCTTGTAGGTTAAGGACTTTTTTTCCCCTTGCTGCTTTCCTGATTCTCTCCTTGCTTGAGTATTTTGTGAATTTGACTCTCATATGCCTTATTGATGGTTGGTTTTTGTTGAATCTAATGGGAGTCTGTGTGCTTCCTGAATTTTGATATCTGTGTCTTTCCCTAGGTTAGGAAAATTTTCCACTATGATTTGCTCACCTAACCCTTCTACCCCTATTTCTCTCTCTTCCTCTTCTGGAACGCCTGTGATTCTGATGTTTTTCCTTTTTAATGAATTACTGATTTCTCTAATTCTTAAATCATGCTCTTTTGCCTTAATCTCCCTCTTTTTTTCTGCTTCATTATTCTCCATAAATTTGTCCTCTATATCGCTCATTCCTGTTTTGCCTCATCCATCCTTGCTGCCGTGGTGTCCATCCAAGATTGCAGCTCAGTTATAGCATGTTTTATCTCATCCTGACTAGCTTTTACTTCTTTTATCTCCGCAGAAAGGGATTCTAATCTATTTTCGACTCCAGCTAGAGTTCGTATTATCGTGATTCTAAATTCTGGTTCAGACATCTTGTTTGTATCTCTGTTGGTTAAATCCTTGGCTGTCATTTCTTCGTGCTCTTTCCTTTGGGGTGAATTCCTTCATTTCATTTTTGAAAGGAGAAAAGGAATTAATGTAAAAAAATTAAAACTAAAAAAGTGTTAAAATTAAAAAAATTAAACACATACAAACAAAATCAAATATATGATGCTAGATCTTAGGTGTGTTTTGGTCTGGGTGTTGAAAGGGTCTTGATAGATTAGAGAAAAAAGGGGAACGAAAAAAACGGAAATTGTTTGAAAATTTGAAAAAATGAATACACTGAAGTGACTAAAATGAATTGGTGGAATTAAATAGAATTTGAAAAAATTTACCCAAAAGTAAAAAATACAGTAGAAAAAAAATAAAATATTTTTTACATTTTTGTTAATGTTTATTTATTTTTGAGAGAGAGAGAGAGAGCATGAGCAGGGGAGGGGCAGAGAGAGAGGAAGCAGGCTCCAGGCTCTGAGCTGTCAGCACAGAGCCTGATGCGGGGCTTTAACTCACAAATCATGAGATCATGACCTGAGCTGACATCTGATGCTTAACCGAGTGAGCCACCCAGGTGCACCCAAAATTAAAATCTTTTTAGTAACAATTGAAAATAAAAATGAGGTTTTTCTCTTTCTGTGTTCAAGAAAAAGAAAAGAAAAAAATAGAAAAAAGAAAGAAAATTGAATAGATGGACCAGTGAACGTACTGAAATATGACTGAAATCACTTCATTTTCCCCTAGAAGTCAAACTATGAAGCACTTTATAGTCCATAAACTAAGCAGGCGGAGAGACTTGTGTTCCTGAAGATCAAGGTTGGCCCAGTTGCGCGGGACTCAGTGTAACGGCTGGGTTCTCCAGTAGATGGCGCTGCTTACCTTACTGGGGTGGATTGTTGTAGTGCTCGTAGGTGCGCACGCGCAGGAGTGGTAAAAATGGCATCACCCAGCTAGCCAGTCTCTAGTATCGGAACTCTTTTCTCCCCGATCAGCAATCGTGCACCAGTCCTTTGTCTTTGGCTTCTATCCACTCCCGCTTTTACACAGTCCATGACCAAGCCCCAGGCAGCACCTCCCTCCTGAGTTTTGTCTCAGACGTGGGTGTTTTTCCCGACCCCTTACTTCTGGGGGACTGCGGCTTTGACCCTTTCTGCCCCTCTGCAGGAGGGTCTCATCGAGCAATGGCTGGGTGTCGGCCGCACCCAGGAACATTTGTGGGGCCATGCCGCTGCCAATGCCCAGAGACTATGGCTGGGTGCCAGCCCTCCCCAGAAAAAGTTTGCAAGATAGTGCAGCAGCAGCGTTTCAGGGAGTATGGAAAATCACAACACACATCTGGCACCAGGCTTTACCCTTAACGACCTTGTTCCAGCACCATCCAATGTGGTTGTTCTCCTGGGTCCACTTGGACCTTGCCTTTGGGGGACCCACACAGCCTCTACCAGGTGTCCTCCCAGCAGGGGAACCGCCTCTCCCTGTGTGACCTGAAGAGCCCCAGAATCCACTCTACTCCTGGGGATTCACCCTTCACACCAGAGCACATCCAGGTATTGAGCTGCAGAGTTGCAGACTCTGCGCTCCCCGTGTTTAGAGTCTTAATGGAATTTAAACCCTCTCCTTTCTCCTTTCTCCCTTTTTAGTTCAGTCCCTGCAGCTGTTTCCACTTTTCCATTTTCTCTCCAGCTGCTTTTGGGGAGGGGTGCTTTTCCCGTATTCTACCCCCCTCCCCAGTCTCCGTCCTCTCTCCGCCCCCAAAAGCGGTTCCCTACCTTTTGTGGCTTCTTGCTCCCCAAATTCACCTCTCTGCACCACATACTGCTGAATTCTGTGGTTCAGTTGTGTAGATTGTTGTGTTAATCCTCAGATCAGTTTTCTAGGTGTGCAGCATGGTTTAGTGTTGGTTTGGCTGTATTTCATGGACACGAGACACAAAAAAAACTTCGATGCCGTTCCGCCATCTTAGTTCCTCCGACCAGCATTTTCTTTTAAATAGTGAAATAGGAAAGGATAAAATAGAGTAGGATACAGTAGAATAGAGTAAGACAGAAAAAATAGAAAAAAGGATGTCCTTAAGCACATCATATAATAAGAGTAAGAATTATTTTGTCGAACTTTTGTTTCAGGTACATACATGTATCAAAAAAAAAAAAAGATCAAAAGACACTGCTCTGGCCTAAATATTGTTGAGTTACTCTCTAAAGTGATTATACCAGCTGCTTTTCTTACAGCAGTATGAGTGTGCTTTATGATATGTATCCTCACCAACACTAGGTATTATCCCCCTTTAATTTTGCAGATGGGTGAGCTCTGTCTCACTGTGATTGCATTTCCATAGTGAATTTGAGCATCTCTTAATATGTTTATTGTTTCTGTGAGTTGTCTTGTCTTTTGACCATTTCTAAATTGGATTGGTTTTTTTGTTACGGATTTTTAGGTATTCTTTATTCTGGATACAAATTCTTTGTAAGCCACCAGTTATATATGTTGAAAATATCTTCTCTCATTCTGTGGCATGTGTTTTCCTTTGTTCATTTTGTTTTTTTGTATGCCATATTTTTTTAAGTTTTACCAGACATTGTGGTTTATGCTTCTGTGTTTTATTTAAGAAATCTTTCCCTGCCCTAAGGTCACAAAGATGTTTTCTATAGCTTCTTCCAAAAATATGAAAGTTTTGCTTTTTTCACATTCCAGATGGCTTCTCTTGCATTTTCTGTGTTGACATATTACAAATTAAACTGTATAGAGTTTTTTCGTATGTTACAGTATTCAAGTTGGTGAAGTATTGTCCCAAAACTTACAAAGTATAAAATCTAAAAGTTATATTTTACAATATTGATTTTTAATAATTGAGCATATCTACTGACTTTTTAATAACAGAGCTAATACAGTTTTTAAACTGTATACTTCTCAGATAAATAATAGCTTGTTGTAGTTGCAAGATGGTATATTCTTTTCCTTCTCTGTTTTTCTCTAATAGAATTTATGTATTTATGTTTTTCAGTCACATTAACTTTATCCTAGAAGACAACTTTACAAGGATCTAGACAGAACAGGATTAAAGATGACTGAATACTGAGCTCCAGAAATTTAAAACAATCAGGTACAAAAATATTTGGAGGGAACTTTCCCAACCAGTCAGTACAAAATAAAGTGGGAACGCACATAGGAAAACTTAAAATATCCTTGAAATACAGGAGAGGGTCCAAGAGAGAAGTTTTGAAATCCATCTTGTGTTCAAATACTGGCTCTAACCCTGACTGGTTGGTGATGGTTGGTCAAGTTTTGTAAACATGTCCATAAAATGGAGGCAATGATTGTGTCTGTTCATTTTGGCTATTGTAAAGTTTAATGAGATAATATAAGGCACTTAATACTTGGCACAGGGTTACTGTTTATTTTAACCATTATTATTGTTGCTACTGTTATTTGTAATTCAAAGGTATGGTATTCTGTATATTGTGGATTTTTAGGAAGTATATATTGATATACTGCTATAACATTGATAGTAATAATAGCCTGCTAAAATCATGTAGAAAGTAGAATAAGATAACTATAATACTCACATATATTCCATAAACTATATTCCTTAAGTGGTGCAAATTGACGCTAGTTTTCTCTATTATGTTTGTATCACACTGAAATAATGTGAGAAAAAAAAATCAGTCTACTTTCTACAATGCTAGAGAATTCAACAGTTTTTTTTTCACAGTACTGTACAATAGTACTTATTCTTGAATCATTTTTAAATCTTCAAGAATGTTCTGACCAATAAAGGTGAAATTATGTTAATCTTATGGTTAATGTTAGTTGAATCTTACAAATGTTATTTCTTTGATTGTGGTAATTTCAATATGCCACTCATGCAATTATGTCTTAACTTGAGTGTCAAATAAACACAATGGGCTGTGTTCCACCACTCTAATTTTTAAATAGGTACTATAATTGAAATTGATCAAAGACACCAAAAAGAGCTATTTATTTTCTTCCTTTAAAAACTAGGATACTCAGTTGATTAAACAAACCAACGAAACAAAACAAAAACTCTGTTAGCTGATATGGAATGATTTCCAGGAGATATATTGTTAACTGAGTTTTAAAAAAATGCAAATTGCCCAAGAGTATATAAAATTGCTATTTTTTATGTAAGGAGGAAACGAAACAGGAAGAATAAACCAGAAAACGATGGAATTGGTTACTTACAATGGTAGAGTGAGGGGTAGGGTGGGAAACGACAAACCGGGATTACTGGTTAGTGTGTTGGAAAGATTTCCCTTCTACTAGGCACAAGGTAGCCTACAATACAATGAGAGGCATCTCTTCTTTGGTCCCTTTTTCTCCTCTTATTCATTTCCTCTTTTTTCTTGCCTTTGACTTCTTTTCTAGTTTTTTTCTCTTCCTCTTTCTTTTTTCCCTCTCCTCTTTTTGTTTTTTGTTTTAGTAAACTTGGGGCAAAATGTAGATGATGCAGTTAGGATGAAACAAAACGAAAAGAATGTTCAATGCAGGCAGTCTCTTGTATACAAAAAGCTGTATTCAAAGGATGCTTTCAACCAATATATGGTATTGTGGTCTGCTGTGACCCATGTCCTGCGGTGGTTATAGCAATGAACGAGTCAGGGTTGCCTCTCTTAACAACGCTTGCAAATTAATAGAGAAGCACAGATCAAGTAGGATTAACTGTCACATGAAATTATCTTCCCATATTGGCAACTAGACCAAGTTTTATAAATAAATAAGTGAGAAAAGTCTAAGTGATTATTTTAAAAACAAGCATATCTTTTCCAAACATTAGAAACAATGATTTGTATCAGTGTCATAGTTTGAGTTACAATTATTCTGAATATGATTATTCCTTATATTCTAAGAGACCTTTCTATAGCTGATGAGAACAAAATTTTACCAGCATTCTCTATTATAAAGCTCTAACTGCTTATAAATAATATCAGATAAAATGTTCTGATGTTAGTCCCTTTGAAATGTGGATTGTATTTGTTTGAGTAAATAGAACCCAAACTAATAAATCAGAAATATCAACATTATTAAATACGATTTCATTCTATTGCTTTGGGGTAGGGGAGAATATTTCTTTATATTTATTTTTAGTGATGGGATAGTTAACTGTGTAATGACTGAACCACAGTCTAGACATACTGCATATCTTTTGTTAGAGCTGCTTCTGCTGTTACTTCTATGTGGTAGAAAGTAGTCATTGTGGAGATGGTTAATTAAGGCAAGTACATTGAGTGCTGTTGCTACCTACTTGGTGGCTGTTGTTGCAGATTTTTTGTTAAAGTCTAGGATAACAAAGCCATATTTGGTTCATCCTTTCATTTTTTTCATTCATTCCTCCTTTTTCTTTCTTTCTTTTTTTTTTTTTTTTTTTCCAGCTTAGCAAATCATACACTCTTCAGTGGAGCTGAGAACTGATAAGTCTGCTGTTCACAGATTTGGAACTTTCCAATCCCAGGGAAAATTTGACCAAGGTCTAAAATTTTATTTTTCCTTATCTAGAGGAGGTCAACTGTAAAATGAAAATTGTCTACTTATTTCCGTATAGATTTAAGAATCTTCATTTATCCTGGGATTACTTTTCCAGACCTCAGCAGGAGGATTACATAAGAGACCATAAGATAGTTTCAGAACAGTTAAAACACCTTTTGGTTTTTATAGCTGTTAACTCTCATGCCTACACCTTAATTCCCTTATCTTCCCTTCACCATATTTGAGCTTAGCTTATTTTCCCTGTTAATTGGAAGTAAAATAATTTTAACCTGCCTAGTTTCATTCCACACACAGGATCCTGATTTTACCACATACTTTTTCCTCAGGGACTGCACAGGACTGAGTCCGTATGGAAGAAGAGCTTTCCCTTTCCTATGGAGAAAGTGGCAAGGTTAGAAAAAAGAAACAAACAAAAACATGCCTCTGGAGCATGTATTTTCTGTTGCATGAAACCTATACCAATCATCTGTTGGTCATCCAATAGGAAGATCAGTGAGATAGTACTTGTCTTTGAGGGGCTCACAGTGTAGTTACTCAGATGCAAACATAATTACTGTGGGTACAGAGAATGCCAAAGGGGCTGGCAGAAAACTGTGGGTATTGTCTGAGGGGTAGGGCAGGGTTCCTGAAGATGGTGCCTTTTGAGCTGGATGAGGAGTACAGACCATCCCTACTTTCACAGATAATACCACCCTGCAAGAGGGTCTGAGTTGAGCAATGTTTGCTCCATTCCCAGAGATTTCAGAAAACTATAAAACACCTAATCTTAGATGACATATTCTTAATTCGTCACAGATATTCTTTAACTTATTTATTTTCCACCACAGCTTAACATTACAGTCAACCAGCTTAAGTCTAGTCAGTGTCCAACTGATGTTAGAAGTTTCACACCTTTCAGCATGCACATCATTTTCCATCTTGTGTTAATTTTATTAAATTGACATGATGTCTGTTCTTCGTTAGTAACAATATTAACTGCCACCGTTAACTTTCATTTTCCTGTTTTCTGCTCTTTTTAAATAAATATGGTCAAAACACAATAAAAGATGTAAATAATTGTACAAAGCCAGCATAGTGTGCAAAGGTGGCAGAACTTCTAAAACTGAACCATAGTATCACCATGGACGTGTTTGTTGTGAACCCTTGTAGGAAAGTACGAAAGTAGCTTACAAAAGTAGTGTATAGAACTTGAGAATGTTATAAAATGCTAATAGAAAAATTCCTAATTTTTCCTGGGAGCAACAGATTTTGTAAAATAGAAGAACAGACTCACAGAATTAGCAATGAAATGACTTTATTACATATAAAGTGTTACATTGCCAGGAAGTCTTCAAAAGGCAAGGTGTTGGTGGGTTTTTTAAAATAACTTTTTTTATTAGGCATGCCCAACGGGTAATTTTGGTTCTAATGCTATATGCGGTATTTTAAATTTAATTGTGACAACTTAGTAATCGTCTGGAGTCAGGTGAAGTATCATAATCTGTTTGGTTCTTCATATTGTTAGAGAAGCAGAGTTATATCGGTAGCACATACTCAAAAGAATAATAAAATGCTTCTTGGTCTCTAATTTTATGGAGCTTAGTTTCCTTAATTATATTTTTCTTGAGCTAATGTTAAAATTTCACTACTTTGTGTCTCCCAGATAGATGCCAGTGAAAGACAGGGGGGTGAGGGGCTGGATGTGAGCAAAGTAGTAAAGGAAATCTGGCCAGGAAATAGTTATTACCTATAATAATGTTATATGTAGGAAGGAGGATTACCTGGGCCAAATTAGGACTGAATTCTAGGGACACAATCTAGATGACTTATCTTGTCTACTGCTAAGCTCTCATTTCCTGGCAATGTTTTTGCCCCATTCAGATTTGTCTGTTGCCTGCCTTGGCTCTTGCTCAGCCAGTCCCTTATTTAGCAGGTGGGCACAGAGGTGGTTGGGTGCTTTTTGTAGAGATGGCTGCTGTCATGCAGGGTGGCTGCAGGTCCTACAAGGTGCGCTATATGTGAACCCTATGCTACCTACACTCTTATTATATACACAAAGTGTATATATACATATGGTACGTGTACATGTTTATAATACATACGGTGTATACAGCTGTATATACTCTTGAGTGTGTTGGAGAGAAAAATGTATTTTTCTTCTGTGAACAAAGATGTTACAGTTCCTTGAGAGTGATACTAAATGTTTACCTCAAAAAGTGTAAATGTATGCATTTCGTAAAGTAAGTCATCAGTTCCCCCATGAAATAACTCCCCCAAAAGACTTAGAAAAATGAATTTTTGATGACTAACCTCCAGGAGCCCGTCTGACAGATATTTGAAAGCAATGCATTCACACCTCCTTTGTACCCAGGTTATATTGTAAATATTTGTTTTCTATCGTGAGCTCCTTGAAGGGAGTGATGATGTTTCGTTTTTATATCTTTAGATCCTTGCACTCTATACATGTTCAATGATACTGTCAGACCTGATGTTTTGTTGACCTGTGTCATCCTTTAACAAATGTATGACTGCAGGTGACATCACCCCCCCCCCCCCCAAACACACACACACACATGAGGCCCAGTGGTTAGTAGAGTCATGGGGGGATGGGGGGTGGGTACTAGAGGTTTTATTCAGGTGGGCCATACTTTGTAGACAAGTGTTTAGGAGCTTGTTGGATTTATAACCTGATTCTAGGCATCTAAGAGACCACTTGATTTTTGTAGCAGGGCAAGTTGCAATCCAGAAATCTGCTTGAAAGGAGAAAATGAGGTAGCAGTGCTTATTTTCTCATCGTATATTGCCATCTGCCCTGTTTATGGAAGGTAACCCACAGTGTGGATTACTGCCCTGTTCAGCAAGGACTTTATGAGACCAGCCAGTGCCCTGTGATTGCAAGCAGTAGGTCTACCAGTGGTATAACTTTATGTGAACTGTTTTCTCTGCAACATGTGGTGTGTGGAAAGCAATCTTTAGAAGTAAGTGATCTTGGAGGGTTACTTAGTGCTTCTGTGCCTCAGTTTCCTTGCATTTAAAATGAGGATAGCAATATCTATGCCCTACAATTGTGAAGGTTGGAAATAATATATAAGAATTCTTTTAACTCACACATTAGTTCATCTATAAATATTTGAGGTCACATTCCAAATGTTGTTCTTTTTGAAATTTATAGACTTAAATAGGAAAAAAAATAAAGTGAAGACCCCATAGAAAATAAGATTCCTTCATGATATATGGACGTGGATAATTTATGTAGAAGCTTAGAATAAAAGCTAACCTAACAAGATTCTGTCCTTAGCTCTGTAGTGGCCTTGGGTGCTGCCCAAAAGAGAATAGAAGACATCCTTCTCCAGACAGGGTCTTAGAACTTGAATGACATCGCGAGGGAAAGTGGCTGGATTTGGCATCAGGGGAGCTCATCTTGGTCAGGTGCTGCCATTAACTCAGGATGGTGCTGTGAGCTGTTATAAGCTGCTTACCCTCTGTATTAGTTTCTTAGGGCTGCCTTTGTAAAGTACCACAAACTGGGTGGCTTGAAGCAATAGAAATTTATTCTTTTATAGCTCTGGAGACTACAAGTCTGCAGTTAAGGCATCAGCAGAGCCATGCTTTCTGAAGGCTCTAGGGAAGAAGCCTTCCTTACTTCTTCCCAGCTTCTGGTCGCTCCTGGCAATCTTTGGTGTTCCTGGACCTGTAGCTGGATTGCTTCGGTTTCTGCCTCCATGGTTCACATGGGCTTCTTCACTGTGTGTCTTCACATGGTGTGATGCTGAATTTTATGTGTCAGCTTGAGTGGGCCACTGGTGCCCAGATTAAACATTGCTCCTGTGTGTGTCTCTGAGGGTGTTACCTCACAGAAGAGAATAGCGTTTGAATTGTTGAGCTCAGTAAATGGTTTGCCCTCCCTCGTGTGGGTGAGCATCATCCAATATGAAGGGGCTGAAGAGAACAAAAGATAGAGGAAGGAACAAAAGTAGTGGAACCCTCATGAATGGGATTGGTGCTTTATAAAAGGTGCTTCAGAGAGATCCCTAACCCTTTCACCCTGTGAAGAAACAGGGAGAAGGCAATGGCTATGAAGCAGGAAGGGGGCCCTCATCAGAACATGAGCACTTCGGTGCCTTGATCTTAGATTTCCAATGTGCAGAACTGTGAAAAGTAAACTTTTGTTTTTTATAAGCCACCCAGTCTGGCATGCACTAAGACTCTCCAGTACCTCAGAAGGTGACCTTATTTGGAAATGGGGTCATTGCGATGCATTTAGTTTAGTTACGATGAGGTCATTATGGTAAGCCATAATCCAGTCTGACTGGTGAGGGGAAATTTGGGCCCAGAGGCAGACATGTATAGAGGGAAGATGATGTAAAGATACAGGGAGAAGATGGCCATCTACAAGCCCAAGACAGAGATCTACATCCTTCCCTTGCAGTCCTCAGGAGGAACTAAACTGGTGGACACTTTGATTTTGAACTTCTAGCCTCCAGAACTGTGAGAAAATAAATTTCTTTTGTGTAAGCCACTCGGTCTGTGGTACTTTGTTATGGCAGCCCTAGCAAATGAATGCACACTTTGTGGGTGTATCTTCCTATCTCCAAACCTGAGTGGGGGGATGAGAGAAGCTGCTAACTGCTTAACTGGTGGTCAGAATGGACCCATGAACCGGCACTTCTGAGTCGTTTCCTTGGTGTCACCTTCAGCATTGTTCTTTTCCAAGGACACTTTTTGTTAAGACTTAGGCATCTGATGAAATAGCAGTGCTGTCTCTCTGTTTTTCCTGCCTTTACAACCAGCCTAGTTTCCAGAGCTACATTTAAGACCTAGCCAACGCTGAAAATACTTGCTAGCCATTCGGCCTCCCAGAAGTCAGTCAGGACGATTCCTGTGGCCTTGAGGAAAATTAGTAGGTGGGATCTGATCCCACCTGGAGTCTCTGTCTCTTGGTGGCTGTGAGAGCAGGACTGAAGCAGTGGGTTTGTAGAGGCATTTCCTGTAGCTATAAAGGGCCTCTCAAAAAGAGAGCCGTCCCTGCCTGAACTGGTGCTGACTCTTCTACAGAATTAAAAGGGGAAGGAAGAAAAAAGTATTTTTTAATTAATAGTCTTAATGTATATATATATGTATTTTTTTTTTCCTTTTCAGCCAGTACAGGCTACTCTGTCATCTTTGAAGATGTTAGATGTGGGAAAGTGGCCAATTTTCTCCCTTTGTTCTGAGGAAGAACTGCAGTTAATTCGTCAGGCCTGTGTCTTTGGCAGCGCTGGCAATGAAGTTTTATATACTACAGTAAATGATGAGGTAAATTTTGAAGAAAGAATTCAGCCTCTTACCGTAATAGATTCGACGGAGTGGGGCAGAAACTGAGGAATTAAGGTTAAAAAGAAAGCATGAGAGTAGATTCTTACTTGTTACATAATGTTATACAATGAAGCAGTAATTACAGGTTTGTCAGAAATAGAGGTGCTTGAACTAACAGTCGTTTTCCCACAGATTTTTGTGCTTGGCACAAACTGCTGTGGCTGTTTGGGATTAGGTGACGTCCAGAGCACCATTGAACCTCGGAGACTGGATTCTTTAAGTGGCAAAAAAATAGCCTGCCTCAGCTATGGGAGTGGCCCCCATATTGTCCTTGCCACAACAGGTAACCTAGGATCACAGTGTAGAGGTTTAGCCATTGCCTTATTTGTTGAGAAACAAGATTTGGGACCACCCGTTAAATCGAGAACATACTTCTTGATTGGGTAGGAGTTTCCGGCTCTGTCCTGTGAACTTGACTGTGCTTTGGACAATGTGAAATATGAACATGTCTGAGTATCAGAGTAAGGTAATGGAGCAGATGGAATCTAGCAGTTACTGGCACTTTTGATGTGAGAATGACAGTGCTATAAGCCCAGTAAACCCCTTTTGTTTACACTTCATAAGTTTAATTATTTTGCATTAAAATTAACTCACTCTGGACTTTTTGAACTTGAGATCTCTGATCTATGAACTAAGACACTGCAGCTAAGTCCAAGATGTTCTCTGACTCCTAGCACACTGGGATTCTTACCATGAATAATGACTGATGGCTGAAATATAATTACCACGAATAATAGACTAATGGCTGTTTCATGAATTCAGACTAATAAGACATTATAATTAAATCATACCTTAGTCTTTTCTTAAGCTAGGTGTTCATTTCATTAGTATTCTTTGAATTGAAAATAAAGTTTATAAATACTGTGTTGTATACTTATTTCACATAAATTTTAGGGAATTTTGGTTGCCAGTAATAGGCTAGATTATTGGGACCACTTCTTCACTGGAAACAACTAAAAATTCTAGATAAAATATTTAATTTTTTTCCATAAAGGCATCAAAGCACTAACAAGGCAGCGAGGAATTACTGGATCGGATTCAAGAGAAAGTATGAACTAAGGTTAAAGGGGAACTTAAAGCTAGTTTTGCCTTAAGGGCATCTGCTTCCCCCACCTAAATGAGTTGTGGTTTGGTGTACTCACAAGGTGAAGGGGTCATGGGTCAGACATCTAGCCCATTAGGCTAGGAACACCAAGGGCTAGGCTCTGGGGGCAAGAATGGGCCAGCTCTTCCATCTCTAAGGCACTGAACAGAAGAATCCTTGCCTGTGAGAAAAGCAAGGAGGAAAAAAGAAAGAAAGAAAACCTCTCCCTGAAGGGTTGTAATCATGGATTCGTATTCCAATTCACATCAGACTGGTAGTCCAAGAAATCTCAAGCCTTGGATTTATTAAAGAAGTACCTTTAAGTGCCTTAGTGGCATGACAGAAGTTAATGCGGATCCTTTCTAGAGGAAGGCACCTTCACTTCATCCTAGGCCTGAAGAAATATAATGCCATTGCAAAATGAGTTTTCAATGGCAATTAGCAGCACATAGTAAAAGATAACCAGGTACACAAGGGAACAAGGCACCATGAATGAGAACCAGCAAAAAAGACAGCAAACACTGAATACTAAGTATCAGCTGTTACCAGGTACAAGATGACTATATTTATTATGTTTGAAAAAATAAAACACCAGCTTGAAGACCTGCAGAGATCAAAGAGGATTTGAAAAAGAATGAAATACACAATATAATTATCAAAATGAAAACTCCTTGGGCAAGTTTAATAGCAGTTTGGGCATATCAAAAGAGAAAATTAGTAAACTGGAAGATCAGAAGAAATTATCTGGCATGTAGCACCCAGAGATAATATGGTAGAAAATACAAGCACAAGGAGTATATACTGTATGGTTCCATTTATTTACAGTTCAAAAACAGGAAAAACTAAATTCTCTTATTGTGGATTATATATGGGGAGCTTTTGGAGTGATCATAAGGTTATATTTCTTGACCTGAGTGGTGGTACATGGGTGTGTGCTTTATAATTATTTATAAAACTGCATATATATCTTATGAACTTTTCTGAATATATATTATACCACATAAGAAATAATATATAACAAATACTTTAAAAATTAACTTGATCATTTTATAGATAAGAAAATAGGCCCAGGGAAATTAAATGACCTACAGTGTCTTGACTTTCAGTCTGATGTTTTTTCCTATTATTCTTAATAGCATTTCTCTGCTGTTTATTTACAACCTATCTGCCAGCTATTTTAACTCATCCATTTAAATTTCATCTTGTTGCTTTGAGATAGAGTATCTCAAATTTTCCAAGTGTATTCTCTTATGGAATGAGTTTGGTGGGATAGGGAAATCAATTATCATTTGCACATGAATTTTTAGTTTTCATTTGTAGAAGGATGCAATATATATGTTCATATAATGAAGTAGATGTTTTGAAAGCTGGTTTTATTTCTTTTTATTTTCAGAAGGAGAAGTCTTTACCTGGGGTCATAATGCTTACAGCCAGCTGGGCAATGGGACGACTAATCATGGTTTAATGCCCTGTCATATTTCTACTAATTTGTCAAACAAACAAGTCACTGAAGTTGCCTGTGGGTCTTACCATTCTTTGGTGCTAACATCTGATGGAGAGGTGAGAATAGTTAGTGTAAATCTCATTGATTTTTTTCAGTAAGATTATATGGATTGTTACAGCCATCTTGGAAACATGGTCATTTGATTAAAATAACCACCTCCCTCAAATTCAACCTTATTCTTGTTAGCAGTTCATAATCATGGTGGTTACATCATTAAGTGTACCTTTATGTAGTAAGGATTTCTATAACTGCAGAATTTAAAAGGTTGTAATGTTCTTTCTATATTGCTATATACTCAAGGGTTTTATTTGCAAAAAGAAAAGCCCTAAAATGCTGGAAAATATGGCTGAAGCCAAGTAGATATTTTGATAAATATTACATATTTGATGATCATTATTGTTATTTGTACAGATAATACCAATAACCCAATTTTATAAAGTATTGTAAATTTTGTAAGAATGAATTTTACAAAAACTTCTCTATGTTGTGAGAATTTATGGATATCAAGCATTTTGAAAACAAAGATGAGGCATTATGAGTACATGTTAATTTCTAATTGAGATACTTTTTAAGTTAATGTGTTTCATTTATTGATCCCCAGGTATTTGCCTGGGGTTATAATAACTCTGGGCAGGTAGGATCTGGATCAACAGCCAATCAGCCAATCCCTCGAAGAGTCACAGGCTGCTTACAGAATAAAGTAGTTGTGAACATAGCATGTGGGCAGATGTGTTCAATGGCAGTGGTGAACACTGGCGAGGTAAGAAAGTTATTTCATATGTTGTTTAGAAAAAAAACCCATTCGCCTGATCGGTGGCGTGTTTCTCACAGCAGAGAGCTTGCTTGCATGTGTCTTTCGTGGGACTGAGTCTCTGGTTTTCTCTCAGGTCTATGTCTGGGGTTACAATGGAAACGGGCAGCTTGGACTTGGCAGTAGTGGCAACCAGCCAACCCCCTGTAGAATATCGGCTTTGCAAGGCATTCGTGTCCAGCGGGTACGTCCACAGGGGTCTGTGTGTGCCTGGTTTTACGTCTTTCGTGGCAAAGATGCCAATGTACACAGTTTTCTTGGCAGATGAAAAGTTTAGCTGCTTGATGTTTTCTTTATTGAACTAAAAACCAAAGCTCTGTTTCCCTGAGTAAAGTTGTAGATGTTCATCAGGAAATTCTGTTTCTAGGCCACTCTCATACATAGCTGTTGGAATGTAAATTGTTACAATCTTTTCCAAGGAAACTTTGGCAGCATATATCAGGAGCCTTGAAAATATTCATACCCTTTGTTCTGTAATTTTCTTCCAGGGATATTTAAGGAACAAAAAAGAAAGACACAGGATTAGTGGAGAGATATAGCAAAAGAGGAAGGAAGCGAGGGAGGGAGGGAGGATAAAGAGGGAAAGAAAGAAAAGAAAAAAATATCAACTTTAATAAATAAATAATAGATATAGCATAATTTAATCAAATAATAAGTTAGTGATTAAATAAATTATACAAAATCTACATGAATGGAAATGATGCTTACAAAGGATTTTTAATGATATGGAAATAGTGCTATGTGATGTTATATAAAAATGAAGATACAGACATGGTGCATGGAGACATGGCACGTGTTTCTGTACTGTGTGTGTGTGTGTGTGTGTATATATATATAGAAAAAAATCCTGATCTTGAGATTACTTTCATATTTATACTTTTTTTATGGTATTCCACATTAAACATGTTTTACAAAAAAAAAAAAAAAAGGAAAGTAATTCTTAAAAAATAAAAGTGTATTTCATATTCACTTCACACCCCTTGATCTCTGTGAGCATAATGAATGCCATATGAAAGCTGAATAAACCAGACTCATGTCACTGAAGGAAATCATGTTGATCTTAACGGCCGTTTTGGCCACATGTGGGCTGAGCTAGTTCTGGACTAATATAGGTTACCTCAATGTTGGTCTCTCTGGGCAGGCTGCCTCTTTTTCTTCTTCTTCTTCTTTTTTTTTTTTTTACATCTTTGATTCTTAACCTATCTCGTGAAAGCATATTTGCAGGCCTAAGTGGATTTGGTTTTCCTCTTTCCAGGTTGCCTGTGGCTATGCGCACACATTAGTGTTAACAGATGAAGGCCAAGTGTATGCTTGGGGTGCAAATTCTTATGGCCAGTTGGGCACTGGCAATAAAAGTAACCAGTCCTATCCTGCACCTGTCGTTGTGGAAAAGGACAGGTAATATGTGCATTTTCAAAACAACTTGCATGTTCTTTAGTGATTAAACAGAACTTGGACGTGATACAGAATTGTGGGGAAACTTACTGCTAATATTAGAATAGTCTTTCACCAGAGCATTCATTCCTCTTTAAAATTGGCTTTTGAACCCTTGGGGAGTTTGTATGTTAAATACTCTACTTTCATTTACCCCTATTTCAGCTACTGTACACAAACAACAAGGACTAAGCCTCCCACAGCTGTTCTACATTATTCCTCTCCCTCACAAATTACCTTTTCCTCCTCCTTGTTTTCTGTTTTACATTAAGAGGAAGTTGATGATGCTTGAGGTGGATTTTCTGTGGCTTAGAAAAACAAAAGTACCTCAGATAGATTATAAAGCCATTCACTCAGCTACGTGTAAAATTTGCCAGTTGAAAGGATAAGACCATCTCATGATTTTAGCTCCCAAGCTATCACTATGAGGCAGAGTATAGTGGTTAGAAAATTAAGACTTAGTTTTGCTCACTTGTTTGCAAGGTTGTGTCAAGTAATTAACATATCCAAAATTTTCTTCCAGTTATCCTACTACTTTTGAAAGCCCTTTGAATGTCTCAAACATGGCCATAGCACTGCCTTTTCACTCTTATCTCTTGACACAGTAGTATAGGACAAAAATATTCATTATTGTGTCTGTTAAACCAGGTTTATAATCATTGTAGGAATGAATACTGCTATTTTCATTTTTATTGTACATACTAATTTTTGTTATATCTGATTTCAAAGTAAGCATATGGATATATAGATTATCTTGCATTTGTATGCAGTTCTTTCATATTTTCCTGTTGGAATATTTAACAATAAAAGTGAAGAACCAAATTGTCATTTTCAACCCCCTTGATTTTCATGTGAGTATTATAAACCTGGCTAATTTTGTTTAACCTATGTTAAATAGGTTTTAAAAAAAACCTATTTTTGTTTTTTTCCCCCAAAATCTTAGAATAAGAACCTGGACCTCATAAGGATTGGGGAGAAGGAGAGGGAATGGAGGTCAGGAACTGGTGGGAATGTACTAGATGTGTGCAGCCGTGCCATTGCCACCCCCGTTTAGGTAGTTCAGGGCTCCTCAGTGAAAAGAGAAGGGACAGTCTTGAGGCTTTGAGCAATCACGAAAATGCTTCAGTTTAGCAAATCGGGTCAGTAGGGACATTTAGTATTTAGACAAACAGTAAAGTGTTAAAGGATCAAATAAAGGATCAAATCAAAACATGTTTGTATAGCCCTTTACCATTTTTATGGTGCTGTCACACTTTCTGTAAATTTGAACTCCTCGTCCCTGGACTTGCCAAATCCACTACTGTCTGCCCACCAGCAGCTTGCCCCACATTGCTCTGCTGGTCCCTGGTCGTCCCAGGATGAGCACCAGGTCTTCCCACTCCCATCATGCTAGGCCAGAAAGAGTGTAGGACAGCTTGGGGAAGAAGGAAAAAGAGGCAGAAAAGGAGGGCAGGGGAGTTATGTTGAGTGTCAACTCCTTACGTGGTACTTGAGAGTATTGCTTGTTTATTTTAAAAACTTAAGGTTTTAAAAAAACTAACTTTTTTCAAATTTTGAATTATAAATGCAAAAAAAGTGGAAATAGCTCCACACTTGCACACTCGCTGTTGTCCATGTAGTCATTATTTGGGCTACAGAAATCATGGCTGAATGTTTTGAATGCAATATTCCTACTTTTCTGTTTTCCATGCCTGAATTCGCTGTGGTAACCCCTGAGCTTGCAGGCTCTCCATCACACCAATATTGCGAGGGAGGAATTTGTAAGTCTGCTGGGACTTGTTTTGCACGTACCCACCCTTTTCAGCGACTGAAATTTGCAGATATGTTATGACTTATCTCTCAAGAACTCACTTCTGACTCTTGGGGCCCATTTCGGGGAAGTTTGACTAATTAGAAACAAAAGGATTGAATGTAGGGTGGGGTGGATCTTCAGGTCCTGGTTACCTGTTCACAGAAGTGGAAAGTGAATATCTGTGTACATTGGATCCTTTGCTTAAACGACAACCCAAGGAAAACCTTTTAAAAATTTTTCCCACAGAGATCTATGATGAAGAATGCTAATGACATTTGTTAGCAATTTATGTTCACATAAAAGTAATTTTAACGACTAAAGTAATTCTCTTCTCTCTAACCCAGTCATTCCCAATCTTTCTGAAGTCTCAGTACTTTGATTTACCAGCATTTATCTTTGTTCTTAAAGTTCCATAAAAGCATAGTTGAAGTTAAATTGATTTAAAGCTAACTTTGCCTTGAATTTTTGGGAATTTTGTGACACCTTGATAATTGGTAGTATGTTGGCCTCTTACAAAACCAGGCTTGGGAATCACTGCTCTGGATCTTTTTATTATTACTATTTCTTCTCCATTCTTCTTCTGTCTCACAAATTACCTTTTTTCCTCTCCTCATTGTTTTCTGTTTTATATTCTTCCTCACTCTCTGCTTTTTCATTTCTAGTACTTCACAGCCATTAAGCTGCAGTCGTTGGGGATCATTCCATTGAGGTGACACAAAACTCATTTATTATGAATGTCTAGTACTTTTTTTTTTTCATTAAGCATGGCTACAAAATAAAATGTGAAATATGCCAGACATTCTGACAGTAAAGTTTAGCTCAGTTTATAGTCATCGTCTGTTGCATATTAGACTGGAAAATCTGAGCTTCAGAATTTTGCTTCTTGGTATGAATCAGATTTAAGAACAGATGACCTTAGGCAACAGCTGGATGCGTTGGCAGTTGGTTGGGTCCCAAGCTTAGACTTGAAGGTTCCCTCTAAACTTTCTCCACTCTTGTTCCTGTAGCAGCTGCTGCCGTCAGCCAAGCCCGTGCCCCACCCCTGACTTCCCGTGTGCCGCTAGGTGTTCCAGGTAAACTTCACGAGGCCATGTTAAGGGAAGGCCACTGCTCCACAGCCTTCTGCATCTTGACCCCTGTGCTGTGTCTGTTCCAGCCTTCCTCCACCAAGCAGTGTTCCCTCCTCCTGTGAAGGCAAAGGCTACTTCCTTTCCACGGAGGCTAGTAAAGATATTTCAGAAGTGAATGCAGGAATTAAGTTATTTTGGTTTTCTGATGTTGGGTAGTTGAGCCCAGAAGGACACTGTTATGTTCCCATCAGTTACATTTTTCATAGAACATCATCAGGGAAGAGAGAGGCTATCTGTGATTTTAAGTGGTTTCCCAGAGTTCCTGCAGCCACTGGTAAACACTTCAGTCACCAGAAGAAACTGGTTTTGAGTGTACACTCTGCCGTAGCTGATTTCATTTACTCACAAGGCTGTGAAAGGATTGCTACCTGGATTCTGCTCTCCTCACTTTTTTTTTTAAGATGATAAAATAGATGATAAGTGTTTAAGTACCTTGGCCTCCATAGGCTGCTGTCTGGCCCTCAGCCCTGTGCCCTGCCCCTCGCACCAAGCCATGTAAAATGAAGTGTGTTGCTGCCCTCACATTTGGTGTAATGTGTGAGGGTGGGTGGCCTTTTCTTTGAACAGATGCCTTTTCTTTGAACAAATGCATTCATTCCATTTCCTTGCCTTTTCTTTATTGAGAAGGATATGCTTATTGAGAAGCCAAATAGGATTGGCAATATTCCCTGTGTGGGCAAGGAAGATTCTTTTGTAAAAAGCACATATTAGAGGTTTGGGCCCATTCACTGACTTGACCATGCAAATAGGGAAGGTCTCACTGTCTGAATTGATCATTGGAAATATAGTCTCTGTGTGAGGGAGGCTTTGTCACTTAAAATGCCAAGAAGTAGTAAACCTGTTAAGCCTCTACTGCTGGCTACACTTTGTACACCAGACTCTGTGCTTGGTGTTTAACATTTTATCATTTAATTTGTATGTACTGGCTTGCAATGTGATGGAACAGAGGCTTGGGAACATTTACGCCGTCACACAGCGCAGTGGTAGAGCTAGGATGTGGCCCTCGGTGTGTTTGACCCCAGCATCCAGGCTCTCCACCGTGGTACAGCATAGCTTCTTGTGTAGTACTCCCATCTTCAAGAGTTAAGAGCTGCCCTTGAATGAATCCCCGAAATGATTGGGACCGCACATGAAAACAGTACACCTCAGCCTTCTGAGGCAAGCCACCACGGCAGTGTTCAGCTTGCATGATGACCATCTTCCCTCCTTGTCTGGGAAACGGCCGATTAAAACAGGCAGTGGAGGGATGTCTCCACCCTCCAATTGCTAGGCTGTCAGTGGGGTCTTCCCATCCCTCAGTCGCTCTGTGTTGTTCTGTCCTTCCCAGTTAGTCAATAAAATAACCTAAAAATTGTGCTTAATCAGACACCTTACTGGGGAGGGAAAGACACTTGGGGAGAGAGAAATAAGCCAGTGATTTAGCCTGCCAGGAACTTGTAATCTAGCAGAGTAGGTGAGACATACCTCCCTGAGAAGTTAAGGGCCAGGCTGGAGTGGTGTGGATGGGATGAATGGCAAGAGTGCAGGTGAGCAAGAGACCTCTTCCTCTGGGGCCATTTGAGCTGAGCCTTGGAAGATGGGCAGGATTTCTAAGGCAGAGAGAAAGGAAAGAGCATTCCTGCACAAGGACTTTGTGAGGAAAAATGTTGAGGGGCAGTGAGTACATCTGTTTGTTGGAACATAGGGTATGTAGGTAAATGTGATTTGAAAGAGGATTGGATACAGGCGCAAGACAAATTATGGAAGGTCTTGATGTCACACATCTGGATTTTATCTTGTGGGAAGCCACGGAAGGTTTGAGAGTACCGACGAGGATGCTGTTTTCAGAGGATTGTTAACCTGCCAGCCTTGTGTGATTTGGATCGGAAAAGAGAGTCATAAGGCATGGAGACCACGGAGGCTGTTGCTTTGGAGTCAGATATGGGCTGTGCCTGGCCTAGTGGCAGATGGGAGAAATTAACAAAGAGAGAATCTATGTTATTTGTCAATTGGATATTCTGAAAAAAGTGAGGAGGGAGAAGTCAAAGATGACTCTGAAGCTCTGAGCCTAAGTCACTGAGGATCTTGGTGCCACTGCCTGCTGTGGGCAAAATCAAGATGGCAACCTCACTTTGGGTAAAATAGTTTACTCTCTTTTGTGAATCTGTACAGTGGCTTATTCTTAGAGAAAGTTAATTATTTCTAAATCAACAAAAACAGGGCTATTAGGAAGTATTCTGAGAACTACCTCCCTGGCAATTGTGAACTTATCAGAAAACTGCTCTCTTGGGCTCTCAAAGATAGAGTCCTATGAGTTAGAACTACTGACCTTACTGTTTGCAGTGTGAATTGGGGTGGCCCACAGCATGCTGCATCTAACACTAAAATCGGTAAAGTTTTAATGAAAATATTTCTTGATACTGGATCAAGACCTGGGTTAAGTAGCCCAAGTCTTTATCACTGTTTTGTTTGTTTTGGCCTTTACCCTTGGATTGTTTTTGCATTTCACCACGGGACAGTATATATTTTTGTAGGCCTACGGGCTGGAAGTGGTAACAGGTAGATCTTTATGAGTTGTGCCATTGAAGGATAGCTTAAACCTAAATAACTGTTTCGTGCCTGAAAATCTAGATTAAGTCTCGTTTTGTTTTTTAAATCCGTTAAAGTTAAGGGAAGGAGAAATCAACTTGTTTCTTCTCCTGTTTGCCACGTTCACTTGGCATTTATTTGTGAACCTAGAATTATAGAGATTGCGGCCTGCCACTCGGCCCACACTTCGGCTGCCAAGACCCAGGGCGGGCACGTGTACATGTGGGGCCAGTGCCGGGGCCAGTCCGTGATCCTGCCTCACCTCACGCACTTCTCCTGCACCGACGACGTGTTTGCCTGCTTCGCCACTCCTGCTGTCTCTTGGCGCCTCCTGTCCGTGGGTGAGTGGTCTCTGCCCATTTGGGTGAAAACTAGCAAGACAACCCCGGTGATAGTAAAAGGACTTTTTAGGTGCAGAATCATATATTTTCTCGCTAATGGGCTCCTGTGAAAGGAAACTGATTTGATGGATTAATTTTTCTTGAAAGTATCAGAAACCAGGATCACATACTAAATTAAAAGCTATTTCATTTGACTGCTTTTTAGTGTTCCTGAAAAACTATTCTCTTTTATTTTTAGCTAGTCTATTTACTCAAACATTCAAAAATTTCATTGAGGGGGCGGTTTGGGACTTTTTAGTTGTTCTGTCAGGTTTACAAGGAGATGTGTGTGAGGCTCTTACCCTTAATGATTACAGAGACGTGAAAATCTGTATTTAGGGGAAAGAAAGCACCACTCAGCCATTTATTTCGGGTATTTTCCTGAGTGTCACAAGAGCGATGTTGTATTCTGGCCTGCATTTCTACTGTGTCTGTCCTTAAGCCTGGAAACATTGGTGTTCCTCTGTAGAACCTGATGACCACCTGACAGTGGCAGAGTCGCTCAAGAGGGAATTTGACAACCCCAGTACAGCAGACCTGAAATTCCTGGTGGACGGAAAGTACATTTATGCACATAAAGTCCTTCTCAAAATTAGGTAAGGAGTCATTTACGTTGAGACTTGAGATAAACATGATTTTCTAAGTGTTCACAGAACCAGAGGAGGCACTTCAGTAGTTATGAAAATAACGTAAGGCTGATTTCACCCTTGCGAGCGTGCAGTGCAGCCGGGGAAACACAGGACACAGGAAACGAGAACCACCGGGGCCTGTGGGGGAGAGAGTAAACGGCTACGGGCTTCCTTAGACACTTTGCGGGTGGTCTGTCCAGCCCGGCGTCAGAGCGGCTGGCTGCCACCTGGGCTTCCTGCCCAGGACCCGAGCTTCGTCGCTTTCCTTGTCAGTTGTGGGACAGTGAACTTTTAGATGCTTGGGAAAAAGAGAAGGTAAGGCTTTTGCAAGGCAGCAAGGTCTGGGGTAAAATTAACACCGAGATTTTAAAATTCAGATTTATTGAGGCATCATTTTTGAGCAACGAGCTGCATCCGTTTGAAGTGTGCAGTTTGAGGAGCTTTGACATATATTTATGCTGTGAAACCACGGCCCTATATCAAGACATAGAACATTCCTGTCATCCCTCAAAGGTCCCTCATGCATCAGCCCTGGGGCAAGCACTGATTTTCTTTCAGTCACTATAGATTCGTTAGCATTTTCTAGAAATTTATGTTAATGGAATCATATAGTCTGTATTCTTTTGTGCCTGGCTTCCTTCTCTTAGCATAATGATTTTAAAAACCATCATGTTGTTGTGTAACAGATATTTAAATCCTGCTACAATGAATCACAAACTCAGTATGGCATTTTAGTCTCAAGTACGCCTCTTTGGTTGTGCTGTCCAACATTCCTTCACTCCTACTATAGCCCCTAAACCTTCATAAAAGAGACAGGGGCATTAGTTTGCTAGGGCAGCTGTAACAAAGTGCCATACACTGAGTGGCTTCAACAACAGCTCTGGAGGCAGAAGTCCAAGATCAAGGTATTGGCGGGATGCGTTCCTCCCAAGGGAGAATTCATGCCTCTCTCCCAGCTTCTGGTGGCTTGCTGGCAATCTTCGGCATTCCTTAGCTTGGGGCATGATTGACCACTCCAGTCTTTACGTGGGGTTCTCCCTGTGTGCATGTCTGCATCCAAATTCCCCATTTTTATAAGGACACCCGTCATCTTGGATTAATGTCCACCCTGATGACCTCATTTTAACTTGATCACCTCTGTAAAGATCCTTTCTCCAATTATTGTTATATTCTAAGGTTAGGGCACCAGCATATGAATTTTGGGTGGAGGGGCACAATTCAACCCATAGCAGGAGGTAAAGAAACAAAATGACTCAGTTTATGAAAAGAAACCCACCCAATTTCCATAAATGCCGCGCTGCGCACGGGGTGCGGAAATGACACCTCGGAGTCAGCTCCGCTACATCCGGTTTCCATCTGCAGCCTCGTCCAGTAAGTGGTGGTCACTACACTTCCAGCCAGCAGAGGAAGCGAGGGACCAGGATGGGGACACAGAGGTGTGCAGTGTGAGGAGAATCCTGTGCCACGCCGTGTTTCCTTTCTCCTTGTCAGTTCCCCTTGAAGCCCCACAAGGATGTGTCCCCCAGGAGGGTCGTCTGCTCTCGCCCAGAAGCTAGGACCTCACATGCTCTTTCTTCCTTCATTCAGGTGTGAGCATTTTCGTTCTTCATTGGAAGACAACGAGGATGATATCGTAGAAATGAGTGAGTTTTCGTATCCTGTTTACCGAGCCTTCCTGGAATACCTGTATACAGACAGCATCAGCCTTTCCCCCGAGGAGGCAGTAGGTAATCGCCACCACGCTCTCCCAAGAGACGGGCACGATGCTGAGTAACGCGCAGGGTGGAAGTGGCCGTGAGGGCGATCGCACACACAGTTCTCTCTGTGTCCAACCCACACTCTTTTCCCTGGTTCCTGCTTCATACAGAGGGTGACTTGGTGGATCTCAAACCGTCAGACTGTGGAGCGGGTGCCATTCTTCCGTAACTGCCGTATGTAAGGAATGCGCATGACTGTTCGGCAGCCACATCTGCCGCCCCTGAGATGTCTACGTTAGAAAGAAGATGAAATGCACGTAGTAGTAATAAGCCCTGTGGTCTCCATAACCGGGAATTGCCCTCTAGACGGCTTTGGGACAGAACGCTGTGGGACTTCTGGGGCCTTCTGTCCTGAAGGTAGTGTGGGGCGTTCACTGCGCCTCAGGGGTACGGACAGTAAAAAAAAAAAAAAAAAGCCACATAGATCAAACGGGCACAGAGTAACAGACATACTACATTTCAGTTCACAGCTGTTGGCAATATTGTTAGCTGGTGGCAAAGAGAATTAAGGAATTCCGTAAGGAACTAAAGAAACAGCTCAGCCTTCAGATTTTTAAATTAAATATTCCTTTTACATGTATAAATCCAGTATCGGTTTTTAGCAGATCAGCATTTAATTTTCGTCAGGTAAACAAAAATCTGATTTCTGGAGTTTTACAGTTTTCCTCCCTTTCTTCCACAAATGATTTAGTGCCTATGCCCAGCATGTGCCACAGCTCCTCTCAGTGTCTGTGCAGGAGACGGACCAGGGCCTTGCCCCTGGGGGCTTGTGTTCAGATGAGGGAGACCAGCCCTAAACAAGCAAATATGGAAGGCCTCCGTGAGGAAGTACAGGGAGCAGAGAGCGGGGGGAAGCAAGAGGGAACAGCCACGCAGATGCCCGAGGGAAGAGCCTTCTGGGAAACAGTGAGTGCAGAGGTCTGAGACAGGCACAGATTTGTGGAGGAAGAGGAAGAAGGCCAGGGCAGGTGGAGTGAAGTGAGACTCAGTGCGGTTAAGAATTAGGTCAGGCAACGGGATGTGGGCAAGAGCATGACTACCCTTGGGGGCCACGGTGAAGAGCTTGAGTTTTGATCTTGGTGTGGTGGAAAGCCTTGGAAGGTTTTGAGCGTGAGGCTTGTGTTATTTAGGATTTGCTTTAACAACAACATTTTAAAAACTGTGGTTTAAAGGAGACAGTGCAGGGCATCCCTGCGTGTGGCCCCTGTGCTCATAGTCCAGGACCGCGTTTGCATTACTGGCAAGATGGAGGAAGGGACGATGATGAAGGGGCAAAGGGAAAATCCTAGTGTCTCTTAAGGAAGGGTCCTGGAAGTGCTACATGAGAGGCTGGGGGAAGTGGTAGAGGAAGAAAGGGAGAACAGGTCTGTGTGCTGGTGGGGCTGAGGCACAGCAGCTTCCATGACAGGAGTGATGTGTTTTAAAAGATAGTAATTATGACGGTTCAGGTATAAGGTGATGACGATACCCTGGATTAGGGTGGCACAGCGGCAGAGGTGTTGAAACAGATCCTATTCTGGATGTATTTTAAAAATGGGGCTGATGGCACGTTGGGGTGTGCGGAAAACAGAAGTAACGACTGCTCTAAGCTGTTTGGCTGAGTCGGTGGGTTCATGGAAGTAGCATTCAAGACGATGAGGAAGATGGAGAGCAACAGGTTTTGCCCTTGAGTGTGAGAAGGCAAAGGAGTTTTGAGTTGCTTACTAGACATCTGCACTGGAAGGGCAGGCCTACCATCTTTCTATACCCACTGCCAGCTACACCCTGCATCACAAGGGATGTGTGGGCACGCCAGCCTGCATGGGCAAGCTCCGTTCACCTAGGCCACCGCCGGGGCTGGGCATCTGCACATTGGTGGCATGGTCGGGAAGGGAGCAAATGTCCACATAAGTGGCCTCAGGGCCAACTAGGTAGGGAATTCCAGAGTCCCCGGTAACCAAAGTGTGGTTTAGGAGTGGATGCCTGGCTCTTGGCCACTGTGGTGAGGACTGTGCCTGGAGGAGGTGCAGATCTGGGCTGTTTTGAGCAGGGGCTCAGGGCAGGATCTTCTCTGAGGGCAGCTCAGGAGAACACATTTATGTGATTCTGCAGTTTGGAGTGTGGACTAGAGATAGGAATTTGGGGTTGCCAAGAACTGACCAAAAACAAATGAGCCATCACAGGTCTCAAGATTTCAGAAGATTTCAGTATCCTTCACTGGGCCATGGGCCTTGCCACTGTAATTTTGATAGTATTGGTCAGGTTACGATGAAAACAAGTTTGCACCCGGCCCTCCTACATACGCAAGACGCAGTGGCAGATGGATGCAAAAACGGTTGATGTTTTAAGATTGATGAAATCCCGGGGCGCCTGGGTGGCGCAGTCGGTTAAGCGTCCGACTTCAGCCAGGTCACGATCTCACGGTCCGTGAGTTCGAGCCCCGCGTCGGGCTCTGGGCTGATGGCTCGGAGCCTGGAGCCTGTTTCCGATTCTGTGTCTCCCTCTCTCTCTGTCCCTCCCCCGTTCATGCTCTGTCTCTCTCTGTCCCAAAAATAAAATAAAACGTTGGAAAAAAAAAAAAAAAAAAAAAGATTGATGAAATCCCACCTCTTTGTCTCTTAGGCCCCTGGGAAGCACTTTGCAGGTTAGCTTGATGTAGATGTGATGATTTTCTGGCAGAGGATTCAGCTAACCTTTTGATCAGATGACAACCCAGACTGGAGGTAGAGCTAGTGAGTGTACCTCTCTGAGCGTGGGGCGTGCTGGTCTCGGGATGCTTCATCCTGTTCATGCCAGGGCAGGAGGCCTCGCACAGTGTTTCTAGCCAAGCCTTGTATCCAGACACAGCTCCTTTCATAAGTATTTTCACAAAGTGTTTCTAGCATTCTGTATGCTAATTAACAAATCCCCTGATGGAGATTTAGATAGCCGTATCCTTAACTTACATGTGTTAATCACTCCGTCGTGAATTATGTGAAAGTAGTTGACAGATAATATAACGGCACTCATCAATATTTACAGGTGGTATTTTAAACTGAGGGGCAGGGTTGGTGCTGGAAGTCACTTAGGGAAATAAGTGAAATTAGAATCTGAGGATTGAACCCTGGGGCACTCAAAACATTTGGAAGTTAGGAAGAACGGCCGAGCCAAGAGACTGAAGAGGATTACCGAGAAGAAAAACATAAGTGACACAGAGTTTCAAGAAGAGAAGCATCACCAACCACGTCAAATTCTGTGTAAATGTTGAGTAGGACAAACCAGACAACAGCCCCTTGGATTTGGCTCCATGGAAGCATTCGTGACATCCGGGAGTGGAGGGGATGGGATTCTGCTGGAATGGCTTAGCGGGAGAAGGGGAAGGGAGAAAATGGAGACAGCAAGCAGAGAGGATGTTCCCCAGGTTTACAGAGAAATGGGGGAGACTGATGAGAGACGGACACGTGTCCATGTGCTGATGGAAATGACCCAGGAGAATAAGTGACAGTGCGGGGTCGGCCTTTACAGGAGAAATATGAAAGCCATTTTCACGGTGTGTCTGCTTTTCCACAGCTACTTGTTTGTGTATTGTATTTGCTCAGTTCCCACATCAACAATCATTGCTTGAAGGGTTGAGTGAGTTTAATGGGGATGCTTCTAATCACTCCCCCTAATAAACATCTCTTCCTGCCAGGATTGCTGGATTTGGCTACCTTTTATAGAGAAAATCGTTTGAAAAAGCTCTGCCAACAAACTATCAAGCAAGGAATCTGTGAGGAGAATGCCATTGCCCTGCTTTCAGCTGCTGTGAAGTATGATGCTCAGGTAAGAAAAGCACCCTTTCAACTAGCTGACCTTGTGGAAAGAATGGTAGGTGTTTAGTTCATAAACTAAAATAAACTAAAACAAGTAGACCAACTAAAAGTACCAGAAAAAGTGACCATTTGTATAATGTTAGGGTGGAGCTCCAAGGAAGAAGCCCTAAATAAAGGAAAGGCTTGACAGGGGCACCTGGGTGGCTCAGTCAGTTGAGTGTCTGACTTCGGCTCAGGTCATGATCTCGTAGTTTGTGAGTTCGAGCCCCGTGTCAAGCTCTGTGCTGACAGCTCAGAGCCTGCTTCGGATTCTGTGTCCCCCTCTCTCTGCTCCTCCCCTGCTCACATGCTGTCTCTCTCTCAAAAGTAAGTAAAGATTAAAAAAAAAATTTTTTTTTAAAGGAAAGGATTGATAGGTCTGATTTCAGAAAGAAAAACATATCTAGACATCAGAAATTACCACCAAGAAAATTAAAAAGTTGATACAGTGGGGAAAATATTTGCAGCATATGGTGAAGCACATTTACCATAGTTAACATATAGTTCTTAGAAAACAAAAAGAAAATATTAGCAGTTTGATGGAAAATGGACCAAAGAACAAAATGGATTTATGAATAAATGAAAAATATAAATGAAACTAAGGTATAATTTTTCACTTGTGAAACTGGGGAATATATTCTTAGAGATAATGCAGGCTCAGAATATTATGTGTTCTCCTGAACAGCTGCTAAGGGTGTGCATTGGGGCAGTCATTGTGGGGGCACTTGGTACCAAATGTATTGAAAGCTTTAAAGGTGTACTTCTTTAAGGAATCCACTTGTAGGAATTTGTCCTAAGGAAGTACTCGTGGACTCAGACAGATTTAGCTTCAAAGGCTAATTGTACTGCAACACTGCTTATAATTTTGAAATTTAGAAAAAGACAACATGAACAGTAGAGGTTTCTTTAAACTGTAGAATGTTTATACTATGAAACTATGCAGCAACTCAAAATACATTAATTGAAAAATGAACATTTTTAAAAGCATCAATTTAAAAAAAATTTTTTAAAGCCGTTTTTAAAAAGACTGACATTATCTACATAGAAAAAAAGAGACTGAAAAATATACTCAAAGGTCATCTTTGGTGGAATTATGGATGATTTTTATTTCCTATCTTTGCTTGTTTTTTTCTGAACTTTCTACAGTGACTGTGTATTGTTTTGACAATAAAGAAAGGAAAGAAAACCTGTCTTAGAGCTAAATCTTTAGGAAGCAGCCCATTCTTCTTGGAGTCGATTTCCTTTTGTTATAAGGATATCCTCTCTGGTCAAAAAACAGGAACATTTTAGTGGTGGGCAAAAAAAAGTTTGTAACTTCTTTTCTGCTTATTAAAGAAAATTTGGAAGATACAAAAAAGTATGAGGAAGGAGATGACTCATCAAACCAGAGAACATTAACATTTTCATACAGCTGCTTCTGTTTTTTTCCTGTTACATGATGTATATTTCTCTAAACACTAGATTTTTTTTTTCCCCTTAACATTTAAAAAAAATCTTACCCACCTTGAAACATTGATATTAAAAGCATAGTGAATGTCTTTCATTAACATTATAATATATTGGGCACTTACAACATGCAGAACACTTCATGGCTAGGCCAAACTCTTCGCTAGTTTGTGCAAGTCATGGTGATAATACTGGAGGCTGGTGCCTAATCTCCAGTGATGAGGCCGTGGGCACACAGTGTTTCTGCCAGGACTGGGCTTCATTTTCAAGACTTTTTCAGATTCCATATTTATGTCAATTATTTGTATGGTTACTTTCCAGCCTTCTGTTTCCTAGAAAGTAAGCTCCTTGAGGAAAGGCAGGGGCTTTGTTTTGCTCACAATCATAGACCTAATGCCTTAGGGTAGTACCTAACATATAGTAGAAACTCTTTTCATCTAGAAACATTTCAGCTCCTAGGGGAATATAAAAGGGGAGTATTTTAACAAATACTGACAGTGGAATGAACAATACAAATACTGTCACTAGAGAAAGGTACGTAGTGCCTATTTCTGAGAATTAAAAATCTGATTCTTTGCACTGGCTGGTATGGAGGAACTTGAATATTTTACTCTGTTATTTAAATGTTTACAAGCATGGATTCACATTAGCTGTACAGTTTTATAACTATTCTTTAGGTATTGCTGTACCAACAATTCTTCCTATTGGCTTTCAAATGCTTGTCCCTTCCTATGTGTCTTGGGAATTTTCATGCTGTGTTGCATTGCATTGGGATATACAAATTTATTAAAGCATTTTTTGTTTTTGTTTCTAGGATTTAGAAGAATTCTGCTTCAGGTTTTGCATAAATCATTTGACTGTAGTAACACAAACTTCAGGCTTTGCAGAAATGGACCATGATCTTCTGAAGAACTTTATCAGCAAAGCTAGCAGAGTTGGAGCCTTTAAAAATTGATCCTCATCTGCAAGAAAGAATTTTTGGTATTTCCATTTTCCCTGCAAAAGCCAGAGGATGACTTTTCCTTAATTGGCTGAATACTTACGTTCTGTCAAAAGAAGGTGGTGGTCAGTCTGCCCTGTGCTGAAGTCTGAAGTTTACTGTACAAGGCATTCCGTGCTCTGATCAGATGTGACTGAGGTCAAGGGAAAAGAAATTAAAATGTCTTATTTACCATTTCCTCTTTCACGTCCCTTAAGTTGGGCATTTTTGGTACATTGGTCTAAGTATATGCTATCCTGGCCAAATTTCTGTTCTTAACAGGCTGATATCACATAGAGAGCTGGACAGTACATTGTCAGCATCCAGAACGGTGCCTTGCATACATAGGCACTCAATTCATTTATTACAAATCTTACGTATGCCCTGAAAACAGCTTTATTTGTGGAATACCGGATGAAGGTATAACAAATTGCACAAAAACAAATTTGAGACAGCCCATCACTATTGAGGTTCATATTCTTCTGGTACCTGGTTCTAAGTAATAGTGGCTAACTTAGAGCATTAATTAGAATTCACAAACAGCCTTGACAATTTAATTGTCGAAGTCCCAAGGGCTAATTTTAATTTTCTATTTACTCTGAGTCATTAATTTCTCATACGGGATTACTGAATATGAAGTACTGTCTTTGAATGAATGTTATTTCTGGGCTCATCTGCCTTACATAATTGCATAATGTCTTTTCTTTTTGTGTTGAGAGATTTGCCTGTGTATGTAAAAATGATTATGTGTTTTTCTTGTAGTGGAGTTTTATGTCACTATAAAACAGTTCTCTTAACCTGGCACAGAATAATTATAAAGTACTAGCTGAAAAGGAACTCATACTTACATTTCATGGACAGCATTAAGAAGAATGAGATAAATTTATACTTTTTCGGTCAAAACAAGTTACCCAACTGCAAAAGAAAAACTGGAACGGGATGTAGGATGTAGCGTCAGATTCCTCTAACATGGGTTTCACAATGTGGTATGTATTTCACAATATGATATTATGTAAAGAAAACTCTTTTGGAATTAAAAACCTTGTTCTGATGCTGAACTATTTGATAATAAAGTGCTTATTTGTAGATAATAGAACAATTGTGTTTTTTTATCCCTAATAAGCAGCAAAATTATATCAACTTTATATCTCGTACATTTATACAAATCCATTTGATTAAGCTTATTTTTGGAAGCAGTTACTCAGATAACCTATCATAGCAAAGCCCACCCTAAAACATAAATGGCATATAAACAACATAATTACTGTTCATATTATTGCCTCTGACTACTCTTTATTGGTGAGGTCACTTTTTAATCCTTAGTTTATCTTGGTTTATCTGTTTTTGCAGACCTTATCTGGTAGAGGCAAAGTGGCCTTGACCTCTAGTTCTTAATCAGAATCCAGTTTTGGGAATTATATAGTCTTATTCAGTTATTTGTTATTTGAAGTTAGCCATATATACCATTTGTTTTCATTGTTTGTTAGATTTGCTGTTTTATCTATCAAAGAAACCTTCACACCTGGTTATTATCCACAGCTGTCAGTTTAGGCATTTAGACAACCGCAGCCTGCATTGCTGACTTTTCCTCCTCACCTTCCAATGCTAGCTGGAACGGACCAATGCCTTTACAACTTCACAAGGTCTTCCGAAACCTTCTCTTCCTTTCTTGCCTATTTCTGACAGGGTCTTAAGCTTCTTTCTTTTATGAAATCATTTCATGTAAAAACTGGAACACTCAAAGGGAACAGATGAGTTTACTGAGGTATGAAAAAAATGGCCTGCCTTTTACCAAACTCCACAATGGGTCAGTAGCCCATGCTGCCACAGTACAAGTTATTAAGAAGGGCTGCATGGATTTTTACCCAGATTTTCTAAGCTCTGTTATGTGTAGGTTTGTGCTGCTGTATCTCTCAGTTCTTCTTATCGCTTTGTACAACAGAATAATCTATGGAACTTTTACCAAACATAAAGATTCTAATTCAGTATATTTGAAAAGTTTCCCAAGTAATCTTGATATTTAGCCAAGTATGAGAATCACCATTTAACCCTTAAAATCTGGGACTCCAAACAAGAAGGGGCTCATAGACCAGTTTGAGAGATGACAGATGAGTCCCATGGATACATCTCTGAAAAAAACAGAGCTTTCTCTCTCATCCTGGAGGATAGGCTTGCCATCAACTCTCCTATACAGAGGATAACACTTTCTTTCCTTTATTTCTAACAGATGAGTGGAGAGCCCCAGAAACCTTGCTGTTCAGTTAGGGTTTTGTGAGGGAAAAGGGACATTTTTTATAACGACACTACATCATAAATTAATGGATCCTTCATTTTACAGAAGTTATTCTTAGATTTTCTTTCCCTATGTTCTGTTTCCTCTCTGCTCACACAAGAAGTTCGGTGAGTTAGTGCTTCCAGCATAATTCCAATACACCTTACACAGAGAAAGGTTAAGATTTTACAAGAATTATGGTCATTTGCAAATAGAGGTTTGTGAAGATATCATTTAAAGCTTTTTAAAAGTAAAGGTTAATGTACTGACCTGAGTCATTTTTCAGCTGAGACCTGAAAAATTGTCAGTCATTATGGACCAGACTTGTTGATTTTTATTTAGAGGCAGGATTCCTGACCAGTGATAATGAAAAGCAAACAACAAAAACTATATAGTCTTGTCTGTTTTTTGGTCTATCTTATTAGCCTTCCCCATGCTATTACTACAACAGACGGGCTGGGAAAACTGTAAAGAAAAATGATAAATCATACCTGTTACTTTCAATTCAGTCTTTGTCACAGCATAAAAATGTAAACCATATTGATTTTCTTTCACTAAATGCAGTTAAAATCATGATGTTTTCTATTGAGGAAGTAAGTGATGTTAGTCTGTGGAATAAACATAACTTTCATATTAAACTGTCATTATTTTATATTTCAATGCTAGTATATAAGCATACTCCCAAAATAACAGACACAAAAAAAGATTTATGAGAATATCCAGGTTCATACTAAAAGAGATTGTTTTAAATCCCAGACACTATCAGCATTACCAAGATATATTTCTATGTAAGACACTATACTTGTGGTAGAAATATGCTATTTCTAAAGGTAAGGTTTCCTGTTGTCCCATAAAATACATATTTAGTCCAAAGGAAAATTCTACTGAATGAATTGTTACCAATACCACGTACACTGTCCCAAAAATGAAAAACAAAAATACGCCTTGAGAGGCAAGTTTCTATGAAATCATCCAGATGGTACTAGAACTACAACATATAGGTTCTTCCTCCCCACCGTTTGCACCAAGAAACTGTAATGAGAAATCAGTAAATGAATTTGAATTTGTACTTTTTATTCTAAAGAGTTTTTATTATTAGAATGCTAGATCCCTGGAAGTGATCAATTTTCTACCATCCAGACTAAAAACTTTTAGCATCCTAAAGGCTGCTTTTTTGCTTTGACCTAAGAGATGCATTTCATGTAAGATCCCAAAATAAATACAGTCCATTGAGGTGTGATTGCCTTTCTTCCTTCAGGAACAAACATGTTGCTGTTCTAGAAGGAGAGAATTCCACTTTCCACCCTGTTTTTGAGAAATCATGTTACTGAAATTCAAGATAATCCCCTATCTGGAACCCTTGGTATGAGATACAGGTCGTCCTGTTTTTGGAGTTTAGTACCTATACCACCTAATATGTAATACCTGAGTAGGGCCTAGGTTAGATTCCCAAAATCAACGTATTAATATTTTTTTGTAGTGAAACAAGAGTATTCCTACTAAGTAGGATAAAAGGCTGTAAATAGCTCTATGCCAGTTTAGACACGTTTGACGTCACATGACTTTTGCCACCAAACAAACGCACAGACCGCTTGGGTTTTTAAGCCTTTTGGATCTCAGAATTGCAGGAAAAGACTGTGGACCTGTGAGACACAAATAGGATGTTTGGGAGGAAAGGGCTTTAATATACACTTTGCATTAGATGACGAGAGATTCTTGCTTTTACTCCTCTTACGATTGTCCATTTTTCTATGACGCCTTATTGTTCGTCAAACACACAGGCGTATTCCCATCTCGGCGCACTGGCTTTTCCACTGGGTGTCTTCCCATCGTTGCATGACTTACTCCCTCACCTCCTGGCAGGCTTTGCTCAAATACCACCTCAGTGAGTCTTTCCCTGACCACCTATTTCCCTAGCAGTACTCCCTGCCCTCCCTGCTATGTTTTTCTGCACAATGTATTTCTTGTTTATTCACTTCCTCTCTTTCCCTGAAACTACAATTAGAAGGTAAACTCCACAGAGATGGGGATCTTAGCTTTATTTACCCATTGCTGTATCTCTTGCATTTAGAACTGTGCCTGGAATATGGTGGGTACTGAGTACATGACCTATTAAAAGAGGAAGGGAATATTATTTGTTTCCATATACTTGGAAAAATATGCAAATATACATTCTCTCTTTTTTCTTTTTTGACCACGTATGAGTTTCTTTTAGGCGCTAGAGCTATAAGAGCAGCCAGGCTGATGCTTCCCATCTGCAGAGGGAGTTTGATGCAGGGATGAGTAGACGGGCAATAGGTAGGTCAAACAAGACGATTTCCGATGGTGATAAACGCTGTTACACTCTTGGAGGACAGTGACACAATACAGAGTAAGCATTTTTAGCTTGTGTGGTCGAGGGAAGGCCTGTGAGCTGAGCCATGAAAGACAGGAAGGAATCACCTGTGCAAAATTCTGGTGCTCTGGAAGAGCACTCCAGGCAGAAGGAACAGCAAATAGAAAAGCCAGGGTTGGTATTAGGAGAGAAAAGGTCAGTGTGGCTGAAGCACAAGGAGCAGGAGAAAGTAGCAGAGGAGGAGGAAGAGCAAGTGAATGGGGCCACGCCACAGGCTGTGACAAGGACTGTCCATACTTGAATAACAATGCAAATGAATTTCTATTTTAAAGGGATCAATTTTGCTCTTTATAAAGGATAGAAAGGGAACAAGGAGACCAGTTAGAAGTTTAAAACCATGGTCTCGACAAAAGTTGATAAATGACTCTTAAGATTTTGACTTGACCAAGTAAGTGGTTAGTAAAATGGGGAAAGACCGAGGTAGAAACAAGGTATCTTGATTTAAATTTGGTTTATGCTTTGAGAATTGGGGGAGGGGGTGGGGGAGTCCCACTGCCTGAGGGCTTTGACCTCCACAAAGAGGTCACGCTGGATAAATACATTTGGGAATCATCAGCATAGGAAGCCAATGGAAGGTTAACAATGGACAAGGCACTAGGAGAGAAGCCAGGAAGAGAAGAGAACATTAGTGCACTTGATACAAAGAACACATCAGACCATGAAGACTCTTAACAACTAATTTATTTTAAAATAAACTATTAATTGTAGAAAATAGTAACAAAGCAATTTTAAATGTACAGTTTTAACCAATACAAAAAAGCAATAAAGCAATACCTGAAGCCTTATGTAAGTAATCTCAATATATGATCTCTGAAGTTCCTAAAATTCTGGCACTAACTCTAACGTAAACCTTTATTAGCTAAAGACCCAGAAATATGGTAGCCCTTGACCTAAAAGCTAACTGATTTGTATGATGTTCATGCAGAAACTAATGAGGAAATGGGAGAAAGCTTTCTAGTGCCTTTGTTATCAAGATAACAAGTTTGAAACTTAACCGAGCACAAAATAAAATGTCATTTTCTAACAAATAAGACCAGAATTCTTTTTAAAAAGAATTCTGGGTAGACAAAGTGATTTTTCCTAAAAGCTAGCTGATGCTACCTTAAATATCACCTAATTTAAATTATACCATCTCTAAATAAGTTAATCACACAAGATAGTTTAAATACACCTTTAGGTGCTGGGGGGTGGGGGAAGCGCCTCTTTTTCTAACGTAGCTGTTTTAAGTTGAAGCTTTTGCACAAAATCAGATAGAAACATGAATGCCTAACCCAAAGACCTTTGATTACTTGCAATTTTGGAGTAGAAATGATGTGGCTTTGAATATGCCAGTGTTAGACCATACTGACTTAAAAAAAAAAAGATAAATAGACAATTGCCAGCTCAAAAGATACATGGAAGACATGTACAATTCCCGAGAAAACACACTCCTTCCCAAGTTTAGGAGGGCAGAATAATTGCTGAGATGCAATTAAACAAACCTCTAAGAAAGAAAAATTAAGGCTCCTATAGTTAACAGTCTGTGGAGTAAAATTATTTTAGGTCTTGATTCTTCGGACCCAGAAACATTAGAAAGTGCACTTGGGATATCCTGTCTTAGGGCCCTCTATGGCAAAGCTCTAGCTGAACACTTTATTTTCCAAGTACTAGATGGGTACTTCCTGAATTCGGGGTTCTGAATGGCTTATAAAAACCAAGAGTACTATTAATAACCCTCACTTTAAAGCAGGAGTTGGATGGAGAAAAGGATCAATAAATTCTTACAAGTCCTGAGGTATGAAATCTGTATCAGTAGTATGACGACATCATTTGTTTATACTCTGCTTTCTGCTTGTATTTTAAAACTAAAATTTATAAAACAAGCACACAGTACATCAAATTCCATTAGTAAACTAAAATCTAATGTGTAAAAATTAGTAATTTTTTTTTTCTAGTTTCTAATATCTGTTTTAGCAGAAGAGTTCAGGATCACTTGGGTGAGGGGGAAGTAGTCAGCCAAATTGCATTTGGAAGACAGGACACATATTCTAAGGGCGTTCATGTTAAATTAAAAAATATATAAATATAAATTAATAAAATAATAGCAAACATCACATATATGCCACAAGAAAAGACAAAGTACTCAAATAGGCCTGGGTTGCTGGGATGCCCCTCCCAGGGCATCCTTGCCGTTTGTAGAGCACAGCAATTATATTTTGGAAATGAAAACATCTGCTACAACTTTCTAAATGGCAGTATTTACACAAGATTTTCAATCTTGTGCAATAACAATGTATATTCTACTGACTACGACGTTGCAAATGGCTTAGGAATCCCCTGCACGCGCAGGCAAGCCCATCTGCACACTCGAGATCCAATATCCGTAAAAAGAGCTGAAGATCATATCCAATGCGGCCGTAAACAGAACCTGGGAGAGTCACACAGTCTGCTCTGTGAGAGACAATGAGGCCACAGGTGTATACGGTGCCCAGTGAGGTCATGGGATCCTCATTTTTCTTCCCTGTTTGAGGTATCCATGCTATCGTTCATTTTTTGCTTCTGCATTCGTGTTCGGGTAGATGCTGGAAAAAGGATGCAGAAATGTTAACAGCACTGATGGTGCTGGATGCGTTGACAAAGGGCTGCCATAAACGTTAGGCTTGTGCCAAATCGATGGAGTTCAGGGCCTGGCAAAGCAGTGGTTTCCAAAATTTTATCATATAATTTCTATCAGTACATTTTTTTCCCAAGTATGTACCACCAAAATGTGTATGGTGTGTATGTATACCATCTATGTTTGTAGATAAGTTATAAAACACACACAGCCCAAACATCAAAAACAGAGGAGATAAAAACAGATTCTAGTATTTTCTCTATGTACCAAGAGGTGGTCTCACATACTTGCAGGCGTGCCCAGCTCTGCAGACCACCGCTCCAGAGATGCTGAGGCTGGGTTTGGCCCTGTGGCCCAGCCGAATGCGGGCCTGGCCGAGAATGATCTGTTGGAGTGAGTGGTATTCGTCACAAAGCAAGTAATTCCCTTGTGCTTGCAGATACCTCGCAAAGACGTCAGCTGGCAGCTCATTTAATTCGGACATGAACATTTTAAAAGTACGGTATTAGTTACAACACAGCCAAAACCAGAAAACTTCTTTTAAGTTATTTAAAAATTCTTAACTTGATTTTTGTGGTGGGCAGAAGCTCTTCATAAAGAGGAAACAAATTTGCATTTGGAAAAGAAAGAAAATACGAATTCTCAGTCTTCCCCCTCTCGGCAATCTAGCACTGTCTGATGGTCTTCTTTGAATGCAATTCAAGTCTTTGAGGAAAACTGAAGAATTCCTTAGCCTTAGGGGTTAACATTCCTGCTGCTTCTCCCCAATTTTCCAGCCTCAGAAAGGTCCTGAACTCCAGCCTGGCACTGAGAATTCACCATCACAGCTGAGTGTGCCACTGGAAAATGTACTGATGACAGCAACTGAACTCTTCTCTAAGAAAATATGCGTGTTTTTACAGCTTTCTGCTCCTTTTAAAATGCATATTTGTGAGCTTCCAAATGCCTCCAAATGTTTTCAAAGCTTCATTTTGGTCATAAACTTCATGTCTATTTTCACATAATGAGGGGAAATGCCACAACTACTTAAAAGTTAAAATAGGTGTGTGTCAGTTGATGTAAAATACAAAAAAAGATTTATTTATAACCAAAAAATTTAAACTCTTGGTATAGTTGCAATTGTACTCTTTGAAATAACACATAGATAAGGTTTTAAAAAATCAAAAGCATTCTTTTTGTTTTTTTTATTATTTTTTTTTAATTTTAGAGAGAGACAGAGAGTGCGTGTGAGCAGGGGAAAGGGGCAGATGGAGAGAGAATCTTAAGCAGACTCTGTACCTACGTGGGGCTTGATCCAACGACTCTGGGATCATGACCTGAGCTAAAGTCAAGAGTTGGATGGATGCTCAACCGAGTCACCCTAGCGCCCCAAAAAACATTCTTTTAAATACTTTATAGTTTAAATACTTAGTATTGACAGACACATGTTTAGAGAAAGCCTTTTTTTTAAAAAGTCACATTTCAATTGGTATTGTTCTTATTGATATGTCCTATGACCTAGGAATAATAGGGTTTTGTTTTTTTTATGTTTGTTTATTTTTGAGAGAGAGAGAGGGAGGGGGGAGGGAGAGAGAAAGAATGAGAGAGAGAGAGAGAGAGAGAGACAGACAGACAGAACGAACTTGTGCATGTGAACAGGGGAAGGGCAGAGAAAGGAGACACAGAATCCCAAGCTGGCTCCATGCTGTCAGTGCAGAGCCTGATACAAGGCTCAAACTCACCAACTGCAAGATTAAGACCGGAGCAGAAATCAAGAGTCGGACGTTTAACTGAATGAGCCACCCAGATGCCCCAATAATTTTAATACCTATCTCTGAAGTATGTGTCTTCTTTCCCCATACCAGCTATATTTCCTGTCAATGGATCTGGCAGATTATCAGGAAGTGTCACACTTAAACTACCACAGTTATCTCTGTAGGACAACCCAGTAGCAGTCAGTACATGTTTGTCTTTTTCTTAATGTAGTTTCCATTTATTATACTTAGGTTAATCTTTTATAGTCTTAGAGTGGCTGAGGATAGAATCCCATTTGTCTTAACATTCCCGATTTATGTCACTCTGTGTAATCTGGAAAATGATTTGGTGCTCTTTATGGAAAACTTGTTTGACAGTAAATTTTTAAAACTTGCAAATTAGAGAAGTTCCATAATAGGATAAAAAATTATTCTTCAAATAAGGGGGATGATGTTTATATATGCTAATTTTATTTAAAAAAACCTTTCCTTATATCCAACACTCTTAAAGAGTTCCTCATCATAGTTTCGCTCTCCTGAAGTATTTCTAGCCATTCATGTTGAAGATGTGGTTTCACTTCTTAGTATTTCTACACTAAAGATTTTAGAAAGAGTAAAGATGACCTTCACTTTGCATCATACATCTAATCCACAAATGTCTGTGGGTAAAGAGTACATACTTGATTGAATTACATCTTCAGTGTATAAGCGAGTGTGCTAAGTTAGGGAATTATATGTATTTATTCCTTTAAAACAAGAAAAGGCCTTTTGCAAGATAAACAATGTTTCATATTTACATAAGGTGAAATGATAAGTACTTACTCATTTCTGCCAGTTTCTGTTGAAATTTGGATTCCCCTGGGAGATGTTTACTGCAGATTTAAAAAAGACAAAACATTTCACATGTATACAGATAAACGGAAAACTCAAATTTTTATTAACTATGGTGATTTCAATGACTTACTTTATACTCTTAGTGAGTGACTTTTAATTTCAACAGTTTATAAACAAAAAACATCTAAAATATAACCACAAATTTAGAACCTTTTTGTATTTTGCCAGTGAGTCTTACAAAACACAGTAAATATTTTTCAAGAGTAAGCACTTCAAAAGTCTAATGTTAATCATAACGAATTTTTATTAATAGCTTTAAAAAAAACATGAAAAAACATCAGATTGCTAGTATCTGATATTTTCAATGAATTTCAGTAGGCAGTACATGATTTATATGGTGCTTTTAACTTTGGGATACATTCCTACCTATTTTGAGCAATGTTCACAACTTCCAAATGAAATCGGCATAAAAGGGCCTGGTGGAAGTTAGGAGCACAGCTGCACTCTGGCTTCTCCACAGGACCATTTCAAACCTGTGCCTACCTTCCGTCTGCTTCATCTGATCCTTCAATATCAAAGCGTAGTTTTTTCAGCGGTTTAGGAGGGTTGCCTCCTTCAGCACTTCTTTTGAGCACACGGTCGCTGTTACACACCATCTGATTTATTTTCTGGAACTTCTCAGAAGTCTACAAATTACAGAATTCTTTATTTTAAATCATTAAATGCCAGAATCTTGAAGTTAGCAACCTTTAACTGTAGTCTGAGGGGTGTCAAAAATCAGCTGGGGTAATACCTGCATTTTCATTTTCTGCTTTATTGCACCAAATGAGATATGAAAAATCTTAGAATCAGTGTAACTACACTTACCTCTGCCCCAATTAAATACCCTCCTGTCTCTCCCCATGAGGCGTCTCGCCTTCCTCCAACAAGTCTGACTTACTCTGAAAATCCTGGTTCCTCATTTTGGGAACCCACCCACACACAAAACCAAGGCTACTTCTCAGAAGTGTGTAAAGTTAGAATGGCTTTCTGGAACCTTATGGGTTTTGTTTGTTTGAGGGCATAACAGGACCAAAGAGACTATCACAAGAGTCTAATAAGAAGTGAAATGTCTTTTCAATAATAATTCTGGATTTGCTTTGTGGGTGTTATGTCGACAAGTCATATAGTTTATATATTTTAAACCATTACTGATAACAATATTTATTGAAATGTGAATTCATTAAGTTTTTAAATAAAAATTCAAATATCAAAAGACTTTGAGTCCATTCATTATTACTGGAGATGATTTGCGATATACATCTCTTGAGGGAGAATCCTGTCACAGCAAAGTAAAGAAAGCTTTGGTAATAAGTACCGAAGGGGACACAATAACTTACTTCATCCAAGGGACAAACACACGGAAAAATTCTATTTCTTATGTGTCTAATTTAGAACTGGAGCAGGCGAGTACCTCAGGGATGTGTATGAACGTGTTCATCCGAACTAAAAAATGAAGTCAGACTGTTGATAGAAATATTAAGTCTGACTGATCTGACAGTGAGGATTAGCTCTGTTAATTAAGCTTTACTTTCCAAAAATTAAATGCAAAAACAAGTTTAGATGGAAAATATATTTAGAGCACATCCTGTGTACATATCAAATTTATGATAAGATTTTTAGTTATCAGCTTTAAAGTATATAAGTCCCTGTAACATTTTCTCAATTCTTTTAGCGGTTATAGCAAGCAGAAAAGTTTGAGGACCCCTACTCTATTCGGATCCAGATCCAACTCTTCCTATGTGGTCCCACATCTCTTTTGTGAAGCCTGATAGCTATACCCTAACTTGAGCTCAGTACCACAGCATTTACTACTTGTAACATATGTTTTAACACTCAGTCTTTTAGTATACAAACCACCATCCTTCTCTAGTTATTTCATTTGAGGCAGTGGGTAGGCAGACTCTAGAACGGCACTCATGAATCCCCACCTCCTAGTTTTTACACCCTTGTGTAATACTCCCTTCTCTGAGTGTGTGGATTGGACCTAGTGTTACCTTGCTTCTGACAAAAATACGACAAAAGTGATGGAACATCACTTTCAATATTAGTCACAAAAAGACTGTGACTTCCATTTTGCTCTATACCTCTCTCTTCTTGCTCCGAGGGAAGCAGGATGCCATGTTGTAATGAGTGGCTCCATGTAGAGGCTCAAGTGACAAGGAACTGATGGCTTAGAAAAATCTATGTAATGTATTATATAATTTCAAAGGATGTTTAAAAAACCACTTTGAAATTCACCAATTAGGAGTATAATTTGAAATTAAATGTGATTTGAAAATAAATCTATTTTTCTTTCTTTCTAAATTCTATGCAATATGCATTGATGAGGTGTTTGAATAATAGCATTTGTTAATTCAAGTTAACAGAAATCTGCAATTTCTTTTATAGTTACAATGCATGCTCCTGTATTTTACAGAAAGAAAATACTCACCCCAAATGATTCACCAATTGATACTAAGATTCTGTCAAGATAAAATACAAATTAGTAATGAAAATCATATATAACTGTGCAGAGATGAACATACATCATTCGAAGCTATTAGAAATACCAAATCAAAAGTTTGCTCTACCCCAGAACCATAACAAAATTATAGTCATCAGTGGCTTATTCTAACAATGCTACTCTAATCATACACTGAGCTGGTCTCTTAGATTTTTAAAGAACTACATGACTGAAAGACTATATTCTGCCACTGTCCACATTTAAAGAAGATAAAGGAAAATTTTAATTTATCCATATTTAATTCTCATAAATCAGTGCATAAGATAACAATTAAAATTTCTTTCACATTTTCTCATTAAAAATTTGCCTAACATTTGGCAAAAACTTACAGTATTAAATAATCAGTATTTGAATTAAGATTTCTACTGATATATAGTAAAGTCTGTCATATATCTTAGAATCAGAAATCTCTATTAGTCTGCCCTTGTTTGAACCATATAATTTATGTTCTTTTGTTTTTGTTTGAGTATAGTTGACACATTACGGATACACTAGTTTCAGGTGTATAACACAGTGATTCAACAAGTTTATACATTATGCTATACTCACTACAAGCTTAGCTACTGTTTGTCACTATGTATTGCTATTACAGTATCACAGACTATCATCACTAGTGTCACTACACATGCTGTACCTTTTATTCCCACAATTTACTTATTCTGAAACGGGAAGCCTGTATCTCCCACTCCCCTTCACTCATTTTGCCCATCCCATAACTCCCTCCCCTCTGGCAACCACCAGTTTGTTCTCTGTATTTATAGGTCTGATTCTGATTTTTGTTTATTCTTTTCTTTTTTTTTTTTAGATTTCACTTATGAGTGAAATCATGTGGTATTTGTTTTTTTCTGACTTATTTCACTTAGCAGAGTATCTTCTAGGTCCATCCATGTTGTCTCAAATGGCATAATCTTGTACTTTTTAACTGCTGCATAATATTCCCTTGTACATATATACCACATCCTCTTTATCCATTCATACATGAATGGACACTTAGGTTGCTTCCATATCTTAGATATTGTAAATAATGCTGCAGTAAACATACAGGAGAACATATCTTTTAGAATAAGTGTTTTAATTTTCTTGGATAAGTACCCAATAGTGGAATCATATGGTATTTCTATTTTTAAGTTTTTGAAAAGCCTCCACACTGTTTTCCGTCATTGGCTGTACCAATTTTACATCCCCAGCAACAGTGTACAAAGGTTCCTTTTTCTCCATATCCTCACCAACACTTGTTATTTCTTGTCTTTTTGATTCTAGTCATTTTACAGGTGTGCTATCTCACTATGGTTGATTTGCATTCCCCTGATGATTAGTGATTTTGAGTATCTTTTTGTGTATCTGTTGGCCATCTATACATCTTCTTTGGAAAAATGTATATTCAGATTCTCTGCTCACTTTTTTAATTCAATTGTTTATTTGCTATTGAGTTGTATGAGCTCTTTATAAATTTTGAGTATTAACTCTTTTTCAGATATATGGCTTCAAATATTTTCTCCCATTCATTAGCTTGCCTTTTCATTTTATCGATGGTTTCCTTTGCTGTTCAGAAGCTTTTTATTATGATATAGTTCCACTTGTTTATTTTTGCTTTTGTTTCCCTGGTTTTGAAGACATATTGAGAAAAAAAATGTTGCTACAGCTGATGTCAGAGAAATTACTGTCTATGATCTCTTCTAAGAGTTTTATGGTTTCAGGTCTCACATTTTGGTCTTAATCCATTTTGAGGTTACTTTTGTGTAAGGTATTAAAAAGTGGTCCACTTTCATTCTTTTACACGTAGCTGTCCAGTGTTCCCAGCACCATGTATTGAAGAGTTGGTCTTTTCCCCACTGTATGTTCTTTCCTTCTCTGTCACAGATTGACCATATAATCATTGATTTATTTCTGGGATATTTTGTTCCATTGATCAATGTGTTTATTTTTGTGCTAGTACCATGCTGTTTCGATTACTACAACTTTGTAGTAATTATGACATTGAAACCTTTCTTGAAATCTGGGATTGTGACATTTCCAGTTTTATTCTTTTTTTTTTTTTAATATTTATTTTTTGGGAGAGTGCAAGTGGGGGAGGGGCAGAGAGAGGAAGACAGAGGATCCGAAGAGGGCTCTACACTGACAGTCTGGCAGCAGCGTGCCTGATGTGTGGCTCGAACTCACAAACCACAAGATCATGATCTGAGCCAAAGACAGACACTCAACCTACTGAGCCACCCAGGTGCCCCTGGTCTTTTTCAAGGTTGCTTTGGTTATTCAGGGGTCTTTTGTGGTTTCATACAAACTTTTTTTATATGTTCTAGACTGTGAAAAATGCTATTGGTACACGGATAGGGATTGCATTGAATCTGTAGATTGCTTTGGGTAGTATGGTCATTTTAACAATATTAATTCTTCTAAGCCATGAGCATGGAATATATTTGCATTTGTTTGTGTCATCCTCCATTTCTTTCGTGTTTTACAGTTTTCAGATACACATCTTTCACCTCTTTGGTTAAGTTTATTCCCAGGTATTTTATTCTTTTTTGGTGCAACTGTAAATAGTGTTGTTTTCTTAATTTCCCTTTCTGCTACTTCAGTATTAGTGCATAGAAATGCAACAGATTTCTGTATGTTAATTTTATATCCTACAACTTTACTGAATTCACTTATTCTAGTAGTTTTTTGGTGGAGTCTTCAGGATTTTCTATGTACAGTATCATGTCATCTGCAAACAGTGACAGTTTAACTTCTTCTTGACTACTATGGATGCCTTTCATTTTTTTTCTTCCCTGATTGCTATGGGTGAAGCTTCTAGTACTATGTTAAGTAAAAGTGATGAGAGTGAATATCCTTTGTCTTACTCCTGATCTAAGAGAAAAAGCTCAGTTTCTCACTATGATGTTATCATGTGGTATGTATCATGTTATCTGTGGGTTTTCATATATGGCCTTATTATGTGGAGGTATGTTCCCTCTAACACCACTTTGTTGAAAGTTTTTTATCATGAGTGATGTTGAATTTTGTCAATGCTTTTTCTGGGTCTACTGAGATTATCATATGATTTTTATCCTTTGTTTTGTTGATGCACTGCACAATGTTGATTGATTTGTAAATATCAAACCACCCTTGCACCCCTGGAATAAATCCTACTTGCTTGTGGTTAATGATATTTTTGATATGTTATTGAATATGTTGTCAAGGATTTTTGTATCTATGTTCATCAGGGATACTGGCCTGTAGTTTTCTTTCTTTGTGGGGACTTTGTCTGGTTTTGGTTATCAGATCAGGATAATTCTGGCCTTGTAGAATGCATTTGGAAGCTTTCCTGCCATTTCCATTTTTTTGGAATAGTTTGAGGAGAATAGGTATTAATTCTTCTTTAAATATCTGGTAGAATTCATCTATTAATGCATCTGGACTGGACGTTTATTTTTTGGTAGTTTTTTGATTACTGATCCAATTTCATTACTAGTAATCAGTCTGTCCAGATTTTCTATTTGTTCCTGATTCAGTTTTGGAAAATGGTATGTTTCCATGATTTTATCTATTTCTGCAAGGTCATCCAATTTGTTGGTATACAATTTTTTGTAGTAGTCTCTTAAATTCCTTCATAATTCTGTGGTGTCAGCTGTTACTGCCCTTTCCTTTCTGATTTTATTTACTTGGGTCCTTTGTCTCTTTTTCTTGATGAGTCTAGCTAAGGGATAATCAATTTTGTTTATCTTCTCAAAGAACCAGCTCTTGGTTTTGTTAACTTTCTTCTTTTTAGTCTCTACATCATATATTTCTGCTGTGATCTTTATTATTTCCTTTCTTCTACTCACCTTGGGCTTTGCTGTTCATCTTTTTCTAGTTCATTTAGGTGTAAGGTTTATTGTTTATTTGAGCTTTTCTGGTTTCTTGAAGTGAGCCTGTATTGCTATATATTTTCCTCTTAGAACTCTTTCACTGCATCCCAAAGATTCTTGGACTATTGTGTTTTCATTTTCATTTCTCTCCATGAATCTGTTTCTTCTTTGATTGTTTTGTTGGCCCATTGGTTATTTAGTATCATGTTGTTTAGTCTCCACGTGTTTGTGTTTTTTCCAGTTTTTTTCTTGTGATTTATTTCTAGTTTCATACTCCTGTGATCATAAAAGATGCATGGTATGATTTCAATCCTCTTAAATTTATTAAAGCTTGTTTTGTGTCTCACATGTGATCTATCCTGGAGAATGTTTTATGTGCACTTGAGAATAATATTTTTTTTGTTTTTGGATTGAATATTATGTCCACCTGTTCCAAAGTGTCATTCAAAGACACTGTCTCCTTATTGATTTTCTGCCTGAATGATCTATTCACTGATATTAAGAGGAGGGTTAAAGTCCCTTACTATTACTGTACTACCATCAATTTCTCCCTTTATGTTCATTAGTATGTGCTTTATGTATTTAAGTGCCCTAATACATGTGTTGGGTACACAGATATTTACAAATGTTACATCCTTTTGTTGGACTGCTTTATCATTCTGTAATGCCCTTCTTTGTCTCTAATTACAGTCTTTGTTTTGAAGTGTATTTTGTCTCGTATAAGTACTGCTGATTTTTTTTTTGCCTTTTTTTTTGCTTCCATTTACACGGTGAATGTTTTTCCATCCCTTTACTTTCAATTTGTATGTGTCTTTATGTCTAAGGTGAGTCTCTTATAGCCAGCATACAGAAGGGTCTTGTATTTTTATCCATTCCACCACCCTCTCTCTTTTGATTGAAGCATTCAGGCTATTTACATTTAAAGTTATTATTGATAGGTATGTATTTATTGCTATTTTGTTCCTTGTTTTCTGGTTGTTTTGTAGTTCTTCTCTGTTCCTTCTTCTCTTGCTTTGTGATTGATGAGTTTCTATAGTGTTATATTTGGCTTTCTTTCTATTTTTTGTGTATATATCATAGGTTTGGGGTTTTGTGGTTGCCATGAGTGAACCATATAACTTGTTTTTAATAATAAAGCTGAAGAACAGCATTAGCCTGACATAACAAGGATATAATAATATGCACATGAGACTAATCATATGCACATGGGACTAATAGATTTTACTGTCCTACAATTCCTTGATAAGTGGCCATCATTCTATATATATTTGATTAAGCAGAATACCTAAATATGCTGGATAAGTAGAGTATTAAGATGCTCTCTTAGGGTGCCTGGGGTGGCTCAGTCGATTGGGCATCCGACTTTGGCTCAGGTCATGATCTCGCTGTTCATGAGTTCAAGCCCCGCATCGGGGTCTGTGCTGACAGCTCAGAGCCTGGAGCCTACTTTTGATTCTGTGTCTGCCTCTCTCTCTGCCCCTCCCCTGCTCATGCTGTGTCTCTGTCTCTCAAAAATAAATAAATGTAAAAAAAAAAATTTTTAAAGATGCTCTCTTAATGCCTGACAAATGATTTATCTAAAACTTTAAGAATGTGAATTTTTTGCTAAAGAACCTCAACCCAGAAATGATTTACTAAACTCAGCAAATAGCCATCATCATAAGTATAATATGGATCAATTCTCATTACCTAAGTATACATTTTCATGTGGCAGTGTGGGACTGTAAATTAAATATGCACAGTGCAGCATGTTAGGAACTTACAACATAATTTGTAGGTATCAGTACACAGATACTATAAGAACATCAAATAAAATATGGTACAAAGTGCATGAGAGCACTTATATCATTTGCCAATTATTTTCTACTTTATCTCTTCCTGTAGAGTTGGAGATTTTTACCATGAGTGTGCATTACTTATGTAATTAAACACCCCACACAAATGTTTTCTCAAGGGTTAATATATCTCCTTCTCCCTGTTTTTCTTGCCCATTAAGTACAACTATATGAGCTGACAATTTGGGGAGATGAGACTACATTAACTATACTTCCTAATCTGCCTACCACTCTACAAATTAAGTCAATTTCAAACTGCCCATGATAACATATAATAAGTCAATGGAAGCACTTCAAAGCCAGAAAGCACTTGTGGTTGGATGTAGAAGATGATATAATGATTTGTAGTTGCACAGAACCTTTCATCTAGGAATTTAAAACAGCTTCATACTCATCATCTCCCTGATAGACAGCACCCTTCCGTAGTAGCCCTGACACCTGCCCCAAGTAATGTAAGGAAACCGCAGGCAGAATTAAGAATGGACTTCTAAAGACTTAATTTACAGTCATCTACATTTAATCAGTCATCTACATTTTAACAACAAAGCAAGACGAACAAGTTCACTGAGCTTATAGGACATTCAATAAATCTACAGAATAAAAATTCTTAACTGAAAGTAATCCACTTTGTTTAGCAGATTGTCGACTTGCAAAAATATGAAAGTGATTTTAAACTTATTACAAAAGTTGTTCTCTGTTCACAAAAAATAGATCCCAGCAACCAGAAAGGTTGATGACTAAATTTGCAAAACCATTTAAGTAAACATTATTTATCTTTCCTACCAAATTCTTGCCATGTCACTTAATATAAATTGTCATTCATTTTAAATGAAGAAAGCTTTATATTTTTGTACTTGGGTCAAAACAATCTCCTCTTATTCTTTGCCCCTTCCCTAAAGAGAAAACACAAACCTCGATCTTGGAGTCATTTTTGTTGGTGTTGGCACACCTTCTGAAATTTTATATGGATTCTTCAGCGGTGATATATAGATGTTTCCCCCAGGAATTCGTAAAGGTGAACTAGAAAACTTGTAAGGGCTTCGAGGAATGTGAGGTATTGGTGACAAAGTCGGGGGCTAAGGCAAAAACAAAAAGTAGATTATTTTTTTAATGTTTTAATGAGATCCACTGCTTTATAAATAGAGTTTCCCAATCAAAGGATACTTCTGACATACCCTGGTAGAAGCATACTGCAAAATATTTGTTTTAAGTCTCTGCATGAAGACTGAGTTATAGAATACTATAATGGAATCATACTCCTCTTCTCTGATCAAAACTCGTTTGAATGTCTGAGGAAGAAGAATAAAAACAACTGTTAAATGAATTTAGAAATTTATCTCTTTAGATTTTCTTTATAAATAATTCATAATATGTTTGAACAGTAAGAATCACATACTATGTAGTAAAAAATCATCTGAAAAAGCCTTCTTAGGTTTAGATTATAGCTGCTCTACCAGAAGTGAAATGTGATGCATTTTTTTTAAAGTTTGTTTATTTACTTTGAGATAGAGAGAAAGAAAGAGAGAAAGAGAAAGAAAAAGAGTTGGGGAGGGAGAGAGGAAAAGAGAGAATCCTGAGCAGGTTCTGCCCTGTCAGCACGGAGCCCAATGCGGGGCTTGAACTCATGAACTATGAGATCATGACCTGAGCCAAAACCAAGAGCTGGACACTTAATTGACTGAGCCACCCAGGCGCCCTGAAACATCACAGATATTTTTTATGTATATATACATGTAAAGTTTATTACAAATATTCCTCTTTGTTGGAGGGATACAGTATTCCTTATTAACTTTAAAATATAAATTTGGATATTAAAATGTCTTAGCTTTCCAATTCCATTTTAGTTACAAATAATTAATAACATAAAAGTAAAAAATTGACAGGTGAATTTATATAAGAAGGTCAGAATATATGGTCTAATTAATGACTTAAGTTATCTATATTATCGATATGGATATATCTAAAATCTTACCATGGAAGGTTACTTACCTCCTGAACAGCATGAGGAAGATCCTTGTATGCTGTTACAATGATTTTGAATTTAAGGTCTATATTCTTCACTTTGCAAATGCCATACATGGAACACATCATAATCTAGTAAATCAACGTAATATAAAAATATCAGAATTTTGTTACATAGTTGTGTTCTAAAGAGTACTCTGTTATCTTTCTTTTAGCTTCAAAAATAAAACGGAAGCTTAAGTTCCTATAGGATTATCTTTTCTAATCCTGAGCCCAGTTTGAAAGTTGATGTGAAGTGTTTAGCCCAAATTGTGTTTAAGGGACAAAATGCAAATAGCCAAATCTCAATTATTAGAATTGATCATCTGGTTTGTAAATAACTCTAACCTTCACCCATTACTTAAATTTTTCCCAGAAAAGCTGAAACTCGAATGAGTTAACTGTGTAACTAGAACTTAAAAAGAAAAAAAGCCAGTTGTGTAAAAGGTTCAAACTATCAGATAAAATAATACTGAATACATTTGGTGATAGTGGTAAGGGAACTTTCTAGCAAGGGGCAGGAGAGAGTCTTTGTATTATAGATAATGTTCCTGATTTGGAGGCAGGTTATGCAGGTGAGTTCAGCTGATGAATCTGCATTAAGATGTATCCTTATGATACATGGATGTTTCTATATGCATATTACATTTCAATTTAAAAAATTTAATATAAAAATTAGATTAGAAATTATTCTCTATGAACTTAAAAAATCAAACTTTCTTCATTTGCATGAATTTTATTGCCAAATTTAAGTATTCATATCTCTGCAACATTCTTGCTTATATATACTATCGCCGAGAATATCTATTCACCATCCCTTGTTCAGCAACCTACCAGCCCCAATTCTGGTCTCCCCATTCAGAATGCCATCCAATAACTTCTTTGCTAATTCACATTTTTTTCCTACTTCAGTTCTTTTCCTAAGGTTTCTCTCTGCAAAAATCTTCTTGATTCAAGATACCTAATCTCTTTAGAAACCCTTAGCACTACTGTCTTTCTATATTGTAGAAAAGCAGAACCATAAGGCAATGAGTGACTACTTTTAAAAATCCAACATCCTAGAATTTATATATCCAAATATTTATTCTCTTGTAAAATATACATATTTGTAGGTTATACCCTTATACACTAGTGTACCTTTTGCTAAAAATATTCTTATTGGGAACATTACTACTGACCTTACAGAAATAAAAGGATTTTAAGGGAACATTATGAACAATTGCATACCAACAAAATAACTATCTAAGATGCACTGGAAAAATTTAAGAAAAGACACAAACTACCAAAACTGACTAAAGAAGAAATAGAAAATATGAGCTTTCATTAATAATAAAAAACTATCCACAAACAAAAGCCCAGGCCTAGATGGCTTCACTGGTGAATTCTACCAAACATTAAAAAAAAAATCAATACCAATTCTTCACAAACTCTTCTGAAATTAGAAGAGGAGGGAACACTTTCCAATTAATTCTGTGAGGTCAGTAGTACTCAAAAACAGACATCAGAGGAGAATTACCATTATCTCTTATGATTACAGATGTAAAAATCCTTAACAAAAACAAGCTGAATCAGCAGCATATCTAACATACTATGTGACCAAGTAGGATTCATTCCAGAAATGCAAGGCTGGTTTAACATACTGAAGAATTAATTAATATAATACACCACAATACAATAAAAAGGAAAAAACCCAATGATCATCTCAATAGATACAGAAAAAAGCATTTGAAAAAAGCATTCAATACCCTTTTGTGATAAAAACACTCAATAAACTAAGAATAGATGGGGACTTCCATTATCTGATAAAGGGCATATACAAAAACTCATAGCTAACAATACATTTAACGGTGGAAGACTGAATGCTTTCCCCTGAGGTCAGGAATAAGACAAGGATGTCCCCTTTCACCACTTTCATTAAGTAATGTATTGGAGGTTCTATGCCAAAGCAATCTGACAAGTAAATGAAATAACAGTCATCTAGATTGCAAAGGAAGAAGTAAAACTACCTCTATTTGAAGATATATGAGCTTATATATTGAAAATAGTAAGGAATCCACTAAAAACTATTACAACTGATAAATTACTTCAGCAAAACTGTAAGATAATATGATTAATATATGAAAATTAATTGTATTTCCATACACTAGCAATGAACAATCCAAATAAGAAATTAAAGAGACAACTTCATTTACAATAGTGTTAAAAGGAATAAACTACTTAGGTCTAAATTGAATATAACAAATGCAAGGCTGTACTCTGAAAACTTAAAAACGTTACTGAAAAAAATTAAAGAACATCTAAATAAATGGAAAGACATCATATGTTCATGGACTGGAATACTTAATATTGTTAAGATGACAGAGCTGCTCAAACTGATTTATGATTCAGTACAATCCCTATCAAAATTCCAGTTGCCTTCTTTGTACAAATTGACAAGGTGATCCTAAAAATTCATATAGAAATGCAAGCTTCAGAACAGCACAACAAATCTTGAAAAAGAAGAGTAAAACTGGGGTATCATGCTTCCCTACAGATCAATGCAGTACAATTAAGAGACCAGAAATGAACTTTTACATATATATAGTTAGTTGATTTTTGACAACTGTCAAGAGGGAAAGAAAAGACTTTTCAAGAAATGGTGCTGGAACAAGCAGTATTCACACACAAAAGAATGAAGTTAGACTCCTATCTCACACCATACAGAAAAATTAACTCAAAAAAAGCCGTAAGAGCTAGAAGGGGAATTAATCATGTTTATTATTCATTTTCAATTACAAGTGGATTTTTCAGAACATTAAATTGTTCATACTCATTTTTCCCAGGCTCTGAGAAAAATGGAGAAAAATAAGGATAAGCCTTGGTGGTCTCTGATTTGGCAATGGTTTTATAGATATGAGACCAAAAGCACTAGCATCAAAAGAAAAAAACAGATAAACTGAACACGATCAAAATTTTTTTATATTAAGTATAATTTATTGTCAAATTGATTTCCATACAACACCCAGTGGAATATGATCAAAATTTAAAACTTGTGTGCCTCAAAGGACACCATCAAAAAAGTGAAAAAGACAACTCAGAACTGGAAAAAACACTTGCAAATCATATGAAATAAGGGACTTTTATGTAGACAACATGAAGAACCCTTATAAATCAATAATAAATAGACACTCAATTAAAAATTATGTAAATGATCTGAATAGATATTTCTCTAAAGAAGATAAACAAATGGCCAATAAGCACATGAAAAGTGTGTTTAATGTTCAATCAGTATCATTAGCAATTAGGGAAATGAAAATCAAAACCATAAAGAGATATCACTCTATACCCACTAGGATGAGTATAATTAAAAAAGCAAATAAGAAGTTGGTGAGGATGTGGAGAAACTGGAACCTCATACACTGCTGGTAGGAATGTAAAATGATGTGGGTAAGTTGGAAAATAATCTGGCCAGGCTTCAAAGGTTAAACACAGTTATTATATGACCTGACAATTTCACTTCTAGGTATACATCCAGAAAACTGGAAACATATATCCACACAAAACTTGTACATACATGTTCACAGTAACATTAATCATGATAGCCAAAAAATAGAAAGTAAATGTACACTAAATGATGAACAGATATATATGATGTGGTATATCCATACAATGGAATATTATTCAGCAATAAAAAGGAATGAAGTACTTATACAATCTATAACATAGATAAGCAATGAAAACACTATACTAAATAAAAGAAGCCAGACACAAAAGACAACATATTATATGACTGCAATTATTAAAAATGTCCAGAATAGGCAAATCTACAGAGATAGAAAGACTAGTATTGCCTGGGGATGGAGGGAGTGGGGGAACAGGGGGTAAGTACTTAAGGGTATGGTGTTTCTTTCTGGCATGATAAAAAACTGTTTTAAAAGTGTTTGTGACGATGCTTGCACAACTCCATGAATATACTAAAAACCACTGGGGTGTATACTTTAATTTGTATGGTATGTGAATTACATCTCAATAAGTTGTTACTAAAAAAAAAATATATTCTTATTATTCGGTACAGAGAAGAAAAATGAAGATGTGAGAGATGGTTCTCTGTAAATTAAATCTTTTAGTCATTACTTTGTTCATTCGTTCAAACAGTAGGCACTGTTTTAGATAAACTTGGGTTTTTTTAATAAGTTTTTTAATGTTCATTTATTTTTGAGAGACAGAGAGAGACAGAGTGCAAGCAGGTGACGGGCAGAGAGAGGGAGACACAGAATCTGAAGCAGGCTCCAGGCTCTGAGCTGTCAGCACAGACCCTGATGTGGGGCTTGAACTCATGAACAGTGAGATCATGACCTGAGCCGAAGTTAGACGCTTACCCGACGGAGCCACCCAGGTGCCCCCAGATCAAATTGTTCTTAAATCTCATGCTTTTTCCATACTAACATGAAATCTAGTTTACCACAAGACAGAAAAAGTCCACAATAAACGGTTTCTTCAATGATTTGTGTAAACAAGATCTTTTAGGTCATTAAGCAAGTTACTAAAATACTCTCAAGCTCTAAAGCTCTAAGAAGTACAACAAAATTACAAAAGGTAGCTAACAAGTGCACATATATTAAGTCTGCAAAATTGATTTAGCTTCTCATTTGGATCTAATCTTTTAAGAAATCAGTATACAGTTAACAAATAAGTAGGAGAAGAGAAGTGAACCACATTATTACCTGATCCAAATGCCTGTCTCTCATGAGTTCATACTCATTTTGCAGTGTGTGCTGAAAAAGGGTCCAGATGATGTGTTCCAGTTCAGGGTGGTCAGACAGAAGGCGTGCACACAGAGTATTTAGTCGAAGATACGCCAGTCGGTACACTGGAGACATAAGGGGAATTAATCGTGTTTATTATTCATTTTCAGTTACAAGTGGATTTTTCAGAACATTAAATTGTTATAACCATAACACTGTTAAACAGCACCTTTTTTTCAGGCTTTTATTTAAATTCCAGTTAGTTAACATGTAATATTAGTTCCAGGTGTAGAATTCACTGATTCATTACTTACATGCAACACCCAGCGCTCATCACAAGTGCCCTCCTTAATACCCATCACCTCTTTAAGCCACTCCCTACCTGCCCTTTGGTAACCAACAGCTTGTTGTCTATAGTTAAGAGTTTGTTTCTTGGTTTGCCTCTTTTTTTCCCCTATGTGCATTTGTTTTGTTTTTTAAATTCTACAAATGAGTGAAATCATGGTATCTGTCCTCTGACCAACTTATTTCACTTAGCATAATACTCTCTAGCTCCATCCACATTGTCGCAAATGGCAAGATTTCATCCTTCTTTTTTGTTTTGAGAGAGAGAGGGGGGAGAGAGCATGCAGGCAGGGGAGGGCAGAGGTAGAGGTAGAGGGCAGAGGTAGAGAGAGAGAGAGAGAGAGAGAGAGAGAGAGAGAGGGAGGGAGGGAATCCCAAACAGGCTCCATGCTCAGCATGGAGCCCAATGTGGGGCTCGAACCCATGAACCATAAGATCATGAGCTGAAATCAAGAGTCGAACACTTAACCAACTGGGTCACTCAGGCACCCCAAGATTTCATTGTTTTTGATGGTTAATATTCCATTGTGTGTGTATATATATATGTGCACGTGTGTGTATATACACATATGTATGTATATATGTGTGTGTACACACATACACGTACATACACACATACCACCTCTTCTTTATCCATGGACATTTGGGCTCTTTCCTTAATTTGGTTATTGTTGATAATACTGCTATAACCATCAGGGTGCGTGTTATCCCTTCCAAATTACATTTCTGTATCCTTTGGGTAAATACCTAATAGTGCAATTGCTGGATCATAGGATAATTCTATTTTTAACTTTTCAAGGAATGTCCATACTGTTTTCCAGGGTGGCTGCACCAGTTTGCGTTCCCACCAACAGTAAACAGCATTTTAACAGTAACCTCAGCTACCTCCATCACTATTTTATGAGTTAATAATCCCTAGTCTTAGTGCAGAGCTATGTACACAGAAGGCAAACTAGCCCTTGGATACTAACATAAGATTTATTTAGAGAGTCTATAAAAAATACTACTGGGATACAGGTTTGGAGAAAAGGAATACACAAAATTGAGGTTTTTTTTCCCATCTACTTTATATATTAATGACCTTTGTTTTAATTACACCTTTCAAAGACTCATAAAGTAGTCAGAATTTTTAAGGTAACTACTCTACTGGGTCACACTTTAGCATGCATTAGACTTGCCTTGGAAGGCTTGTTAAAATAAGGATTTTCTTTTTTCTTTTTCTTTTTTTTTTGTTTTGTTTTTTTTGCACATCCTTCTAGAGTTTCTGATTGAGTATAGTTCTAAATGGGGCCTAAACAAAAATTTTCCTTTCTACAAGTTTTCAGGTGAGGTGGATTCTGCTTTTGGGGACCACACTCGCTAACACTGCTCTAACTTAAGGGATATGTTACAATATGCCTATAAAACTCAGTATATTTCTGACCTGAATAAAATCAGAAAAAGTATTTATCGCAGAGGAATCTGGCTTTTCATGTTCCGTCAGAGAGCTTCAAGTGCGTGTGCCCTTGCACACAGAGCTGACCCTTAAACAACATGGGTTTGAACTGTGAGGGTCCATTTATACATGGATTTTTTTTTATAAATACAGGACAGTACTATAAATGTATTTTCCTTATGATTTTTTTAAAGTTTATTTTGAGAGAGACTGAACATGAGCAGAGGAGACAGAGAGAGGGAGAGGGAGAGGGAGAGGGAGAGGGAGAGGGAGAGGGAGAGGGAGAGGGAGAGGGAGAGGGAGAAGGAGAAGGAGAGGGAGAGGGAGAGGGAGAGGGAGAGGGAGAGGGAGAGGGAGAGGGAGAAGGAGAGGGAGAGGGAGAGGGAGAAGGAGAGGGAGAGGGAGAAGGAGAGGGAGAGGGAGAGGGAGAAGGAGAGGGAGAAGGAGAAGGAGAGGGAGAGAGGGAGAGAGGGAGAGAGAGGGAGGGAGGGAGGGAGGGAGGGAGGGAGGGAGGGAGGGAGGGAGAGAGAGAGAGAGAGAGAGAGAGAGAGAGAATCTCAAGCTGGCTCTGAAGGGTCAGCGCAAAGCCTGAGGTAGGGGCTCAAACTCATGAAACTGTGAGATCATGACCTAAGCCGAAGTCAAGAGTTGGATGCTTCACTGACTGAGCCACCCAGGCACCCCTGATTTTCTTAATAATACTTTTCTCTAACTTCCTTTATTGTAAGAGTACAGTATATAATACATATAACATACAAAATACGTGTCAATTGTTTATGCTGTCGGTGAGACTTCTAGTCAACAGTAGGCTATGAGTAAAGTTTCTGGGGAGTCAAAAGCTGTATGCAGATTTCTGGCTTCATGGGAGATCAGCGCCCCTAACCCCTACATTGTTCAAGGGTCAGCTGTATATACACATGCACAGACACAACTGCCCCACCTCATACACACACAATCAGAGAACGCTCTACAACCTAATTACCAGGAAATATGCCTGAACTAGACCACAGCACACTTTAACAGTCTTAACTTTACATACACACCTGAACAGTAGAGGTACTGTCAGGGGCAAACATTTCCAAAAACAAATTTGAAGGCATAACAAACGCGGCAGCAGCAACAATACCAACATCCAACACTTTTTGAGTGCTCACTATGTGCTAAGCCCTGTTTGAAGCATTTATGTGTTAATTCATTTAATTAACTCAAAAACCCTATAAGGTAGATTATTATTATAAAATACATTATTATCATTTCCACTTTACAGATGAAGCAACTGAAGCACAGAGATAATAGGTGACAAAGTCAAACCTAGTAAGCAGAAGGGCCATGATTTGAACCCAGTCACAGCCAGGTTTCAGAGGTCACGTTCTTGAAAGTAATCATCTACTAACCTTTTTTGTAAAAAAGTGAAAGGGAGGTAGATTTCAATGGCTTCTGAGTCTGGAAGGCTGAGGTTGCTTGTGCCTCTGTGTTTGCAGTAGAATTTACACGTGTAGTTCCTTTTTTCTTTGGGGATCTGATTGGAGAAAGATACCTAGACATATTCAAAGGAAAAGACTTCATTTGAAGTTCGCTAAGAGTCTCTTTCTCTTTCTCTCTCTCTCATGCACACACAAACACAGCTGTACACATGCATCTAAACATATCTATTTAGTTTGTTATTATACATCAAATTCCTTCATTCAGCAAGCTATTTAAATACAAGCTAGAAAAGATACTGCCTAAGAGGAAAACTAAGCTGGTTGTTATAATTTCTAACTATTTTAAGAAATGGCTTTTTCTGGGAGTTACTGCTTTACTGGAAAAAGAAAAAGACAGCTACATTTGTATATATGCTCAATTTTAATAGTTACAGTGAGATTGAGATCATAAAATAACTCTAGCTTAAAAGAATAAGTTATTGACACCAAAATAGTGTTGTCATGTTTCTGATTTTCCTCTTAAAAATGTTGCATTGATAGGGTACCTGGTTGGCTCAGTCAGTTAGAGCATCCAACTCTTGGTTTCAGCTGATGCCATGATCTCACAGTTCATGGGTTTGAACCCCACATGGAACTCTGCAGTGACAGCACACAGCCTGCTTGGGATTCTCTCTCTCTCTCTCTCTCTCTCTCTGTCTCTCTGTCTCTAAGCTAATAAATAAACTTAAAAAAATGCTTCATTGATAACTATGGTTCATATATATGATAAAACTTCAGTTATACACACACACATACCACCTAAATTACACAGTACAGAATTCTAATACTTCAGATAACATTATCAAGGAAGATTTATACCTGTATACTAAACATGTCAGGCATAAATCAAGGAAGATATTAGTAAATATTATATCTCAATTTCTGACATTCTACCACTCTTGTGTTACCTTTTATAGGATAATCCAGAGCTACTTTATAATTTTGTCCTGTAGCTGAGAAGTAATTCTGAGGATTTAAACCTTACTAAGGATGTTTCCACTACATATAGTATGTTAACTAATACACTAAGAAAAGGGAATCACCATCATAATCTTTTAAGTAACAGGGTCTAGTCTACTTCCAATCTTGTATTTCCCTTCAATTCACTAATTCATAATATTGTAGACAAATTTAACTTGGATAGAAGTTAATCTCCCTTGAGTTCTAGGTACAAATATTCAATTACCTACAGGACATCACTACTTGAATCTCAAACTTAAGAAGGCCAAAGGGGAGCTCTTGATTTCTTCCCTCCGTTTTTCCCGTTTCAATAAATGGCTCCACATTACATCCTGTTTCTTAAGTCTAAAATATAGGAGTTATGTTTAATTTCTTCCTCTTCCCAATTCCTCAAACTCAATGCAAAACGAAATCTTATTAAAGCTTCCTCTAAAATACATCCTAGATCTTTCCATTTCTTTCTATCTCTACTGATGTATCTTAGACCAAGTCACCTACCTCTCTCACTTGGACTATGGAAATTATCTCCAAACTGGTCTTCCTACTTCTTCTTTACCCTCCTCCAAACCAATCTGCACTTCAAACAGCAGCTAGAAAATGGCTCTTTAAAAATACAAATTATAGCAAGCTGCAGCCTTACTTAAAACTTTAATGCTTTCCCACTGCCCTTCTAAAATCCAAACCCCTTCCTATGGCCCATGGAAACCTAAAAGGTCCAGCCCTGGTTTGCCTCTCCAAACTTGTCTTATTGTACCTCCAACCTCCTCTTGCTCACTTTACCCCAAGCACACTGGGATTTCCTTCTGTTCCTCAGACCAGCTAAGTTTGATCTGCCCTAGGGCCACCACACTTACTGTTTGCTCTGCCTGGAATGCATCTCATGAAGATTCATGCCTGGTCAGCATCCATCTGTCCTTGAGGTGTCAGGTGCAATATCACTTTATTAGAAAAAGTTTCCCTAAACATTCCTACACTCTCAGTTTCTCGCTTTCATATCACTTATTTCCATTATAAAACTTAATATACTCTATTTTTTTTTCTTTTTAAGTAATCTTTACTCCCAACATGGGGCTTGAACTCATGACCCTGAGATCAAGGGTCACATGCTGTACTGACTGAGCCAGCCGGGCACCCCAAACCTAGTAGACTCTAAAAGCACATCATATATTAGTTTACTTCCTCCATAATATAAGCACTATGAAGAGAAGAACCTAGTCCACCTTACCCACCTTTTATTCCCAGAGTCTAGAAAACTTCCTGGCACTTAGACAACTGCTTACTGAATTAAAGAAAAAGATAATGCTTGATTATTTATATTAATGCATAACTTAGCCAACAAATTTATATGTAAAGGCAGAAGCATCATATGCTAGAAATAGTTTGGGTACAAGTTAGCATGGAAAGGACATCTCTGGAAAGTAGTCCCTGAACTAATCACAGAGCACTATAATGTCAATTCCTAGACAAAACTAAATAGAAACAACATTAGGTACACTTCTATGAAAGGCAGAAGAGCTAGAATGCTTAGGAGCATGCACTTCAGGGTCAGATTGCTTGGGTTTGATTTCTGTTGAGTTTTGGCAAGTTACCTTATTCCTCTAATTCCTATTTTACAGAGAACTGAGGCTGATAGCAGTATATATCACCTTATAGGGATGTTATTAAGACCAAATGGGGGAAAAAAAACAATCTCAAGTATTTAGCCAACTGTCCAGCCCATAGTGAACCCTCAATAAATGTTAGCTATTTGCTTTTTTCTTCCATTATCGTCACCATCATCATCATCGTGTACCTATTAACTGATTTAGTTTCATATCCTACGCTAATCCCTATGCCTATCCTATGCTTTACCCCAAATGCATTGATCTGTACTCCCTGAAAATGTTTCCTGCTTTCTTGGCATTACACTTTGGAACTCATGCCATTTCTGACTCTTGCAACACCTTCTGTCTCCTCCCTCCTCTCCAGTTTCCATAGAGAAATCCCACTTTCCATCTTTCAGACCTAACTAAATTGCCATCTCTGCCATGAAAACCATCCTCATTACATCAAACATGAGTGATTTCAGTAGCACTTGGTACCACTTTTATATGATCTTTACTTGGGTCATGTATCTTATATTCCTGCTCCCTCAAAGCAAGAACAATGTCTTATTCAAAATTCTATTCCTTACAGTTTCTATATCTTGCATTACACCATGCTCAAAACCTATTTGCAGGTTGAGTTAATAGCACAGCATACATTCTACTTACATATCTGCTGCAGTGTGATTACTCTGGAGAGGAAGGCTGAGAGCACAAGCAGATTCAAGGTGATCAGCTGGTCCTTCTCGGTCCTTTGCTTGTTTAATAAGATCAAATAAAGGTGAATCCTATATGAAACCAGATGACATTAAAACCACACTGGTAAGTATGATTTTCCCATGTGCATAACAAAATCCTACTGCCTGACATGGGGAGTGCTACAAAGTTAGTTACAATTGACAGCAGTGACTTAGAATTCAAATGAGATCCTTTTCTTCACTTTGAAAATACTGATTGCCAATTTTTGTTCTATATACATAAAATAAAGGACCAGAAAAACGCATAACTTGAAATGTTTATGTTAGAAAAGAAATTAAAAGTTAGGGAGAAATACACAGAAAATACTTAAATATGGCACAAAGACAAATAATAAAGATATGAGCATAATTTAATGAAACTAAAAGATACATGCACTGTTTGATCACAAAGCTAGTAACTGGTTCTTTGAATTAACTAGAAAAATTAAATCTCCAGTCAGATTGAGAAAAGGAGAAGAAATAAACAGTAATAGGAACAAAAAGTGGGACTATTATCACAAAAATTAGGAAGATAATAGAGAATTGTTATGAATAGTTTTATGCCAATAAATTGGAAAACTTAGACCAAGTAGAAAATTCCACAGAAATATAAATGAACTAAACAATAAAATAAAGTAGTAATAGTCCTATATAAACTATTAAAAAACTAGAATTAATAATTAAAAATCTCCCCATAAGGAAAATACTAAGCATATCAAACACCTTTGGTTTTACCGGCAAAGTCTACCAAACATAAAAAGAACAGATAATTACACTTTTACTCAAACTTTATTGACAGTGGAAAAAGTAGAAACTTTCTTGATCTCATCTTATGAGGCTAGTACAACAATGATACTAAAACTCGTCAAGGACATCACAAAAAGGTAAGTTATACCCCATTCCCACTCATGAACAGAGAGATAAAAATCTCTCCTTAACATCACTTTATTTCTATTATAGAACTATATATTCTATTTCTTTTCTTTTCTTTTTTTTTTTTTTAAGTAACCTCTACTCCCAACATGGGGCTTGAACTCATGACCCTGAGATCAAGAGTATTTACACAAAGTGATGTGTAAACACAATCAAAAATTTTATAATGAAGTCATGAGTAACATTATTACTGATACTAATTTTTACAATAAGGACCATTTAACATTGAAGAAAAAGGTTCTAGGTGATAAGGCGTTCTTTCTATCTCACAAGTTTATTTTCTACTATAATATATAATCAGAGAAGTTGCTTATTTCTTACATTTGGAACTTACTTTCTTTTATGGCCTAACATATAAATACTTTTATAAACATTCCATGGGCACTGGAAAACTACTTTCAGCCTATAGAACTTTATATATCAATTACATGTTTACTAATTATAGCATTTACATCTTCCATATATTTATCTTTTGTCCACTTGAGCTATGGTGGGTTGGGAAGCATGAGTTAAAGTCTCCTTATACTAATAATGCATTTCTTACTATTTCATATAAGAAGTCTTTTCTCAATGAATTTGAATACTATGCTACTGAGTGTATATTCAGAACTGTCAAATCTTCACTAAAGACTGCATTCTTGAACATTACAACATGGCTTTCTATTCCTTAATTGTATTATGTTGAACCTATTAAACCGATGTTAAGATTGTGACTTCTTTTTCTCTTACTATTAGTCTAATATGCCTTTCTCTGTTCTTTTATTTTCAACATTGCTGAGTAACATTATTTGAATACAACATATATTTAGGTTTTGGGGTTTTTTAATCCAATTTGGGTGATTTTTTAAATGTTTATTCATTTTTGAGAGACAGAGAGAGATGGAGTGCAAGTGGGGGTGGGGCAGAGGGAGAAGACGACATAGAATCCAAAGCAGGCTCCAGGCTCTTAGCTGTCAGCACAGAGCCCAACGTGGGGCTCAAACTCACAAATCATGAGATCATGACCTGGGCCGAAGGTGGACGCTTAACCAAATTTCAGTGATTTTAGACATTTATAATTGCTGACAGATTTGGTTTTGTGTGGTTACTGTGTTTTATGTTAGCATTGTTTTCATCAGTTTTTAAAATGTTTCATTAAATGATCTGTGATATCCAAAAAAAAAAAAAGGACTTTGCAGGCTTAACCAAAATCCAGAAGTCAAAGAAAAAGATGAACTGATTTGACTACATAAAAACTAAAAACTTGTTTGACTAAAACCACAATAAACCAAGTTAAATTAAATCTTTAAAAAATAAATAATACTAAGGTTTTTTCCTACAGCTTCATAACATGATTTTTATTATAAATAATTCTTTCCTTTCATTAGGGGCACTCTGAAGTGCAATCTAAGTAAAGGCTTTCATTGGAGTAAGGTAAGGCTAACAACACCAATTAATACATGTAGTCATATTCAATGTTTTACATATTCTAGCCACTGACAAATTGAATATACTTATTTAACTAAAATAGTGTGGGTATAAATCCATATATAAATCCATATATTCAGCAGGAGTGGCCTATTCCCATTTTTATTTCAATGATATTTGAAGAGACCCTAAGACTCACTAAGAAATGCAAGTAAACCTGAGCCTTCACAGGATTTAGGTATACTACAAATCAGGCATTCTACTTTCTCTTCAGATTAGCACAACAAGCTGGGCTGCGGATTAGCATAATAGTATTATACTAAAGTGAATGCCTCCTCCAAGGGTTAAGGTAGCATTTTTAAACCAATACTCTTCATGTTTCACTCAAGTATCCCTTTTATTCCTCCATCTCCCCCCAACACAAGTGGTAACACAGATATATAGATATGTTTATAATGAGTATGTCATGATAGTGGGAAAGAAGCACAGTGCAGTGGTCAGGCATGAGACTCTGGAGCCACACCACACAGAATCAAATCCCAGCCACTTATTGGTTGCGTAACTTTGGACAAGTTGCTTAACCTCATATGATTCACTCTTCTGAACTGTTATGTGGAGATACTAATCATGATAGTAACTTATAGTATTGTGAGAATAAAGTGAATAACACATGTTAAGCATTTAGAACAAAGCCTGGCACAGAGTGCTACGTAAGCATTTGAAATTATTATGGTTCTTGTTTATACATAATAAATGCTTTTATACAAAGGATGATGTATCTGTTCAAACATATGAATGTATACCTCATACATTCCATCTGTCTATCCACCCAATATTTGTTGTTTGTCTACTTGGTAAGTGGCCCTATGCTAGGAATTAAAAATTACAAACAACCCTCCAATTGCCAGATACCAATGGACTGGAAGAATCATTTCAGAAACGTCTGTCTTCTTCCACCTTACTCAACATATTCAATTGAGGTCTATGTGCAAAATAAACTTCGATAATCCTCTACCACCAAAATACTCTTGCTGTTTTCTAGTTTTTCCCATATCATTATCACTTATTATAACCTGTTGTCCAAAGCAAAAAAGGAGTCATCTTCAATTATTTTTTCCCTCACACTCCACTATCCCATCCAGGAAAGTCATGCTGACTCTAACTTCCAAATATATCCCAAGTCTAACTTCTCATCATCTCTAACATTACTGTAGTCTAAGTCATTATTATCTCTTGTCTGTACTACCACAAAAGCATCCTCCAACTGTTTTTCAACACTTCCACTCTTGCTGCCTCCCAGCTCTTCTCAATAGAGTTAGTAGGCTATTCCTCACACCCTCCACCCTACTCAATGACTTCTCATCACACTAGAATAAATCCAAACTTAATGTCTGGCCCTTGTTACCTCCCAGGCTTCACTTTCTACTACTTTCCTCCTTTTACTCCTGTCATACTAGTCATCTTTATATTCCTTGAACACAGCATGATTCTGTCTCTGTTTCCATATATGCTCTTTCCTCTGTCTGCAGTGCTCTTTGCCAGAATTTTCCATGGCTCAGCCCACTCTATTATTCACATTGTCTCCTCAAATAGCACCTTCTCAGCAAAGCCTTCTCTGAACATCCTGTCCAAAGCAGTCATAATTCCCACTTGTTTGCTACTCCCAACTCTGCCTTATTTTCTTCATAGTACTGATCACTATTTGAAATTATATTATGCATTCATTTGTTTACTTGTTTATTGTCTCCTCCAGTTATCTTGTTCACAACAGCATTTCCAATGTCTAAAAATGCCTGGCACACAGTAGGGACTCAACATTTATTGAATAAATGAAGTGAGTAGGCAAAAAGTGTTCAAAATTCTTTGAGGTTAATTCTGCCTTAAAGTGAGGATAAGATTAAAAATAGAAGTTTCTTAGTTATATATACCCTAGATCTTTTAAAAATAAAGTATTTACCTACTGCTTTCCCCCATCTTTTTCCCTCAAGCATTAGTCAAACATAGTATGTGTACCTTAGCCATAAAGAAAGCAAAAACAGGAAAATCATTTCAGAATGCCTATTCTTAGAAGGCTTTTGTTCAAAGTGAAGTACAGTAGAGTACCTTGGAGCACTTAGGCAATCTGGAGTAAAACTATTAGTTTTGTCTATGAAATAGTTCCAGGGAAAGATATTCCTCCTCCCCACATGGTGCTCAGAGTCCAGTGGGAAGAGGCAGACAATAAACAAGGAATGACACATTCAGAAAAAATCTATGAAACAATAGAGTTTCTCATGAAGAATACAAATGGAAACCCTGGTAGAGGGGGTTAGTTCAAGGAAGATATATCTGAGAAGGTAACATGGATGCTGAGATGTGAAGAGAAGTTGTACTTTGAGAGAAGCAGGAGGCAGAGGTTTCCTAAGATGAAAGAAAATGTGATAAGAAACTGATGTTAGTTTAGGAACTAAAAAAGACACTACTAGTACTAAAGTAAAGTGGTGGTATAGTAGTGGAGAGACTGCTAGAGAAAAAGGTGGGTAGCTGTTTGATGATGCAAAATCCTAAAGACCATGCTACAAAGTCTGACCATGCTAAGAGAAATGGAACATCTATTACAATAGAAACTATGTTTTAAGATACGGACTCTTTGTGTCAAAAATCACTAATATAGAGATAGCTAGTTCAATTGTGCCTTGTTTCCTATTATATGTATTTGTAGCATAGAACTGGGGTTCTAAAAATATTTGATTAATTGAATGATTTATTGTTTGCTTTCAGGAATGTACTGCAGGAGATAGAGGTCACTATAATCCATACTGCCTGAACTCTGTTACAAGTGAGAATTTCCTATCAATTTCTTAGCTCCGTTATGAGTGAAGAATGTGCCAGGCATGTTTAGTACCAAGTCTAGTGAGAGCAAACAACTTTGGAGTTGTGTGCATGTAACTCAGGAATTAATGCTACTGATCTGAAATTTAAAAAAGAAAAGCCTACTATTTACTTAATTTAGTCCTCAGCTTCACTGTAAGCAGAACGGAAAATAATGAAATTACCAGTATACTCTGGGTTATTTATATTTCAGCAGTAGTATGTTATCAACACAAATGTCTTTCAGCTTTTCTTCTCTCCAAAAGAAAAATGTCTATAAGTAGTATAAAACAGGGCCAGGGCCAGGACTAGGGTAAAGCAAGAGAGGCGCCTTGGATGCAAAATTTAAGGAGGCAATAACTTATACTTGCATGACCCTAATATGAAATTTGCCCTTTGGGGCACTGAACACTAAATTGATAATGAAAGTTAATTTAAAATACATTTGGCAAAGCACAATGATGTATTATTTTTATCGTTTCCTTAGACAGGATTAAAGCACTTTGAGTTTACAAAGTTTTTTACAAAGTTTACAAATGTATTATTTCATGTAATCCTCAAAATAAACCTGTGAATTAAGCGTTACCACTACTAATTTTACAGATTAGAAAATTTCGCTATTCTAGTAAATTCAAACAATACTGTATTATACACTAAAATTATTTTCAGAGCACAGGATAATAACTTTTGACATTTATAAATATAAAAACCAAAACTCTTTTAAGCTATTTTTACATAATGAATACAGTAGCCTCCTAGAACTAGTAGTATTAATTATGAATTATTAAAAATATTTTATTAATTTCACTATTATTTTTCATCTTTATCCAAAGGATTTCCTGGAAAATAAATCCATATTAATATCTGTCATTAACAATAGTAGCATTTAGTAAATGCTTACTGCATGTATGCGTTTAATTTTCACAAAACCCTACGATGTAGGTATACTATCCCCACTTGACACAGAAAATGAAGCTAACAAAGGCATTTGAACTTAGGCGGCCAGGCTGCAGAGTCAGAGCTCGTATGCACTATGACTATACTATAATATTTCATTAATTTCTTAGTACAAAAGACAGCAGCAATAAAACAAGTGCATGAATTAATTTTACCAAAGCTAATTCTGGTATTATACACTATTTAATAAAGTTAAATATTCCTGATGATCATTCTTCTCTCAAAAAACAACACAAAGTCATATTTATTTAATCAGAGAGGACTTCTACAATATTTGCTTAAAATAATTACATAACTTACCAAACAGTGACAGCTTATATAAAATATTATTTTTCCTTTCAAGGGTAACTATTTGGTATAGTAAATACCAGAATAATATAATGATGAACTATGAATCAAATTTTGACAATACTCGACAATTTATATTATAACCCGTTTGAGCAATGTTTGAGTTAGAAGCATTGTTTTTGAAAAACACACTCGTTAAATATAAGAAATTATGCAAAAGAGAACCAAAATTCTAACTAGATTTTCACTATAAGTGATCATTTGAAGCAATTTTTAAAAAGTCTCCCAAAACAGCAATCCCTTTGTTACATTACAGACTAAAAGCAGATATTTTTAAGAACTTGAAAACTTTAATTATTTTTTTATTTTAGAGAGAGCGTGAGTGGGGGAGGGAACAGAGGGGGGAAAGAGAATCTTTATATTTTTCAATTATTTTTTTAAATTTACTTATTTTGAGAGAGAGTGAGCACACGTGGGGATGGAAAGGGAGGGGGAGAGAGAGAATCCTAAGCAGGCTCCTCACTGACAGCACAGAGCCCAATGTGGGGCTTGAACTCACCAACTCTGAGATCATGACATGAGCCAAAACCAAGAGTTGGACTCTTAGCTGACTGAGCCACCCAGGTACCCCAAGAAAGAGAATCTTAAGTAGGCTCCACGTTCAGCGTAGAGTCCAACAAGGGGCTCATTCCCACGACCCTGCGGTCATGACTTGAGCCAAAATCAAGAGTCAGACACTCAGCCAACTGAGCCTCCCAGGCGCCCCAGGACTTGAAAACGTCAAAGTAGTAGTAATGTTATTATATCAATTATATACAATTTTACACATACACGTATATATATTTTTAAATTTACATCCAAGTTAGTTAGTATATAGTGCAACAATGATTTCAGGAGTAGATTCCTTAATGCCCCTTACCTGTTTTAGCCCATCCCCCCTCCTACAATCCCTCCGGTAACCCTCTGTTTGTTCTCCATATTTAAGAGTCTCTTATGTTTTGTCTCCTCCTTATTTTTATATTATTTTTGCTTCCCTTCCCTTGTGTTCATCTGTTCTGTGTCTTAAAGTCCTCATATAAGTGAAGTCATATGATATTTATCTTTCTCTAATTTCGCTTAGCATAATACCCTCTAGTTCCATCCAGGTAGTTGCAAATGGCAACATTTCATTCTTTTATTTTTTTTAAACGTTTTTATTTTATTTTTGAGAAAGAGAGAGACAGAGCATGAACAGGGGAGGGGCAGAGAGAGAGGGAGACACAGAATCTGAAACAGGCTCCAGGCTCCAAGCTGTCAGCACAGAGCCCGACGCAGGGCTCGAACTCACGGATCGAGAGATCATGACCTGAGCCGAAGTCGGCCGCCCAACCGACTGAGCCACCCAGGCGCCCCAACATTTCATTCTTTTAATTACTGAGTAATACTTCATGGTATATACTTACCACATCTTCTTTATCCATTCATTTATTGATGGACATTTGGGCTCTTTCCATACTTTGGCTATTGTTGATAGTGCCGCTATAAACATTGGGGTGCATGTGCCCCTTGGAAACAACATACCTGTATCCCTTGGATAAATACCTAATAGTACAATCGCTGGGTCATACAGTAGTTCTATTTTTAACTTTCTGAGGAACCTCCATACTGTTTTCCAGAGTGGCTGCTCCAGCTTGCACTCCCACCAGCAGTGGAAAAGAAATCCTCTTTCTCCGCATCCTCGCCAACATCTGTTGTTGCCAGAGCTGTTAATGTTAACCATTCTGACAGGTGTAAGGTGGCATCTCATTGTGGTTTTTATTGATATTTCCCTGATGATGACTGATGTTGAGCATTTTTTCATGTGTCAGTTGGCCATCTGGATGTCTTCTTTGGAGAGGTGTCTATTCATGTCTTTTGCCCATTTCTTCACTGGATTATTTGTTTTTTGGGTGTTGAGTTTGAGAAATTCTTCATAGATTTTGGATACTAACCCTTTATCTGATACATCATTTGCAAATATCTTCTCCCATTCTGTCAGTTGCCTTTTAGTTTTGCTGATTGTTTCCTTCACTGTGCAGAAGCTTTTTATTTTGATGAGGTGCCAATAGTTCGTTTTTGCTTTTGTTTCCATTGCCTCTGGAGACGTGTTGAATAAGAAGTTGCTGAAGCAAAGGTCAAAGAGGTTTCTGCCTGCCTTCTCGAGGATTTTGATGGCTTCCTGTCTTACATTGAGGTCTTTCATCCATTTTGAGTGTATTTTTGTATGTGGTACACACAAATATTTAAAACAACCATGTACCCCAAAATGCATTTTTAAAAGTATTTTCAAGGGGCACCTGGGTGGGTCAGTCAGTTAAGGTCCGACTTTGGCTCAGGTCATGATCTCATGGTTCGTGGGTTCAAGTCCCAAGTTGGGCTCTATGCTGACAGCTCAGAGCCTGAAGCCTGTTCCTGATTCTGTGTCTCCCTCTCTCTGCCCCTCCCCTAATTATGCTTTCTCTCTGTCTCTCAAAAATAAATAAATGTTAAAAAAATTTTTTTAAAGTATTTTCTAAATTGGTATCTTCATCGACTCTTTCAAAAGCAATGAGAATATATCAATTTGGGTAGATCTTTTTTTTTTAAACGTTTATTTATTTTTTAGAGAGACAGCATGAGTGGGGAAGGGGCTGAGAAAAAGGGGGACAGAGGAGCTGAAGCAGGCTCTGCGCTGCCAGCAGCAAGCCCCACACAGGGCTTGAACTCATGAACTGTGAGATCATGACTTGAGCCAAAGTTGGACACTTAACTGACTAAACCACCCAGGTGCCTCAGATCTTATTTTATTTCAAATTAAGTTATTTTCTGGTATTGGGTATTATTTAAAGTCTTTTCTAAAGATGTAGCTCACACAATATGTTATATTTTGCATTTGTTGCATTAATTTTAAAATACTGTTTTAAGAAAGGAATTCCTAACTCAAAATTAGCCAAGAATTCTAAAACTAGGTCAGGGTATACTTAAAGATGTTTGACATAATTGCTCTGGGTAGGCAGCTCCAAGCACAATGACAAAATTTATCCAATTAAACTACTATAGCCATTTTTCTAAATGAAATATTACAGGAGTCAAAAGTCCACTCCTATCAGTACGATCTTCAATGGCCATGGCAAGCATATCCAATGAGAGCTTCCTCCATTCTAGCAGTCATGATAAAATCATGTTCAAGAGTCATTATTTGTAGAACTTACCCTAAATACTGTGTGAAAGTTATTGTCCTTAATCCAAAGAAAAAATCTTATTCTAACTGAAAGTATAAGAAAACCTATAGTGAATATTTGCAAAATGAATAAGAATTCATATAGTAGGAGGAATACTATCAAAGGAACTAATAGAGTGTGAGAAACAGACGTTAAAAGAGAAATAGGGTATGAAAGTTTGTGAAAAGAAACTAGCATGTCTGAATATGATGAAAATCAGTTTTTGTCAAACTGTGAAAGAAGAGAGGGTTTTGACTGAAAAGAAAAGCACAAGAAGGGTGGATAAGAGTTCAAAGGTGAGGAATAAACATGCTTGCCATGCTGAAGTGAGGAATCACCCAATTATCTATAAATAATGCTGATGACAAGGATTTGTAAAAAAGTAAAAAAACAAAAACATATATCCTATGATTAAATAATCAAAATTAAAGTCATTTTTCTCAATAAGTTTTGCCTTAGCTAAGGCCTCTCTATCAGATTTATACCTTTGGGAATGTAACTAGTACCCTTTACTTATATATCTTATTCCATGACAGCAAATATTGCATCAGGTTTAACCTATTTGTAGTGCCAAAGTTTTGTGTCAAAAATTATTTAATGACTGGACAGTGAATTGTTTTCAAGAAAACAAAGCTTAGAAAGTTGTTATATTGTGCCATATGTCTTTAAGTGTAACACAAGTTCAGAATCTCTAATGATTAATTTTAAGTTTAGACTATCAATGGCCTAGGTCATCCTTAGAATACCACAATTATATTTTATAAGGTAAACTCTTACTTTCTGATATAGCTTCTAACTTAGCTGGAAGGTCAGGGCCCCCAAGGAAGCTTTATTAAAAACACAGGTCAGATTTCTCCTCAACCCCTAAAATTCTGATAATGCCAGGTATAATTCTAATAATATCAACATTTTAGAAACGTTTCTCACTAGAGTCTAATGCAATCCCACCATTCCAGCTTCTTCCCATGCCATCCCTGCCATATCTCCCTTATATTTCTCTCTCGTCTGCCACTCCCTCAAGAACTAACTTTATTTTTCTAATTCTGGTATAAACTTCTAAAAACTGACTCACTCTTTCTTAAATAGAAATACTATTGTAATAACTCCACTTATTGCCTTCTTAGGTTTCAAAGGCATCCTTTCAATCTAAACTATATGTTCTAGAATGCTAATAACCCAGGTAAATTTGAGATCAGATACAAAAGTGTAGTCTCTACTGTGAAACTCAAAAATTTCCTAACTCATAACATAGTCAATCATTGACAGAAGACTTTTGGTTCTCATTCTCCCAACATTTGGGCTAAAGTGGCGATAGGGTAAGATGGCAGAATATTAGAAACATTTCACTAACTTTATGAGAACTAATTTTGAGACCCACAGCAAAAACTTGGTGTTGTCTGGTGAGGGTACCACACTGTAAGGTAGAATAACAACTGTGATCTTCCTTTCTATCATATCTAATGTTGATAACTATGATTAATGATGCAAAGTCATTACCACATACTTCATAATATTTTACTTCCTTCACTACCAAAATTCTGTCTTCTTGATTCTCTCAATTTAAGAATAGTACTAGTTAATGCTTACTGAGTATCTGCTGTATGCCAACTTCTATGATAAATATTTTAGAAACATGGTCTCATGTAATCCTCATAGTAAATCTATAAAATACATACTATTATTATCCTCATTTTACAGACAGAGAACCTGAAGTACAGAAGAAATTTTCCCCAGGTCATATGGCCAATAAATTGTGGAGCAGGGATTTAAACCCAAGTCTATTTAGAGGTTGTGTGCTATTAGCTCCTATACAATGATGTAAACCATGTTCGTTTGTACATTTTCTCGTCATTCTTTTGCCGACTATCATGCTTTTAGCCACATTTCCATGGCGGTGTCTCGCCCTAAAATTAGCTCTACTCCCCACAATTCCATCTATCATTCATTCATTCATCCATTCCACAAATACTCACATTCTGTGACAGGCACTACGCCACAAGGAAGAATGTAGCATTAATGACAGTACCTACCACGATGGGTTATTGTGAGAATTAAATAAACTACACAAAGGTTTTGAACAGTACATGGCACATATTAAGCATTCAATAATGCTGCCCTTGAAGAGTTTACAGATTTACTGAATACCAGGCAAACCACCCAGCACGTTATTTACATTATTTCATCCCCACAACAAACTCTAGAGGAAGGTACTATTTTTTATGTCATTTTACAAGTGAAGAAAGGTAGGCTAAGATTAAATTGCTCAAAGGCACAGATAGTAAATGGTGGATCCAGGATTCGGCCCCAAGCTTTTTCACTCCAAAGCCCTTGTTTTTAATCCCTATGCTACAGTCTCTAGTCTAGTGAAGGAAACAGATAAATAAATTAAAAAGCAACAATACAGAGCGGTAAATTCCATAATCAAAGGATACGCACAGGGTATATACTGGAAATCAAGAGAAGGACATCGAATCCAGATTAGGTACATTGCCGAAAACTTCCTGGAAGATTATGCCTGATTTGAGTCCCAAAGACAGAAGTCATTTCAAGTGGAAAGCAGAATAGATGGCTCTGAACAAGAGAAAATATGACCCTAGAGATGTCATATAGCTCCCATAAAATGAGGAAGGTAATACTTCCTTATAGGGTTGGCTGTTATAAAAATCAAATGAGATGATAAGTATTAAGTATTCAAAATGGCATCAGGGACATAAGCCCTTAAAACTCAGATGATTCATTCCATAGAGCTAAAACATAGAGTTTATTGCAAGGAAACAGCAGAGGATTAACTAATTAAAGGATTTTAAGCAGGTGACTAGCAGGGTGCAGATGAGACCTTTAGAGAGCTCTAAAATAAAATCCCAGTGCTTAGCACATAATGGATACTCAAGAAATATTTCTAGAATGTTATACAACATAGCCATATCATGGGTCAAATTAAAATACAGCAAAACACAAAGAAGAAAAGTGATGACATGATTTTCTTTCTAATTGACATTAAATATCAACTGTGGCAGCCAGCCTCCACACCAATAATCCCTGACACTGGGTTATTTACACCCTTGTGAAGACCCCTTCTATACTGTACCAGGGTTAGTCTGTCTGGTCAATAGCATATGGCAGAAGCGATGGCATGTCACTTCTGAATTAGCTTATAAAAAATGTGCAGTTTCATCTCCGGCTCCCAGAAGTCCCATGGAGAGAGGTCCATGTGGCAAAGAAAAGAAGCCTCTGGCTAACAACCAGTGAAGAAGTAAGGCCTACCAACAACCATGTGAGTGAACTTGAAGGCAGATTCTCCAGCTCCAGCAAAGCCCTAACCTGACTGCAACCTTAGTTAAGAACTTGAGGGTCTCTCCTGAGAGAACAAGAGCCAAAACCACACAGCAAAGCCACTCCCATATTTCTGACCTTCAGAAACTTGTAAGATAGCACACTTTAGTTATTTTAAGTTGCTACATCTTGGGGTAATTCTTTACACAGCAAATAGATAATACAGCAAATGGTTTTTTCAAAGACTACAAAGAAAATATTTAGTGGAATACTTAACTTTTGAAAATTATGTATTTATATCTATATTGTATCCAGGACTCAGAAAGCAGTTTTTCTTTCAGACTCAGGCAAGCTGTCTCATTTCATTACTTAGCTACTGAAATTAACTGCCAGCATAATCACTTTCTGGACAACACTTCACTCTGTTTTGCCACTTGATTTTGTGATATAAACCAGACTTTATCAGCAAGATTAGAATAAATCCCACTGAGTAAATAATATGGATAAAAAAGCAGAAGCTATAAGTCTACTCTACATATTTCATGATGTTAATTATGAAATCAACTAATTATTAGAATAATTTCTAAAAGCAAGCATGAACTTTGGAATTCCAGAGAGTCAAGAACTTAAAGGCTATCAAGTTGAGGTGTTCCTAAGAGATTGTAATTATCCAAGTAAGCACAAGGTCTCTAGTGCTAGTAGATAAATTAATAATAGAAGGGGAAGGCAGGAATTGCTATTGTTTTCTGGATATTTTGAGGAATATTATTAGACCTGCATTACAGGAAATGTTTTTGTACTATCCTAAGCCAAATCATTAGAAGATAATTTTGCCTTGCAAAAGGAACTTGAATAGAAAATAGATAATCTATGGCTGGCCTTGACCTTTCTGACAGTTCTTTCCCATTTTACTTTACTACTTTTTTAATATTGATATTCCTCAGGATGCTCTTCCCAATATATATGCTGGCTGAGCCATTATCCTGGCTTTAATTATAGCTATTCTACTCCTAAATCTGCTTTCTGACTAAAGCTTCTCATTCAAGTTCCAGATCCATGATTTCCAACTAGATATCTCAGCCCTCCAGATGGATATGTGGCAAACCCATCAAATATTCACATGTTCAAACATTAACATGAACTCATTATCCTCATCACCAATCAGCTATGACTCCTTCAATATCCTCTGTAGTTAACTGTGTTATCAACCACCTAACCACTGACAGTACATACAAATCTTAGAATTATCCTTACTTCCATCCAGGCTCCTAATCTTTGGAGGTTCATACTTTTACTTTTAAGGTATTTATATCTTTATATTTAAAACCGGTATGTTGTAAACAGCACAGAGTTGGGTCTTTGTTTTTTGTTTTTTTTTTTTTTCAAATATTTTATTTATTTTTGAGACAGAGAGAGACAGAGCATGAGTGGGGAAGGGGCAGAGAGAGAGGGAAACACAGAATCTGAAGCAGGTTCCAGGCTCTGAGCTGTCAGCACAGAGCCCGACGCGGGGCTCGGACTCACAGACTGTGAAATCGTGACCTGAGCTGAAGTCGGACGCTTAACCGACTGAGCCACCCAGGCCCCCCAGGTCTTTGTTTTTTAACCACTTTGACAATCTTTGACTTTTAATTGGGGGTGCTGACACCATTTATATTTAATGCAATTATTGCTAATGGTTAGTTTAAATACTACATCTATTTGTCCCATCATCTTCTTTTTCCCTTCTTGAAAAGGTACAAAAGCAAATCAATGGAAAAAGGATTGGCTTTACAACAAATAGTGCTGAAAAAATGAATATCCGGATATAAGCCAAAATAATAGAACCTTGACTTAAATCCTAAACCTTGTACAAAAATAAAATAAAAATGGGGTACTAGGCTAGAACATGCAACTCTTGATCTCAGGGTTGTGAATTCCAGTGCCATGGGTATAGAGATTACTTAAAAAAATAATCTTTAAAAAAGTTTTTTAAAAGCTAAAAATGAATCATGCACTTACATATAAAATGTGAAGCTATAAAACTTTTCAAAAAGGCATAGGGGAAAACCTTTGGGATCTTAGACTCGATACCACAAGCATGATCTACGAAAGAAAAATTGATAAGTAGGACTTCATCAAAATTAAAATCTTTTGCTATGAGAAAGACCACAGAAGAGGATGAAAAAAGAAGCTACAGACTAGGAGAAATTATTTGTAAGCCACCTCCCTAGTAAAAGACTCGTACCTAATATATAAAGAATTTGTAAAACTCAATGATAATAAAACAATCCAACTAGAAAATGGGCAGATAATGAAGAGACCTTTTAGTAAAGAGGAAATACAGATCACAAATAATCATAGCAAAAGATATTCAATATCATTAGCCATCATCCTAATAGGAAATGTAAATTAGAACCTCAGTGAGCTCTCCCTATACTATCAGAATGGCTCAAATAAAAAAAATGGTGACAATACCAAATGATGGCAAGGAGGCAGAGAAACTGCAACCTTCATGTATTGCTGGTGGGGATTTAAAATGGTACAACCACTCTGGAAAATACTTTGGCAGTCTCATTAAACAACACACACAATAACCATACAATTCTGCAATTATACTCTGGGTATTTATCCCAAAGTAATGAAAACTCAAGTTCATATAAAACCTATGCACTAATGTTCAAAGCAGCTTTTACTTGTGATAGCTAGAAACTGGAATCAGGCCAGATATTCTTCAATATGAGTATGGTTAAAAAAAACTGTTGTACATTCAGGGGTGCCTCGGTGGCTCAGTCCGTTAAATGCATGACTCCTGGTTTTGACTCAGGTCATGATTTCACAGTTTGTGAGTTCAAGCCCCACATTGGACTCTGTGCTGACAGTGTGGAGCCTGCTTGGGGTTCTCTCTCTCCCTCTCTCTCTCTGACCCTCCACCATTTGCACTCTGTGTCTCTCAAAATAAACTTTAAAAACAAAAGTAAAAAAAAACAAAACTGTAGTACATTCATACTATGAAATACTAGTCAGCAATTAAAAGGCATTAACTATTGATAAATGCAGTATCTTAAATGCATCTCTAGAAAATTAGGCTGAGTGGGGGGAAAAAAAACCATAATCCTAAAACGGTAATTGTATTTGATTCCATTTATATTACATTCTGAAATTTTAAAATTTTAGAAATAGAAGGCAGACTAATAGTGACCAGGGGTTAGGGACAGGCATGAGGGGCTATAGGGATGTGGGTTTAGTTCCCTGTATGATACAAGCATTCAGTATCTTGACTGTGGTGGTAGATATATGAACCTACACACATTGTTCCCAGGTCAGGCTGCCAGATGTGTCTTAGTTGGGGGTGTGTGGTGGGGGTGGGTGGGTAAAATATTCTTTACTGGTGTTCCTCTATGGTCCTGCTGTCTCTAAGGCAAGGAAGGGAAGTCTTGGGACAGGCTGCCTGTTGTGGCTGTGTCCATTCTGCTGGTTCCATTTGCCGCACGAAGTCTCCTGATGGGGCAAGGGGATCTTAGGAGTCTTGGGCTTGTGGTAACAGTACCTGAAGCAAAATGTCTGATGCTATTTCAGGACTCTGCTAACAGAGCAACGGTATAATAATGTGTCTATTACAAAAATCTCCTTTGTGGGTCATGTGGGTGGCTCAGTCAGTTAAGTGACTCACTTCAGCTCGGGTCATGATCTCACGGTTCGTGAGTATAAGCCCCGTGTAGGGCTCTATACTGACAGCTCAGAGCCTGAAGCATGCTTCAGATTCAGTGTCTCCCTCTCTCTCTCTGCCCCTCCCCCACTCCCTCTCTCTCAAGAATAAACATCTAAATAAATAAATAAATGAATAAATAAAATCTTTTTCATTATTTATACTGAATCCCAAAACACATTCAAAGTTGAGTTCTTAACCTTTGAAGTTTCAATTTATAGTGTTATCAAATACAAAGTATTATTATTGAAAAGATTATTTCTTCTAATTATCAATATTTTAAGAACATATTTTCATGTAACCTTTAAATAAATATGAAGGTAACAGATTAAAGTTTTAAGATATGCTCCTTCTCAAGAAGAAACTAGTTCAAATCTGAATAAAATAAACTATCCACATCTCTAGTTCAGCTGAAAATTTTCTCAAAGATATCAGTGTTTTATAATGCAGAGCATATCTACTGAAAGACATTTTAATTAACAGGGAAACAGCTTTATAAAATAAGAATTAAGCCTTGATAGTGTTTCTAATAATTTTAAATGGTTTATTTTAAATAAAGTCTGTCTTCTGTAGCATACTTATTAAGGCTCATTTGGCGGCAGAAATTCCCTGATCAGACTCATCTCCAGCACCTTTACTGCTTTGAGAAAGTCCCTGAAAAAGCCTTCTCTGTATTAGAAAGCAAGGCAGCAGAATCTCAACTCTCTTCTTCAGACAGTATATATCTTAGACAAGAATTTCATTGCTTCTAACTAATCATTGTTTTTAAATTTATAAAATAGTGACTATAAAATGACTTTAAGTGCTTTAAATCATCAAAGTACCTTTTCCTATTTTCTAATTAATCTAGGTGTACTTTTATAAACAGAAAAACACATGAGTATTTTTTTTAAAAAAGATTAAAGTCTAAAAAGTTAATCTATTCCTAAGAGGTTATATTTTAGAGATGTCAATAGCTTACATTTAAATGTATGTTCATGTCAGAAATTAGCTTATTTTTCATATTGTTTAAAATGGACAGTGACTAAAATCATTTTGAGAAATTTATGGTAAGACATAATTTAAAAGATACAGTGGAAATGTTATTATCTAATAGCACATTAAAAAAAAAAGCACTGTTCCCTTCTAGACTTCAAAGAGAATTATTGTTTGATTTCAACTATGTAAGTATACTAGCAAAGACTTAAATTAAACCTAGATCTTGGGGCACCTGTCTGGCCCAGTCCATGGACTTGGGGTTGTGAGTTCAAGCACCACACTGGGTGTAGAGATCTTAAAAATAAAATCTTAAGAAACAAACAAACAAACAAACAAACCTAGAACCTAAGTGTTCACTGATGGGTGAATGGATAAAAAAAATGTGCTATATATATAAGATTCAGCCATAAAAAAGAAGAAAATCTTGCCGTTTGTTGACAGTTCAGAGGGACCTTGAGGGCATTATGCTAAGTGAAGTCAGAGAAAAACAAATACAGTATGGTCTCACTTATATGTGGAACTTAAAAAACATCCAACACTGAGTACAGAGAATAGATGTGAATGCCAGAGGGGCAGAGGGGTGGGCAAAATGGGTAAAAGGGGTCAAAAGATCCAAAATTCCAGTTATGAAATAAGTAAGTTATAAGGAGGTAATGATATAATATACAGCATGGTAACCACAGTTAATTATACCGTACTGTATAGTTTGAAAGTTGCTAAGATAGTAAATCTTAAAAGTCCTCATCACAAGAAAAATTTTGCCACTATGTATGGCAATAAATGTTAACTATACTTTTTGTGGTAATCATTTCACAATATACACAAATACTGAATCATTATAGTGTACACCTAAAAATATAATGTTTATGTCATTTATATCTCAATAAAAAAGCTTTCGCACAGCAAAGGAGACAATCAACAATACTAAAAGGCAACCAACAGAATGGGAGGAGACATTTGCAAATAACATATAAAGAATTAGTATCCAAAATTTATAAAAAACTTTTCAAACTCAACACCCAAAAAATAAATAATCCAGTGAAGAAATGGGGAGAAGACATGAATAGACATTCTTCCAAGGACATCATACAGATGGCCAACAGACAGGGAAATGTAAATCAAAACTATAATGAGATATCACTTCACACCTGTCAGAATGGCTAAAATCAACAACACAAGAAACAACACGTGTTGGCAAGGAGGTGGAGAAAAGAGGACCTCTCTTGCACTGCTGATGGGAATGCAAACTGGTGCACCACTCTAGAAAACAGTATGGAGGTTCCTCAAAAAGGTAAAAGCAGAACTACCCTGTGATCCAGCAAAGGATACAAAAATACTAATTCATAGGGATATACGCACCCCAATGTTTACAGCAGCATTATCTATAATAGCCAAGATACTGAAGTAGCCCAAGTGTCCATCAACTGATGAATGGATAAAGAGGTGGCATGCGCGTGCACACACACACACGCGCGCGTGCGCGCACACACATATATAGTGGAATATTACTCAACCATCAAAAAGAACGAAATCTTGGGGTATCTGGGTGGCTCAGTCAGTTGAGCGTCTGACTTTAGCTCAGGTCATGATCTTGCAGTTTGTGAGTTCAAGCCCCACATTGGGCTCTGCACTAACAGTGTGGAGCCTGCTTGGGATTCTCTCTCTCCCTCTCTCTCTGCCCTTGTCCCACTCTTTCTCTCTCTCTCTCTCAAAATAAATAACTAAACTTTAAAAAAAAAGCGGGGGGGGGGGGGGGGGGAGAATTAACATCTTGCTATTTGCAACAACATGGATGGAACCAGAGAGTATAAGGCTAAATCAAGTAAGTTGGTCAGAGAAGGACAAACACTGTATGATTTTACTCATGTGCAGAATTTAAGAAACAAAACAAACGAGCAAAGGGGGTAATACAAAGAGAGACAAACCAAGAAATAGACTCTTTTAATTACAGAGAACAAACTGATAGTTACCAGAAGGGAGGGGGATGAGGGGATGGGTTAAACAGGTGATGGGGATTAAGGAGTACACTTGCTGTGATGAGCACTGAGTAATGTATGGAAGTGCTGAATCACTATATTGTACACCTAAACTATTACTACACTGTATGTTAACTGGAATTTAAATTTAATATATATATTTTATAAAAACTAGAAAAATTACAGACAGCTGATTTATTAGAATAGTAGAGTTATGCTCCCTTTTCTCTAATTTTTTCTATTTCTCTTATTATTGCTCTTTAAGAGCCTTAATAATATCTCTCCTACATTATAAATAATAAATTTATTCCTAGGAAGAATTATTGAAAAGCCAGTCTCATGGAATGATGTCATGTGTGTCTAGCAAATGGAGTTGTGTCAGAGAAAAGTGAAGTCACGGTTCCAAGAACGAGAGTAGGGCTTGGTAACGGTTACGTGTCAGAGCACAAGAGTAAGGAAAAGAGTTGGCTCCTTGAAGGACTGACACAATGCCAAGAATCTAAAGGTGAATCCACAATTAGGATACCATGTGATGATGAAGAAAAGACAACGGTAATGTAAGTAGATCCCAGACTGGAGCATATGTAGGACAGGTAATTAACAGAGGTCAAGGAAGTCAACTGACATAGGCTGTCAGATGTTGCTGTTACCAGGGAAACTGAACCCAGGAGAAAATTCAGTCCTGAGGTAGTAAGGTGCTAGTCAAAGCATCAAAGAGTAAAAGACAAATCTGATAACTGCAAAGAGAGGCAGAAATCAGGGTGGGGTCTGACTTGAAATCAACTATAGACCTGGAGCTCCTTTTAATGAAAGACAGGACTCTCCTAAAAGGATTTAGTTTCAAGAACCCTGATGAGTAGCCAAAACTAAGCCAATCCCAGTTTATAAGGTATTACACAAAACAAAAATCAGAAGTAGGTATGTGGAATTTTATCAAATTGAAACGCTACTTAGAAATTTCCAGTTGCCATGAAAATTTTGGTTACGTGAACCTGGTGAGTGAATTATTTAAGATGAGGCTGGAAATACAAACTGGGGAGGGCATTTTTAAAGACTGGTTCATTCCTTCACTTCTTTCAAGTCTTTGTTCAAATGTCCCTTTATCAACAAGCCCTTCCTAGGACTCTCTCTATAGAACACCTTGCTTTTCCTCCTAAATGTATTTTTCTTCAGAGACCTTACCACCATTTGACCAATTATATAATTATTTGTTGATTGCCCATCTCCCCCAAATAAATATAAGGTCAGGAATTTTTTTTTCCTCTGCTGTAATCCTAGTACCTGGAAGAGTACACAACTGGCATTCCGTAAATATTTGCTATTGAATAAACAAATATCAGCAGACCCAAGATCAAACACAACATAAAAAGGAAAAATAATTTAAAATAATTTAAATGTCCCTATCCTATTTCCCTATCTATATAGCCAGGATAACAATCTAGTAACTGTTTTTTGGTCTGGCTGAAGCAGTCCACTTTTAACTAAAAAACAACAACAAAAAGCTGGGCTTTGAAAGGGGCCCTATTGTAGAGTCAGTCCTTCCGGTCTTTTGTTTCTAACCTTTCCTAGGCAGCACTGGTGACATCTGGGTATGGATAGGAAACTCTCAAGTTTTCCAAGAATGTGAAATCAGTTGATTAAAATAATCACACCAACAAACTAATAAAAGAAGTGACCATGGAAATTTTGTTCTGCAAAAGGATTAGTAGTGGTTTAGAATCTTATTAATTCTTCCATATACCTTGAGTATCAGTATCTGTTAAAAGAGCCAGTCTCTCTGAATTCTAGTTAAGAGTAAAACATCTGCATAAATGCTTAAATATGTTTCCACTATTAAGTGTATTTGCAATCGCGTTCACAGAGCTAGATCTTAAAAATCTGTCATTTGAAAGCAAAAAAAAAAAAAAAGGAAAAAAAATCTAAATTAGGTGCACTCATTTTTATTTTAAAGGCCAAAACTTAAAAAAAATGAAAATGTTAATTTGGGTATCAAAAACTGTGAACCAGGGGCACCTAGCTGCCTCAGCCAGTAGAGCCTATGTGACTGTTGATCTCAGGGTTAAGCCCCACAATGGATGTGGAGCCCTACTTTAAAACAAACGAAATTGCAAACCACTTTTAAGTTAAGAGAAAAAATGATATTCTTGTTCAGATCCTTTTCCCATTTTTCTGAATGGATTAATTTTGGGTTTTTTTTTCCTACTAAGTAAACTGTATACCCAACATGGAGTTGAACTCACAACCCAGAGATTAAGAGTAGCATGCTCCACTGACTGAACCAGCCAGGTGCCTCTCATTAGTTTTAATCTTATATAAAGTGCAATATGATAAACTGACATTTTCTTCCTACTCTATGTGTTCTTGTAGCCAAACTAGTTAGTCAAATGTACCTTTTCCTTTAAAACTGTAGACTTCATATAATACTTTACTACTCTTTTAAATGCACCCAATTTTTTCCCAGAAATTTATGGAGGCTTTTATTTTTAATGGAGTCATTTTTTCATTTAAATTCTTGATCTAGTTGGAATTTATTTTGTTTGGTATAAAGAATAAGTTAAAGTCCACCTTTTTTTTTTTTTTTTTAAATTGCTTCCCTGATGACCCATTAAGCATTTCTAAAATATTTGTATTTTTCTTACTGATTTAAAGTACTAATATTATATTTCCCCATGTGCATGCCTATTTCTGGGCTCAAATTCACTCGTAACTAAAGAAATGCAAATTAAACAAGATACCACTTTTAACCTATTAATTTATGAAGGGTTTAAGTCTCATAATAATCCGGCTTAGAGGAGGATGTGGGGAAATAAAGTACTACTGATAGGAATATGAATGGGAAACAAGGACAAATTTTTTTAGAAGTAAAACTGCTAGGTTATACTATGTGTATACATAGTATATACATAATATAGTATATAATATATATGTATTTAGCATGTGTATATATATTATTACACACACTAAATATAATCCACATACACTATACATATATATACCATTTTATTCAAGACATTCACTGAAAATCTATTGGGATTTTTAGTGGAATAACATTAAACTTTTAGATTTGTCCCAGTAAAACTGCATGTCACATATTTAGGTATTCTTTTATGGCCTTCATTACAGTTTTGGGTCTTTTGTTTTCATCTAGATCTTGTTCTTTCCCTATTACATTTATTCTTAAGGTATTTTATACTATTTACTGTTTTAAGCAGAATCTTTTTTCCATGACATTTTCCAGTTGATTAGTGCTGATACAGAATTATCTTATTTAATGAGAGTGACACCAGTTAATCAAAAAAGCTAAGGAATCATTTTTAAAGGATACATATGTATTTTAAAACATTTTACTTGAATTTTCAAAAATATATAACATATATTCATTAAAAAATTCTCCTTATGTAGGGTCAAAGTTCCTTTTTTAGGTAGAGTTTCAAGTTGTTTCTCTCCTATGAATCACATAAGCAATGCCTGTCTATGATTTTCACTATGCATAGAGTAAGGACATAAAGACTCTTGCAAGGCAATCTGAGAACTACAGAATCAATCCTTCTAGTTTCTTATGGCATCCCTATGAACCTTTTACAGATGTATACATCTAACTCAACGATGTATTTTCAGCAACTTGCCTCTGAGTCACTCAAAAGCACTGACCTTGGTTTTCCTAAAACACAATTTCATTAGTGGGAACAAAAAACCTCAGGTGTATCAAAGAGCAGCTTTCTGGCCACAAGTATTTATTTAGCTTTTCAGGAGCATCCTAAAAGGGCAATTCTTCCCTTTCTCCATTTCAGTAATGGATAAAGTCAACAAATGCTTACTGAAATATAACTCAACTACTTGGATTTCTGATAATAAACAGTGCTAGAAAATGTTCAATTATTGTTCACAGAAAACGTCTGTTCTAATTATTTGGAAGAAAGAGAAATATTTCCTTCCCCTATATAAAATCTGGCACTTTTTCCATTTCCAACATTTTTTATAAAAAATCAACATGGGGTGCCTGGGTGGCCCAGTCAGTTGAGCGTCCAACTCTTGATTTTGGCTCAGGTCATGATCTCAGGGTTGTGGGTCAAGCCCTATGTCAGGCTCTGCACTGAGCATGAAGTGTGTTTAATTCTCTTTCTCTCCCCCTCTGCCCCTCTCCCCTGCTTGCCCTCTCTCTGAATGAATGAATAAAATCAATATAGGTGAAGCTAAAAGTGAAAGATGGTTGCAGTATGATTTTAATCTACTCTAAGAGATTAAATCTATCATAATTTTAGACTATAGTGTTTCCCCAAAAAGGCTATATAGCAAAGAAGGATTTTCTCTGCTTAACATTCACCTAAGCTATGAACCAAGGTTCCTATTTTATGTCAATAAGAAAAAAAAAAAAAAAACATGATTAGATATCTCTAATTTGACAAAGAAGTACAAGGAACTGGGCTGGGTATTTAATGGTGAGGATCTGGTTTCTAGTTCTGGCTTCATCATTCTCCATTATTTAATCACTTTCATAATTTTAGACAAATCACAACTTCTCTGATTTTCAGTTTTTTGGAGACAATAATATATGTTCTTTCTACCATTCAAAATTTGTATGAAGATTAAATTAGAAATGTAAGGTCTGGAAAGGATTTTAAAGATCTAGTTCAATATTTTTTTATAAATGTATAATAGAGAAGTTAAACTATTTGCTCAATGTCACACTAATTTTTAGTAGCACAGCTGGGATTACAAATTTAGGTCCCTTAACATCTAGATTTTTTTTTTACACTATATCTACCTGCTTCTAAAGTAGGTAAAAGACTTTTGAAAACACCAACCAACCTATGACCTTATTTGAGTGCATTTTATGACCAAATTAAAACCCTTATGCCCCAAAGCATACATTGTATGTGATGAATTAACTTCTCTCCTAGAAATTTAGAGTGGAACTAATTATGTAGGATCCTTGAAAAAACTGGGAAAATCATCACTCAAATAATTTTATGTGTTTTTGGCTGCAAAAGACAACATTACTACCAGGCATGACTCTAGCCTTCAGGACTTAAAATTTAAAACTTTTATTCAGCTTAAAGGCTACCCTTCTTTAGATATCATCTCCTCTGAAGGCCGTTTAACTGACTTGGTCGACTCTCATCTCTACTCTGTATAAATATCTACTATTATACTCTGTATTGCAGTTACTATTATACTCTGTATTGCAGTCTTAAAAGGAAGACAAACTAAGTACTATGGAAGTATAGAAAACCAATTTATGAAATTGAGAGGTCTCCAAAAAATATGTGATAGGATTTTAAGAGGCGGCAATGAAGGAGTGGGGATCAGGCTGAGATAGGAAAAAAGAAAGAAGGGACAACTCAAAAGTTGGCAGTGATACATATGTTTACTCAAGTTTTAAGTCTTACACCACAAACAACATTCCTGCTCCTCTTAATTTCCTTCCCCTGTTTGCTTGAACCTACTTCAACCACCATTTCCATCTACTGTTACTTTGTTATAAATCATTATTCATCACCCTTTACATCTTTCTTCTATTTCCACCCAACACTATAAGCAGGTTCAACCCTCTGAACTTGGGTAGATGACTCATGCTCCAGTAAAGAGTAACAAAAAGTACTAAGTGTCTGCAATAATGATAGAAAGGTAAACCACTTTCAAATGATATCAACACACTTACAGTAATACTAAATTGGTATAGAATTTAATAAGTTTTCTTGTTAGGTTAAGAGATCTTTTTATATAAAATGAATATACTTCATTGTCATAAATTATAAATGTTCATTACTCAAATTGAAAGTTTTGCTCATGTCTGAACTTAAATAAAAATTTTATCATAATAGCCTTCAGAAGGCTCCAAAATGAGAAAAACTTTGGCTTTTTTAGTAAGTGTATATTTGAGGGGTGCCTGGGTGGCTCAGTCTGTTAAGCGTCCAACTCTTGATTTCAACTCAGGTCATGATCTGAAGGTTCCTAGGATGGAGCCTTGCCCATCAGGCTCTGGGCTCTGAGCTGACAGCACAGAGTCTGCTTGGGATTTGCTCTCTCCCTGTCTCTCTCTCCTCCTCTGGTAGCACGTACATACATACTCTGTCTCTCAAAATAAAAAAAATAAAACATTTTTAAAAAAAGGTGTAAATTTGATATGGAAGAGAACATTGAAGAGTCACATATCATCACAATAAACATCTGATGCATTCAAAACAAGTTTAGAGTATTTTTCTTACATTTTAAAATTTCACTGTTCCACACTTTATTTTGAACTTGAACTTTATTTCAGTTTAAGTTTCACATACTCTCCTGTCCAATTGTTTTCATACACCTCATATTCAATGTTATTTTAGGCATAACTCCAATTATGACCATCAAAACTTTTAATAAGAAAATACTTTAAAGTTGTGATCAATTTTATAGTAAGAACATGGCATCTTATTCGTGCTTTGGAAAGAAAAACCTTTTAAAGATGAATGCTACAGAAATACAAAGGAAAGTCTTTGTTCAATGTTAAATCTTTACAGTATAACATGTTAACAAAATTCTTATATTATGAGACTCTTGGTGTAAGCAAAGAATATTTCTTGTACATATTTCTTGTATAACCTGTTTCAAAATTAGATATCCTTAAACATAAAGAATGAAAAGTGACTCCTTGATTTGTTATGCCTGAGAGTGAAAAAACCCAATCTAGTAGCTTAAGTATTCACAGTATTTAAAGAATCAGAATCAGGTATAGAAGCAGGAAGAGACCTCTGAGCAGTCCAGCTCCCTCAATTTACAGCCAAGTAGCCAAAATCTTAGGAAGGTCAAATGACTGTGTAACAAGCTTCTCTGTTCTTTGCCTGTCCTCTTTATACAACACTTTCACATTTCCCTATTCAAAATTTAAAAAATTACAGATTTACATTCTATTGCCTACACACACACTTCTGTACTTCGTTCATAAGGAACCTGCACTAGCATCTAATAGTCTTTTTCCTTCTAGTCTATCCATAGAGAAAAATTTTCAAAATATTTCTGAGATTTCCAGATATTTCAGAGAAATGGCCTGCAGGACTTGCTACTCCTTCAATTCTTAAGATCTGTGGTCTCTTATGTGTTTTTAGTCACAGTTTTATTTGAGAATATCATCAAAACCATGGACCTAGTCCTCGGGGGAATTAATTAAACAGTAGTTTTAGATATGTCAAGGTCTTCAGGTAGAGATCCCTTACACTAGACTACCAAAATAGCCTCAGCATTAAACCAAATTACCACATATATTTGGACTATATTAATCTACCAAACCAACATACAGTATGTTTCTCAGAACCGCAATTTGACATTAGGTGCTTTTCTTGAATTGAAATGAAGGCCAACGAGAATTGGTGTATGTTCTGCCACTAGAAAACAATCAGCAGTGGTCATTTAACTGTTCATGGTAAAGATTCACAATGTATTTCTGAGACAAAGCAAAAGAAAAGTTTCTCCCTTGACACACGGGAATGTTTTCCCTCATTAAATAGAAGCGACATAATCCACTATGATTTCCTTTTCTCCCTTGCATCAAATGCAGCAACTTCCCTTAGCCTAGATTTTTCTAACATCATCATTTCATATTCTGCCCTTCCTACCCTTCTCTCTTCCTGCTAATACTTGCCTTTTATTCTTTTACTAACATGTTATGAATTTGTGTGTTAAAGATTTTTTTTTACCTTTTGCAAACACTGTAGTGTTCAAAATGAATAATTTGTAAAATGAAAATGACGAATGTATACAATAATTTCACATATCTCATATTCAAACTTTGTAACTGTTCTATACGCTCTTTTTAAACTTTTAAAGTTTAGGTATAATTTACATATAATAAAACACTAAAATCTTAATGTTTATTTTCATCCGTTTTAAAATCAGCAGCAGCTTTAAATTCTTTTTGGAAGCAAGAAGGGTAATATATGAATAAATAGTTGATTCACTCATGAGCTGATCTGTGACAGGCTGGCAGGGGGAAAACAGAAAAGGGTAGGACTAAAAATCAGAAGACAAGATAAGACATTATAACAATCATACAGATAAGAGTAACAAGGTTAGCCCAGAAAGGTGGAAGTGAGTGATCTTGCAATAAAGCCCAGAAAATAGGCTTGATGAAAACAAAGAGAAAGTAAGAATGGATGAGGAGCACACTTGACACACTATTTGTTTATAGTGGGTGTCTAATAAAGCTTTGTTTATTCTTTCAACAAACATGATTATGAATGTTTTGAAACATTTTGAAATGTTTTTTCATTTTCAAAATGCCTATTTTGAAACAAGTCAGATTTGTTGCCTCCTCAAAGTCACAGTTGCGGCAGAAATTTAGTCAAGAACTCAGAAGTTAACCAAATCCTTACGCTTCTAATAGTTAACTACCAGAATACTCTCTCTCACCCCGAAGAAAAATTAGTTACAAAACTAACTGATTTATACCACTATTGTAGTGAATCAAACATCTACTTTATAGGCTGGGTGGTTATTTAATTGGCTTCTTGATAAAATTAAAGTTTGAAAGTGATGACTTGCATAATGAGATTCACTACATCTCAAATAGGTGACACATGTTATTTCTCCCCCGGAGAAAACCTCACACAAAAAACGAGTTGATTCACAGACTTAACCTTCAGAAGTATACAAATCTCGTATTAAAATAACAGTTTGGCCTGAAGCTATCAAATACAAAGTACCTATTAAATACACTCAATTCTCTATATTTATTTAACTCCCTTTGCAAGGAGTTACTATGTATTTATCAAATCTTAATCTAAAGAATTATCAAGGTATCTAATTTCACTTTGGTTCCTTAGAAGTCAACATAAATATCTCGAAAAATCTAGCATTTGATGATCTTCCCTGAAGCAGACAGCCCCTCTGCTGTTGTTCTTTTTTTCTGAACAGAAACACCTTTCAACAAAATTAAAGTTTACTGATATGATTCATTCATCAACAAACATGTGAGTATCTACTAAGGGTCAAACACTATATAAAAATTAGAAATGCAAACATATACTAATACACTGATAACAAAAAGCTTAATTCACAAATAGTGATCTATAAGCAAAATAACTCAAACAAGAAATGAACAGTTACGTGAATAAGTCTTGTAAATAACATCAATATGTAGAAGAATATTCCAATATAGAATTAACACAATTTTTAACTCTTTGAGTAAATGCCATATTCAAAATGAAAGCAGAAGTAAACAAGGTCAGGGCATATGACTGCTTATTATTTCATTATTTAATGATGACTAAAGAGATAATCAAAGTAATAGATTATTAAGACACTATAACAGAAAAATTTTCTCCAATAAGACTACAAGCTTATTGGGCGCCTGGGTGGTTCAGTCAGTTAAGCATCATCTTGGTTTCAGCTGAGGTCATGATCTTACATCGTGAGATGGAGCCCTGCGTTGGGCTCTGTGCTGACAGTGTGGAGCCTGCTTGGGATTCTGTCTCTCCCTCTCTCTCTCTCTCTCTGTCCCTCCCTTGCTTGCTCCCCCTCTCTCCCTCTCTCTCAAAATAAATAAATAAACGTTAAAAAAAAAAAAAAGAATACAGCTTATCAACTACGTATCTTGTTACTATTCACCTGCTTCTTATATGAACACACACAGGCTAACTCTTTTCCATATCAATGCAATACACAAAGAATTTAACCCTTTAACATTTAAATTTATCAATTATAAATAATACTCATTTTTTGGTGTCACTTTATTATAAATTTCCCAGTCAAAACAATAAAAAAAATAATACAATTCAGGCAGGATTCATCAACAAAAGTTGCTAAACTTAATTTTATAATTAAAAGGGTATTAAAACATATTATTGCAACATATTACTTTCAAATTGGTTAAGTAATTCAGGAAGGAAAAACAAATCACTCATAAATTCCCTAAATTTTCAAAATTGATACTTGGAAAGAGTTTTGCCCCAAACTGAACCAAACTAGAAAATATCAACAGTCAGCGTACCTGGGTAGCTCAGTCAGTTAAGCGTCCTACTTTGGCTCAGGTCTTGATCTCACAGACCCATGAGTTTGAGCCCTAACAGTAAGTTGGAGCCCAGCATAGCTCACTGCTGTCAGTGAAAAGCCTGATTCAGATTTTCTGTCCTCCTCTCTCTCTCCCTTCCCCAGCCCGTGCTAATGTAAATAATAAAAACATAAAAAAAAAAAAAAAAAAGAAGAAGAAAGAAAATAGCAACAGTAAAACATAACTGGATCTTAGCCTTTTCTGAAAAATGGTAATTTAGAACAAAAAAAACAAGTATGTGTCCAAAGGTTGTGTGGTATCTTCGATCCTGAAGGAAATATCATCTATATTCAATGACCCCCATCCTGCACATACTTTATTCCTCCAATTTCTTTGGACTTTAAAAAATGAGTATCCTTCAAATACAAATATATTCAGAAACAACTCATAGGAGCTTTTAAGTGAAGTCAAAATCTGAACCATATTCCAATACAGTCAAAGTCATATTAAGAGGGGTAAGGTGTGGGCTAAGGGTAAGGAAAATAAAATTATGAACCTAAAATTTAGCCAAGTAGTATAACTTTTATTCTCCAAAACTTACTTCAATCAATTTAAGGAAGAAAAAAAGTTCATTTAAAAAGATGTAATTTAGCTCTGTGTGTAAAGAAGATTAATACCACACCAAATGTGAACATCCTTGAATGTATTCTTGGAGAAAGTGGTAATTTAAAAATTGAAAGTGTTCTAAAATATTAACTTAATTTTATGGGAAAGAGGAAAGAATGTTAGAAGATTCCTTCATCAAAAATAAAAGAGATTCAGGATTGGAGCCACTCACAATCACACCAATTAAATCTTGAGGAACAATTATGGCAAAGAGAAGCCAAGACTGGCAAAACCACCACTGGGCAGTCAAGTCCTTTTTATCCCTAAAGATTAAATTTCTCCTAAACACTTTTTTTAATGCTATATTAAGACACCACAAACAATTTAAATTTATAAGTATACACTCCTATACATTTCTTGAAAACAAAGTCACATTCCAAACACAAAAGCAATCAAATAAGAGAAAAACAGGTTTAATACTGATTTCTTTCTTAATTTTTACTACCAAATACAAAGAAATAAAAGAAAGGAAAGAAAGAAAACTCTTTGTGAGGTGGCTAGCATCCCAGAAGGCATTTCTGCATAAAAAGAGTTAAAGGGCAAAGGCTCAGCTAAACAGCCAGTGACCATTTGCAAACCTCCTAGGTATATTCCCAGCAGACACATTATCAGATTAAAGGAACTGCAAACAAACGGCTGAAACCTTTCTTTGTCCAAGCCCAGCCTCTTCTTCCTGTGATGTCATATTACAAATCTAGCGAGCCTTTCTTTTCCTCTTCAGAGAAAGCCCATCTCACAATACATCTGGCAACGGAGGAAAGGCTTCAATTCAGCAAGAGCTAACACGCTTAGGAATTTATTTCGGAAACTTTAAAGACTCTTCTGCTTACTACCGTCTGGAATCCACTTCAGGAATACCAAAAAGGAAAACCTTATTTAAAAGGAGCAAGAAGTAAGTGAGACCAAACTGGGAATGTTTAAGTCTCTGAAACTCTGCACTGAAAAGCAAAAAAGATTGCTAACTTTAGCTTAAATATTCTGGAGCATAAAGAAACAGTTCTGAAATATTCACTTTGCCTACTGAAATGCAAGTTTACCAGAAGAGTAGTTTTATTCCTGTTTCAAAACACCGCTTTTCTTTAAATTTATAATCTAACAGGCTGGCTTCACTGACTACATTTCTTTTTAAAGTTGTTCGTGGGCTACCTAAACCCTGGATTCACGGATTTTCTGGAAATCAGAAAATGAGAGTATTTTCCTGTTGAAGAACCAAGTGGAAAATTTACAACAACGAATTTCATGTTTCCTGTCGAGATTTCGAAGAAAAAGGAAATATTTACAAAATCACCCAAAGATACAAGGAATTTGCAAATACTCCAGAGGTTATAAAGTGGTCACAATCTGAATACCAAAGAAAACTGCGGCAGACCAAAGGATTTAACACTGTAAACTGGACGTGCCTTTATAATGGTAAGCAATAACAGCTCCCAATGCTACTATGATGACTCCTTTAAGTACACTTTGTATGGCTGCATGTTTAGTATGGTATTTGTGCTTGGGTTAATATCTAACTGTGTTGCCATATACATTTTCATCTGCACCCTCAAAGTGCGAAATGAAACTACAACATACATGATTAACTTGGCAATGTCAGACTTGCTTTTCGTTTTTACTTTACCCTTCAGGATTTTTTACTTTGCAACCCAGAATTGGCCATTTGGAGATCAACTCTGTAAAATTTCAGTGATGCTATTCTATACCAACATGTATGGAAGCATTCTGTTCTTAACCTGTATTAGTGTCGATCGGTTTCTGGCAATCGTCTACCCATTTAAGTCAAAGACTCTAAGAACCAAACGAAATGCAAAAATCGTGTGTATTGCTGTGTGGCTAACTGTGATAGGAGGAAGTGCACCAGCAGTTTTTTTTCAGTCTACCCACTCTCAGGGTAACAATGCCTCAGAAGCCTGCTTTGAAAAATTTCCAGAAGCCACATGGAAAACGTATCTTTCAAGGATTGTAATTTTCATCGAAATAGTAGGATTTTTTATTCCTCTAATTTTAAATGTAACTTGTTCTAGTATGGTGCTAAGAACTTTAAATAAACCTGTTACATTAAGTAGAAGCAAAATAAACAAAACTAAAGTTTTAAAAATGATTTTTGTACATTTGGTCATATTCTGCTTCTGTTTCGTGCCTTACAACATCAATCTTATTTTATATTCTCTTATGAGAACACAAACATTTGTTAATTGCTCAGCAGTGACAGCAGTAAGGACTATGTACCCAATCACTCTCTGCATTGCTGTTTCAAACTGTTGCTTTGACCCTATAGTTTACTACTTCACATCGGACACGATTCAGAATTCAATAAAAATGAAAAACTGGTCTACTAGGAGAAGTGACTTTAGATTCTCTGAAGTTCACAGCACAGAGAACTTTATTCAACATAACCTACAGACCTTAAAAAGTAAGATATTTGACCATGAATCTACAATATAAGCTGCCTGAAATAAAACCGCTGGGACTTCACTGGGCACCTCTAAGTTCCTTCAACTGTGAAAAGTGTTTTCTTGGACAACTATTTCTCCGCCTTTGAAAGAAAATAAACATGTGGACATTTTAAAGTTATTAGTATAAAAAATTGTATTCAATGTGTTAACCATTAAAATGTATTCTATTCTGTATACATACCACTTTATTTTTCTGAGCCAGTTTGATCTGTTCCTTCCTCTTCATTAAAAAAATCCCTAAAAAAGTTGCTCAAAGTCTAAAAGTGACTATGATTTCAATCATGTGGTGACCATGTGCACTGTCTGAATTTCTTAGCAATTTTAAACTAAACGAAGTATAACATTAAATGTTTTAAAGTATTTAATATTTTTATTCAACATATATCTAATTTCTATTTCGATTTGAAGTGAAATAACTAATCATGTTTCTTGAACTGTAACATAAATGAGAAAGGAGAGTAATTTGAAAGAGTGTTTGGGGAGTGTTTTTGAAAAAACAGCTAAAAATGTCTTCTGTAGACTAACAACACACTAACGCTATTTGGGGATCTCTAACAGTTACACTTCCAGATAATATTTAGGATTTTGTCTTTGTAGGAAATTCATAAGAAGCATATGCTATCTCACTATATAGTATAATAATATGCTTTCAAATTGTTATTTTGATCCATTCACTGGATATAATAGCACTCAATTTCAAAATAATATACATCACCAAAATTGAGAGGGAAGAAACTAACAAAATTGTTGTTTTGCTAAGTCCATTAAGAGAATACTACTTGGAGGTACATTTTAAAGGCATATTTATGTCATAATAAGTAACTTGTATATTAAGTATTTTAAGTCAGAAACACCACAGATAGTAAGATAGTGAAATACAAGACTCGGCACTTAGAAAGTGATAAATAAATATATTACTTCCCTTCCCTCTTGACCATTTAAAGCCAAATATTGAACAGATGAAAATATTATTTCCAGTAGGCAAAGTGTTATTGTATGTCAATATAATTTATAAAGTAAAAACATAGATCCATAGGCAAAATGTTATTGTACGTCAATATAATTTATAAAGTAATATAGTTCCTTATGTACAAAGCAGGAAAACTACAGGGCCAAATTACTCAGTACAACTACATTCCATTTTCTTAAAGAAAAGGTATCGATTTGAGCTATAATTTAGCTATGAAGCACCAACTACACTAAAACTTTTTCATTTTCCAACATATTTTTTTCTTTCAAATTCAAGCAGTTCTCCAAAGTTAACTAAAAAGGAATACTTTTTATTTGAGAAAAATGCACATAATTAAATTCAGCATTCAGTCTACTTTTTACACCTAATCTTTCACATCCTGAATACAACTTTGGAAAAATACCCTTAAAATTTAAATTTGATTTTTGCTCTTCTCTGGGTTTGGGCTACAATGATTTCAGACAAATCATTGTCACTTGCTAAATAAGTAATCCATTTTCAATAAAATAACAGTGGGAGATTTTCTTTAGGTAGCCATGGTTTCCTTTAGATAAACCAAAAGCAAAACAAATCCTTAATGTCTTCAATTGGTCCTGTAGTACCTCTATTTGATATCACTCTTCAGAAAATAAATAGACCTAGTACTCTTGAAAAACAACTAGTGACTTAAAGATGTGGAACAAAGGGCAGGGAGGTTGTAACAGATTTCTCAGAAATTTTCTTGGCTGAAAGG